>NW_026294699.1:0-1463333 GCF_026119805.1 Tympanuchus pallidicinctus
CCTTATCCCCGCCTTCCCTCATCTCTTCTTGCACTCTTTGACCCCTTTTTCTCCCCCCATCCTTATTTCTCTTCACATTCTCCTGTTCTTTTTTCCCCTTTCCTCTTCTTCGTCCCCAGCTCCGCTTCCCCCCACCTCACGTCCCCTTTCTTCTGTCCCTGTACCCCATTTTTCCCTTTTTTTCCCCACCCCCCTTTTTTTGTTCTCTGCTGTCCCCTATTCCCTTTTTCCTCTTTGCTCTCTCTCTCCTTTCTTCCCCCTCATCCTGTTAGAGAAGAGAGTGAAGGAATGATGGACAAGCTGGTGCAGGGTGGCAGCAGCAGGGTGGAAGCCCAGGTGGGTGCGATGAAGCCGGGAGTGGGACTGGGTGGAGCCAGAGCCCTGCCTGAGCTCATTTAAGGGCTGGGAATGGCAGGGCTCAGATGTGTGCCTGGGCTTCTGGTGTCAGTGGGGTTGGGTGAGCAGTGAGGTTTGGGAGGGACCGACTTGTTGGCCTTGAGATTGATGCCCAGCTCCTTGCTCGTCGCATTCTGTTTGGCTCGAGGTTCCGGACACGGCTTGCTCTTCTAAGCAGCGTGAGGACTGCGAGAAAGGCTTTGTTGGATGCAGCAGGAAAGCACAGCCGCTGGTGGATGCCAGTGTCCGCTCCTGAGGCTCTGCGCCAAGGTACGTGGATCCCTGCCGTCTCCTGTTTCACACGCTCGCTCAGGTCCTTTGGGGCTTGGTGTCGCTTGTCCCTCGTGCTCCCGTTGCTGTCACCGCGTGTTGTTCCTTTCCCCATGCTCAGCTCTGCCCAGTGCTGATGGGATGCCAGTGCCACCTGCTGCTCTTAAGAAAAGGTAGGTTTGATTTCTTTTGGTTTCCATAGCATTTGCTACACTTTCATTCTGTCTCTCTTCTTTTTTTTTTTTTTTTTTCTTTTTGCTCTCAATAAATGGCAGGTTCAATTCCTTTTGGCTCCTGTAGTGTTTGCTACACGTGTGTTCTGTTTCTCTTCTCTTTTTTCCATGTTGCCTGGCGGTGCCTGGCTGGAGTTCCCATGAGCCCCGGGCCCACTTGTGACCAAGTGAGGTGCCAAAAACAGAGGTATCTCCTAAACAGGCTTGTGCTGAGTGCTGTCCTCGTCTTGGGCTTTGTCCAATGCCCACCTTTCTTTTCTAGCCCACTTTGTTGAGGATGGCGTGTGAGGCTTTCTTCTTTCTTTGTAGGATTGGCGACTCCAGCCCCAGAAGTAGCAGGCATTTGGGGATGTCCAAGGTTCCGCAGTGAACGTGTCCTGTTCCTGGTAAAGGTGTGGGCGTTCCTGGACACGAAGGTATCTATCTTCATGCCTTGCCCATGTGCCCAGTCCCCCACCAGATGCTGTTTGCCTTTTGGCCCCCCTGATTTGCTGTACTGCTGCGCCCTGATCCTTGCAGAGGGGTAAGTGACACCTTTGTCCCTTCCGGAAAGCGCTCTCCACTTTCCTCTCGTTGGTCACCGGCAGCGCCGTCCTTCTCTCGCCAGGCTCTCATTGGTCAGCGGCAGCGCCGTCCCGCCCTCGCCAGCCTGTGATTGGTCAGCGGCAGTGCCGTCCCGCCCTCATGTGTCTCTCATTGGTGATCGACAGCACCGTCCCGCCCTATCAGCGTCTCATTGGTCATCGACAGCTCCATCCCGCCTCCGCCAGCATCTCATTGGACAGCAGCAGACTTTTGCCCGCCTTTTGCCCGCCTTTTGCCCGCCTTTTGCCCGCCTTTTGCCCGCCTTTTGCCCGCCTTTTGCCCGCCTTTTGCCCGCCTTTTGCCCGCCTTTTGCCCGCCTTTTGCCCGCCTTTTGCCCGCCTTTTGCCCGCCTTTTGCCCGCATTTCTCTTCACTTTCCCCCGGCCCCTTTTCCCCTTTCCTCTTCTTTCTTCTCATGTCCTGTTTTTTTCTTCCAGGTCTGCTTTTTACTCTCCCTTCCCCCTTTTATCTCCCTGTTTTTTGCCCATTTGTCCCCCTCTTCTTCTCTCTCCTTTTCTCCTCCTCATCTCCTTTTCTTTTTCCTCCCTTTCTCATTCTTCTTTTCCCCTTTCCCCTCTTGTCTTCCTTTCCCTTTGGCCCCCTTTACTCTCCTCTTCTTCGCCCCCTTCTTCTTCTTTTTGCCCCCATCCCCACTTCCCCTTTCACCCCCTTTACCCCTTTTCCTCCCCATCTCCCTTTTCTCCCCGTCCCCCTTTTTTGTTTTCCTTTTCCTCTTTTTCTCCCCCTTCCTTTCCCCCCCCCCCCCCCCCCCCCCCTCGGCCCCATTCCTTTTTCCTTCCCCATCGTCCCCTTTTCTTCCAAAGCCCATTCCATTCGCAGTGCGATAGCGGCTCCTGCGAGCAGCCGAGCCCCGAGCAGCAGCGCTGCGTCTTGGCTCCCCCATTGCCCGCTGCTGAGCTCTTCCTGCCCTGGCTCCTCATTGGCTGAGCGCTGCTGCTTCCCCTTCCCCTTTTTGGCGACGCTTCACCACTCGCACAAACAGCCAGCAGACGCACATCTTTGCTGCCCAAACGCACGCAGGCCTTCATTGCTTCATTGCTTTCTCACCACTGCTCTCTTAACCAACGTGCGGTCGGAACTTGCGGCTCTCAGGTTTTCAGCATCAACACAGACACAGCCTCTGAATTGCTTCATTACCCCCCTGCCATTTGTGACCTTCCCGCTGCTCGTCGTTCTGCTCATCCGGCAGTCCTTCTGCAGTGCTGAGCTCGGCAGGAGGACAGAGGGGAGCAGCTGGGAGCCTCATAGCCTCCTCGCGTTCCCACGCAGCGGGACAGCGCTGCTGCGTGCGATGGCCCTGATTCCTCCCTCGTCCCCCTTTTCCTTTTTTTCCTCCCTCGTCCCCCATTTCCTTTTGTCCTTCTCATGCACTTCCTGCTATCCCGCCTTATCCCCGCCTTCCCTCATCTCTTCTTGCACTCTTTGACCCCTTTTTCTCCCCCCATCCTTATTTCTCTTCACATTCTCCTGTTCTTTTTTCCCCTTTCCTCTTCTTCGTCCCCAGCTCCGCTTCCCCCCACCTCACGTCCCCTTTCTTCTGTCCCTGTACCCCATTTTTCCCTTTTTTTCCCCACCCCCCTTGTTTTGTTCTCTGCTGTCCCCTATTCCCTTTTTCCTCTTTGCTCTCTCTCTCCTTTCTTCCCCCTCATCCTGTTACAGAAGAGAGTGAAGGAATGATGGACAAGCTGGTGCAGGATGGCAGCAGCAGGGTGGAAGCCCAGGTGGGTGCGATGAAGCCGGGGGTGGGCCTGGGTGGAGCCCGAGCCCTGCCTGAGCTCATTTAAGGGCTGGGAATGGCAGGGCTCAGATGTGTGCCTGGGCTTCTGGTGTCAGTGAGGTTGGGTGAGCAGTGAGGTTTGGGAGGGACCGACTTGTTGGCCTTGAGATTGATGCCCAGCTCCTTGCTCGTCGCATTCTGTTTGGCTCGAGGTTCCGGACACGGCTTGCTCTTCTAAGCAGTGTGAGGACTGCGAGAAAGGCTTTGTTGGATGCAGCAGGAAAGCACAGCCGCTGGTGGATGCCAGTGTCCGCTCCTGAGGCTCTGCGCCAAGGTACGTGGATCCCTGCCGTCTCCTGTTTCACACGCTCGCTCAGGTCCTTTGGGGCTTGGTGTCGCTTGTCCCTCGTGCTCCCGTTGCTGTCACCGCGTGTTGTTCCTTTCCCCATGCTCAGCTCTGCCCAGTGCTGATGGGATGCCAGTGCCACCTGCTGCTCTTAAGAAAAGGTAGGTTTGATTTCTTTTGGTTTCCATAGCATTTGCTACACTTTCATTCTGTCTCTCTTCTTTTTTTTTTTTTTTTTTTTCTTTTTGCTCTCAATAAATGGCAGGTTCAATTCCTTTTGGCTCCTGTAGTGTTTGCTACACGTGTGTTCTGTTTCTCTTCTCTTTTTTCCATGTTGCCTGGCGGTGCCTGGCTGGAGTTCCCATGAGCCCCGGGCCCACTTGTGACCAAGTGAGGTGCCAAAAACAGAGGTATCTCCTAAACAGGCTTGTGCTGAGTGCTGTCCTCGTCTTGGGCTTTGTCCAATGCCCACCTTTCTTTTCTAGCCCACTTTGTTGAGGATGGCGTGTGAGGCTTTCTTCTTTCTTTGTAGGATTGGCGACTCCAGCCCCAGAAGTAGCAGGCATTTGGGGATGTCCAAGGTTCCGCAGTGAACGTGTCCTGTTCCTGGTAAAGGTGTGGGCGTTCCTGGACACGAAGGTATCTATCTTCATGCCTTGCCCATGTGCCCAGTCCCCCACCAGATGCTGTTTGCCTTTTGGCCCCCCTGATTTGCTGTACTGCTGCGCCCTGATCCTTGCAGAGGGGTAAGTGACACCTTTGTCCCTTCCGGAAAGCGCTCTCCACTTTCCTCTCGTTGGTCACCGGCAGCGCCGTCCTTCTCTCGCCAGGCTCTCATTGGTCAGCGGCAGCGCCGTCCCGCCCTCGCCAGCCTGTGATTGGTCAGCGGCAGTGCCGTCCCGCCCTCATGTGTCTCTCATTGGTGATCGACAGCACCGTCCCGCCCTATCAGCGTCTCATTGGTCATCGACAGCTCCATCCCGCCTCCGCCAGCATCTCATTGGACAGCAGCAGACTTTTGCCCGCCTTTTGCCCGCCTTTTGCCCGCCTTTTGCCCGCCTTTTGCCCGCCTTTTGCCCGCCTTTTGCCCGCCTTTTGCCCGCCTTTTGCCCGCCTTTTGCCCGCCTTTTGCCCGCCTTTTGCCCGCCTTTTGCCCGCCTTTTGCCCGCATTTCTCTTCACTTTCCCCCGGCCCCTTTTCCCCTTTCCTCTTCTTTCTTCTCATGTCCTGTTTTTTTCTTCCAGGTCTGCTTTTTACTCTCCCTTCCCCCTTTTATCTCCCTGTTTTTTGCCCATTTGTCCCCCTCTTCTTCTCTCTCCTTTTCTCCTCCTCATCTCCTTTTCTTTTTCCTCCCTTTCTCATTCTTCTTTTCCCCTTTCCCCTCTTGTCTTCCTTTCCCTTTGGCCCCCTTTACTCTCCTCTTCTTCGCCCCCTTCTTCTTCTTTTTGCCCCCATCCCCACTTCCCCTTTCACCCCCTTTACCCCTTTTCCTCCCCATCTCCCTTTTCTCCCCGTCCCCCTTTTTTGTTTTCCTTTTCCTCTTTTTCTCCCCCTTCCTTTCCCCCCCCCCCCCCCCTCGGCCCCATTCCTTTTTCCTTCCCCATCGTCCCCTTTTCTTCCAAAGCCCATTCCATTCGCAGTGCGATAGCGGCTCCTGCGAGCAGCCGAGCCCCGAGCAGCAGCGCTGCGTCTTGGCTCCCCCATTGCCCGCTGCTGAGCTCTTCCTGCCCTGGCTCCTCATTGGCTGAGCGCTGCTGCTTCCCCTTCCCCTTTTTGGCGACGCTTCACCACTCGCACAAACAGCCAGCAGACGCACATCTTTGCTGCCCAAACGCACGCAGGCCTTCATTGCTTCATTGCTTTCTCACCACTGCTCTCTTAACCAACGTGCGGTCGGAACTTGCGGCTCTCAGGTTTTCAGCATCAACACAGACACAGCCTCTGAATTGCTTCATTACCCCCCTGCCATTTGTGACCTTCCCGCTGCTCGTCGTTCTGCTCATCCGGCAGTCCTTCTGCAGTGCTGAGCTCGGCAGGAGGACAGAGGGGAGCAGCTGGGAGCCTCATAGCCTCCTCGCGTTCCCACGCAGCGGGACAGCGCTGCTGCGTGCGATGGCCCTGATTCCTCCCTCGTCCCCCTTTTCCTTTTTTTCCTCCCTCGTCCCCCATTTCCTTTTGTCCTTCTCATGCACTTCCTGCTATCCCGCCTTATCCCCGCCTTCCCTCATCTCTTCTTGCACTCTTTGACCCCTTTTTCTCCCCCCATCCTTATTTCTCTTCACATTCTCCTGTTCTTTTTTCCCCTTTCCTCTTCTTCGTCCCCAGCTCCGCTTCCCCCACCTCACGTCCCCTTTCTTCTGTCCCTGTACCCCATTTTTCCCTTTTTTTCCCCACCCCCTTGTTTTGTTCTCTGCTGTCCCCTATTCCCTTTTTCCTCTTTGCTCTCTCTCTCCTTTCTTCCCCCTCATCCTGTTACAGAAGAGAGTGAAGGAATGATGGACAAGCTGGTGCAGGATGGCAGCAGCAGGGTGGAAGCCCAGGTGGGTGCGATGAAGCCGGGGGTGGGCCTGGGTGGAGCCCGAGCCCTGCCTGAGCTCATTTAAGGGCTGGGAATGGCAGGGCTCAGATGTGTGCCTGGGCTTCTGGTGTCAGTGAGGTTGGGTGAGCAGTGAGGTTTGGGAGGGACCGACTTGTTGGCCTTGAGATTGATGCCCAGCTCCTTGCTCGTCGCATTCTGTTTGGCTCGAGGTTCCGGACACGGCTTGCTCTTCTAAGCAGTGTGAGGACTGCGAGAAAGGCTTTGTTGGATGCAGCAGGAAAGCACAGCCGCTGGTGGATGCCAGTGTCCGCTCCTGAGGCTCTGCGCCAAGGTACGTGGATCCCTGCCGTCTCCTGTTTCACACGCTCGCTCAGGTCCTTTGGGGCTTGGTGTCGCTTGTCCCTCGTGCTCCCGTTGCTGTCACCGCGTGTTGTTCCTTTCCCCATGCTCAGCTCTGCCCAGTGCTGATGGGATGCCAGTGCCACCTGCTGCTCTTAAGAAAAGGTAGGTTTGATTTCTTTTGGTTTCCATAGCATTTGCTACACTTTCATTCTGTCTCTCTTCTTTTTTTTTTTTTTTTTCTTTTTGCTCTCAATAAATGGCAGGTTCAATTCCTTTTGGCTCCTGTAGTGTTTGCTACACGTGTGTTCTGTTTCTCTTCTCTTTTTTCCATGTTGCCTGGCGGTGCCTGGCTGGAGTTCCCATGAGCCCCGGGCCCACTTGTGACCAAGTGAGGTGCCAAAAACAGAGGTATCTCCTAAACAGGCTTGTGCTGAGTGCTGTCCTCGTCTTGGGCTTTGTCCAATGCCCACCTTTCTTTTCTAGCCCACTTTGTTGAGGATGGCGTGTGAGGCTTTCTTCTTTCTTTGTAGGATTGGCGACTCCAGCCCCAGAAGTAGCAGGCATTTGGGGATGTCCAAGGTTCCGCAGTGAACGTGTCCTGTTCCTGGTAAAGGTGTGGGCGTTCCTGGACACGAAGGTATCTATCTTCATGCCTTGCCCATGTGCCCAGTCCCCCACCAGATGCTGTTTGCCTTTTGGCCCCCCTGATTTGCTGTACTGCTGCGCCCTGATCCTTGCAGAGGGGTAAGTGACACCTTTGTCCCTTCCGGAAAGCGCTCTCCACTTTCCTCTCGTTGGTCACCGGCAGCGCCGTCCTTCTCTCGCCAGGCTCTCATTGGTCAGCGGCAGCGCCGTCCCGCCCTCGCCAGCCTGTGATTGGTCAGCGGCAGTGCCGTCCCGCCCTCATGTGTCTCTCATTGGTGATCGACAGCACCGTCCCGCCCTATCAGCGTCTCATTGGTCATCGACAGCTCCATCCCGCCTCCGCCAGCATCTCATTGGACAGCAGCAGCCTTTTGCCCGCCTTTTGCCCGCCTTTTGCCCGCCTTTTGCCCGCCTTTTGCCCGCCTTTTGCCCGCCTTTTGCCCGCCTTTTGCCCGCCTTTTGCCCGCCTTTTGCCCGCCTTTTGCCCGCCTTTTGCCCGCCTTTTGCCCGCCTTTTGCCCGCCTTTCTCTTCACTTTCCCCCGGCCCCTTTTCCCCTTTCCTCTTCTTTCTTCTCATGTCCTGTTTTTTTCTTCCAGGTCTGCTTTTTACTCTCCCTTCCCCCTTTTATCTCCCTGTTTTTTGCCCATTTGTCCCCCTCTTCTTCTCTCTCCTTTTCTCCTCCTCATCTCCTTTTCTTTTTCCTCCCTTTCTCATTCTTCTTTTCCCCTTTCCCCTCTTGTCTTCCTTTCCCTTTGGCCCCCTTTACTCTCCTCTTCTTCGCCCCCTTCTTCTTCTTTTTGCCCCCATCCCCACTTCCCCTTTCACCCCCTTTACCCCTTTTCCTCCCCATCTCCCTTTTCTCCCCGTCCCCCTTTTTTGTTTTCCTTTTCCTCTTTTTCTCCCCCTTCCTTTCCCCCCCCCCCCCTCCTCTGCGGCCCCATTCCTTTTTCCTTCCCCATCGTCCCCTTTTCTTCCAAAGCCCATTCCATTCGCAGTGCGATAGCGGCTCCTGCGAGCAGCCGAGCCCCGAGCAGCAGCGCTGCGTCTTGGCTCCCCCATTGCCCGCTGCTGAGCTCTTCCTGCCCTGGCTCCTCATTGGCTGAGCGCTGCTGCTTCCCCTTCCCCTTTTTGGCGACGCTTCACCACTCGCACAAACAGCCAGCAGACGCACATCTTTGCTGCCCAAACGCACGCAGGCCTTCATTGCTTCATTGCTTTCTCACCACTGCTCTCTTAACCAACGTGCGGTCGGAACTTGCGGCTCTCAGGTTTTCAGCATCAACACAGACACAGCCTCTGAATTGCTTCATTACCCCCCTGCCATTTGTGACCTTCCCGCTGCTCGTCGTTCTGCTCATCCGGCAGTCCTTCTGCAGTGCTGAGCTCGGCAGGAGGACAGAGGGGAGCAGCTGGGAGCCTCACAGCCTCCTCGCGTTCCCACGCAGCGGGACAGCGCTGCTGCGTGCGACGGCCCTGATTCCTCCCTCGTCCCCCTTTTCCTTTTTTTCCTCCCTCGTCCCCCATTTCCTTTTGTCCTTCTCATGCACTTCCTGCTATCCCGCCTTATCCCCGCCTTCCCTCATCTCTTCTTGCACTCTTTGACCCCTTTTTCTCCCCCCATCCTTATTTCTCTTCACATTCTCCTGTTCTTTTTTCCCCTTTCCTCTTCTTCGTCCCCAGCTCCGCTTCCCCCCACCTCACGTCCCCTTTCTTCTGTCCCTGTACCCCATTTTTCCCTTTTTTTCCCCACCCCCCTTTTTTTGTTCTCTGCTGTCCCCTATTCCCTTTTTCCTCTTTGCTCTCTCTCTCCTTTCTTCCCCCTCATCCTGTTACAGAAGAGAGTGAAGGAATGATGGACAAGCTGGTGCAGGATGGCAGCAGCAGGGTGGAAGCCCAGGTGGGTGCGATGAAGCCGGGGGTGGGCCTGGGTGGAGCCCGAGCCCTGCCTGAGCTCATTTAAGGGCTGGGAATGGCAGGGCTCAGATGTGTGCCTGGGCTTCTGGTGTCAGTGAGGTTGGGTGAGCAGTGAGGTTTGGGAGGGACCGACTTGTTGGCCTTGAGATTGATGCCCAGCTCCTTGCTCGTCGCATTCTGTTTGGCTCGAGGTTCCGGACACGGCTTGCTCTTCTAAGCAGTGTGAGGACTGCGAGAAAGGCTTTGTTGGATGCAGCAGGAAAGCACAGCCGCTGGTGGATGCCAGTGTCCGCTCCTGAGGCTCTGCGCCAAGGTACGTGGATCCCTGCCGTCTCCTGTTTCACACGCTCGCTCAGGTCCTTTGGGGCTTGGTGTCGCTTGTCCCTCGTGCTCCCGTTGCTGTCACCGCGTGTTGTTCCTTTCCCCATGCTCAGCTCTGCCCAGTGCTGATGGGATGCCAGTGCCACCTGCTGCTCTTAAGAAAAGGTAGGTTTGATTTCTTTTGGTTTCCATAGCATTTGCTACACTTTCATTCTGTCTCTCTTCTTTTTTTTTTTTTTTTTCTTTTTGCTCTCAATAAATGGCAGGTTCAATTCCTTTTGGCTCCTGTAGTGTTTGCTACACGTGTGTTCTGTTTCTCTTCTCTTTTTTCCATGTTGCCTGGCGGTGCCTCGCTGGAGTTCCCATGAGCCCCGGGCCCACTTGTGACCAAGTGAGGTGCCAAAAACAGAGGTATCTCCTAAACAGGCTTGTGCTGAGTGCTGTCCTCGTCTTGGGCTTTGTCCAATGCCCACCTTTCTTTTCTAGCCCACTTTGTTGAGGATGGCGTGTGAGGCTTTCTTCTTTCTTTGTAGGATTGGCGACTCCAGCCCCAGAAGTAGCAGGCATTTTGGGATGTCCAAGGTTCCGCAGTGAACGTGTCCTGTTCCTGGTAAAGGTGTGGGCGTTCCTGGACACGAAGGTATCTATCTTCATGCCTTGCCCATGTGCCCAGTCCCCCACCAGATGCTGTTTGCCTTTTGGCCCCCCTGATTTGCTGTACTGCTGCGCCCTGATCCTTGCAGAGGGGTAAGTGACACCTTTGTCCCTTCCGGAAAGCGCTCTCCACTTTCCTCTCGTTGGTCACCGGCAGCGCCGTCCTTCTCTCGCCAGGCTCTCATTGGTCAGCGGCAGCGCCGTCCCGCCCTCGCCAGCCTGTGATTGGTCAGCGGCAGTGCCGTCCCGCCCTCATGTGTCTCTCATTGGTGATCGACAGCACCGTCCCGCCCTATCAGCGTCTCATTGGTCATCGACAGCTCCATCCCGCCTCCGCCAGCATCTCATTGGACAGCAGCAGCCTTTTGGCCCGCCTTTTGCCCGCCTTTTGCCCGCCTTTTGCCCGCCTTCCCCCGGCCCATTTTCCCCTTTCCTCTTCTTTCTTCTCATGTCCTGTTTTTTCCTTCTAGGTCTCCTTTTTACTCTCCCTTCCCCCCTTTTATCTCCCTGTTTTTTGCCCATTTGTCCCCCTCTTCTCCTCTCTCCTTTTCTCCTCCTCATCTCCTTTTCTTTTTCCTCCCTTTCTCATTCTTCTTTTCCCCTTTCCCCTCTTGTCTTCCTTTCCCTTTGGCCCCCTTTACTCTCCTCTTCTTCGCCCCCTTCTTCTTCTTTTTGACCCCATCCCCACTCCCCCTTTCACCCTCTTTACCCCTTTTCCTCCCCATCTCCCTTTTCTCCCCGTCCCCCTTTTTTGTTTTCCTTTTCCTCTTTTTCTCCCCCTTCCTTTCCCCGCCCCCACCCCTTGACCCCATTCCTTTTTCCTTACCCATCGTCCCCTTTTCTTCCAAAGCCCATTCCTTTCACAGTGCGATAGCGGCTCCTGCGAGCAGCCGAGCCCCGAGCAGCAGCGCTGCGTCTTGGCTCCCCCGTTGCCCGCTGCTGAGCTCTTCCTGCCCTGGCTCCTCATTGGCTGAGCGCTGCAGCTTCCCCTTTTTGGCGACGCTTCACCACTCGCACAAACAGCCAGCAGACGCACATCTTTGCTGCCCAAACACACGCAGGCCTTCATTGCTTCATTGCTTTCTCACCACTGCTCTCTTAACCAACGTGCAGTCGGAACTTGCGGCTCTCAGGTTTTCAGCATTAACACAGACACAGCCTCTGAATTGCTTCATTACCCCCCTGCCATTTGTGACCTTCCCGCTGCTTGTTTTTCTGCTCATCCGGCAGTCCTTCTGCAGTGCTGAGCTCGGCAGGAGGACAGAGGGGAGCAGCTGGGAGCCTCACAGCCTCCTCGCGTTCCCACGCAGCGGGACAGCGCTGCTGCGTGCGACGGCCCTGATTCCTCCCTCGTCCCCCTTTTCCTTTCTTTCCTCCCTCGTCCCCCTTTTCCTTTCTTTCCTCCCTCGTCCCCCTTTTCCTTTTTTCCTTCTCATGCACTTCCTGCTATCCCGCCTTATCCCCGCCTTCCCTCATCTCTTCTTGCACTCTTTGATCCCTTTTTCTCCCCCCAGCCTTATTTCTCTTCACATTCTCCTGTTCTTTTTTCCCCTTTCCTCTTCTTCATCCCCAGCTCCGCTTCCCCCCACCTCACGTCCCCTTTCTTCTATCCCTGTACCCCATTTTTCCCTTTTTTTCCACGCCCCCTTTTTTGTTCTCTGCTGTCCCCTATTCCCTTTTTCCTCTTTGCTCTCTCTTCTTTCTTCCCCCTCATCCTGTTACAGAAGAGAGTGAAGGTATGATGGACAAGCTGGTGCAGGGTGGAAGCCCAGGTGGGTGCGATGAAGCCGGGGGTGGGAGTGGGTGGAGCCCGAGCCCTGCCTGAGCTCATTGAAGGGCTGGGAATGGCAGGGCTCAGATGTGTGCCTGGGCTTCTGGTGTCAGTGGGGTTGGGTGAGCAGTGAGGTTTGGGAGGGACCGACTTGCTGGCCTTGAGATTGATGCCCAGCTCCTTGCTCGTCGCATTCTGTTTGGCTCGAGGTTCCGGACACGGCTTGCTCTTCTAAGCAGTGTGAGGACTGCGAGAAAGGCTTTGTTGGATGCAGCAGGAAAGCACAGCCGCTGGTGGATGCCAGTGTCCGCTCCTGAGGCTCTGCGCCAAGGTACGTGGATCCCTGCCGTCTCCTGTTTGACACGCTCGCTCAGGTCCTTTGGGGCTTGGTGTCGCTTGTCCCTCGTGCTCCCGTTGCTGTCACCGGGTGTTGTTCCTTTCCCCATGCTCAGCTCTGCCCAGTGCTGATGGGATGCCAGTGCCACCTGCTGCTCTTAAGAAAAGGTAGGTTTGATTTCTTTTGGTTTCCATAGCATTTGCTACACTTTCCTTCTGTCTCTCTTCTTTTTTTTTTTTTTTTTCTTTTTGCTCTCAATAAATGGCAGGTTCAATTCCTTTTGGCTCCTGTAGTGTTTGCTACACGTGTGTTCTGTTTCTCTTCTCTTTTTTCAGTGTTGCCTGGCGGTGCCTCGCTGGAGTTCCCATGAGCCCCGGGCCCACTTGTGACCAAGTGAGGTGCCAAAAACAGAGGTATCTCCTAAACAGGCTTGTGCTGAGTGCTGTCCTCGTCTTGGGCTTTGTCCAATGCCCACCTTTCTTTTCTAGCCCACTTTGTTGAGGATGGCGTGTGAGGCTTTCTTCTTTCTTTGTAGGATTGGCGACTCCAGCCCCAGAAGTAGCAGGCATTTTGGGATGTCCAAGGTTCCGCAGTGAACGTGTCCTGTTCCTGGTAAAGGTGTGGGCGTTCCTGGACACGAAGGTATCTATCTTCATGCCTTGCCCATGTGCCCAGTCCCCCACCAGATGCTGTTTGCCTTTTGGCCCCCCTGATTTGCTGTACTGCTGCGCCCTGATCCTTGCAGAGGGGTAAGTGACACCTTTGTGCCTTCTGGAAAGCCTTTTCCCCGCCTTTTCTCGCAGGACATGAGAACAAGGAAAAGGAAAGGGGAAAAGGGGATGGGGAAGGTGAAGAGGGGACCCATAAGTGACCCTCAAGTGCCCCATAAGTGCCCCATGGCACCCCACAAATGACCCAAAGAGCTCCAGAGTTACCTGTGACCCACAGTTGCCTTCTGCAGTGACCTACAAGTGCCCCATAAGTGACACATCAGCGCCCCACAAGTGACCCACAACTGCCCCACCAGCGCCCCACAGCTGAGATGGCAGCGCCCTATAACTGTCACATCAGTGCCCGAAAAGCGCCCCACAAGTGCCACATCAGCACCCCAGAAGTTGCACATCAGGGACCCACAAGTGACCCACAAAGCCCCACAAGTGACACATCAGGTGCGCACCAGTACCCAACAAGCGACCCATCAGCGCCCCACAAGTGACCTGTGACCCACAAGTGCCCCCCCAGTGCCCCATAAGTACACCCCCAGTGGCACATCAGCGCCCCACACATGCCCCACCAGCGCCCCATAAGTTCCCCACAAGTGCCCTAGTAGAGACCCATAAGAGACAACAAGTTCCCCACAACTGCCCCACATATGGCACAGGAGGGACCCACAAGTGACCTAGAACTGAAAAACAAGAGACCCACAGGTGCCCCGTCAGTGCCCTACAAGTGCCCCACAAGATCCCCACAAGTGGCACTGCAGGGACCCATGAGTGACTCACAAGTGCCCTTAAGTGCCCCACAAGTACCCTCCAGTGACACAAGTGACCCACAAGCGCCCCCCTAGAGCCCCAAAAGGGCCCCACAAGTAACCCATCAGCACCCCACAAGTAACCCACAGCACCCAGTGACCCACAAGTGCCCCATCAGCTCCCCACAAGTCGCTTACGACCCACAAGTGCCCCCCCAGTGCCCCAAAAGTGCCCCACAAGTGGCACAGCAGGGACCCACAAGTGACCTAGAACTGAAAAACAAGAGACCCACAGATGCCCCGTCAGTGCCCTACAAGTGCCCCACAAGATCCCCACAAGTGGCACTGCAGGGACCCATGAGTGACTCACAAGTGCCCTTAAGTGCCCCATAAGCGCCCCATGGCACCACACAAGTGACCCAGAGAACTCCAGAGTGACCTGTGAACCACAACTCCCTTGCGCAGTGACCCACAAATGCCCCACAACAAACACAGCAGCGCCCCACAAGTGCCCCATCAGCAACCCACAAGTGGCCCACAAGAGCCGACCAGTGTCCCATAAGCGACCCATAAGCGCCCCACCAGTGACCCACAAGTGACACATCACCGCCCCATAACTGCTCCACACAGCCCCATAAATGACCCACAGCACCCTGTGACCCACAAGTGCCTCCCAAGTGACCCGCAAGGGGCATATCAGCGCCCCAGAAGTGGTCCATAAGTGACCCATGGAGTCCCACAATTGCCCCACCAGTGCCCCACAAGACACAAATCAGCACCCCACAACTGACCCCCTAGAGCCCCACAAGTAACCCATCAGCGCTTCAGAACTACCCCATTGGTGCCCCACAAATGATCCACAGCATCCTGTGCCCCACAAGTGCCCCGTCAGCATCCCACAAGTCATCTATGACTCACAAGTGCCCCTCCAGTGCCCCACAAACGACCCACGGCAGCCTGTGACCCACAAGTTACACACAGGGACCCACAAGTGCCCCACAAGTGACTCACCGAGCCGCCGAGCCCCGCCATTCAGCCGGCAGCAAAGTGGTGGCCGCGCTCTCTGCTGTTACCGCGTGGCCGATGCGGGGAACTGCCACTGCCCGTTGCTGAGGCCCACAGGCGGCACGATGCATGCGTCCACCAACGCGGAAGCGCCGTTCTGACCACTCTGCGCAGCTCCTCCGCTGCTCTCTATGGTGCTCAGTCCTCCACTCATAGCGAACACGCGCCCAGCAATTCGCGGCAGCCATTGCTTCCACAGAGCGCTGCTGCTCCGGGCCAGGAGCCGATTCTCACACCGCCGGCTCAGCCGTTTTCTCCCCTTCTACCCTGGGAAACCCCCCGTCTATTGCCGCCGTTTTAGCCTGGAGCCCAGCCGGGAACTGAACGGTTCGGCTCCCCGCTGCCCCTCGCCGCCCCGGGAGCCAGCAAACGTCCCCTTCCACCCCCAGCCCTACGCTGCTCGCCAGCTGTTTCAAAGCCCGCACAGCACCAGTGGAACACGAGCGGCTCGGCGCGCTTTGGAGTGGCTCGTGGCGGCTCGGCGCAATTCGGAGTGGCTCTCAGCAGCTCACGGCGCTTCGGCGTGCCATGGAGCGCCTTGGAGGGCTTCCGAGGAGCTCGAAGGGCTTCAGAGGGGCTCGCAGCGGCGCGGAGGGGCTTGGAGCGATTCCGAGCGGCTCGGCGCAATTCGAAGCAACTCGGAGCGATTTGCAGCAATTCGAAGCAATTCGCAGTGGCTCGGAGGTTTGCGATGGCGGTAGCGGCGCGCAGCAGCTCAGCCCCAGCAGTCCCATGAAAGCAACACCTATGCGGAAATCCGGCCGCTGACGCTCTTTATATACGCGCACGTTTCTGCCACGCATGCGCACTTGTGCCGTAGCACTGCGCACGCGCCAGTTCCCATACAGCACTGCGCATGCGCTGCATTTGATGACCTACTGCGCATGCACGAACATCCCCGCCATTTTGCGCATGCGCGTTGCCGGACAGCACACCGCGTGCTCGTCGCAAAAAAAAAAAAAAAAAAAAAAAAAGAAAATAGTTGCAGTACCCATTTTTGGCCACACGACGGCAGAAGAGACCGTGAAATAAAAATAACATAGAAATAAAATAAAATAAAAAATAAAAGAAAAAAAATGTAACAAATAAAATAAAAATTAAAAGAAATTAAAAAATAAGTAAAAAATAAAAAAGATAAAAAATAAAAAATAAAATTAAGAAATAATAATAAAAATAAAAAATAAATTAAAAAAGAAAAGAAAAGAAAAGAAAAATATAAAATAAGAAAAAAATAAGAAATAAATAATAAAAATAAAAAATAAAAGAAAATAAATAAATAAAAAATAATAAATAATGAAAAATAAATAATAAGTAATAAGCAATAAGTAATAAGTAATAATGGCCACTTGTGGGTCACTTACTGGGCACTTCTGAGTGACTTGTGGGTCACTTGTGGGGCACTGGGGGGGCAGAAGTGGGTCCCTGCTGTGCCATTTATGGATCACTTGTAGGGCGTGGGGGGGGCACCTGTGGGTCATACGTCATTGTGGGGCTCCATGGGTCCCTTGTGGGTCCCTGCTTTGCCACTTGTGGGTCACTTATGGCTCAGTTACGGGCAGGGAAAAGGCGGGCAAAAGGCAGGGGGAGGAAGAGGCGGGAAACGGGGACGCGGAGGAAAAGGGGATGAAGTGGAACGGGGACAGAAAGGAAATGGGGATGGAAAAGGGAAAGATAGAGGAGATTGGGCTTTACCAACATCCCGTAGCTGTGCATCCATGGTCTGCACCCTGTCATTCCTGGGAACGTACCAACCTGCTTGGCAGTGGGTGGCTCAGGGCTTTGGCAGAAGGCATCTTTCCTGACAACGCAGAGAGCTGTGCTCATGTGCCACCATTAAAGCATGCAGGGTTGTTCCAGTGTTCCCCCATTAAACGCAGCAGAGCTGCGCTAATATTCCCCCATTCAAACCACCTCACCTTTGCCACTGTGCCACCTTGAAAGGCATTAGAGTAGAGGAATGTGACAGCATTCAACCCAGCAAAGCTGTGAACCGTGCCACCAGTAAACACAGCAGAGCTGTGCCAGCGTGCCAACATGAAATCCAGCAGAGCTGTGCCACTACAAGAACCAGAAGAGCTGTACCAGCATTCAAGCCAGCAGACTTGTGCCAAGGTGTTCCAATTATACCCAGCAGTGCTGTGCCAATGTGCCACCAGTAAGCCCAGCAGTGCTTTGCCAATATGTTCCCATTAAACTAAGCAGGGCTGTACCAATGCGTTCTTTAGTGATGAGCACATCCTTGCTAAGTCCTTGAAAGTAATCCGCCATGCGATATGGGGAGATACTGCCCACAACGCCTAAGGGACCCCATTTCATAATGGGAACTGCTAGCTCATAACAGGGGGATCCCACAAATCTGGAATCATTTTCTCCAGAAGAGTATTGTTCTCCCCCTTGACCCATTGATACAAATTACCAAGAAAAGACATGATGTACATTTTAGTACATTTGGCCTGCCTGGCTCGCCAAGTGGATAGTCAAAGAATATTAGGATGTTATAATCACGAAGTAAACAGAGTTAAGCAAAGCAGACCATGATAACAAAAGAGAACAAACAGAAGGCTGACCCCCATTGTGGCCTCACTCACCGAACACCAGCAGAGGCGATCTCCAGAAGAGATCTTTTCCCACTAGTAACCAGCTCTTCAATAGGTCTAGGAGGGGTGCAGCCTGGCTTCCGGCAGCACAGCTGAATTGCCTTCACCTGAGCTCCTCTGGCTGACTCATTGCTCGCCTCAGCTGATCAATCAGAGGTTCAGGCTGTGACTCAGCCGTCCCCATACGCACCGCTTTACTGTGTTTCCTGGTGGCACACGGGCACTGCTCTGCTGGATTTCATGGGGACACATTGGCACAGCCCTGCTAGGTTGAATGGTGGAATAGTGCACGGCTACGTGGTGTTGAATGGGGGCACACTGGCACAGCTCTGCTTGTTTGAATGGTAGCACATTGCACAGCTCTGCTCGGTTTATTACTGACACACTGGCACCACTCTGCTGGGTTAGTGGTGACATATTGGCAAAGCACTGCTGGGATTAATGGAGGCACACTGCACAGCTCTGCTGCAGGGTTTCTTAGTGACACGTTGTCCCAGTTCTGCAGGGTAAAATGGGGCCACACTGGCACAGCTCTGCTGGTGACACTACGCCTGGCTCTGAAGGTTGTGTCCATGGCCTTTCGATCCAGCGACAGTTTGTTGCAGTGTGGTTCTCCGTGACTGCACTTGCGCATTCTGTGGCCACAAGGGTAGAAGGGAAAACCCTCTCTTCAGAGGCAACTGGAAATTTGAGGAGCAACAGATGTTGTGCTCTCAGGGAGCACGTTCAAAAAAGTCGGGAGCACTGGCAAGGGACCTAGAGGAAAAACGCCCACCAAAAGATTGTAAAATGTGCCACCATTAAGCCTCGCAGAGCTATGCCACCATTCAACCTAGCACAGCTGTGCCATGCGTCACCAGGAAACCCAGAAGAGATGAGCCAGTGTGTCTCCATGAAACCCAGCATATGTTTGCCAGTCTTTCACCATTCAACCCATCAGAGCTGTGCAAGGTGTCACTATTGAACAGCGCAGAGCTGTCAATTGTGTTACCATTAAGAACAACGAAGCTCTGCTGGATTAAAGACAGCAGAGGTGTGCTAATGTGCCACCATCAAACCCAGAGAGCTGTGCTCATGTGCCACCATTGAAGCATGCAGGGTTGTTCCAGTGTTCCCCCATTAAACCCAGCAGAGCTGTGCTAATGCTCCTCCATTAAAAAAAACATAACCTTTGCCACTGTGCCACCTTGAAGGCATAAGAGATGAGGCATATGGTGACGCAGAGCCAGGCGTAGTGCAATCTTCGTATTTTTACACGAGGCGAAGTCCGAACATCTCTGTTTGTATGTGTGCAGAAGAGCCCGGTACTCGGAGAAAAGCAGCCGACTGCAGTCGCCCTTTCCCAGCGACCGAGAAAAACGAGACCGCTGCTGGAGGCTGCAAGCGGCATTGGGGATAAGCGCGTTTACTCGTGCAGCAACGGCAAACGCTCCGGAGCGGTTCGCCGCGGTGCCGCTTACAAACAGCGACAGCATGTAGTGCCATTCCGATGCTGAGAACTTGCCAAGACTTCCTGCCTTCTCCAGTGCTTTCAATGGGGTTTTTTCTGTACGCGGTGCGGACTACAGCGCTCCCTACTATTTCGATTGTGCTCCCAAGGAGCACAACATCTGTCGCTCCTCGCATTTCCCGTTCCCTTTTCAGAGCGTTTTCCCTTTGACTCTTGTCACAGAACGCAGACGTGGAGCCATGGAGAAGCACAGCGCATCGAATTGTCGCTCGATCCAAAGGCATGGACACAGCATTCAGAGCAAGGGGTAGAGCATTCTTCGTTTTTTTACACGAAGCGAAGCCCTGGAAGCAGACAAGCTCAGCCTGATCCTGCTTTGGGTTACGGTTAAGTGGTACTATTCAGTATTACTGCTAATTGTGAAGGGTTACCCTTCTGCACGGTCTTTAGAGTTACTGTTTTAGATTTTAAGGAAAGAGCGATCTGTTAGCCCCATGGGGTTTACTCGCATGTCTTTGCCACATCCTGCATCGTGCTGATGCCACTTCTGGTGGCCCCAGGAGGTGGTTATTTCCATATTCACGATGCTTGCGAGAATTCCTGCATTGTTTGTTTGTTTGTTTGTTTTTTGCTATTCCCCAACTATTTCTGCAACGGGAATGGGATTAATAGCCAAGTGTACTTGGAGATGAATGCCCACTGCGAGGAGCTGAGCTGCCCAACCTGGCTGTAAAGCAGCCCGCTGCTTGGACTCCTTGGTCTCGGTGGCACCAGCTGCGTGCCGCTATGTTCCCCAGAGGCCTCTTGGAAGGTATAAAATGTGCCTCGATGCTGACCAGCAGCGCGCTGTGCCCATGGTTCCCGACCCTGCGGCAGGTATCTCGCCTGATTTGTGTCTCAATCCCTTTCTGCACTTTTCCAGGATGCTGTTGGTGCCACTACAGAGGAGGAGCGGCTGGTCAGAATGCGGGACGTCATCCAGCAGCTGCCCGCTCCTCACTACAGGTCAGTGCTGCCCTCAGCCTGCTGAGCTCAGCCCTGCTGCACTTCAGAGGGCAATGGTGCGATTCCAGGCTTTGTCTCACGCGAGCAACGGGATGCCTGGGTGTGCTGAAACGCTGCATGGGGTTAATTTGTGGGGTCAGTTCCTGGGCACGGGGGCACGCTTGGTGCAGCTGATGGCTGTGGCTGTGCTGTGCTGGGGCTGGGTGCTGCAGCGTGGCGCTTGGTCAAGTTGGATCTACTTCCTCTTCAGCGACAGTAGCAGTAATAACAACTAGTGTGAATTGAGGTTTGCTTTGTGAGTGGCAGCACGGCATGGTGAACATCTGCCTCTCTTGTTTTCCAGGGCACCTGATGAGACACTTGGCCTGTCTGTCTGCGAACAGCTCTGTCACCAACATGCACGCTAAGAACTTAGCCATTGTGTGGGCTCCAAACCTCTTAAGGTCAACTTCTTTTTCCATTTCAACGCTTACATCTGTTCTCCAGTAAAATAAAGCAGTCCTCCCTTCTTCTGCACCACATGTGCTCTTCTCCTGTAAAATGTGCAGTGAGTGGCTGACAGCAGAGCAGGAGCCTGGACTGTTCTCCAACCCCACGTGGGCACAATTTCTAGCTGAGCATTGCTGCTCTCTTGTTTAGATGGGACTGGTGTGTCCTTGATCAGACAGGAGAACTTCTTCAGTGGCATCACTGATTGCCCACTGCAGAAGTCTCTGGAGCCCAGTTTGACAGCTTTGGGCTGCAACAGTTCAGACCTGGGGAAGCGATCTTGGCTGAATGACTTCTAAAACCTGCCTTTTCTACAGATCACAGCAGAGCGAGTCTGCCTGCGCCAGCGGGAGAGCTGCCTGCACGGAACTGCAGACGCAGTCAGCTGTGGTGGAATTCATCATCGACCACACAGACGTCCTCTTCTGCTCCACATCTGGACCTGACATTGCAGATGGAGCAGGTGAGTGTCTTCCTCCATTAGCTTTATCTTGGTCAGACACCTGGATCAAATGCAGGCCTTCTCCAAGTCCTTTGAAATATGCTTTTACGGCAAGGGGACAGCAGAATCCTGGGCTTAGGTTAGAATCTGGCACCCTGGTGCTGGGTGCTGAGAATGTGCAAGCCCAAACTTGACAAGAAGAAAACCGTCACCATCATGATGTTTTGCAAGCAGGTGAAGCTTGGTGAAAGTGTGGCAGCGAATCTTTCTGAGTTCACCGTACCTGCTTTCTGGGGTTTTTGTTTGCCTGTTTCAATACAGGGAGCTGCTCCTAATTACGACTGCGTCCTTTGCCATAGACACACCTCTGAGCACATGGTTGTTTTGAGCTGCTCTTCTTGCAGCGGCTCGGATAAGCAAATCTGAGAAAAACACAGCAGCTCCCGGACCTGCGATGGCTGTGCTGCCGCTTTCTGATCCTGGCTCTCACCTGTGGTTTTCCCTTCCAGGGCACAGATCTCTCTCAGGGCCACATGCCTGAATCCAGTTCCGGTTCACCTCGAAGCAGAGCTGTTGGTCAGACCTGCGGGCACTGGAAACTAGACGTGGCAGTGAGATGGGGCCGATGAGGTGTTAATGTCAGAGTCAGAGATGCTTTTGAAGTTCTTTTATGGCTGCACAATTCCCCAGCAAGCAGCTACGCCTTCCAGCTCATTCAAAGCCACCCTTTGATGCTGTCCTGTACAGCTGTGGAGCGTTTGCTCACATGCTCTGCATCTTGCTTGACACAGTTGAGGGGAATTTAGCCAGCAAGACTTCAGGGCTGAGCTGTGGGAATGGAACCATCCTCGACTGTTTGAAACAGAGCGAGTTTCTAAGCTGTGTTTCAGCAGGAACCAGGCGGTGCTAGGAACAAGCAACTGTTGGCACGAGCTCAGTGCAGCTCTTCCCTCACCCTGCGCCACGCACGGCTCACACCAAGTCCACCAGGCAGGATGAGCTCACCCAGACCCGGCGTCGCATTGGTCAGTGGCAACGCTGTCCCACCTCCACCAGCGTCTCATTGGTCATCGACAGTGCCGTCCCGCCCACACCAGTCTCTCATTGGTCAGTTGCAGTCCCATCCCGCCTCCGCCAGCGTCTTATTGGTCATCGGCAGCGCCATCCCACCCTCACCAGCCTCTAATTGGTCATCGGCAGCGCCGTCCCACCCCCCGCCAGCCTCTCATTGGTCAGTGGCAACGCAGTCCCGCCCTCGCCAGCATCTTACTGGTCATCGGCAGCACCGTTCCACCCTCGCCAGCCTCTCACTGGTCATTGGCAGCACCGTTCCGCCCTCGCCAGCCTCTCATTGGTCAACGGCTGCTCCGTCCCACCCCCACCAGCCTCTTATTGGCCATAGGCAGAGCCGTCCCACCCTCGCAAGGCTCTCATTGGTCATCGGCAACGCCATCCCGCCCCTGCCAGCCTATCATTGGTCAGTGGCAGCGCCATCCCCCCATCACCAGCCTCTCATTGGTCATTGGCAGCGCAGTCTCGCCCCCGCCAGCATCTTATTGGTCATTGGCAGTGCTGTCCTGTCCTCAGCAGCCTCTCATTAGTCATCAGCAGCGCCATCCCGCCCCCGTGTGCCTCTCATTGGTCATAGGCAGCGCCGTCCTGCCCTCGCCAGCCTCTTACAGCCTCTGATAAGGCTGTAGTCCAAACCTTGGTGCAGAGTGGTCTGCTGGGGCTCTGTGTCGCCCTCTAAGGCTCCAGTTTTGCCATTCCCGAAGGCAGGTGGCACCGATCCACTGGTACAGGATCCAAGAGAAATTAATGGCACGGCTCTCAATGACGCTTCTTTTAGGCCCTCCTTTCAGGTTGGGGTGAATCGTAATTTGGAAACACCTTTCTGCCTCCGTGGGCTGCCTTTCTCTTTTGGACTGGGTACCCGGGTTTTTGGTGGCTGAATTGAGGTGCGCTGGCTCTTAGCGCTGTTGTTAGCCAAAATATTAATTCTCTACTTCTATGCTCCTTTTTGAAACAAGCGCCCCAAAGCTGCACAGAATGGAGCAGATTGTCTGGAGGGAGATCGCACGGCACATGCGGGATGAGCGGGGGATCAGGCCCAGCAGCATGGGTTCACGAAGGGCAGCTCCTGTTTGACCAACCTGATCTCCTTTATGATGCGGTGACCCATCTGGTGGATGAGGGAAAGGCTGTTGATGTGCTCTACCTAGACTTCAGCAAAGCCTTTGACACCATCTCCCACAGCATCTCCTGCAGAAGCTGGCAGCCAGAGGCTTGGATGGCTGCACTCTTGGCTGGGTGAGGAGCTGGAGGGCCGGGCACAGAGAGTGGTGGTGAATGGAGTCAAATCCAGCTGGCGACCGGTCGTGAGCGGTGTTCCCCAGGGGTCGGTGCTGGGCCTGTCCTCTTCAATATCTTTATTGATGACCTGGATGAGGGCATCGAGTGCAGCCTCAGTAAATTCACAGATGACACCAAATTGGCTGGAAGTGTGGATCTGCCTGGGGGTAGCGAGGCCCTACAGAGGGACCTGGACAGGCTGGAGAGCTGGGCTGAAGCCAATGGGATGAGTTTCAACAAGGCCAAATGCCGGGTCCTGCACTTCGGCCACAACAACCCCAGGCGACGCTGCAGGCTTGGGGCGGTGTGGCTGGAGGACGGCGTAGAGGAAATGGACCTGGGGGTATTGATGGATGCTGGGCTGAACATGAGCCACAGTGTGCCCAGGTGGCCAAGAAGGCCAATGGCAGCCTGGCTTGCATCAGAAACAGCGTTGCAAGCAGGAGCAGAGAGGTGATTGTTCCCCTGTATTCAGCACTGGTGAGGCCGCACCTCGAGTGCTGTGTCCAGTTTTGGGCCCCTCACTGCAAGAAAGATATTGAGGCCCTGGAACGTGTTCAAAGGAGGGCAACAAAGCTGGTGAGGGGTCTGGAACACAGGGCTGCTGAGGAGAGGCTGAAGGAGCTGGGAATGTTCAGCCTGGGGAAGAGGAGGCTCAGGGGAGACCTCATTGCTCTCTATGACTGCCTGAAGGGAGGCTGTAGTGAGCTGGGGGTCGGCCTCTGCTCTCGTGTCATCAGTGGTAGGACCAGAGGGAATGGCTTCAAGCTACAGCAGGGGAGATTCAGGCTGGACATGAGGAAGTATTACTTCTCAGAAAGGGTGGTCAGGCAGTGGAATGGATGCCCAGGGAGGTGGTGGAGTCACCAAGCCTGGGGGTGTTCAAGGAAAGGCTGGATGTTGTGTTGAGGGACGTGGTTCAGTGGGAGCTGTTGGTAAGAGGTGAACGGTTGGACTGGAGGGGCTTTGAGCTCTGTTCCAACCTCAGTGATTCTGTGATTCTATGATTCTATGATAAGTGACCCATAGAGCCCCACAGTTGACCTGTAACCCACCAGTGCACTGCCGTGCCCCAGGAGTGACCCACAAGTGACACTGCAGGGACCAGCAAGTGCCCCACAAGTGACACATCAATGTCCCATAAGTCACCCACAAGTGACAAGTCAGGGTCTCACAGTTGCCCCACAGCGACCCACAAGTGACACAAAGAGCCCCCCTTGTGATCTGGGACCCAGAAGTGCAACCCCAGTGCTCCACGTGTGGCACAGCAGTGACCCACAAGTACCCCACAAGTGCCCCAGAGCGCCCTACAAGTGACCTGTGACCCACAAGTGGCCCCAAGTGCCCCACAAGTACCCTTCAAGTGCCAGCGCAGTGACCCACAAGTGACGCATAGAGCCCCACAAATGACAGGTACCCCCCCAGTGCCCCACAAGTGACACATCTGCACCTCATCACTGACCCAGAAGTGCCCCATGAGTGCCCCTCAACTGACCCAGAAGTGATCCAAAACGCCCCACAAGTCACCTGTGACACACAAGTGGTTCCCCAGTGCCCCACAAGTGACCCACAAGTGGCACAACAGGGACCCACAACTGCCTCCCAAGTGACACATCAATGCCCCATAAGTCACCCACAAGTGACAACTCAGGGTCCCACAAGTGGCACAGCAGCCACCCACAAGTGGCACCGCACTGACCCACAAGTGAACTGTGCCCCACAAGTGCCCCACAAGTGACACATCAGCACCCCACAAGTGCCCCTACAAATGACCTGTGACCCACAAGTGGCCCACAAGTGCCCCATAGGTACCCTTCAAGCGGCACTGCAGTGACCCACAAGAGACCCATAAGTGAGCCACAAGTGACGCATAGAGCCCCAGAAGTGACCTGTAACCCACAAGTGTCCTCCCAGTGCCCCACAAGTGCCCCACTGGTGACAAATCTGTGCCCCATAACTGACTCACAAGTGGCAAAGCAGGGCCCCACAAGTGCCCCGTAAGTGACACATCAGCACCCCATAAGTGCCCCACAAGTGACCCATAGAGCCCCAAGTGACCTGTGACCCCCAAGTGCAACTACAGTGCCCCACAAGTGACAAAGCAGCGGCCCATAAGTGACCCACAAGTGGCAAAGCAGGGACGCACAAGTGACCCTTAGATCCATAGAGACACATGGGGATGCCCTTAGCAATGCAGCTGTGCTGCCGGAAGGGGTGGAGCCAGGCTGCAGCCCTCCTAGACCTGTTTAAGAGCTGTGGGGCTCTTGTGGGGCACTTGTGGGGCACAGTTCACTTGTGGGTCAGTGCGGTGCCACTTGAAGGGTGCTTGTAGGTGGCTGCTGTGCCACTTTGTGGGACCCTGAGTTGTCACTTGTGGGTGACTTATGGGGCATTGATGTGTCACTTGGGAGGCAGTTGTGGGTCCCTGCTGTGCCACTTGTGGGTCACTTGTGGGTCAGTTAGGGGCTGCTGGTGTGCCACTTAAGGGACACTTTTCGGGCACTTGTGGGGCAGTGGGGTGCATTTGTGGGTCACAGGTCACTTGTGGGGCTCTATGGGTCACTTGTGGGGCACTGGTGGGTCCCTGTGATGCCACTTGTGGGTCACTTGTAGGTCAGTTCTGGGGCACTGATTTGTCACTAATGGGGCACTTGTGGGTCTCTCTGGGTCACTTGTGGGGCAGTTGGGGGGCACTTGAGTGTCACTTGGGGGTCACTTGTGGGGTGCAGATGTGTCACTTGTGGGGCAATTGTGGGGCACAGGTCAACTGTGGGGCGGTCTGCATCACTTGTGGGTCACTTATGGGGCACTTGTGGGAACCTGTGGGGCAATTCTGGGGCACAGGGGGGCACTTGTGGGTCACAGGTCACTGTTGGGCTCTATGGGTCACTTGTGGAGCACTTGTGGGTCACTTATGGGTCCCTTGTGAGACACTATGCGTCCCTTGTGGGGCGCTGGGGTCACTTGTGGGGCACAGTTGAGTCGTGGGGCTCTATGCGTCACTTGTGGGTCACTGCGCTGGCACTTGAAGGGTACTTGTGGGGCACTTGGGGCCACTTGTGGGTCACAGGTCACTTGTAGGGTGCTCTGGGGCACTTGTGGGGTACTTGTGGGTCACTGCTGTGCCACACGTGGAGCACTGGGGTTGCACTTCTGGGTCCCAGATCACAAGGGGGGCTCTATGTGTCACTTGTGGGTCGCTGTGGGGCAACTGTGAGACCCTGACTTGTCACCTGTGGGTGACTTATGGGGCACCGGGGTGGTACTTGTGGGTTACAGGTCACTTGCGGGGCACTATGGGTCACATGCCATAGGGACACATGGGGACTCTGTAGGGACACATGGGGAATCCATAGGGACACATGGGGATGCCATAGGGACATAAGGCGACTCCATAGGGACACATGGGGAATTAACAGGGACACATGGGGAATCCATAGGGACACATGGGGAATCCATAGGGACACATGGAGACTCCATAGGGACACATGAGGAATCCATAGGGACACATGGGGACTCCATAGGGACACATTGGGAGTCCATAGGGACACAAGGGGACTCCATAGGGACACATGGGGAATCAACAGGGACACATGGGGACTCCATAGAGACACATGGGGACTCCATGGGGACACATGGGGATGCCATAGGGACACATGGGGAGTCTGTGGTGACTCAATGGGACGCCATAGGGACACAGGGGGACGCCATAGGGACACAAGGGGACTCTGTAGGGACACATGGGGATGCCATAGGGACACATGGGGAATCCATAGGGACACAAGGTTATGCCATAGGGACACATGGGGAATCCATAGGGACACATGGGGAATCCATAGGGACACATTGGGAATCCATAGGAACACATGGGGAGGCATAGGGACACATGGGGACGCCATAGGGATACATGAGGACTCCATAGGGACACGTGGGGACGCCATAGGAACACATGGGGACTCTGTAGGCACACATGGGTACTCCATAGGGATACTTGGGGATGCCATAGTAACACATGGGGACACCGTAGGGACACATGGGTTGCCATAGGGACACATGGGGAATCCATAGGGAGACAAGGGGATGCCATAGGGACACATGGGGACGCCATAGGGACACAACGGGACTCCTTAGGGACACATGGCGACTCCATAGGGACACATGGGAACATCGTAGGGACACATGGTGACTCCATAGTGTCAAATGGGGATGACATAGGGACACATGGGGACTCGATAGGGACACATGGGGAATCCATAGGGACACAAGGGGACGCAATAGGGACACATGGGGAATCCATAGGGACACATGGGGACTCCATAGGAACACATGGGGACGCAATAGGGCACATGGGAACTCTGTAGGGACACCTGGGGACTCGGTATGGACAGATGGGGATGCCATAGGGACACATGAGGACTCCTTAGGGACACATGGGGACGCCATAGGGACACATGGGGACGCTGTAGGGACACATGGGGACTCCGTAGGGACACATGGGGAATCCATAGGGACCCATGGGGACTCCATAGGGACACACATAGGGACACACATGGGGACACACATAGGGACACACATGGGGACGCTGTAGGGACACATGGGGACTCCATAGGGACACATGAGGAATCCATAGGGACACATGAGGACGCCATAGGGACACATGGGGACACCGTAGGGACACATGGAGACTCCATAGGGACACATGGGAATGCCATAGGGACACATGGGGACTCTGTAGGGACACATGGGGACTCCATAGGGACACATGGGGAATCCATAGGGACACAAGGGGACTCCATAGGGACACAAGGGGACTCCGTAGGGACACATGGGGACTCCGTAGGGACACATGGGGATGCCATAGGGACACATGGGGAATCCATAGGGACACAAGGGGATGCCATAGGGACACAAGGGGACTCCATAGGGACATATGGGGATCCCATAGGGACACATGGGGACTCCTTAGGGACACATTGGGACACCATAAGGACACATGGGGATGCCATAGGGACACATGGGGACACCGTAGGGACACATGGGAACTCCATAGGGACACATGGGGACACCGTAGGGACACATGGGGATGCCATAGGGACACATGGGGACTCCATAGGGACACATGGGGACACCGTAGGGACACATGGGGATGCCATAGGGACACATGGGGAATCCATAGGGACACATGGGGACTCCATAGGGACACATGGGGATGCCATTGGGACACATGGGGACTCCATAGGGACACAAGAGGATGCCATAGGGACACGTGGGGACGCCATAGGAACACATGGGGATTCTGTAGGCACACATGGGTACTCCATAGGGATACTTGGGGATGCCATAGTAACACATGGGGACACCGTAGGGACACATGGGTTGCCATAGGGACACATGGGGATGCCATAGGGACACATGGGGAATCCATAGGGACACAAGGGGATGCCATAGGGACACATGGGGACGCCATAGGGACACAACGGGACTCCTTAGGGACACATGGCGATTCCATAGGGACACATGGGAACATCGTAGGGACACATGGTGACTCCATAGTGTCAAATGGGGATGACATAGGGACACATGGGGACTCGATAGGGACACATGGGGAATCCATAGGGACACAAGGGGACGCAATAGGGACACATGGGGAATCCATAGGGACACATGGGGAATCCATAGGGACACATGGGGGTGCCATAGGGACATATGGGGACTCCATAGGGACACATGGGGAATCCATAGGGACATATGGGGACTCCATAGGGACACATGGGGGTGCCATAGGGACACATGGGGAATCCATAGGGACACATGGGGGTGCCATAGGGACACATGGGGACTCCATAGGGACACATGGGGATGCCATAGGGACACATGGGGACTCCATAGGGACACATGGGGACGCTGTAGGGACACATAGGGACTCCATAGGGACACATGGGGATGCCATAGGGACACATGGGGTCTCCATAGGGACACATGGGGTCTCCATAGGGACACATGGGGACACCATAGGGACACATGGGGATGCCATAGGGACACATGGGGAATCCATAGGGACACAAGGGGATGCCATAGGGACACATGGGGAATCCATAGGGACACATGGGGATGCCATAGGGACACATGGGGACGCCATAGGGACACATGGGGAATCCATAGGAACACAAGGGGACTCCATAGGGACACAAGAGGACGCCATAGGGACCCATGGGGACTCCATAGGAACACATGGGGACGCAATAGGGCACATGGGAACTCTGTAGGGACACCTGAGGACTCGGTATGGACAGATGGGGATGCCATAGGGACACATGAGGACTCCTTAGGGACACATGGGGACGCCTTAGGGACACATGGGGACGCTGTAGGGACACATGGGGACTCCGTAGGGACACATGGGTAATCCATAGGGACATATGGGGACTCCATAGGGACACACATAGGGACACACATGGGGACGCTGTAGGGACACATGGAGACTCCATAGGGACACATGAGGAATCCATAGGGACACATGAGGACGCCATAGGGACACATGGGGACTCCATAGGGACACATGGGAATGCCATAGGGACACATGAGGACTCTGTAGGGACACATGGGGACACCATAGGGACACATGGGGACTCCTTAGGGACACATTGGGACACCATAAGGACACATGGGGATGCCATAGGGATACATCGGGAATCCATAGGGACACATGGGGACACCGTAGGGACACATGGGGAATCCATAGGGACACAAGGGGATGCCATAGGGACACATGGGGACTCCTTAGGGACACATTGGGACACCATAAGGACACAAGGGGATGCCATAGGGATACATCGGGAATCCATAGGGACACATGGGGACACCGTAGGGACACATGGGAACTGCATAGGGACACATGGGGACACCGTAGGGACACATGGGGATGCCATAGGGACACATGGGGACTCCATAGGGACACAAGGGGATGCCATAGGGACACATGGGGAATCCATAGGGACCCATGGGGACTCCATAGGGACACATGGGGAATCCATAGGGACACATGGGGACACCGTAGGGACACATGGTGACTCCATAGGGACACATGGGGACTCTGTAGGGACACATGGGGATGCCATAGGGACACATGGGGGCACCGTAGGGACACATGGTGACTCCATAGGGACACATGGGAATGCCATAGGGACACATGAGGACTCTGTAGGGACACATGGGGACTCCATAGGGACACATGGGGAATCCATAGGGACACAAGGGGACTCCATAGGGACACAAGGGGACTCCATAGGGACACATGGGGACTCCGTAGGGACACATGGGGACTCCGTAGGGACACATGGGGATGCCATAGGGACACATGGGGAATCCATAGGGACACAAGGGGATGCCATAGGGACACAAGGGGACTCCATAGGGACATATGGGGATCCCATAGGGACACATGGGGACTCCTTAGGGACACATTGGGACACCATAAGGACACATGGGGATGCCATAGGGATACATGGGGACACCGTAGGGACACATGGGAACTCCATAGGGACACATGGGGACACCGTAGGGACACATGGGGATGCCATAGGGACACATGGGGACTCCATAGGGACACATGGGGACACCGTAGGGACACATGGGGATGCCATAGGGACACATGGGGAATCCATAGGGACACATGGGGACTCCATAGGGACACATGGGGACTCCATAGGGACACATGGGGACTCCATAGGGACACATGAGGAATCCATAGGGACACATGGGGACGCCATAGGAACACATGGGGATTCTGTAGGCACACATGGGTACTCCATAGGGATACTTGGGGATGCCATAGTAACACATGGGGACACCGTAGGGACACATGGGTTGCCATAGGGACACATGGGGATGCCATAGGGACACATGGGGAATCCATAGGGACACAAGGGGATGCCATAGGGACACATGGGGACGCCATAGGGACACAACGGGACTCCATAGGGACACATGGCGATTCCATAGGGACACATGGGAACATCGTAGGGACACATGGTGACTCCATAGTGTCAAATGGGGATGACATAGGGACACATGGGGACTCGATAGGGACACATGGGGAATCCATAGGGACACAAGGGGACGCAATAGGGACACATGGGGACTCCATAGGGACACATGGGGAATCCATAGGGACACATGGGGGTGCCATAGGGACACATGGGGACTCCATAGGGACACATGGGGAATCCATAGGGACATATGGGGACTCCATAGCGACACATGGGGGTGCCATAGGGACACATGGGGAATCCATAGGGACACAAGGGGATGCCATAGGGACACAAGGGGACTCCATAGGGACACATGGGGACTCCATAGGGTCACATGGGGATGCCATAGGGACACATGGGGACTCCTTAGTGACACATGGGTATGCCATAGAGACACAAGGGGACTCCATAGGGACGCATGGGGAATCCATAGGGACACAAGGTTATGCCATAGGGTCACATGGGGAATCCATTGGGACACATTGGGACTCCATTGGGACACATGGGGTCGCCGTAGGGATACATGGGGATTCCTTAGGGACTCATCGGGACTCCATAGAGACACATGGGGATGCCATAGTGACTCATGGGGATGCCGTAGGGACACATGGGCATGACATAGGGACACATGGGGACACCGTAGGGACACATGGGGATGCCATATGGACACATGGGGATGCCATAGGGACACATGGAGACTCCGTAGGGACACAGAGAATCATAGAATCATAGAATCATGGAATCATGGAATCATGGAATCACCAGGTTGGAAAAGGCCTCAAAGCTCACCCAGTGCAACCGCCCAGCCATCACCAACAGCTCCCTTTGATCCGCCACCTTCACTGCACAGCCGTTCCTGCGTACATTTGTGTAGAACTTCCTATGCTGCAGTTTGTGACCGTTTCCTTTCATCCTGTCTCCACTCCCACTGAAAAGAGTCCGGCCTCGCCATGCTGCCCCCCACATCTCAGATATTCACAGACCTGGATCAGGTCCCCTCTCAGTCTTCTTTTCTCCAGGCTGAACAGACCCAGCTCACTCAGCCTTTCCCCATAGCAGAGATGCTCCAGGCCCTTACCATCTCGGTGGCCTCTTTCCAAGAGATCCCTGTCATTTCTTTTCCTCCGCTTCCCTTGCAGTGCAGTAAAAACAAACCAAAAGCAACCAACAACAGAACCCTCAAAATCTGGTGAACATCCAGCACTCGATGAAACGCAGAACTCTGACTGGGGACGGATGGGAGCCGATCAAGAGTTTATAAAAGACTGCAGACATAAGAACAGCAAGCCTGGAAGTGATACAGAGAAAGAGTCCGAGAAGCCAGGGGTGGCCTCAGGAAAGGCAAAGCCCTGATCTGATGGAAATGGACAGGGATATGAAGGGCAATAAGAAAAGCTTTTGTAAGTTCACACCGGTGATAAAAGGAAAAGCAGGGAAAACGTGAGCCCCGCTTAAAGGAGAAATGGAAGACTTGGTTCCCGGGAATAGAGAGAGGGTTGAATGATGAAGGCGAGAAGATGAGGACCAAAAGAAACTGCAATGTCATGCTTGTTCTCCAGGTTTTGTTCTCTTGCCAATAGAACCTAAGTCCTGGCTACACACAAAATGGAAAAAGACTGAACACAGTTTGGTCTGGAACTGATCCCTGGGTACTTTCTCTCTACGTGATACCTGCTAGCTTAGAAGACGAATCAATTATTATCTGTATCTATGAGTTAACACAGAAGAAATGCTTTGGGGTTTGTTTTCTGGCCTGTCTCTTAATGAGATCCCCTTCTCATAGTCTCTACACCCCTGTCACAAGATGATCTTTATACCTTTCAGAAGAAAGCCATCTCGAGGTGATGGAAAAAAGCTTGTATCAATTGGTCAGACGCATGCCATGAATGCAGGGATGGTTTGGAACGATGAACAGAGCAATGCAGAACAGCCGAGCAACTTGTAGAAAGAAACAGCAGCAACAGCTTCCATACCTGGCCTCACCAGTCTGAGATCCCATCTGTTTAACCCGGAACTTGTAAATATCCACTGGATCCATTCTGATGTCGAGCAATTTGTCCTCAATCATTTCCTTCGCCACTGGGGCCGAGATCTGCCTCAGTGTGTCCTGACCACGGGCACCACGGTTGAAACTTACAGCCATTTTAATGGCAGTAGGATTCCCAGTCACAATTGCATGGATTGGTCTACTTATGGTCATAGAATCATGTTACTAGTTTCTGGAAGGGGTGAGCTAATTTTTCTTCATTACCTGCTGCTATGGTTCTTGTAGGTTATGGTTACCTGTTAGGTATGGTCATATGGTCTTGTATGGTTACCTGCTATGGCGCTTATATCCCATTAGAAAGCACTGCCATGACATTCTTTTGCCATGTGACTTAGTTTAAAATATTTCCTTAAGGTGACAGCCTTTTCTCAGTTCTGTTGCTTTATTTGTCAGTGCTGCTCTGCAGACCTTGCTGTGACTCCGGGCTAGGCCTGGCCACTCATCAGGGTAGAGCTGCTGCCGTGATAGACACAGCTGTAGGGGGTGCAAGTTGAGTTGGGATACACGTAGCATGTGGGTTACAGGTTGTGTATGCCTGAGTATCTAACTCACACTAAAATGTCTTGCCTGTATGCATGTGGTGGCTGGAATCCCTTTGCATTGTAGAAGCAAAGTTCAGAGCCAGAAAGTAAGGGAACGCAAAATTATGAAAAAAAGAAGGAAATTTAAATGAATTTAAATTATGAAAATTTAATGAAATTATGAAAATAATGAAATTTAAATTATGAAAAAAAGAAGGAAAGGTCAAAAGAATGTTTCAAAAAGGCGAGTTGGGATTGTGTAAACATATAACACGTGTATTGATTAGAATTACATTTATGTTTATTAGGAATACAGTGTTAGTTCAATTGTTCAGGAAGTGTAGACTCTATAAGAATTGATTCTTACCAAATCAGAATCATTTTAAACAGCCTAAATTTTCAAAGCACTCATTGAACTGTGCATAAGCTTTGTTTGAGAAGCCCCTTATGCAAAAAGCCACTTTTTCTAGTGGATGAGCACACACGCTTTCTCTCAAAACAGTTTAATAATGGGGTGAGGCCAGAGGCCTCCTCCTGTTACCCCTGTCCAGGAAGAAGCACTCTGCACTTGCGTTTTCCAGAAGAGGTGACGGGCCTTGGCAGTGGGACGACTGGGATGCCAGCAAGGAAGTCAGGCTGGCCGTAAGTAAAAGTGAGAAACTTCATCTGGATGTAAATCTTGCCTTCATAACCTGGGGTTCCCTTGTTGCATCTGTTTGCAGAGGGACTGGGCTTTTTCCTGGTGATGGACTGACAAATTAACGAGGAAGATTCAGTCTGGATCAGATAGAATTGGAGCTGAAGGTCTCAGCAGCAGCATGAGAGGCCTAAACAGTGCCATCCTATGGACTCAGAAGGCTCAGGGTGCGTTGCAGTCATAAGGAATTCATGTTCTGTGAGACACTCACAGTAGGGGTTGCATGGGGAAGGCATTTGGCTTTTGATCTGAAATGTGCTGCATTGAACGCACTGCTCAAAGGGATGGTATGGGGCCAGAGCAATGGGAATCTGTGCCCTGAGATGCAATTAAGTCATATTATGGGCCCTGCAGACAAACGTAATGTCAACAGAAAGATCAGAATTTCCCTTCTCCCAGTAGAAGCTTTTAGTGGAAAAGAAAATAAGGCTTAAAATCATACTTTTAGAAAAATTATTGTTATCTGGGAGAGAATATCTGGACAGCATGGCAAACGCAGCTGAATGAAAGGATTTGCATTTGTAATTGGCTTGAAGCTAATTTCTTTTCCATTAGGATCTTCTCTCCCAAGGTTTAATAGTAATCAGAGGGCTGAAGAGGCTTCCCATGCCCTTCAGTTGCAGTAGCGTGTGCAGTTGGGTGAAGTCTGTGCCCTGTATCTCAAATCCCTGGGCACTGCCTGCCTTTCAACTACATTTCTGGCTTTTCATCCGATATTCCTACCCTTGTTTACAGATTCTTGATTTTACCTTGGTCATCCATTTTGGCTTCAGACATGTTTCTGGACTATGAACATTGACCTCTGACTAGGTTAACAAGAAAGAAAGCATGATTTTAGGTTTGCTCAAAGCTTGGCCGTGATTATGTGGGGACATTTTAGAACTCCAAGTTTGACTTTCATTTCATTCTGTTTTCTGTATCGTTTGCCATCTCTATCTGCATGTTTGGTGGCGTAGCTAACTTCATCTCCCCAGAGTCATCTATCCATTCATAAGTTTCTTGCTGGGATGAATCTCAGCTGTATTCACTCCTCTCTCTGCCTTATTCTCAGATTTGGTCATTTCCTCCTCCTTTTTTTTGTTTCTTTTCCCATGCATTTATTCAAGTGCAAACTTTTCCACGCAGTCCTTTCCTTCCTCTGGTGTCCAGGCAGTACTACTACCTCGTCTTCACACTGAGCTGATGAGATCTATTGCCACCCCGATTCAATCTGATCAGGTAGTCAAGAACTTCCTTGTTGCTTACACAATTTTTAAAACTTCCCCAACTATGCTTTTGAAGTGTTTCAGTCTCGTGAGGTTACTTCTGCAAGATCAAGGTTCTCAGAATTCATGCACCTCATGGTGCAGGAAATCTGATTTCTGGAGCTGTGTGTGCATGTGTGTTCCCACTTCACAACTGCTTCCAGATAATGGGGCTACCAACTCAGGCAGGAATGGTAGGGCTGTCATCCTTAGTCTAAAGTTCAGATCTTCTTTCTGCCTTGTTAGAGTTCATTTGAGGTGTTTGTAGCAATGGTCATGGCGTTCTCTGTTTGGCTGCAACTCTGACTAAATGGAATAGAATGAAGGAAAATACAGAAGCTGGTATTCTCTGGGCAAATTTGCGTGTCAAATCCACCTTTAGCAGAAGAAAGATGTGGTTTTTCAGAACTCAGGAGAGCTGTACCCGCAAACACTACAGGCATATTTGATGAGCTTGCGTTCCCCTTCTGTTGAATCAAAAACCTAGGCTAAGAAGGAATGTTCCATGTAGGGAGAAGAAGATGATAGAACGTGTTCCTTTCAAGGCTCGCGTGGGAAATGTCAGGTCTTTCTGAAGGCACCATTCAGCCACGGGCCTTTTTTGCCAAAAAAGTAACAAGACAGGCAGCGCTGCAGAACTGAGTATTCTCCATGGATTTACTCGTCGCCTGAACTAGACTGTGGCAATTGTCTTTGTGATCATCAGCATATAGTTAGAAGGGAGCAGCTGACAAAGGTAAGGGCATACCAGTGAGTCTTTCCATTTTGAAAGATTTTCATGTAGTCCTTGCTCATCTCTATGTACTGAAGATTTATCACAGTCACAGATTCCATCTGTCTTTCATCATCACCATGGAATATTATTCCAAAAGCTATTAAGCTATTGCAAATGACCTTATCTGAGCCATGCTCTTTTTTCTGTTTTAACTTGAAATGCTTATTATGTATTCATTTCATGTATCTCTTTTTTTTGCCTTGCCTCAAGCTGGAAGTCACTTTAAGAAAGCCATCCAAAAAATTCCCTATTTAGTACGTGTGTACATCTCAGTGTGCTATTGTGCTATCTGTGGTTCATGCTGTACTCCGTAATGTGGCAGTATGGCTGTACTCTTTCCAAAGCAGCATGCCTTTTCAGAATGCACTTCACTGACAGCTGAAGTTGTTCCTGTTTTATTGAACTGTAGGGGGGATAAGAAATGCCACGTGGAAGAAGCAGCTGTGCTGGCTGCTTCTCCTCTGTTGTCTGGGGGAACATCTGATAAGGTGCCCATCTTGTACCTATCTGTGGCTCCAGTGGAATATGTGGCAAGGCAGAAGCAAAAGACTTGAACTTTGCAGCTGGGAAGAAAGCCTACAAAATAAGGCAGTTACACACAGATTGAGATAAAAGTGACAGATGTGAATGTTGAAGAAGTCCGTGTAATATCTGACCTTCTTCCTCAGAGCAGAGATTCGCTGTCAGACAGGCTGCTTCAGACACTGATCTCATCACACAGCTGAAGCAATGACAGCGTTTGCTTACTGCTTAAAGGGAGACCTCCAGGGTAAATGCACAAACAGGTGTACAAGAAGAGTTAGCAGTTGTCACTCTTCCCAAATGCACTGTGATATGGGATATGTTCAAGGTAACAGACTTGCTGGAGGGACAGATTTACTTGCAGTGTTATAGGAGACCTGAGATGTCAGTGCAGAACTTTACGACACCGTTAGTAAAATCTATTTAATTTAAAATCTATTTAAGAGGTGAATCCTCCTAGTTTCTGATTTCCATGAAGTTTGTGACTCCCTAATAATGAAATCAAAATTTGTATTATTGAAAATCATATGTTTGGTTATTTTGATCCAGCTGGACTTTAGTTTTAATATTTACCTTCCTGCCTATTGGGGAACTTGAGTAATTTTAACCTGCTATGATATTGTGCAGCTCCTCCCTTTGACAGAGTGGTGTAGGCTGTTATCAGCTTGGCTGAGGGAGCTGGGATTGTTCGATCTGCTGAAGAGGAGGCTCAGGGGAGACCTTGCAGCTCTCTCTAACTACCTGAAGGGAAGTTGCAGTGAGCTGGACTCGGCCTCTTCTCCCATGTAACCAGTGACACGACCAGAGGAAATGGCCTCAAGCTGCACCAGGGGAGATTCACGTTGGACGTTAGGAAATACTGCTGCTCTGAAAGAGTGGTCAGGCACTGGAATGGGCTGCCCAGGAGGTGGTGGAGTCACCGACCTTGGAGGCATTCAAGGAATGTTTCAAGGATTTTGTACTGAGGGACGTGGTTTAGTGAGAACTGTTGGTGATGATCTTGCAGGTCTTTTCCAACCTCGGTGATTCTCTGACAGCAGGAGAAAGTTATTGCATATACTTTTTTCTATTCTACGTCACTTTGTATTTGGGCTGCTGCTTGGGATCTGCTCAGGAACACAGATTATCTTAGATACTTTTGAGCTGTAAAGATGAAAATGAGAATGAAGATGGGGTGGATTTTAATATTAGCTATTGGGTGAATACCAAGGATGTAAAAAGGGATTTGAAATATTTGATGGATTGAGATAAAAAAGACCTAGTGGAGATTGTAGTGATTGAATTGTCTTTCCTTCTTCACGTATCAAATTGGAAAGTGCTCTTCAATATCAGGCGAAGGTGACAAATTTCAATTAAATCATATCTCTACAGATTTTTTTTTTCTGTTCTCATAAAAACGTTGTACAGAAGACTGCAATATTGAAGAGGAAGAGTGAGATTCAATTTCCAGCCAACTACTTTCCTGAACATAGGCGTCCTTATGTTGGTGTCCACATGGGAGCTCAGGTCCCTGATGAAAGTTGAGGTGCTGCAGGGTGCTCCTTGCTTCCTGCTGCTGGTATAGACAAGTCTGGGTGTCTCTGGAACTGCCTGTCACATTCAGCAGTCCTGTATGTCCTGAACTGCTGCACAGTTCTGTGCACTTTTAAGGCCGTGCTGTTGGATAAGGTGATGAGAGCACTTGACCAGTATAGGACAATACAGGAACACAGGATTCAGTCTTGTCTTGAGACTTTGGAGAGAAGAAATAAAAGTCAGCTTCAAATAGGCCCAGAAATGGGAAAGGGTCTTCCATCCCAGGCAGATCCTGCTGATGAACTGCTCAGCGCAGAGTTGTCTCACGCTCATAGTGAGGAAACATCAACAGGAGCAAAGCTGAAAGCCTCATCAGGGGGCTTTGCCTGAAAGAGAGTTAAATGTTAATCTGCTTAGTTTTACACAAATTACTTTGCTCCGAGTCCCCAGAGAATGCAAGATCCTGGCCAAAATGCAGTGCAAGGAACAGCTGTGCACTGTAGTGGAACCTATTTGACAGTAAATCTGGATTTCTCACCTGTAAGATGAAACAGACAAATGCTCATAAAAGAAAGCACTTCAGAAATGTTTAAGATGTGTATATCATGGATGTGAAGTCAGAGAGCCCCATGACATCCAATTCTCCAAGTTTAACATTTGCGTAATTAGTCTCTAGACTAATGTTACTAGAATGCCAACGATAATAATTACAGATCTGTACTAGTACCAATGAGGCAACCAGGTGATTCAGTTCATCAGCTGGAAGCTACTCTTCTGTCAGAGGTGGGTTGTATGCTGCCTGTAAGAAAAGAATGTATATTAAGCTGGCTAGTTTAACCAGAACATCAGTGATTAAACAGATGCTCTTCAAGGTTTCTTTGAGTAGATGTGTGAGTACATGTGGGAGATACACATGAACACAGAAATCTTTTAAGGATACGAAGAATATATTAAAATTCCACATGTACAAAGCTAAGTATAACTGAATTGTTGTATCTAGTGTTTTCTGTTCTCACCTCAGGACCAACTGCAAGTAGAGTTCAGTATTTCACTGCTAACTTTAATGTCAGAACCTTGAGAAACAGACGAGGACTCAACAAATCAATCAACAGAATTATGCTCTCCTTTTAATATAGCTGTCCCTCCTTTGTATAATCAATAGATATCAAGATGTTATAATCACAATATAATTGTATAATCAATAGATATCAAGATGTTATAATCACAATATAATCAAGAGAGTTAGGCAAAATAGACAACGATCACAAAAAGAGAATAGGTGGAAGAGCTTACCCTTTGGCTGAGCTCACCACAAAACACCAAGAGAGCAGATCTCCAGAAGAGATCCTTCCCCTCTGGCAGCCAGCTCTTCAATAGGTCTAGGAGGGCTGCAGCCTGGCTCCACCCCTTCCAGCAGCACAGCTGCATTGCCTTCACCTGTGCTCCTCTGGCTGACTCAGTGCTCGCCTCAGGTGATCAATCAGAGGTTCAGGCCGTGACTCCGCAGTTCCCATACACTCCACCCCTTCACGGCGTGAACCAGTGATCAGATTAACAAAAGGGTGAGCTTTCCCTAATACAGAGATCCAGTATACAATTTTATCGCGACGTGTGTTGGTACAATTCAAGACAAGTGATGATTAGTGGATGTCTATATTCTTCTATGGGCCAGTGCTCGATGATGTGACTGGAGGCATGAGGTCCTGAGGCGCAGGTCCGTTCTATGTTCCATCAGTCCCATGCAGGCCATCACCGGGTGTTGCACGTGATCTGACAGCAACACTGGAACGCTTGATGGCATTTTGTTCCTTCCGGTGGTCCTGAAGGCTCACAGACTCACGGGGAGTCATACAGATGTTTCACAGGTACCAGGAGGGGAAGGTCTGCTCTCCAGGGCGAGATGCAGGCCGTATTTCTATCACTTCCGCCTGTACTGGGGCACGTCCTGGCCGCCTGTACCACACCTTTTGGCCGGATATCTGCGACTGCGTAATGATATCAGGCACCAAAGGAGGTGTCCTGATCTGCCACAGGGACACGATGGGGGTCCCTTTAGCAATAAAGATCAGAGTGTTGACCACAATATCAGCAGGCCATGTACCTATTACTGGAGGGACTACTGAGCCTCCCACCTCCAACAGTCACCCCCGAGGTGCAAGTAGGCCACACCACGTGGGTCCTACCTGCACCTTCCAGGGCCATTTCATTTTATGGGTACCCGGCTCTAAATTCTCAGGGGCAGGGAGCAGAAGATTATTTTCGTTACCAATCTGGGGTCTTCCCTGATGATCAGTGCCCGTAATTTGGATCCTAAGCGGGGTGGCCCATGTCATCTGCAACATTCTCAGGGCACTGGGTCTGCCATCTCGAGGTCTTTCATTCAGGTCCCACAGGGTTTCATACAGTCTTTTTGTCCACCCCTGCAAGGACTGGAAGTCTGTCTTCAGGGCAGCCTTAAGAATACCGTTATAACGTTCGATGAGGCCTGCCCCCGTTGGATTATATGGCAGGTGGAATCGCCATTCGATGTTATTTTCTTCTGCCCAGCGCTGTATCATTGCACTGGTAAAATGAGTCCCTTGGTCGCTCTCGATGACTTGAGGTGTCCCGTAGGCAGACATCAGTTTAGTGAGTGCCTTGATGGTATATGCCTCGTTTGCTTTCGGTATTGGATAGGCCCGCAGTAGCCCACTTGCAGTGTCGACACAGGTCAGGGCGTATCTTGCCCCTTCGGAAAGAGGAAGGGGCCCAATGTAATCGACCTGCCATCGCTGGAGAGGATTGTGTCCCCTAGCAAGATGGGCTGTTGTTTCGGGCAACGATCTCGGTCTCATCTTGGAGCAAGCGTCGCAATCCTGGCATGCCTGGACAATATCAGATAGTTGTATGGGCAGTCCTCATGCTTTAGCAGCTGCCCACATTGTCTTTTGTCCAGCATGCCGTAGCTTCTGATGTAACCAGCGGGCGATGTTCTCAGATGGTGAATTCTCAATCCATCGAACTCAGGCCAGTGTGTCGGCTTCATCGTTTTCCGGTGACTGTAGGGGCTGATTGCCAGAAACGTGGTAGACACATACAGTCCTGTGTTTGACCGTATTCCATATATCTAACCACATGTCTTTTCCCCAGATCGGTCGGGCGTGGATAGTCCATTCCTGGGTGGCCCACTGTGCAATCCAAAGAGTGAGCCCCCGGTACACAGCCCAACTATCTGTGCAGATGTTCAGGATACCATCACCGGGTTCCTTGGTTATAACCATCCACACGGCTCGCAGTTCTGCCCATTGGCTGCTCTGACCATCCCCCTCATTGAACCAGGTTGTCTCGGTGGAAGGATGGTATGCTATTGCTCTCCACTTGCTCGGGTTGCCCTTGCTGGACCAATCTGTGTACCAGGCATCTTCAGGGATAGGATATTTTCCCTCCTGAACAGGACTCTTCTCTGGTAGAGCGACCAGTATTTCTTTTGGTGCATCACTGCGATATGTAACTGGGCCTAGGATCTTCTGGAGTTCTTCTTTCAAGGGTGATGAAGACAGACTGCTCCTTTGGCTGAGATAGGCGACCCATCATGCCACTGTTTGTGCTTGGGCCACCCCTGTCTTAGGAAGGTGGGTCAGATCTTTCACCCACCCCTGCATTGGCAGAGTGGTCTTGACTATAATTGCAGCTGTTTGAGTTATTGGCTCTGCCTGTCATGCCGAATAGGCAGCCAATAACTATTTTTCAATCATACTGTATCTTTCTTCTGCTCTGAGTCAAATCTGAGACCAGAAACGAATGGGGGTCCGAACAGAGCTCTGGCGTTGCCACAGGCCCCAACCAAAGCCATCTTGAGTAACATGAACATCCAACTCAGCTGGGAGGGTAGAATCAAATATACCCAATGCCTGAGCTTGTTTAACTGCCAGTTTTGCTTGTTGGAAAGCATCCTATTCGGTTTTCCCCCAGTCCCATAGCTGCCCGTTTTTTGTGAGTCTGTATAGTGGCCTTAGCAGCTGCGCTAGGTGAGGTATAAAGGAACGCCAATAACCCAATATATGAGTGCAATATATATACTGCAATTATATGTAGAGCTTTTGAAATATATAATATGTCTTTTATATGTCCGCATATGTCTTTTGAAAGACATAGAGATCTTGGAAAGGGTCCAGAGGAGGGCGACTAAGATGATCAGGGGGCTGGAGCACCTCCCCTATGAGGACAGGCTGAGGGAGTTGGGCTTGTTCAGCCTGGAGAAGAGAAGCTGCGAGGTGACCTCATGGCAGCCTATCAATACCTGAAGGGAACCTACAGCCAGGAGGGGAGTCAACGCTTCAGAAGGGCTGACAACAGCAGGATGAGGGGAAATGGATCCAAGTTGAAGGAGGGAAGATTGAGGTTGGATGTTAGGGGGAAGTTCTTCACAAGGAGAGCAGTCAGGCCCTGGAACGGGCTGCCCAGGGAGGTTGTGGATGCCCCGTCCTTGGACGTGTTCAAGGCCAGGTTGGACGGGGTCCTGGGCAACCTGATCTGAATGTGTACGTTTGGTGGCCCTGCTAGGCAGGGGGGTTGGAACTACATGATCCTTGAGGTCCCTTCCAACCCGGGTGATTCTGTGATTCTGTGATTCTGTGTGAAATGGGTCCAGAGGAGGGCCATGAAGGCAATCAGAGGGATGGAGCACCACTCCTACAAAGAAAGGCTGAGGGAGCTTGGCTTGTTCAACCCAGAGAAGAATAGGCTGAGGGCAGACTTCGTTGTGGCCTTCCAATACTTAAATGGAGCTTATTAGCAGGAGTGGAAGTCAAATTTCACATGGATGAACAGTGATAGAGCAATGGGGAACCGTTTTAAACTAAAAGAAGGGAAGTTCATATTAGATGTCAGGCAACTATTTCATTGAGAGAGTGGAGAGCTGTTGGAACAGGCTGCCCAGAAAAGTTTTTTTTTTACACTCTATTAATTGAAGATACTTGAACTGGAAAAGCAGTACATACAAGATTTATTGTTCCCGATGGAATCTTAGTCCTGCTGCCTTTTATATCCATTCTGATATCACTGAATCAACCTGAAGTCCTATGGATAAAAGAAGGAATTATTTTAGATTTTCCCGAGGCTCAGCCTTCATCACAATCTAAGATATCCAGTTGTATCACCACCATCCCTGCAACTCTCTTCCTACTCTCAAGTTTACTGGATTTCTTGTTATTTATTGATTTCCAACTTCCAAGGTCTGCGTAAGATACCTTTCTGGTTAAGCTCCTGTACTGATCTCTCTCTTTTTTTATTATTATTTTTTATTTTTTTCTTCTGTAAATTAATGCTAGTTAGTGATTGCTACTTGGGTCACTGTCATCTTCTGCTCTCTCATCCCAAGTGTATTATAAGAATGAAAAACTATTTATGGTTGAACTGTACTCACTCTGTCTTCCTTTACTGCACTTACCTGAAGTGCTTTAAAAGGACTCAGTGAAGGACAGGGAAGTATTTTCAAATTATAGCTGTGAATGATGACCAGAGAATAAGAAACCTCGGACCTGAAATTAGAGGAGCTGTTGACACTGGCTACAATTCTGAATAGTAGTTCAAAGCCAAAGAAGAAACAATAATATTATGTCATTCACTGGAAAAAAAAAAAAAAATCCACTGTTAGATTTTTAGCAAATAAACAAGTATATATGATTACAGAGAGGAAAAAAAAAGGATTTTTGGAACTGTGTCTAAGTTTGAATAAAATGCTTTTATGTGTTTACAAAATTATTTTAAAGGATGATTGTTGATCTGCTGAAGCCTTCTTGATTCTACATTTTTCTCGGTTTGAATTATAAAAACTGTAATTGTATATTCTGAACCTAGAAGAGAAAATCTAGAAGGATATTCTGATTTCTTCTAACCATCTGTTGAAAAACGTCATGAGCACTTGTTTATCTGCACTTCTCTAAGTTCTCAACATTGATCGTATTTTATTTTCTGTATCTAATTACTCTTCAGAATGATATGTTTATACTACTGGAAAACTTCTATTTTAGAGTGGAATTATGCATACAGTATTCATATGGATCTGATCAAAACTGAATAATGCAGGTATTTTTATAAGTACATCTTCTGAAAGGAAAAAAGTGTCATAATATATTTAAAAACCCACCACCTTTCAAGAAATAATGATAGCATCTTTTGTGAGCTGGAAGTTCAATGTGAATATTCATTAAAAATAATGATGATATCCTGACTGTCTTGTGGGAATATTACTGTAGCATCAGAAATTCCTCCCGAATTCTTCAACTGAGTTTATGCTGCCATATTTATTCTAAAATTCTGGAAATCTTGTGAAGGCAAGATGCAAGTGAGATTTCCAGTATATGCAGAACTGCATCCCAGCCTTATATATGGTAAGTGCAACATTTGCTATGTTGAATTATTATTGTTGTTATAATTACTGTTGTTGTTTGTTGTTGTTGTCATTGTTACTGTTATTAGGTTGCTTGTTTTAGCAAAGACATAAAGTGAAACAGGTAAGTAAGACAGGGATCTCCTGGAAGGAGTCCAGTGAAGGGCCATAAAGGTGATAAAAGGCTTGAAGCACCTTTCTTATGAGGAAAGGTTGAGCGACCCAGGGCTGTTCAGCCTTGAGAAAAAAAGACTCAGAGGGGAGCTGGTCAGTGCCTATAAATATCTAAGGCGAGGAAAGCAAACAAACAAGGCCAGGCTCTTTTCAACAGTGCTTGGTGATAAAAGAAGGGGAGATGGCCACAAACTGAAGCACAGGACGTTCCACACACATGAGCATAAGAACTTCTTGACAGTAAGGGTAGTGGAGCACTGGAACAGGCTGCCCAGAGAGGCTGTGGAGTCTCCTTCTCTGGAAATGTCAAGACACACCTTGATGCCTGGCTGTGCAACCTGGTCAAGGGAGCATGCGTTGCAGGGAAGTTGGACTAGATGATCTCTAGAGGTTCCTTCCGGACCCTACAGTTCTGTGGCTCTGTGAAATATGTGAGTTGGAGTTACGATAACAGAAAGAGTTAGTGTTAGTTTTCTTAAGATCAAATACAAAAATAAAGAGAGGTTGAGAACATCATTTTCCTAATATTAATTTTCTCTGTTTAAAGGAATGGTAAATGTATATGCAAATGTTCTTATACTGAGTCTTTGCTGAAAATTTGAGCTACTTAATACAAGTGCTGAATTTGGTATCTTCTTCACATAAACTTTCTATATACTGACATATAAGAATGCATTACTCAGTGTAACAGGTACAGTAGTCGTTGTATAACTCTTCACTTGAATTAGTAGAGCTTGCTCAGATTCAATGATTACTCGATATTTAGCTAGCTTAAACAGAACTGAGATAACAGGAAAAAAGAGAGCATGAAGAAGTCACCAGAATTATCTAGCTGTGATTAGAAAAGATACTTGCTTACATTCCTGAACTCATCCCCTCATTTTCATGTTTACTGTCACTCTTTAATTGTTTTTTAATGTTTCTTTGAACAGTATTAAAATGAATGGAAGTCAAAATCCAGTTTTAACACTTCACAAGATGTTGTGTTGCATCATGTATGCATCATGTATTATATACGTATTAAATTTCTCCAAGCTTGCCTGAAGATTTACTAACTGTACTTTGAGGTACATTTTGTATCACAGCAATTTAAAAAAATAAATAGAAATTGTCTATTATGCTGTATTAGTGGATGTAGAAATACGAGTTCATACCTTTCATTGAACTGTTTTAAAAACCTACTTCCATTATTCAGGGGACAAATGGCCACTTAAGTTCTACCAAGATCATTCTACCATCCAATGTTCAACCTGCATGAAGTCTAATTATCCATGCAGCTAGAGAAATGTGAAAAAGCTGCAGCACAGGTCTTCTACATAACCTACTTTGCAGTATTTACAATAACATGGACTAAAACATTAGATTGGTACTCATGTAAAGTTTAATGTTTATCGTAGTGTCTCTGCACTTGACAGTAGCTAAGTAAGCCCATACATCTATTATATTTCTTTCATGCTGCCCATGTGTCCGGCCTCTGTGCCCATCAGCAGTAATGGTCCTCAGTGCTACTACTGTAATTCAAAGGCATTAACCAGAAATTAAATGCATATTAGTTATATAGTATGAAATTATGTTAGCTGATGTGTTAAAGGCTGCAAACCACAATCTCAATAGCATTTTACAAGTACCAGTGTGACAGATAAGAAACATAAGAATAGGTCTTTAGAAATATTGTGCCTGAAAACAATTCTGAAAGCACACTGATATTTTGAAAGCATTGTTGGCTATCTGTCATCATGGTTTATCAGTAACTGACTGTCCTCAAATTCCAGGCGGCTTGTCTAATCATCTCCTGGTTTACTTACAGATTTCAAATGCTCACCATTCCTGATACAAGCCATTGGCTTTCTTGGCTACCTGGGCACACTGCTGGCTCATATTCAGCCAACTGTCCATCAGCACACCAAGGTCCCTTTCTGTCAGGCGGTTTTCCAGCCACTCCTCCCAAGCCTGGGGTTGCCTGGGGTTGTTGTGGCCAAAATGCTGGATCTGACACTTGGTTCTTTTGAAACTCATACAGTTTACCTTGGCTCATCGATTCAGGTCCCTCTGTAATGCCTTTCCTCCTTCTGGCAGAACAACACTCCCTACCAACTTGGTGTTATCGGCAAACTTACTGAGGGTGCACTCATCCCCTCATCAAGATCGTTAATCAGGATGTTAAACAGAAGCGGCCCTAGAACAGAGCCCTGGGGGACAATGCTCGTGACTGGCCTCCAACCAGACTTAACTCCACTGACCACAGCTCTTTGAGTTCGGCCATCCAGCCAATGTTTCATCCAGCAGAGCAAATGCCCATCCAAACCACGGCAGCCAGCTTCTCCACGAGGATGCTGTGGTGGGCAGTGTCAAAGACTTTACTGAAGACCACATCAACAGCCTTACCTTCATCCACTAAGCAGGTCACCCTGTCCTAGAACGAAATCAGGTTTGTCAGACAGGATCTTCCATTCATAGACCCATACTGTCTGGGCCTGATCCCATGGCTGACCTTTAATTGATCCACGGTGGCTCCCAAGATTATCCGTTTCACGACCTTCCATGGCACCAAGGTGAGACTGATAGGTGTGTAGCTACCAGAATCATCTTCCTGGCCCTTTCTGAAGATGGTCTTCATATCTGCCAGTCTCCAGACCACCTGGACATTCCCAGTTAGCCAGGACTGTTGAAAGATGATGGAGTGTGGTTTGGCAACCACATCCACCAACTCCCTTAGCACTCCAGGATGCAATCCATCTGGCACCAAGGAGTTGTGAGTGTCCACGTTTCAGAGCAGTGTCCAGCTTTTTCCTTTTTCTTTTTATTTTCCTTTTCCTTTTCCTTTTCTTTTCCTTTTCTTTTCCTCTTCCTTTTCCTTTTCCTTGAACTAGGTCATTATTGGAAAGATTGTTGGTTTTTTGTTTGTTTTTTTTTTTTTTAAGGATGATATTTTATTTCTATTCAGTGTGTAAGCAATCAGAAATGTTTTACTAGAGAAAAGATAGAGCACATTATTTGGAATTGATAGCTAATTTATTTTATTATGATTACCTGGAATAACTTTTGCCACAAGATTTTAATTTACTTTTCTCTAATACTACTGATTTAAAGGTGACTTTAACATTCCTCAGCAGTAGCTCTTTGTGAACAATAAATCTATTTTCTCTAACAGCAGCATAGTGTCTTAGTCTCCTACGTGAATGAGGTTGTAAACCAAAGTCCTATAGAAATATATCTACGCAAAGATCATTCCCAGTGTAGTATTTTTACAGCACTAATACTAACTGTATAATTCATATGGTATGGTCTGCTCCAGTCTTGGATAAAAGAGCTACATATTTTAATGTAAGTGAATGATTTTGTTAGGTATCACAAGTTCAATCCCTGCTGGTGTTACGCTGCCATTATGTCTAAAATGTACTGTAAGCTATTTCTGTTTGAGTGTATGAACTGAGCGAAGAACAGCAGTGCTGTGCTCGGTGTCAGTGCATATACCATGACTGAGCGCAAAATAAATGATTTTCTTCAGATGGTAGAGGCCAAAGTAAGAAGTGAAGTTTTATTTTGTTCAGGATTTGAATGACGGTACTATAAATCATGGTATAAAAATAATAGGCTGATCCTAAATTCTTGTACTGGATACAGAGATTGTCTTCATAGCCCAGAAGTAGTGCAGATTTTTTTACAACTATTGTTATTGTTATTATAAATAGTCACGTGTTATTACCTCAACCCTGATGGTGGAGCAACAATTTGACTAATTTTTTTTTCTTACAATAATGTCATTTAGATACAGTTGAAATAGTGTTCTAAGTTATTGCAGACTGTAACATTTCAGTGCACTGAATATGAGTTTAACAACACCTAACCAATTAAGTCAATTTGACTGAAAAATGTACTATTTGTCTTTTAAAGAATAAGAATGAAAGATTGTAAGGGATTTGAAGATAATGTGGAATAGCTTAGGATGTAATTTTTGGGCTTCTACCTGTATTTTGCTACCAGTTAAACTCTCCACAAACATTCAGTTATTTTTTTCCTGCATCTGAAAATTTAGCAGTGTGAATTCATTTTTATATGGAATTATATCTAATAGAATGTCTATAAACCTTGAACATGCATTGGGTTTTACTTCAGTGAAATACTTATTTTATTGTCAATAGTCTTCTCAGGAATCAATTGTCAGTGTGCATGTCTGTTACGTGGAAGGAAACAATTTATACACCTTCAGCACATAACATCCTTTATAAACATTCCATGTGATTTTTTGATAGCAAGCAAAAGCATGACAGATGAATGCAGAAGAGATATTTGGGGAATTTTCATGATAATATTTACTCACTATATGTAAAGAGACTCCAAAGTCACTGTAAATAACTGGAATGTTACAGATATTTCAGAAAGTTACAGCAGTGCACAGTGCATGCTAGATACAACATATTGACATAACTAAGTACAATACAAAGTAATCTATTCTTTGCATTGATCTGCTCCTTGAGCTTAACACTGCTGAACAATCAGTGTTCAGAACAGCAGTTTGTGATAGTTTAGATGGTAGCTGTAGGTTAATGCACGGCCTCGGAGATTCAAATGGCTGGCATACTTCAGGCAAATAAAATAATAAAATACATGAAAAAGAATATCCACTGAGATGCTAATAAGCCCAGTTGCCATGAGAATATGTTGTCATTACAAGGCTTCTATATATTTTTTTCCAAAATTGTAAGAATTAATGAGAAACGTACGTGTGAAAAGGCTTAGGATCTATCAGTTTCTCCAAACGACAATATAAACACATTTGCTATTGTTCAGCATGATTTTTTTCCTAATTATAAACTAAGCAAGCTAAGAGTTAGAATAAAGCGTGCATGTTAAAGCTTAATATTAAAATAATGAAGGTTATGAAGTCGAAAAAATGGAAGGTGTGGTAAGAAAGAGTGCAGGAGTGGATGATTAAAATAGAAAAAAATTGAAAGCCTTAGTCAAATCTTTGATTTCAGCGGGGGTTTCACTTGAACAGAAAATAAATCAAAATAATCAGGGTTTCACAATTCCAATGGTTATTATTATTAATGGCAAAAATATGGATAGCAACTTCAGTCTATCCAATGTTTTAATTCGCCAAGTACTAACGAAGCGGCCTACTATAAAGTGAGTAAAATCAGACTGAAATAACAGGATTTGAAATGGAGACAGAACTTACAATGTTTATTTCCTACAGTTCTTCAAGTAATAAAAATACCTAGGCAGGTTTCCTCCATCTTGAATGCAGGATTGCATATGTGCAATACTGTGAAACAAGAACATTCTGCCTCTAAAACAATTTTGCATACTTCCAAATTAGCTGTGTGCACGAGAAAGCAGTATGAAAAGCACCTTTACCTTGCTGTACAAACATTCACTTATCTTGAACTCAAAATGTTCTTTTGAAAACTTGCTGGAACAAAGAATATGAATTATGTTTCGGCTTCACTTTCAAGAACATATTGCTGAACAATATACTGAATTTGTTATGCAAAAAGTTCTTAGATTTAGCAGCTTTCTGGATAGACTATCATACACGTTAAAAAAAAAAAAAAAAGAAAAAAAGAAAAAGAAAAAAAAAAAGGAGAAAGTGTTACTAAAATCCAGAGCTTTGCTTTCAGTGAAAAAGAGTGTAGTCAGCATTCTAATAACAGCAATGTAGTGATGAGGATTTAAGAATAGAATGAAGTGAAATGTTGCACAACAAATTACAAACTACACTGAAAAGATGACCATGCCACAGGAAATAAATAAATGAACAAACAAAATAAATTAAAAAAAAAACACCTGGAAAATAAACACATAACTGCAATCAAATTTAAGCAGGTCTGGAAACACCAAATGACCAATACAAAGAAGGTGAGCTGCAAACTCAAATGTGACATCAATAAATCTTGCTCACAGAACTGCTTTCACAGTATCACAGAAGCACACAAACACCAAAGTTGGAAAAGACCTACAAGATCATCCAATCCAACATCCACCTATCACCAACAGTTCTCACTAAACCACGTCCCTCAACACAAAATCCTTGAAACATTCCTTGAACGCCTCCAGGGTCGGTGACACCATCACCTTTCTGAACAGCCCATTCCAGTGCCTGACCACTCTTACAGAGAAGCAGTATTTCCTAACATCCAGCCTGAATCTCTGGTGCAGCTTGAAGCCATTCCCTCTAGTTCTATCACCAGTTACACGAAAGAAAAAGCTGACCCCCAGCTCACTGCAACCTCCCTTCAGGAAGTTATAGAGAGCAATGAGGTCACTCCTGAGCCTCCTCTTCTCCAGACTGAACATTCCCAGCTCCTTCAGCTGCTCCTCATAAGCCCTGTGCTCCAGACCCCTCACTTTCTTTGTTGCCCTTCTTTGAACCCGCTCCAGAGCTTCAGTGTCTTTTCCCAGGTCTTTTTCCTCTACAGTCTTCCAGCCACTCCACCCCAAGCCTGGGGCTTTTGTGGCTGAAGTACAGGAATCACAGAATCACAGAATCGCCAAGGTTGGAAAAGACCTTCAAGATCATCCAATCCAACCATCCACCTATCACCAATAGTACTCACTAAGTCATGTTCCTCAACACAAAATGCAACCATTCCTTGAACACCTCCAGGGTCAGTGATTCTGGCATTTGGTCTTGTTGAAACTCATCCCATTGGCTTCAGCCCAGCTCTCCAGCCTGTCCAGGTCCCTCTGTAGGGCCTCGCTACCCCCAGGCAGATCCACACTTCCAGCCCATTTGGTGTCATCTGCAAATTTACTGAGGGTGCACGCGATGCCCTCATCCAGGTCATCAATCAAGATATTGAAGAGGACAGGCCCAGCACCGAGCCCTGGGGAATAGCACTCGTGACAGGTCGCCAGCTGCATTTAGCTCCATTCACCACCACTCCTTTTAGTCGTGTGTTTTCCACAGGCACATCCCATTGTGTGGCACATTTCCTCCCATAATCCCGAAGAAACAAAGAACAATGTCTGTGTACCAGAATGTACTCATTCAGGGAACTGTGAAAGAACAGAAATACCTACTTGTAAGGTATTAATATATTTCATGAAGCAAAACCTTTTATTTAGCCTGTTAATTCAGAGTCTCAAAGGAGACCTATAGAAAGCCTTGCAAGAATCTAAACTGTGAAACATACAATTGTGTATGGAGTAAAATATTCCCTCATTCATGCAGTTTAGCAAAACCCAAATCTGTCCTACACGTGCAAATTGGATGAACCAGAGAATTACAAAGCCCAGTTTTTTTGCAGTGCTTGGTGAAGTCTCATACTTTAAGTGCTGGAATATTTTGGAGTATTCCTTAGTAATCAGTCCTTTTTTCAACAACTGTAGCAATACACAGCATAACTATGAAGTGATAAAATGATTGAGTTCAAACAAGTCAGCGAAGGGTTGTGTGATCTGAACATCTGCAAGGTCTTTGATGTGGTCTCATTTCACAACCTTATCTCTACACTGGAGAGTTATGGATTCAAAGGGTGAACTATTTGGTGGATAAGGAATTGATTCAAAAGTCACAGCCTGTGGGTTGTGGTCAACAGGTGGAGGCTGGTGAGGAGTAGCGACTTCCAGTAGTATCTCTTGGGAGTAGTGCTCTTTAACAACTTTATTAATAGACATAGATGATGGGATCAAGTGCACCCTCAGCAAGTTTGCACACAACATCAAGTGGTACAGGTGATATAACAGAAGAAAGGGATGCCACCTGGAAGGATTTGAACAGGCTTGAAAATTTTTCCCACAAGAAAGTAATGATGTTCAGCAAAATCAAGTGCAAAGTGTTGCACTTAGAATCATAGAATCACAGAATCACTGAGGTTGGAACAGAGCTCAAAGCCCCTCCAGTCCAACCGTTCACCTCTTACCAACAGCTCCCACTGAACCACATCCCTCAACACAACATCCAGCCTTTCCTTGAACACCCCCAGGCTTGGTGACTCCACCACCTCCCTGGGCATCCATTCCACTGCCTGACCACCCTTTCTGAGAAGTAATACTTCCTCATGTCCAGCCTGAATCTCCCCTGCTGTAGCTTGAAGCCATTCCCTCTGGTCCTATCACTGATGACACGAGAGCAGAGGCCGACCCCCAGCTCACTACAGCCTCCCTTCAGGCAGTCATAGAGAGCAATGAGGTCTCCCCTGAGCCTCCTCTTCTCCAGGCTGAACATTCCCAGCTCCTTCAGCCTCTCCTCATATGGCCTGTGTTCCAGACCCCTCACCAGCTTTGTTGCCCTCCTTTGAACACGTTCCAGGGCCTCAATATCTTTCTTGCAGTGAGGGGCCCAAAACTGGACACAGCACTCGAGGTGCGGCCTCACCAGTGCTGAATACAGGGGAACAATCACCTCTCTGCTCCTGCTTGCAACGCTGTTTCTGATGCAAGCCAGGCTGCCATTGGCCTTCTTGGCCACCTGGGCACACTGTGGCTCATGTTCAGCCCAGCATCCATCAATACCCCCAGGTCCATTTCCTCTACGCCGTCCTCCAGCCACACCGCCCCAAGCCTGCAGCGTCGCCTGGGGTTGTTGTGGCCGAAGTGCAGGACCCAGCATTTGGCCTTGTTGAAACTCATCCCATTGGCTTCAGCCCAGCTCTCCAGCCTGTCCAGGTCCCTCTGTAGGGCCTCGCTACCCCCAGGCAGATCCACACTTCCAGCCAATTTGGTGTCATCTGTGAATTTACTGAGGCTGCACTCGATGCCCTCATCCAGGTCATCAATAAAGATATTGAAGAGGACAGGCCCAGCACCGACCCCTGGGGAACACCGCTCACGACCGGTCGCCAGCTGGATTTGACTCCATTCACCACCACTCTCTGTGCCCGGCCCTCCAGCTCCTCACCCAGCCAAGAGTGCAGCCATCCAAGCCTCTGGCTGCCAGCTTCTGCAGGAGATGCTGTGGGAGATGGTGTCAAAGGCTTTGCTGAAGTCTAGGTAGAGCACATCAACAGCCTTTCCCTCATCCACCAGATGGGTCACCGCATCATAAAGGAGATCAGGTTGGTCAAACAGGACCTGCCCTTCACAAATCCATGCTGCTGGGCCTGATCCCCCCCCCGGTCACCCCACACGTGCCGCATGGTCTCCCTCAAGACAATCAGCTCCATCACCTTCCCTGGAGTAGGGGAAAAATGCTTACCTGCTGAGGTACCTACTTTGTTCCCCATATCTGCCCATTTATAGCTTACTAATAGTGATAGATGCTAAAAATGTCTCTGTGTGAGATCTGAGAAGTGAAGAAAGAGGATGAATTTATCTTTAGGGAAGAAAAGAAAAAAGACATCATGCATGAAATAAGGTATCAGACCTGCTTTGTGTATTACCTTTTGAGACTGCGTCTTTCTAATGAAGGATCCTAGCAGAGACTGCAGAAATACAAGAAAGACTACTCAGAGTAGCAGCTGTTTCATCTGCAGGAGATGGATTGGGTTCTTTCTCTGGGTCCATGGGCCTGGGATCTAGTGGGTTGTCTGACCCATCCCAGTGATTATTTAAGGTTGCACCAGAATGTTTTTAACTCAGCACACTTGACTCAGATGTCTCTCACTCAGAGCAGGGGAAAAATGGTGCAGAGTGAAAGCATGAAGGAAATAAAAGAGCAGCTACAGGTGTGCAACGGCGCCTTTGTGTATTTGTCCATATCATATTCATACGAAGGTTGCATCTCTTCTTTCACTCGTACTGCCTTGTAACAGTTTTCTGATGCTAATCCTAAAAGCATTCTCATCTTTTATTGATCATCTGACACCTATAGCTCATCTCCTTACTCTTCAAAAATCCTGCTATCAACTTAGCCTATTTCAGTAAAAATGCACATGTATTTCACAACTGTCACCAGCACACACTCCTTTTGTTGATGAATTCACTGTGAAATGCTTTTTTCCATGTCTGTTCTTTTGACGTTTTGAAGACCTGCAACGACATTGGTAATTTCAAAATTTAGTAAGATTTGTTTTTCCTTGCAGATCCCTGATTTGACAAAACAATGGCTTAAAGGACCTTCCATAATTTCACAGGCAAATATAGGCAATTCAGTGTGGAAAGGCAGTTTGGACAACCATGTAGCTCTCAGCTATCTTTGGGAATCTTTCAGACTTTGGAGGCAAGAGAGATGTCCTCCTTGGAGACATTTTGTTTGTTTCTCATTTGGTTTCTAGTGAAGAAGCAATGGAAATGGCCTTTTTATCACATCTTCAAGCATAGCAAGGATTATGATTTTTTTCTGTCAACCTGGATGGCAATCTTTTACTCTTTACTATGGGTGTAGGTAAAATGTCTTGAATGGGAGGCCTTAATCATTTACAGAAGAATGTTTTCTTATGAGCACAGTGGATAGAAGCACCTTGGCTTTGGTGTCCACTTTTATGCAATTTTCCCTCTACAACAACAAAATTTGCTCCCTGCTAAAACATTCTATGTTGGTTTTCCTTGTATTCTTTTTCATTTAGCTCTCCCACTGTTACTTCAGTGCTTCCCTTCCCTTCCCTTCCTTTCCCTTCCCTTCATTTCTGTATTTCTCCTTACCACCACCACCACCAAAAACCCCTTTTTACTCAAGTCGGACACTGTTCCATGTGGAGGAATCGCTGGACTGGAAGGAATCTGAGCACTGCCAGATTCACTCTCCCTGGCCAGCAGCAGCACAAATGCTGTCACTCACAACATATCAATATTCCAATTTCTCTTCTCTTGGAAAAGAAACAGGAAGAGGATAACAATCTGTACCTATGCAAATTTTCTGCCACAGACATGAGTTCAACTTAGCCCTCCATCTTTTATCTATCAAATTATCAGTTACATTTATTTGCATTTGCAGTGTATGACAATTTAAGCTACAATAGAGTAATTATTTGGAGTACAAACGATCTTACACCTTGCATTTAGATTCTGTGACTAATGAAAACTGGAGCCAAGATCTACAGGAGCAATTGTAAAGAAATAGGCTGGATAACTAAGCAACAGGTGAAATTCATTGTAAGTAAAACTGAAGTAAGGCAAAGGGAGACAGCCTGTCTTGGCACGAATTATAAAGGACCAAACGCTAAGTATGACTACTGGGAAATGTGGTCTTGGCTTACTTTAGGTAATTCCATGAAAATATCCACTCTGTGCTCTATTACGTCAGAAACGTGGTTGAATTATTCTGAATAATTAGTAGAGTAATAAGGATAAAAACATCTTTAGGTGACTTAACTCAAGATGGATCCCATCCCTTATGAATACAATGCCTGGATTTCTGATCTCCACTCCAGAAAGACATAATAGAACTGGAAATAATTCCGATAAAAACAAACAAACAAACAAACACCAAAAAACTGGAACGAACAAAGGCAAAGAATTATAAAATTACAGAATGGTAGGGTTTGAAAAGGGACTTCTGGAGCCCATCTGCTCCAAGCCCCCTGATAAAGCAAGTTCCCTACAGGATGTCTTCACAAGCAGTTAATAAAGGACTTTTCAGCTTGCAAAATACATGGTTTAAATGCAATATTATAGAGCTCTAATAAAATACAAATAATTTAGAAAAGTTCGATAGGAAATTATGGTTCACTGTATTTTCCAACACCAGAATTGTGGTACGTCAAATAAAACTAGACAATGGTAGCTATGAAATAACTAGAAAGTGACAGCTTTGGAATAAATAAGAAGAGGTGGCTCCTCATCCTGAACGCAATTAACTTGGGGAATTTCTTGAAGAAGGAGGGAAGGCAACGGAATAAATATCCGGGAAACTTTTGTCTCAGGAAATTCTTAACCTATGTATGAATGAAAATCTCATGTAAATATATGGAAACATCATGGAGAAGTATTACTACCCATTTAACTTGTTCTCACAGTCTTACCTACCAACCTACTACTGGTTCTGACCTGAGGAAAGACTAAATGTATCTTTGTTTTCGGTTTGGCTGTTTTTTCATCTTGCAGATAGTTTTGCAGACGTGGTGTGAGGCTGTAGGATTGATTGATTGAGTACAGTCTCAATCAAGCATGTAGTTTTGTTCTACTTTTCTCATTGCATCAGTAGGCAGCTCCTCAATGATAAGTTTCAGGCAACCTTCTTGGAATTCATACTGTCTGAAGAAGGCTTAGTAGAAAGAGGTTTGAGTTGCAATGCATTCATGTTGTCAACTTTTGCAGCTGGCTCAGTTTCTTGGAGTTTCTGATATCTTTGGCAAGTTTGATCCAAATCATGCATGGAAAAAAAAGGGGAAAAAAAGGGGAAAAAAAAGGGGAAAAAAAAGGGGAAAAAAAAGGGGAAAAAAAAGGGGAAAAAAAAGGGGAAAATGCAGAAATTCTCGATGGCCTTCATTCACAGAAATACCGTTCTTCTCCCTCATGTATGACATTTTCTCCCAGAAATACCAGTTTTCTAACTTTTTCTTCCAGAAACACGATTCTATTCCCCTAAATATGTTTTTTTTCACCAAAAAACGATGACATTTCCTCTCAGTACTCTGTGTTCTCTTAAAACTATATGCTATGCTCTCCCAGAGCATCCCTAGCATTCTCTCAAATATACCACGTTTTCCAACCAAACATGTGATAATCTCCAAGAAATACCAGTTTTCTTGATAACTTACATTTTCTCCAAAAAATGCAGACTTAAACTGTTCAACAGGACATTTTCCGCCAAAAATAGGATACATTCTCCCCAAAGGAACAGTTTTCTCTCATGCATATTCCATTTCCTCCCAGAAATACCACATTTCAACCCCAAAGACCACATTTTCATCCAAAATATTTTGGATATTTTCTCCCAGAAACACCAGCGTTATCCCAACTCAATGACACCTTGGACCAGCAATACCACTTTTCTCTCCCTAATATTACAGTTTCCTCCAAAAATAGATCTTCTTCCAGACTTATCAGCATTCTCTCAAACAGATGACATTTTCCCCCAGAGAGAAGACGTTTTCTCCCTGAAATACCAGCTTTCAAAGCAGTACCTCCAATTTCCTCCCTAGTAGACTACTTGGCACACCTTCATATGACACTTACTCCCAACAATACGGCGTTTATCACAGAAATGCCACTTGACTCCCAAACGTGGGACGTTTCCTGCCAGAAATACCCCTTGGCTCTTCAATAGAGGATGTTTTCTCCCAGAAATACCAGCTTTCTCCCACATAGATGATGACCCCTCCCCCACTCCCCAAATATGATACTGTCTCCTGGGAATACCACTTTTCTTACAAATACCTCAGGCCTTCTCCAAACAATACGACAGTATGACAATCCTCAGGGTGACATCTTCTCCCCAAAAGATGACATTTTCTCCCAGAAATGCCAGTTCCCCCCCCCCCAGGTACCACATTTTCTTCCAAAAATAAGACCTTCTCTCCCCGAAATAATGGCTTGCTCCAATAAAATGACATCATCTCCCAGAAATACCAGTTTTTGCCCAAACGTAGGACAGTTTCGACCACAAGCATCACATCTCAATCTGAAAGAGGACACTTTCTTCCAAACATACGGTATTTCCTCCCAAAATCCCACCCTTCACCCAAATACGTGGCATTTGCTCCCACAAGTAGCACTTTTCCATCAAAAATAGGACACTTTCTCCCCAAACAAGGATATTTTCTCCCTGAAATACCAGTCTTCTCCCCAAAGGGATGACGTTTTCTACCAGAAATACAGGTTTTCTTAGGTATACTGCATGTTTCATCCACAGAATACTACATGGCAGTAGCAAATGTGACATTTTCCAACAAAAATATGATATTTCCTCCCAGAAATACCAGCTTTCTCGCAAATATGTGATCTTTTCTGCCTAAAGAAGACAGTTTCTCCCGGAAACACAGTTCTCTCACAGACATAGGAACTTTCCCCCCCAAGATAAGACATTTTCTCCCAGAAATACCAGTTCTCTTAGGAACGCCTCCCATTTTCTACCAAAAATACGACTTCACACTCCTCAATAGGACACTTCTTCCCAGAAATAGGGCATTTTATCACAGAAATACCAGTTTCTCCCCCCAAAATACGACGACATTTTCTCTCAGAAACAAGACGTTTTCTCCCAGGAATACCAGTACCCTTAGAAATACCTCACATTTCAACCCAAGAGCGCTACTTTACACTCCTCAATACCACGTTCACTCCCATCAAAATGACATTTGACATCAGATACTCCAGTTTTCTAACAAAGATGGGACACATTCCCCCGGAAATACCAGCTTATTTTTTAAAATGCGGCATTTTCTCCCCAAAATCCCCGCTTTCTCACCAATAGATGTCATTTTCCAACAAAGCATGCTGTCTTCTCCCAGAAATTGCAGTTTTCTGAGAAATACCTTCCATTTTCTCTCAAAAGTACTACTTTACACTCCTGAAGAGGACATTTTCTCCCATATAGACCCTATTTTCTCCCCAAAGGACCAGTTTGCACTCCAAAAAGAAGACAGTTGCTCTCAAATAGAAGACATTCCTTCCCAGAATTTCCCCCTTTGCTCCAACAAGTAGGTCATTTTCTCACAGAAATACCACATTTCAGTCGGAAAGCTGACCTTTTCTTCCAAAAATAGGATATTTTCTCCCAGAAATACCCATTTTCTTACAACTACCACAGGTTTTCTCCCCAAAATATCAGAGGACAAGACCAAATTTTGCACTTGCAACCAAAGTTATCCTTATCCCCCAGCCCCTTTTGCTCCTTCGCTTTGCCAAGGGCTGCCTTCCACCATACAGATGGGAGGAAGGAGGCATGCAAAGAGCGTGCAGGCAGCTGAGGCCACACTACAGAGCCAGGGGTGCAGGGCAAGGAAGTGTTCTTACCCCAGAGATGGAAGCTCACGCACAACAGGTCCTGCTGACGCCATCTGGAAGAGAAAGGCATTCAATGGGAGGAAGGCCAAGGAACATGGCCAGAGCTTCCAAAGGAACTTCCCAGGGAACCACTGGCAGAATTTCCTGCTGCTTCCCAACAGTTTGCAGAGCACCGCTGCCCAAAGTCAGGCTCTTAAGCCCTCCTCGTGCTGCAGAGCATCTGCTGCTTCTCCGTTTGCTTTCCCATCCCCTCAGATTCCCCAGTGCCATGGATGCGCTAGAGGCCCCTTCTTCCCACGCACTGCTGCCTTCAGCCTGAGCTCTGAGGTGAGCACTGGGAAGATTCTTCCACACCGAAGCCCATCCTGCTGCCAAGGCAACCCCCAGCCCGGTTCAAGGGAGTCCCCAGGCTGGTCCCATGGCACCCTGGAAGGATCTGGAAGATCCCACTGTGGGCCCAGGAGCTCTGAGGAGTCCCTGGGCTGATCTGGAGATGTCCCAGTAGAGTCTGGTAGGGTCCAGGGAGTCCTCATGTGGGTCTCTGTGGTCCTAGACTCATCCAGAAGGGTTTGGGGATGTTCCCAGAGGTGTCTTGCGGTGTCCAGGGGGTGCTCATGTGAGTTTGGGGGTCTGGCCACCCGTCTCACCATCTGCTGTAACATGATCACAGTGCCTTCACCAGTGGTTTGGACTCTCACCCACAAGACACACTTTGTCAACTGTGTCACTGAGGAACCATAAGAATTGGAGTCGTTGGGGTTGGTTAATATGGACCATTGTTTGTACTCCAAAGAACACATCGTTTGTTCGGTGTATTGCTTTCAGTTTAGCTGCTTTTAGGATTGTTTTTGAACTGTGCTTCTTTATCTATTAATAAAGAAGGGGAAGATGTGGGATAAAGAAAGTTGAACTCAGCAAACTGAGTTACTAAGAAAAAAAAAAAAAGGAATATGAATAATTTCTAAGTTCTATTAAAGTAAAATTCTTCTTAAGACAGATTTCTTCTTGCAGCATTCATATCCTAGACCATTTTGGAATATTCAGGAACATTTTCAGTATGTTTTTGTAAAGTCTGCTTCATCTCAACTGCTCTAAAATACCCAACAGATGTCAAGTCCCTAAAGGCACTCAGAAAATCCCACTTCTTGCGTTAACATGGACAAGTTTACCTTCATGAAGGAGTAGAGAGACTTCCCATATATGGTCAGGAATCCTCTTCTGATATCCAGCAGATCCATTTCGGAGCAGGACACCATCGCTCTGATCACAGCACTGTCGCCTGTTCCCAGGCCCTGGAAAGCAAAGCAGCCACGTGCAGCCGACACAGAGCTGCTGGAGAATCACCCGCAGACACAAAGGGCTCAGGGCCCAGTCCTGTGCAGGAGCTGCTCTTCATTACGGCATTTTTGCATTCATGGAGCAATCCATGAGCAGCAGCTTGCTCCTGAGTATGGCTACTACCCTGATGTGCAGAAAAGCCTGAGCTTTCCTGGAAAAGCCAGTTTCCTGACTGGCTGCAGCTTCCATCTCATGATTGCCATAATGCTGCTGGCTGACTCGAGCACGAAAATGCAAGAAAGAAGCAAGCAATCTTACTCCAAAATCTGTTTACCTCCATGGATTTCAACAGTCTTTCAGCAAAGCACGCAGGCTCGTTTCACACGCACTTGACTGTAAGGAGAGACAAGAACAAGAGAATTAAGGTCAGTAGAAGCAGGAGGTTTTTTACAAAGCTGCAGCACTTCCTTGGTGCAGGCATTGCTTCTGTCAAGATGCAACTCCAGGTGAACAAACAGCAGCTGCAGTGCAGGCATGCAGTCAGTGATGTGCTGTGAGCTGATGTCTCTGTGCCTGCACACAGCAAGATTTGCACGAAGGTCTTCATGTCTTCTGACAGCAAACCTCTGCTGCCAAAGCTCCCTTTGGCCAAGCACATCGTGCCATAAGGCACAAAGCTTTCTCACCTGGCTGGGTCTGTAAAGCACAGAATCATAGAATGGTTTGGGTTGGAGGGGACCCCTAAGATCATCGAGTTCCAACCCCCCCTGCAATCTCAGGGACACCCCCCTCTGCACCAGGGCGCTCCAAGTCCCACCCAGCCTGGATTTGTGCCCACAAAGACAAACCACGACTGCCTCCTGAAAGCACGTAACAGCCGCTGAGGGCAGACACAGCACCTCTCATCATTTCACTGCTTTGTAGAGAACATTTAAAAGCAGAGCACTCGCGCACAGCCAGCAAAGCACCTTCCAGGTCTCCTGACATCTCAGATTTAATGCTGTCTGTTACGTCCTTGTCAGCAATGCCTCATTACCATCAAAAACTAGGGGGAAGAATCCATAGCAGAAAGTCAGAGAGATTCAAAGGATCACTCTGCAACAATACTATACTGCATGAGCATTCTATCACTCCTGCAGCACTGTCAGCTAAACCAGGATTGTCCCACAGAAAGAATTCATTTTCATTGCTAACAGACTTGCTAATTGGCCTACCACAGCTACTACCATTTTCAAGACCTGCTACTTTGTGCTGCCAATCAAGTTTCTTAGCTCCTCTCCCCCCTACCCCAATGGCAGTCACACCTCATGTTCTCTGCTTTCCATGCTGGAGCAGCAGCCAATTGTACTTATGTTTCTAAAGCCCCTTTCAGTCTCAGGAGGGAACAAAACAGCCCGAATGGAATGAATGGAATGGGGCTCTCTCCAGGACATCTGCTGCCTCAGAAGAGTTCACATTTACTGAACAACCTACGGAGCTCCTACAAAAGCAACACACACAGACAAGGAAGGGAAAAAAAACCCAGGACACTGTGCAGGGGTGCTGCCTCTCAGCAGGTGATCTCTGCTCTGTGTACAGAGGACGGACATAAACTGCACCTCATCTGTTCCCCATTTCTTCTCTCCTGCTCCTACAGGCACTGACACACACTGTGGATGACAAAGTGAGGCTCATGGAGAAGACTGGGCATACAGGAGATCTTTAATTCCTCAGAGCTACAGCACTGCTGGCCCGTACTTGTACTTGACCACAGGTATTTTCCAACAAGCACCAACCAGGCACAGCAACCCACAACCAAAATGTCACTGCCCCTGCCAAGCAGCCAGCCTGTCTGGAGACTCTCATTATGGTCCTGCAAACAAGACTAGAATCATTACTCCCATTTCACAGGTTGGCTTCTCTTCACCACACATCACATGCACAAGAATAGATTGGGAAGCACATTACTACACACCTGAACATCTGCTGAGCACAGCCACATACATTCCTTCATCTCTGTTTCCCTGCAAAGACACAAGGATAGAAGACTCCGTTCACCAGAGCACCTACTGGAAGCAACTCCTGGGAATTCCTCATTCAGGATCAGCTGCTGGAGATGCATAATGGAGTCCTTCAAAGGGAACAGTAGCTCACAAACACAGTGAAACACAGCTCAGGTGCGCTCTGGGCTTCCTTCTAAAAATGAGCAGCAACCCACTTTACTGGTATGTTTAAAGAAGAGCCCACAACACTGGTGCACACCCAGAGTCAGAGTCCCCTCCCTGCAGAAGCTGGGCTTGAGGAGCAGCCATGGGACACACGGGGTGAGAAAAAGCCAGCCTGGAGCTCCTCACCACTGAGTGCAGAGCTCTGCCCACAGCTCTGAAGATTCACCTCCTTTCCCCTCAGCTTGGCTCACCATTGTTAGGGACACGAGGACCCTTCAAAACATGGAAGATGTGTCAGATACGATGCCATCCTCAAGGGAGAGCCACATTCTAGCAAGAACACACACACAGCATCCATTAGGAGCTGGGCCACCACCTGGGTGCTGCCCACAACATTTGCCAGCCATAACCTGCTACATGCAGAGCTGGGCCCAGGGCTCTCAGCACCACTGCAGTGCTCCAGTCATCATCATCAGTGCTGCAGTCTCCAATTAAGAAGCACAGACAGCAAGAAACTGGCAAGAGAGCCACACGTCCTGCTGACAGACAGAATGCTCCTCCCTGTTTTATTTACACCAGTTCAGCTGCTGCTGAAATTCCAGTCTAGCTTCTCTCTGCACAAACAGCAACACCCAGGTTGGCCAGTCCGTCACACCTGAAAGCTCCCCAGACTCCTTCCTCTTCACATCTGCCTGCGCACACACACACACACACACTGACTGTCAGGCAGCAGGACAAGGCCTGGCCTGTCACACTACTTACGAAGCTCGTAGTTCTCCTTAATGCAACCAACTTCTTCATTGGTGCAAGAAGCCACAATTTCAACCAGGCAGCACCTATTCCTCTCCCTAGGGAATCACCAATTCAAGATTTAAGATAGCAGCGACTGCTCGTGACACGCAGCCAGGTTTCTTTAGGAATTCATAGTAAGACATACATAACAAAGCAGCAAGCCCTTGGCCAGAACGTAAGCCATACAAAAGGAAGATTTCCAAACCTTCACAGCCCTCCTTAGTTCATGCACATCATACATGGTGGTGGGAGTCATCATCCCAATGAGCACCCTTGTAAAATTCCCCTCAGATCTGACTTCGAGTCACCCATCAAATCCTAGAAGGCCAGGAGAGAAGAAAGGAGTTGGCAGAAAGTACGGCTTTTGAGGACAGAAGGAACTGAGCTGCTCACCACTTCTCTTCAGGCTCCAACCCTCCTTGCATCAACAACTGCTCTCAACTGAACGGGAACAAAACAACCTTGGTCAGGTAAAGTCTCTGCTTTCTCTTACGGAGACTGGGTTGTTTTCCACTTTTCACCCAAGTGACACAACCACATTCACGCATCTCTGCAGACCACCTGCCCTGCCAGGAGTGCTCTTGTAGCACTCTTGTAGGTGATCAGAACTCACTGATGTTGGGAAGCATTTAGTTTGATCAAGATGTCAATGATGGCATCTTCATCTGTGCAAGAAACAAATGGAAGCCAGGCGGGCTGCTTGCACAACAAAGTGCCCTCTGCTCCTGTGCCACCTCCAGTCCCCTACACAGCCAGCTCTCAACAGCCCCAGGACACATCCATCTGTGCACACAAAGCTGCCAGGACCCACACCACCAGAGCAGCTGCATTTCAGGACATGAAGGGCACTTCTGTTTCCACTGCCCAACGATTTTTAGGGCAGCTGTGCAGCAGAGCAATGCAAGCAGCTACGCTTCCCTCTAACAAACCACCATTTGTGGTGCAGCCATTCCCAGTGCTGGGGAAAAAAAAAAAGTTGACCTGTGGAGGAAGATCAGCTTACCAAAGCCCTTCATGGCCTTCCTGAGTGCCTGCACTTCTTGCTTAGCGCTGAAACTTGAGACCCCCTTGATTGTTGTCTAAGGCCACAAGAAAAGGATTTAGCAAAGGCAGACTTGCACCAATGCACACATAGAGTTGAATTGAAAAGAAAAAACCACAAAACATAAAAGATGTGAAAACAGAGATAGCAAACCTCCACCCACACATGTGATGTGGTATCAGGCTTCTGTCTCACGCAGCAGTCTACTCTAGTGGGACTTCCCAAGCACATCAGAAAGAAGCCACAGGGCACAACTACAGGAGAACATTTCTCCACATTGCTGCCCATTAAGTATCTAGTTTCCAGTGAAACAGCTGGACCACCTGGTATCTGTGTTCAGGCCCACCAGGCTTTCTTCCTAGCAGTTCTCCATGTCAGTCATAAAGCAGTGTGCTCCCATCACAGCCCCACTCCTGACTTGTCTTGTAGCAGATTTATTCTGCACCATTACTTTTGCTCTGTGAGGCTGCACCTAGAGAACAGTGTCCAGGTCTGGGCTCCCAGGCTAGACATACTGCAAAGAGTCCAATGGAGGGCTACCAAGATGGTGAAGGGACTGAAACACCTCTTCTATGACAAGAGGCTTGAGACAGAGGGGGCTGCTCAGCCTGAAGAAAGGGAGCTCAGAGGAATCCCACCCACAGCCATCAATCCCTGCAGGGAGGGGCAGAGAGGATGGAGCCAGGCTGCATCCAGTGGAGCCCAGTGCCAGGACCAGAGGCTGCCACCAAACATCAGGAGCACTCCTGCACTGTAAGCGCTGCAGCACTGGCACAGGGACATAGAGAGGCTGCAGCCTCTCCTCTTGGAGATCTCCAAACCCACCTGGACACGGTCCCGGGCACCACTTCAGGTGGCCCTGCTGGAGAATCACACAGGTTGGAAAAGTGACCTTAAAGATCACCGAGTCCAACCACGACCTGACCATACTACCCCAATTAACAACCTTCCTCTAAATCACGGCCCTGAGCACCATATCCAAAAGGTTTTTAAACACATTCAGGGATGGTGACTCAACCCCCTCTCTGGGCAATGCAGTGCCTAACAACCCTTACTGTACAGAAGTTTACAACCTCAACTTACCCCACGTCTGTGCGTCCTGTGGAACCCCACAGGTGTGACAATGGGCTCTGGCTTCTGGGTGCTTCTCAAAGGAAACCAGCGCACGGCGTCAGGAGCGGAGGAGGAAGCAGCCGATCCTGCCACTGACGCTGCCATCGCGCGTCCCTCCCTATGACTCCCACACCTTCCTCTTCCCAGGAAGAGGCCGGCAAGGAGCGGGGCGGAGCGGGGCGGAGCGCGGAGGGCGAGGGCGCGGGCTCAGCCTCTCTGCGGTCCCCCGCGTCCCCGCCCTCCTCTTCCCGCAGCTCCAGCCAGGGTCCGGGGCAGAGCACAGCGCGGGGCGGCGCCGCGGGCAGCCGGGCCGGGGCCATGCGGGACGCGCGCGGTGATGACGCAATGACGGTGCGACCGCGGACGGAAAGGATCCCGCGCGGAGCGCCCGCCCCATTCGGCGGACCGACCAACGGGAGAGCGAAGGAGGCGGGGCCGAGCGCCGGCTCTCCACCAATGGCGGCCGCGGATGCGGGGCCGCCGTGATGGCGCTGGCGCGAGGGCAGAGCCGCGGCGCTCCGCCGCCCCGCGTCCCCGCCGCTGCCCGCCCCGTGCCTCGGGGACGCCGGGCGATCAAGGGAAGGCGATGCGGGAGCACCGCCGCCGGCCTTGTCCGTCCCCCGCAGGAAGCGAACCGTCCTCGTTTTTGTTCTGATTGTTCGGGTGGTGCTGGTTGGGAATACGGTCAGTTCTCTGTTTATTGCTTTTATGTTAAATGATTCAATGTTTAGCGTTCGTTTTTCAGTACTTTTGTGTGCAGTCAATTCTGCAGCTCCAAAGACCCCCCCCGTCCCCGTGTCCCCCTCCGGGTAAGGACGGGGTGGCACAAACCGCCGTGTCACAGGACTGCAACCACCAGCCCCGTTCCTTCGCCCAACAGGGGACCAACAGCAGGATCCCCAACAGCGGAAACGTCAGCTCCCCTGTGCCCCGTGTATGGCTGTGAGAAGGATGGAGTAGAACATGCACAAGGCTTATGATTGCCATGACACAGGGTTGACATATTCATAAATCCCTTTCCCTTTTTCCTCTCCCTTGTCCTCTCCCTTTTCCTTTTCCTTTCCTTCCGCAAGAGAAGACGGCTGTACTCTGAGGGCAGGCGGGGGCAGGACAAGGGTCAGGAGCAAGGGCAGAACGGTTTCTTTGTTGCTCCATGGAAGGAAGGGCTGTGTTTATTGCAGGCGGATTTGCCCTGGTGTTTCTTACAAGGACTGAGGGTGGGATGAGACGTGCCCTGCAGTGGGCGTGCTTGCCAGTAGGCAAAGGAGACATGCAAATGATGCCAGTCAGTCTCTGCGCTGTACTGGGGACCCCGCCTGCGAGCAGAGCGACGTGAGAGCCCCACTGCCTTCTGCCTGTGAGCTGAACGGAAGGATTCCTGGGCTGAGATGAACCTACATCTCTGCAGCTCCTGACCTCTTGGATTTGGTGATCTGGTGCAGGGAAGCTTTTGGCCATGATTTATCATCGCCGTAGCTAACCTGCGTGGGAAAAGTTGACGTTAGATCTTGCATCCAAGCTTTGAGCACAGCTTTGACTTGCCAGTGCTTTCCATTGCCTCCACTTGTCTGGTGCCTCCCTGAAAAGTATGCCTGGTCTGGAAATCTGTTCTTATGTCCTAGCTTTTGTGCAGTAAAGGAGCTTTTGAAACGTTGCTTCTTGCAGCCGTTCAGTGTTTCAGGAGAGAGAAAAACACGGCTGGCAGAGGCTGGATTTCTGCTGTTAGTGAAGCTGAGCTTCAATTCTGAACTGACTCTTACACTGGGAACGTGAGCAAAGCCTGCAGACACAGAGGATTAGCTTTTCCCTGCAGGCCGAGCACGTCAGAGGCAGGGCATCGCTGGGAGAGCTCGTGCTTTACAGCATCAGGCTGTACAGAGAAAGTAATTCTTAAAGCAAGCTTGCCAGTTCTTTTTGAGCTGAGCGGTTGTTGAGCAAGGAAAGATTGGAGATGCTGTTTGCTCATGGAAGGCGGAGAGGCAAAAAGCAAGGAAAGGGTGTGCTGTGCACGGCCAGCTCATCGCACCTGCACCGCTCCCCTGCTCCAAGGAGGAGCAGCTCAGCGAGCTGCTGGGCCACTGAAGGGAACACAGCAACATCTGGAGCAACCCCTCCATTCCCGCCCCTCCGCACGCCTCGCCACTTTCCTGCTTTTCATGCCAGGGTGGGGCGGAGTGGCTTTCAGCTGAGCCCGGTCACGGCGCCGGCGGAACCGCCGTACCCAGCACTGGGCCGTGTGGGCGGCTGGCGGTGGTGCTGGGATGGATGGGCTGCTCTGCACTGCAGAAGGAAAGCAGCAGCCCATCCGACTCCGTGTGGCTTCCATTTAGACTGCAATAAAGGAAATATCTCACCGTAGCTCTGCGAGCCAGTTGAGTCAAAAGAAGCTCAGCACCTCAGCTTCCTGGAGCGTGGCATCTCATTTAAAATAATGGGGTTTGAAAGCTGAACAGAGTCTAGTCCAACAAGCTTATTCTCTTAGGGCGTGGTGAAGCTGAGGAAACCAACTCAGGAATGGGACACGGCACGTGTTGTGTCAAGTAGGCGATGCCTTTATTACAGCCAGGTGCGTGGGATCGCTCCACCAACACGCACAGCCAGAGAAGCAGGGACTGCAGATTTATAGGCGTAGCATGTACGTATCCATCACATTCCAAGGACATGGGGAGAAGTTCCAAGAAATAATTCAAATCTCTGGTGGTCATGAGATGAAGGCTAATAATCATCCTCGCTGACAATTTCCAACCTTTTAAGGGGGCCTGCACAAACCGGCTCCCACTGATGTTACGTCATGCTGAAGCATCCATTTTGCCATCTTGTCTCCAACAAGAGGACGTCAATTCTAAACTGATTCCAGAAATTCCATCGGAGGGAGCAGATGTTCCGGCAGACAGAACAAACTGTGATCTTCAAGGACCCTTGCGGCACAAACCGTTCTACAGTTCAATGATCACTAAGGAACATCCCAACCCATGCCATCCTGTGCCTCTCTGATCTTCCAGGACCCTTCCAACACAAACCAATCTACGGTTCTTTGATCAACAAGCAACTCCCAACGCTGGCCATCCCAACCAAGCCATCCTGTGGTTCTTAATGATCTTCCAGGACCCTTCCAACACAAACCATCCTATGGTTCTATGATCTTCCAGGACTTCCCCAACGCATCCATGCTGTGGTTCTTAATGATCTCCAAGGACCCTCCTGTGCTGGTGATGTCACAATGCCGTGCTGAGCTCACAGAGGCCCCGGGGCGGGGCGGGGGCAGTGGGTCAGCGCTCACCCTGCCGGCCCCATTCTGCGGGTGTGCAGGTCTGCGAGCAGCTGTGCGAGCGGTGCAGCCATGCGGGCCCAGTTTGCCAGCGGAAATTTAACAGCGCTGCAGCGCGTGAAGCTGCTGCAGGAGCTGATGGAGGTGAGCTCTGGGTGGGCGGGCACAGAAGGGCCGGCGGGCCGAGCTGCCGGCTGGAGGGCGCCCTGCCCGTGGCGCGGCAGCAGAGGGCCGGGCACCTCCGGCGGGATGCAGAGCTGCCGGCAGCGCCTCGGTGCCAGCGCCGCTCCTCTCTCCTCCCACAGGCTCATGAGCGGGTTGTGGAGAACCACAGAGCCGCGGCCAGGGAACTCCTGATGAAGGTGAGCGGATGCAGCGGCACGGGCCGGTGTGGGTGTGCGGGCTCAGCAGTGCTGCCGTGGGGCGTGGGGTGGGAGAAGTCCCCCCGTGCGGGGCTGCAGCTGCAGCCCTGCGGGCGCCGGGCGCCCCGATGGAGGAGGTGGGAGGGGACGGCGGCACGGAGCTCCGTGGGAGCGCCGGTGCCCTGATGGCCTCTCCTCCTTGCCCGCAGGAGTGCCGGAAAGCACGAGACGAAAGAGAGGCTGCTAGGCGAGAGCAGCTGGAGCAGGTAGGGTGGAGCGGGGGCTCGTCCTCAGAGCTCGGCGTCCTCACGGCTCTGGCTGTGAGGAGGGCCTCGGTCCCGGTCCCTTGGGTCCACGGGTCCCAGCGCAGCCATCCCACATGGCCCAGCTGTTGTCTTGCAGGAGAAGCAGCTCATCGCCCAGCTGGAAAAGCAGCTGCAGGCCGAGAGCGAGGAGATTGAGGTAGTGTGGAGGGGCGAGGGGATCGGGGCTGCCCGCCCCCAGGCTGGGGACCTGGAGGAGGGCTGCAGCGGGCACGGCGCTCACGCTTTTGTCTGCCAGGTGCTGCGCCAGGAGAAACAGCGCCTGCAAGAGGAGCTGGAGGAGCTGGAGGTGGAGAGTGTCTGGTGAGTGGGACTGGGCCCTGCAGCCCACGCCTGCACCCCGGGGTCTCTGCAGCACTAAGGGCAGCAATGGGGCTGCAGCGCCGCTGGGCTTGGGGCTCGGGTTGGGGCTCGGGTTCCGTGCGGCACGTGGCGGGACGGAGCAGCCCCATCCCAGCCCTGGGGTGGGCGCACACTGCTGGGGAGCCCCCGCAGTGACAGAGGCCGGCACCCTCCAACCAAGCCTTGTGTCCTACAGGCAGCGGCATCAGCTGGAGTTGGAGGCAGCCCCCGTGCCTGGGGCTGTGCTGCCGGAGCTGGTGAAGGCACAGCTGGTAAGGGGCAGAGCCCACCGCACCCTCACCCCGCCCACAAGGGTCTCCCCGGGGACGGGGCTCCCTGCAGCACCGGGGCTGCGCTGCTGCGCTGCCGGCTCCCGCTGTCCCACACGAGCCCCGGCCGTGCAGCAGGGCCTGACCACCGTCCCTGCCCCGTGTTCACCTACAGGAGAAGGAGGAGCGGGCGAGGAGACGAGGGCTCGCCTTCTGGATGCAGTGAGTGTCCCCTCGTTGCCCCGTGCCCAGCCGCCAGCAGCCGGGCTCCCGGCGGGGGGCTGATGGCCTGGACCCCCACTGCAGCCGGCGGGGCTCCCAAATGGCCCCTTCGGCACTGTGTGGGGCTGTGCTGCCGTGGGGGGGGACGCCTCATTCCCGGCCCCTTCTCTCTTGTGCCCCGCAGGACGATCTGCCTCATCCTGGTCTGCCTCCAGCTGCTCCTCGTTGTTGTGCTGGGCTCTGCAGTGCTGTACGCCCAGCACTTCGACCAGGAGCTCTTCTATCGGCTCCTGCCTCGAGTGCTGCCCCGGGCAACGTACGCTTCCCTGGCGTACTTTGCGAGCAGCACCCTGCGTGTGGTCTGTGATGGGCTGCTGCCCATCTGACCGCCGGGCTCGGTAGCCCCTCCCAGCTCGGGGCTGCGCGGTGGGGCGCGGGGAGAGGGCTCTGTCCCCATGGAAGGGGCCTCCCCTGTGCTCCTGCCCCCCGGGGCGCACAGGCACAGCTGTGGGGCAGTGCTGACAGGCGCCCGAGTGCCACCGCTTTGGACTTCTCAGTGAATTTCTACCGTCGTCGTGAGCCGCCGTCGGCTGAACACCACCTCCTCCGACGACCCAGCACACTGGAGGTCCGCACCTGACACCAGGACGTGGCTGGATCTACGAGCGCTTTGCTGCCTGTCCCTCTTTCCCCATTTTCTGCTTTTTGTCATCTGGTGTTCTTTGGCTCTTTGTCACAGCCATTGCCTACAGTTGTTACATCTGATGTTATTCATTGCAATCAGCCCATTGGCCAATGTTACCACCAATTGGCTGTTGCTGGCTGTTAAGAAAGCTCTCAATAAATGGTCATCTATTATTCCTCTGAGTTTGGATGACTCCGTTGCGGTAGCGGCCCTTTGCTGACCAGGGGAGGCACGACTCAGGAGATGGAAAGAGATTCCGCCCTTCAAAAGGCACCGAGTGGGACGAGACGTAGATGGGAAGAGAAACGGGATGAGCAGCGCCCCTCTGCACACAGACGTCTGCTGTGTGTCTGCACAGATCTCTTCTGCCCAGTGGAGTTTGTCCATGAAGGCTACAGCAAAGAAAAAGTGCCTCTAGAGAGGCATAGAGATGGAAGACAGGAGAAATGAAAACTAAAAGCAGAAGCCCAAGGTCAAATGGTGCCAAACAGCATAACCCCAAGAACAAGGGGCTGAACCCCTTTAGCAAAAGCCTGAAGCCAAGGCCCAAAGATTTCACCCTTTTAACAGGAAGTTGCACCCCAGTGCCAAATGCTGCACCCCTTTCACCAAATCTTAGCGCAGGACTGGTGGCTGTGGCTTTAGACCCCTGCAGAGCAGGGCAGAGCTATGGGCAGAGCAGCTTCAGGGAAGGGAAGACGGCAGTGGGCAACGGATGTGAAGTGCAAAGGGTGAAAAAAAAGCTCTTCTTCGGTTCTCTGCTCTCTGACGTGGCATCTTGGATGGGGAATGGAATAAACCCCCCACAGTTCAGGAGGAAACAGAGTCCTGTGTTCTACCTGGACTGCCACAAGTCTGTGGGGGCAGATGAGATTAATCCAACAGTGCTGGGGGAGCTGGTGGAGGTGAAAAGCCCAACTGCTTTCCATCATCTGTCAGCCCTCCTGGTCAACTGGAGATGCACTTTGGCCACAACAACACCAGGCACCGCTATGAGCGTGGGGCAGAGCAGCTGGAAGTCAGCGTAGAGCAAACAGACCTGGGGTTGACACTCAGCTGAACACGAGCCAGCAGTGTGCCCAGTGGCCAAGAGGACCATCCTGGCCTGCATCAGAAATGGTGCTGCCAGCAGAGCAGGATGTGATTGTCCCTCTGCACTGAGGCTGCAGCTCCAGCGCTGTGTCCAGCTCTGGGCCCCTCGCTGCAAGAAGGGGAGACCTCACTGCTCTGTAACTCCTGAGGGCAGCAGTGGTGAGCTGGGGGTTGGTCTCTGCTCTCACCTAACAGCGAGAGGATGAGAGGGAACGGCCTCAAGTTGCACCAGGGGAGATTCAGGCTGAACGTTAGGAAATATCAGTGCTCCAGCAGAGTGGTCGGGCTGCAATGGGCTGCACTGGCAGCAGTGGAGTCGCCGGCCCTGGAGGTGTTCAAGGAACATTGAGACGTGTTGAGGAACGCGGACTAGTGAGAGCTATGGGTGATCTCAGCCTTGGTGATTGTGTGATTCTGGGTGGGGGATTGAGGGGGACATTGGGGGGGGACGAGGATCAGAATGGGGGAACAGAAGGGGTGGGATGGGGGTTGGGGGGAAAAGGGATCCTTAGGGTATGAATAGGGGGACTCATTAGGGTGGAACGGAAGCCCCTGGTAGTCAGAATGGGGAGTTTCATGGGGGAGGGAAGGGGGGAATGGGGAAGGGATACTAGGGGTCAGAATGGGGGTCTGAGGGTTTGTCCTGGTGGGGCGAGGGGGGTTAAATAGGATCAGAATGGGGGAATAGGAAGAGTGTGACGGGATAAGGGGAGGAGGAAAGGGACCTTGGGGGTCAGAATGGGAATGTGGGGCGAACTGAAGGGAGGCAGTGAGGTGGGGGGTGGAGGAGGACTGCAGGGATCAGAATGGGGGAATTGGAGGGAGGAGGGGGCTCCAATAGCCAGGTGGGAGGCGGACCACAGAGCAGGGTATGACCCTGGGGGTCAGAAAGAGGGACTGAGGGGGTTGTTGCTGAACCACTGGGGGGGGACACAGGGCACCTCCTGCTGCCAAGCAGAGGTCCTGAGCAATACAGAAGCTCCACTGGGCCAAAGCAGAGCAGCATGCAAACCCTGGCTCCCTTAAGCCCAGTCCCCTCCTCAGTGCCCCCCCAAATACCTGTAGAAGCTGAGGTGGTGCACACTCCCCATCTGGAGTGCTGCGTCCAGCTCTAGGGCCCTCAGTACAAGAAAGACAGAGAGCTGTTGGAGGGTCCAGAGGAGCCGCAGCTGGAGCAGCTCCCTTACGAAGGCAGGCTGAGGGAGCTGGGCTCGTTCAGCCTGCAGAACAGGAGGCTGCAGGGTGACCTCATTGCAGCCTGCAGTACCTAAAGGGAGCCTACAAACAGGAGGGGAGTCAGCTCTTGGAAAGGGGAGATAACAGCAGGACAAGGGGAAATGGTTTGGAGTTGAGGGAGGGAAGACTGAGGTTGGATGTGAGGGGGAAGTTCTTGACAGAGAGCGGTGAGGTGCTGGAACAGCTGCCCAAAGAGGCTGTGATGTCCCGTCCATCCTGGAGGTGTTCAAGACCAGGTTGGATGGGGCCCTGGGCAGCCTGGGCTGGTATTGAATGTGGAGGTTGGTGGCCCTGCATGTGGTGGGGGTTGGAGCTTCGTGATCCTTGAGGTCCCTTCCAACCCGGGCCATTCTGTGGTGCTGTGATTTCTTTGTAGGAGAGGCGCTCCAGCCCTCTGATGATCTTAGCGTCCCTCCATCCGGACCCGTGGTCGCGTTCTGCATTCTTCGCTCGTTGCTCTCACGGCATGGTGCAGTGATCGCACAGCTCCGCTCAGCACAGCCGCAGCTTTCCCCGCCCGCTGCCTCCGCTACCCCGTTTTACCCCGCTTTCCATTTCTTTTCCTCATTTCCCCTCATTCTCTCTCTTTCCCTCACGGCCGCGGGGGCCGCAAGGCGCGGTGCCGCCCTGCCGCGACGCGGGGCGTGGAGCAGCGCCCGGCAACACCGCGACGGCCCCGGTGGGACAGCGAAGTCCCGCGCGGTGCTGCTCCGCCCGGTCCGGAGTTCCGGCAGGGGGCGGCGGAACGGCGCAGAACGGCACCCACGGGGGAGCGCGGCGCGGCGCGGGCGCCCCAGGAGCCCGGCGTGGAGCAGGGCGGTCGCCCCCCGCCGCCCCTCCTCGGCACCGCGCACGTGCGCTGCGCTGCTCGCCCTGCCCGCGAGCGTCGCTGCCGGTGCGTCCGTCCCGCTCTGCGTGAACCGCCGCGGTGACCCCGCGCTCCGCCGCTGCGTGCGGAGATGCGCCGCTCTGCGCGCCGCCGCCGTTATCCGCGCAGCTCCGCCCCAGCGGGCCCTCGGTGACCGCCAGAGCCCACGGACGCCCCCCGCGGCACAGCAGCTCCGTGAGCCCGCGCCGGGGTGCTGTGCTGGCGGGCGGACTCGCAAATCCGCGGATCCTCATGGACGCCCCCCACCAAAAATACCGCAATGGGAGATTCCCTACCTCCCCCCCTCCCCCCCGATCGCAATATGTACTAAAACGAAGTAGGGGAGGACCGCCAACCCCCCACCGGACCCCAATATCCGTAGGGACCCCCTAAGAAACCCCAAACGGGAGGACCGCCCCCCAGAGACCCGTTAGCTATGGGAACCACCCCCCAAGGACCCCAGAACAGGGGAGGACCCCTCCAGGGACCCCTAGGGGGACCGCTCCCACGGACCCCACCACAGAAACGATCCCAGGGGGGTGGGTGGTGAGGGTCCCATAAGAATGGATGAGGGGCTGTGGGGCTGCCCCACATTGGGTCCCAGTGGGAAGTTGCGGGATAGATGTGGGACGGCCCCCTATGCATGAGACTCAATGGGAGCTTCTGGAGCAGCTCCATGTGCAAGACCCAATGAGAAGCTGTGGGACAGAGATGGAGCAGCCCCAGAGGTGGTGCCTAAGGGAGGATATGAGGCAACCCCACGTGTGGGTCCTATGGGAAAGTGTGGAGAGCTCCACATGTGTCCCAAAAAGAAGCTGTGGGGCAGCTGTATATACATGGGTCCTACAGGAAAGCTATAGGGCAGTCCCACATGTGGATCCTATGGGATCCACCCCACAGCGCAGTCTGAGCCATAGCAAGATTCATAGCACAGCCCTGACCCAGAGAGAGAAATATGGGGGGACCTACAGAGAGATCAAGATCCACAGTGTGACCCATGGTAGGGCTGTGATCCACAGAGGAACCCATAGCAGGATCTGACCCATTGTGAGACCCATAGGGGGACTCAGACCCACAGGGGAGCTGTGACCCATAGAGGGGCCCCAAAGCAGGACACGTAAAGCATCCCATAGCAGGATGTGAACCATAGTGAGGTGTGGCCCATAGCCCCTATAGCCAGACCCACAGGGAGCCCTGACCCATACATACGCCACCTGTTGCCCCCCCTTCCCACTCCCAGCCCCACAGAATTCCTTGGCCTCATAGAACTGTGGGGCAGTGACATTTATTGCTGAAAGAGCAATGGGGCGGCTCTACAACAGGCTCCGGCCCTGCACCAAGACCCCCAACTGCCCCATATCTCCCCACAGCAGCTCTACAACACTCCCAACCCCAAAGCAATCCCAAGCCCCATACACAGCGATGCTCCCCAGCCCCACAGCTGCCTCACAGCAGCCCCACTCCTCCCCCCAGCCCCACAGCACACCCATCCCCATTGCTGCCCCCTATCTCCCCATAGCAGTCCCATGGCATTCTCCAGCCCCACAGGTAGCACCCGCACATTTCTCCATAGCAGCCCCATAGCAGCCCCATAGCGCTCCCCAGCCCCACAACCACCCCCCACCCGCCCCCCCCCCCCTCATTCTTTCTGAGCACCGGCCCCGCCGCCACCGGCCCCGCCCTCCCTCATCTCTTTGTAGCGCCGCCGGAAGAAGCCGACCTGGAGCGGAAGGGGCGGAGTCAGCGTCGACCGCTGTGGGCGGGGCCTCTCGGTAGCCCCGCCCTCCATTACCCCCGCAGAGGCTGCTCCCCGCGCAGCCCCGCTCTCACCTTACGCAGCACCGCTCCCGCCGCAGCCGCCAGCAGCAGCCCTGCCGCCACCGCGCCCAGCGTGGGGCCCAGCGGCACCGGCGGGGATGCGGGGCGGAGCTCCGTGCGGACCTGCGGGACGGGGCGGGGTCAGCCGGGGGGGGACGACCAGGGGGCTCCGAGGGGCTCTCGTGGGGCTCGGTGGGAACTATGGGGCTTCATTGGTTCTACGGGGTCTACGGGGCTCTATGAGGCTCCGGGGCATCCACGGGGTCTGTGAGGAGCTATGGGTTCTGTACGGCTCTGTGCGCCCAATGGGGCGCTATGGGGTCTACAAGGTTCTGTGGGCTCCGTCGGGTTTATGGGCGCTATAGGGTCTATAGCGTTCTAGGAGGTTTCGCGTGCTCAGCACGGCGCGTGGGGCTCTACGGACTTTTCAGGGCTCTGGAGGGCCTGCGGGGCTCCATGCGCCCCACGGGGCTCAATGGGTCCCCCCTCCCAAAGCCCCGCCCACCTCCAGGCGGTCCCGCCCCACATTGCGGTAGCGCGGCTCGGGCTGCAGCTGAACGGAGCTCTCCAGTTCCACGTGGGGGAGGGGCAGCTGCCGGGAGAGGAGGGGGGGGCACTGCGCCGCGGCCCCGCCCACAGCGCTCCCCCATGCCCACGCCCAGCCCCCCTCATCTCCCACCCCATAGCACCCCACTCCTCCCGCAGCCCCACAGCACATCCAGCCCCGTGGCTGCCCCACACCTGCCCCATAGCAGCCTCGGTCCCGCAGCACAACCCACACGATAGCGTTCTCCAGCCCCATAGTAACCCTTTTGCAACCCCACAGCACTCGCCAGCCCCACAGCTGCTACCACATCTCCCCCTAACGGCCCCATAGCACATCCCAGCCCCGCGGCAGTCCCGCATTCCCCCATATATATCTCACTTCATAAAGTTCTCCGGCCCCACAGCCACCCCGCAGCACTCCCAGACCTATGGCAGCCCCATAAACTTCCCCAGCCCCATTGCATTCTCATGACCTACAGCTGCCCCATGGCTGCCCCATGGCTGCCCCACAGCACCTCCAACCCCCCATGTCCCCATCGCGTTCCCCATCCCCAAAGCTGCCCCCCGGGGCCATGCAAAAACCCCACAGACCCCATAGATCCCAACGGCCCTTCCCACACCACCACGCAGCCCCAATACCCCACCCCACATCTCCCCGCAGCCTCATATTACATACCACATAACACCGTTCCACACCTCCCGACATCCCCACACCAAATACCGCCATATCCCCCCTACATCCTGTTGCCCCGCACCCACCTGCTGCACCCAGTTCCACCGCAGCCGCCCCTCAACGCTGAACTCCACGCCCCCGGGGGGCAGCGCGGGGCCCCACGGACAGCGCCACTCCAGGCAGGCGGCCACGCTGCAATCCTATTGGTGGAGAGCGGCCGGGGGGCGGGACCGGGGGTGGGGTTACAAAGGGGCAAAGGAACAGGGCGTGGCAAGGGGGCGGGGCGTACAGGGTGGGGTTCCGGGGGAGGGGCGGGGCCATATAGAATCGATGCGCGAGGGGAACGAGGAGCACGTCCCAGGAAGGCGGCGGGGCCAAGGGGAAGGGCGGGGCCAAGGGGAAGGGCGGGGCCAAGGGGAAGGGCGGGGCCAAGGGGAAGGGCGGGGCCAAGGGGAAGGGCGGGGCCATGCGGCAGCGGGGCGGAGCCGAGGAGGGGCAGAGTTATGGGGAGAACGCGGCTTGGAGCGGGGGCAATAAGGGGGCGCGGCCAAGAGAAGGGGGTGGGGCCATGGCGCACTCACCACCACCGGGTTCCGCAGCAGGAGAGGGGTGGGGTCCTGAACCCCCGAGGAATACGGGGCAGGCTCACAGCCCTGTGGGAGAATGGGGGGCACAGTGGGGCCAGCAGTCTGTGGGGCAGAGCCCCCAGAGCAGGTCTCATCTCTACAGGGGGACGCATTTCTATAGCAGAACTGTAGACCCTATAGCAAAACCCCAGCCCCGTAGGGAACCCCCACACCCGCAGGAAACCCCCAGCCCCACTGGGGACCCCCACACCTGGAGCAAATACCCAGCCCCATAGCGGACCCCCCCATACAGTCAGCCCCATATCGTCAGCAGCTTCCAGTCCCAAAGGGAGCTCCCAAGCCCGCAGCAGGACTCAACCCCATTAGGGAACCCCCAGCCCCATAGTGAGCCCTATGAATGTCCCAATAGCAGGCCCCGATCTCTACAGTGGGGCCCAGCCCCATAAGGAACCTCTAGACCCATGGCTGACCCCCAGCCCCAAAGGGAAACCCCCAAACCCATAGGGGAACCCCTGACACATAGAGAAATCCAGCCCTACAGCAGGACCCATACCCATAGGGGAAACCAGACCCTATAGCAAAACCCCATCCCTGTAAGTGTCACCACCCCCTAACAATCCACAGCAGAGCCCCAGCCTCATAGGAGAACTCCAGACCCATAGCAGAATCCAAACCCGTAGCAGAACTTAGCCCTACAGTGGGACTCAACCCCACAGAAGATCCCCAAAGCTACAGTGAGCCCCCATCCCCATAAGTATCTCCAGCCCCACAGAACCCCATCCCCGTAGGGCATCCCCAGACCCATAGAGGAATGCAGACCCACGGTGGAATCTGACCCCATCGTGGGACCCAGACCCATACAGAACTCCCAGCCCGTGCACCAGCAGATCCCCGTGCACCTCCAGACCCATTGCAAGACCCGGACCAGTAACAGGACCTGGCCCTGTAGCAGAACCCACCCACAGCAGGACCCAGGCCCCAGGCCAACCCCAAACCTGCCGACCCCAGGAAGGGGGTTGGGGTCTGAGACCACTGGGGAGCGGGGGGCAGAGCTGTAGCGGGGGGGGGGGGGAGGGCAGGGACAAATGGGGCCGAAAGGACGCGACGGGACAGCGGGGGCCGCGGGACGACGGGGCCCAAGGAATTCTACGGCGCCCCACGCGTCCTGCGGGGCTCTACGGGGCTACGGGGCTCCGCGGCGCGTCCCCAGGGCCCTCCGGGCCGCCCTTTGCTTCCGCGTCCCTGCCGACCCCGCCCCCACCCGCGGCCCCGCCCGAACCTGCGGCCCCACCACCCAGAGCTCCTCCCAGAGCTCCGCGCCGCGCAGCCTCGTGGGCACCCGGACGGTGGCGTTGCCGAGGGGGCGGCGCTCGCCCTGCGCCGCCAGCTGGTAGCGGTGCTGAACCGCGGTCTGTCCTGCGGGCACCGAGCGCGTGGAGGACGGAGAGCTGCGGGGAGACGGGACGGCGCGTCAGGGTGCGGCCGGGCACCGCGGGGATGCGGGGCGGCCGCGGAGATGTGGGGACGCTGGGGAACCCGCAGGGACGTCCCCTGTCCGTAGGGATGCGGCACTTTGGGTCGCGGGGACGGCCGTAGGGACGAGGGGTGACGGGGACGCCCATGGGGATGTGGGGAGGGGGGCGGCTGTGTGGGGCGAGGAGACGCGGATACGGGGCGGCGGCACCGGGGGGATGTGGGGCACGTGGGGGGCCCACCTGGTGAGCAGCAGCACAACGCTGTACAGCACTGGGAGCACGGCGCGCACCTGATGGGGGCTCACGGGTGGGGGGACGCTGCGGGGACAGCGGGACACGTGGGCTCACGTTGCATCACTGTGTCAGCCCCAGTGTCACCACCTCACCCCGCGTCACCCACTGTCAGACACACAGCACCCCATCACGTCACGCCGTGTCACGGTGCCACGCAATGTCACAGTGTCACAAAACATCACACACAGTGTCACTGTCACAACCCCACAAGGGTCACACTGTGTCACATACAGCCACCCATGTCACTCACACCGTGTCACACCACGGCACATCACTGCGTCACTAGCCGTGTCACCTCATGTCAGTGTCACGGCGTCACACGCAGTGTCACACAACATCAAAGGAACCACCCCACCAGTGTCACATAGCACAGCGTTAGCGCCACAGTCTCACACCGTGTCGCCCTCTATCAAATTCCCAATGTCACACCATGTCACACAGCTTCACGTGATGTCACCGTGTCACACTGTCACCCCGTGTCACACCACGTCACACCATGTCACGATGTCACAGCCCCACACAGCACTGCAGTGCCACCCATGGCTGTGCGGTGTCACAGTGTGATGCTGCAGTGTCACCCACCTGCTGGCCAACGCCACCACCTCCACTCTGTCCCCCAACTCAGCCTCGTGGGGCACATCCATGGTGACAACAAACACGAGCTGGGGGGTACAGGATACGGGGCTCAGCCCCATAGCACCCCATGCGGCCCCATGGAGTCCCATGGAGCTCCACAGGGCCCACAGCACCCCACAGAGACCCATAAGGCCCTATGGAGCCCCATAAAGCACACAGTGCCCCACAGAGCCCATGCAGTCTCATAGCTCCCCATGGCACCCCATGGAGCCCTTAGAGCTTCATAAACTACCATAGAGCCCACAGCACCCATAGCTCTCCATAGCACCCCACAGCATCTCATAGAGCCCCCTAGATCCCACAGCACCCCACAGCATCTCATAGAGCCCCCTAGATCCCACAGCACCCCACAGCATCTCATAGTGCCCAATAGGGCCCATAGAGCCTTGAAACACCCCACAGAGCCCTTAGAGACTCACAGACTCCCTTAGAGCCTATAGCATCCCACAGCACCCCACAGCACCCCACAGCACCCCACAGAGCCCCACAGCAGCCCACCTGCTGGCCGGCCCACAGCACAGGGTGGCTGATGTTGCAGAGGATGCGCCCACCTCCTGGAGACACTGAGCTGCAGTGCTGTGCCAGGGACCTGTGGTGGGGCTGTGGAGCACTGGGTCAGCAGTGGGGGGTGTGTGGAGGGACCTGAGGTGGGATCTGGGGGTGGGGTAAGGAGGTTTGGGGCCATCTGATTGGGGTTTGGTGTTTTGGGGACATGGGATTCTCTGTGGTCTTGAGGGCATCTGGAGAAACTCAGGGGTCTTGAGGGCCTCTGGATGGGATTGGGGTCAGCTAGATGAGGTTTGTACTCTTGAGGGCATCTGGAATGGGTTTGGGGCATGGGGGCATGCAGGAACCTATAGGAACTTGAGGAAATTTGGGGCCTTGGGGACATCTGTAGAGGCTGTGAGGATCTCGAGGGCATCTGGATGGAGATTTGGGTGCTGTAATGACATCTATGGGGTCTTGAGAACACCGGGATGGGATTCTGGGGGCCCTGAGAGCATCCGGAGGAGCTCTGGGGGGCCTGAAGGAGTGTGGGGCAGCCTCTGTGGTGCGGCGGCTCCCCCGCTCCCCGTGGGCACCTGCAGCGCGGTGGCCTTGCGGTAGGAGAGCGCCTTGGGGTGCTGCAGCTCCACGTGGGCCCCATAGGCGTCCTCCCCGATGTTCTGCACGGTGACGGTGACGGTGACGTCCTCAGCGGCACCCACCACCAGCTCCTCCAGCCTATGGGGCGGCGGCAGTGGGTGTGGGGCGGGGAGGTGGGGTGCCCCGCACGAGGTGAGGCCACGGGGGAGACGTACCCTGGAAAGCCGAGGGCCACGCGCAGCTCGGGCACACACTGGTTGTCCTCACCACAGTTCTTCTCGAAGGGCAGCTGGGGGCCGGCGCACAGGCCTCCATCCCAGCCTCCCAGCGCACGCCCCGGCTGCATCCATTCTGCTCCATCCCCCACATCTCCGTCCTGTCTCTCCATGCGCCCCACGTTTCCAACCCAACTTTTACATCCATTCCATGTCTCCATCCCTCCCAATGTCCATCCTGAATTTCCATCCCTTCTCCACTCACCCCAACCATCTCCATTCCATCCATCCCATCGCCTCCATCCCCATCCATCCCTCTCCCCATACCAATTCCCACCCCACGTTCTCCACCCACCCCACGCACCCATCCCGTCCCTCCAATCCCATCCCATCCCTCCATCCATGCACCCCAAACTCCCACTGCAACCGTCTCCGTCCTGTCCCTCCCTCCCATCGCACCCTCTCCATCCCCATCCCACCTCCCCCCACCCCACGCTGCCATCCCATCCCATCCCACCCCACCCCATCCCATCCCTCCGTCCCACCTTCTCCAGGCGCCCACCGCAGCGCTCCGTCCCTCCCAACGTTTCCTGAACACTTCCCGACCCCCTCGCCCGCCCACCTCTCACCCCCCCGCTCTCCCTCCCCTCTCGCCCCCCGCCGTTCCCGTACCGCGGCGCTCACGGCCCACTGCGTGTCGCGGCTGAGCGCCACGCGCAGCCCCTGCTCGTGCTGCAGCGCGTCCCCGCGCGCCTCGAAGGCCACCCGCAGCCCCACGGGGCTCAGCGTGTCTGCCGGGCAGCCCTGGGGACCCACACACAGCGCCCGTGGCGGCGGCGGCCCCGCGCGGGGCAGCTCCGCGCCCCCGGCACCCGCGCCGCACGCACCGCCAGAGCGACGCCGAAGGTCCGGCAGCGGAGCCCCTCGGCCACGTGCGCGGTGCCGTTGGTCCTGGCGCCGCCCGGCACGAAGACGGCGCGCGCGGCGCGGCCGGGGTCCAAGTGCAGGCGGTAGCGGAGGGCGGCGCCGAGGGAGCCTGCGGGCGGCAGGACGCGGCGCTGCGTGGCTCCGCGGGGCGCTGTGGGGCCCGGCGGGTCGGGGGGCGTCGGGAGGGGTTGTTGGGGAGGGCCGATGGGACTCGAAGGGCGCCCGGAGGGGCTGGGGGTCCCGCGGGTAGCCGATGGGTGGGCGCCCGCCCACGGGGGTCCGTGCTCTCACCCAAGCTGTCACGGCTCTTCTTGGTGCCGACAAAGCAGACTTCGGCTGTGGTCACCACCGCGGCCCCGGCGGCGCTCAGCTCCTCCTCCTCTGCCCGGTGGCAGTCGAGGGCAGACGTCGGGATTTCCGGGGGACTGAAGGTCACCGTCACCTCAACCTTCAGCACAGGTGGGGACCTGCGGGGCGGCGGCGTGGAGGAGGGGAGAACGTGGGGTGGGGTGGGAAGGGGTTGGGGGTCGGGGTGGGGATGCGGACAGGTCGGGGTTGGGAATGGGAATGGAGATGGGGTGGGGGTGGGATGGGACGTGGCTGGTTGAGTTTGGGGATGGGGAGTTAGAGCTGGTGTTTGGCTGGGATTAGGGTCAGAGATGGCAATGTATGGGGCTAGGCCGTTTGAGCTGGGGATGGTATGGGGCTGGGACTGGCAATGGGGCTCCGGTGCGGCACTCCCACCTGAGCAGCAGCACCTGTCCCTGTGCGCCTACGGCCAAGTCCGGCAGTCTGTCCCCCGTCAGGTCGCGGCCCCCACTCAGCGCCTGCCCAAAGTGCTGCGGGGCGCTGCGGAACGAGGAGCCTGCAATGCGCTGTGGAGGACAGAACGCACGAGGGTGGGACCCGACCTCCAAGCGGCGGCTGTGCACTGTGGGGTCTGTGGGACCTGGGGGCTCTGAAGGGCCCTGCGGGGTCTTTGGGATCTATGGGACGCTGTGGGGTTCGGTGGCTCTCAGTGGGGTGGTCCCACCTGGCTGTAGTGGTCACTTATGCCACCCTTCTCCCCACAGAAGATGTAGACGGCGCCACGCTCGTCATCCTCCATGGGAGCACCCACGGCCACATCATGCAGCCCGTCGCCGTCGATGTCCCCAAGGCGAGCAACGCTGGCCCCAAAGCGCCCCAGTGGGTGTCCAGCCTGACCTCGCAGCATCCGGTGGCACCACAGCGCACGGCCCTACAGCAAGCAACACGTGGGGGGCACGGGGACAGGTGTGGGTCAAGGCTGGGACAGGAATGGGAATGGGATGGGATGAAGATAAGGGTGGGGATAGGGATGGGGGTAAGGATGGGATGGGTGAGGGGATAGGGATGGGGTGGGGTGGGGTGGGGTGGGATGGGATGGGATGGGTGAGGGGATAGGGATGGGGTGGGGTGGGATGGGATGGGATGGGGTGGCGTGGGGTTGTGTGGGGTGGGGTGAGGATGGGATGGGGAGGGATGGGGTAGGATGGGATGGGTGTGGGGATAGGGATGTGGTGGGATGGGGAGGGGTTTGGTGGGATGGGATGGGTGTGGGGATAGGGATGGGGATGGAGTTGGGATAGGGGTTGGACTGGGGTTGGTTTGCAGTAGACTTATTGACTAGCTGAGCACCACGGGGCCGTGCTGGGGGTCCGTACCTGTGGCAGCACCGTGCAGACCTCCACGCGTCCCCCGGTGCCGTCTCCATAGAACATGGGGACCCCCACCAGCAGTGCCACGCCATCCCCTGACCCCTCCAGGGCGCAGAGCGCTGCCCCAAAGTAGGAGCCCACCTGTGGGTGACAGTGTCAGCCTCGGGGCTCCTCCCGCCCCATGCCATGCCCCACACGTCCCCCCGCCATCACCTGCCGCCCCATGGCGTCAGAGCGCAGCTCCCACTTCCCCCCGCGGTGCAGCACGAAGAGGAGCAGGCGGCCCACGTGGCGATACCGGGGGGCACCCAGCACCAGCGCCCGGAGCCCCCCCAGGGACAGAGACTCAGTGGCGTAACCTGCGGGCAGGGGGGCGGCGGGTCAGACCCGTGGGGGGGGCGGCCCCGTAGCTCCTCGTGGGGTCATGGGGCATCCACAGCTCTGGGACCCCCACGGGATCGTTGCCGCACCCGAGACCCACACAGCGACAGCTCTGTCTCTATGGGGACCCCGTCATCTCCTGGACTGTCACAACGGCCCCAAGAGCCCCGTGAATGCCCTGAGACCCCCCCCAAAACTCCGTTATCCCCATGGGATCACCACCATCCCATCGCCCTCGTGAGAGCCCCGCTATCTCCATGACCCAAGTGGGAACAGCCACCGACCCCAAAACCCCCGTGGGTGGCCCACTGCCCCCTGATCATCAGGAGGACTCCAACATCCCCCTGGGGATGCCCTCCACCAAGAGACCCCCATGAGGGTGCCGAGACCCCCCCGCCAAACAGAGACCCCCCTGAGGAGCCCAGGACCCCAGGTCCTCACCCAGGTACGCATCGCTCGCGCCCCCGTCCCCTTCGGATGCGTTGACAAAGGCGACCTTCCCATCGGCGCCGTAGACGAAGGCCCCTCCGGCCCAATCATAGGCGCCCACTGCTCCCAGCACCGCCCCCTCCTGCAGCGGGGAGGGTGGGGAGGGGTTGGGGGGCTGAGTGGGGCGCGATGGGGCCCTGAGGATCTCAGGTGGGCTTGGGGGGGTCTGAAGGGGGTCGAGGGGTCCTGGGGAACTCTGGCGGGTTTGGGGGCATCCGGTGGGTCCCTGTGGGTCTACGGAGCTCTGAGGCGCTCCGCGGGCTCTATGGGGCTCTGCGGCGCCTCTGGGGCCGCGCGGGGTCGTGACGGGCTTCGGGTCTGCGCGGACGGGCGTGCGGCGCTGGGCTGGCGGTGGGGACACTCACGGGGGTGAGCAGAGCGCTGAAGCCCTCCTGGGCCATCTCCAGCTGGAAGGAGCTCCCGAAGGCCGGCCGGGTCCCTGGGGGCACGGTGGGGTGAGCTGGGCCCCGGCGCCCCACGGGGCCACGCCGCAGGGCCATACCTTCGATGGCGAAGATCTTGTCCTGCAGCTGCTCCTGGATGCCGCGCAGTGCCTCGAAGTTGTCCACACGGAAGACGTGCGCCTCGGGGGGGGGCGAGGCGATGGTCTGCAGCTCTGCCACCGCCTTGGGGTCCTTGAAGGCGCTGCCCACCTGCGGGGACGTCGCTCGCGGTGTCCCACCGCCCCGCCATCACCCGGCCGTCCCCGAGCTCTGGGTGTCCGGCTGCCCCTGCTGCTCCCCACGCCGCCGGTGCCTCGGAGCTCTGGGGCCCCAACCCTCTTGGCATCCCCACAACGTGACATCGCACTGGTGCCCCCCGTGCTCCTGGTGTCACCGCAGCGTGAGGTGCCCTCGCGTCCTGCGCCACCTCCGCGTCCCCATGGCCTCCATCTCACCTGGGTGTCCCCCAGAGCTCCCCGTGTCCCTGCTGTCCCCACGGTGCCCCCACGCTCCGGTGTCCCGGAACCTGCGCCCCTTCTCACTGCCCCACGTTCCTGGTGGCACCTCCATGCCCCGACCTCTCAGTGTCCCCAGTGTCGCGGTGTGGAGCCCCCGTCGCTCTCGGTGTCCCCCCAGTGTCCCTCGGGTGCCCCCACAGCTACTGGCGCCCCATAGAGCCCCCTACACCCACAGAGCCCCGTGGCGTCCCATAGTGCCCGCCGGACCCCACGGAGCCTCGTGATGCCCCGCAGAGCCCTGAGAGACTCAGAGAGCCCTATAGAGCCCCACGGTTCTTGGGAGGATTTGGGGGAATTTGGGGTTTGGCGTTGGGGTTTTCTGGGGGGAGGGACTTGGGTTATGATTTGGGGGCAGTTGGGAGGAATTTGGGGCTCGTTGTGATTTTTGGGGACGGTTTGGTGGCGAACTGGGGGGAATGTGGGTTTTGGGTGATGGGTTTGGGGGAAGGGGTTTGGGGGCAATGAGCGGAATTGGGGCCTTTGGGTGGGTGTGGGGTTATGGAGTGGGGCAGCTTTTGGTCAGGAGCTTTTGGTCAGGAGCTTTTGGTCAGGAGCTTTTGGTCAGGCTTCGGGGGGCAGCCGGGGAGAATTTGTGGGGAACTTGGGGGACGGGTCTGGATTTGGGGATTCGTTAGGGAGTTGTGGAGATGCATCGGGTGGATTTGGGATTCTTGGTTTTTCCGTGGGGGAATCGGCGCCTGGGGGCGAATTTGGGATTTGGGAGCTTTGGGGATTGGGTTTGGGGCGCGGGAGATGGATTTTGCGGTTTGAGGGCTTTGAGAGGCGGATTGCGGGAATTTGGGGCCTTTGGAGATGAATTCAGGATTTCGGGTTTTTGGGGGATGATTTGGGGAGAATTTGCAGGAATTTGGGCATTTTGGGCAAGGACTTCGAGGAGAACGCGGGCGTTCGGGGCGTTTTGAGGACGGATTGGGGCAGGATTTGGGGGCCCGCAGGGACGCGGGGCGAGGAGCTCTGCGCGCCGGCTCACCCCGATGGCGTAGCGGACGACCCCGGCGCGCTCGGCCTCCGGGATGACGTCGCCGTACTGCAGCGCGTCGCCGTACTTCTGCCCGTCCGTCACCACGATCAGCGCCTTGGAGGCCCCCGCGCGGCTCCCCGCCAACACCCGCGTCCTGCGCGCAGCGGCGTCAGCGCCGGGCGGAGGGGAGGGGAGGGGGGTTGGGGGGAGGGGGGTTGGGGGCAGGGGGACGCACAGCGCGACGCGGATGGCGGAGGCCGTTTGCGTGACGCCGCTGCGCTGCTCCACCGCCAGCAGCAGCCGCTCCAGGTGCTCCGCCGGCAGGCGGTCGAAGTCGGGGAAGCCCACGTGCACCTCCACGCCGGTGGAGAACTGCAGCACTGCGAACTGCGGGCCGCGGCCACGGCACCCATCGTACCGCGCGCGGCCCCCGCAGCGCCCCGCAGCCCAACTGGAGCCCACGTGGCCCCGCGGAACCCCGCACAGCTCCGCTCCCCTTGGCCTCCAATAACGCCCCGCAGAGCCCCACAGCATCCCACAGAAACCCACGGAGCCTCACAGGGCCCCACAGCGCCCCACAGAGCCCCGCACGTTACGCTAGGTGCCCCATATATTATGTGGAGCGACCACAGGTACCCATAAATTTCATGGGGCAGCTCCGGACACAGCGCGACGCCCCGCGAGGGATGTCAGGCAGCGCAGAGCTGAGTCTGGGCGCCCCATAGATCGTGTGGGGCACTGATACGATACGTTCCATGGGGCGCCCCAGAGATTCACTTGGGTAACCCAAGAATTCTATGGAGCGCCCCATAGATTCTGTGGGGCCCTGCTGCGGGGCAGCCCCACAGCAGCGAGTGTCACGCACGCGGGTGTTGGTCCCACGGAAGCGTTTGATGATTTCGATGACGAATGTCTTCATCCGCCAGAAGTCAAACGCTGCCACGCTGCCGGAGCCGTCCATCAGGAACACGATGTCGGAGGACGATGTGGGGCAAGCTGTGGGGCAGGCGGTGGGGCAGGCAGTGGGGTGCAGCAGTTTGGTGAGTCTCATCCAACCCGTCTCCACCCACAGATCCCACTGAACCCAACGCTGAGTCTTTGCCCCACAGATCCCAATGACAACAGCATTGGATCCTTTCTGCCTCGCGTGTGCCCCATAGATGCTATATCTGCCCCATAGATCTCACCAACAACGGCACTGTGTCTTCTCCGCCCCTCGTCCGCCCCACAGATCCCAGTGACAATGACATTAGGACTTCTGTGCCCCATCCTGGCCCCACAGAACCCACAGACGACGGCGCTGGGTGTTCTCCACCCCACAGAGACCCTCTGCCCCACCGCTGCCCCCCACGTGCCCCGTACCTCGCGGGGTGGTCGCTAGGGAGCCATCGAGGAAGCACAACCCCGGAACCTCCGCGTTCTCCCCACACATCCGCTGCGCCATCGGGCCACAGGCCTGCACCCCACAGCATCCCACAGAGATCCACAGTGACCCATAGCACTCCATAGAGCCCCACAGCACTCCAGAGAGCCCCACAGTTTCCCACAGAGCCCCCATAGCATCCCATAGAGCCCCAGAGAGATCCATAGTGCCCCACAGAGAACCGCAGTGACCCATAGCATCTCATAGAGACCAACAGCACCCCACGCAGACCCACAGTGACCCACAGAGACACACAAAGCCCCATAGAACCCATTGGGCTCAATAGACCCCCATAAACCCCATAGTGACCCACAATACCCCCACAGAGCTCCACAGCACCCATAGAGACCCACAGAACCCCACAGAACCCATAGAGCCCAGCAGACCCCAAACTCCATAGTGACCCATAGCACCCCCCAGAGACATAAAGCCTACAGAGCCTGACAGACACCATAGACCCGTGAGAGCCCCACAGCACCCCATAGCACCGACCAGGAGCTGGGATCCATTGGCAGCCATGGACATTCCCATTGCCATGGGACCCGTATCCAGGAGGCCTGTGGGGCAGGGAACCCCATAGCACCCACACTTGTGGAGCAGCTCCAAAACTTGCCAAAGGACTCGTGTGGGGCAGCACCACCCCACCCCCTGCCCCATAACCTCCCATTGGGACCCCCTCCGATCTGCCTGATATCTGCCCATAGGACTCATACATTGAGGCCACCCCACAACTTCCCACTCGGACCCATACATCAAGGCTGCCCCATAACATCCCATTAAGGTCCACATTTAGTACTGCCCCACAACTCCCTCAGGACTCACACATTTGGGGCTGCCCCACACATGTGAGGCTACCCCACAAACTCCCCATTCAGTTCCACATACTGTGGCTGCCCCACATCCCTCCCCCCTTCCCCGGCCCACCCCACAACTCCCCATGAGACACACATTTGAGGCAGCTGCACACCACCCCATGTGCCCCACATGTGTGGGGCTGCCCCATAGCTCTCACCACCAACATCTGCATCCCTGCAACTCTTCTCCCCCACACGGCATCGATAGACACGGCCTCGGCCCCCCAAGTCCAGGGGAGCCCCAACCAGCACCCTGTGATGGGGGGATGTGGGGCTCAGTTGGGTGCTCCATAGATCCCATTGGGTGACCCACAGATTCACTTAGATACCCCTTCAATTCTATGGGGCACCACACAGATTACACTGGGTCCCCACAGACTATGTGGGGCAGTCATAGAGTCAGCAGGGAGCCCCCTAGGATATATGGGGCGCTCCATAGGTTCCATGGGGCACCACTAAATTCAGTGGGGCACCGCATAGATTAAACAGACCACCCTACAGATTCAGTGGTGTGTCCCACAGATTCCGTGGGGCAGCCCTAGATTACTTGGGGGGATAGATGGATTCAGTAGGGTAACCACAGATTCCCATAGGGTGCCCCATCGATTCTGTGGGGCAGTCACAGAGTCAGTAGGGAGCCCATAGGTTATGTGGGGCACCCCATGGATTCACATAGGTACCCCATAGATTATGTGGGCTGCCCTATAGGTCACACTGGCCACCCTATAGCTTCCATGGGGCACTGCACAGACTGTGGGGCATCTCAAAATTCAGTGGGGCACCACACAGATTCTCCAGAGCATCCCACAGGTTACGTAGAGCGCCGCACAGCTTCTGTAAGTCACCCTCTAAGTTCCATGGGGTGCCTCATAGATTTCTATGGGGTGCCCTACAGATACCACAGTGGGCTCCCATTTGCCCCATGAGCCACCCAATACATTCCACGAGCCACTCCAAATACTCTATGGGGCACCCCATGTATTCTGTGGGTTGCCCCACGGAATCCTGGGGAGGCCCCACAAGCTGTGGGGCAGCTCCATACCCGTCGTCGCTCTGTGCCACACTGAGGCCGAAGGAACCAGGACCCTCAAAGGCCACAGCAGAGTCCAAGTCGAGGGCAGAGCTGCAGCTGTGGGGCAGAGCTGTGGGGCAGGGGACACCCATGGGGATCCATACAGCCCATAGCCTCCACAGAGTCCACATTGCCCCATAGAGCTCTGTAGACCCCACAGAGCCCCACAGAGCCCCACAGAGCCCCATTAAGTCCCAAAGGATCCCACAGAGCCTCATAGAACTCACAGAATCCCATAGAGCCCCACAGATCCCACAAAGCCACACAGGCACCCCATGTTCCCCGTTGTCCCTCTGTCCCCATATGTCCCCATGTCCTCCCCCATCCCTGTGTCCTCCATGTCCCTCCACCCCTCCATGTCCCCATGTGCCCCCGCATCCTCAAGTCCCCTGTATGTCCACACGTCCCCAATGTGCCCCCCATGTCCCCCGGTTTTCCCCATCCCAATATATCCCCCTTCATCACCCCACATCCCAATATCACCCCTCCTCACCCGACCCCCCACATTCCCATATTGCTCCTCATGACCCTGTATCTCCACTGACCTCCAATGTCCCCCCATGTCCCCACATCCCTCCACTGTCACACCACCCCCCCATTTCTCCCCACATCCCCATGCTCCCCCCCATCCCCTCGCGCCCCATCCCAACGTGTCCCCGGTGGCCCCAAAAGCACCGCATTTGGCCCCAGACCTGCGCCGAGCAGCAGCAGCACCCACAGCCCCATGGTGGGGAGCAGGAAGGTCTGCCCCACACCCACAGCCCACGCGCGGCCGTGGGGGGCGGAAGTGGGGAGAAGGGGCGGGGAAGGGCCGAGAGAGCCAAAAAAGGGCAAAAGCCAAACGGGTCTGCTCCGGAACTCTGCCCCACAGCCGCCCCATAACTGCCCCACAGCTGCCCCATAGTTGTCCCGCTGCGCTGCCCTGCATCCCCAGTCCTGCAGCCCGTGTCCCCACACCCCCAGTTCCCCCGATGTCCCCAGTGTCCCCACGGGCAAAGATGACCAGAAGTGACAGAAATGGCACCGACCGGAGAGTGGTGCTCAGAAACGGGCAGGAATGGGGATGGAGCCAAAGGGCAAAAACTGGTGGGACCGGAGCAGGATGGAGAGAGTGGGGCAGAGCAGCGCCAGGGGGCTCTGGGACCCCCCGCATCCCCCTGAGCTCAGAGCCCTGCTGCCCCAAAGGGTTGGGGGGTCCCGGGTCGGGGCTGGGGGGAAAAGGGGCAGAACTGGGTAAAGAGGGAAAGGAATGGAAGGAAATGGGGAGAAAAAGGGGAAATGGAAAGAAATGGGGAGGAGGGGGAACTGTGATGGGGGGAACGGGCAAGGAAAGACCTGAAAGGGTGGAAATGGGGAAAAAGGGGAAACGTGCAGAAATGGGGAAAGAGGGATGGAATGGACAGAGGGGGGAGGAGGCAGAAATGAGCAAAAAAAAGAGGGGAATGACAAAAAAGAGAAGAAATGGGCAAAAAGGAGCAGGAATTGTCAGAATGGGAGGGAACTGGATTGGGCAGAGGTGTGGAAAGAAATGGAAGAACATTGAGAGAAATGGTCCAAAACAGAGGCACTGAATGGGAGACGTGGAACTCTGGGGAACGGGCAGCAGGAAATGGGCAGAAATGGGCAGAAATGGGCAGAAATCATGGGCAGCAAAGTGTGAAATGGGAGCGGAATGGGCGAGGAACAGAAGCCGAAATGGGCAGAATGGGGAAGGAACTGGGAAGAAATGGCTGAACGTGAGAGAGCCGCCCAGCTGTGGCACTGCAGCGCTGCCCCACAGCTGCCCCACAGCTGCCCCACAGCTGCCCCACAGCTGCCCCATGACTCCACTGCCCCCCAGGACCTCTCCATGTCTCCATGTCCCCACATCCCCACGCTCCCCCATCCCGGGCTCCCCCCCATCCCCCCGCGCCCCATCCTGACACTTCCCCAGCGGTCCCAATGTCTCTGTGGGGTTGGAGGGCTGTGGGGCAGCAGAGCCCGGGGGTGTCTGTGGGCCTAAGGTGCCGCCGCCAGAGGGAAAACGGGGGTTGGGGATTGGGGGCACTTTGGGGTTCTCCCCCATCTGTCCCTCAGACCTTCGGACTCCCCCCTGCCGGGGTCTCTCCCTCCACACCCCCCGCCCCCCCCAGCCCCAAAAGCACCGCATTTGGCCCCAGACCTGCGCCGAGCAGCAGCAGCACCCACAGCCCCATGGTGGGGAGCAGGAAGGTCTGCCCCACACCCACAGCCCACGCGCGGCCGTGGGGGGCGGAAGTGGGGAGAGGGGGCGGGGAAGGGCCGAGAGAGCCAAAAAAGGGCAAAAGCCAAACGGGTCTGCTCCGGAACTCTGCCCCACAGCCGCCCCATAACTGCCCCGCAGCTGCCCCATAGCTGTCCCGCTGCGCTGCCCCGTAGCTCTGCCCCACAGCTGCCCCGTAGCTGCCGCACAGCGCTGCCCCACGTCCTCAGTTCCCCGAGTGTCCCCGGCGTCCCCGTGGGCAGAAGTTGTCCAAAAGAGGCAGAAATGGCCCAAAGCAGAGGCACTCGGTAACGAAGCGCCCCTTCGAGGCGGAGTGGCGGCCGACCCGACGGGAGCGGAACGGAGTGAACGGGGCGCAGCAGCGCTGGGGTCTCTGGGACCCCCGGGACCGCCGCGCAGCCAGAGAGCGCGCAGCCCCGGCCGTTCGGGGGGGGTCAAGGCCGCCGGGCGTCCCGGGCCGGATGCGGGGCTCTGCGGGGCTCCACGGGGCTCTGCGACCGCCGCTCGGGGGCGCAGGGGCTGCGAGGGGAGCGCCCACACGTGCGGTGCGGAACCCCCCCGGGGCTCCTCCCCCGTCCTCAGCGCCCGCCTGCAGCGCCGGGGGGGCACGAACTGCCCCGCACCGCCCCGCACCGCTCCGCACCACCGCCGCTTGGGCTGCGGGGCGGTTTCGCTTCCCACGGATGTGGGGCGGCCCCCCGGCGCTGCGGCAGCTTCCCCAATTGCTCGGGGGGGGAGGGGAGGGGGGCGCGGGGCTGAGCGCCGCTTAGAGGGACCGCGGCGGCAGCGCGAGGGGAGCGGAGCCCGGCCGGAACCCGCGACCCACCCCTACCCCCCGCCGGGCGCTGCCTCCGACCCCCCCCCCAGACACCCGCCGACATCCGCATCCCGAACGGATCGCACCGCCCCTGAGCGGGGGGAATTGAAGGGAAATCGGGAAAAGGGGAAGGGAGGGGAAGGAGGAAACGATGGAAAAGGAGGTGAGACGGAATGCCGAGAAACGGGAAAATGGGACAAAAAGAGGAAGTGGGGAGTGGGAAAGTGGGAAAACGGAGTGGGGCTGAAGGAGGGGAAATGGGAAAGGGCGGGAAGTGGGGGGATATAAAGGGAAAAGGGCATAAAGGGAAAAGATGCAGAGGAAAGGAAAGGGAAAGTGGGAACGTGAATGGAGGAGAGAAAAGAAAGCAAAGGGAGTGGAAAAATGAGACGGGAAAATGGGGGGAAACGGGAGAAAGGGGAAAGCGGGGAAATGGGAAAAAAACAGAAATGGGTTCATGGGGAGAAATTGGGAACGAGAGGAAAAGCAGCGCGGAGAGAAACGGGGGGGGGGAAGAGGGGAAAAGAGAAAATGGCAAATGGGGAAATAATGGGGGAATGGGAAAGCATTTGGAAATGAATGAAGGCGATGGAAAGGGGGGGAAGGGGGAGCGGATAAATGGGGGGGGGCGGGGGGGGGTGAAACGGCGCTCGGCAGCTGAAATGGCCGGGAACCGTGGGAACGGCTGGGAGGGCGGGACATCGCGGACAGACAGACGGACAGCTCGGGGCGCTCAGCGGGGATGGGACGGGACGCACGGATGGACAGATGGAGCCCCGCCAGGCGGCGCTGAGCTGAGCCCGACCCGCAGCGGCCGGGGGGCAGGCGGGGGGGGGGGGGGGGGAGCGGCGCGGGCAGCGCTCGGTGCGGGAAACGTCGGAACGTCGGCAGCCGAAACGTCGGCGGGAAACGCGGGAGAACGAATGCGGAGAGCGGGGCGTAACGGTGCCGGCGTGCGGCCACACGTGCGTCCAACACCGCCGTCCGCCCTGGAGCGGAGCGCGGCGGTTTCCTATTTTCTGAGCCGGGTTTCTTCCTAAACGCGGCTGCGGTGCAGCGGAGGTGGGGAAGGAGCGCGGAGGGGCGGACGCTCCCGTACCCACCGGAACGCACAGAACGGCCGTAAGCGCAGCGGCCGCGGTGGAGCCCATAGGAGAAAGTGGGCTGCGGGTGCAGGCGCGCGGTGCCGCGATGTCGCGATGTCCGCCCCCGTTCGGGCGAAGCGCTCCGGCACTGAGGAACAACGGCTGCGCCGCCGCACCTCGGCCCGGCCGGAGCGCCCCAGGGACACGGCGGCAGGGCGAGCGGCCCCGCGCATCGACGGACCGCCAGGAGCCGCGAGCGGCAGCGAAGGGATCGCGGCGTCAGCAATGACAGCAGCAGCGCCGGGGAGAGAAGGGGCCGGGACGAAACCCGGGGGCCGTTCGGGAAGCGGCGCCGTTGGGCCGCGGCAGGCGCTGCAGGGATTCCGTTCTGCCGGGGATGACCGAGCTCCTCCGGCAGCGAGCTTCCAGCTCCGCCGCGAGGGTTTCGCAGAGTCGCCGCGGCGGGGGGGGGCCGACGTCGGCGCGGACGGAGCGCGACCCGGGAGCGCCGCGTGCAGGAGGAGCGGACCGTCGGTAACCCGGCCCGATGCCGTGCGGCGACCGCGAGGAAGCGGGAGGAGCTGCGACCGTGCGCTGACCGCGGCGTCAGCGGCTCAGCGGGACGCGGCGGCTGCGGCCCGCGGTGTGGAACGGGAGCGGAGGAACGCGTTTGGGGCCACGAACCCCTTAACCGGCGGCCGGCTGCGGTCCGTGGGGCTGCAGTGACCACGAACGGCAGGGTACAAAATCCTCGGGGCGTCGCGGAGCACGGCAAGGGGCTGCTCTGAGCTTCAGGAGAGCAAAAGTGGAACTTGTCAGGGCACCGCTTGGCAGGGAGGCGTGGGAGAAAGCACGGGAGGGGGCCCAAGAAAGCTGGTTGGTATTCAAGGCCCATCTCCTCCGAGGCCAGAAGCCGTGCATCCCCAGGAAGAGGAATGCAGGCAAGGGTACCGGCAGGCTTCCGTGGATCAACGAGGAGCTCCTGGACTTCCACTCAAAGAGGAGGTCTGTGGGGGTGGAAGCAGGAACAGCATTACCTGGGGGGCTGCAAAGGAGCTGCCAAAGCAGTCAAGGATTGGGCTCGGAAAGCCAAAACCCAAACAATTAAATCTAGCCAGGGACATCAAGGGGAACAAGAAATTCTTGAACAAGAAATTCTTGTAACCAAGGTGGATCTGTGATAAAAGGTGATAGTGATAGGACCAGAGGGAATGGTTTCAAGCTACGGCAGGGGAGATTCAGGCTGGACATGAGGAAGTATTACTGTTCAGAAAGGGTGGTCAGGCAGTGGAATGGATGCCCAGGGAGGTGGTGGAGTCACCGACCCTGGGGGTGTTCAAGGAAAGGCTGGATGTTGTGTTGAGGGACGTGGTTCAGTGGGAGCTGTTGGCAATAGGTGAACGGTTGAACTGGATGAGCTTTTAGGTCTTTTCCAACCTTGGTGATTCTATGATTCTAAAAGGAAGGCCAGGGAGGATGTGGGCCCTGTCCTGAAGGAAACAAGCCCTGGTCATGAGGGATGTGGCCGAGGTGCTCCATGACTTCTTTGCCTCAGCCTTCACTGCCCAGGGCTCAGTGCCACGCTGCCCAAGCTGCAGAAAGCAATGGTAAGAACTGGGAGAAGGCAGAGCTGCTGCAAGCGAAGATGGGGTTTGCATAATCAATAAATACACACAGTTGTTATAATTAAGAAATATACAGGAAAGCTAAGCTCAACAGGTAATCACACCAAAGAAGAATGGATGGAAAGCTTTCCCTTGTCTTGGGCTCGCTGAAAAGATGCCAAGACAAGCGACTTCCAGCAGAGATTCTGCCCACCAGCAGCCAGCTCTTCAGTGGGCCCAGGAGAGGCGCAGCCAGGCTCCCCCCTTCCAGCAGCACAGCCGAATCGCCTCACCTGTGCTCCCAGGGCTGCCTCACGGCTCGCCCCAGGTGGTCAATCAGAGGTTCAGGCCGTGGTTCAGCAGCGCCCATACAAGGTTCAAGACCATCTAAAGAGCATAAAGGCACAGCTGCGTGGGAACCCGATGAGTTCTGAGGGAACTGGCAGTGAAGCTGCCAAGCTGCTGCCCATCGTATTTGTCCTGGCAGTCTGGAGGAGTTACCAGCGATTGGAAAGGGAAAAAGAACGATTGGGGAACTGCAGTCGGTGTCAGCTCTGTGCCTGGCAAGATCATGGAGCAGATCCTCCTGGAGGCCTCACTGAAGCACGTGGAAAATAAAGGAGGTGATTGATTGTAACCAGTGTGTCTTTGCCAACAGCAAATCATGCCTGACAAACTTGTAGGTCTTTTAATGACAGTTACAGCATCAGCGCATAAAGGAAGAGCAGCTGGCATCATCTGCTTGGACCTGTGCAAATCGTTTGGCACTGTTCTGCACGGCAGCCTGGGCACCAAGGCGGGGACAAATGGCTGTGATGGAGGGACGGCTGGCTGGATTTGGCATTGGCTGCATGCTTGCGCTCGACTGCTCAGTGCCCCCGTGGAGACTGGTGGTGAGCGGTGCTCCTCAGAGACCAGTGCTGGGAGCAGGGTGATCTGCCATCTTTGTAGGCAGCACGGGCAGCAGGATCCAGCCACCCTCAGCAGTTTTACAGATGGAACCGAGCTGAGTGCAGCTGAGGGAAAGGACGTCGTCCAGAGGGATCTGCACAGGCTGGAGAGGTGTGCCCGCGTCAGCTTCGTGAACTTCAACAAGACCAGGTGCAGGGTCCTGCATCTGGGTTGGGGCAGCCTCAAGCACGGTGCAGGTTGGGCAGAGAATGGCTTGAGAGCAGCCCTGAGGAGGATTTGTAGTGTTGGTGGACCAAAGATTCGACATGAGCCAGCAACGCGTGCTTGCAGCCCAGGAGGCCAAACAGATCCTGGGCTGCATCAAGAGAAGCGTGACCAGCAGGGAGAGGGAGGTGATTCCATCCCTCTGCTCTGCTCTCGTGAGATCCCACCTGCAGTTCTGCATCCGGTTCTGGAGCCCTCAGCACAAGGACACGGAGCTGCTGCAGGCCATGAAGATGATCAGAGGATGGAGCACCTCCACTACGAGGACAGGCTGAGAGCCGGGGCTGTGCAGCCTGGAAAAGAAAAGGTTCTGGGGAGACATTATAGCCCTTCCAGGACCTGAAGGGCCTACGGAAAAGCTGGGGAGAGACTTTTTATAAGGGCGTGTAGGGACAGGACGAGGGGAAACGGCTTTAAACTGGAAGAGTAGATTTTGGCTAAACGTTAGGAAGAAATTCTTTACTGTGAGGTGGAGACACTGGCACAGGCTGCCCGGTGAGGCTGTGGATGCCCCCTGCCTGGAAGCACTGCTGGGAGGCCAGGCTGGATGGGGCTGTGAGCAACCTGGGCTATGGGAGGTGTCCCTGCCTGCAGCAGGGGGTTGGGACGAGATGCTCTGAAAGGTCCCTTCCAACCCAAACCATGCTGTGATTCTGTGATCTAATTCTGACTTGTAAAAAAAAAACAAACTTTGGACTCCACAATTAGGCACGTTAATTAAATGAAGTGGCTACAGGAACTGCTGCGCACCTGAGCAGCTCCACGCTGTGTCCTTCCAGCACAAATGAAGGCACTGAGGAAGACAGCAGGACTGGCAGCGAGGGCAGTTTATACTCAGCTGTGAGTTCATGCCTTCCCAGCACAAGCTGTGAGAAGCCACGGTGAAGTTCTTTGTGCCGTTCACTTCCTTCATTTGTGCAGAGCCGTGTCTCGGGGCCCTGTCCCAGCACAGCGGCTGATGAGGATGACTGGCACCCCAAGGACTGTTTTGGACAGGTAATTTTCACACCGGCTCACTCACCTTATTTCCTCCCTGCAGCTTTATTTTGAGATACAGAGCCATACCAAAAGTACAGGTACAGCTTCAGGGAAAGGAAAGCAACACAGAACGTACGAACTCAGCACTTTATTTGATCAGTGCAAGCTCACAATTACTCCAGATTCGTTTTCTCCAATAACTGAATTCATAAATAACAAGTTAGTGATTCCTTTAAGCACAGGTGACCGACAGCCAAGCCCTGAATCTGCCTCCCAGCTTTGTTTTTACAGCTCATCGAGGAAGGGAGTATTGCCCAGGTCTCCGCTGGCTGCCATCGATTTCTTCCCGCTGACAAATTTCTTTGCAGCCTGAAAATACATCAGAAAATCAGTGTAAGGAAACGTTCACTACAGCAGTCAGAAAGCAAAGAACACAGCACAACCGCAGCGGGTTCCCTTGTGCTGCCTGAGCTTCGGCTGCTCCAGCAGGACGGCACAGTGACACGAGGAGGCGCTGGCTCCTCAGAAGGGTCACCCTGCACGGCTGTGAGCGACGGCCTGCGGGATCCTGCGGCCCTGCCACAGCTCGCGTCACAGCAGCAATGGGCAAGCGGAGACTGGGAAACATTTGCTGTCTTACAAGTTCCGTCCCTGAACGACTTTTGGACGGAGTTTGCTTCAAGTATCGTGAAGGCAGGAGCTCAGAACGGCACATGTGGTTGTGCCAACGTCCTGCTGGCAGTGCCGCAGCCCCGGTCTGCACAGCGAGCACTTCGCCCTCAGCAGTCAACAAGCTGTGCCACCACGTGCCCAGACTGAGACTTGCGCCGAGTCTCAGTGCCGCGTGGGGCTTTGTACCCTCATCTACACTCATTTTATGTAAGTCAGTAAACGTGTCATTGACTTCATTCTTTGACTTCTGTTAATAAAGTAAAGATGTTAAAAGCCAGCCAGCTGTATTGTTGATGAACCGCCTCTCTCGTGATTTAAGGACGCACGGATGAGCGGCGCCTGTCAGGAACTCGCACAGCCACGAAGGCACACGCGGCAGGGACTCACATTCACAACATCAGCAGAGGTTACAGAGTCGATCCTCTGAGCGACCGCAGCAGGCGCAGTGTGCGTGCCGGACTGCAGCGCCTCGCAGCCGATCTCGTTCAGCAGCCCTTGCGCCGTCTCCACCGACATCAGGTAGGCAGCCTTCAGCTGATTCCTGCCCCACAACAGGGAGAGGTGAACACACCCACGAGCGCAGCGAGGCCTTCAGCCCCTGCAGCTCTCAAGACCCCTCTGTTCTGCAGCTTCTTCCCTTTCTGCAGTGAGCAGAGGGGCACCGCAGTCACACGCGGGCAGTGGGGAACGAGGCGCCATGCCCCGGGACCTCACCGCCCTCAGGGCCGGGGATCCCCAGTGAGCAGCGTCTTTCTACTTGAACTAATGAATGCAACTGCTCCACCACTAGACAAAATCATCAAGCTGACAAATCAGATGTGAAACTGGTCACAGACTGTCATGAAGACCAGACACAGAAAAGAGCCATTCTCGCGTAACTGACAGAAGCACAGATGGGAAGTGGGGAGCTTCCCTGCTGAACAGTTCAACCTCAACCTTTTGTTAAGGACCAACAGGCTCTGGCTGTGTTTCCCTTCTTCCCCTTGAGTCAAATCTGCCCAGCAGTGCTGTTCTGTACAGCCCAGATGTGGCAGCTCAGTGCCTGCAGCACTACTGAGCACAACGCAGCACAGCCCAAGCCAGGAGCCCCAAGCCAGACTGGCACTGCTGGCACTGCTGCCCCTCTGGAGGTTTCCCCGCACTGAACTCCCCTAAAGGAACACAATCTTGCAGCACCTGGATGCAGTGCTGCTAATCCAGTGCTTCACATTTGCAGATCCTCAGCACTGCTGTCCTCTGAAGGCTCAGAGCACAGCTGCTCAATACAACTGTTGCTGCAGTGTGAGTGCAGAGCAAACTGCCGACACTGCAGCCCAGGATTCCAGCATGCTGGTTGTAGTATGAAGCAGCTACCTGCAAGAATTAATTTACCTAACAAGATCCTTACAGGAAATACTGCAAGCAGAGGGTTAGTGTCGCCCCTGAAAAATACTGGAGAGCAAAGCAGTCCATTGGTGGTGCTCCCACGTCACTGCGAGGCACTACAGAGCCCTTCCCCACAAAAAGGGCCCCAGCCGCAGCGCAGCACAGCCTGCACTCACTTTGCCTTTGCGACGTCCTCCTCCGTGACAGCGCCCTGCGCGGCTGCCTTCAGCTGGTTCATAGCAGCTCTGATGACCTGAGGAAGACGAGATCGCTTAGGGCTTCTTCCAGCATTAACCGGCAACGCGGCGCCTGATCTTCAGCTGCAAGCTGAGCAGCTTTGCAACAAAACTAAAACTACTGCAATCGCTGCCAGAACAGACTAAAGAAAGCAGTGTGGGTTGGAACCACCACAAATTAAGCTGTTAATTTGTACGGCACCTCCACCCTCCGCGAGAACATTTCACCCCAACCCACACCTCTCACGCTGACCCACGCAGCCCTGCAGACAGCAGCACGGCCCGCAGCACGGCGCCCCGCGGCCCACACCTGCATCGGGCGCTTCTCACCGCCCAGCTGATGCAGGGAGCCCAACGAGCTGCTTCTGCTGCCCCATCGCCGTGCAGCTCTGGCACAGGCTGCCAACACCCCCATTCCAGCCAGCCGCTCACCTCCCCAGTGTGTGCAGCCTGAGATATGGTATAAAACCCAAAGATTCCGGAATCCGAGTAATTCACGTTAAATGCAGAAGCCTGCAAAACAAACACCATTATCCATTGTTTCAAGTATCACAACGATGCAGCATCAAGCAGAGGAAGACATTTACTATCAGGGTCCAAAGGCTGGGGGATGCCAGGCCACATCTGTGCGAGGATGACACTGAGGAAAGAACTACAGGGGCTGCACTGAAGGTAGTGCTCCTGTTTTATTACATCAGCCCACGCCATCAGAGGCGGATGTGGGTGGGATGGTGGCAGAGGCTGAACCTTCCCACCAATTTAACTGCATTTTGCTGCTGTGTCGCAAACGGCTGCAGGGGGGCACTGACAGAGCAGTGTCTGACATGGAAGTGTGTATGCAGCAAAGGGGTGTCACTGACTTTCCCCCACAGAAAAAATGGCACCCACTGACACCAATGAACAGCTGTGAACGCTGATGGAGACCCAGCGGTGACTGCTGGCACAGGGAGCGCTGGGGGTGCCGCATTCTGCAGTGACAGCAGCTCACCTCTGCTGGTGCAGGTTTGTACGAGTGCAGCATGCAGCTCCTGTTCCCTGCTGGTGAAAACGCACAGCGAGTGGCTGTGCTGAAGAACTGTGTTCTGTAGCTGAGGATTTGTTCTATCACATGGCGTTGCTGTGCTCTTTTTATCTATTGTCATTTCCATTGAAAGGAAAATTGAAAAGGAAGCACTACTTTCAGAATGAGCCACGTAACTAATTATGACCCTAGATGGAAATGGCAGCTCTCAAAGGACAGCACGGCTCTTACTCAAAACCTCAGAGTGCAGGAACCCCTGGAACTTACATCAAAAGGCTGCACGGTTGCTTTGGCAATGCCCTGGTACAGCTTGCTGGTAACATTGCCTCCCCTCTTGATAAGTGGTCCAGCACCCAAAACGTGCTGCAGGACACTGAAAGCATTTGCTTCTGCACTTCCAAAAGCAGCTCCTTCTGCTACAACAGCAGCGTGGACAAGGCTGTGGCCACTCTGTTCTCGGATTTCTCCTAAGAGTACAGTAACAGGAAAAAAAGCTAATGCACTGTTCAGTTAAAAGCTATTAGAGGAATAAAAACATTTGTAGCCAGGAGTTTCTTCAGAGGGAAATCAAGGTGTGGATTTCTACATCTGCACTCCTTTTACTTTAAAGCCAATCCCCCTTGTCCTCTCACTGTATGCTGCTGTAAAAGGTCGGTCCCCCTCCTGTTCATAAGCTCCCTTTAAGCCCGCAATGAGGTCTCCCTTCACCTTCTCCTCTCCATGCTGCACACCCCGGCTCCTCAGCCTGTCTGCACAGCAGAGCTGCTCCAAGCTCCGAGCATCTTCATCGCCTGCCCTGGCCCCGCTGCAACAGCTCCCCCCCTTGCTGTGCCGGGCCCCAGGCCTGGGCGCAGCACTGCAGCTGGGGGCTCCGAGGGCAGAGCAGAGGGGGACAATCCCCTCGCTGCCCGCCGCCCCCCTCTGCTGCTGCAGCCCAGGATGCAGTCGGCCTTCGGGGCTGTGAGCGCACGCTGCTGCCTCACGTCCAGCTCTTCGTCCACCAGAACCCCCGTCCCTCTGCGCAGGGCTGCTCTCTGTGAGCTCTTCTCCCAGTCTGCACACACCTGGCGCTGCCCCGACCCGAGCACAGCACCCCGCACTGCGCTTCGCTCGGCCTCAGCAGGTTCTCGTGTGCCCCTTCTCCAGCCTGTCCAGGTCCCGCCGGGTGCCGCCCTCCCTTCTGCTGTGCCATCGCAAACTGCTCCGCGATCTTCCCAGGCACAGAGGTGATGCTCACAGCCTGTAGTTCCCCAGCTCCTCTTTCCTCCCTCTCTTGCTAATGAGTGATGGTTGCCTCTTCACCTGACAGCCACAACTTTTCAAATATGATGGAAGCAGCTCAACAGCCACTTCAGCCAGCTCCCTCACCCCACCATGCACGTCACCCGGCCCCATGGAACTTGTACACATTCAGGCCCACGAGGTGGATTCGGACTTGTTCTGCACATACAGTGGGATTCTGCTCCCCCATTTGTCAGCAAGAAGCTCAGGAGTGTGAAAAATATGGCAATCCTGTCACCAGTGAAGGCTGAAGCAAAGAAGTGAGTACCTCAGCATTCTCAGCCCCCCCTTGCATTTACCACAGGGGGTATGCTCTCCCTTGTCTGTCTCTGCTGACCAATGCACCTACAGGGCCCCTTCTGTATGTGGGGATGTCCTGCCCCTCACCAAGTTCAGTTCCATCTGTCTCAGCCTCCCTGCTCCCATCTCTGCAGGACTGGACAGAACTGCAGTGCTCTTCCCAGGTCACAGACCCCTGCAGCCCCTCACCATCCTCCCAAGGCACTCTAAGTCTCCCTCCATATTTTGCAGTCTCATTGTTGCAGCCTCCCCTGGCCCAACCCAAATAAGCAGGAGCAGTAGCCATTTCTGGCTTTATCAGACCCCTCAGTCCCTTCCCAACATCCCACAACAGGTGGGGTCCCACAAACAGATGCAGCACAGCCCAGAAGCTGGTCCACGTGTACACGGGGGGCGTTGTGCCTCTGCTCCCGGCCCCCCCCACACCATGTCCACCGCCCTCTCAAAGCCCTGCGGGCCCCTGGCTGCTGCAGGCTGCTCTCAGCCTGAGGTCTCCTGGATTTCCAGACCTGACTCTCATGCTGCCATCCTCACTGCAGAACATGCCTGCACTGGAGCTGATCGCCTCGGAGAAATGTGAAATATTTGTCCTGTTCATTATAAAAGTGTTTATCCTCATCCTAGAAGCTGAAGTTATCCCATTCAAGTGGTAACAATTTCCTATTTTTCCATCTGACTACAAAGCGATCTGACACCCCAACCAAAGAACAGACTGCAGTATTATACAGACGCTGCTCTGAAAGAGCAACACAGTGCTTTGCGTTTCAGAAAAGGCTTCACACAGTCCAACAGCCCTTCCCAAAGGAGCTACCAGCAGCTCCAGTCAACTTCCTGCCTTCCCCAGCTCTTTAGAGAACCTCCCCATACACAGTGAGCTAAAATAGACGCTTGCATTCCATGTTAAGATAGACAGGATTGTGCAGGTCAAACTTTGTCAAGCATATGGGTTTTCTTTTTCCCAAAACAGTGGGAGAAAGAAAATCCTCTGCTTATTTAGAGAGACACCATTGAGCGGGCATTTCCCACACAGAGCATAGAGCACAACTGTGCAGTTTTCATTGCAACTCAACGAATAGTGTTGTAACAACACCAAGAGGAGCCCCGGCAGCAGAGCCGCACTCACCCCCCCGGTAGGTGGCCTTTGCACTGGAGATGCCGGCTCCGCTGCGGATATTTAGGAACTGCTCTGCCACTTGCTTCAAGTCGGAGTGCTTCACACCTGTAATGCGACAGTTTATTCCAAGTAATGTCACGTTATTGGAAAACCATCAGTGACAAAAGTTTCTTAAACGCACCACAACACAGAACTTGTACAGCAGTTTCTTTTCTGACCCTCAGCCCACACGGCCATACGCACCTATTCCCACGAGGGCCATTCGCGAACTCGTGAAGTTGTTCTGTACAAAGTGGTGAAGCTGCAACAGGAAGGCAGAATTGTAGGTATTTTGTACAAAGAACAAAAGAAGCAGAAATGTTTGTGACACCTGCTGTTCGGAGCTCACACTTCTTAAAGCCACCACCCGCCACGCTTCCCCGCCCAGAAGCGCTTTGCTCGCACTGCGGACTGCTGCTGCACGCCAACGTCTCCCCAAGAGCTGTGCAACCACAGCCCTTCTAAATGAACCCGGAGCTCTGTGCTCACCACCAAAAGCCCTGAGGAGGCCAGATAAGATGATCAGCACTGATCGTACATCCGCCCAGTTCTTTTTCTCTGTCTGCCTTTCTCTATCCTCGGTAAGGAAGCGGGGAGAGATTTATCAAGGAGAATCCTACCTGCTCGGATGTAATTTTTCCGATTCTGTAGTCTGGGCAGTACATGGGGTTTGCCAGAGCAGTCTTGTAAGCTGCAGCATGCAAGTTTTCCAGCAGTCCTAACAGGAACAAAGTTTCCAGTGCTGAGGATTAGCAATAGATGTCAGCATGACGCTGGTGAAACCCAGCTGCGGAGCACTTACAGCGCTCATTCACAAGACCCACAGCCCCACACTAATAAAGTTTCATCCAGCAACACATCCGGGCTGGGTGTTCCTATTCAGCTGGACCTTATAAAAGCTCTCAAGGACTCACAGATGCTCAACACTTTCTGGCCTCACGACAAGGTATAACGCAGCCTGGTTTGCATTCATTTCTGGGGGGAGGGTGGGTGGCTTCAGTAAAAAGCAGTGGCCATATGTCACATATGGGCTGCAGAAACTTGCGGGCTTATGAAGAAGTTAGGTAACAACAGAAAGGCCGTATCTATTGGCGGGCTGGGCTGAAAAGTAAAGCGGTCAGGGGACGGGGCAAGAGTTTTTCAAAGTTCTTTGTTTTTAAGACGCACCCACAGCACCAACACAGCAAATCAGAAATACACCTACCGACTTGAGGGCTCTGAAACGCGACCGCTTTGTCGACTTTCAGCTGGGGCTGAAGATCAGCAACTTCCCAGGGCCTGAACTCCGGAGCCGTGGTGACGTTCAGGAGGTACTCCATTACGGTGTCACTGGAGAGAAGCAGCGAGAAAGGCATTGAGAACCAGCAGGTGTTTCTTTGGCAGTTGAAAGCAGCTCCGACCAACCCAACAACAACCCGGCGACACCGAGCAAAGCCCCCAGAGCGGCGCCGCAGGCACCGCGATTCCCCTTCAGCGCGGCGCTCTTGCGCTCAGCGACACGAATGTGGAGCCGCGCGGCGCTGGTTTGTTTGCTGCCGCGCTGAGAGCAGCCCGGCAGCACTCAGAGCTGGCGGTACCTACACGTGGCCACGCAGGCACTGCACGCAGTACGCCATCTTCTCTCTCGTTGAGAACACGCTGCAACACAAGGCACACAGAGGGGTTTCAGCTGGGAGCACAAAAGACGTGGACTTCCACACGTGCTCCCCACCGATGGAAGCTTTCAGCGAGATACTGACAGGAGCACCAGGGTAAAGGAGGGAGAACAGCAGCATTTCAACCCACAGCACGTGGGTTGTTCAGCACAACAGGCATCTAGCAGTGGTGTGGGAAGCACCCGCTGATACCGACTGCATCAGGGCCATGGCAATCTGGGACATGGTGATAACTCACGGTAAAACAGCAAGACTGAAAAGTAAAACCTGAAAATGGGTATAAATATCAAAGTAATTCAGAAATTGCTCTCAGTGGGCAGAAAACTGTCTGCCTCACCTCAACGCATTATTTTCCTTAGCAAAAAGAGCAGTGTGCAGAGTAACCTACCACACTGTATAGCACAACCTCACTGCACAGCTGGTGCACGCAGGTGCCCTGATTCCTCCGAGGAGGGTTCTCTAGGCTTAGGACTCCTAAACTGGGAAACTCATCTACCACCCAAATTGTTCACAGAATTACAGTAGGAGTGTTATCTATTTCCCAAGTAAGACAAAAACAATACCCACAGACCTCAGTAAGTCTCACCTTCAAGACAAGGAAGGCAGACACAACACAGAAGCTTCCTATGCAACCCTCCCGTCCAGGCACGCACCCACCCACACACCGTAATGCTTTCGGTTTCCTTTGCCACCCTGCTTTACTCCCACCAGGCCAGGTTACAAACCTTAGGCTGCCCCCAACAGCTTCGATGCCACGAGTAATCCTGAAAGAGGACGCTCCTTTTGTAGTCTATTAAAAAAAGAAATGATAATTAAAAAGAGACTTAAGATTACAGCTTTGCCTGACACAGGTCAGTGTTCCAGCAAAGCTGAAGCAGCCCATGCTTACCCATTCCTACACAAACCACTGCCCATACAGAGAAGCTGAGCCCACTTACCACGTCCTTATTCACATTCTATCCCTCTCTCTGATTTCCCAGCACAATTACCCTGTTGTTCCCCCAGCCCCATTCTATGGGAACGAGCCAGGTTTGGCTAAATGTTTCACAGGATTCTTTAACTTGGATAAACTTCACACCGCCAGGACAAGGAAAGCCTGCATGTCCTGCCACACTGTGGGAGCAGCCACAGCACGGCTGGCAGCAGCCACAGCACGGTGCCCAGCACCGTCCTCCTGGCAGAAGCACCGGAAGAGACTGCTAGAGCTCAGCACCCAGAATCCAACCAGCACTACTCCTGCAGAACCCTGCAGCAGCTGTGTTGGGGGTTTCGGTGCACAACTTCTGCCTGCCCATCTTTGGAGCCGTGTAAGGACTGCTGGCAGTGAACGTGTATAATTTGTTCTTGAATCTGCTGGCACATCCCTGCCCCCAGAGCTCACACCAACCCTGGTGAGTTGTGAGAAAAGCCATTTGGGAACATCTCTCATACACATCTGAGTTGACGTGTGACATCCAAGTCTTTTACCGCAGCTGAAGCGCAACGAGCCCCATCCTGGTGTGACACAGACACATCAGCTATGCAGCGAGAGACAGTGTGAGAGAGCACAGCTCCTCACAAACAGCCACAAAGCAACGGCATTTCTCCTGCACTGGCATCCCCAACCAGCAAGGAACGCTGTCTGCACTGCCTGCAGTGCGGCACAGCTCACACACCGCTGCTCTCTGCTGTCCTGAATCTTCTACCACTCTGCACCACCAACCATGGGAACAGAACAGCCACCTACCAGAGGGGAGGCGAGACGAAGCAGATGGGCCGTTCCCAGGTTAGCGGTGGTTTCATATCTGCTGCCTGCCCTGATGAACACACCGATCCTCGAGACCGGAGAAAAGTTCTCCAGAGATGCAATAATTAATCCGTTTGGTAATTTTGTGATCTGCATTAAAAGCAACATTGGGTTTCTGAGCCACTGGGCGTACTGCCACAGTTCTGCTTTACTTATTAAAAAAAAAAAAAAGGAAAGAGAAAAGAAATATCCGTGCCAAAACCGACCTCCAGATGCTCCACATCCGCAGACAGCTTCAGCCGCTCTGCAGTCGCTGACACCGCCGCTTTAGGTGCTACTTTAAGGGAGTACAGCCTCTTCTGGAGGAGAGAGCAGAAGGAAAGGAGTTCGCTGCTGTCACGGTTCTGTGCTTTTTGGTTTCCAGTATTCCACATCATTGCATCACGTTGGGAGTCAAAGTGTTGAAGCTCCATTCCTGGTGCCCATCCCTTCCGTCACGGAAGTCACGGGCTGCGGCCCTTGCGGGGAGGCGGCCTCTGGCTGCCTGGCAGTGCTGCTGGAGGTGCTTTCCTGGCTGCTCCTAGCTTTTTGAGTTTGACTCGGCCTCAGGAACTCTCTCTCTCCTATCTTATTTATTAGTCTCAATCTCAATTACATTGCATTATACTGTGTTACCTCGCATTCCGATATCATAGTAAAATAAGCTTTCTTCCATAGGTCGTTGCTGCTGTTTTTTTCTTCCTTGAGCCCAGCTCCCACCTCCCTATCCCTTTTCCCTTTTCCTTCCCATTTTGTGGGGCTGGGGGGCCCAGGAGCCAACAGCCCCCCGTCACAGGACAGATTGATCTAGTTAGCTCCGTGACAGCTGTGTTAGTTAATTCCTACATTCTAACAAAGCAGCTTATTTTAAAGTTGAAATACATTAAACAATCCAGGATCACAGAACAAAAATATGCATTCCCTTTTAATTCCTCAAAATGCTTTTCCATTACAGCTGAAACTTCAAAGCAATGACTTAAACGAGGCCTCTGGGAGTCCAAAAAGCAGCACCTCGGTACCACAGTGCCCTTCTGCTTTCCTTTGTGTAGTACCAACCTCCCCAGCACCATGTGGTCTGTAGGAACACCACACAGGAATTAACTGAATGAGCCCCTGCAATCCCTATCTGTTCTGTGGGGCAGAATCACAGAACTTAGTCTAGAAGTGACCTCAAGGATCATCAAGAATACAATGATACATATCTGGTACAGCAGCTCAGCCTCAAGGTAGGACATCTGCTTATCTGTTTTCCAGTTGAAGGGGGGGACACCACCAGAGCCCTCCTTCGGGCACCAGGCAGCAGCACCAATCACAGCACGGTTTGGGTTGGAAGGGACCTTTCAGAGCATCTCGTCCCAACCCCCTGCTGCAGGCAGGGACACCTCCCATAGCCCAGGTTGCTCACAGCCCCATCCAGCCTGGCCTCCCAGCAGTGCTTCCAGGCAGGGAGCATCCACAGCCTCACCGGGCAGCCTGTGCCAGTGTCTCCACCTCACAGTAAAGAATGTCTTCCTAACGTTTAGTCGAAATCTACTCTTCCAGTTTAAAGCCGTTTCCCCTGTCACTGCATACCTTATGAAAAGTCTCCCCCCAGCTTTCCCGGAGACCTTTCACGTCCCGGAAGGGCTGCAGGATCCCCCCGGAGCCTTCCGTTCCCCACGCCGCACAGTGCAGCTCTCAGCCCATCCTCGCGGCGGAGGCGCCCCGTCCTCTCACCATCCTCGTGCCCCCTTTCTGCCCGCCCCGGCCCCGGCCGCAGCGCACGGCTCGGCGCTGCAGATGCGGCCCCACATGAGCCGCGGCACAGCGCTGCTCCTCCGCAGCCCTTCGGAACCCGGCACAAACACGGCGCTCCGGCAGCCGCTCCCATCGCAGCAGCTCAGCCGAGGCCCCGCGGTACAGCCGGCCCGGGGCCGAGCAGGCCGCACCGGGGACCCGGCCACGGCCACACCGCGCTGCCCCGCGTCCGACCTTCAGCGCTGCCACCCGGCCCAGCCGCCGGCAGCCACCAGACAAGCTCTCCAGCCTCAGCCTCGGCCTCGGCCTCCCTACCCTGCTCCCCTCCACCGCCCCGAGCGCCGCTCACCCCGAGGGACCGAGCAGACAGCGGGAAGCGCTTCATGGTGCCGCGCCGCGCCAGCAGGGCGAGATGGCCGTCCGCGGGGAGGACTCTGCCTTCCCGGTGTGCCCCACGCCGCGCGGCACTCTAGCACTGCGGCGCCGGGACTCTACTGCTCCGGGAAGGGCGGGGCCGTGGGGGGGTTGGGGGCGGGGCGGCCGGGTGGTATTTCTGGGCGGCCGCGCGGCGCTGCGCTTGGGCGGTTTGTTTGTTCGCCATGAGTTCGGCGCCGCCCGTCTTCATCAGCTCTGCGGAGGTGGAGCGGCTGCTGCCCCGTGCCAGCCTGCTGCTGCCGGGACTGGAGGCCGCGCTGCGCAACTTCTCGGCGGGCGCGGCGGGCGGGGTGGAGCAGCCGCTGCGAGCCGTGGTGCCTGTGCGGCCACATGGGGGGTGAGGAGCGGGCGCGGAGCGGGCAGGGCTGTTGGAGGGAGGAAAGGGGTGGGGGGCTGCGGGTGCGCCCGTCCGTGCCGCCCCGTGCCGTCGCTGAGCAGCTCTCTCCGCAAGGTTCCTGGGGGTGATGCCCGCATACAGCGCCGCGGACGACGCGCTGACTACCAAGCTGGTGACGTTCTATGAGCGCCGCGGGGACTCCGCCGCGCCGTCCCATCAGGCCACCGTTCTGCTCTTCGACCCCCGCTGCGGCTCCCTGCGAGCGGTGCGTCCTGCGGGGTGCGGGCGGGGCCGCTTAGAGGGCGGCGGGGATTCGGGGAGCCGCGACGGCCGGCTTTAGTTATTCTGTCGCGCCGGCAGTCGATAAATGGTGGGCGACGCGTTATCTGCTGCCCCCCGGGTGCTCCGCTGCGCGCTCCCTGCGGCGCGGGCCGCGGTGCCGTGTGCGCCGCGTCTCGCTCGCTGCTCGCTGCGGGCGTCGGGCACTCGGTGTGTTCTGCGTGTCTCAGTCTGCTGTTGTTTGCTTGATTTGGAAGGTCCTGGACGGCTCTGTCATCACGGCGAGGCGCACAGCAGCGGTTTCTGCCATAGCTACCAAGGTCGGTGTTGGGCTGCCCCGATCAGAGCGGAGCCTTGTGGCTCTGTGCGGTGCCGCCAGGCTTGTGGGAAAAGGGTTTGTTTCCCGTGGGCACTCCTGAGGATGGTGGTGTGACGAGGACAGGTGTGGGGTGGCCGTGTGACAGCCGTGCTGACTGAGGGTGGGGATGCAGACCTTGGTGTGCGTTGCTTTATGCTCTGTCAGATGTGGTTGCTTTCAAATTCTCCTAAAGCGCACCTGGGCTGTGCTGCTGTGATCGGGCAGAGGGGCAGAGCAGCTTGCTGTCCATCGCACAGCAGTGCCGAGGCTCCAGCTCAGCCAAGTGAGAGGAAGGGGATCTGGAGCTAAAGAGCGCTCCTGATTTCTGTGCCCAGGTGGGGCTGACCTCAGTGCTTTGCTAGCAGCACTCCATGCCTGCCTGGCTCTGTCTGTAGCGCTAAAATGGAGCTGGCAGAAAGCTGAGCAGAGGAACCCATCCCCAGGAGCTTCTCCTGCTCCCAGGGCAGAAGAACTTGCAGTACTTGTGGAACACGATGCTCATCTGCCATCTGTCCCACCGTGCTGCATGGGACACTGACTGCTTACCGCAGCCTCTGCTGGCTCCAAGGAGCTTTGGCTACTGGAGGGGCTTCGTGACAAGGCCCTCACTGCTATCCACTGCTCCGGGAAGCTCTCAGCAGTGTCTGAGTTCAGCTCACAGCTGTTGTCATGTCCCCTCTTTGACACTCAGCTTTCAAAAACCCAATGCTTTTATGCAAGGAACCTTCGAGATTAGTGCTTCAGTGCCTTTGAAAAGGAATGTTACAAAGAGTCGTTGCTACTGAAAAATGCAATAATGAGGTTTTTTTTCCCCCCTCAATTTTCTTCCAGCAGAATAAGCAGTGAGAGCCTGCACAGCTCAAAAGCTTTTCATGCAGAAGCGAGTGGCTGTAGCGAAAGCACAAACAAGAGACAAAGGTAGCGTGGGGCTGTGCTGCAGCCAGTGCTGCTCTCCTGCCAATGCTGCTGAATCACAGGAGGGAACTAAACCAGAAAACCCAAAGCAACCACAGAGCTGAACCTGGCAATGTATTCCTTGGGCATTCCTGTTCTTACTGTCCAATGTTTCCTACATCAGCAGTTCACTGTCTCTAGGTCTCTTACGGAGGTTACAGAGTACAAATGCACAGCAATACAGTATCTGGGAAGCAGCATTTTTCCTCATAGGTTAACCTAAATGGACCTTCTGCTGTGCACCTGGGACAAGCTCAGGCAAAGTAGGGAAAAAGATCCCCCCCAAAGTTGTGTCCCAACAGTGATTGTGCTTCAAATCCGAGGGGTGCTGTCAATCAGATGTGATAGGAGTGAAAGCTGCCAAGTCATTGAGGTCCTAAAAGCTCTGGGAACATTGACAGCTGAGAAGGGGAGAGGTGGAGTTGGTGCCCTGCTGGGGCAGGGAGCTCAGCTGCGACCTGGCTAGCAAGGAGTAGCCTGCATCTCAGCAGCTCCTGTTCTACCACTGTGTCGTTATTCCCTTTGCTTCCTCAGCCCATCGAAAAAGAAGTGGGAGGATGCTGAAAGCACACAGGTGTTGATGCTGCAGGGGGATGGGAAGGAGCTGGGGACATTGCAGAGGAGAGCCAGGCTGGGGTGGGGGATCGCCCCTCTTGATGGGGGCCTGGGTCCAGCTAGGATGGCTTCTTGCAGCACCCAGGCCTGTTGCACTGTGATCTGTGGCTTTATAGCTGAGAAGGAGCTCTGTCAGGGGCTGCCCCGTTCTCAGCCAGTGCAGAACAGCGGCATCGCAGTTCCCGGCTTTGTTTGTCACGTGGGTGCAGTGTGTTCTGCTGATGCTGCTGTGTGCCGTGGGAGCTCGTCGGCCCGTGCTGCTGTACCTCAAGTCTGAGCTCCAGGGGTTGGGCATTGAGACCCAGTTGCCCAAGGGGAGCAGTGGTGCTGCTGGCACCAGCCGTTGTGTCGCTGTGTATGTGAGCAGCTCTGCACGAAGCCATGGTTTTTTCCCTTAAGTGTCTACGAGAACTGCTTGCTTTTGTGGTATCTGAGATCTGTTTGCCCCAGCCGATCTGTTTTCTGACCGTCTGCTCGCTCTGGTGCTGTCTAGCTGCTGATGCCGAGGTCTGCAGAAGTGCTGTGCATTCTGGGCGCCGGTGTCCAAGCGCGCAGCCACTACGAGATCTTCACGGAGCTGTTCCCGTTCACGGAGGTAAGGGGCGCCCGGGGCTCTCGCTCCTCGGTGCCGATAAGTGCGGCTGTACGAGGGCTGAGCGCCCGGCTGCCCGAAGAGAAATTGCGGTAGAAAGAACCCAACCCCAAACCCGCTTATAGGAAGAGAACGGCTGGCCTCCTTCGGCAGGGAGAGCCCCGGGCCGATCCGTGCGTTTCCCCGCAGGTCCGGCTGTGGAATCGCAGCGAGCAGCGCGCGGTGAGGCTGGCGAGCGCCTTGGGCGGCGCGGTGCGGGTCTGCGGCACGGCCCGGGAGGCGGTGGTCGGGGCCGATGTGATCGTGACGGTCACCATGGCGACGACGCCCGTTCTGTTTGGAGAATGGGTGAAGCCGGGAGCCCACGTCAACGGTACGCCGTGCTGCTCCCCGGCGGCAGCTGCGCTGCGCGCTGCCTCCGTTCCGCGCGGCCGCTCGCCCCGCCGGTCGCTGCGCCGACAGCGACGCGTGCAGAGCGGCTCCCGGAGCGGCCGTCCGTCCTTCCCCGCGTCTCCGTTTGTTCCTTTCCGTGCTGCTCGTGTCGGTTTTCCCCGGAGCCGACAGCCGACAGTCGGGCGGTACCCGGGTGCTCGGAGCCTTCGGGTCGGACCCCCCCGCGGCGGTGCTCCCGGGCGGGCCGCTGGCGGTGCTGAGACAAAGGGCGGATTGTCGGGGCGCGGCGTCAGGCCGTTCCCATGGGGCCGCAGCAGCCCCGAGCCCGCACCAGAGGCAGTGGCGGCCTCGGTCGTCGAGGCGACGCGGACACAAAGACCCCTCTGACCCTCTCGAACCCCTCCCCCCCACACCACTTGTTACTCCACCAGCAGCTCTCTTCAGAAGCGTTTAACTGCAAAAACTGTTTAATTATCCCAGAAGCTCTTAGCGATCTTTCTGTGCTCGGAAGTTAGGCCCGTGGATTTGTTTCTTGTTGTGGATCATACCTGCAACCTGCGTGCCTTGTCCTGCTTACAGCTGAGACAGGAGAAGCTGCAGGTTTGAAAATCCCTGTTAGCAACACTGCGCTCTGCCTGCATGCGGGTCCTGGTAGTGAGCCCTGCCTGGGACAACTGCACGGTGCTTCCAGCTTCTCCTTTGTAGGCAGGCGGCACGGTCACAGTTGGGTCACGTGGAAGGGTGACAAACCTCGGGTGCTTTGGCGCTGATGCGATGAGAGGAGGGGGCTGTGAGAGGCAGCAGGCGGAGGAGGTGGTCCACGTGGGCCTCAGCTCTCTGGAGGCTCTGTGCAAAGTTGGCGTTTGTTAGGAGCGTATTTCAGAGGAGATTGCTAGCTCTGCTTAAGAAAACAAAAGCCACAGAAAACAAGCTGTTCTGACACAAGCTGGTCTGGTTCTGCTTATGAAGAACGTGAGAGCTTTGGTGACGGGATGCTATGCCTCTGTGCTATGCCACATTCCCACCTGTCCATGGCCACTTTGCCTTTCTGTGGACAAAGCGCATTTTGAGTTTGCTCCCAGCGTTTCTCTCAGCTGATGGTTGTGCTTTCTTAGCGGTCGGAGCAAGCAGGCCGGACTGGAGGGAGCTGGACGACGTGCTGATGAAGAGCTCTGTTCTGGTTGTGGATTCCAGAGAGGCAGCGCTGGCGGAGTCGGGCGATGTCATCTTGTCTGGGGTGAGTCTGGGTGCCCTGGTGCTGCGGAGCAGAGTTGAGATGAGCAGTGCTTGGCCTGGCGGGGCGCTGCGGGCTGGGTGCTGTGCTGGGGCTGCACGGTGCACGGCCGTCAGATGGGGAACTGATCTGAGATGTCTGTGATGTAGCCGCACACCTGTGCCAGTGGTCACACAGCCTTCAGCGCTGCCCTTGGTGTACAGTAACCAAGTGCTGTTTTGGAAGGCGTGCATTTCTTGCACTCTTTGTTAATTAATATAAATATTTGAAATCTTTGAATCAAACGTGTCCCCTTGCTCCTGTAAGATCTCAGTGAGAGTGATGCGACTCAGAGCTCAGGATGAGGAGAAGCAGCGAGCCGTTCCTGTTCTGCACAGCTGCACTCAGCGCTGCTCTGCTTGAGCCGTGGTGCAGAGTGGCAGCACTTCTCTCCTGGTGTCTGACACCTGGGGATGTGGGGGTGGGACGCCATCGGTTCTCCTGATGGATGGCGAGATGCCCGCTAGGAACAGCCCGGCTCCTGAGGGTGGTCTGACAGCTGCCCGTGGTGCTGCTCTGTCCTTCTGTCTGCTCTGCAATTTGCACCCCTCCGTGTCCTGCAGCACGGGGCACTGATTTCTTTCCCCATAGAAAAGTTTCCGTGATGGGATAGTGAAAAGGACAGAATTGCATTGACAGTCACTTAGAAGCATATGTTTTAATGTACACGCGGATATTACATTGCTGTAAACACGTCTGTTTTGCAGGCAGAGATTTTTGCTGAGCTGGGGGAGGTGCTGAAGGGTACAAAACCAGCGCTGCCTGAGAAAACCACAGTCTTCAAGTCTCTGGGTAAGGACAGCCCCAGCAGCGCACAGCCCGCCGGAGGGGCTCTGCCCCTTGTTGGGCTGCACACAGGAAGGCTGCTGAGTGGCTGGGGGAGCTGCCTTGTAATTTGTCCGTCAGGGCTGGGTAATAAAAGGTGATAAGAAAGCAAAACAGAGTGGGAAAAGTAGGCTTCCCGTTTCAACATCATCCAGTGTGAGTGCAGAGCACGTGGATGCATCTGCGGCTGTGTGCTGCTGTCTGAGCTCCGGGCTGACTGTGCGTGGCGGGAGGGCACAGAGCATCTGCAGCCTGTGGGAAGGGCAGCAGTGCTGGTGGGCTGCGGTGTGCTGCAGCTGCAGGGGTCTCAGGAGCGCCGCCTGTTGTGTTCACACTCACGTCGGCTTCCTGTAGGATGGTCAAGAGCGAGTGGCGGCAGCGACTCGGAGCGCAGCGATGGGGTTGCCGGGATGGGGCTGCCGGGATGGGGCTGCCGGGATGGGGCTGCCGGGATGGGGCTGCCGGGATGGGGCTGCCGGGATGGGGCTGCCGGGATGGGGCTGCCGGGATGGGGCTGCCGGGATGGGGCTGCCGGGATGGGGCTGCCGCTGGCTGCTGTCCACCTGTTCCCTTCTGAGCCAAATCCCATTCTATTTCAGGGATGGCCGTTGAAGATACCGTAGCTGCAAAGTTTGTATACGATGCATGGTCAGCTGGAAAATGAAGCGAGAGCTCTGCAGTGCCAACAAGGTCATGAAGCACCAGCAGATCACTTGCACTTGGTTCCCTTGCATTTCTGGTTAACAAGATGGGCAGCAACCCCACCTGAATGCAGCTTTCAAGCATGAAAACTAATACTTCACGGGACTTTCTGCTGTTTTCTATAGCTGTTAGGTACCTTCAGCATTGCTAGCAAACATCTCGCACACAGTGTGTGGATGATGGCAGCACTTACACTAACATGGTGTTCTTACATGCTTTGCTATGCCCTTCCTCATTATTTTTGGTGTGGCAGTCCAGGGTAGATCTCATGCTTTGAGTAGGCTCATTCCCACTGGGGTAGCAGGCAGTTTGGAGACTGGAGTTCCACGTGTGGAGCTGTGATGGTCGCAGTGCAGTGCTGGCTGTGAGCGGCTCCTCAGCCCTTCCAGGGAGCAGAGCCAGTCTGTTCTGCTGGGATCAGCCCCCAGCAGTGCCCCATTTCCTGCCCCAAACCTCACTGGTTTTCATTTAGGAGCACATTCCCCAGCAGGATCTGTGTGCAAAGCCGTGCCTTCCCTGCAGGCAGGCTTTGTTGTAGGAGACCTGGTTCAGGCAGGCTGAAACTGTACTGAAACTCCCTTGCTGCTTTTCTGCCTGTGGTTTTGCCTTTTTTGTGTTGGAGGGACTCGCCCGAAATGTCAGTGCTGAAAATGTGCTTTGATTTAATGTTTCCTCATGCTGGGAGGTTTCCTTAGTCGCCTATGGTGTATGCAAGCTGTTCTCAAAGCGTCTTGGTGGCTGGAACAGCACCGGCTGATTTTGGCCAGTGGAACTTGGAGTGCACAGGGAAATGGATTCCACCTGGCTGAGTTGCCTGTTGGTAGCAGTGCTCATCCCCACGGGTCTGTGCTGGGGCAGAATGTCTGCGGTCCTCCCTTGCAGCAGAGCCAGGAATGCTCTGCAGAAGGAGGGAATCCCATTCTGTGCCGTTACGCAATGGCTGCACGGAAGGCTGGGTGGTGGCTGGGAGCAGCCTGGCTGTGCATGCAGCCTGTGTCTGGAAGCTTCATTTCAGCTGCCCTTGCACCTTCCTGCGGCCGGTCTGCCTCCTGTGCCCGGGGAGGAGCGGGTGTGGGGGGAAGGAGGCTGTGAAGCCCTGCGTGTGGGAACCTGGTTGGCAAATAGGTACGTGTGGAAGGGGTTAATGAGGACAGTGTCAGCTCAGAACAGTGAGGCAGGGCAGTGGGAAGGCAGGGAGCAGCAGTGTGCTGGGTGCAGTTTAGCACGTGGGCGAGGTTTAGCACGGGGCGGGGGGCGGGGAGGGGAGGGGGATGCGTTTGTGTGGGTAAAGGTGGGACTGGACTGCTTTTGCTGCTGTCAGCAGAAATGAGGGCAGACATTCCTCCCCCCAGCTCTGCGTGTGTTAATGACAGCAGCGTCACCCCAGTGTTTTTAGTGCTTTTTGCTTTGTATCATTTGTGAAGTGCTGAGAAATGTGTCTGGGCTGCGGCTGTTACTGCAGAGCTGGGGAATGTGGGGGGCTGTGACAGCCGGGGCCGCAGCAGTGCATCGTGCGAGCAGGGCAGCGCTGGGGGTGGCTGCAGCGTGCTGCTGGTGGTGGTGCCCAGTCCATTGCGGCCACCTCAGAGAAGCTGGTGGTGCAGAGCAGCGCTCACAGCGACTGTTGGCAATGGGAGCTGCTGTGAGCCCAAACTGAAACCACTGGGCTTCCTGCAGCCCCAGAGGGGAGCCGGGCTGCTCAGCACAGTGGGGCCACTTGGGTGCCTTCTCCAGGTCTTCAGAGAGCGAAGATCAGGCCTCGCTGCTCTGCTTCCTTCCCTTACCGATTGAGAGTCTCAAGATTTGTTGTAACTCTCGTCTATGTTAAAATTAAATAGCTCCTGTTCCACTTGTGTGTTGGTGTCCATTACTTCTGTTCTGGACAGCTGGGTGGGCTTTGCTCTTTTAGACCAGGAGGGAAGCACTTCTGGTGTTGCGGCGATTGCTGTTCTGGTAAATGGGATCACTGAGTGAGGGGGAATGCAGATCTGCTTGCTGGGATGCTCAGTGCTGTGTCCATCCCCTGCACAGCCATCAGTCTGTAAGGAGATGACATCGTGGTGCTCAGCTCTGCTGCTGTGAGACCTCATGGCTCTGCAGTTTGCATTTGGGTGGGATTGTAGGGCTGTACATAAAGCACATCATTTCTGCTGCTGAAATGCACCATGCAAATGTTACTGAGGAGTTGCACCTGCAATTCCCTAATTAAATAGTTCCAAATTTTTTTATTTTTTATTTTTTTAAAAAAATAAGCTATGGAGAAATGGAAAAACACAAGTAGGGGAAAAGGAATAGAGTGTGAATCTTACTGTTTTTCCCCAGTTGTCCGACGTTGCTGCTTTATCCCAGAGCTCCATGTGCAGGACAACCTGCAAGAAAAGGCTCTCTTTTCCTCTCCCCCCATCAGGAAATGGCAAAGTGCAGATGGGTGTTCTGAGCTGCCTGCAGGGCACTGTCCTGTGTGCCTCTGGGGTTCCTCCAGGTGCAGCTCAAGCAGGACAAGGGTCTCCTGGGGGCTTCATGTGCTGTCTGCCATCTGCACAGAGTTAATGGAGACCACAGAATCACACGGTGACTTGTGTTGGACGGGGCCTTGAAGATCTCCCAGCCCCACCCTGCCGCCTTCCGGCTGCCCCCAGCTCCGTCGGGTCCGGCCGTGGCTCTGAGCCCCCAGGGATGGAGCCCACAGCTCCGGGCAGCAGTGGCAGCGCCTCGCTGCCCTCTGAGGGAAGGATTTCCCCTACATCTCACCTGCATCCGCCTCTTGTAGCTTAGAGTCTTTTCTCCTTGTCCTCTCGCTGTCTGTTGCTGTAAAAGGTCGGTCCCCCTCCTGTTCATAAGCTCCCTTTAAGCCCGCAATGAGGTCTCCCTTCACCTTCTCCTCTCCATGCTGCACACCCCGGCTCCTCAGCCCGTCTGCACAGCAGAGCTGCTCCAAGCTCCGAGCATCTTCATCGCCTGCCCTGGCCCCGCTGCAACAGCTCCCCCCTTGCTGTGCCGGGCCCCAGGCCTGGACGCAGCACTGCAGCTGGGGGCTCCGAGGGCAGAGCAGAGGGGGACAATCCCCTCGCTGCCCGCCGCCCCCCTCTGCTGCTGCAGCCCAGGATGCAGTCGGCCTTTGGGGCTGCAGTTGGCACAGGGAAGTACAGCGTGCCAAGTAGCAGGAAAGAGAAAAAATGCAGCACAAAGTCCAGCCAAGGAAAGCAACGGTGAGTAAATCAGAGAAGACAAAAATGTGGAAAGAATGGAGCGTGACAAATAGATGATTAACTGCAATTCGTTTCCACAAACGCCACGCGCTCTGAAGGAAAGGCACTGCACCTTTCCAGCTATAGGACCGGTCAGTGGGACGCCAGCCCTGCTCATCGCCTGCCTGCCTGCTCCTGTGAGCTGGATGTGTGCATCCGCCGTGCCGGGCTGAGGTGGCACTGAGCAGCATCAGCACCGGCTGCACGGCTCTGCTCCTCGGCCTGCGTGCCAGCCGTGCCCTGCAGGGACGCGCAGAACAATGAACGCGGAAAAGAGCCGTCGGCCTCGCGTCCGCAGAGGGAATTGTCTCCCGGTGCCGCTTAGGACGCCGTGTGTGCCGGCACACAGCGAGGCAGGAGGAGGTGCCGCTCACCGCTCTTGGATCTCAGCGGGGATTTCAGGCACTCCTCAGCAACAGCAGCAGAGAAACGTGAGCGGCAGCACGGGGCTGGCTGATACTCCTATTTACCTGAATTCAGACACGAGCAGAGGCGATGAGCCCCGGCCGGAGCCAAGGAGCAGATTTTATTCTAGCAGAGCAGCAGCGCTGAGAAGAGCAGTTTGCAGCAATCTAACACGGGGACGGAGATAAACCGGGAAGCCTGGAGCTCTAGGAACGCTCGGTGCTGTTTTGCAGAAGAACGGAGCGGCTCGTTAAGACGGGCGGCGCGTTCAGTAAACCCAAAGACCCTGCCCACGTAAGCAAGGAGAACGAGCCCTGGATTACAGCTCTTGGCTCTTACTGTCATGAACTTCTGGCAGAGCGTGCCCAAATCCACACTGCAGCCCGCACACCTCTGCCACCAACCTGGAGCGAGGAGCCCTGGTCTGACTGCACATCTCTGCGTTACCGCGAGCTCTTTGCATTCCATGAGCTCCTTGCATCGCCGTGAGCTCTTTGCCCTTTGCATTAGCAGTGGTGTGAGAAGAGTCGCATGCTGTTTTGAAGCAGGAAAAGATCTCAGCGTGCAGATCAGCAGATCTCAGCAACGGGGATGCTGTTTTACAAGCAGGTATCCACAGTCTTTCCGGGATCCTGGAATGCCTGTTTCCTTTTACTCACAGCACTCAGGACTTTTTTTCTTGGACCCAGCTCCACCTGAATGCTCTGTAGGTCTTCATCAGAACACAGCATCAGGGCATCTAAATCCATTTTTTCCCTCATGAAGACGGGTAGGAACTCATCCAGCATCTGTGAGGCCAGAAACACCTCCAGCGGTGTGCTCTCTGCTTCCTCGTCATCCCAGAGCAGCTCCTCCTCCTGCCAGGGAACATCTGCCCCACTTCCAGCATTGCCCTCCATGCTGCTCTCAGCACTTTCGTTCTGGAAGAGCTCGCTGGACATTTTAAAGCTGATACCTTCTTTCTGGGAAGACACAGTTCCGGGATCTATATCTGCAGCCAAATTCCTTCCAAACACAATCTTGCCGAGACCTGGCCGTGTGAAAATGGAGAGCTGGCCGTCATCATCGGGTAAGTCGTCCTCCTCCCTCTCATCGAATAAGTGCATCACGCTTCCCCTGTCCCCGCCGTCTGCCTGGCCGTTGCTTTGTGGCTCCTGGCTTCTCGTGCTGCCGGCCGTCCTTTTTGCCTTCAGTTTGAAGGTATCCTTCAGGTTTTTGGAGAAAGGAGCTGCTGTATTCGATGTGAAGAGAGTCGGCAGCTTCACCCTGGAGTGAGTCCCTCTGGAGGAGGTCACCGAGCCAACCTTCTCCTTCTCCTTCATATAGCTCCTGTTCATTTCGTGCTGGTGCTTCTCCTGCCGCTTCTCGCACTCCTTGATCTGTTTCTCCACATTCCTCTGGGCCTGGGCCTTCTGTTTGGAGACCTTCCTGGGGTTGGCCACATTCTGTTCCATGGCGGCCCTGTCCAGCAGTCTGACACACTCGTGGCGATCTCTGCTGGCAGCCACGTCCAGCGCCGTGCGGAGCTCGTTGTCCAGAGCGAATACGTTGGCACCGAAGCTGACCAGAAAGGAGACGCAGTGGATGTGACCGTTGCACGCGGCGTGGTGGAGCGGAGTGTTCCCCCAGATGTCACATTTGTCCGGATCGCCTCTGAGGAGGAAAATGGCACAGAGTGAGTGGCACACGGAGGACAGCACCGTGCGTGAAGCAGTGAAGCAGAACCAGCACCCAACGGTTACCTCGACTGCTGTAGGAGCGCGGCCCGATGGCAGCAGGTTGGCCTCGCTCCATCCTGGGGAGCCGTGCTGCACCCCGAGCAGCGTGGGCAAACCCCGATCACTGCTCACCCGTGAGTTTGCTGTGCCCGCGATCCCTATGGAGCAGCAGGGTGTCCTTCTTACAGCAGGGCTGTGGGGCTTTGGCACAGCCCTGCCTGCTCCCTGCCCACCTCAGCTGCCCACTGCCGTGCGGCGGCAATCAGCAGCACACCCGGCCTCTGCCTGCACCTTGGAACAGAGGGCACGGCTGCTCCCTGACCTTCCGGGCAGAGTATTGCAAAGGTGTTCCTGCCTCTTGGCACGACAAAAATCGGGACAGTACAGGGAGGATCCCTCACCAGCCACAGCGAAGTGCAATTAATGCGCCCACGCAATGGCAGCGGAGCAGCAGGGGGTAAATGAGGAGCAGCAAAGTGCGGCTCCTTTGTCTCCATTGGTGTTGGGTTGGGCACAGACAGATTTCGGTTTCATTCAGTTCTTTTGTTTTCTCCACATGGTTCTTTTGCTTGTGGGGTTTGGAAAGTAGAATTTCATTGGGAAATTGGAAAACAAAAGAAACAAAATAAAAGCCATATTATTTTCAACAAAATTTAAAGCCAGTGAAAATAATTGCATCCCTTTTGTACTGACTGCACACAGAGCTGCTGCCTGCAGGCTGGGATGGGCCTGGCTTGGCTCACGGAATCTCAGAATCACAGAATGGCTTGGGTTCATCAGGATCATCAGATTCCACCCTGAGCTGCAGGCAGGGCTGCCAACCACAAGGTCAGGATTAGAACAGGTCGCACAGGGCCCATCCAGCCTGGCACCTCCAGGGACGGGGCATCCTCAGCATCTCTGGGCATTGGTGCCAGCACTGCACCACTCTCACTGAAAAACTTCCCCTGACATCCAAACTAAATCTCCCCTCATTTAGAATCACAGAATCACAGGACAGTTTGGGTTGGAAGGGACCTTTCAGAGCATCTCGTCCCAACCCCCTGCTGCAGGCAGGGACACCTCCCATAGCCCAGGTTGCTCACAGCCCCATCCAGCCTGGCCTCCCAGCAGTGCTTCCAGGCAGGGGGCATCCACAGCCTCACCGGGCAGCCTGTGCCAGTGTCTCCACCTCACAGTAAAGAATGTCTTCCTAACGTTTAGCCAAAATCTACTCTTCCAGTTTAAAGCCGTTTCCCCTCGTCCTGTCCCTACCCGCCCTTATAAAAAGTCTCTCCCCAGCTTTTCCGTAGGCCCTTCAGGTCCTGGAAGGGCTATAATGTCTCCCCAGAACCTTTTCTTTTCCAGGCTGCACAGCCCCGGCTCTCAGCCTGTCCTCGTAGTGGAGGTGCTCCATCCTCTGATCATCTTCATGGCCTGCAGCAGCTCCGTGTCCTTGTGCTGAGGGCTCCAGAACCGGATGCAGAACTGCAGGTGGGATCTCACGAGAGCAGAGCAGAGGGATGGAATCACCTCCCTCTCCCTGCTGGTCACGCTTCTCTTGATGCAGCCCAGGATCTGTTTGGCCTCCTGGGCTGCAAGCACGCGTTGCTGGCTCATGTTGAATCTTTGGTCCACCAACACTCTCTGCCCAGCCTGCATCTGTGCTTGGGATTGCAAGTTTGGTTTTAAGGTGGGGGCCGGGCCGGCTGTGCGGCAGCAGTGGCAGTGCAGCACGTGGGCAGGGTGCAGCTGGGGGCAGTGGTTTTCCACTCAGACTTACAGGAACACACGTGTGCATCTCTGCTTCCGTGTCCGTTCCCCAGAGCCAGCGGCTGCAGCAGAGCACGGCAAATTCCTCAACCCCATGCCAGCAGCAGAGCTGTCACCCCCAGCCTTGCAGGGCCCCACAGCCCTGCCTGGGGTCTCTCCTCACCCCGCACCCCGCTGGCCTTGCAGCCTCATTCATGTGATAGTGAGTGGGGTAGAGTTTTGTGGCCACGATGGCTCCTCGGTTCCTCTTTCCTTACTGTCCCAGCAGAAAGAAGGAAGCAGATCTGCCCCCCTCGTGTGACACAGACAGGCAGAGCACACCTCCTGCTGCCTGGGAAGGCGAACTCTCTGGAGACAAGGGCTCGCTCACGCTGTCACACTGACACGTCCGCCAGGGTCTGTGTGTGCTGCAGGCCCAGCACCCTGCAGGATGCACCCCATGGAGGGAATGCCTCCTCACTGCACCTCTGTTGGGAAACTGCCTTTGCTTCTGGGAAAGGATGAATTCATTAAAAAAAAAGATCTAAGAAAGCATGGACTGCACAGCAGACTGAGCATCTCCCAGAACTCAGCTTCCCCCCAGCAAACACCCAGTGAGCTGCTGGCAGCGCCTGCTGAGCGCACCGGGATGCGCAGAATGGAGCGCTGGGACGGCAGACGCAGAGCTGCCCCGCACCGAGGAAGCAGGAGCACATGGAGCACATGGAGCAACACGAGGCCCTTCTGGGCTTTGTGCCCTCTGCTGCAGCTTCTCTGAGCGCATGTGGAAGTTTTAGCTGTTCTCAAGGCAGAAGGGGTTTTCTGAACTCATACCTTGAGGTTGCTCGGTTATTTGTTCCCTGGGCGGTCGTTCCCTGTGCTCTGTGGACTCTCAGTACCTCCTTGCAGCCTCCTTCATCGCACAAGTTAATTTTTGCTTTCCCTGGAGGCGCAGCCACAGCAATAGAGTCCAAAGGCCCTTTTTACAGTGCAGCCACAGCCCCGCCTGAGCTCAGCTGTACAGCAGATCTGTGGCAATCCCATTGGGGTGTGATGTTTTCAAAGCTGCTTCTAGGCAAGGAGAACTGAATGCATCCAAGCACTTCATCAAACGTTCCCCCCAATCTCCTTCACACCATTCAGACTGAAAACACAATCCAGAGGACAACTTAACCTCCATCTCACCCCAGAATGAACATTCTCTTTACTCTGTTTCCCCCCTCCTAAACCTTGCGAGAGAATCACAGCACGAAACGTCAGCCCTGGAGGGAGCGCTGCAGCGACGGGGACAGGACCCCGTTCGGTGATGCTGCAGGACGGTGTCCTCCCACCGTAAAAAAGGATTGCCACCGGGGAACGAGGGGCTGCTCGGCCACGCCGTGCACGGCAGTTCGCAGAGCTGGCTGCCCGAAGGGGCGCCGCGGCTCCGGCAGCTCTCGGGGCGTCGCTGCGGCGTGGAAATAAGAGCTAATTGGGTCGGCGCCACAGCCCCGAGAGAGGGAGGCCGCCCCACTCACCCTCTGCGGCAGATGACCTCCAGAGCCTCCAGGCGCCCGTGGTACGCGGCCAGCAGCGTGGGCGTCATCCCGTCCTCATCGGAAGCGTTGAGGTCTTTCCGAGTGGCTTCTTTCAGCAGCTCCAGGTTGCCGTCGGCCGCCGCGCGGTGATACCTGCTCGACATCTTCACCGCCAGCAGCCCGCCTGCAGGGCGGCCCGCCCACGGCCGGAGCTGCGGCATCGCCCCAGGCGCAGGGCGGCCGAGGGGAGCAAAGTCCTGCCTTGCGCACGGCGGGCGGCGTTCCGCTTCCCTTCCCGAGCAGCGGCCACACCGCCACAGCACTGCTTCCTTTCTTGCGTGGGGTGCTGCCGAAATGCAGGGGGGTCCTTCACCTTTCTGGTGTCTCTGCTGCTGTTGCTGGCAGCTACGTTTTCGAGTACAGATGGAGCAACGCGGCGGATTTCCTCCGGGCAGCACAGAAGCTCCAGCAGCAGTAGCCTGCTGCTCCTGAGCCCGTGGCTGCACACACTGCTGGTGCAGATGGGACGCTCCGCCCGGCCTCGTCCTCACAGGCACAGGTCTCAGTTATCACAGAATCACAGAATGGCCCGGGTTGGAAGGGACCTCAAGGATCACGAAGCTCCAACCCCCTGCTGCTGTGTGCAGGGCCACCAACCTCCTCATTTAATGCCAGCCCAAGCTGCCCAGGGCCCCATCCAGCCTGGCCCCCAACACCTCCACGGATGGATGGGGCATCACAGCCTCTCTGGGCAGCTGTTCCAGCCCCTCACCACTCTCACAGCACAGAACTTCCCCCTGACATCCAACCTCAGTCTCCCCTCCCTCAACTCCAAACCATTTCCCCTCGTCCTGCTGTCATCTGCCCTTTCCTAGAGCTGACTCCCCTCCTGTTTGTAGGCTGCCTTTCAGTCCTGAAGGCTGCAATGAGGTCATCCTGCAGCTTCTCTTCTCCAGGTGGAACGAGCTCAGCTCCCTCAGCCTGTCAAGTTTAGCCTGTCAGTTTAGACATTATTTCCATTGATGGCAGTGGAGCAATGGGTTACCCTGTGAGGGAAAGCCTGTGGAACTAGAGCACAGGGTTGGATGCTAGGAAAAACGTCTCCAAAAGAGCAGTGATGCATTGGAACAGGCAGCCTGGGGGGGAGGGAAGTCACCATCCCAGGAGGGACCCAAGATCCACAGAGATGATGTGGCACTGAGGGATGTGGGCAGTGGGAAACATTGATGGTGAGGGGACATTTGGACTGGATGATCTTGCAGGCCATGAAGATGATCAGAGGATGGAGCACCTCCACTACGAGGACAGGCTGAGAGCCGGGGCTGTGCAGCCTGGAAAAGAAAAGGTTCTGGGGAGACATTATAGCCCTTCCAGGACCTGAAGGGCCTACAGAGAGACTTTTTATAAGGGCGGGTAGGGACAGGACGAGGGGAAACGGCTTTAAACTGGAAGAGTAGATTTTGGCTAAACGTTAGGAAGACATTCTTTACTGTGAGGTGGAGACACTGGCACAGGCTGCCCGGTGAGGCTGTGGATGCCCCCTGCCTGGAAGCACTGCTGGGAGGCCAGGCTGGATGGGGCTGTGAGCAACCTGGGCTATGGGAGGTGTCCCTGCCTGCAGCAGGGGGTTGGGACGAGATGCTCTGAAAGGTCCCTTCCAACCCAAACTGCTCTGCGACTCTATGATTCTGTGATTCCCAATCCTGTTTTCTTATGTTCAAAAGGATTACTGAGGGAAACACACTCAGCAGGTCACAGCTGAGAAGAAATCTGAGAATACTGAGACAACATGAGCTCACTGAGCGCCACGGGCTCCCTGCTCTCCTGTCGCACTCACGGCGGCTGTCGGCTCGGTGTGACGCCCTGCCAGGCTGCATCCTCTGCTGCCTCTGCTGCCCCGGTCCCCTGGGGTCGCACCGACCCAGCAGGGATGCTGGGCTGCCTCCCCACACGTCCTGACCGCAGGCCATGGTGGGCACAACAGCCGCCTTTGGGGTTCCTTCTGGAAATGGTTCCTGCTGCAGAAGTACGCTCCTTCCCGCACCTTCGTGACCACTCTGGTATTTAGTCCAGCATGCAAAATGTTGATCTCAGTGATGGTTATTCACTAACATCTCAAAAGGTTTCTTTCAGAGGGAAGTTTTCAACTGATGCCATTGTTCCAAGTTTTAATTGGGGGCAAAGCAAAACCCCCTTCAGATGCAGAGAAGCTCTGGGACCTCACAAGCTTTCATCCTTTATGTTGCCAAAGTGGGCACCACAAAAACGAGGAATAAAGGAGGAAAGACTGAACAAAATCTCCATCTATTCCCAAACTCCTATTTGCTAATTTATGTCCCATCTGAAAAGCTCAACTTAAAATGTGTTACATGATTCAGCAGCAGGTGAAGTTTCCCAGCCAGAATGCAGACATTTCTTTTGAGAGCAATGCTCGAAGCACAGCTTTTCCAAGTCCTGGGCAGTTCGAATGAAGCTTTTCTATCGGGGTTTGAAAAGAACTTTGAACTGTTCCTCTTGCAATGGAAATGTGCTACGAGGTTGAGGAGAAGCACCGCGCTAATGGTGCTGCTGTGAGCTAGGCGTTACCGAGCCAGCAGCTCCCGTTTTGTCTTCGGATTTTGCGGTGTCTTTGGCGATCACTGTTTCCTCCCAGGACAATCCCAAGAGCAGCACCACCGGCCGCACCCGTCAGCCTCAGCACAGCACGTTGGCTGCTCAGGCAGCTCAGAGCCCCGTCTGCCTCCTCAGCTGGGAGAAAAGCAGCGCTGCTGCCGCGCTTGCTCTGCACGATGCGTGCTCCGGGCCAACGTTTGCTCACCGCAAACCGGAGAGCAACAAACGCGGCGCGGCGAGGGCTGAGGGCAGCAAAGGCACCCCTGCAACAGGGGGGGCCGGAACCATCGGGCTCAGAGAGGGCGGAGATCGGGCACGCGGGGCGATGGACGCCGCGCAGGGAGGATGGCAGCGTATTGGAACAACCGCAGAGACTTCACTCCTTCCCTCCTCGCAGCCGTCCGGGCTCCCGCGGGGAGGAAATGCCGCGGGCGTCCGACCCGCTGCGGGGCCGCGCTCGGATGCGTGCGCTCTGCGGAGCCGCGCGCTGCGCCCGCTGTGCTGGGCTGGTCGGCACCGCGCGATGCCTTTTGTTTTCCTGAAGTCCGAAAATCAAAGAAACAAAAGAAAAAACACAGAGAAACCAAAGAGCGGAGCTTGCAGGGCTTTGGAGCGGGAAAACGAAAGAGAGCCGAGGAGCCGCTTTTATGTTCCAGGACGCGAAGCGGCCGTTCAGCATCGCTCCGGGCACCAGCGGGCGGCTGGAGCAGAGCTGCTCGTCAGGCAGCGGCCACGCAGGAATCCGCGCTCAGAAGGGAAGCGGCGGGTGGTGCCCGGCAGCCCGGGAAGGTGCCCGGCGTCCGGCTGTGCGCAGGTCCGTGCCGCTGCTGCGACGCCGCCCTCAGCCCGCAGCAAGCAGAGCGGGGCAGCAAAACCGGAGACATGAGCCAACGTCTGGCGCTCACACGCAATAACTGACACAACACCCGTTATTCCCTGCACAAATCCTTCACGGCCACCATAACACTCCTTTCCAATCCTACGACCCGTTTCCTTGCTCTCTCACATCTCCAGAATTCAGAAGCTTTCAATAATATGAGTCTCTTGTTTCTTTCTTCAAGCCTGTCTGACTTGCAGACAACTGAAGCAGCTGGGACAAAACACAGAACCTCCTCCCTGGGCCTCACAGCTCTGAAGAGCAGAGCGGGGCAGAGCCCCCGAGCTCTTTTGGTCCCAAATTCTGACAGGGACATTCTCTTCTACCTTGACTACCCCAAGGGTTCTCTGCTAAGCACGAGATCTGCCCTCAGCATTGCAGGTTTGCCCAGAAAGAGAACCAGACACCCTCAGGTGCATCCAGATCCCCCAGTACATTTGTTTTAAATCACCAGGAAATCAAAGCAGCACAGAAGTCTCATTTTTAAAAGCAGCTCCCAAAAAGTCTGCACCATCCGGCAAAGAAAGAAAGGGAATAAACTCAGAGCAAGAAAAAGTGCCTTAAAATCAAATCTAACAACATCATGGCAAAGACTTTGCACCACCCAGCCATCCCTCAGAAGCCCTCCTCCTTCCCAGGGCAGCCCAGAAACGAGAGACAGGTGAGGTGGCACCCAACAGAAAGGCTGCACCTGTGTGTGCCCCATATAAACCCACCTGGGCAGCACCCAGGAGGCTTTTGGTGGATGGGAGGGATGGGGCTGCTTGTGGGGCAGCAGTGCTCTGGCACTTTGAGAATGAGGTGAGGTTGGGGCCAGGAGGAGCTGGGCCATTTCCTTGCTGCTCTTTAACGAGGCTCTGCTTTGCTTGCAGGCTGCTGCTGCTCCTTTTGTTTGGATTTTTGCTGTTCTTGGCCCCTAGGGTCTTAGGGGAATTGGACCTCTCAGGTAAGAATGAATGAATTACTGTGATCTCCCTGTGCTACTGCTGGTTTGAGGGGCTCTGTGTTTGCTTCGAGCCCCCTCCTCTGCTGCTGGTGTGAAAGGGGCTCTTGGATTGGGGCTGAGCTGGCTGATCTTCCCTCTGCAGAGAGCGTGACCTGCCTGCAGGACAGGCTGGAGCTGGAGCTTCCCGGGGAGCTCGGCAATCACTCGTGGCGTGTGCGCGCCGTGGGTAGGTGTTGCTGCTGCCCTGGCTCAGCTGTTCCCTCCAAGGCTTGAAGTCAGCTGCTGCCTGCAGGGCTGGCTGTTCCCTTCTCCATAGATGCGAGCGGGGAGGAGATGATGTCCTGTGAGCACACTGTGGATTATGAGAAGCTGCTGCTCAGAGCCCTGCTGGTGAACTGCACTAGCCTGGAGGTAAAGCGCGCTTCTGATCTGGGAGCATGATGTCATGGAGTGTTTGGGGTTTTTCTGCTGCTTGAGGTTGGGCTTAGTAGGGTTTCTACCTCTAATTTCTACTGACTTCTCTACTCTGAAGGGCCCCTTCTGCTGGGTTACTGTTCCCTGAGCACTTCCTCTTCCAGCTGTGCGTTAAACACCTTCAGATGCTGCTAGGAATGCTGTACTCTCCTGTGATGGAGTGGAGAGCTACTTTAAATGATGCCTGTAGGAGCTGGAAGGGGCCCGAGGGTGTCAGCACCTGGCAGATACATGTATGCATGAACACATAATCTGAGTTATGCAGAGCTGTTAAAGCAGAGTGGGGAGAGGCCCAGAGGCCTTCCTGGTACCAGCTGCTCTCAGGCACTGGAAGTACCCCTGGTACTTGCTCTAGGAGTGCTGGCACCGCTGCCAGGTGCTCTCTGAGGCTCTGCTCCTGACTCCCTCAGTGCTTCGTGTCCCTCTGCCTGACCTGCTGACCCAGAGAGCCCATCTCTACCCCAGAGCTCCTGAAATACCTGCTGATGTTGTACCAGCTCAGCTGCTTATCCTAATGATGAAGGAGCAAATGGTGAAGGGCTTCTGTGCTGCACTGCTGTTCTTTCCTGAGTTGACGTCCCTCCTGATTGAAGCCTGTCTCCCTGCAGCACGGCCAGCACCAGCTGAGGCTGCTCCTGCTGCTGAACGGCACCGTGGGAGAGGAGAGGAACGTCACCTACAGCGCTCAGTGCAGCGCTGCCCGCAGGGATGAAATCATCGCTCCTCTCTTTGTTGGTGTGACCGAGTGCACAAAGGATTCCATGGCGGTGGGTGAGGGCTGTGCTGGGGGTCCTGCTGGGGGCCTTGGGGCAGGCTGGGGTCCCACGGAGCGGTGGCTCTGGGGAGGTCTGTTGGCTGCAGCCCTCCTTGGCACGGCGCTCTGCTCTTTGAGAGCCGTTCTGCAAGCAGCCGCGCCCAGCGCCGTGGTGCCGCACCGTCCCTGGCGCGGCGCTGCCTGGGGGGTGGGGGCTGCTGGCGCCGACTCCAGCTTTGGGGACGTGTAGCAGAGACTTCTCTTAGAAGCAGACAGTGGTTACAGCTTCATCTCAGGTAACTCTCGTGCTCTCTTTCCTCAGGTTACCTTCCCAGGACCAAGCCTCAGTGATGAGCACCCGGTAGGTGTCTCCCTGCTGGCAGAAGGTGTCTGTTCTGGACCCAAAGGCAGCCTGTTGCCTTCAGGCTGGAGTAGCTACTGGTTGTTGGGGAGTCTAATGTGTAACCTCAGTGCAGATACATCGAGTGCACAGCCTGTGCTGTGGTGGCCCAAAGTGCCCTGCTGCTGTGGGGCTGTGCTTTCCCTTCTAAGGCACCCCTCCTGCTCTGCAGGTTCAGGTGGCTGCGCTGGCTGGGACTCTGACAATTGATGATGGAATCAGGGTTCACCAGCTGAGCCTTGAGGAAGCCACGCAGCACGGCTACAGCTTTCTGACTGATGGACACCACCTGGTATTCCAGGCAGCCTTCACTGCCATTGGAGTTGTCTCCTACAAGGTAGGAGCATGGAGCTCATGCTGAAGGGATGATGCAGCTTTTTCTGGGGCTGGAAGCCTTCCTCATGATGGAAGTGTTTGTGGGTTATGGCTAGAGCTGAGTTCATCTGGAGCTGTGCCTAATGGTATGAGCAGGCTGTTAGTTTGCAGAGTTACCTTGAGTTGTCTGGCCCTGCTCAGGGTGCACCTGCAGCAGCACGGTTCTGCTGGGGTTCTGCCTGTCCTTTGAGCAGAGCTTTCCTAAAGAGTGAGCCTGCAAAGCTCCACTTCCTTCCTGAAGACCAGCAGCCTCAGGTGGGCATTGCGTGGCTCTGCAGAGCTTCACCTGTGCTGCCTTCTGCACTGAGTGCCTTGCTCTGCATCCTGCCCTGCAGCACAACCAGGAGGCGCTCTACACTGCGGCTCTGAAGCTCACATATGGCCCTCCTGAACACAGACTGACCGTGGAGTCAAGAATGCTTTGTGCTCCAGGTAACGCGTGGGAGAAGCTGCCTGCTCCTGCTTTGACAAGGATGTTCTGCTTCAACAAGGATGTTGTTGCAGGTTCGGTGCTTTGTAACACAACACACATGGCTGTTGCCATCCCAGCCTTCCCGGGGACCCTTATGGCTGTGGCTGTAGAGGATGAGACCATCCCAAAGGACCAGCTCCAGGACAAAGGCATTACTCTCAACACAACAGGAGGGGTCAACCTGCTTGTCAGCAGGGCAGTCCTGAAGTCTGCAGTGAGTTGATGTTCTGGGGTTGTGGGGGTGGCTGTGCTCACAGCTCTTTGGGCTTTGCTTGTTACAAAGCACACCACCTCTGACTGGATGGGTCCTGGGTTGGCCACGTGTGCTGTGACTGATGCAGGGTGGCTGTGGCCCAGATAAATGTCACCTCACTGGGTAGCAGATAAGCATTGCCCTCAAAAGTAACTCAGACTTCATGAACTGTCCTTTGAGAGCAGCTGGAGGTTGCACTGCTGTGAGGTGGGCTGCTGTTGGAGATGCCTGGAGCAATGCAGGTCTTCTGCTCTTCACACTGTGTGGCTGCAGAGCAGACTGAACTGCTCCGTTGTAGGTGTTAAGGGCAGCTCTTGCATTATGCTCCAGGAGAGTAACTTGTCTTCCAGCTACGTGGGGAGAGCTGCCCCGGAGTTCAGTCCTACCTGTCCTTCTTGAAACTGACTTTTCATTTCCACGGGGAGACTGTGGCAATGGTGATGCGCCCAGAGTGCCCCTGTGACCAGCACGCACCAATAGGTCAGTTATGCCCTGCCCAGCTGGCAAACCCCAACCCTGCCCATTCTTGACCTGCTCCTTCCCAGGAAGTTCCTGTGGCCAAAATACAGCAGCTGTTTGGCAGACTGAGCTGTTGCTATTTGGGCACGACTCCTGTACCTCTGTTCCAGCTGCTGTATGCACTCAGGATGGGTACATGGATTTTGAAGTCCTTGCTGGCAGTACTACACCTCCGCTAGCCCTGGACACGCTCAGGCTCAGAGATCCCATGTGCAAACCTGCCTTCAGGTCCCCCTCAAACGACAGGGCCTGGTTTCATGTCCCACTGAGCAGGTGTGGGACCAGGTACTGGGTGAGTTCCCACTGCTGGCAGGGGGGGCTTTGTGGGGGAAATGCCCTCAACTAATGCTGCTGTCGCTTCTCAGCTTGAAGGAGAGAAGATAATGTATGAGAATGAGGTGAGGGCGCTGCGGTCTGACCATGTGCTGTACAGGATCTCAAGGGACAGTGAGTTCAGGTGTGTCAGGAAGTCTCTCTGGCTGAGAGTTGGCTGTGGGTATGCTGTGCACAGGTGTGAGACTTGCTTCTTGTTCCCTGCCCAGGTTAACGGTGCTGTGCTCCTTCAGCAATGGTGATGCCTCCATCTCTGTAGGGGTTGAAAACCCTCCCCCCCTGGCTGCTTCCATGAACCAAGGCCCCCTCTCTTTAATTTTTCTAAGCTACCCAGGTAAGCCATCCCCAGGCTCAGATAACTGGGCAGTAATTCATGCTTGAGATGAGAGGGAGGGTGTGCAAGTCTGGGTGTGTGGGCTTTGTGGGACCCTTCATGCTTCTCTTCCTCCTGCTGTGCTACTTGAGGTGGAGGAGTTGATTCTGGAGCTGAGTGCCTCTGGCTCCAGGGAGAGCTGCCAGCCAGCAGAGCAGCTGGCTTCAAAGCGCATGGGTTTCTTCAGGACTACTGTCGTGTAGGGACTCACCTACCAAGGCTTTGGCTCTTGCAGAGGACTCGTACAGGCAGCCGTACCGTGACGACCAGTACCCCATAGTGAGGTACCTCCAGCAGCCCATCTTCATGGAAGTGCAGGTCCTGAACCGCAATGACCCCAACCTCCATCTCCAGCTGGATGACTGTTGGGCAACAGCATCGGAAGATCCGAGCTCGCTTCCTCAGTGGAATATTGTTGTTGATGGGTGAGCGCCCCGCTGGAGGCACGCTGCCCTGTCGGCTGCGGGGTTTGGTTGCTTCTCCCCTCGCTTCTTCTCTCTGCATTCCCAATCGGAGGCGTGGGGCAACAGGCCCTGCTTTGGGGGGTGCTGCTGGGCGCCGCTGCCTGGTGCCACGCATGGAGGCATCCTGCAACTTGTAGGATGGCGCCTGTGCTTTGAACTGTAGCCTGCGGCTGGAAGCGGAGCAGCCTGGGCTGTAGGGAGGCGTCCTCCCGTAGCAGGGGGGTGTTGGTGTCTTACAGGTCCCATCCCACCTCGGCCACTCTATGGCCTCTGCCCCACCACTGATGGGCTGCTTCTCCCCCCGGCAGGTGTGAGTACGACCAGGACAGCTACAGGACTGCGTTCCATGCTGTGGGCCGTGGCGTCAGCTATCCCAACTATCGCCAGAGGCTGGAAGTGAAGGCTTTTGCTTTCGTGTTGGACAAAGCCCTCCCCGGCCTGGTGAGTGCCGCTTATCGCTTACTGCGCTCAGCAGGACCCCCCGTCTCCTGTAAGCGAGCGGCCACATCTGTTCTGTCCAGGTGTACTTCCACTGCAGCGCCCTCCTCTGCGACCACTTCCAGCCGGACTCCCCCTTGTGCACAGCGAGGTGCCCCAGGCCGCATAGGAGCAAGCGAGGTATCGCCCCGGCGCGCCCTGCGTCCTACGGCAGTGCCGACGCGCGGCACCGCGCCGCTCACTTCTCTCTCCCGTGCGCGGTTGCAGGCGGTGCGAGGCCGGGCGCCAGTTCCACGGCGAGCCTGCAGGGTCCGGTTCTCCTGGTGCCCCGCGGATGGGCGGCAGCTGGAGGTGAGAAGCGGCGCTGGCGTGCGCTGCCCAGCCGTGGGGGGCGGCCCCTCAGCGCGGTGCTTTTCTGCTCCCCTTGCAGGGGACGCTGCGCTGAGCCGGGCGACGTGGGCTGCGGTGACTGCGGCTGCTGTTGGCGTTCTCTCTCTGGCGGCCGCGATGCTGTTATTTACGGCTCTTCTTAAATGCCTTAAAAGAAGAGCCCTGATGGTAAATGCGGTATATTAATGCGTTTGTTATCGAACTTGGATTAAAAATGTGGCTTTTCAGGTAAGAGATGTAGCTCTGGAGTTGGTCGTGTAGCTCCTTGGAGGTAAACACAGGTGTCTCGGTGAATGGAGGCAGTGCTCCCCAGGTCTTCGGGCAGAGGAACCGAGCTGAAAACAGAAGAGAAGCCCCCAAAGCTTTAGGGCCTAAAGCCGGTGGCTGTTTCTTTGTCTCAGGAAAGCCGCGACTGCTAGAAAACAGCCGTGTGAAAGCAGCCCCTCTTCAGCTGCTCCTTCCCTCCCTTCGGAGAAGGGCTGAGCTGCTGCTTCGAGGTCAGCGCTGAGCACTGCGGCGTGCAGCTCTCCCCGTCCTGCTCGGTAACGCAGTCGCCGCGCTGGCTTCAGAGCCGCGGGGCGGAGCAGTGCGATGCGGAACCGGCACCACTCAGCCGAGCAGCGCCCTCCGAAGGACGAGGTGTGAAGTGCACGGCGAATCGGAAGCGGGCGCTGAGACCCAGCGGGTGCGGGGTGGTGAGACTGCGAAGTGTCCCTTCGGAAGAGGTGGGCTGGGGGGAGGAGGATCCCGGTGCGAGAAAAAGGCGCGTATGTGACAGGAGAAGCAAAATGCGAGTGTAAATGCAGTGGGGTTCTCATCTGGAAGAGAAACTACACCTCCTCTTCCCTGTTTAAAGAGCGCTTTTAGAAGGAAGCTTGTGGCAGTGGTTGGTGTTAGCTCTCCAGTAGTTCTGCTAATGCACTGCACGCCTCAGTGCTAAGATTGCAGGAGGTGCCCACTGTCCTTTAGGCTGTCATTTGGATCGTTATACCACCTTCCCCTCGAGCAAGGCTTCAGAGAATGAGTGGGAGGCTCTTCCTCTCTCTGAGGAAATGCTTCTCAAACAGAAGCAAATGAAACTGGAGGTAGACCAGGTTTTAATCCAGGCTAAGGGTGGCTTGCAGGCAGCCCAGTAGGCTAAAGTGCTCTTTCTCCTGCAAGCCAAGAGCTGGAAGAGCACAACTGCTGCCTCTGTTTGGTGCCTCATCTGAAGGTGTGGCTGCTGCTTTTGCTGGGCTGTATCTCCGTGCGACTGCTTGTGCCCAGTTGCAGCACCTTGCTGGAAGCTGGCAGAGGTAAAACTAACTGAACTTGCTACGGGATTTCCTGAGCCTGCTATTGTGAGCAAAGCCAGGCTGTGAGCAGTGCTTTCACTTGTACAGCGTTGTTGCTTTCTCTACCAATGCACTGATTTGAGAATAAACTCCTGATTCTGGATGGCACAAGTGGAGAGCGTTAGCTCTGGCAATTGCCTTTCCCCACTAAACTAAATGATGTTGGTCCCAACGGCTTTGGGTTAATGAGATTCTCCTTAAAACTGAGCGTTTGGATTGTATTTGCTCTTAATCCAGTGAGAGAGCAGACAGCAGAGCAAAAGCACTGGTCAGTGCCACGAGCCACTTCAGAATCTCCCATGTTCCAGCATCTCAAGGATGCTGTGCTGGGCATCCTACTGCCTTGTGAGCAGAGCACAGAAGTGCCTGTAGTGGGCAGCTGGATAGGAACGGTGTGCAGAGCTCTGCTGGGGCAAGAAGTAGTAAAGCTTTTCTTTAAGCTAAACTTGTTTCTTAGTGTCACTACAGAGTTATTCATCATTGGTTTCAACTTGCTGTAAGTGGGTGGAGCAGTGCTGTGTGGGACTGGGTCTGTGATGCTGCCACAGCTTGGGGTGGGGGAGGGGAGGGGAGAGAAGGCGTGGAGCGGAGCTCAGCTCCCACTGCCACTCCTTCACAATAAGCATTGCTGATGGGCTGACTATAATTCCTAAAAGGATTTCAGGCAGATCCTAACAGTGCTGCAATCCTCAATGGATGATAATCAAGGCTAATCAAGGATAATCAAAGGAGCAGGATTCCTTTTACCCTGACCTCCATCATTGGATGCTCCCAGGGACCTGGCAGTGCCTGGAAGCCAGGGGGAGGCAGAGATGCTGGGTGCAGCCTGCTGTGGTGCAGGAGAGCTCACAAGGATCCATCCTAGAGTACTCAGAGCTGGCCAAGGTCAGTGCCAGGTGTCTCTGAATTGTCCATCACTGGGAATCTAGAGAGGTGCCAGCTGACTGCCAGCCAGAGCAAAACCTCAGTACCTGTAGGCCTGTCGGACTCACCTCAGTGCTTGGAAAAAGGATGGAGAAAATTACCTTGGGAGGTTCTGAAGGACAATGCTGTCTTTGGCCAGAGCCAGTGTGGGTTCACAGGGGAGGTGGTCTTTAACAAATGAACTTTCCTTCCATAGTGAAGTCACCTGTCATGTTGGTGGAGGGAAGCCAGCTGCTGTTATCTTTAGGATTTCAGTAAAGCTTTCTATCCTTCTAGACAAACTGCCCAGCACTCAGCCCAAAATGTAACACGAGGGGTCAGCCCTGGGGTTATGGTAAATGGGGACAGGGCTGGGATCAAGGCCCCTCTGTGCTGCCACAGCGCTCCATTTTAGGGCCGCTTCTGTTGAACGAACGCTTTCATCCCCATCTTTGATGGAGTTTTGAAGGTGTCTCAGTAAGCCTGCCCCCAGATGGGGAGGAGCTGTTGGCTTCGTGGAGTACAGACAGCCTTGCAGGGAGCCAGGCACCACCAACGTGCAGTGCGACAAGCGGTGCTGCGTTGTGCGCTGCACAGCCAGCCCTGGTGGCACAGCAGCCTGGGCCAAGGGATGCTGCTGAGCAGCCCTGCTGCTGGGGGTTTGGCTGCTGCAGGTGTTACCCACCAGCAGCGATAGCAAAAAACTCTGCGTGCGTGCTCAAATGGTGTCTTTGTTCCATCTTCTTGATGGATTTCTCCTTCCCTATGTTACATAAACAGTACTACAGCCCTATCTTTCCTTACAGAGAAACTCAATTTTGTTTTTGTCTTCCAGCTACCAACAGGAATTTTTTGGAACATTCTATAGGGGAAAAGTTTTGAAATATCCACAGTAAATATTTTATTGAACAAGTGTGCTCCTGCTCCAAAGGAAAACCCTTAGGGAAGTTTTGAGGGCAACTCTTTACTTGAGAATAAATAAGAATAATGAAGCAATGTGGTTAAACAAACAGCACTTTATTAAACTCAGACAGTTAGATAATGCTTAGAACTATGACAGCATTGTCAAAAATGGAAAAAGTTTCAACAAAGTGAGAGGTTACAACCAAGAAGCAGAACAGGCCACTTAAGCACCCAGAGCAGGGCAGAACAGAAGGGCAGGCTGCAAACAGCTGCAGTGAGGTGGCAGCGAGTGCAGGAAAACATCCCTGCAGCTGTATAGGTGTGCAAAAGCTTACACCACAATTAAGGCGTGATGAAACCTGCTTTCCTCTCACAACACACAGCATTAGTGTGGTACACTCACAGTATTTTAACACGGGCTGTTAGCACTTAGAAATTTTTCACCTTTCAAAAGCATTTCTGATGTTCTGGGCTTTAACACTTACGTATGAAATGGCCAAACCACTGCGCACGCGTTGCAAACAACAGTGCAGCCAGAGCTCCAGGAGCACAGGCAAACACTGCCCAGCCCTTCTCTTACCCAACTGCCCCCAACTCTGCTGTGACAGTTGCATCCCTCTCCCCAGCTCTGCAGAACATTCCCTCGCTCACGCAGTGTCACGCTGTGCTGCTCAGCGCGTGCTCCCACCATTGCTGTTACAGTGACAACGCACGACGCACGCCGGCTCTTTCAGCTCCCATATGAAGTGCACTGAGGTTGGATGCTTAACAAGTAAACGATTACATTGCAAAGGACAGACCTGCACAGCGGAGTGTTTGAAGATGGGCAGAATCCCACTATTTGTTCTTTCGTTTGTTGTCAGAGAAGTCCATGACAGACAGACTCTTCTGTGGTGAGCTTCCATTAACTTCTTGCTTCCTCGCCTGGCTCCTGCACAGGAGAAAAGAACAGCTTTATGTCTGTTCTCCCCTAAGACTGCTGTCTAACTTTCTGCCAGAGCAGCTGAGCAACACGAGATGTAAGCCTGAGACTTCTGAACATCCGCTGCTGCTCTATGTGCCACAGCTCTCTGAAAAGGCACCGAACACAAAAAGAGCCATCTGCCAGCGCCTCTTTAACATCAAACTGTAATTTGTATGTAGGTTCTCAGCACATCACTATGTGCTGCAGGAGAGAGAAATCTTTCCTGGACCTGGTGGGCAAAGCGATGGGCCTGGCAGCACGCCTCGGAGGAGGGCTGCAAGTCCTGGAGGTGTGCAGACACACTGGGCTTGGCACCAGTCTTCTCTTCCTGAAGTACAACACCCTCACAGGAAACTGTGCGTCCCTGAGAACCGTGCAGAAATGCTGCTGTAATGAAGGACCAAACTAAGAAAGTCTCAGAGAGAGCAGCTGCAGCTTTTCTCCTTGCTCCCCCCTGTGCTTACGAGTGACCATCAGCCCTTCCTTGCTGCGAACGCACTGGCAGGCAGCAGGTGGCCCTCCAGCACAACCTGCCAGGGCCGCCCTCAGCCCAGCAGAGCACAGCTAAAGCACAGCTCCCTAAGCTGGCCTCCAAGCCCTGAGCTCCTGGAGCATGTGCAGACCTGACCTGCAATCCAGTACACGCGTAGCATCCAGAAAAATGACTCACTCCTGCTGAAGCCACCCACGCTCTTCCCTTTATCAACTCGTGCTCCTATTCCAAAGCTACATTTCTGTCCATTTCTCTACAAATGCAGGTAAGCTGAGATAGCTGGGTACTGTGTTGTGCAGAAAGAACGCTGCTGCATCCTCTAGGCACACCTGAAAGCATGCTTTGAGGATGTTTAAATCAACATTAATTCTGAGATAAAGATAAATTTTGATGTTACAGTGTTAGCATGTGCAGGTTTTTCAAGCTCAAAGGGAGGAGGTTTAAGGTTGGACATAAGAAAGCCTTTCAGAGTGAAGGTGGTGAGGCCCTGGCACAGGTTGCCCAGAGATGTGGTGGATGCTTCATGGCTGGAGACAGCCAAGGCCGGGCTGGGTGGGCTCAGAGCACCTGATGGAGCTGTGCGTGTCCCTGCTCACGGCAGGCAGATGGATCGGATGGCCTTCAAAGGTCCCCTCTAACTCTAAGGATTCTGTGATTGTAACTCTCACCAAAATCCATACTAATGATGAGGTTTAATGTTGAAGCACCAAAGCAGCCAAAGATGCCCCAGCACCAAAAAACCATCCATTAAACGAACCAGAAGTGGTTCAGTGTTAATATAAAGGCAGTAACCAAAGCAGCAGTGCAGGTGCAATTTGAAGTCAGGATGCAGAAGTCAGGGCTGTTACCTTGAGGCACACCAGCAGTTGACCAGAGCTGAAAGAATGATGTAACAAACACTCAGCACTCCAGAAACTCCCAGTGAAAGCGCACCCAGGCCACAGAGCACACAGAGCAGGGCTACGCCCCCGATGGATATCACAACACCTAATAAAACAAGACAGAGAGTATCGTTTAAACACGTTTATATACAACTGAGTTAGAAAAGCAGGTGTTCGACCACAACCCCAAAGTAAAAGCATTTGGGAAAATGGAATCAACCAGCTGATGGGGGAACAGCCAAGAGCCTGGCCCTAGCAGGACAGCACTGGAGGGCAGAGTAACAATGCCTTCCACAAAATACCAGAAACAAAAGCTTTGCGTGGCCAAGATAACTGGTTTTGCCGCGATCAGTGGTTCAGATTAGAAAGGCAATTAGGATTTCCTTTGGTACAGAATGCAGTTAATCAGATGACTGCTCTGAGGACTACACGCAGAAATCTTCAAATGCTTCAACTGGGACTCCAAAAAGAAGAAAAGAGTAAGGAAAAGGTTTCTGCCTGAAAAGGGAGTACGTAGATTCATGCATACAATACCTTCCATGATTATCACACCAACACAAGCCATTATGACTGTCGTAATGACAAAGATGAGGAAAAATGCCACAGGAATAGTAGACACTGCAATGAACATCAGGAGCGATAAGGCAACAAAGGGATGGTCATCCAAATACAGGCCCAGGCGGGAGTTCATGAACGCAACGACCTGCGGAGGGAAGAACAGCGTTCAGCTGTATCTCATCGTAACTCCGCGGCCGCAGCTCGTCAGTGAGAAGCAGGGGAACACCTTTTGTAAGTCTGCAGGTGGAAACAAATCCCTTCTGTTAAAGCAGTTGTACACTGGAATTTCTGCGTAGAAGAGACATTTCTTTCCCTCTAAGCAAATACGTACTGTAGTTTATTTGTGGAGCAGCACAAACATGTCACCAAACAGCCACTCTTCCGCCTTAATGGCTATACTGGTAAGACAGAAGTGCAGAACAGTGTTCCCTTCATCTCGACTGCTGAAGATTTGGGAGGGCTGCCCTTCCCCTGCACTCCTGAGCGTTTGCTCAAGAAAGAGAGCCCCAAGTTTCCAAATAAAGGAAAGAAAGCATCACTGAGATAAACTGGGGCACTGCATCTCAAGAGCTGTAAAGATCCCGGCTTCGGAAGTGCGCCACAGACAGTTCTCCCAGTTCTCACGCAGACCTACGTTTGAGTTGCTGTGGATGGACTGCACGATGAAGTGCCATTGCTTCTGCAGCTCCTGCAGCTCTTTAGACATGCTGGGACCTGTAGTGCCGCTGCCAGCCCGGGCGGTGGCAGACTCGTGCAGGTGTTTCCTGAAAATAAAGGAAAAGCTTTTGCCAAAACAGAGACTGTACGTTTTGTTGTTAATGTCATTTGTAGCCTAAAATGTTAGGTTCACAAAGGAAACCTAACATACAGGCCCTGAAAGCTCTTCTGGAACTCCCAAGGGCAGAAATAAGTATCCAGGTGCCCTACCTCCTTCCTTACAGCCCTGATATCCCTAATTGAACAATGCCTGCTTTCACAAAACCAGCTAACAGTCAGCAGAGCACTCTGACACTAAGCAGAACATCCTTTTCCTGCTTAACAAGTCCCACACATCACTGTTATCCAGGTCAGCATGGGGGTCCTCTCCAGTACAGCACTCTGAACTGCAACTCAAAAAAAAACCAAGAAGAGGGCAATGTGGGGTCACGAAGAGGAAGGCTGCTTACTTTGTATCTGAGGGTTTTGAGACCCCCACCCAAAACCAATGAGCACACGCAAGGAGAGGAACTCTATGGAATGGTTTTGCAGGGAGAACTGAATGTTTGTACCGCCCAGGAAACCTTTTGCATAGGTAAGACCAGTGAGGTGTATCAGCTGAAGGGCTTTTGTTCAGGGGGGCATGGTTAGGGCAGGCATCGTAAATTAAGAATGCCTGCATCCTAACACCACATCGGGGCTGGTGAGGGCGTTTCCGCATTGTGCACCACAACCGTGACCCGTTTAACCACGGGGGGACAGCACTGCTGGTGAGAAGAGCTGGGGCTGTGCAGGTGGAGAAGAGAAGGCTGTAGGGAAAGCTGAGAGCGGCCTTCAGTGTCTAAAGGGGAGCAAGAGGAGAGAAGGGGACAGACTCTTCAGCAGGGTCTGTGGTGACAGAGCAAGGGAAATGGCTTCAAACTTCAACAGGGGGGTTTAGGTTGGACATAAGGAAGAAGTCTGTTACAGTGAGGGTGGTGGATGCTTCATGGCTGGAGACAGCCAAGGCCGGGCTGGGTGGGCTCAGAGCACCTGATGGAGCTGTGCGTGTCCCTGCTCACGGCAGGCAGATGGATCGGATGGCCTTTAAAGGTCCCTTCCAGCTCTCAGTTCTCTGTAAGTCGGCTCTCCCTGCACAGCACACAACGCTCCCGGGCCTCCAAACGCGGCCCGAGCGGAGCGCAGCAACGCCGCACAGCAGCGGCGCCAACCGCCCCCAGACGCCATCTGCTGCGCCGGCTCCATCATCCAAGGACACCCAACGCCACGCTCGGCTTCTCTGAATTCTGAACACGTAACCACGGCGTCAACGTTACTTTTAAAATAATTTTATATTAATTGAGTAACGTACGATTTTATCTACGCTGCCGTTACATCCGCACCCCCGACACGGACGGTACCGAACGCCGAACTCGGCTGCCCGCCGCGCCGCCTCCTCCCCTTCCGCGCCGCGCAGCGCAGTGGGGGAACCCACGGCCCCCAAACCCCACGGCGACACCACGGCAGCGCTGCCGCCTCGCTTCGGGCCGCCGCCCGCCAGGCCCCGCCGCGGGGAGGCGCGGGGGCAGCGTGAAGGGCGGCTCTACGACCCGGCCCTGGGACCGGCCCCCGCGACCCGACCGCATGGCCCCGGCCCCTGCCCCGCCGCCATCGCACCCCCCACTCACCTCCCGCCGGGCCGCGGCTCCCGTAGCGCTCGCTTTCGGAGCGCGGCGCCGCCTGCTGTCTCCGCCCCTGACGGCCGGGCCGGGCGGCTCTGTCGTTTTCTGCGCCCTCCCGCTTTGTCCCCCCCGGCCCGCGCCGCCTCGGAGGGCGCTTCCGGGCTTCGTGCGGTGCTGAGAGCCACGCGGCGCGTCCCGGAGCCTCCTACTTATTTCGATTCTTTTACGGCTGAAATTAAGGACGAAAGCAACCCGGGCCGCAGCCGCGCGGCTCCTCCAGCAGGGGCGGCGCAGGGACCGCCCGCACGCGGCTCCGAGCCCGGGCCGTGCCTCGCGGGGGGGCGGCTCGGCGTACCGGGACCCGCAGCCGGCAAGGCGGGGAGTTCTGCCCGGCGCCGCCGCGGGGAGCCGCGCCCCGGTGACCCGGAGCCGCCGCGGCCGAGCCGGCAGCCGGTGTTGGTGCCGGTGCCGGTGTTGATGCCGGGCTCCTCGCCGCGCCGCCCTGAGCTGTGCCAGCAACACGTGCCTTTCTGCTTCAATGACTGATTTCGGATTGGTGCCACCGTGGGAATGTTGGGAAGCCGATATGAAATGTGTCGGGGTTATTTTGTAACGGCAGCGAAGCACGCTGTGCATTTCATCTTCACACAGGGTTTATGAAGTACTAAGTTTCTTTTTAGCACGCCAAGATGCCTGCAGGCGGTGTGCGAGCCGTGCGGAGGTCACCGAGCTCTGCAGGTACAAAGAAGTAAAGCAGAGGTCTGTGTTACCGTGAGCTCATCTGGGTGCTGCTGGAGCAACACCAGGCCTCCATCAGCAGTGGGCAACTTCAAGCCCAGAGATGGGTGGACATAAGGAAGGAGTCTGTTACCGTGAGGGTGGTGAGGCCCTGGCACAGGTTGCCCAGAAATGTGGTGGATGCTTCATGGCTGGAGACAGCCAAGGCTGGGCTGGGTGGGCTCAGAGCACCTGATGGAGCTGTGCGTGTCCCTGCTCATGGCAGGCAGATGGATCCGATGGCCTTTAAAGGTTCCTCTAAGGATTCTGTGATTCTCAATTTGTATGTATGTATATGTTAAGTGAATGTAGCTAGCTGTAACATTACAGCATGTCATCCAGTGATAATGCTGCCATGAGCTTTAATGGCTCTTGAGGACATTGGAGTTGTGCACAAAGGAACAATCATCATCATAACTGTTGCTTAACCAAGCTTGTCTTCTTGCCAGCATTACCTTGAGTTCACAGGAAGGTGCTCCTATTGCAGAACAGCACCAGAGACTTTGTGCATCTGAAAGCAGTCACACTTAGCAGTGCTGGTTCTGTGCCCCCACTGCTGGCTTGTGCTCATGGGGCAGCTCGTGGGGGGAGCTTCCATGTGTGGCCACAAAGCGCCATCTCCCACCTTGAGCTAACATCACATCCAAGGAAAGCAGTGCCGTTGTGTGAAGAATGCCTGCTGTTCTTGTGGTTTACAGAAAATGTGATGAACGGCACTTGAAAGTGCTGGTGAGGAGCTGTGGTGGGAATGGAAGGGTTGCTGGGTGGGCAGAACATGTGCAATGCCTCTGCCAAGGGCCGGCGTCAGGAAATTGCTCTGGATTTCCTGCTGGGTAGTAACAGCTCCGTCTGTGCTGAAATTGGGAGGATGCTTTCTCTTGGGATGTGATGACAGTTGTGGCTGGAAGACAAACACACAGACTGGTGTGGGAATGCAGGCGTCCCATTGGCTTTGGATCTTTGGGGAGTTTGGTTCTGAATGATTAAAAATGAAATAGCTTTCATACTATTGCTGGAGTACCTAGGATGCATTTGGGGTTTTTGTAGCTTTCAGAGGTGAGGCTGACCTGTGTGTTTGCTCACTGATTCCAGAACTGAGTCTCCATAGCTACAGCTTGGCACAACACAGCGCTGAGCAGGGCTGGCCACACAGCTCTGCAGAGAAGGGAGGAGGACATCCTGGCCTCCTGGCACCGGCTGCACTGTGACTGCAGCAGTGAAGGTGAGCACTGAACAGCAGAGTGTCAGAAATCCCTGAGCTGTATTGGGTCTGCTGAGCAGAAGGGAGGTAACCAGGGGCTGCGGGTCCTCCGGCTCAAGCACTCAGCGGAAGCGCGAGGCCTGCTGGCCATGCACCTTTCTCATTTCCACTTTGTTTTGACGTGCATTTGCTTCTCATGGTGGGAACATCTGTTGTAAACCATCATTAGGGGCCTGGAGTGACTGGTGCCATGGAAAAGATGGAGCAGTGGGGAGGAGCCTGGGTTTGGGAGAGGTGAAGGGGGGGTAGGTGTGAAAATCTGGCCTGACAGATGGCTGGAGAGAGTTAGAAAGCTTAAGGTGAAAATGGAGCTTGAGGAGGACAAGAAGGGAAAGACAGCATGTGGTCTGGGAGGAGAGGGGGTGTTGTTGGGTGAGGAGGCTGATTGCTTTGATATCTTTTGTTCCCAGAAGGGTTCTCTCATTTTTTTGTTTGTTTGTCTTCAGTGCGTGTGCTGATCTGAGGAGGAAGACCAAAAAATTCTCAGGAACCAAAGCAGAGATGAAAGACAAAGCAGAATGAAGCCAACACAGAGGGTGAGTTCTTTCTGCAGGGGCTATGAACAATTCATATGATTTTCAGCTTGGCTGTTACTTGTGGCTGACGGTACGTCATTGAGGAGGACTCTGTTTGAAGCTTGTTCCATGTTCTTTAGACAGAAAGCTCTATAATATATGTAATATAATAAAAGTAACCCAAGGGCTGTGTTAGAAGGAGCAGTGGTTTTCTTATGAACCCTTACATCTTCATGAATGAACAACTCTCCCAGCAAACCGCTCAGCTTATTCTCACCCAAAAGCTCAATACTTTTGTCATTAATCAAGAAAAACTCACACTACCTGTATAATCAATGATATTGAGATGTTATAATTATGAAATAAACAAGAGAGTTAGGCAGAGCAGATTATGATAACAAAAAGAGAACAGATGGAAAGGTTACCTGTATTCTGGGCTCACTTACAAAACTCCAACAGAGAGCATCTCCAGCAGAGATCCTTTTCCCCTGGCAGCCAGCTCTTAAATAGGTCTAGGAGGGGTGCAGCCAGGTTCCAGCCCTTCCAGAATCGCCTCACCTGTGTTCCCTGGCTGACGCAGCGCTCGCCTCAGGTACCCAGCGTGCCCACACGCAAAAGGAGAGATGCCATTCATGTCTTTGGAAGGTTTTTTGAGAAACTGATTATGGAAACGCTGTGTTGTGAAGAGAAAAAAACGGGCAGTAGAGGCATTGTATTCCAATTGAGTTGGCTGTGTATTCCAACTAAGTAAAAAACCTCTGATCAATCAGTTCCCATGCACTGCCTTGAGGGAGCTGCACCTGTTAAACGCCTTGGTGCCGGGTGTCTGTGTGTGGGCACGCTGGGTACGGGGGGTCGGTCAGATCAGTCCTTTCCCAAAATGACGCTGAGGAGGGCACGGTTTTGTCTGTTTGAATGCCAGGTTTGGGCAGCCAGGATTCCCAGGCCTCTATGAAAACTGCCCCTTGCTCTAATCGTGTATTTGAAGTTATATGTAATAATGTGCAATTTTTCATACGTAATTGTGCAGGGTAACGACTTGGTGTTTTATGGCAATTTAACGCACTGGCATTCTGATACCACGTGCTTTCACCTTCTTTTTCTGGTGATCTCATTGCATATTTGGGAATTTGTTTCTTGTGGATCTCCTGAGCAAATATGGTTTAAAATGATGAGAAGGACCGGGGGCGTCTGCTTATACTAAAGAAAAATGCTTCAGAAATACCTGACAACACCATGGGGCTGAATAATTTTGAGGAAATATCGTTAGAAGAACCTCCTGTGATGCCCTGGCAGTCATTGTGAATAACTCTTCTTCAAAGCAGCGTAATTCATAAGCATCTTCAGAACGTCTTTGTCATCTCTCTGCAGTTGCAGAAGGACTCGGTGTACGACAGGAGCCATGTGGGGAACTTGCCTGAGGTGCCCCCCGTCCCCCCTCCTGCTGCAGCTGCACCTTGGGAGTTGCACGAGGTTTGTGTTCTGTCAGGGTTGTGTTTCTCGTGCTGAGCTGATTTTAGGCTCTGTGTGACACCAGGCCATGGGCACACTGTGAGTTAAGGGCAAGGAAAGTACATAAATTACTAACTTTAAGCACTGGGCAGGTGGTGGAGTGTTCTATTAGCGTTGCTCTTAGTGAGAGGAGTGTTGTTACACCTTCTATTGTTATTTGGTTATTAAGCCAGTCAAAATCAGTTCATTACCTATATGGTTCATTACTATTTGTGGCTGAATTTTTGGATTAAAAATATTTTCCTTCCAGGCAGATTGTGATTTGTTTACTTTATTTGGCTACTTCATAGCAGTACACAAAAAAACCTGAGTCCAAATGATGGTCCCAAAACAGCTGAGAGCTCGGCAGGTGCAGCATTGGTCTGAATCGCCTGCTACAGGTGCACAAATAAATCCCACGTGCCAGCATTCAGAGGGAGGAGGGAGAGAGGGTGGCTGTTTCCTGCCATGAGCAGCCTCACAGTTCCTCATCTGCCTCATTTGTTTCGCACTTTGTTTCCCCAGTGGTGTCCTTTAATAGTAAGAGATTGTTTGTGAAGGAATTGGAGTTGATTTCTGCTGTAAAGTTTGTCATTTCACACTTTGAGTGAAAATTGAAAATTTTAACTGCAAAATCTATTCTGATTTTTTTACAAAGGGTAAAATAATTAAATGAAACGTTGCATAAACTTTTAAAATTGTCTTCCGGAAATCAATTAGACTTCCTAGGGATGTGTCGAGGTTTATACAAGGTAGTTTAGCCACTGGCATTTGTGTCCCATGGTCAATGCACTTTTGCCAGGTGACTTTTTCTCTTCTCCAGAGGGCAGATTTCCTCCTGGTGGATGCTTTGTCCAAGCAGTTGCTTTCAGTATCACCACTGGCAGAATTTTGCATCCAGCAGTTCTGTGTTTCGGGAAGAAAAAATATGGCTTTGAAAGCAGGCCTCACTGGGCTTTGCAGAGGTGGAACAGTTCATGGTTCTGTGTTATGCACCCTCTGAGTGTGTATCTGCACTAAAAATAATTGCAGTCCCACAGCCCTTATGCCTGTGACTCTTGTTCAAATTCTAATCTAAACAATGATGAAGAGCCAATCCACTGATAGTAACTGACTTGTGAAGAACGTGGAGTGAGCAGAGGGAAGAAATCTACTACAAATCCTGTATTGACGTGGGGGAGAAAGATGAGAGTAGAATTTGTTGGTTTGTGCTATTATTCCACTATTGCAAGTACTGAGTGATGGCAGGTAGTTAACAAAGGCTGGAGAAATAGGAATTTCCTCAGTGTAAGCAAATGTAAGGAGGAGAGGATATGGGGGAGGAGAGAGTGCTAGCTAGATCCTGATGCTTTTGTTTGTCTGTTTTGGGGGGGGGGCAGGGCACGATCGCTCCCACTAGAGTTGTGTAAAATTACTTCTTCCTATGAGTGGAGCATTGGGATCTAAAATAAATTAGTCTTCAAATTTCTGAGTCAGATTTGTGTATTTGCCTGTGGTGCTAATTGGTCTGTTGCCCTGTTCTAGCCCTGAGAAGAAGTAAAATCACTGTGCTGTGTGTAACTGTGGCTTTTCTTACCCCTCCCATTTCAGCTCTTTCTTAAGAGCAGATGCTATCCTCGCTTGATGCAAGAAGCATCATGGACTCTGGCAGCTCCATTCAAAGAACAGAGTTACCACCGAAGCCCCAGCGACTCCATAGCTAATAACTACACTCCTACTGCGCGGGACTTGAAGCTGAAAAATCTTCACGTACTGAAGTCCTCTTCGATGACGAGGACACCGCCAGGTCCAGCGGGGCAGGAAGCAGGCACACCACGTATCCGTATCCAAATCTGTCTGTGGGCTCAGCCTTGTTTGTTGTGTGCGTTGTCTGTTCGTGCCTTGTCTTCAAAGTGACTCTGCCTTGGTAAGTGCTTACCAGTGTGTTACCTTAGGGTCAGGAGAGACAAGTTTCCAGAAGCACGCATAGCTTTACTAAAGGTAAGGCCAGGCTGTGGTCATTTTGTGAGGCTCCTCCTCCCAAATAGCCACGTGCAGTTATTTGGAGGAAACTGTGTGCAGCGCGGAAAATGAAGGTGATACAACTCAGCTCCCATCCTTGTCAGAAGCAAAAATGGGTACCAGCAGCACGGCACAGAAGCAGGCTCAGTGTGTGCAAACGAGCATTTCTGCTGCGCTCATGTTCACAGGGAACGGGCATCAGTCATCCTCTGAGCATCAGCGCCACTAACCTTGCTTCATTCACTTCTCACGTCTCAACCTTGCAGCTGATCTGTTAGCAACCTGTGCACACACAAACCCTACAGTATGAGATAATTCATGCTGCTGATTCAAAACACGTTGTGATGTAATGCAGATAAGGATATTAAGAATTGCTTCTGCTGTTTAAGTTTACCTATATTGTATCTATACAGCAAAAACATTGCTCAGATGTTATCGCACTCATTGCAAGTAACAAATTAACTCAATTACTTAGTCTGTTAAGTGAAGAGCTAAGAGTTCAGGTTTATTTCGTTATTATCTAGTTAGATGCCCCCTGTCTGAGCAGTGACACATCCATAAAGCACTGTTTCCTACACAATGCTTGCAATGCACGCGTGTCCTTCGTGGCTGCTCTGCTCCTCCAAAGTTGTAAGAACTGTTTATTTTTCCCTGGGGTAGATGGTGTGTAATAGATTTGATATCCACTTATTTCCCTGTGCATCGTGTAAGAAGTGATTATTTTGTTTCATTAGGTGTCTTCACAGTTTCTTAATTATACACCTGGTTCTTCTACTCCGTGTGCTTCTGTGGTATGTGAGTGGGATGTGGGGGGCAGGTCACAGTATTGGAGAAAGATTGGGATGTATTTATTTATGGTTTAAAGTCCCGTCTGTTTGTGCACCTGGTAAGAATTCGCACTTCTCCCATTTTTTTACATGCAATTTTTGGTGGAACAATATATCTTATTGAACTGCTTTAAAATTCAAAAGCGAGTGCAGCGGGGCAGAAAAGATGGTCTGTGCAGAGGGTTGGGAAGCACTGACATTGCAGGGCTGAGCCCTGCACCTCAGTGAGGTGCTGTGCCATGTGGTTAGCTTTGATTTGCATTATGTTTGAAAAATATGTATTATGTCATTTTCTTAACTGGTGCTTAAAGCTCCGAAAGAATTGGCACCTTCCAAGAAGAGGCTCAAAACTGCTCCAAGAAGTCCACGTGGTTCTGATAGGTAATGTTCTGTAGTGGTGTAAGGACACACAGTCACAGCTATTTCTGTTACTTGAGCTGTGCTTTGATTTTCTTTTGACTTGGAGGATGCGATGTGCTTCCAAGCATGAGATGTTAAGTCTCTACAAAAAGGTATGTGCATCAATACTGACATTCTACTGTGTTCTAAGCCAGCATCGTTCACGTCTTAGTGGCAGAGTACATTCAAGTCATGGGCGTGCTGACAGTGCCCTCCTCTCACAGGTATTGACATGAGAACCCAGAATTTAGGTGGTGGAGATACAGCTCCCAGCTGTGCTGTGAGCCTTTAAATGCTCTGTAATGCTCCTGGGGTTGTTCAAGTTGAGTATTCTACTCTACTGAGTATTTCTTTTTACCTTTTTGTTGTTGTTGTTTCCTGTGTTCCTCTGAAAAACAAGGGAGAAACAGTCCATTCTGGCATTGCTACGGCGTTGGTCTGTGTTAAGGTAACGTAGGGATCTGTGCCATACAAACGACACAGGGGGGATTTAAATTCTGTTCAGCTAAGAGCTTGATAGTGCGCACTAAGTCAGGTCTGCAGTGCTGCTGAGTGCTGCTCATCCTGGGCAGTGAGGCAGGATCCCGATGGAGAACCCTGTGTAATCCTGGCACTGAAGGCTGCAGTGCAACATATGAGGGCTGCTCCGAAAGCAGTGCCTTCAATTTCATTGCACTGCCCCGCGCCGCCAGAAGCAGATTTAGTGGGATGGCAGCAGAGGTTGAACCCTCCCACCAACACTCTGTTACATTTTAGTGTCTTAATGGCACCCACTGACCACCATCGACGCCTGTGAGCATTTATGGAGACCCAGCAGTGGCTGTTGGCACAGCGAGGGTCAGTGCTGTATTTCAGCAGTGGTGACAGCAGCTGTGCTTCACCTCTGCTGCTGCAGATCTGTACGAGTGTGATGTGGAGCTCTTGTTCGTTGCTGGTGAAGATGCAGAGCTGCTGGTGGTGGCTGCATTGAAAAACAGTGTTTTGTGGCTGAGAATTTGCTCTACCAAATGTTGTTATTGTGCTCTTTGTATCTATTGTCATTTCCATGGAAATAAAGAGAGGCACTGCTTCTGGAGTGACCCACATATATTTGTGAATGAACCAATTTGATCTTTGGCTGAGATTGTCAAGATTTTGGAAAGAGAACCACCTGACAATGGGAGAGAGCTCGGACATAATAGCCATTACTGTGAGGAGATCTGGCTCTGGTAGAATTGCTTGCAAGATGTTGCCCATCTCAGCAGTACTGCGTAGCTGGGAAGTTCACATGATGTTAAGTGGCAGCTGGTTTTCTCTCTGTTGAAGTAAATTGCTATCTTCAACAATTTTATGGAGTTTCTCTTATGAATCATTGAAGTACTTCATCATAGGTTGTATTTGTCCTTAGAGCAGTGCGGTGTAGTCTGCCCACGTTGATTTGGGTATCCACTGAAGCCTCCTTGCTCACCAGAGCTGTGTTTTGTTTCAGCAGTACCCCGCTGTTACGCACTTTGGATCTCGTTTCCCTGCGTGCAGCTGCTCATGGGCCAGAACTTGATGCTGCACGTTACGCAGAAGATCAACCACTGACTCCAGAAGAGCAGTTTGTTGTCATGCACTCGCACGAGGAGGAGATGAATAAGCGAGAAAAGTCACCTTCAGGAAGCGATATGGAGGTATTTAGTGTTCATTTCCGTTTGGAAAGCAGCAGTGCATGTCGGCACTACGTCTGTAACCTCTTTGCTTAAGTGGAGCTGAGAAGAGGACGCAGTGCCTGAGGTTTAGGAGATGCAAACAGGAATATTCAGTAAACTGCTGTTAATTGCTTCCCTTCGTACTTGTTTCTCAGTTTGCCTTCTATATAATGATTTTGCAAGTAAAACTGTCTTCCCAAATTCGTAACCTCACACATTGGTGGCTTCTACTTCAGAGGTCAGGAATTTAGTGTGCTGCACTTAATACACGCTTCCATCAAAACATGCAAGTGTGATCAAAATGTCAGACGTTTAAAGAGAATTGGAAGATAGGCACAGCTACAACTCATGGTGCTCAGTTACCTTTTGATTGCAGAAAAGTTCAAGTAACAGAAAAGCCCAAATGATTTTGAAGTAATCATAGCAATGAGGGGAGAAGTCATTGTGGCCTTCCACTATTTGAAGGGAAATGTATAAAAAGGGGGCATGGGGGGGGACTGTTTACATGGCTGGATGGTGATAGGACAAGGGGGAATGGTTTTAAACTGAGACAGGGGAGGTTTAGGTTGGATATGAGGAGGAAGTTTTTCACCCAGAGGGTGGTGAGGCACTGGCACAGATTGCCCAAGGAGGCTGTGGATGCCCCATCCCTGCAGGCATTCGAGGCCAGGCTGGATGTGGCTCTGGGCAGCCTGGGCTGCTGGTTGGTGACCTGCACACAGCAGGGGTTGGAACTGGATGAGCACTGTGCTCCTTTGCAACCCAGGCCATTCTGTGATTCTATGGTAATTCCCTGTCTACCAGAAGCTCTTACACAGTGTAACATTTTGAACGCGTTTTGCAGCGGTATTGGCACTATGTGCACAGCGCAGTGCGGGAGGACATGTTGGCACCTCAGGATGAGGAAGTGATGAATGCAATTTTAAAGCAAATTCCAACTGCTATTCTTGCTAACCCCTATCTGAAGAATTCACTTGTGAGTTTAAAAGAAGAGGTTAAGGAAGACTATTGTATCAGCCTCATGAAAGCCATTGGTAAGACTTGTAATCTCATAGTGATTTAGCATATGTAAACTGTTGCACTTGGAAAGCAAATCTGATTTCTGCTCTTAGCACCAGTGGAGGGCTCTGTCAGGGTCAGCAGAACTGCAGTAGGTGCATGGCAGAATGTCAGCATTCTTCCTGAAGTTCCATATTGAACAAACACCTGTGTATTCAACCTCTGCCAAGGAGGTGATTTTGTAAATCAGACTGTAGATACTCTTGTTGTGCCCATATACCCATTTGCTTTCCACACCACTCTCCAGCAGTTTTGGAGCCTATTAGAGACCTTGATACAAACACAATGCAGCAGCAGTGACTCCAGAGATATTCAGAGTGCTTTTTGGGAGCACATGTAGAGGGGCGGGACGGGCAGAGCTGTTCATTCCCAGTGCAGGGGAACAGCAAAAGGGGCTGATGTCAATGCAGAAAATGGGAGATCTGTGCCTGTCCTCCTTCACGGGGTGCAGGCTGATGGGAAGGCAGACTTGGGTGGATCAGTGGTCACAGAGTACTCACCAGTGTGAATGGAATGAAGATAACGAGTCCCTGATGGATGTCTTGGTGATAAAGGGCTGCTTCTCATTCTATTTTGGGTAGTGTGACTCATACCTATAAGAGGGGTTTATTTTCTATGAAATGGCAGCAGGTAAGAATCACCATTAGTTTTTAGCAAATCAGAGGACTGGTTTACAAATGGAATGTGTTTTCTCAGAACTTGTACCTGGGCACTGAGCAGTGCCTGCGCCGTCAGCTGACAGCAGCCCTAGGTGTGCAGCACTGCATGCAGCTGCAGCTGCTTTCTGACATCTGCAGAAGCATGTTGTAAGGCATGGCATTTATTTCCACCTGTGCTGCAGTGGGTATAACGCCGTCCTTTCCTCTTTAAACATAGGAGCCACGTTTGGCAGTGTTCAGCTTTCCCACTTTGAATTTTTTAAAGTCTGTTGATTAAGTATTTGTAGTCTCCTTTTCACAAGAGCATGGAAAAGAGAGACTGCCGGGTTTTCACTCTGCTTTCTCCACTCTCCAATCTCCAAGTAACCTTTAATTTGCTTTTCTTTGTTGGTACAGTCTGTGTGTTTGTGGTTCCCGTACGTGGGAGAGCTCAGTGTGCAACTCCCAGGTTTTGCAGACGTTCTTGGGGCCGGCAGAACGGAGCTCTGTCCTCTGGGAGAGAACACACGTCAGCCCTTGGGTGCCATGCTCTTCCTAGATGCAGTGAAGGCTTTGAGCAATAATTTCTGCATTCACAAGTATTTAAGAAGCCTTCTAAAAATTCTGCTTGGAAGGGAGATATTTCCGCCCTCACTTTGTGGACCAGGAAGGAAATGAAGCACCCAATACCCAGCTTGGGAAGGCAAGATGAAAAGTTGTTTCTACATCTCCTGATTTTAGAGCCAGGACCAGACCCTGTTTTATTTTTCCAAAATAACTTTATATGTGTGTTGGTAACTTGATTACTGCGCTGTATTTCACTGAAAAAACTTACAAGGAATGGCAGTGCAGATTTTAAATGAAGAATTCCATGCTTCATGAACTATGGAGAGCCTGTGTTCTCATATGCAGGTATGACCATGCATGCCCTCTCACCGCAATGTAGATCTGATTTATTCCAGTTGATTACATCCTGATGGATCCGGCTGAGAGAGAGAGACTGCTGGTTGGAAGAACCCCGCGCCCGTTTCCCCTGAGAGTCATCCGGGCACCCGTCCCATGGCACAGCTCTTACAAAGAAGCAAAAAGCTGGAATGAAAGCAATCTGTTTGTTGTGAATCCACTGATGCACGCTTTACATCAGCTTTGGCTTTCTGAGTAAGAAATTGCAATTAACATTATGTTGGGATTGTATGGCTTCGTTAGAGAGCGCATCTGCTGACCGATGCTGCAGAGCTCCGAGCGGGGGATGGAGGGGGAATGGCAAAATCTGTTCTCTGTTTTCTAAAGAGTGTTTCATTTTCAGAGCCTGCAGGAATCTCAGCCACGGAATGGTTGTTTCCTGCAATGTCTGGCTGTGAGTGAGGGACGTGCACTCAGTGCTATGAGAAAATCATCTCTTGTTAAATGGTGTTATCCCGAATTCACTTTGGGATAAGGCTTGAAGCGCAATGAAACAGTAATGTAGAATTCTCAATGTTATTGCTGAAATTAACAAAAGAAAACCTTTTGCCTCTGCTAAAACCCAGTCTGTTTCAGTTGGAAGTTGTTCTGGGGACTCTGAGGCGTGTCTTCATGGGAAGTTAAAAATGGTGTTCAGTAACCCTGGGTACTAGTAAGCTTTTACCATTTAAACATTGATGAAATGTAGTTGTTTTTTTTTTTCTCCTAGAGGGTACCCAGGTGGGTGCTTTTAACTATTAATGTGGGGCAGAAGCAGGAGCTGTCGTTCCGGGTGCTCTTACTGTCTGGACTCACTAATAAACCTGCAAAAAAGACAAGTAATATTCTGAGCATTTTATCAAAAATTAACATAATTTGAAATCTGCAAAATGCCAAATGAAATTTGTGAAGCTCTTTACATTTGCCAACTGCAAAGGACAGTTGAGCAAACAACCAAGCAAAAACTGTGGAAATGCACTTGCTGGACAAGCTGGCAGTGACGTGACCTGCATAAGCAACGAGGTTTTATTTGCGTTTGTAAGTTCACTCAAGACCTGGCCGTGTGTCGCTGCGGGCGTTGCTCGTTTGAGCAGAACTCCTCGCAGCGCCGGCTGTTCGCTCCCGCAGGTTCGGCTGCCTGCGGTTTGTTCGCACTCAGGAGCTCCGTGGCGGGGAGCCGCCGCTGCCGCCCGCCGGCTTCGTGGGCGCCGTTCGCAGGCACTGCGCGGAGGCTCGCGCCGTCCTCCTGAACAGGTCAGTGCCTCCCGGCGTGGCGGTGGGGGGGTGGGGATCTGAGGGCTGAGCTGCGGCAAGAGCTGCGCGTTTCTGTCTTATTTCCTGTCATGAAGTAGCAGTAAATTTACATAGAAATGTTAGAGTTCTGATTGAGTTAATGTAAGTTAAGAGAACGCGATTACATTTCAGGTTCCACTCCTATGGATTTCATTTGCAAGATGGAGATCCTTAGTTAGGTACGTGTTACAGGTCCTCAGCAGGCGAGATGAAGTACAGAATTCACACTGACTGCAGCAGTAAGCAGCCATTCCCATTCTGATCCAGGGCCAGCTGCTCTCAGTGGAAAACTCCCTTTGCAGGTGCACTCACCTGTAAGTCCCTGCGTGCTGAGACATCTCTGAGGCAGGAAAGAAATATGGGAGCAGAGAAGTACCCTTGGTCTTAGGCAGGTGGCACTGATGGCCTCAGGAAGTTTTCGGACTGTCTGTTCTCTGGTTAGTTAAGTGGAACCACACAAAACCACAGCATAACCTGCTGTTATGTCAGAAAGTGAGTGGTCCAACCAATTCATGTTTCAGAGCGCTAGAAAAGCAGAATGTTGTTCAAGAGTGTATTTTGAGGGTTGGATTTATTTATCAGCTTTGCACCCTTTTTACAGTGTATAATTGTAAAGGTAAGTTGACTTTCTTATTGATTTCAGTACATTTGGAATGAACTTGGAAGCCTTTGGATTATAAGTATTTCCCCAGAGGTGTGAATGTCTGCCCGATCTGACATTAACCTGGGACGCTTTGCTCTGGTGTGAACCTGTCGATACCAGTTAACTCATGCTGTTTACAAAGGAAACAAAAGAACTCCGTGGTTAGAGGTGTTTCCTTTTAATACCTGTCTCTAGCTTCAGTTCCCTGAGAATCGTCATTAAGCCGTATCTGTTTCAAAGGGTGGCTGAGATGGCAGTGGTTCCAGAGACACCTGAACCAAAGGGAAAAGTGAACGATAGAGAAAAGCATCTGGATGCTGAAAGAGCAATTGCAACCATGAGGGTGCTCGCAGCAGAGCAAATGGGAATAAAGTGACTGGCAGGCTGGAAACTAGAGGGAAGGGAGGCTGAATCTGCCCCCCCGTCTGCAGGAGTTGTGATGACCAGAAACGTGGCCTTTTCAGCATGGAGATCACTCATTTAAGGCGGTGTCTGGTGCTGGTAGGCGACTTCGTTCCGTCATCAGGATCTCAAGGCTCCCATTTAATGCTGATAATTTGCCACCAGTGTTCCATCTATTTCATATTCATTTAAACTAGTCTTAGGTCCCCATGCTAACAGGTATCTTGATGGTGTTTCTCCAGGTGGTGGCAGATGCAGTTTAGTCTGACACCTAGTTATCAATTCTGTGCTCGCTTTTTGGATTGTGCTCATTCTTTGGGTGATCTCCAGCTTAGATTTCATTACAAGGAGGAAGCCTGAGAAGCTTTTAAAAACTTTGTCTGCCTTGTTTTCTTTTAGCTGGATCCCCACTTGTGCATCGATTTTACGTGATGAGAAAAGGAAGTGGCTTCATTTTGCTCCTGGAAATAGCAGGGATTCACCCCAGCAAATCGAGAGCTACTTCAGCTCCGTGGCGACTCTCATGTCGTTGCAGCTCCGTCAGATGGTTGTTAGCTCCTTGGAGGACCTTCTTCGGTTTTTTATGATGCATGAGGTGTGTGCCACCAGGTGTATCTGTGCTCGCTGCTGCCAGCATTATGTGGGGATGGTAACTCATGCAGTCACAAAACATAATTCTCTTTGAGGCTGAAATACTCCAGATAGCTTTAGCCTTACTGGAATAGGGCTGAGCCCTTCGCATCACCGTTCCTACTCAGTGGATTTTTTTCAAGGGCGAGGAACTATTTACTCAAATAATGATTTTGCAGGCCTGGAGTTATAATTAAGAGTTTTCGACTCCATCTTGAGGGGATGTGCTGTTTTTTAATGGCATTTTTGAGTTTTATTTGCCTTGACCTTAACCTGGCCAACCTGTTCTCATAAAAGCACACAAATTACCCTCTTTACATCAGAAGTGTGCAGCTGTATGTAATCCTTTGCAGAGAGAGCTTGTGTATGGTGTCCCTGTCTATACCAGACGAGTGCCCTGTACTATTTCAAGCAATGCGTTTAATTATGAAAATGAACATCAGACTGCAAGAGATTCTGTGGTTCTTTTGGCTACCACAGAGTTGTCTTCTTGGAAGTGAGTTTGTTAAATATCAGGTCACACAGAATGGCTGCTGTGATGAGGCAGGAGCCATAATGAGCATGGCAGCTGAAATGCTGCACGGCAGGCAGAGGTCAGAGGTGATGCCCAAGGCAGGCTCCCCTCGTGGCCGGCTGCTGCTGCTTTTTGTTTGGTGGCTTGAAATTCTTACAGCTTCCACATTACCGTCTTAGATGTGGGTTAGCATTTTGTTACTGTAGAAGCAATTTTGGGGTAGGGCAGTTCTTATTAACCATCAAGACAATTAAAGCAAGCAAAAAAACCCCTACAGAATCTTGTATTTGATGCTTGGTTTTATTTCTGATAATGATTTTTTCTTCACTTTGGGTTTTAGTCCTGTGTGGCACTTGGTGCTTAGGCACCGCGAGGCAATTAGGCTTAGCTCCAGCTTCCTAATTCTGTGTCTTACAGATTGCTTTAGGAGTTGGCATCTGAACATCTTGTATGTTGGTGCAGCAGTGTTCTGACTAAGAGCTGGTGAAGAAAATCCCATTGGTGCTCTGTAGTTAAAAGAGTGGGGACGTGGGTGACAGTTAAATGATTGCAGTTGTAATTGATTTATTTGGCATGTTCAATTTTCATTCTTTTCTCCAAGGATGGGAGTGATTTTGCAGAACCCTATCAAGAAATGCAGTTCTTTTTGCCTCAAATACTGATAGTCAAACTCGGTGTGGAAGAACCCAAGATTGTCTTTGAGCCACCTTTGAACGAATGTTGGGATTTCATCAGTCTGTGCTTCAGGGAGATCCTACAAAGTGCAGAGGGGCTTCCAAAGGTACTGCAAGATTGCAGCTCCACGTAAAGTACAACTTTGTGAGTTAAAAAACACGTGGTGTGAAATGTTACCTACGAGAGTCACATCCAAGGAACTGCATTTTGTTTTATAGAAGGTATTGTAAATGCTCTCACATCACTTGCAATGATTCCCTTTAGGTAGAGAGAATTCTCTTTCCTCAACTAAAAAGAGATGACCTCGCTCTCAGTACAGTCAAACCAGATGAACCGTTGTTTGCAGAGTACATAAACAAACTTGAGGAGATCTTTGAGAGCAACATGCTTGGCCCACAGAGGTGAGTTTTGTCTGTTGACCCTTTTGCCCATCACGTTCTCACATTCCTAAAAACACTGATCTATTTGACTCAAACATTAAACAATTTGAGCCAATTTGTTTCTTGCTATAACAAATCTTCACATTGGAAGCTTGTGTTTGTTTTTGTCATAAGGTACTTAAACATGTACAGGAAATACAGCCATCTTTTGAACAACGATGCACAGCAAGACGTTACGGATTTCTTGAATGGAAGTCCATCCTTAGGAGCTTTAAGAGAGGTAATACATAACTGACAACCGCTGTGCATTCATACAGCACATCACACCTGGAGGTCACTGCAAAAGCAGTGCCTCCTCTTTATTCCCATGGAAACTACAACAGATACAAAGAGCACAGTGATGCTGTTTGATAGAGCAAGTTCTCAGCTACAAAACACTGCTTTTCAACAGTCACTGCCATTAGCTGTGCATTTTCACCAGCGCTGAACAGGAGCTGTGCACTGCGCTCGTGAAGCTCTGCACAGAGGTGCCCAGTGTCACTGTCACCGCTGCTGAGATGCAGCACCCACCTCTCACTATGCCAACGCCCACTGCTGGGTCTCCATAAACATTCATAATTGTTGATGAACATCAGTGAGTGCCATTTTTTGTTCATGGAGGAATTCAGTGACGCCCCTTTGCTTCATCTGCGCTTCCACATCAGACACCATTCTGTTGGAGTGCCCCGTTCTGTCAGCTCTGTCACGCAGCAGTAAAAAGTAATGGAGTGTTGGTGGGAAGGTTCAACCTCTGCTGCCACCTCACCAATACCTGCCTCTGTCAGAGTCGGCCATCACATTAAAACAGGAGGCATTACTTCTGGAGCAGCCATCGTACATTGCTGTTCTGAAGAGTTTCAATTCAGATGGTTTGTTTCACCCTTGGATCACATGGGAGTCCATCTCCCTTACTCCATACGGCCGCTATGCTGAAGGATATTTCTCTCTGGCCTTCTTCTCTGGGTTCTGTTGGATGCCAGCTGAAGGCTGTGCGGAGTACCAGGTGAATCTGGGTCTCGCTGGTCTGTTAGCTGTCTTGTCCTTAGCCCTGCCCCCTTTCTTTGCTGCATTTGTGAGTTAACCTCTGCCCGAATACTTCCTGAGGCATCTTCTGGTGTTCCTTAATGCGACATTCTCCTGTGCAAAGATTTCAGCCCTGTTTCCTTGTTGGGAATTAATTAGCTGTTGTTTAGCATCGTTCGTCTATGAGCTTGAAAGACAAACAAAAAAACATCGTATCTATTATTTTCCATTTGTAGAAGATTGACAGCTTCACAGAACTGAAAAGGGAGATTGCTTCCCTGCGTGTCACTGTCCCTCTGGCCATGTTCTGCCTGGATGCTGCACAGCTGAACGAGGAACTCTGCGTTCGGACGCAAAATCTTAGAGATGCACTGGTTGACTTTGAGGTGATGGAAAACAGGGAGTTAAATAAAAGGTGCGTGTTGTCAGTATGTGTGGTTGTTGCTTTCTGAGTGCGATGCTGCTGTGTATCTGTGTCTGAGATGGCTGCATTCACCTGGTGCCTCTTCTACCAACACAGGCACGTGCGGGGAAGGACCCCAAATTGAGTGTAAAAGGAACAGAATGCTTTCCCTGCTGGCACCCAGCTAAAGCAGGGTGCAGAGTGCAGTCTGTAGATCAGCTTCTCTTGAATCTGACTTTTTTTTTTCCCCTGGGCAAGCAGCGGTTCTGATTGCATACTTGTGGCAAATTTAACAATGGTACATTTAAAAACAATTAAAATGAGGATATAATTTGACTTTATTGTGATGGGATAATCATGGATCTCTGAACTTAAAAAATAAAAAAATTACCATCAGGGACAGAATTCTTTCACAGTGAATAGAGACAGAGAGTAGCTGTTTGTTTCTGTTTTAAAGGAAAGGTTCCCCTCACTTATGCAGAAAGCATCTCCTGGTGGAGACCAGCTGTTCTTCGTGGGGCCTCTGTCTGCACTCACCGGGGGGCACCAAGGCCATGAGCTTGTTTGGGAGCCCCAGGCTGCTTTAGTGGAACTGACCTCAGTACAGAGCAGGAATCTGGGACAAGGGCATCTATTGCTCTAACAAAGAGGGAAAACAGCAGGATTTGTCCCTGTTTTCCATTCCAATGTAAAAAGCTTTTTAAAAAGCTTTTTAAAATTGATTTTTCATCATCTTTGTACTTTGTTTCATGCCGTGCACCTGATCTTATATTTGTGGAGGGATTATGTGAGCTCTTGCTTACTGCATTTAAACTTTTATTTTTGCCACAAGTCAGGTCTTGAAAAAGTAAATTCTAAACTTGTGGGAAATAAACTGTTGATGTGCTGCTGTTGTTAAATTGGACCCGATTTAATGATTGCTTTATTATGTATCAGTTCCTACAAACACAGCAGAGAACTGATTTTGCAGGGTAAAATGTAATCCTTAATAAATGTATCTCTGTTGTGTATATTCATCTGAATAATTGGTGTGTGAAGGACAAACTCCACGAGCAGAATCTTACACCTCCCTTCACCTACAGGCGCAGTTGTAAGCCTGTTTGTTGTTTTCCTTCCTGTAGGATTTGTGGTGAATATAATTCAATTGCAAACAGAATGAGCAAGCTGCCTCTGAACACAGCAGAGCTGGTGGAACTGGACGCCTACTTAAAGAAATCCAGTCGGATCACTGCCTCCAAACTGAGGCAGGACGTCTGTGAGGCCGCCCGCAGGCTGCAGTTCCTCATGGACTACGCTGACCTTTCTGGTTTGTCTCCATATAAAAACATTCATAGGTGGATGCTGGGCTCTGTGTGGGTGAACGGTGCGTCTTGTAGAGCGAAGATGAAGTTCTGCTCACTGCAGGCTTCCTGAGTCCTGCAGCGCTGCAGTGAATGGCGGGTGCTAAACAAACAGAATGTGAAGATGGAAATGTCAGTTACCATGCTATAGCTCTTGTGAATCAGTCAGCATTGACGTGCTCTGGAATAATAATGATTAACATTGTTTTATCCACTTCATGGAGGTGTAATCTACATATTTAGTTGGGAATAATCTGTCACTTTACGTAGTTGGACTCGAATATCGTTTCACAAATATGTATTCTGGCAAGTTATTCTTAGTGATTTCTCTGTCTAGTTAATGTCTAGAAGTTTACCTTCTTCACGTGATTTTAGAGTTTTGCTATCAGTCTAACTTGTTTTAGCAAAAAGTTCATTATCTTCAGCTCCTGGCTGAAGATCATTCAGCCAGCAGCTCGAAAAAATAGGAGGTTCATTCCTAACTCACTTATTCCTGAATGCAGTCTTGTCTTCTTTTGCTTCTACTTCTCAGTCTATTAGGTCACTGCTTCAAAGGTAGATTCTTCAAGATGTCTATATATATAATGTTCTCCTTTTAGGTTATGACATACAGCTGAATAGCACGGTTCTCCATTGGCCCAATCAGATCGAAGTGATGTTTGAAAACTGTGCAGATGAGCTGAGCAGCAGGAGGGAACACGCAGAGCTGGTTTTGCTGGAAAGGTATGTTGTGAAGATGTTTTATTTCATTGGATGTTTCTAAAGGAAGAGAACACCTCCTTATCAGTAAGAGAGAGAGAATTGCAAATAAATAGAACTTGGAAAGCAGCTGAGAAAATAAGAGAGAAACCTGCTTGAAAATATGATGGAAATTCTGAGAAGATGTTGGTCAGGGTAAATGAGAACGAATTTTGAAAGGTTTGAAAGGAGAAATGAAGGAATGGCTGAGTCCTGTTACATCTGTTTGCGTTGCTCCTTTATCTCCTTCAGGCAGTGAAGGAGATAAAGTATTTAAGGTAGAGTAGTAAATCTAAGTGAGCTGGGTCGGTTGGGAGGTTTGAAAATGAATTTGGAATTGGAGTGTGTAGTATTGGTGCAACGGATGCATGGGTTTTATTGGGGTCTGTACTTTGTGCCGGTTCTGGGGTCACATTTCATGTGACAGCATTTGTTGTAATTCATTAAAGAGCTGAACCCTAAAAAGGAGCAGAACAGAGCACCACCTCACCTCCGCTGTCTTAACTCAGGTGTTCACGGTTTGATGAAACGCTAGAAGGTTATAACAGAGAAATAGAAAGCTACAAGAAGCAAGAAGTCATGACCATAGAGGAGATGAGGAGCAATGCTGAGAAACTGAAGGAGCTAAATAGGAATCTAGATGAAGCAGTGGCTGAACTCGAGGTTAGTATTTTTTGTGTCAGCTATGAGGTGGGCTGCAGTGTTACAGGGTGAAAAATGCTTTTCGGGGTTCTGGGCGCACACTGTCAAGCAGGCTTAATGATTCCCAAATTCAGGAGTGTGTGGCTGCTATCTTCTTATCCCACAGTATGACTGCTGAGTTGAAAAATGTGTTTTGGGGAGGAGAAATATTTATTAAGTCCTTTAAATGGAATAACTGTAATTGCAAGCAGTCAGCAGCAGCAGGCTGCTGCCCATGAGAAACAGCTCTTCAGACAGAGGTGGCAGGAGGATGCTGGGGAGCCAGGTGCAGTTTTTCCTGAGTTGTGCTATTGGCATTGTGTACAAGTCTCTCTGCTTATTCTTTAATTAAAACCAAATGTTTTCCAGCTCCTTGTATCTTGTAATTAAAACCAAATGTTTTCCAGCTCCTTGTATCATTTCTAGAACTGCCAATGGACATTAATATTTAATATTAATATTAATATTTAATGTGCGTATTATAGCACAGACAGGAAAGTTTTCAGGTGATAGAAGGAAGCAGAACACCAAGGTTCCTAGATTCTATTAGAGCTCTCCAGCCAATATAGAGTGGTTCTGGGCTGAGCAGTTTCTTGGTTGTGTCTCTATTGGGATCTAAGAGTGGTTACCTTTGAAAGTCTCACAGGTATTGTGAGGCTTTATTAATAATCTAAATAACAGCAAGATGAAATTTCTGCATATACAGAGCCTTAAGGGCCAAACGTTTAATGAAGTTCTGCTCAAAAGAGAAGATTGGACCAACGAAATCAGCATGAGATTTAGATAAATTGCTCCAATCCCTGTGTATCAACTGCTGTAATCTGACTGGAAGGCAGCCAGTGCATCCAGCTGTGCGAGTGAGCAGCACTGCTGCGCTGTAGGCAGGGCAGAGCAAATCACTGTGCTGGTGCAGTTTGTCACTACGTACAAAGCGAGGGATGCATCCACGCAGTGTAAGTGACACTGAGCAGATCTCTATTGGTCTCGATGTTCCTCCGCCTCCGGCTCAGATTGAATGACTACATGTATTAGAAGAGGTCTGTTGGTGTGCAGACACAAACTTTGGATTAGGTCTGAATTCAGGCAGTGTTGTGTTTCCCTTCCTTACCTGTAAAATGAAGAAGGCAGTGATTTTCTCTAAATCTTTGCGTGTTCATTTATACTGCAGGAAATTTTGGACAAAGACAGTATTTATTATCAATAGATTCAGCAATTAATGATTTGTTTGGTTGGAGTTCCCAAATGTTTCTGTGACAGAAGCTCAAAGCAAGCAATTCCAAGTGAAGGCAATTCCGGTGTGACTGAAGTGTTTCAGGGTGCCTTGGAAGCTTGTGAGACACAGCATTACTGCCCATGTGCAGTTACCCATCAAGCACTTATTTCAGTAGTAAGAGATACCAACAGTTAAAGGGAGTTTACAGGAACGCGTTTGCCTAGAAGCCATGGGCGTGAGTCTGCGTACGTGTCTGGCCTTTGGCATGTAAAAAATTATAACAAAAATTAACTATTAGCAAGTTCTTTTTTTTTTAAATAGAAATAAGATTTATTTTTATTATTATTATTATTATTTTAAATAAAGGCAATAAATAAAGAAGAGGAGTTACTCGAGCGGGAGAAGAGTTACTTTCCTTTACTGCAGATTATGTTCACAAAGAAGCAGCCCATTGAGCAGCTCTGGATAACGGCATATGATTTTCATACCAAGTCTGAGGAGTGGATGCACGGTGAGGCACTGATGAGATGTGTTGTTCAGTGAGTCAGGCAGGGGCTGAAAGGGTTGCCTGGTTGTTGTGAGATAACAGCTCTGAAGATTGAAGGGTTGGAATCCAGCACCAAAACAAAACTGTAGGCATGGACTTTGCAGTGATATTAAACAAACAAAACCTGAGTGATTTCCAGAGGGAAGATACGATCCACCCTGAATTGCTCACTCTGTTCTCTTTGTGTTGCTGCATTCAGGATTTCTCCATAAATTGAATGCTGATGAAATTACTGAAGAAATTGGCAGTATGTGGAGAACGATGTACAAGCTCAGCAAGAGTTTTCCAGACCTGGCCGGGCCGAGGCGTTTAGCAGAAAGCACAAAATACAAACTTGACAAGTTTAAGCAGCATCTTCCTGTCCTGTCCCTTGCCTGCAATCGCGGAATGAAGGAGAGGCACTGGGAGCAGGTATGTCAGGCTCTGCCCAGCCTGGGGGGCACTGCTGCACGTGCTGGGGACAGTTCTGTGTGCCACCGTAAGAAGGTCTGTGCTTTGTAGATCAGGTTCTGAAATCTCCAATGGTACAGATCTGAACTCTTCCAAAGTAATTTTTGGCAGAAAATGGAGTGGGTCGGGTACACGAGCACGGCTCAGCGTTTATTTCTTGCTGTTTGATAAATCTGTGACAAGTGTACCTCCTGCTAATAGGTGTTACTTCTTACTTCATTTTCAGATTAGTGAAATAGTGGGATGTGAAATCAGACCCAACGAAGGTACTACTCTTCTAAACATGCTGGAACTGGGACTCTCAAAATACATTGATCAGTAAGAAGCTCACTCTGCTTTTTTTTCGTTCCTTCTTCTTACAATCACTATTTCATGTGCCAGATAACAAATTACAGTTTTAATCTTCTTGCGTGTTAAAAACTCCCATATTTTCGCAGCTTATTTTAACAAAGCCTGATGGAGCTGTCAGGTGTCTCTGTGGAACAAAGGCAACAAAAAATGGTCATATTCCCAAAGCACATAATTTCTGCATTCAGAATTTTCTGTCCATATTTGTATCTAAACTAATACTAATTTCTCCACCTGGTGAGCTTGGAAGCCCATACATATTCCCCAAGATGAGAATCTGTGTGAAAAATCCATGTAAAAGTTAGCAGCTCTTTGGTTGCAAAAGCATTTCAAAGTTACGTTTCATTTCAACTTAGGCTGGAACCCATCGGAGCAGCTGCAAGTAAAGAGCATTCTTTAGAGAAATCAATAGAGAAAATGAAATCAGAGTGGATCAGTGTACAGTTCAGCCTGGTGAAGTACAGAGATACTGTGAGTAAATGTGAGCTCTACATATGCATTGTTGGAAATAATTATTTTCATTTTCCGTGTTAGAGGAAGTCACTGTTGTTTCACAGTGGTGTGGTGGAGAGCAGTATCATACCAGGGCCTGGGCAAATGTGTCCATTACTGCATTCTTCTGTTTAGACCTTCATGTCTGGGAACATCTGTGATCTCAATATATTCATGCATAGAAATTGGTGAGACTGAGAGCTTCTGCAGTTTCATATGGAAAGGTGAACAACGGTGAAATGTCTCACTTACCCAGAAGACAGAGGAAATCACGTACTATGGAGGAGAGAAAGCTCCAGGGGGACCTTACAGCCCTTGGAGGACTGAAAGGGCCTGCAGTAAAGCTGGGGATGGACTTTTTATAACAACATGAAGCAACGGGACAAGGGGAAATGTTTTTAAACTAGAAGAGAGTAGGTTTAGACTAAATGTTAGGAAGAAACTCTCCCTCATGCCAGTGAGAGTGGAGACACTGGCACAGGCTGCCCGGTGAGGCTGTGGATGCCCCCTGCCTGGAAGCACTGCTGGGAGGCCAGGCTGGATGGGGCTGTGAGCAACCTGGGCTATGGGAGGTGTCCCTGCCTGCAGCAGGGGGTTGGGACGAGATGCTCTGAAAGATCCCTTCCAACCCAAACCATCCTGTGATTCTGTGAAAAGGTGGTTATAACCACTAGCATCCCTGGCTTACTTCCCACTTGCAACACTAGTGCCTCCCTTGACTTTGAAATAGTGATGCACAGTAGAGAGACTGTATCTGCAGATGTGTTTTGGGCCTGCTCAGTGCCTTGCTGCTTCCCTGCCTTCAGCCATCAGAGAACAGGGTGGCAGGAAGTTGAGTGAGCATGAGGTTGAGAAGCAGTGAAAAGGAGCAACTGCAGTTTACTTTAACATGTGATGTATTTTGCAGAACAACAGCATCCTGTCAGCAGTTGATGACATCCAGCTTTTACTGGATGATCACATTGTTAAGACTCAGACGATGTGTGGTTCTCCCTTCATCAAACCAATGGAAGCCGAATGCCGGGTAAGAAAAAGCTGGTTTGCTTGAGCTTGTGTGTCTCTCATGATGTGGTTTCTGCAGTGCTTTCATGTGTTTTGTATAGTTTGATAGTTTGAACCTTTTCAAGGGATCACACGTTCATATTTTTCTCCAAGAGCTTTGAATTGATGGTGTCCAGACAAAGGTGTGCAAAGCTCGCTTTACAGCTGAAGCAAACATAGCTGCTGATCCCAGCAGTTCTGCCCACCATTTGCTGTAAAAAGTGGTCGTGCAGAAGTGTGCCTATTGTTTAGAAGGAATATTCTTATATTTTTAAAAAATAATGCTGATGCTTTGCTCTGGTAGCTGGCTTGGCACAGCTTTTGGATGCTTGCTGCAAACTTGATCCAAAATTAGTTCCCAGCTGGAGTACAAAGGCTCGGAAAGAAAAATCAGTGGGTTTTTGCTGTTGAACACCTTGTAAGCCACTGTAGGCTTCTCCACAAACCTCTGCCAGTACAGAAGTTGTGAACTGTGAAGCCTTGTACAAATACTTGAAAAGCTTCTCGCTCCTTCGGCCTGCATATTTATTTTGCAGGTGTGTGTGCTTCATTAAGACATACGGTGTCCTCTCACTTGGTTGCTAGCTGCAGATCCCCGTCAGCCAGATAACTCCTGTGAGGGGAATCACCTTGAAGAAAGTGGGAAGCATGAGCCGTAGTCCCATATTCCTTCAGATCTGAGTTGGAGAACTGTTTTATGACCTAATCAATTAATTTAAAGAGAAGCAGGTGCAGAATGCACTTCTGAACTGCTGTTAAGTGAGAAGTCTTTCATCAAGTAAACTGTATGGGGATTAAGGCATGCATTAATGGTGCAGTATCACTCTTGGGATGCTTAGGCTTTTTTTAATAGGGTTCTTTCCAGTTTGTCAGAGTAAACTCTTCCAGTGATATTTTTCCAAATAAAAAAACATGGGAATGCAGTGCTGCATTACTTTAGTAACCTGAGGTCTTCTACTGTCACTCTTCTGATCAATCTACATGTTCAAGTGGCTGCTCGTTAGTCTTACATATCAAATGTTTTCAATGCAGGCTTGGGAAGCAAAGCTGACTTTAATGCAAAACATCATAGATAGCTGGCTGAAATGCCAGGCAACATGGTTGTATTTGGAACCAATTTTTAGTTCAGAAGATATTGTAGCTCAAATGCCAGAAGAGGGCAGAAAGTTTGGCATTGTGGATGCGTACTGGAAGGACATCATGGCACAAGTGGTGAGTGCTAGCATTTAAAGCACGGACTGTCATGTATACCAGTGACATTGTGGCTGCTGCTGAGAAGATGGACCTGCTGGGTTTTAGACCTTGCTGTTTGCATTTAAGTCACAAGAAGGTCTGAAATCTGGTGTTGTAGTAAAAGGGATTTCTCTAGAGGATGGATGCTGTGGGGTGACGTAGGGCTCCAGTGACATTTTAATTTTAAATTGTTTGTACAAACATTTAGTAAACTTTCATCAATTTGTGCTGCATTTGTTGTAATACAGGTGAAAGACTCGAGGGTACTTGTGGCAACTGAGCAACCCAGGATGTTACATAGACTGCAGGAAGCAAACGCTCTCTTAGAAGACATTCAAAAGGGATTGAATATTTACTTGGAAAAGAAGAGATTGTTTTTCCCAAGGTAAATTAATTAATTAATCAGGCCTAAAAATCTGTAAGCTCTTTCAAACAGTTTCTGCTGAGCTGTTAAGTCTCATCTCATAAACGTGTGGGACACAGTGCCGTGGGACAAAAAATGAAACTCTGTTCTTCTTTCCAGATTTTCATGAGTGTTTCTCTGTTTGAGCTAAGTTTGCAGTGCCAAGGGCATGCAGATGTGGGGAAAAAGTCTGCCTGGCATTGCTTCCATTTGTGCTTAGAAGCACTTCGTCACTCACGGGGCATTTTTGAGGCAAGCTGCTACTTTGCCCTGTCTGTTTTGGGCTCTGTCTCTGCCTTACCTTCTTTGGCTGTGCAGAGATGTGCAGTACGTGTGGCTGATAAAGGATTGTGAGGAACAGGATTCTGTGTTTTAGCAGGTCTTTGTAACTGCTCTGGTACATCTGCTCTTCCCAGAGTTTTACGTGGGTTTGAGAAACCATCTTCTTCCTCCACTGCATGAAAAGAAAGTTGTGCTGAAATTCTGACTGAAGCAAGTGTTATAAGTTATATGATGTTAACAGTAACTTAAAAGAAAGGGGTCTGAAATAATAATTTCTCCTCTGTTATGTTGACATTATAAGCAACAGTAAGAACAATTTATCTTGCAGGCAGTATATGTTTAATGACAGTTTTTGTGCTTGGAATGTTCATATTCATTAGTTATACTTTTCTGGCAGATTCTTTTTCCTGTCTAATGATGAACTGCTGGAAATACTCTCTGAAACAAAGGATCCCCTCCGAGTGCAGCCACACTTAAAGAAGTGTTTTGAGGGAATTGCTCAGCTGGAGTTCACCGAGAATTTGGAGATTCTAGGCATGATCAGTTCAGAGAAGGAAATCGTTCCTTTCATAGATAGAATCTATCCTACAAATGCAAAAGTAATTTTTTTTTCTTACTGTGATATCAAATGTATGCTTTGCTTACAGGCTATGTTTTTGGAGAATGAAATTTAAAATGTTTAGGATGAGATCGTGAAAGGCGTTTAGGGATGGGAAACAAAAAAGGAATTCCTGCAGAAATGAGTGAGGTGTAACAGCTTGGTAAATTCCTCGGGCGCTTCTCTGCCTCAGCGCACACCGCGTAGGAGACGTGGCACAGCCACGCCGTGCAATCATCTGTGTAAATGCCCAGTGTATGGATAGCTGTGCCTTCAGAACATGGCGCAGCATGGCTGAAACGCAGAGGAATGAGGGCAAGGAGGAGTGCCACCGAGGAGCGCAGCCCGCAGTCAGGGCGGCTGGGAGCCAAGCCCAGAGGCTGCCCTCCATCTTTGTCCTGCAGGGCAGGCTGTGCTATAGAATGGTTTGGGTTGGAAGGGACCCCAGTGTCTGAACACTGCTCTGTTACTTCGTTATACCTGCGTTAAGCCTGGAATAAAAGGCAGGAAAGCAGTAGGATAGGAAATAGCGGGAAGACAAGGGGGAAAAATGTGGGATCTTGAACGATGGGATCTGTGTTACTGTACTCCCACAGAAGTCGTTCCCCCAGCTGCTGTACCAGAGGGGTAACTTGCTTCATCTCAGCTGTTGCTAAAACTAGTGGTAATCCACGAGGCAATCCGTACTCTGAATTATACTGCTGTGCTCTGAGTATAAGGCACTTCCAAGATTGTTGAAGGCAAAACCTGATAATCATAATTCCACTGTTTGTTGTAGTCTTCAAATTCAGAAGTGCTGATAAGTATCCGGGCAGTTGGACTGGATGATCTTAGGGGTCTTTTCCAACTTCGGTGATTGTTAAATTCTGTCTCATTCCCTCCTTTTTCTGTTCTCAACCTGAAGGTATGAAGGTGAATTACTGAATGGTACCCAAACAGAGATGAGAGGTGGGGAATGTTGTGAGGTCCACAAACCGCCTTTTACCCCCTAAATCTTCCTCCAGGAATAAAATATCCTGTGATAAAATGACCAAGCTTATTTGGCTGTGCTGGCTGGCGTCTTGTTTTCTTTTGTAGGAAGCCCTGTGTGTTGATTCCGATGGATTCTCTGCAGTGAATTGATTTGCCTGCCTGAAGGCAGTGTTAGCTGCAGAAGTGCCTGTCAGAATCTGGGAAATTTCTAGCTACTTTGTCCTCCTAAATGAGAGAAAAGTCTATTAGAATTTGTTGTATTTCAAAGGGTTTGCACTTTAAGAAGAACATAATCAAAGAATGCTTATTGACTCGACTGCTTTTCCTACTCAAAGGGCATGGTAGAAAAATGGCTTTTGCAAGTTGAGGAAATGATGCTGGCCAGTGTAAGACAAGTTCTTCAAGATGGCATAGGAGGATACGTCAAGGTAATTGGTCCTGAATTACAGTGCAAAATAAGTTTCACAAGCAACTGTATGTGAACAGATTGTTCCCATTCTTCTTAGCCAGGGCAGCCTGTTTAAAGATCAGGGGAATCCTTATCCTTGTTCAGTACTGCGCGTGAAGTTTCAGTTCTAATGTTCTCGAGTAAAAAGTGACAAAGCTTTCCACACTAGCTCTCATTTATTTTCAGCATGAGACAAAAGAAATTGGGGAAAATACTTATTACAGTGCTGTGATCAAGTGTGTTTATGTGCCTTTGAAATGGATCTTTATGTTCAAGGTTCCTCGAAAAGCTTGGGTTCTGCAGTGGCCTGGGCAGGTGGTGATTTGTGTTTCATCCATTTACTGGACAGAAGCAGTATCTGAGGCCATAAGGAAAGGAACCTTACAAGTAAGATTTTCTTCTGCTGTTGCCCTAATCAGAGTTTAGTGCTTATTAATAAAACCTCTGTCTAACCAGGATGATCAATCAGCAACACACTGCTTTCTGATTCCTTGCTCTCATTGACTCTGTATCTTCAGTGGCTTTGCTGGGGGAAGTGATGTTACTGTTCTACAAGATTATGCTGGCATATAAATGAAAGTACAACACAAACAGTCATAAACTGGTGTTAAGCACTGTCTTTTTATTCCTACCTCCCATCTTTACCTGCAAAGCTCCAGGAGAACCTGGAGGCAACAATCTTTTCTTGCCGTGTGTTACAGTTATTTGCCTGCTGCTAGATTCTCTTACCATAAAGGTGAAGCAGACAGATTTGTTCTTCTGTCCAGTCTTGTTATTTCTCCTGGTGTGTTTGTGGTACTGCTGTCATCACACAATGTTCAAATAATGCTCAGCTGGGGCTGATGAAGTGCATGATCAAGTAATGGAAATAATTCTGTTGAAATTTTGTCTGATGCTAATAGTGTGTGAGAATTAATTCAGGGATTTGTTCTGTCAGTACATTGGACTGCTTTTTAACCACATACTGCGTTTTAAAGCTAGCACCTTGTTTCTGTATCCTTACTGCACATCTTCTATCTGACTTGTCTGTGGTGTTTAACACTAGCTGAAGATCCTATTCCATACCTTCAGGCACAGGGTTGCTGGCTGCCTGTTTCTCTGGCCTGCTGCGGTCTGGATGGCAGCACAGCTGTAGGACGAGTCACTCTCCCTGGCTTGGGTCATCTGGAAGGCTTGCTGAGGATGCACTCAGTCCCACTGCCTAGATCATGAATGCAAACTCAGGAGAAAATAATTTAAAATGTTCTTAATTAAGTTAGGAGAATCTTAGGTTTGTATCAGTATTAATTTACAGCTAACTACAAATTGTGGAAGAAATATAATCCAAATCTACGTGACAGTGAGTCAGCACACCTCCTGTGATAGAAATCTTGCATTTCTACTGGGGAAAAAACACTTCTGCTTGCGTTATATTTCAGGCCATAAAGCTTTCTAAAATGCTCACAGTGCAATAGAACTGCAAAGTGGGAAAGAGAATGTAAACTGTTGAGTGATGTTGGGCGTCCCGTCACTGCACTCAGACAGGAGCTCTCTCTGATGCACCCATGGCAGCTCAGGAAGCACTGTGCCATTTCCTTCATGCCTGCACTCTGCTTCTGTGACAGGATTTCTTGGAGGAGAGCAATCGGCAGATTGGAGACATCGTTGACTTGGTGAGAGGTAAACTGCCCAGCGGAGCCCGGCTGACTCTCGGAGCTCTCACTGTCATCGATGTGCACGGTAAGGACGCCTTGTTCCATACGGGCAGGACTGATGTACTTTGCTAAACCGTGGAAAGTGGCAGCTCCAATTCTTCCTCCACCAAACAGAAGATGAATTGCAGGGTTAATCATTTTCATTGGTTAATTCCCAGGAGATGAAAATCAGGTGCAGTGGCTGGCCTGGTGCATGGGGTCCAGCTATTGATAGAGGCGCGAGGACCTCGAGCAGCCTCTGTGAGCTGTCTCAACACTTTCCCAGTGGCCCTCTGTTTTTCTTAGAGCAGCAGGGCTGAGGGGAGCTGCTCACACTCTCGCTGGGGAGCAGCAGGCAGCATTCTCTTGCTTTTCCAGCATTTTCACTGCTTGAAATGAGCAAAATGGTTCTGCTCAGTCATGCTAATAAAAAAGGTTATTCTCTTTCTCTAAAACATTCTTATGCTATCTTAGGGCATTAAAATCATGATTTGATTTGTTATGTCTCTACACGTTGCAATGATTTGTAAGGTTTTTGTTCATGCATCCTTCTAGTCTCTGCTGAAATTCTCTTTGGCTCCATACTTAACTTGGTTTTTGGGTTGCTGCAATATATCAGTGAAGAAGGAAGAAAAGTTAGCCTTGGACTTGAATGTTTAGCCATCATACAGAGTTCAAACACGCAGCTGTGTAACTGCTGAGGATCTTGCATCTTGCACCTTAGAAACAAATTCTGATGTAAGCAGCATTCTGTCACTTCCTGGCTCGTTCGTGGTCTATTTATCAGTGTGGAATTTGGCCATGAGAGTGGATTTTGGTGTTTTTTTTCTGCAGTATTGGGGAAAATAAGTGTCCCATGTAGGCTCCTTCAGCCACTGACTTCAAACAGCCTTTACAAAGTTACTGCACAGTGATGGAGATCGCTCAGCCTACACAGCTCTGCGTCCGCTTAGAATTGGCGCTGGGATCTGGATCAGGTGGAGCTGGTTTCCTGTACGAAAGCTGGGGATTTCTTTCTGACATGAAATTTGTCCTACTGCTCTAAATGTGTGTAAGGAAATATGCTCTTATGTGTACGTAAGGAAATATTATTTTACTTACACAGTGTTCTAAGTAAACAAAGATAGTAGGAGTGTTTGGATTTTTAAAAACCATCTGTCCCCAACTCTGCAGCTCGTGACGTGGTTGAAAAATTGGTTGAAGACAAAATCACAGATCTGAATGACTTCCAGTGGATTTCTCAGCTGAGATACTACTGGGAAGGGGAGGATGTGATAGTGCGAATGATTACCACAGAAGCCAAATATGGATACGAATATCTGGGCAATTCCTCACGTCTGGTTATAACCCCGCTAACAGACCGGTGTTACAGGTGAGCTGTGTTGTTTATGAATAGCATCTTTGTTTAATGATTTGCAGTCTGTATTTGATTTCATTTGTTACAGTTAATAATTGTAGGAGCTTTAGCCTCTGAGAGTTCCAGGAAGGTATTGGAGGCAGATCTCACCCATATTCTTTGTCCAAATGTTTTAAGGTATACATACAGCACTTAGATTCCTGTACTAGTAGAGTGCTAATCTCTGTGGTACGCAGGAAAGTGCCTCTGAAAAAAGCTGGGAGGTGATATAGTGGAAATGTAACAAACTGTATGGTAATACCAGTGTGTTTATTCCTGTAAATAAGGCATAGATGTGAGTGTGCCCACCTGTCAAATTAAGAGCTGCTATAGTCACTGGTGCCTGACTGCTGGTAGGTGGGTGACTCTTCCACTGCTTACTTGCAAGAGGCTGGAATGGAAACACTTCGTCCTCCGAGGGCATTTGGGTCTTCACTTGCAGTGTGCCCTGGAGACATGGGTCATCTCAGGGGTAATTTTAGATTTTGAGATTTAAAGATGCTTCTTGATAGCTGTCCCCAGGCAAATACATAGGTTGAGGGAATGTTACTCGGGCACGGAGCGGCTGCAAGCTCACTGTTGCACTCAAGCCGCAGCTAAATGGTGACATTATTGCCTAGGCCAGCAACCACTCGCTGTTCTGCCGTGCACAGGGGTAGTGGAGAGATAGTGGGACTGCTGCACTGCCTGCAAATAGGGGTCATCTCCAGCAGTGTTAGTGCTAACAGTGAGCAAGCAGGCTCATCCCAATTTAGCAACTGCTTTTGGTGGCTGAGTTTTTGAATGGCTTGTAAAAGAAAGAGATCACTCTACTGTTAGCAGGGCTGCCATTTTTAGTATGAATATCACTTGGAGAGCATGGCCGTTGCCTCATTTAGGGAAACAACCTTCATGCATTTTCGGCCTTCTCTAAAGATTGGCTATGTTTATACAGCCAGCTTAAAGTTGTCATCATGAGAGCACCGTGTCTTTTGCAAACTCTGCTGCTTTCCCTGTGGTTCTGCACATTTGACTGTACAATTGAGGATATACAGAGTGGGTGCATGCAATAAAAATCCTCAACATTCCTTGCAGGCCGGGAAGGTGCCTGTAAGCTTCCACTTTGGGGAGGCAGCTGTGAGCTGTTAGCAGGTTGCTAGGTCAAGCTGCAAAGTACACATAAATCACTGCCAAGGGAACCTGTGTAGGAAGATACTGGTCCAATCCTTCAGAGACAATTTACCGTCAATAATTACTGTTTCTAATGGCTGTGCTCTTTACATAGGACATTGATGGGTGCCTTGAAATTAAATCTTGGTGGTGCTCCAGAAGGACCTGCTGGGACTGGCAAAACAGAAACAACTAAAGATCTGGCAAAAGCACTAGCTAAACAGGTATTAAAATGTAGTTGGTTTGGTTTGGTTTGGTTTTGGGTGTGTAGGTATTTCTTGCAATGCTGTTCTTAATCAAATATTGTTTGTTCTCTGCCAGTTCAAACTTTATCCAAAGTAGTAGTTGGTAAGAGCATTGCATTTTGTATCTTGTCTATGTGACATCATTGTGCAGTCATCCAAAATTGGAAATAATAATCCTTTGCTGGTTTAGAATTTTATAATGGCTAACAATTTTATAATGGATTTGGTGTTAATCCTGAGAGATGTTGTCTCTGTACTGTTGCAGTGCGTGGTCTTCAATTGCTCAGATGGTCTCGACTACAAGGCGATGGGCAAGTTCTTCAAAGGCCTGGCGCAGTCTGGGGCTTGGTCCTGCTTTGATGAATTCAATCGGATTGAGGTCATTTTTTAGCTCGGATGCATAATACTGAGAGCTGTATTGATACATGGTATTGATACTCCAACTAGGTGCAGTTGGATTTAGGTCAATACTAGTAGGCCTGGAAATTCCACAGAGTTTTCTATTTTTGTATGTTTTAGTGTCTTTAACAGCTGAATTTCTCTATTTGTCTGCTGTAACTTGTATTTTAATGAATTAGTGTTAGCATTCTCATTTTTCAGTGTTCTGTCACCTGAGCAGGAGGCACTGAGGATCAGCCCTGGGCAGCTTTACCCATGGCTTGCATTTCCCCTCCGTTTGGGGCACTGGCCAAGTCGGTCTTTCTGAAGATGCTGAATTCTTTGCAGTGTGAGGCAGAAGGCCAGCGCTTCTGGGGCATCCAGAGGAGCCTCCCAGCCACTCGATTTAATTGTCCACATTCAGGCAGATTGTATTTTCTCTGGGAGGAGGCTTTCAGAAGCCTTGTGGTATCTGCACGTTGGTTAAATAGAGAATGGGAGTATGGCATTTCGGAGGATTGCTTTAAAAGACAGCTAAAACTGAGGCTCGATGGTCAGTCCGGGCCTTACATCGAGTGGGTCTCACCTGGAGGACTGCAGGAGATAGCCATCAAAATGTGCCTGTGTATTTCTGATGTTTTCCAATCCGCTCTGCCTTATTAGGTTGAAGTGTTGTCCGTGGTTGCCCAACAAATACTTAGCATACAGCAAGCTATTATCCGTAAAGTCAAAACATTCATCTTCGAAGGCACTGAGATCTCTCTCAATCCCACCTGTGCTGTGTTCATCACCATGAATCCTGGCTATGCCGGCCGGGCTGAGCTGCCTGATAATCTGAAGGTAACCCTAGGATCCTGATTTCTTGTAAAATTAAACAGAATTTGCAGTTTCTCGTCTATTTTGATAAGAAAAGCTAGACAGCAACCAAGTAATACAATGCTCTAACTCGTTCTGCTGTGCTGTTCACTGAGTGTGTAAACACAGGGCTGTACAAAATGCAGACAGAAGGTCCCGGCACAGTCAGCCTGATCACAGTTTGCAGCTTTAGCTGTGCTGTCAGTAAATGGAAATTCTTGTGGTGTAAAATGGCTTGGAGTTCCAAACCCTGATTTGATTTCATTTTAACAACTTCTTGAGAAACTGCCGAGATCAATAGGGTTCTTTTCCCAGCCTTGGCATGCATTCTTCACGTGACCTCGTACAAGACATTAACCACACCATGGGTAGTGTGCCTGTTGCAGAAATGAGATGAATAATGCCTTCTGCTTGGGTCTGTTAATAGTTGTTTAGAATTATGACTCTAAGTATTTGTTCTTACAGTGCTAAGCACAGACCTCTTGGTAAGATCTGGTCCTAGTGTGATCTCAGATGGAATGAAAGAATAACCTGGCTGTTATAAGCTCACAAATCACGGAGATACTATTCGTACAAAGCAAGCACAGCTTACTGCCAAATTCCGCAGTGTGAGCTTAAATGTTCCTTTCTTGTAGGCATTGTTTCGAACAGTTGCCATGATGGTTCCGGATTATTCTTTGATTGGAGAAATTTCACTTTATTCCATGGGATTTTTGGACTCTCGAAGGTAAGGCATGCTGAATTTTCCACCTTGGTTGAGTCTAATAGGCCTCATTCTTCCGTCAAGCACACATGTATATGTGTACTTTAAAGCATAATGCTCTGGAAAAGCCATCTTGTTTGGTTGCTCCAGAAAGCACTGTTTGACCCCCTGCATTATTGCCAGTCCTCATTTACCTCCTCATGTTGACAGATACGTATCTCTGCACAGAACCACTTGCAAATTGCAAGTGAAATCGCTGAGTGGCACACATGGTCTCTGGCACATGACAGTGTACAGTTTTGCTTCCGAGGCACGGTACAAGTATTACGTGGTTGGTGGGTCTGCACAGCCACAGTCACCGCAGCGATTTTGATGCTTAAATTATTTTCTTGGCATGATGAGACGTTTTCCTTCTCCACATGCTGTTTTAATTCCCCCAGTCTTGCCCAGAAGATCGTCGCCACGTACCGCTTGTGCTCAGAGCAGCTCTCGTCTCAGCACCACTACGATTATGGCATGCGTGCTGTTAAATCTGTGCTGACAGCAGCCGGAAACTTAAAGCTCAGGTACCCAGCTGAGAGTGAGAGCGTGCTGCTGCTGCGCGCTTTGATGGATGTGAACCTCGCCAAATTCCTGGCGCAGGATGTGCCCTTGTTTCAGGTAAGCTGTCACACGGCTGCGCCTGAGCCCTGTGGTGAGAACCTGCAGGAAAGGTGTTTCCTTATGAGGATCAGCTGCTCCAGGTGCTGCCGTGTTGCTGGCCACAAACCTGGATGTGCTCTTTGGTTCCACGAGTATTGTCTTGAAAAACATTCAGTGGTAGTTCTGAAGTTATGCTGTGAAGTGTTTGTAAGATAACTGCTGAAGGCACTGATTTATTAGCAGAAACATTGTTTGTGCCATTTGAATTCTAGCTTTGTGCTGCAAAAAAGGTGTGGACAAATAAATCGATCAATTAGAAATTTGAAGTCAGATGAAAACAAAGAAGTTGTTGCTGCTGAAGTATGCTGCTTTCATACAAGATAAAGACTGTGCAAAGCTACAGATCAGACAATAACATGAAAGACCCAGAAGCTGAGGTGTGAGCACAGTTATCTGTTTAATAACTGAGCATATTCAACAGCTTTCACTTTCCTGTAGCACAGTTTGAGACACCTTTGCAGAAGGTTAACCTTGCTTTTACAGCATCAGTGTGTGTAGGAGAATTGCAGGGCTCCCTCCTCTCTCGTGCCTGCAGAACACACTGATGGCTGCTGTTAGTGCCTGGGCGTTAGCTTATGAACACGTTTCCTCTTCAGCTCCAGCTACCTGTACAGCTGTTGTTTTCCTTTCAGGTTGCAGTGCTCTGCGAGTTCTCCCTTTTTGTAATCTGTGGGTTCAGATGATGTTTTATTCTGTCTCTCCTCAACAGAGTATCATATCTGACCTGTTCCCAGGAGTGGTTCTTCCCTCACCTGACTACGAGCTCTTTGCCCAGGCAGTGACTGCAAATATCAGGAAAATGGATCTTCAGCCGGTTCCGTGGTTCATTGGGAAAATTATTCAGGTTCTTCTCACACTTATTTCTTGGGGAGATGACAGAGCAAATGATTGAGAAATATTCTTCATTCTTTCTCTGACAGTGTCATGAATGAATCAATAGATAATAGCCTCTGTGATCAGTTAATTTAGTGTTACAAACAGCGTGTATTTACTGAGGAGAAAACATGGAATAATTGTCTGTTTTGCTTACAGTTTGAATTTGGACAGTTTGTGAAGGAGCTAATTAGTTGGAGCTTGAGCCTGATGATTCAGGATGAAACATTAAGCTGAAGCTATTAATGGCCATTACAGTGCTGCCCAGCAAACAGGGCTCTGGGCTGGCAGGCAGGCTGTGGTCCCAGTTCTGCCCAGTCTCCTTGGGAAGGGCTGGTGTGTCCCATCGTGGCTTAGCTTTGCCTTCAGCTTTGTGTTCCTGCTGTCCCCCATGCACTGTGGTGTTGGTGGCCTTGCAAAGAAAGCTTGGCTGGTTTCTGTGTGAGCAGCATAGCCTGGTGCTGTTGGGAGCAGAACTGCAAGGCATGGGGCTGGTTCATTAGTAGTTAATTGGCTTACGCTGCTTTGCAAACCATGCTTTATCTTTCATTAAGCAGGGGCAGTATTAACTGATCCGGGATTTAAGATATCAGCCTCAGCCTGAGGTTGAGCAAAACCTGCTCAGGGCTCCTCGTAGGGTTCTGCTTGAAGGCGTTCAGGTGGAAAGCTTTGATGTGAGGTCTGGCAGACCTGCTGAGGGCACTGGAGAGGTCACTGCCCTTACAGTTCAAAGACAGCCGTGAGGGAACTGCTGCTTTGGCACATCCTCAGAGCAGCAGTTCCAGTTGCTGTGTGTTTTCTTCACTGATAGCCATTCATTTCGTTGGAGGCTTTCTGCACTGGGCCACGATGAGCAGTGCTCGGTGAGTGCACCGCAGTCTGTGCAGTGACTGAGACAGCTGAGGAAGGATGCTTAGCAAGAAGGACAAATCTGGGGAAGGACTGCTTGAATTACTTCCCTGTGAATTGTCATAGTCATAGGATGATGCTCTGATGTGGGTCAGTGCCTTCATGGAGCGCAGTGTTTGGCTGCTGTTCTTCCTGCTCCGTCTGAGCGCAGGGCTGCTTTCATACACACTGCACTTTGTGCAATGTCAAAGCTGAGTGTTGTGTTGCTGCTGCAGATATACGAGATGATGCTGGTGCGCCATGGCTTCATGATTGTTGGAGATCCCCTGGGTGGGAAGACGTGTGCATACCAAGTGCTGGCTGGAGCCCTTGGGGATCTGTGTGCAGGTAACTTTGTACAGCCCTAAACTCACCGTTCGGTGAAATTAATCCTATGACTGATGGTATTTCTCTTTGCAGAGACACACTGAGGTTGGTAGTCATCCTACATTCTGTTTTCTCAACCAATGAAGTTGCTCTTCATTGAACTATTTTGTCTTCTGTATTTTCCAGAAGTAGTTTAGTCTGTATTACTAGAGTAATAAAACACAGTAATGTGTTTATACTTCTTTGCATTTTTTAAGCATCAGTATAAGTATCAGTTCTTAATACCCTTGCAAAGCATGCAAAGCAAGCTGTGATTGGAGATTGTAAGTAGTCCCCTTCAACGTACAAAATCTCTCGTGCTCTATTTGTTCTTTTTTAATGTGCTTTTGCAAAAAGCGCTTTGCACTTTCCTTGTACAAGTAAGGGAAATTATCATTCACTACTGCCTAACCTCAGATGCCTCTTTTCTTTCTTGCCCTGTGCAGCTGAAGTAGGAACCTTCAAAATGTTCTTACTTGGATGTTGAATAAAACAAACCCATCCAGCTCCTCTGTTTGTCTTCCTACACAGCAAAATCAATGGATGAATTTGCTGTTGAATACGAAGTTATTAATCCGAAAGCGATTTCCATGGGACAACTGTACGGCAGCTTTGATCCTGTAAGCCATGAGTGGATAGATGGGGTTCTTGCACATGCCTTCAGGGCACAGGCATCTTCTACTACGGATGATCGAAAGTGGATTGTGTTTGATGGCCCAGTGGATGCAGTTTGGATAGAGAACATGAACACTGTGCTGGATGACAACAAAAAGGTAGCCTCGTTCTAGCCAGCTGTCTGACACTTGAACACATACCTTACTGTAGCAGTAGTAGCAGCGTTGCTTCCGTGGTGGTCAGAGTGTAATTGTGGCATGCTGCAAGCATTAGGAAAGGCTGGTGTGCTTATAAGCATTGCTTTTTCGAGTTCCATGGTTTGGTTCAGTAGAAAATTGCAAGCTGTTAATCCTTAGAAGGCTTATCTTGCTTCAACTTCATTGAAATGAGGTAACTAACTGAGGTTATTATTGAACTGAAACTGAGGTTTATTTATGGAACGTTTTAGGAAACTGAAATGAGTAAACTCAGTTCTGGAACCGAAAACTGAATTTGTGTAAAAAATTTGGTGAAAATTAACTAAAGAAAAGCTGCAGATCATAACTGCTTTTCCTTACATAGTTATTTAAAGATACAGTGTTGTTTCTGCATGCCATTACAGTAACATGTGGAAAAATTGAGGTGAGGTCAAAAGGTAGCAAGTGGTACAAGAACACAAAGGAGTGAATGACAAGTGGCAGCACGCAGATGATGTGGTGATGTATGAGTGTATGACAGGCGTTGCTTTGTCTGGTAGATTAACACTGACATAAGTAGGTCACATTCCCATGCTGTGTTCCTTCTAGCTGTGCCTAATGAGTGGTGAAATAATTCAGATGAATTCCAAAATGAGCTTAATCTTTGAGGCAGCAGACTTAGAGGAAGCGTCTCCAGCAACTGTTAGCAGGTGATGTGAAAGCCCTCCAACATGGAGCGTCCCACCTTCTGCATCTCTTCCTCTGCCATAACTGTTCATTCTCCCCAGGTGTGGTATGATCTATATGGACCCACAGCAGCTGGGTTGGAAGCCACTGAAGGATTCCTACATGCATACACTGCCTCCAAACCTGCAGGAAGAGCACCGGGAGCTGGTGAGAGCATTACTTACTGGCAGAGGTCCCAGTTAGCAGATTGACTTTAAGGCAATGCTCAGTTTGCCATCTTGAAAGCGAGCGTGAAGAATCAAACCTGGTGAAGTACTGTCACTATTTTGAATGTCCCAGGTTTCTTAGAGGCTGTTGTAAATTGTTTTATAGTTAACAGTGTCAAATGTCAGGGCATGAGAAGTGGAGGTGCCATGAGAAATAGAAATGCAATGTGGGAAAAAATGAGAGATTAGAAATGTTTTGAACTCGTCCTTCTTTATGAGACATTTATAGAGTGCAGCTTGAGAAAAACTTGAGAAATAATTAAGATATTGATAGCTTGATCTTCTGTGGCCTACTCACCTTAGACACAGTTGGTAAATTGTCCTTCGTGTGTTGGATTTCTTGCACAAACACGAATACAGATTGTGTATTATATCTTCATTATGGTTGCAAATGAATGTACGTGTTCGTGGCAAATCAGTTTTTGTCAAAATTCAGACTCCAGTTTATTGGTCATCAAAATGTAGTGAAAGAATCAGAAAAAAAAATCAGTTCACTATCACTGTCTGGTAGTGATAGGATGGGGGGAACAGTCTTAAACTAAAAGAAGGGAGAGTTAAGTCAGACGTGAGAAGGAAATTCTTCACACAGAGGGCAGTAAGGCCCTGGAATGGCTGCACAAAGAGGTCATGGTGCAAATCCCTGGCGCTCAGGGGGTTCGGTGTGCCCTGAGCTGCTGGTCGACCCCCCCATGGCGGGGGTTGGAACTGGGTGATCTTGAGGGTCTCTTCCGACCGAAGAAGTTCTGTAGTTCTGTGTTTCAATGGTTGGGTTAGAGCTGAAGAAAGTCTTGATTTCTTCCTCTAACAAGACTTGTTTTGAGCTTTTGCAGGAAATTAGGACCAAATTCAAAAGAAGTGCAAAGCCTGTGGAAGCTCTTTATTGACAAAGTCCACTTGGTTCATCAAAGCAAAGTAGTTCTTTCTGAGTCAGCAGATAGGTTGGCCCTTCAGTGCATGCCTTGAATAAAAGGCCCTGAGAAGAGCCTAGGTCTCAATTTCTCCTCCCTGTTTTCCCTCTTGAGATCGCAGAGCAGATCCCATCACCTGGCTGAATGCTCCAGCACTCCCATAGGTACCAGTCTGTGCTTTCGGATCTCCTGCTGTGGCACCGTATCTCTGCTGGGTCCTCAGTAGAGGCCAGTCTTTTTTGAGGGAGGTTGAGGCCCTTTTCTTTCTTCACACTGGAATAATTTTTTTGCTGCCTAAGCAAAGCAGCAGCCTCCCTAGGCTGAGCTACTGCTCTGATGTTGGGATTTGTAGCTGGGTGACAAAATTTAGGGTGAAATTTAAATTTAGGTGTGGCAGAAGCAGCTTGTTTTCACCATCAGGTGATGACAGTAAGATTTTGTGATCACATCTGCTGCCTCACAGCGCTCATTTCCTGATCTTCCTTCTGCCAGCTTGGACAGTTTCAGTTGTTTTATGTTTTACTGACAGAGAATTGGAGACAATGGGCAGTGTTCCAACTGCTGCACTGTTAAAAGCTATTTTCCTTTTTCCTGGCAGGTCAACAGCATGTTCATGTGGCTAGTTGAGCCCTCTTTAGATTTTATTCACCATCACTGCAAGGCCATAGTACAGACGTCCTCTATTCATCTGACTCACAGCTTGATGAAACTCTATACTTGCCTGCTTGGTAAGTATCCTAAATCTCAATCTTTTTATTGCTTTTTTTTTTTTTTCTTTTCCCTTTTGTTCTGTAACAAGATGAAGGTTATCAGATGCAAGGAATTTCCTTGCTGCTTCAGATCCTACGACACAAGTCCATTCTCACAGATCAGTATTGATTGCACAGTGCTTTGGCTGGCATACAGAGCTTTCGCACCGGGGCGTTGGTGTCATTACAGAGCTGCACGTGGCCTTGTGAGCATATTTCACATGCTTTGTGTGCTGTCTGCTGGCAGCTGAAGGAAAAAAAAAGAAAAAAAAAGGACTCTCTGTAAAAGCTTCTCATTCATTTCTATCTCTAATTATTTGTAGCAGTTTACACAGGCAAAGTTTTCACTATGCTCTGAGTTTGTCTCAGAATACTTTCTGCAAAAATAGGTTTTGAGTTGGGGTTAATGTTGTTCTTAGCACTTAACGAGAATTCAAAATATTGTTTTAGATGAAATAAGGCAACCTGAGGAAGAGGGGAAGGAAAGCATGTCAAGTCAGCAGATCGCCTTGTGGCTGCAGGGGCTCTTCCTTTTTGCTTTGGTTTGGACGATTGGCGGGACCATTGATGCAGACAGCAGAAAGAAGTTTGATGTGTTCTACCGTAACTTGTTAATGGGGGCGGATGATGGAAACCAACGCCCCAAGAATGTGAAGATCACCAGAAACAATATCTTCCCAGAAAAAGGTACTTAGTAACTGCACTTGCCTGGATTTTGACGAAGCTGTAAGTTCGCTCAGCACCTTAACAGAGCTCTGGGTGTGCTGCAGAGCCAGCCCCTGCTGTGTGCTGCACGCCAGGTGCCTGCTGCCTGTATGCCTCATGGATTCACTGCAGCTGAATCTGACCTGGAATAGCTGTGTGCTGAGCACAGCAGAGAGAGGAGGAGGGGCTCTCCTGAGATAAAAAGGTCTTTGTTGTCTCTCTGTGTTGGACTTCTCACACTGACATTATAGAAGTTTATTCTAATCAATGGGTTTCCCCGTGTTCTGTTGTTTTTAATTAACAGGGACTGTTTATGACTTCTATTTTTACAAGCGTGGGAGTGGGCAGTGGAACCTGTGGACGGATTACATCTCGCAGGATGAGCAAGTTATCTCCCCAGGAGCTAAGGTTTACACTGACACCTCTCACTGTAGAAAACAATTATTTGGTTAAAAAATTTAAAGGTGTAAATCGGTTACCTTTGTGAACTCCTATTATGTTTAATGTTTGAACTGCAGCATTTCATCACTGTAGGCCCCTGTGTATTAGTTCTGTGTCCTTGCACAGTATGCATTAACCAAACAAACAGGTCAGCGCTTGTTTGGCAAGGACCAAGGGTCGTGGATCCCTCCATTTCCATGTCCTGATGGCATTTGCAAACTGTAGGAAGTGTAGTACAGCAGTGACCTGTATAAAAGTACCAATTCTGCAGGTGTAATTCCAAGATAATTGATGTTTGTCCTGCTTTTATTAGAGAGAAATTCTGACTGTCCCTCCCTGCTTGCACAGTGGGGCAAAGAATTAAGCTGTGCTCGGCCATGCAGTTCTCTTTTCAGGCTCCACGTTGTGTCTATGAGCCATGTAACAGGTAAACACCGTTTGGGCTGTTGACTGAACAATCTCTGCTGAACAGGCAGTGCCATCTGCACTGTCTAGCAGAATCTCATTCTAATCTGGGTTTTCAGGGAGGAGAATTTCATGAACATATATTTGTGCTAGAGGCCTCTTGTAGCCGCATGAAAGTATTCTCATTCGTGTAGCATTAGGTGTTTGATCTTCACAAGCTGTTTCACTTTCCTGTGTAACAGGTCTCAGAGCTAATCATTCCAACGATGGAAACGGCCAGACAGGCGTTCTTTCTGAAAACATACGTGGATCATAACATCCCTTTGCTTTTTGTGGGTCCCACTGGCACTGGAAAATCAGCTATAACAAACAATTTTCTACTACAACTTCCCAAGCCAACGTATATCCCAGTTTTCATCAACTTCTCTGCGAGAACCTCGGCTAACCAAACCCAGGACATTATCATGTCCAAGCTGGACAGAAGAAGAAAAGGATTATTTGGGCCTCCTCCAGGGAAGAGGGCTGTGATATTTGTAGGTAAGACAGGTTTCTCATGTCTTTATGTCATTTAAATTCTGGCTTTAGGCTTTAATTCACTGAGATAGTGAGGCATTTGTTTTGCCTCAGTGCTCCTTTTTTCAGGCGCCCAGGGGAAGGTTAGCACTGCCCCCTGCTGAATGGTTTCTAGCTGTTGGAGCAGTACTCTTGGGACCAGTTTGACTCATTTTAAATGTGTTTGCAGTGTGATACAGTATGAAATCACCAACCATGCTTTATTAAACCATCAATGTAATGCCTACAAAGTACAATGTCATTTGATTCTGCTTTTACGAACTACCAAAATAACAATGTAGAACCTTTTTCTACCACTCTTCCCATTGTTTTCTATTCTTAGCTTCATAAAAGAGATTTCTAAACGCTGAGAGGTTTCTCCTTTCTACCCCTGCTTTCCACAGATGACCTAAACATGCCGGCCAAGGAGGCGTACGGAGCACAGCCGCCCATCGAGCTTCTCAGGCAGTGGGTTGATCACGGTCACTGGTATGACCAGAAAGATGCCTCCAAGATTAATATCATAGATGTGCTGCTTCTGTCAGCTATGGGTCCTCCCGGGGGAGGCAGGAATGATATCACAGGTAGGAAATCTGCCAAGGGTGGTACAAAGTCTGTATGCACGAGGAAAAGCACTTCCAATTGAAGTTCAGAGGCAGGTTTCATTTTGCTGATGGCAGACGCTACTCTTGTCTGTCATTTGGATTGCTCCAGGAGGAAGTATGTGTACTCAAGGTCAAAACTGTAACTCTTCCAGAATTAACTCAATCAGTATTGGGAAGTAGATGATGAAATGGCAGGAAACTTTAAGAAACTGACACTTGAAGGTCATTGCTTTTGTGAAGCTTTACTGTGCCGTATCATGGATGTCAAAGCTCCTATAATTGAAATTTGAGTGATAGTGGCTGTACTGTGATGGAGATTTGTGGTTTCCTTATTAAAAGCAGTCAATTTAAAGAGGAATATTGACATATAAACCATGAACCCATTTATGTTCCTTTGGTGTCACTGCTGTGGCAGAAATTAGGCAGAAACAAAATAGTGGAGCTGCAACCAGTTGCAAATCTGTGCTAGTCGATCCTAGCCAGATGCTGAGGGGAGGCAGAAAAGCACTTGGACGTTCCTAGATCCCTCTGGTGTTCTTGGTGTGTTGCAGGGCGCTTCACGCGGCACTTGAACGTTGTATCTATCTGTTCTTTTGATGATGACATTCTCACCAAGATTTTTACTGCAGTTTCTGATTGGCACTTCAGCAAAGGCTTTGAGTCCATCTTTGTAAGGTAATTTGATTTGATGCATTTCCTGCATCACCTTTGTCACGTTTTCTCCTGCAGCTTATCTGTGGATCTCACAATGTCTCTCTTTTCCTTCTTCAGGCTTGGTAAGATAATGGTCCACGCGACAATGATGATTTACAAAATGGCAGTTGAGAATTTCCTTCCAACTCCTTCAAAATCCCATTATGTCTTCAATCTCCGAGATTTTTCCCGGGTTGTTAAAGGAGTGCTGCTCTGTCCTCACACTCATCTGCAAGTAAGTAGTTCCGTTGTGTTGCTGTAGGAAAGAACAATGGGAAGAGTGAATTCCAATATTACGAAGGGAACATCTCAAAATACATGAACTATGATTTCAGTTGATTTGCATTTGCAATTGAGATGGCAGTTGAGTGCCTTGCTGTGTAATTTCCCTCTCTGATGGAGGGAAACAGCTGTTATTTTTGCTGATGTTCTTTCCATGTGTGGCCCAGGGTCCGAGGCCAATCTGTTACAGCCTGTACTTCGGGCCGTCCCACCTCGTGTGCTTTCAAACAAAATCTCCCACAGAAACAAGCATGTGAAAAGACTTGGTGTTTCTTTTCAAGTTAACGAGCCTGCCAGTGAACAAGACAATGGGTTGGCCCAGGATTTGGGCCAAATACTACAAAAGTATAATGACGGATATGGAGGATTTTCATCTTTTTGCTTTTTCTTCCATTTTCAGCAATATTGCTTGGGAATTTCTAGGAATATTGGAAGTCGTATTTCTACTGGGGTAATGTGTTTGGTGCAAGAATAGAACAGGATGACTACCAGCTATTCAGGGAATGTCTTGGCCAGTGACAGAGTTTGGGCAGGAATAGGGCTAGAGGCTGTGTCAGTAAGATTTGTTCTTTATGCACAGGAGTGAGGAGATTTGATACAGCTGAGAAAAATGCACTGACAGAAGAGTCACAGGTCGCTGGTTAGGGAAGCTAGTCAAGTGAGCAGATGCTGAGCCATGTGCCAAATGGCTTGAAACTGAAGGATTCCCACTGAGCTTAGGACAAAATACAGCAGGGTCCAGATGGACATTTCTAACTCATCCTGCCTGAGCAATATTTACCCATATTCTTGTGTGTACCTTTTCAGAATGAAGACAAACTGATCCGCCTTTGGATTCACGAGGTGTACCGAGTTTTTTATGATCGCTTAGTTGATGAGGAGGACAGGGAAATATTCTTTCAGATGGTAAAAAAGACAACATCAGATAGCTTCAAGCAGAACCTCGATAAGGTATTTTTCAACAACATGCTAGACCCACGTGTTTCAGAAACACTTAGACACTGAGATTGCACTAGTACTGGACGTGTTTTGAATGATCTATACCACTGCATTCATAAAGTTTGGCTTTTCTTCTGTTTGTATTATGTATTATACGCACTCCTACAGAAACTAATACTTCATATCTGCATGAGCCAGAGCTTCAAAATGATTCTGCTTTGGTACAGAGGACCGCATGGGATAACTGCCTTTCGTTGTTCACTTGTGCTCCTGCTTAGCATACACTGGAATGAGTCACTGGGAGTAGTGGGCACTTTTCTGAGAAATCTTTTGGCAACTTTTCCTGCTTTTCACAGCACAATCACCGCTGACATGGTGACATGTGCATGGCAGAAACTTGCATGCCTGCTTACAGAGTATTACTCCGTTCAGGAGGTTTTTCTGTTTCACCCCTCCACCCTCTTCCATTCTCTTTTTTTCTTTCTTTTGTCTTTGTTTCTTTTTTTTCTTCCATACTAAGATGATAACTGAAATAGCTGGAAAATGGTGCTTCTCACAGTATTATTATTATATGGATAAGAATAATTATTGCTTTAATGAAAGTAATTCTCCAGTAGTCTGAATTTTGTGTCAATTCCTGTAGGTACTGAGTCATCTCTCACCCACTGGCAAGGTCACTGATGATCATATTCGCAGCCTTTTCTTTGGAGACTACCTGAAGCCAGACAGTAATGTAAAAGCGTATGATGAAATCACAGACTTGGAGCAATTGACAGCTGTGATGGAATCCTACCTGGAGGAATACAACAATACCAGCAGAGCACCAATGCCCTTAGTCATGTTCAAGTTTGCTGTTGAGCATATCTCAAGGATATGCAGGGTACTGAAACAGGATAATGGACATCTTTTGTTGGTGGGCATTGGTGGAAGTGGGCGACAAAGTGCCACCAAGCTAGCCACCTACATCAGTGCATTTGAACTCTTTCAAATTGAAATTACAAAGTCCTATGGAGTCAGTGAATGGAAAGAGGATATTAAACGAGTCATGCTGAAGGCTGGTGTTGGTAACAAGAACGTTTCCTTTTTGTTCTGTGATAATCAAATAAAGGATGAAACATTTATAGAAGACATCAACATGCTTTTAAATACGGGTGATGTGCCTAATATCTTTGCTGCTGATGAGAAGGCTGAAATTGTTGAGAAAATGCAAAGTGCATCAAGGATGGGGAGTGAGAAAATTGAAGCTACTCCGCTTGCTATGTACAATTTCTTTATTGAAAGGGTGAAGAAAAATTTACATATTGTCTTAGGTCTGTATATAATGCATTATTTCCTAGAATGGCTTTTCTGCTTCCTAGCTGCAGAATAAGTTAGATAATCATGGTGTTCTTGCTGTGTTTTTATATTTCCCAGCAATGAGCCCCATTGGTGATGCGTTTCGGAATCGATTACGGATGTTCCCGTCCCTGATAAACTGTTGCACCATTGACTGGTTCCAAACCTGGCCTGCAGATGCTTTGGAAATGGTTGCTAACAAGTTCTTAGAGGAGGTTGAACTTGAAGAAGACATTAGAAAAGAGTAAGAGTTTATTTGTCAAGAAACACGATACAAATGTTTACCTCCCCCTTATCAGACCTACTTGGCCAGGACGCTGTCTGTATGAGTGGGCCAGGCTCAATCACCTCTTTGATTGCAGTGCGAGCCAAAGGCATCTGATACACATGTCAGACTGTGCTCTTTGAAAGAGCATTTGAAAATCTGAAAAATATTTCACGCAGTAGGGAAAAATAATTCTGCCTTCACTAACACTGATAAGATTTCATAGACAAAATAATTTTCTCATTATTAATTGAAGTAAAGAGAGATGATATTTACAGTAACCCAGAAAATTTTTCTCTAGGGTTGTGTCAATGTGCAAATATTTCCAAGAAAGTGTGAGAGAGCTCTCCATCAGCTATTACAGTACGCTGCGAAGGCACAACTACGTAACACCAACATCGTACCTGGAGCTGATTCTTACCTTTAAAACTCTGCTGATTAGCAAAAGGCAAGAAGTTGACACAATGAGAAATCGTTACCTTACAGGGCTCGAAAAACTTGATTTTGCATCTTTACAAGTAAGTCTCAGTGAAAACACTGAACGTGTGGCATATGCATACTTTAATAGAGGGGCTGTATAAGTGGAATCAAACTTACAAAAATAAAGCTTATTAAATTCCTTCTTCACTGTATTCAGGATGCTGTTGATAACTTTCTATAGAAAGCATCCAGAAAAGTGAGGTTATTGCTTAGTGATTTTAACTTCAGACAATAGCACTTAATAGAAGGCTACATGAAGCTGATGGTATCATTGAGTGTTAAAGGGAAAAAAGGAACAGATACACTTATTTTCTCAAAACCTAATATACAAAAACCATTCCTTAGCTTCTGTTACCCTTTCTAAAGCAGGAAGAAGTTGAAGAACATTGTAAATCCTTAACAAGCATTGATTCCCCAGTGGATTCCCAGTGGGAGATTGATTGGGGTCCGCGTAAACAGCCCCCCTACAAGCATCTAATCCAGGGATTGAGCTTCCCAATGTGAAGTGGTGGAGCTTCCAGGCACTGTCCTGACAAAGAACATCTAGTGCAGAGCTGTTGCTGTCTCTAAATCTGTGTTACAGTCATAGTTTCTTTTGGATTCAGTTTCTCCACCTGTGCAATAAAAGATTATTTGGGGTTCCAGAAACTGAAACTGACACTGAAGAAAAAAATACAATTGATCAGTTTATTTCTCATGATTGAAATTAAGTGGATCATAAAGAAGGAACCATGGATGATTACAAATACTCTTTTTAAAAATTCAGTTCCTTTCAGTAAAACAGCTCTTACTAAAAATAGGTCAGAGAACTCTTTTAATAATTATTCAAAGTCTGATTTCCCTTTTTCTCTTGTTAATGTCTTCGCATCTTTCTCCCTAAGACATCGAGAGTGTGAAGCTTGTGGAAATGTTTACAAGGATTTCCTCTTGATTTCCTGTTCATCAGGTTGCAGAGATGCAGAAAGAACTGACTGCCCTTCAGCCTGAACTGATTCAAACTTCTGCAGAAACAGAGAAAATGATGATCCAGATTGAAAAAGAAACAGCTGAAGTAGATGCAAAGAAGGAACTCGTGTCAGCAGATGAAAAGGAGGCTAATGAAGCAGCAGCTGCTGCAAAAGCTATTAAGGTACTGAATGGGGCTTCGGCCTGGAGAGCGATGGGTTTTCAGCATCTTTCCAAGTAAGTCTGTATTCTGATGTGTCAGTGGGGTGAACAAGATGTTCCTGATATAAAGAAGGTAAATTTTGGCTGCTTAGTGTGTGGCTGTTTCACAGTACCTGCAAATCTTCCTTTACTGGTTCCCATCCCAAAGATTCATAGCTTTTATTTCTGTAGTAATAATTCTGCTTTTCAGCAGTTGGAGTACTGAGGTCAGACAGATTCCAGGCCCAGCGATGGTTTGCAGATTGTTAGGTGAGCTGATGTCACAGAGCTGTGTGAAGCCCTGCCAGGCATAACCTAAGAGATGCTGATGCAGCCAGTTGTCTGTAGCACAGAATTTGCAGTGGGGAGCTCCAGGATTCCTCACTATATTTTTGGAGCTAGTTGGAAAGGCCATTGATAGATAATTACTGAGATCTGGGTATGTGATAAAGAATTTAAGCTACTCTGTATGTGCTTTCTACCTGATCGGAGCTCTTAAATTAAGAGCAGTTGTATCTAACCTGTTTTAATTTTCTTTGTCAGACCAGAGAGACTTTGAACTTGAAAGCTTGGCTGGCATTCTCAGCTCTGGGTTGAGCGTATGGAATTTCCTAACTTCTCTACAATCCTTTCCTCCTCAAACTGTGCAGACCAAAGTAGTTTCCTCTCCAAGAAGCACAGTGTTGTGGAGACTTCTTATTAGATACTTCCAGGCAGAGTGTTCTGTGAAACTACAGGCATCTCCCCAATGTCTTGACAGGACGAATGCGAAGGAGACCTTGCGGAGGCCATGCCAGCTCTGGAGGCAGCACTTGCAGCTCTTGATACCCTGAATCCTTCAGATATTTCTCTTGTGAAGTCCATGCAGAATCCACCTGGTCCTGTTAAGCTTGTCATGGAGAGTATCTGTGTCATGAAGGGGACTAAACCAGAGAGGAAGCCTGATCCGAATGGCAGTGGTAATGAAGTGTTTGTTATCCCTGCCCCAGGAATGGTTGGGTGCTGTGTGTTGCCCTGGTGGAGCATGTTTTTGTTAGCGATGGCTTAGGGCTGCTCTTGATAGCTGAGAGCTTACTTTGCTATTACAGCATCCTGCACTTGCTTGGCTGCTGCATAAGCTTTGTAGGTATGATCCCAGAGGGCACAAAGTCACAGTTTCAACTTGCTTTGACCCAGTCTTGTGGTTAACGTCACCTTGAGGGGCTCCTCTGTAATCCCTGCTGCAAAACAGCACCAGATATGCTGGGGGACAGAATTCTGGCTGTCCTCTTGCCATAGGCTACCATTCTAACCAACCCTTTCTTTCTCGTGTTACTATTGTGAGACTGCACAGGATCTACAAGGTGGGATAGGAAAGACTTTTACTTCACATCCCCACATTTCAGCTCTTAATAACAGAAATGAGAGTTGTGTAAATTTGTTTTTCATCCAAAATTGTCTTGTCTAGATTAGGATGTAGTGCCTTCATATAGGCATTGATTTGTCTGATAAACTGGTATAATTAAAATAATATGGTAAGAAAGACTGCATAATAATTTGTTTCCCTTGTTGAAGTAGAATTAATATGTAATTAATAAATTCAATGAGTGTTAGCAATACTGAAGTTCCGGTCTGAATTTCTTCAGGAGAGGATTTTCACAAAATAGTTGGCCGTGTTTGCGTAGTAGAATTTGACTGCAAAGTCATGATAATAGTTCTTCCTGTTAAGTTTTGGTTTTTTTTCAATTTGAACAAGCATGACTTAGGCCTGATTTTTGTGTTGTGTGCAATGCAGGTAAAATGATAGAAGACTACTGGGGGCCCTCTAGAAAAATTCTTGGAGATCTGAAATTCCTGGAGAGCTTGAAGTCATACGACAAGGATAATATTCCTCCAACTGTAATGAAGAGAATTAGAGAGAGGTTTATTGATCATCCAGATTTTCAGCCAGCTGTCATTAAAAATGTCTCATCAGCCTGTGAAGGCCTGTGTAAGTGGGTGCGAGCCATGGAGGTCTACGACCGCGTTGCAAAAGTGGTTGCCCCGAAACGCGAACGTTTGAGAACTGCAGAAGAGTTACTGGATGTTCAGATGCAGAAGCTAAAAGCAAAGCAAGCGGAACTTAAGAAGGTTGTTGATCGCCTCCAAGCTTTGAATGATGATTTAGAAAGCATGAATGACCGGAAGAGAGAATTAGAAAATAATATTGAACTCTGCTCACAAAAGCTTGTGAGAGCCGAACAGCTCATCAGTGGTCTTGGTGGAGAGAAAGACAGGTGGACAGCAGCTGCGCGGTTACTGAGAATCCGGTACACAGACCTTACAGGAGACGTGTTGTTATCTTCAGGAACTGTGGCTTATCTGGGAGCCTTTACTGTAGACTACCGTTTGCAGTGTCAAAAGCAGTGGCAGGTTCTGTGCAATGAGAAGAACATACCGTGCTCCAGTGATTTTACCTTAAGCGGCACACTGGGGGATCCAGTCAAAATCCGTGCGTGGCAGATTGCTGGGTTGCCAATTGATTCTTTTTCCGTTGACAATGGCATAATAGTTTCTAACTCAAGGAGATGGGCTTTAATGATAGATCCTCAAAGGCAAGCTAACAGGTGGGTGAAGAATATGGAGAAAGCCAACAAGCTGTCAGTCATCAAATTATCTGATGCACATTATGTTAGGACATTAGAAAATGCTGTTCAGCTTGGAACACCCGTCCTGCTGGAAAATATTGGAGAAGAACTAGACGCTTTCCTAGAACCCATCTTACTAAAGCTAACATTCAAACAACAGGGAGTAGAGTACATGAAATTAGGGGAAAATATAATCGAATATTCAAGAGATTTCAGGTTTTACATAACGACCCGCTTAAGAAATCCTCATTATCTTCCTGAAGTGGCTATTAAAGTTTGTCTGCTCAACTTCATGATTACACCATTGGGTCTTCAGGACCAGCTTCTTGGAATTGTAGCCGCGGAGGAAAAGCCTGAACTAGAAGAAAAGAAAAATAAACTGATTATAGAAAGTGCGGCCAACAAGAAACAATTGAAGGAAATAGAAGACAAAATCCTAGAAGTCCTTTCCAAGTCAGAAGGAAACATCTTAGAAGATGAAACAGCGATAAACATTTTGTCTTCGTCCAAAGAGTTATCTGAAGAAATATCTGAAAAGCAAGAAGTTGCCTCAGCAACGGAAATGCAGATAGATTCTACTCGAGTGGGGTATAAGCCTGTTGCTGTTCATTCAGCTGTTGTCTTCTTCTGCATCTCTGATCTGGCAAACATTGAACCCATGTACCAGTATTCGTTGACTTGGTTCATTAACTTGTATGTTCAGTCCATTGCTAAAAGCAAAAAGAGTGAAGATCTAGAAGAGAGGATTAAGAATATAATAGAGCACTTCACAACAAGCATCTACAACAACGTCTGTCGCTCACTGTTTGAGAAGGATAAGCTGTTATTCTCTCTCCTCCTGACAGTGGGCGTAATGAAGGGAAGAGGCCAAATAGATGATGAAGTCTGGCGTTTCCTACTGACAGGAGGGGTTGCTCTTGACAACCCTCATCCAAACCCAGCTCCAGACTGGCTCTCTGACAAATCGTGGGCAGAGCTTGTGCGTGCGTCTTGTCTGAGAAACCTTGAGGGCCTGATGGAACATGTAAGAGAGAATTCTTCAAAGTGGAAACGAGTCTATGACTCTGCAAGGCCCCACGAAGAAAATTTCCCAGATGCGTGGAGCACACTGACGGGGCTGGATCGTCTGGTGATTCTCAGGTGCTTGAGACCTGACAAAATAGTTCCAACAGTGCAGGAGTTCATCACAGAAAACATGGGAAGGACTTTTATTGAACCACCTACTTTTGATCTTGGACAAAGCTACAGTGATTCCAATTGTTGTGCCCCTTTGATTTTTGTGTTATCGCCAGGTGCTGACCCCATGGCAGGTGAGATTGATACTGAAAACATTTCTTTTTTTTTTTTGTCTAATTAAGTGACACTGAGTCTGACCTTTAAATGTCTGTAGGGCATAACGCAGCAGTGATAGAAGATGTTTAGATCTAGCTATATATATAAAATGATAGTAAAATTGCTGGAGTGGGGTGAAGGAAATGGCGATACCATATCTGGGTCTGTGAGCAGCTGTTCTGGAGTGCAGAATTTCTTAATATCCACACCAGCTCATCATTCGTGCTTACATTACGGTTCCTCCCGTGTGAGGCTGGGAGTTGTCCCCTTCTGAAAGTTTCCTCACTCTGTTACTGAGTAAATGGTGTATATGACCACATTAAAAACACATCTGTTAAATGGCCTTTAAGAAATAACCACCTCATTTATTTTTAAACCTGGTTTTCCGCCCGAAGGATTGTAATATCAGCTGTACTGTAAGGATTTCCAGGAGGTACTGGCTTGAACAGCAAAGTAAGAGATACTTACAGCCCATAGCTAAGGGCTCAGTTCACAGGTCAACCCCGTATCAGACTGTGCCCATGAAATATCAGGGAGCAGTGCAGGCTGGAGCTGAGCACTGGGGACTGAAGAGGAGGCTGGGCATTTAGCCTGGCTGCCAGTTATTTTTGTGGTGTTACTTTGTTGTAGGTCGGAATTTCAGCACATGCCTGAGAAAATGGCTGATGCAGTGTTGGGTGCTACCTGTGGGTTGTTGAGGTGTGGCTTTGCTTTTCTTTTTTTTCTTTTTTTCAGCTGAGTAGAATATCTGTTGACCTTTACTCCTTTAATACTTGCTCCATTATAAAAAAATAAGTATAACGTGGGCCTAGTTTCTAATAGACTTTGTCTGTCTTTGCATGTGCACAACTTGCATTATAGGTTTGCTAAAATTTGCTGACGATGTTGGCATGGGAGGTGCAAACATTCAGACTGTGTCGCTTGGACAAGGTCAGGGCCCAGTGGCAGCCAACGTGATCTGCCAGGCAATCACTGCCGGGAGCTGGGTGGTACTGCAGAACTGCCATCTTGCAACCAGCTGGATGCCTGCTTTGGAGAAAATCTGCGAGGAGGTGATAGTGCCTGAGAGCACCAACAATAAGTTCCGGTAGGGGGTTTGGTATTTTGTTCTTTTTGTATCAGCATTTCTTGTGTGCTGAAGGCACCAGCAAAAAGAAATGAAGTTTGTTCTGTGTGAACAGCTGCTTACAACATTCATATTGTTTGATATGCAGGGATAAAGTAAAGATACCTAATTGGGATGTCATCTTTTCTACTTGTTTGATATACTCTACTTTATACTGCATTTATAGAGACGTAGATGTTCTCATTACAGCTAGACAAGTAATAAACCCCTTAGTTTGCGGAAAATCGATACTGGGGAGTTGTCAGTATTGATGACTTTCGAATAACGAGCAATTTGATTTTTTTGCAGACTGTGGTTAACCAGTTATCCATCAGCAGAATTTCCTGTTAGTATTCTCCAGAACGGCGTCAAAATGACAAATGAACCTCCAAAAGGGGTCAGAGCAAACCTGCTTCGATCGTACCTCAACGACCCCATCTCTGACACCGCATTCTTTAGCAGTTGCCAAAAGCCAGAAATATGGCAAAAACTGTTGTTTGGTCTTTGCTTTTTTCACGCTGTTGTGCAGGAAAGGAGAAACTTTGGCCCATTGGGTAAGATTCAGATTATTTTCCAGATTGTTTCAGAAAGGTTAGTAGTTTTGAAATGCATTATTTATTATTAAAAAGCTGAACTGTTGCCGGCATATTGCAGGAGTGCCATCTGTACTGAACATAATAAGGTTTATAAGCTGTTACCAGTGATTCTTGTTCAAGCAGAGTTGCTCCTGAAGCTCCTGCAAGTGTTACCCTGGGGGAGGGTTAGAAAGTATCCATCGTGTCAATAAATCATACAGCATTTGCATTACATCGTAGCTCACTGGATTAGTGTATTACTCCACTGTTCAGTAACTGCAGTTATTTACTCACCACATACTTATCAGGGTACTTATCAGCAGTGCTTCTATTCATGTGCGTACGTTTTTAGCAAAGCCAGAGCGCATGACTGCTTGGTGTAAAACTGAAAGTCAGTAGCTGCGGCGTGTTCATAATCAACTATGGAAAGATGTATTTAGAGAGATACTGAACTCTGACGTTTTCCATAAAATGCAGAAACACGGGAAATTACAGATTTCGTATTTATAACTGTATATATATGAATCTTACACTCTGCGTTAGTGTGCATGAAGCTCTCAGCCTTCCGTTCTGATTGAATCTGCCTTCATGCCGTGACTGCTGTGAAATGTTATTTTTTCACTGAAAGCCACTGTCCCTAACGAGCAGCTATTTGCATTAACACAAGGATGCCAGAATGAAGTTAGTCTTCACTGGCTGATGTGGTTTCCAGGGCACACTTCATATTTAAAAAGTTATGGCTGTCAAGCAAGGTCCCCAGAGACTGGAAAAAGGGAACCATCGCTCATTAGCAAGAGAGGGAGGAAAGAGGAGCTGGGAAACTACAGGCTGTGAGCATCACCTCTGTGCCTGGGAAGATCGCGGAGCAGTTTGCGATGGCACAGCAGAAGGGAGGGCGGCACCCGGCGGGACCTGGACAGGCTGGAGAAGGGGCACACGAGAACCTGCTGAGGCCGAGCGAGGCGCAGCGCGGGGTGCTGTGCTCGGGTCGGGGCAGCGCCAGGTGTGTGCAGACTGGGAGAAGAGCTCACAGAGAGCAGCCCTGCGCAGAGGGACGGGGGTTCTGGTGGATGTGAGCTGGACGTGAGCGGAAGGCCAACTGCACTCTGGGCCGGGGGCAGAAGGATGATTGCAGAAATTTACCCGTTTATCGGTTTGTGCCAGGTCTGGGTTTTCCTGGATGATTCCTTTATCTGGAGCATAGGGCTGTTGTCGGTTTTTAGTTGCTTTTGTTTTTATTGTAATGCTACTCTGACTATTGTATGGATAGATGGGCAGATTTTCCAAAACCCGAAATCAGTCAGTTAATTTGAACTCATGTTCTTGCTGTCTCCAGATAGCAGAAGGTTAGTTGGAGGTAACAAACAGATCTCTGTTCTACTTTGGGTAAAACACAATGCTTCAGGAGTGAGTGGAGCCAGACATCTGAGCTGATGGTTTACCTGCGCAAAGAGCGAGGGGATACAATGCTGTTACAGATTGGTATTCCTCACCTGGCTGTTAGTCCTTCAAGTGAATGCCAGGGCTTCACCTTGGCATTGTCTGCAAGTTGTGATCTTCAGCTCTACCATAGCAATGTTACACTAGTTCCCTTGCTTCCTAAGCATGGTTTTCAGCATAGGGCAGCATTCATTCACCCCGTGTATCTTTCCTGTATTGGACAGGTTGGAATATTCCATACGAGTTCAATGAGTCTGACCTCAGGATCAGTATGCAGCAGATCCACATGTTTCTGAATGAATATGAAGAAGTCCCTTTTGAAGCTCTGACGTATCTGACAGGTATAGGCGTTGTGCCCTCTAATGCGTTTTGACTTTGTACCAGCTGAAAGTACCTCGCTGTGACGAACAGATGAGTGATAAATAAATGTAGTGCTTGATAAACCTGAGCTTCCACTCAGGTTTACTTTCCTGGCCTTCTGGATAACGGCAAGGTGGATCCCAGACCTTCAGACTTCATGGCTGTCCTGGCTTATGTGTGGCTGCAGAGTTGCTCCTGGTCCAGCAGACCTCCTGGTCTTCGCTTCATGTGTCAGATCAGGCAGTGAGTGGCCTGTTGTCATGGAGTTGACCAGATCAATCCATGTCTGTGACAGGCCTCTGCCCTCCCCCCCCACCCCAGTCCCACAAAAATGGGAAGGAAGGAAGGGAGGAAAAAAAAGCAGCGGCAGCAATCTATGGAGGAAAACTTATTTTACTGTAATATCGGAATACAAAATAACACAATATATACAATTTAATTGAAATTGAGATCAATAAATCAGACAAGGTAAGAGAGAGAGAGTTCCCGGGACCGATTCAAACCTGAACAGCTTGGAACGGCCAGGAAAGCACCTCCAGCACCCACTGCCAGGCAGCAAGAGAGCGTCCCCCCACCCAGAAGGGCCAGATCTTGTGACTGCTGTAATGTACAGGGATAGGAACCTGGGATTGGGGCAGTGACACTTTAATGCCCCGTACACTGCATGATGTTTTGATGTGGAATACTGAAACCATAAAACAAACAAACAAAAACAAAACATAGAACCATGACACCTGTGCTTCACTGCAGCTGGCTGTGCGTCAGACCCTGACACAGAAAGCATTGGTGGTTGGCTGTAGGGTAGGATGTGGTCATCCTCTCAGTTTTAAAGCAGTGGGCATTGACCTGGGTAAGGCATTTTATTGTTGTATTTATTTATACAGCTGGCTTTCTCCAGAAAGGTTGTTGATACCGCCTTTGTCAGCCTTATAAAGATAATTCCTGGTTTTCGCAATTGTTACAAGTAGCTTTGTGAAAAATAAAGTAAGTAGTCATCATCAAAGTAGTAACTTTTAGTATTTCTTCTACTTTATATCAGTGCAAACCTCCCCTCGTTGCTTCTTCATTATTGAGGGTCTCTCCCACCCATTCTATATGTTGATGATCCCCTTTCTACCATACTGGTGCATAATCAGCTCTGAGTTTGGTGAAAGGAAGAAGACAAGGATCAGCTATACAGCACTGCTCAGATCTTGACAGTTCTTAAAGCAAAACAGATGTCACTTGAAACATGTCATTATTCACTGTGACATAAGCAGCAGTTTCTCAGACCAACTCAGTGTTCCTTATAAATGTTACCACTAAGATGCACAGTTTGGGTCCATAGTCCCAAAGATGTTAAAGTGCTTAATTCCACTGAATCCAAAGTTTTTAGCTATCATCATTCTGTTGATTCAATGGTACCTAGAAATTTCTGAGGATCTGGAACCTCAGGATTTCAACTTACTAGTGGTGTACATTAATGTAAAACAATTTGTATTTGTTCATTAAATTTAATCTTTTCGTTCTGGTTTTCTTTGTCCTTTCCCAGGGGAATGCAACTATGGTGGGAGAGTAACAGATGATAAAGACAGGCGGCTTCTCCTGTCCCTTCTGTCTACAGTCTACAACAAGGATATAGAACAGGACAAGTACATGCTTGCACCTGGAGGTGACTACTATATCCCACCACATGGGCCATATGAGGTGAGGAGACAGCACGTGTAAATTCTCTCTTTAATTGTTGGGAAAAAGCTCGTCTACGCTGCGCTTCGATACACTGAATACAATAAATAAACGTACAGGAAATAAAAACATGAGGTTGCAAAGCCATGCCAGACTGCATCTATGAAATACGAATTCAGTACTTAATATCTCCACATGGCAGTGGACATGGAGTATTCTGATCAAGTTGTTGTGGAGAGCAACTACTGCGCAAATTCTGAAAGGATCCTTCTGAAAGGATTACTGAGTAAGGCTTCAGGATTGTACAGGGTAACTTTGTACCCTCTTGGGAGCACTTATGCCTTGATAGCAGTGATCACAGTGAGACAGTAGGAAGGCAGGCATGTATTCCATGTTTGGCTTCTCTTTCCCTTCTGCTGATGTCTCAGAGTTCACCACTAGATGGGATTGGAACACAGTTGTTTAGCCTGCAGCTGTAAGCACTCCTTGCATTTGCTTTTTGTTGCATTTCTTTCTTTTGCTACTTATGTGAGGGTGGAAGGCCTCAGTGAGTCTCTGAACCATTCAAAACTGCTGTGTGGACTGAATAAGTCAATTCCTGAGTGACTTAGGTGGGGGCTTAAATTTGTGACTCTACATGGGAAAGTTCTAACCAAGTTGGATGTACTGATCATTTATGAATATATCACTGCCTGAATTCTGTTATTTGAATGTTTCTTTTACAGTCTTACATTGAATACCTAAGGAGCTTACCAAGTGTGACACACCCTGAGGTGTTTGGGCTTCATGAGAATGCAGACATTACCAAGGATACTCAGGAGACTAACCAGCTTTTCAGCGGAGTGCTGCTGACTTTGCCACGGGTGGCAGGAGGAGGTGGCAGGTCCCCTCAGGTAACAGGGGGAATGATCAGCTTGCAGCCTGGAAAGGTGCTCGTGCCTCATGTGCCCCACATCTCAGAGTAACCCTGCACCTCCCATCACATGAGTGTTATGTAGGTGTGTAGGGAACAGGGGGTGGGTGTGTAGAGAAGCAGATGTGGACTGGAAGAACTTGGATTGAAGTGGGTGTGCTGAGGTGTGCTGGCACCACACAGCAGCACCTGGTTCAGTAGAATATGTGGTTTGAGTGGGAAAGTTTCTGTCATCTGTCGCGTTTTAAAACAACAGTGAAGTGCTGCATTTCAGTCATGAATTGTAGGTAGAACCCAGTCTGCAAGCACAGCTAGTGAAGAACCTCCAGTCGCATCCATCCCGAGGCACTTCTACAGCAGGACACTGATTGCAGTCTGCCTTTTCAGCAGTAGAAGTTCTTCCACTGCCTGGCTTCGTCCAGTGGCTGTGTGACTGTCCGAGCTGTTCTCATGAAGGGGCAGCCTCTGGAAAGCCAGGAAGTACCAAGCCTACACCAGGCTGCAGTGTAATAACGGGAGGCAGAAGGTCTTCCCAGTGACGACAGTGCTCTAATGGCACTTTCACTCCTATGTGCTCACTGAGTGTTGGTTTCTGAGGTATGATTTTCTCTTCCCCCTGACTGCTTCAGTTCCTGTAGTCCCAAACTTAGAACTGTGTGTGACTTCTGTGGAACAAAGAAAGGGATTGGTTTGGTGCAGCAAAACCGCTGGAACCCAAACCTTGCTGTTGTCAGCCCTTCCAGGGGACTTGGTGGTGAAGGTGCTGGGCACTGCTTTCCTTCCTCTGATCCTGCAGCTCAGGTTGCTCCAGTCCAGTCCGTACCCCTTTGCTGCAGGTAGATGGCCTTTCACACCCCTTGGATGGGATATTTTATACACAGGTGGATTTGTGAGGAAATGAAACCAGTGGAGCCTCATTTCTTGTGAGGGTGTGCAGTGATTGCATTCTGATGCTTAACGTGCTGGGAGGAAAGCTGCTCTCGTGGCTGGCATGCTCCTGTTGTCTGCCACTCATTTCTTCCTGCATACCTTTGTTTTTTCTTCATTACGGCAGTAGGGGGACTGCGCCACCTATCTGCTCTGCTGCCTCACAGTTGCCTGAAACCCTTTTGCAAATTAAATTTGAGTTGTCGGTACATTCAAAAGCAGAGAAAAGGAGCTGCAGGTGCATGCAGAGACAGACAGGCTGCTGTACAAGAAAGTAGTTATATTTACCTATGCATTACCTATGTAGTTATACAGCAAAAATGGAAAGCCTGTCGTGTTTCGAGGAATTTAATGAACAGAAGTTCTCATTTCCTGCGGATTTATGATTTCAGAAAACTGTTGAAGATTTGGCACAGGACATCCTATCCAAATTACCAAGCGACTTTGATGTTGAGGAGGTGATGAAGATGTACCCGGTGCTTTATGAAGAGTCCATGAATACGGTCCTGAGGCAGGAGCTGATTCGATTCAACAGGTATGGATGGCTCTGCGTGCTGTGCAGCACTGCTGGCATTGAGGAGTGCTCATGTGGGACACTGCTGGCAGCTGGCAAACTTTAAGCAGTTAAAAGCTTCTCACAATATATGCTTCTTAAGATGACGGATGATGCTTTGTCTCAACATTATTAAAAAAACCTGTGGAAGTTGCAGCTAACTGCCTAAACATAAAAATAGTGCCCATGTTCTTGTAGCAAGAACTTAAATCAGAATTGAATTTGTTGTGCTGAGATGGGGCTGCCTGCTTCCTTCTTTATAAGTCATGCCCGGGCTTCTCTTTTCCCAGCACACTGCAATAGCTGCTGTCAGAGACTTGAAGCTCTTCTCATTTCTTTCCCCCTCCTAGCACGGGATTTTTACTGCCTTTCATTTCTGTACATGTGTTTGCTTTTCCCAAGGTAAATGATTTTTGATTACTATAAGAGATAAAGACTTTCTGACAGGACATTCCCCAGCTTTGTTCAGCCCTTTATTCGAGCTGAAAGTCTATAGCCAGAAAAAAAAAGTTAGTAGATGATGAGGTGGTGATTTCTGTTTTATCTGAAGGCTTACTCAGGTGGTTCGCAGCAGCCTTGTTAATATTGGCAAAGCCATCAAGGGCCAAGTGTTGATGTCGTCTGAACTTGAAGATGTTTTCAACAGCATGCTAATGGGAAAAGTGCCATCGATGTGGGCTGTCAGATCCTATCCGTCCCTGAAGCCCCTGGGGAGCTACGTGTCCGATCTGCTCTGTCGGCTGGGCTTCTTCCAGGTACGCAGAGACCAGCAGGTTAAGGACAGGCTGGCAGGAAGGTGAGCGGGTGCAATGTCTGCTGCTGTCCTCCCTCAGCAGAACCCAAGAGGCTCCGGTTGGGAACTGCTGTGCCCTGCATGGACAGCACTTCTCTGCAGGGTGACTCCAGGAGTGCCTCCTTTGTGCCGCTGCAGTGCAGCATTTACTAGTTTTCATTTTCCTTCCTCTAGAACATGTGTTTTATTTTGCACTGATTTTGCCTTAATGACTGTCCTGCTCAAAGGGCACTGACCAGTTACAAGCAGTCCCATGGGGCGTAGCAGGCGCTGCTACATGTTACGTGAGTGACTGCAAATCCCTTTCAAGTTCAATGAGCAGTGGCACCACTTCCACATGCTTTTTGAACAAACTATTCGATTCTGTACTCTGTCTTCCATTATTTTCCTCACATTCTTAGCATGTTTAAGTTACTTAAACGCTCAGCTATACCTTAAATAGCTGAGATAGTGAAATATAGCAAATTTCTATAGAGGTCACAGAGGAGAAAGCTAAATGGAAGAGTGGAAGATTTGTATGAGGCAGCAGAATTCTGTTTGCTGCACTAAAGCATCATATGCATGCCTTTAATTTTTTTGCCTCCAGATGGCTTGGAGCTGTGTATCTCCTGTCCTTGCACTGTTCCTCCTGCTGACTTCCTGATTTCCAAAATAGACACTGGCATCTTTGTGCAGGACTTATTTCCTCTGTTGGGTTTTTATGTGCTGTCTGTAGTGATACACTGTCCTTACAGTGATAGGAAGATAACATAACATAAGATAATCTTTTTCATGTTAGGAAGTTGGTGTTTAAAAGACTGTGAAATAAGGAATATTGATTTTAAAAGGGAAAGAAAAGACGATATAATGAGTGGCAATACTCAGAGGGTCCAATCAAGGGTTGGATCTTACTGTAGTGTTTGACTGCATCTGTGAAGACATCTCCTCCTGCTGAATTTCCACAGCAAAGCCAAAAAGTGTATTTTTTTTTCCTTCTGCTTTGTTTTTTTCTCTATATTCAGGATTGGGTCAGCAGCGGGCCACCCACTGTCTTTTGGCTGTCAGGATTCTACTTCACTCAGTCTTTTTTGACGGGGGTTTTACAAAACTATGCCAGAAAATACACCATCCCCATTGACCGCATTGGATTTGAATTTGAGGTAAGAACACGTGGAGGAATTTTGCTTTTCTTGAGCAGCTTGAAAGATGTTCTGGGGCAGCAGGGAATGGAGTTTTCAAAAGAAATCCTATTGCAGGATTCAACATACTCAAAATAAATATTAATATAGTGTATTAATATACTCCAAATGAAAGCAGAACAAAGCAAATGGTTTCTTCGTTCCAGGTGCTGAAACAGGAGGACACGATGGAGAAAGTACCAGAAGATGGGGCTTATGTGAAAGGCCTTTTTTTGGAGGGTGCACGATGGGATCGAGAATCCTCGGTGATTGGAGAATCGCTTCCAAAAATCCTGTATGATCCCTTGCCCATAATATGGCTGAAGCCTGGAGAAAGTTCCAGATTTCTTCATATGAACATCTATTCCTGCCCAGTGTACAAGACAAGCGCAAGAAGAGGCGTCTTATCCACAACTGGCCACTCAACCAACTACGTTCTCTCTGTCGAGCTCCCTTCAGAGCAGCCCCAGAAGCACTGGATAAATCGCGGTGTGGCAGCGCTGTGCCAGCTCGATGACTGAGACAAGTCAGTGCTCCCTTCATTCGTAATTAAAAGATATGCTTTGCTCTCTGGTGGCTGTTTGTTGCTTTTTATTGTAATTTATTACTATTACTTTATTTTTAAATACCGCTATTTACTGCTGGCCTTAATACAGCCCCAAATTTCTTACGTTTCTTTGGCCATTCTGACCTCCTGCACAAAAATGAGTAAGTCATAGAATCACTGAGTCACTGAGGTTGGAAAATATCTCTGAGATCAGTCCAACCATCCACCTACCACCACTGTTTCCCACTAAACCACTTCCTTCAGTTCCACATCTACGCAGTTTTTGAACCCCTCCAAGGACGGTGGCTCCGCATCCCCCCTGGGCAGAGCCCATTCCAGCTCCCTACCCCTCTTTCAGAGGAGAAATGTTTCCTGATACCCAACCTGAATGCCCTGGAACAACTTGAGGCCATTCTTTCACCTTGCTGCTACTATTGGGTCTTTTTGTTTGTTTATCCCAAGATAAAATTGGGCTCAGAGAGTTTTGCTGCTGATTTCAATGAGAATCTAATCCACAGCTTTTGCAAATAGGACTTTCTACACCTTGTGTCCCAGGAGGATGTGGAACAAGGAGTGAGCACATGAGAACTGTCTCTTCTCAACATGTAGAACTGATCTTCCACTAGAATGAACTGCCAGAGCTGTCATAAAACGACAATCACTGATACTCCTTGGATATGTGCGCTAGGATTTCCATGGAAGAATTCTGGAAAGCACATGCAAAAGGAGCCTGCCGTCTCCTGGAGCAGCATGCTTGCCTCGTCATCCGGTAGCTATTAAATTTCTGTATTAATGACATGCTTATCCCAGGTGCCTGATCAGTGGAGCTAAGTTTCCTTTCTCCCACAGTCTATTGTACCTCATGTCAGACTAATAATCATCTATTATTTTGTACTAAAGATGGATTCTTAGAATTTTGATATATGCAGTACAATGGAACAACAGAGATCAAAGCAAACATTAAAAAAAAAAAAACAACAACCCAACAACCAACAAACCACTGCATCCACTGATTTGGGGTCACATCTTTTTTCACGGAATCACAGAATCACAGAATTGTAGGGGTTGGAAGGGACCTCCAGAGCTCATCGAGTCCAACCCCCCTGCCAAAGCAGGTTCCCTACAGCAGGTCGCACAGGTCGGCGTCCAGGCAGGTCTTGAACATCTCCAGAGAAGGAGACTCCACCACCTCCCTGGGCAGCCTGTTCCAGTGCTCCTCACCTCACTGCACAGAAGTTCCTTCGCACATTGGTGCAGAACTTCCTATGCTGCAGTTTCCAGCCGTTTCCCCTTGTCCTGTCTCCACTCACCACTGAAAACAGTCTGGCCTCGCCATTCTGCCCCCCACACCTCAGATATTTATAGACCTGGATCAGGTCCCCTCTCAGTCTTCTTTTCTCCAGGCTGAACAGACCCAGTTCACTCAGCCTTTCTCCATAGGAGAGATGCTCCAGGCCCTTCACCATCTTTGTGGCCCTGCGCTGGACTCTTTCCAAGAGATCCCTGTCTTTCTTGTACTGGGGAGCCCAGAACTGGAGTACTGCAGTGCTCCAGATGAGGTCTTACCAGGGCAGAGCAGAGGGGGAGGATCACCTCCCTCGACCTGCTGGCCACGCTCTTTTTAATGCACCCCGGGATGCCATTGGCCCTCTTGGCCACAAGGGCACACTGCTGGCTCATGGCCGACCTGTCTCCACCAGGACACCCAGGTCCCTCTACACGGAGCTCCTCTCCAGCAGCTCATCCCCCATACCACAAAGGTCATCCCCACCCCTGCCTTTGGCCCCTGCAGCTCATGCAGGACCGGCTGTACACCAACGTGACTGCACAGCTACCACAAGGACAACCTTTCTTGAGAAGAGAATGAGGCTTCAGAAATCTGTAATTAAGGTCAGTTTAATTAAAATTGGTCTTCTAAAACCACAGTCTTTTCTTAGATTTCATGAAATTAACAGGGATGGTTTCTACTTTTAATATGACTAAAATTAGCTGAAATACAGCACATGCTTTAAAAAATAAAAGGTCATTATTATCATTTTGAACAGCTGCATCTGATTACAATTATCAGATCAATAACGGATTACTCATGAGGCCAATGTGACATCAGAGGGGACAGAAGGATATGAATATGAGGGGAGTGAACATGAGGGACATCATCTGAAATGGCGGCATTGTGAAGGCTTGTGGAGGGTTGAAGAAGGGTTTTGATTTGTGCTGAGGAGCTTTAGAAGGCGGACTTAAAAGACGGAGTGAAGATGGTCTAAGCGGTAAGCATCAAGCAGAACATTCAATATCTTGAACTATTCCAGCATTGACATACAGAAGCTTTCTGTGGTACCTGGTGGTGGAAGAATCATTTGCTTGTAAAGAGTGAAATGGAGCCCTTGGCAGTGAGGGCATCAATGCTGCATAGCCCTTCTTGCCTTTGTTTTGAACTTTAAAAAACAAAGGCCTGATCAGTTGGAGCAGGTTTTTCCTGAGGGAAGAATATGGAGTATAATTACAAAATACAGTGCTTGGAGATGAACTGGAGTTGTGTTCTTTTTAATCCACCCTAAAGGACTTACACTTCTATTTCCTGATACTTCTCTCAGCGTTAGACTAGCTTCTTTGTGCTGCATTTTTCTTTTTTCCTCCCCTGGTGGAACTGTAGCTGTCTCCTTGAAGCTTGAAGCATCTTTTCTTGTGGATAAAGCTGGCTCAAAGCAGAAAGGCTGGAAAAGGAGGGTACACTGCAGTGCTTAAATGTGTAGTATGAAGCAGTAGTCCATTGAACATGGGTACACTTAAAACTGTCATTAGGAAAGGATGTTTCATGGCAAAGAAAGGTGTGAGAATAGCAGAGGTTACCAGAGGTCTGACTTAGGGTGCGATGCGTAGCATCCAGGACAACCTTGTTTGGAACCCCATCGTTTTCGGAATAATGGATGTTTGTATATTATATTTTTCTGACTTCAGCTGCTTCTCTACAGCATTGCAGCTATTCACACACTTCTGCCAGTTATGGATGTTAGCAGGTGTTAACCTCTACAACCAAAGTCCCCACTGTAATTCTACTCTACAGGCAAAGCCATTGGTTTAACCAGTTAGTGCATGGTGTGCTTGGAGAGCAGAGCTTTGCTGTAATGCATAAAGCTGCTTTAGATTAGGTCTGATCCAGGGGCAATTGCTGGCAGGCCTTGTAGCCTCAATGGCGAAGTTGATCATCAGAGACTGATGGTTTCCAGCCTTAGTTCTTCCAGACTCTTATCTGCTCAAGTATGACTGAATTTTATGTGTGTGAGTAAATGGGGGAAATCTTCACTCCAGCAACTGACTGGTGGCAAGAGGCACAGTCACCTTCCCTACCTACACCACTGGTGTTCTCTGCTCTTGGAAAGCTGAGTCAAGCATCAGCCATACTTAAAAATGCCATTATTAAATGGTTGGATATTAGGAAGAGTTTATTCTCAGAAAGAGTGTTTAGGCATTGGAACAGACTGCCCAGGGAAGTGGTGTGGTCAGCATCCCTAGTGGCGTTCAAGAAATGTGTAGATGTACTTAAGGACATGGCTTAGTGGGCTGTATTGGTGATAGGTGGATGGCTGGACTAGATGATCTCTGAAGTCTTTTCCAACCTTAATGATTCTGTGAGGGATGTGTAGGTTCTGGGCACAGCCCGACTGACTGCTCAGCGCTCGGCTGGTGCTGGTTGGGCCCATCCCTGAGCAGCAGAACCATCGCTGCTCTGGGAAGAGCTCTGCTCTCCATCTAGACTTGAGCTTACGTGGCTCAGTTAAGAGCACTTTGTGCTCTTAACACCGAAAAAAAAGAACTTAGAACTGGAGGACTGAGTTTCTCCAGGCTGAGAACATATTTAAAGATGTAAATGAAGGTTTTGTAGGGATAAATAAAACATCTAGAAAAGAGGGAATTCTTTAGAGGAGACACTTTGCCATGTTCCCCTTTGTGAGGGTCAGGAGCAGCTGAGTTGCTTTACTTACTGATTACTGACATTGGATGAAGTGTGCAATTACTGGGCTGCCTTTACTGCAGAGGGAAAGCAGTGGAATTTACTGTTAGAGATTCTTCTGCAATTCACAAACAGCCGTTCCTGTGCTGGGGGGCCCAGGCCTGGACGCAGCACTGAAGATGGGGCCTCACAAGAGCCGATGGAGGGGACGATCGCCTCCCTCTCCCTGCAGGCCGCCCCTTGTTTAATGCAGCCTGGAACACAGCAGGCACACGCTGCTGCCTCATGTCCAGCTTCTCTCGTTCATTAAGAATGAACTTTCCAACCTTCTCTGACCTTCCTGAAGAAAGATAAACATGATAAACGTGTTAGACATTGGAGTTCACAATCTTTCTTGCCCGAGATGCATTTAAAAAAACAAACAAAAAGACCATTAGTTGGACTCACTTTAATTCCATTATGAAAATAGGAAAGAAGGTGGACAGCTGAAATTCCATGTAATGGCAGTAGCAGAATATCTAGCTCTGCAGGCTTAGTATTTCTCAATTTGAAACTCTTATTACAAACCAGAAGAGGAAAATATCTGTATTTTTGAAAATCTAAATTCTCAGCCTTACTAATAACTCAAGGCAGATAAGGGAATACTGTATACAGGCATTACAGAACAAAAGCATTCCTTCCTCAAAAACATCAGAGGGAAGTTCAGTGAGGGATGCTGAACAGGCAGGGCCAGAATGTTTTCTCAGGAGACCAAACTTTCTTACACCTTTTCTGTACAAAAAGATGTTTCAGAAGTAGAAAGTACTGCCTCTGATTCTATACTTGTTGGGTTACGAAAAGAGAAAATGATACAATGAGAAGGCAAAAAGGCCCCAGGTTCTTCTGACAAGCTCCTGCAAGCTAGAATATTTGGATAATTAGAAATATTAGTGACAGGTGCAGATCTTGAAGGTCCCTCCTGTAATTCATACTTCGGAACCTGAAAATACAGGATGATCAGATAAGTGGCATTCTGTCTGTGGATAAAAGATGAATATTACTGGTATCAGTTCTGACAGGCAGTGGGGCCATAAACAGGATCTAAGTGTGTTACAGCAGCAAACATGCATCACTAGGATGCATCAGACGACTTATTCCTTCTCACCTGTGACACTTCCCTTGGAACAGATCGTATCACTGCCACAGTGTAAGGAGAGTTTTTTCTCCCCTAGAAATGCAACTTGGGCACATCAGGTAAGCGGGTGCCACGTCTCAGATGCACTGATGTGCTTCGTTGCTAACGTTAGTGCTCAGGCTGGGCTCCTAAGTCCTTGGCTATCTGTAACCTTTCTCTTGGTGGAGTGAGGATTTCCAGGAAGAAGACACTCAGATATTCCAGGCCAGATGTTGTATGCACAAACCACACCTGTGCTGCCGACCTGTTCACCTGCAGTTGTCCAGGCAGCTCAGCTTTTCTTCAGAAATAATATCAAGTGAACCTGACAGTTGTTATTCTAAACTGCTTTCAGACCCTCCAAGTAGAGCGATGCACAGGGAACAGGCAGAATTTACTGGAAGGAGAGTAAGGGAGAGTTGAAGAAGTGCAGGAATCCAGTGCACCACAGACTCTGAGGAACTAGGAGACATTTTAGGACATCTTCTGCAATTAAAATTAATGTGTAGGAACAGTACACATTACAGTATTCACAGTATTTGCATGGCCCTTGGAAGTTACTACAAGTGCTGGCTGAGAAATCTGCCTCCTCTGACCTCCCCAGCACAGCACTTTTGAGGCTGGTTCTCCTTCCCCTCAGAACTAAACTCATACTGTGACTTCCATTTGATGTAAGTAGTCTGCAATTTTGGGGATGGATGCTCACTCAGGAAAGAGTTGTGACTGTAACACAGAAAATTCAGAGTGCTCGTTTACACGACCATTTATTTGCCTGCTGAGTCACACTTTGTTAGCCATACAAATTGTTAAAAAAAGATACGAGCCATAATTTCATGACAAAGAACGTGCCTAAGCTTCCATTCAAAATCCTTCTCTCTCCACCATTTCCAGCCTTGGTGAGTCTATGATTCTGTGATTTTGGTTTGCTCAGCTAATATCTCCCTACACTGATATATCAGAACTAAGGACAGGAGAACAGTGTTTCTGAAGGATGAAGCAGCGTATAATCATATTATTTCTTGCTGTCTCTGACTTCCATCATCTCCCTCTTCCTAAATGAAGGGAGTTCTATTCTGTGTTTTCCTGGCAGTAGGAATTGGCAGAGCCCACACAGACAGGCAGAACAACAGTTCTACATGTTCAGTGCAGGGTTCCTCTTCCATGAGGCATTCCCAGGAAATAATAACCTGGGAACATTTACCTCTGTGGGCTGAGCTATTAAGGGCAGCCAGAAGTTGGGCTGGGCTGTTGCACTGCCTCCAACACTGGGCAGTGCCCATCACAATGTCCAGCTCTCCTTCTTGTTCCCTTGCACTTTCTCACCTGCCTGAAATGATAATTTTTCATTCTTCTAAGTACATTCCCTGCGGGGACCCGTCATTCTGTTCCATATGTCATCAGTTTAAACCTATTTTTAAGGCAGACAAGAATATCGCTGTCATCTTCTTTCTGTTGGGACTTGGAGAGTTCAGGAGGAGTTGGAGAGCTGAGAAAATGAGATTTCATTGAGCTTTGCCTACATTAATGGAAAATAATACAGACTGCATTGGGCAAATGTGCTTTGTTGCCACCACTACCTTCTGGTTGGAGCAGCCGCAGCTCATGCCTCTCGTCCTTCAAGCAGCTGGGGGCTGTGCTCATGATGTCTCCCAGCACAGTGTGGCTCTTGTGGGCTACTTGGCCTTATCACTACTCCCAGTCTGAAGCAGGGAAGGCTTTGCCAACTTGCCTCTGGAGATCTGGGAAGCAGAGGGCTCAAACAGAGCCAAAGTAATCGCGGCCAGGGAAAAAGCTGCCATCTCATTTCCATTCGTGGAACACCAAAATTGGAAAAGACCTGCAGGATTATCCAGTCCAACCATCCACCTATCACCAATAGCTCTCACTAAACCATATCCCTCAACACAACATCCAAATGTTCCTTGAACACCACCAGGGTCAGTGTTCTCTGAACATAGGAGACTGAACAGTTTCTTTTACTGTTAAAGATGTGATTCTGTCTGCAACGTTAGGTTAAAACCTGACGCTGCAGTATCTGCTGAGAAGGCTGAGGTGCTAGTTTTGTTGGCAGGCTCACCACGTGAAAATGCAGAGATTCCACAACTAGCTTAAGCTTCACCAGTGGCGATACCCTGAGGGGAAAGTTTTTCATGAGAACAAGAGGAACCCAACACAGTGTTATGCTTTTTGCTCCGTAGCAAATTCCAAACATGGAATTTCACATCCACCTACTCTCTGAAGGATGGGGAAAGGAGTTGACACTAAGGCTGGGCTATTGCTGAGCAATCTACAAAAAAAGAAATCCCTTTCATCCTTTTGCTACTGTCTCTTTAGAAAATACACTGCATCATAAAGGTACTATGAAACCAGCACGTTTTTCTTTTTGCTGACCCTTGCCCTGAATCATAACTGAGCATATATAATCCTCAAACAACAGAAGAATCCTTCTATGGATTAAGAGGATTTGAAAAACTGTTGTAATTCGTCCTGATGTTGAAGTATCCCACCTCATTCCTTGCCAAGTGCCACTTTTATTGATCAGTCAGTGGCTGAACTGCAGCAAATACCAGCCCAGCCCTGGCCATTGTCTGCATCACATCCGTGGCTTTTTGGAGAGGCCTCAGGCAATGTGGGAGCAAGTGACCAGAACAGCTTCATTCACAGCTGTACACACAAACCACCTGCACTACAATCCCAGTCATCACAGCTGAAATGATGGGTTATGAAATTTCATCGTGGGATTTCAGGTATAATGGCTTAGAAATCTTCCTCAACTTTTCCTGGTGTCGAAACGTACGGCCTTTTTTCTGGGTAAGACCCATGGGAGGCAGATGGATCTGGAAAAGAAAATCCCACCAGTCAGGTGCAAAAGGAGATGTTGCAAAAACAAACAAAACCAGAAACAAAGTAAAAAAAAAAAAAAAAAAAAAAAGCATACACACAGACTATTTCATTGAATTTTCAATAATTCCTTCACTCTTTGGAGAGGGCAACCACGCTGTTTGAAGTCAGGTTATTAGATTTCCAGGCAAAGAACTCTCTGAGGAGCGATCAGTGGTGTGACTCTGAGCCTTAAACATTGCATTTAAGAAAATCCTATCTATTTGAGGTTTTGTTAATTCTGGATTTTGCAATTTGAAATCAGATTGTGACAATAACATTGCTGAAATATGTCTGCAAGCAGTATTCCAAAACAGCAAGACACAGAAAACCTGTGAAGTTCCTGAGCAGAAGTCTGAATGAAGTATGCTTTCCTCATACCTAGCCAGCAAGCTACATCTGTGTCTTGAAATACTGCCTTCTTATTCATCATCATATATACCGTACAAAAATGCACAGCCAGCGTCATGGGCTCCAGAAGCCAAAGGGGCAACAGGTAACTTTTGGCTTCTCCTCTGCCTGACAGTCCTTGTACAGTGGGAGTCACACAGCTCTATGCCCCAGACGACAGAAAAAAGGTCAGTGTCAGCAGTAGATGCTACTGATGCTGGAGCTTGACCCTTTAATACAGTGCTTTAGGTGCAAATAAAGGTACTGATGGCTTAGTTTATATGAGAGCACTGATACAGGACTATCCCTTAAGGGTTTGAAGTGGATGCAAAGCATATGTTCTGATGCTCCTTTCTAGGGTCACAGCTTGTCAGATGCTCGCTCTTATTCTGCATAGTGGAGAAAAAGAGCAAGCTGTATGTGCAACACATGCTAAAAGTGAAGGTATTTTAGGCAGGCATCCAATCAGATGCAAATTAATTTGGACCACAATCACCTTGGTAAGTAAACTCTTGATGTGAAAATCTAAACTAACCAGCAGAAGAACAAAGGCAGTGCCTTTGGGAGGGCAGTGTGGGAGGCAGTGTGTAGTAATGTGGACAGGAGCAGCTGGATGCTGAGGAAACTATATTGCCTGCTGCAACAGATGACGTTGCTGCACCTTCACTAATTTCCCTCATCTTGAGCAGGTTTTTTTCTAAGGACAGGTGAGAAGAAGCAGCAAGGCAGGAAGGTGCTTTCTAAGACCTGATCTATGCCAAGGAGAATAGTTACAGGCAGCACAGGCCATGAAGATGACTAGGTCTATGACACATATAATTAATGTAATTAAATAGTTTTATTCTGTTCTACTCTCTCGTTACATGAAAGATGAACAAATGGATTTAATTCTGTTACCATCTTTCTCTGCAATCCATTGAGCAGTGAATCTGCTCACACAGTGACAATCCCCAGAGCTCTTCTCACACAACAACAGCAGGGTTTGACTCCTAGAGAGGAAACAAGCTGACTTACAGCAGGGTGGGAGAGATGTCTGCATGCACCTGGCTTACCTGGCTCTGATTTAGCAGAGCACCTGAGCACAGGTGGGATGTGTGGCGTGATGACAGTAGTATGGGCTTATTATTTGAGTGTCATGTGGGAGCTAATGAGGTGCACCTGGGGTGAACAGACATACTCACAGGTCTTGGGTAGGGGATGTTGTAGTGAAGTCCAATTTCTATTCTTGCCTCACATTCTTCTATGCACTGCTTAATCAGCTTCGGATCTGCCACCTAAGATAACAGTAAGTTAAAAATTAATATTTTGTAGAAGTACAAAAAATCAGCATTTCAAAACTCAAGCCTTTTTTTCCTCTTCCCTTCCTCTTTGCAGTTCCAAGGATACGATGATAGAGTTTTTCACATCTGTACTTCTGTGCTCAGTGGCACAGAGCAGCAGTACCCAGAGGCTATCAGGACTGTGAGAGTAGAAGAGGGTTTTACTCAAGTTTGGTGTTTTGTCTGTACAAAAGACAACGCGTGCATAAACTACCGCTACCCCATGAAAAGCCCCACTCTTGCATTCAGCACAAGGCAAGGCAGAAAGGGAAAGAGAAGGGTGACACATGGGGGTCATTCTGTCCTGAAACTCACACTGAAGTCAGAAACGTAGTGTTCATCTGCACTTCACCGTGATTTTTATATCAGCTGAATTTAGTCCTGCACTGCCTGCAATGCCTGCTCCAAAAATAAAGCCTCCTATTTCATTTTGTTGCCATGTGACAGATGGTAGCAGAGGGCACGTGACAGAATGCCTCCTAATTATTTTCAAGGAAATGACAACAGCTACAAAGAACAAAGGAACACTACTTGGTAAAGAAAAATCTCTATCACTGTTCACAAGCATTGATGAATGCCAGTGGGTGCCATTTTTCCAGGTGGAGTTCAGTGCCACCACTCCCCTTCATCCACACTTCCATGTCAGACACCATTTTGTCAGACTGCCCCATTCTGTCAGATCCGTCACAGAGCAAATAAAAAGTAATGGAATACTGGTGGGAAGGTTCAACCTCTGCTGCCATCCCACCAACAATCAGTGCTGCCTCCAATAGAAGGCACAGCTTTCAGAACAGTCCTGCTATCAATTGTCTAAGTCCTTCTTTTTTTGTTTTTTTAACCAAACATTGCCAGGTTTCCTCACTAGCTGTACCAGATACATTGACAAAGGTTAAAGAAAATCACTTCAGTGTAGTTTGTACAGCTTCATACAGATCAAGAGATTGAGTTGTGTCTTTTAGTGGCACCAAAGCAGCCATTTCTTCAGTGACATTAGTTATAATACCTCAAATGACAACAACAAGTTGAACCATAGCTGTAGCATCAGCACCTTCATCTATCACCACAAGTTAAAATTTGAAATTAGCAGCTCTGCCCTCCAAATTTCTTTTGATAGATGTTCCTGTTTATTCACTTCACCTGGCTACAGGCTGGTGAGACAAAAAAATGTTAGAAAACTGGTTTTTAATCAGGACAAACCGTATCTGCCATGCTTTCCATCCATTGCTCAATAAACTCACCATCAGTCAGTGGGTGTGATATTTTTGCTATCAGATTTGCTACTGCATAACAAGCTTCAATATTAGAGTCCATCTAAGGTGTAACTTTAGAAAAAAAAATGTTGAGAAGATATTTTTTACAGATCCGCTATTTCTCTTCACAAAACATTCCTTGGTATGCACTGAATTTGCAGCACGTGTTTGCACATAATGACTTTTCAAGCAGTACTCCATCAAATCAGACACAATTTCCTTGCTAATTAAGCAGTGCCGTATTAGCTGTCTTGGCAATAAATACTCCTCTGTCCATTTTTTGTTGAACACTCATCCTTCAACCACAATTTTTCATTTTTTGGGACTCTGTTTCCTTTGCAGATGGCAGGAGGTTGGCTGAGTCCTTCCTGGCAGTGGTTGGATCAACACATCAAGCAGCACAGCGAGCAGCACGAGCAGTGCTCATCGAAGTGATGTGGCTGGCCTTCCTCAAGGGTTAATGGAGATCTCAGAGGGTTTGAGTTCTCTTACTAAATGTCAATAAGCTGTAACTCAAATGCACCTTAGAATGTGTTGTACCAGCATTTATGGTGAAGGAAATTTGGGAAACCATTTCTTATATTCACACCTTGGCATCCAGCCACCAGGAGCATGCATAGCACAACAAAAGGAGACAGAAATTGAAACCTGCAATGACACTCACATCTTTGTTTTTTCGGAACAATGTTTTGGCTTCTTTTATAATGTACTCCCTCTCTGCAGCAGTTTCTTCCACCTGTCCCGACGCTGACTGCCATTTCTTGGCGATTCGGAACACCTTGCGGTAAAGGCCCAGCACTTCTTGTCGTGTGACTGCTGCCATCTGAAACAAACCAACACCACAAAAGCCCCAATGTATGTCAAAGATCACCACGCATTCTGTTTTTCTACACAGTTCAATTGGCTTAGGAGTATTTCCACCACCTAAAGAAAGAACTGAGACAGCTGTAAAAAGCAATTAGCTGTTGAAACCTGAAGACTCAGTCCAGCAAAATATCAGCACTGAGACTTAAATCTGCCCCAGAGCAGGCAGCCTGAGCTCCTGCCTGAAGTTAAGGGCTCGCTGCAGTGCTTTGCTGAACCAATCACCGGCTCAGGAATGGCCACGTTTTCCCTCACTGCTATTTTGCAACAGGCATTGGGCGAGTCACCGAAACTCTGAGGTGTCCCCGTTGTGTTGTAACAATGCCGACCCTGTCTGCACCAGTACCTTCAGATCTGTGAGTCAACCACACGATGACAGCACTACAGCACTGCTGAATGCCAGTATCGGTGTGGATGGGGCTGCTGAATCACCGCCTGAACTCTGATTGATCACCTGAGGCCAGCACTGAGTCAGCCAAGGAGCACAGGTGAAGGCGATTCAGCTGTGCTGCAGGAAGGGGTGGAGCCTGGCTGCGCCTCTCCCAGACCCATTGAAGAGCTGACCACCAGCAGGGAAGGATCTCTGCTGGAGATCCACTCCACTGGAGTTTCCCATGCGAGCCCAGGATATGGGTGAGTGTACCTATCATGTCTGTTGCCCGCTCTGGTGTAATAACATCATAGCCAAGCTCTCTGTTATACCATACCATCTCATTCATTATTTGTACACTGCTATACCATAACATTGGTATATTCATTAACTGTACATGGTGCCAGATGCAAAGCAGCTCGTTTGCTGCGATACACCAGCGTATAGCAATGATTCAGGCAGAGTCTGATGTGATGAAGAGGTGATGAAAGCAATGTTATCTGAGCATCACAGGAGGCAGACAAACAGTGAGTTTAGGACAGTCCCGAGCACCCCAATTTTTGGAGAGCTGGCTACCTGCTCTCCACACTCCAGGTGTGCCAACAATCTGTGTCAGAAATGAAGAATGAAATCCCATTCTCATTCTGTGTAAATGAGTGCTTTGTCATGTAAGCGGTGCCACTAAGATAGATCCCTTTCCACCTGGATTAGATTCACCAAAACAATGGCTTCAGGGATTGTCAAAGGTATTTTACTGTCCCTGAAGGACAATGCAGCAGCACTGCAAAGTAAGTGCGTGAGTGCGATGAGGAGTGAATGCTGAGCACAGCACCTGACTGGGCTGTCTTGGGACCTACTTGCCAACTTGGAGCTCCAGTTGCTGAATGCACCCTGACATCAGACCACAGCAGTTAGAAGCAGGGTCACCGCTGTCCTCTGGGAAAAGAAGGCCTTCCATCACCTTGGTGTACTGCAGAATCTGATTCCTAAAACACGCCCCCAAGTTACTGCAAGAGGTTTGGCAACTTGGATGTTTCACCTCCCTGTAGTCTGTAGTAATTCCTGTTACTGGGGAAAGCAAAGAGTGGTCAGGATGAGGCCATGCAGCTCTGAGAGACGATCCCACCAGGGCACTCGCCCTTACCAAATGTAGAGGCACAGTGCTGACCTAAGGACACAATTTGGTGCTCCGTGCTTTTGGCTAAAACTTCCCAACACTTCACTCCCAGCCTGTTCTGCTGTAAGCATTGCCATCACCTGAAAGCTCCTTGTTTCATAACCTCTGTAGAGGATCTTAAATACAGATATGAAATTCTTTCTCTGATTATTGAGAGAACATTTGTATTTCCATATTTTAAAATATTTACCTAATCGGATATTTTCCTCCACGTACAAATTGATTTCTCTTAGCCAGCAGAAATTATTTCTAGTAAATACGTAGGGTATTTCCAGGGAGCAAGTACCTGTGATAGAACAGACAGGCAGCCCCACTCATCAATCACTTTGGAACAAAAGCTTCACTTTATTCACTCTACAGCTCCAATTCTGGGAAAGAAATAAAATCAATCATACACAAAACCACTCATGCACTTGTATCTTAGAAATCATTGCTTCCTGCTGGGTTCTTTTCCAAGTAGCAGCAGCTTGGTTGCAGGGCTGCCCTACAGCCTGAGTCCCACACCACGGCCTCACCCTCTCTGCTTCTGTTCCCAGGCGTTCTCTGGGAGCTGCTCACACTTGCAGCTCCCCAGTGCTAATAAATGGGAGTGTGCTCTTGAGAGCTTCCTTCTAGGTTTTCACATAATCCATAAATAATAATAAGAGAAATAATTTCAGGGGAAACTAAGTTTTGAATAGATATTCCAATTGCATCAAGTTCCTGCAGCCACAGCTCAGGACCTGTACCTCAGAGCTGTAATCACAATTAACACTTCTGGATCTTAAACAACACAAAGAATCTGTTCATTAAGATTTTGTCTGGAAGTTTAGGAGCAGCATTCTTTTCTGCCACTGTCTGCTTCCTCTCCTCCCCCTGGAATTTACTTCTCTGTTCTGCAATGTCTTGGTGCTGGAAGGGACACAGGGCTGCACAGCCTCTGCTGCAGCACTGCTCTCCTTCCTGCACATGCGGGGTGATAAACATGGAAAGCAGACCTCCACTCGCCCTCAGCAACCAGCTCCTCCTGCAGCTGCCGTTAGTTAATGATTTGCACAGTTCCTGCACAGATCCATGAAGGTGTGAGGAGCTCTGTGCCTCCTCCTCCAGAGCCAAGAGCAGACAGGACAAAATTCAAAGCGTGGGTCAGACTCTGACCTCAGAATGCAAACAGGGAGTGGATTCCACAGAGAGAGAAAAATTACTTTCAACCTAAAACGTGAAGAAGAGATCCATTCTTTTTGTTACAAACAGAACCCACACTGACAGAAGTGTAAGGAAGAAAGTAAGGAATTAGTGCAATTCTGCAGCTGACACCACTTGTATTAGTTTTGTGGGTGTGCAGAATGACTCTGAGTGGGACAGAAAGGAGGATAAGGAAGGATTTTGTGTCCTCTTAATTACTCATCATGCTGCTTACATCCTTGGCATTTACATCATGATTATATTTTGCAGCTCTGGAAAGCAAAGTGGATGTTGCAGCACTTTCCCACTAACGTGCATCTCACGATGGTCACCACTCGTGTCTCTGTGGAATGCAGCCCACAGATGTTACCCACAAGTGCTTTTGTCACAGAGTACAGAGCTATGCCATTTGCTGAGCAAATCTCAGGTGTTTACTCCAACAGAGCAAACAAGGAGAGGTCGAAGGTAGGTCTGCAGTGTGACAAGTGGTGGGGTGCAGGCTGCTTCAGGGCAGGTGAGTCAGCAAGCCCTCCAGGAAGAGACTGCTGGATGCTGAGGCACAGCCCAGACCGCTGTGGGGCTGTGTCCTTCTTTTCATCTACCTGCAAACCCGTTACAGCAGGCAGGTCAAGCGCTCCAAGTGTCCCATTGTTCCCAAACCTGCAAAGGCGCCTTGAGCTTTCAGGAGCTACTGCACGAAGAAAACGCAGTTTTTTTTGTTGTGTTCATTAAAACAAGTAGTCCTCTAGACTACAAAAGGTAAAAGCATGTTTCTCTTTCAAGAAACAAACACGCATGCCTTTGATTTTTTCGGATGGTCAAAAAAGTCAGTGCAGAAGTTCAATGGCCTGAATAACCAGTTGAACACCCATCTTCTTTTGCTATTTGCAGGTTTGCATAGCATTCAAATTAAAAGTACACACAAAAAGAAGGAAGGGAATCTGTCAGCTGCACTGTGAGGTGGCACCAGGAGTGCAGTGTCAGAGCTAGGATGGGGGCCAAGTGGCACGGACACTCATTGGCGAGCAGCAAATTCACAGTGTGGGCAGCCCTCTCCCAGCTGCACGGCTCCTCCGCCGCACCATATGTCTGTTTCATGTCATCCTTCCACGTCAGCCATTAGCTACTCACTTTAAGCATCAAATCTGCAAGCAGCAAGCGCAAGGAGGGCTTTAGTCAACAAAGGGTGAAAGCTCATAGGGAAAAATGGATATTTCAAAACAACAGATTTTTACTAAGATCTAACTAAGGCATGCATTAGGAACACAGACGCTTAATGATGACGCTGAAAGCATATCTGCCCAAAGGAGAAGGCAGGGAACAGAACACTGCATGGAATCTCCTGACAAGGGAGGTTTGAACTTCTCAGGTGTGAAACGTTTTACCCGGTGGCAGTACGCCCTACACTACTGGCAGGGTTGCTCTGCCAAGTTGCTGGGCTCACCGTGGAATGAAGTGACATAATTCAAAAGCATAACGCATGAACGTTATGGTACAAAACATGATCACCTTCAGCCTGAACAAGAATCTATATCTCATATTTTTAAATGCACTCCTTGGCTAACATTCATTTAAAGAGATACAAAAAACCTGCGCGTAGCCAAATGATAGCACTCAGCTAAGCAGCTCATCTCCTGCCACTAACACAGCAATAAGGCTCGTTTCACACCCACCCACAGCAACAAGAAGTCAGCAATCTACACTCGCCCTCGGGCACATTTCTCTGGCACACTGTGGTGGGTCAGGGAGAGGAGGGCCCAGGCTCTGTGACAGCTGCACACTGAATTCCAGAATTCACCTTCCATAAAAGTAATTCTGTTCTCTCTTACTCAAATCAGAGACATGGTGATCTGTGACAGCTATGTGCCTGCAGTCAGCACCTGGCAAAAAACTGTGTTTGATTTCCACTGCTTTCCATTCTTAATGGAACGTTTACACCTTTTTCTTTTATAGATTCAGACAAAATCAAACAATAACAAGACTTCCATCACAGCTAAAGTATTCTGTTGTCACATGGTGAAAAATGAACTAAGCTGGAAGATCACACTGTTCCACACTACATCCTCATTTCCACCAGCGATACAAACCTGCACGTCTCAATAAAATTCCACCAAAGACCAATTTGATTCCAAGCATTTCCAAGCTGTCTGCTACAACCATAAATCTCAGCAAATTTGATGACAGAGCAATTGAATTGAGTTACTTAGTAATGACACCAGAAAGAAAGCAAGGTGGCTTTAGAGTGGTTGTCTAATTTGTAACACCAGTACCTTGCTGCTGGCAGGCTGAAGTGGTTTGAAACACCAAGTACCACCTCTCACACAGCTGAAGTCCCTGTGCCTGCGCTGCCCATCAGCTGCACTGGGAGTGCTGCCTATCTGCTGCTTCCTGGGAGCACTGCCTGCACCTGGCTGTCCGTTCAGCTCCCTCCTACAAAGGGGCTGCCTGTTGGTGTCGCCTTTTGGTGAGAAAAAGGAAACAGAACACAACGAGAATGGAATTAAGTAGTAAGAGTGAGGGCTTGGATTTTATCACTGGTTTCCAGTGCAATTTCAAACAAGTAAAATTGCATAAAATGAGGATTCTTTGCCATTCTCTTTATTTGAATAAACAAAAGTGGAAACCCTTAACTCATCCCTTTTGATGACAGCTTTCATTCCCTCTCTCTAAGGCTGTTGAGACATCACCTGGTTTGCATGGGATGGGCAGAGTGCGCTCTGCCAGCCTCAGAAGGAATAGAAACCCTGACCACACTGCAGAGAGGCGGTGGGAAAAGGAAACAGGAAAAAAGCTTCTTTAAATATCTCTTAATTAGTTGTCACAAAGCCAGCAGAGTTCAGGTGAACTCTACGGCACGGTGAGCTCACCCCTAGCATCGTGCAGCCTTGCCACTCATCATTTCAGAGACTTAGAAATGCCTTCTCACATTTAGCTCTGTTAGTCACAAAGGGAAGAAGAGGTTTTAACGCAGTGCAACACACGCTGCAGAGAACGCACAGCTCAGCTCCCCCTGCTCACCCCGCACGATGCTCATGAACACCCAAAGACGGGGCCGCAAAGCCCATCACGGACGCGCTCTTCCATCGCCCCGCTCGGGGCCGAGCAGCGCCGTGCGCACAGCGGGCGGCCCGGGGCTCCGCTCCGAGCGCCTCCCGCACAGCACCGCGGTGCAGCAGCTGATTCCCGGCAGCGGTTCACGCTGCTGCGGCTCCTCGGCCGCTCCCGGACGAACGCGGGGCGTCGCGATGCGGGGAGCGACCTGCGGGGAGCGAGCAGCGAGGGGCGGGGCGCGGCCGGGCCCGGCATCCCGAGCCGCCAGCGCCGACACCGGGGTCGGCGCAGCGCCGTGGACCGGGAGGAAGCGGAGAGACCGCCCAACCCAGCCCAGCCGGACCAAGAAGCCCCGAGACCCCCAGCCGGGCCCCGAGCACCGCCGGCGCCGCGGCCGCCACAAGGGGCCGGGCCCCGCCCTGTCCTGCCGAGCCGCCAGGCCGCATAGGGGCGCTGCAGGCACGGGTACCGCTCTGCCCCCTGGCGGCCGGGGCGGCCTTGCCCCGCACTTGGCGGAACCAGCCCCAGCCCCAACGCCCGCCCTCCCGCCTCTCCCTCTCTCCGCCTCACCCCCGAGTCCACTCGCTCGCTCTCAGTACCCACTTTACTTTCTAGCAGAAGCTCCTCCAGGCTGCGCTCTCCGCCCTCGCGCCGTGGCTCGGCTCCCCTCTCCTCTCGTCTCGTCTCTCCCGCCGCGCCGGGCGCGGTCGGCGGAGCCCCAGCCTCCACCGTGCGCACGGCGCCGGGCGCGCTGTATGACGTCACGACGCCAGCTGACCACTCGCCCCCGGAAGTGATGCGGGGCTCCGCAGGCTGGCCGGGATCGCGGCGGTGAGTGACCGGCGGCGCGGCTCTGCCCTGCGGGGACGCGGCGGGACCCGCGCTCTGCCCCTCGGCGGCCCTTCGGCCGTCGCCGCCGCCCCCTGACGGCGGGGCGTCTCTCGTTTGCGCGGGCGGCGACCGCCGCCGGGCCCGGCCGGGAGCCACAGCCTCGCCCGGAGCTGCCGCGCGGGCGGTTCGTGCGGAGCCGCGGAGCCTCGGGGCGAGCCGGGGGCTCGAGCGGGGCCGGGCGGGGCCGAGCCACCGGCGGGGGCTGCCGCGTTCCGTCCGAGCCGCCCTCGGTAGCGGCCCCGGGCCGGGCAACGCGGCCGCCTCGCTCGGGAGGTTCCCGCGGTCCGGGCCCCAGCGCTGGAGATGAGCCGCGGAGTTCTCGGGGGCAAAGCGGAGCTCCAGGAAGGCGTGCGGTGCTTGGCCTGGAAGGCAGGCAGTTCTCTGCTGTCTGAACACACCGCCTTTGTAGAGCGGTTCCTCTCTCCGTTCGCCTTTCGGTGCAGCTATGAGCTCCTTACCGGGCCGTACCTGCTGCGCTGCCCCGGCGGCTCCTGGGCCTGCAGCTGGGCGGTCCGCACTGCTGGGGAGCGCTGCTGAGAAGTACAGACCGTTCCTGTCGGTGCTGGAAAGAGCTGTTTGTTTCTGATCTTTTAAACAGTTAATGCTGCCGATGTGCCATCCTTCAAAATGTTTCACTGATAACTGGAGCCCAAGTACTTATGTACAGCATTAATCCACAGCTGTAAGTTCACTTCAAATGATACCATCCATAGTATAATTAGAGGGGAAAGCAGGTGAAGCACTCAAAGAGCTGAGCTGTAGACCCAAAGCACAGAATGGGCCGGTGGATCCTGAAATATCTGTCAGGCCTCTGTGTTGGGCAGCAGTCCTTGCGTGCTGTTTCCTTCTTGGGGGAGCCATTAGTCAGAAGGCATCTCTTGTAAGCACACTCTGATTGTTGGCCTGGGAGCCTCTTCATTTAACAGTTGATGTGAGACTGAGATCTTAGTGTTTTGTTGGGCTAGCAATGGAGAGAGGGAACATCCGAGGGCTGCTGTTCTTTAAGTGCATCTGAACTCTGCTTTGTTTTTTCCTGCTCTGAGGAGCTCCTCTGAAGGAGGAATGGTTCTGTGTGAGAGTGGAGAGGTCTGGCTTCGCCTTCTTGTCAATTCCAGGGTTTGTCTTAAATCTTACGCCTCCCCTGCACACGTGCTAATGGTGTGTGGGAAGGCCTTACAGCCCTTTACGTGGAAGGCGACATACAACCTGAAGCAAAGACTTTCTGCACATCAGCAGGAAAAGGAGAACTTGTGATCTGCATGGAATTAGTTCAAGTTAGCAGAACTGGCATTACAAATTTGCTGCAAGCATCTTCTCTTGCAAGGATTCCTGAAATTCTGATCATTTTCTAAAATCAAGTTCTATGCAGGCACAAGTTAGATCTTTAAATAATTTGACAAAACTATTAATGGCAGAGTACGCAGCTCAGTGTGATGCTTTGAAACTGCTTTCCTCTTGAGACTGATAACCTGTGGTATGATCCATTGTCTGCTGAGTTAGGTGCCTTCCTTGCCTGCTCTCTTACTTTGTTTTGGAGTTGCCCATTGCCATATTCATAGACAATTTTGCTTCACTTGTTCTTATTGATCTTGGAAATTCATTCATAATTATATCTTTTAACTTGCATGGATAACACAATAGGAGAGGATGATCAGATGAACTGAAATGCTGATTTTTGAGGCAAAACCCAGAACAGCTCTTTTGAAAGTCATTAGTTAAAATTAGTTAAAGAGGTATGTTCTGAGGAAGAGAAGCCACCAGTCCGTTTGACTGACTTCTAAGACAGAGGGGTTTGTTGTGATGGAATTGCATGTGGATGAGGGTGAGGCTCCATCCCACTGATTTCTTTTCTTCTACATTAAGATAGGGGAGAAAATCCTATATGGTGTGTGCATGTGTACTGGGGCAGGGCAAAGTAAAGCGGGGAAAAATGGCAGTGGAAGAACAGGGAATGGCCACGACTATTCTAAACCTTCAGACCTTGTAAACTTACATTTACTCACACCAGAAAATGATGTGTGCCTGTGAGTCTGTGTTGAGTACCCCAGTACTGCTCAGAATGCTGATGTAGAGCCTTGCGGCACTGCAAAAATGTTTGGGGCTTTGGCTGTTTGTGAAAAGTTGGAAGATGCAGAACCAGGGTCTTTGTCCCATCAGGCACACTGGTCTGTAGAAATAAAGGTAACAGGAAAGCTTGTTGGAGTAAGAAGGAATTGTAAAATTAAAGGTATGTGATGTTAGAAAAATAGTACTTTCTATTGTGCTCATCCTTAAAAATAAAAGAGGAGCTGAAGATTTCTAGCCAGTATTTTGGGAGACTGGAAGCTCAATCTGTAATGCTCAAGGGACTTGCTAGTCATGAGATAAGAGCAGACCCTTATCCCCTCCGTGGGGATTCCCTGGCTGGGCTCCTCTGCTCCAGCTCTTTCTCCCTGGGGGTCTGTGTCTTGTCTCACCGGTTAGCTCACTGTCTTCCTTTCCTTACCAGCCCCTGTTTGGTAGGCTTTGTCTTCTGGTTACTGGACATCTCATAATTCCTTTTCTCTTTCCCCTCCCTCCTTCTGAAAATACTAGGTTAATTGGCTCTAGTGTTTTGCAGGCTATCTGCCTGGGTGACACAGAATAATTGTATCCCTGACTCTAACTTAGTCAGTAGTAATGACGAAGTAACTAGACTGGAAACAATGGTAATTTTGTGGCAACTTGCCTTCTGGTGGTATGCCTCCTGCAATAAACCGTATATAACACTGCTGGACTGCCCATGCCAGTATTGTTATTGTTATGATACCGTGGGATGTCTCAGACGTGTTGTTTGAGACACCCAGCCTCTCCTGCATTACTTGTTAACTGCAGTTTGAGTCGGGTAATTGCTGACCTGGGCTGCAGCCTTTCAGAGAGCGAGAGGAAGACCCCAGACTTGGAGATGTGCTCGTGTTGTTTGCTTCCACCTCATCTTCACCTTTTCTCATGACATCCAGAGATTGTCCCTGTCACCAGGAGCTTGGTTGTGATGGTTCTATGTTCTGCTCTCTGTTGTAACCAGACCAGAAGAAATACTGGGGGAAAAAGGTCAATCAAGGCTGCTTGCCTAGCAGTTAGCTTGAGAACTAACCCTTTTGGAGTCAGTAGGCCTGCGTTTTATCTGTCCTGGAGGACAGTGCTCCTGTCAACTGATGTGTTATTGAAGTGGAAGCAGGAGGTTGGTGGGTCAGGGGCTGCTTAGTTGTTTGTATTAAAGAGCTCTTTTGTAGAGGTTGTAATAGTGTAGGCAAACAAAGACAGGAGTGCTGAAGAGAGTGAGCTGTGATGATCTTCTGGTGTCTCGGAAGGAAAGTTAGAAATGCGGTTCTGTCTGGGACATCTGCTTTGTGAAAAACAAAACTTAGAAAAATGTGAGACTGCTAATACTGACCTTCTGTTGCAGATCGTTATTGCCAGAAAGCCAGGCTGCTGAAGACAGTGTGACAATTTGTTGTCTCACTTCTCCTTTTTAGTAACTGTGTTCTTTAAAAAAAACAAAACAATTCAAAGGATTTTTGTGCTCTTGAAAAATACCGCTCTTATTTCTGCATCCAAGTAGTAGCAGACTGTGGCAAATTGTCAGCTCTTACTCTAATTTTTTTCCTAGTGTAATATGAGTTCTCCTTTTTGCAGTTTTGAAACACTTACTGCTTCAGTGTTAGCCTTTTGTTTGGAAAATTAAGAGGGAGACAAATCATCCTAGCACCAAATGGATATGGGGGGCATGTGTAGCTTAGTGAAGCTTAGGCCTGTAAATCTAGATGTCCCAGAACTTGGCCATGTGCTGGCTATTCAATATTTTCATTACAAGTGGGTCTATATGGAGATCCTCAAATACTCTGCATTAGCGCTCAAATGGGTGGTCCAGAAATGCTACAGGTCTGATACACAACGCATACTGCCTGTTAGGGAGTTAGGGAGTGTACATGTTGTGAGACACAGGGACAGATACCCACACAACTTACCAGGTTTCTGAAACAAACAGCAAGTGAGTGAAATCAAGGATAGGTGAAAATTCATCTACAAAGCATGGTGGCTGAAGCTGCCACCAGGCTGGCAAGGGGGAGCTGATGCTCTGTGTTATAACTGGTAATGTAAGTCAGAGGGCTCAGAGGGTCTGCTTAGATGTTCTTGCTGCAGTTAGCATCTGCACACTGTGTAAAGAACTGGTGCTGTGCACTGTGATGGGCAACTCATTAGAGAGAGCTGAGGTCTCTGCAGGTGACTTTGTGTATCTTCTGCTTCAAAAATGGCAGTCAGAGTTTTGAAAATCCAAGTGCACGCTCTTAAAATGCTATAAGGTTTCTGTTTGCTTTTAAGCCTTTCCACTTTGTACAATGCCTTGTACATAACTTGGTGTTTATTCCAATATTTACATGGCTGGGTGCTCCTGCAGTTCCTGCACAACTGCATGAAGCGAGTGATTCGGTCGGCTGGCAGACTTCACTGAGACGGGTGGCAGGGCCTCTTGTGAGCATCTGATGCCACAGGTGATGTCAGGAGGCAGTCTGGCTCCCGCCCCATGCTGCTGGGTGCTGCTGGGCACCTGCGTGGTGCTATTGGCTGATCCGAGCTGTGCTGGAGGTGGTACACCACTAACCAGAGCTGCTGCGAGGGCTTTCTGGTTTTGCGGGATTAGTGTAGCTTTCTGAATTGCTGGGAGCAGGGAGAAATATGGAGTTATGAACTTGTTACCTCAGTTTTAAGCATAACTAATTGGTACAGAAATCACTGATAATCCACTTTAATCCTGTTCTGCTGTACAGAAGCAATGGAAATACCTCCATTTCTTCTGGGTGAAATCTGCTAGTCAAACTCAGAGCACTGCAAAATCCACACACACCCGGCCCGGTCTGTAGACCGAGGCTGTTTTTCTGAGTCACTCTGGTTTGGCTGTAGGATAGTTGCGGATTTCTGTACTTTATGGAGTTGCCTGAGACAAATTAAGGTATGTATTTGCAGTGCAGCACTCAAATGCTCAGAGCCTGGTGTGTCTGTGTCAGGCATCTGAGAATTGTGGTTTCTGCAGGTATTCTGATCAGCACGTTTGCTGAAGTGGTGTGAAACAGTTGTGTCTCAGCATATAGAGTAGCTCTGCCCCTGGCATATACTGCTTTTGTTGTGAATAGCACATACTGAAGAGCTGGAGATCTATTATGTTGTGCAAAAGTTACAGTGAACCCTGGAAAAGTGATGAAGGAATTGATTATACATCTTGCATGTGAAGGGGAGAGGGGAAAGGCTGACAGCTGTAACGAGATGGAGATGAGCTGCGTGGTGACTGAGTCTTTATTTCATAAAACTGGTGGATTCTAACACACCCAGGGTTTGAGTGTTGAAGTGTGTACTGGATGAGAAATGGCTTTGAATCCAGCCTGGTTCTGGGTTCAGCTTTACTGAAATTGATGGTGTCATCTAGAATGGCTGCATCCTCTGACTGTCATATTTCCCCTCTGTTTTGCTTGTAGCCTAAACAAATTTCTCAAAGCAAGTACTTCTGCTCTGTCAATTAGTTCATTAACTTATTTATATTACAGAACCACCAGAAGATACCTTTCTACCATTGTGCATTAGTTAGCTAACCAGACTTGGGTTTATCCTGTGAAAATACAATCATCCTAGCAAATCTTTCTATCCACCTAATAAATTAGGATGAAGCACATATTGGGAAAAGATTTAAAGCTTCTTGATGGGGCTGAGTATGTAGGGTATTGCGTGGTTAGAGAATGCAAAATAGAGGGCGGGATTCAGGCGTGATGTGCTGGAAAAGCTGTTTAAACAATGTGCCTTCTGTGAGCAGAAGTCACGGTGCTCAGGGATAGGCTTTGCCCCAGGTGGGGTTGGGCACAGTCCCAGTGCTGGAGCTCATGGGAGGCCACTTTCAGCCATAGCGTTTGGGTGGTGCTGTGTGGGGCTGGGGCTCAGTGATCCCCATGAGTGCCCTCCAGCTCAGGACATTCTGTGACTGTGTGATATCACAGAATCCTTAGAGTTAGAGGGGACCTTTAAAGGCCATCCGATCCATCTGCCTGCCGTGAGCAGGGACACGCACAGCTCCATCAGGTGCTCTGAGCCCACCCAGCCCGGCCTTGGCTGTCTCCAGCCATGAAGCATCCACCACCCTCACTGTAACAGACTTCTTCCTTATGTCCAACCTAAACCTTCCTGTTGAAGTTTGAAGCCATTATCCTTGCTCTGTCACCACAGACCCTGCTGAAGAGTCTGTCCCCTTCTCTCCTCTTGCTCCCCTTTAGACACTGAAGGCCATTCTCAGGTCTCCTCAGAGCCTTCTCTTCTCCACCTGCACAGCCCCAACTCTTTCAGCCTGTAGGTGCTTCAGTCGTAGGTGAGGTGTTTTATTCCTTGGAGCATTTTTGTGGATCTCCTCTGGACGTGCTTCAACAACTCCTTGTCTCTCCTGTACTGAGGACTCTCCCTATCTGGGTGCAGTGCTCCAGGTGAGGCCTCACAGTGCAGAGCAGAGGGGCAGGAGCACCTCCCTTGACCTGCTGGCCATGCTGCTTTGGATGCAGCCCAGGACACGGTTGGCTTTCTGGACTGTGAGGGCACATTGCTGGCTCATGTCTTGCTGCCATCCATCAATACACCCAGATCCTTTTCAGCAGGGCTGTGCTCTATCCTGTCATTCCCCAGCTTGTGTTGGTAGTGGATGTTGCCTCGACCCACGTGCAGACCCTGCACTTAGCTTTGTTGAACCTCATGAGGTTCACCTGGGCCCACTGCTCAGCCTGTCTGAGTCCCTCTGGATGGCATCCCCCCCTCCCCCGGTGTGTCAACCACAGCCCTATGAGACACTGTGACCGCTCTGGTTTGGTTCCTGGCACTCAGAGCTGGCCCTTGACCTGCTGCCAGGTGTCAGTCAACCTATCTGGTCCTGCACTGCCCACCTGCATGCCTTGCTTCCACTCCGAGGCAGATGTATTTTGTTGAGGCAAACTGTGTCCTAGTTGTTTGGGTTCCTTGAATATTGCAGTTTGATTCCAAAAAGTAAGGCTAACCAGAATGTTTTGTTATCCTGATGTGAAACAGGTCAGAGTTCCCATTCTTCTTTTCATTGGTCATGAGCTGACTCTAGTTCACTGAAAAATGTTGAAGCAGGAAGCCTGACAAACTTGCAGTTCACTGTTAACCAATTACAGCAGAGCTTTCTTGCTTTTACACTGCATCTAAGTAATGAAGAAGTAATTCTGCATGAATGCATATCTTCAGTAGAGATGTGGAGCTGTGCTGCAGCCCCCGCTAGTGTGCACTTGTTTAGGACTGTGCGAGCTGTGCTCTGAGCTGGCGAGAACCCACAGCATTTCTGCGGTGTTCCAGAGAGCCCAAGCCACAGTGGGCAGGCAGACACGGATGCAAAAAACACAAGGGAGTAGATCAGGGTCCCAGCAATCCTGAGGTGTGCTTCTTTTGCTCCCTTATTTTCCCCAGGGACTGCCATCTGGGTTCACTAATGAACACTGGGGTCTGCTCAGAGCAGCTGCAGTCTGAAGCTCCTGGTGTCACCAGGGAGGTGCTTTGCGTTGTGGTGTCCAGCTGTGCCTCTTCGTTGTGCCCCAAAGTCTGAGTTAAAACCCTTGCCCTGGAGAGCTGGACTCTTGCTTTCAACTTGGAATGCATGCTGGCTGCCAGTGTGTGATATAGTTCGCTAGAAACTGAGGTTTGGTGGATCATAGGCTTCTGAAAGAGTCCTTATCTGCTTGGGGAGCAGTTTGTTGTGTGAAGTTGCCATGCTAATGCTTTTTTTTTTTTTTTTTTTTTTTTTTTTTAATGGAGACTGCAAGATATTGCCTCTCCACTATTTCCACGGGTTCCTGGGGGAGCAAGGCTGCAGGGCTCCCTGTTCTGCCTCCCCTTTGTTCCCCAAGTGAATATAAGAACAATTACTTAGCTGAGAGGCAGGCAAAATAAATGAACAGAGAGGTGGCAGCTGTTGAATTTTGTGGAATTTTGGGAAGCTGTGGTCCGATAGAAACCCAGACTGGTGCCTGCACTGCACACAGCAGGAGTGGTGGCACAGGAATGGGGGTCTGTACAGCATGACATGTTGAGAACACAGTCTGAACAACCCTCTGGGAGGACTGGATCTATGGTATGTAAGGTGAGCTTTGGAGGCAGAGGACGCATGTCTACAGACATGCAGGCTTTTTGGAATATCAGCTTCAAGAATTGTCTAAAAATGTTTCAGTGAGGGTGCATTTTTGCTCTGTGGGTATATATGACAGTCAAAAGTAGTGCCTGACAGTTCCTGGCCTTCTCAAAGTGTTTTGGATGCCTGCTTCCATAGACTTACATTTTTTAGAATAGCCTTGATCTAATGTATATCGTATTCTTGTTTGCTCAGCACCATCTGTGTAAGGGACTTCTGTTTGAGGAAATCTCGCTTTATCTGGAGAATGGCACATGTAAGAACATGTTTTATGGCTATCTTTCTACATCCATCCTCTACTTTCTACTGAGAAAACAATGAGACAAGCTAATTTTCCAACTAGATTCCTCACAACCAGGTCTCATGTAAAAAGTAACCATGCAGAAAAGCAGCTTTTGATCTCCTGCCTGCTCCTTAATTGCACTAACGGTGACAATGAGATATTTCAGGGTTTGCACGGTTAAGCAGAGGAGCTGCCACAGCTTTCTTGTTTATTTTTTCTTTACATCAGCTCTGAACAGAAGTGACGACAAGGAGCTGCAGGTGCAGCACTTGCTGTACAAAGCAGACGTGCCTTTGTCTGTCCTTATCTCGAAAGAGCTTCTCAGTTATCCTGGTAAAGTTGGGAATTGAAAAGAAATGAGGCTGAGTCAACTTGACTGAACATGGAAAAACAAACATGAAAAAACAAACATGGAAAAGAATGTGCTAGAGAAGGAAAAAAAAAGAGAATTAATTTCTAGACCCAGATTATGCTGTACTAGGGAGCAACTGTCTGGTATTCACAGATTAAACAGTGGCTTAGCTAACATGCATTGATAGTGGTAGCACGGAATGACTTAAGCTAGAAGGGGCTGCAGAGATCAGCCGGTTCCAACCCCCGTCCCTCTGCGCAGGGCTGCTCTCTGTGAGCTCTTCTCCCAGTCTGCACACACCTGGCGCTGCCCCGACCCGAGCACAGCACCCCGCGCTGCGCCTCGCTCGGCCTCAGCAGGTTCTCGTGTGCCCCTTCTCCAGCCTGTCCAGGTCCCGCCGGGTGCCGCCCTCCCTTCTGCTGTGCCATCGCAAACTGCTGAGGGTGCGCTGAACGCCATCCTCCATTGGTGCCAGTGGTTGAAGAGCGCCGCTCCCAAGAGGGACCCTTGGGGGACGCTGCTTGTTGGCCTCCACCCGCACGCAGAGCCACTGAGCGCAGTGCTCTGGCTGTGAGCGCAAACCAGTTCCTTATCACTGAGCAGCACCTTCAGATCCAGCTCTGTTCGACACACAGACGAGGACGTGGCGCAGGACGTGCCGAAGGCCTTGCGTGGATCCGGGCAGGCGACACCAGGTGCCCTTCCTTTGGCCACTGATGCCAGGCTCCGTCGCAGAAGGCCACCGGACGGGTCAGGCGCCATCCTCTCTTGGTGAAGCCGTGCTGGCTGTCTCAGATCCCCACTCATCCCTTACGTGCCTTGGCATCTCTTCCAGGAGGATCTGCTCCACAGTCTTCCCAGGCACAGAGGTGATGCTCACCAGCCTGTAGTTCCCCAGCTCCTCTTTCCTCCCTCTCTTGCTAATGAGTGATGGTTCCCTTTTTCCAGTCTCTGGGGACCTTGCTTGACAGCCATGACAACCCCATGTTAGTTTTGCCCTGAGGGCCTGAGATGAGGAATTAACTCTCCCCTGCTGAAAGTCTGTGTTTACTTTTAACAAATATTTGAACTTGTCCATTGTATTCAGTACTTGGTCTGTGCTTTCTATAATAATGCATAGTTAGTTAATGCTACTCAGTAAGTGAAAAAGTGAACCAGTTTTATAAAGTCTCTTTTAACAAATGAGTTTGGACTACAGAAGTTTAAGTGCTACTGCACAGTTTAGTGCATTTTATGGTTTTCATTGTCTCTTTGAAATGTAAAGTTTTGTTTCAGCCCTTTTGTTTTACAGTGTTCCATGTGGATCCCAGAGGGCCTGCAGGTGGCTGTGAAAGCCAATGGAATGACTGCCTACATCATAGGAGTGATGTAAGTAGAAGTCTGCTTACAAGATCATGGCTGCAGTGTCAGCTGTTGGAACTGCAATTGCTTCTGGTTCAGCAGTTGCAGTGATCCTCTGGTGCCTCCCCTGTGGAGAGCATTGTGTGCCTGTTCAGAGTTGGAAATTGAGGGGGCACCCGTGATGCTGTTCCCTATGACCTGCTATGTTAGAAGTCGTGCCTCCTGCCCACAAAAGATAAATAATGCACTGTGAAATTCCGTACTCTGTCTAACTGTTTGCAGGAAGCTGAGGCTGGGGTGAGGCTTGGTGAAGCTGGAGCCATTGTTTTTGCCTTGGCTGAAGAACTGCTTCTGGTTTACTGGCTGGGGGAGCTGTGTACCTTTTGATATATGGTGTCTTAAACTTGTTTATGAGGACTTCTTAAACTTTTATTCTTTTCCTATGTCATGATATTTCCTGCTTTTTAAAATTCACTGTAAATACCTCGTGATGCAACACTTTATTAAACAGAGTAATGCGTGGCTGTATTTTGTTATTCTCTGGACATAACCAATAATTTCTATTGCTGCAGTGTTAGTCATTGGAGGAAAATAGTGGGTGTCTTAGATATCTCCTTTGCATGTTCTATTAACTTCCCCACTACAATTCAGGTGCTTTCAATTGAGCGTGGTGTTCTTTGTGCCAGTTATTGCCCAATCACTCTGTTGTTTACTCCCTTCAACTCTTGGTTTATGTGGGATCTGGTCACTTGAAAATATGAGATAAAAACGCACTGCTTTATAGGACTTGAAAAACGAAAAACAAAACAAACCATTAAGGGTCCTTCCAATCTTATGTAGTCTTCCTGTGTTACGTTCTGGGTAATATGGTCTACACATTCTTTGTTCTTAGAGGGTGGCTTTCCTTTAACTGGCTGCAGTCTTCCTGTGTTTCCAGCTGCTTTCTCTCCTCTAGAAGGAAATAGAGATGCCTTGCTAGGCAGTTTCTGTTGTGTGGAAGATGGGCATCATGGTGATTCATATTTACTGTAGGTTGTTACTCAGTGCTTGTCTGAGTAATCAGACTGCTCTGGGAGTACCATATCCTGTAGCACTGAGTGCGTCCAATTGTTAGTCCTGAGTTTTGGTCTTTTACTAGAATAGCAAAACTGGTGATCAGCGTCGTCTCTTCTGTCTCACTGTTAAGTTGTATAACCATCTTACAGTAATTTTGCTATTAAGTACTGATTCTTTTGGGAATTGGTGCTTTGCTGCCAGCCCAGAGTAACCTTTGGGTCAGTTACGCAGGACACTTCTTATTTGAAGTTTCCATTCCAACTAGGAGAAATATACCCATACCTCCTTTTCTCCCTTCTCTGTCACTGACATGACCTAGGTGTGACATTTGCTTTGCTCTCCAGTTGAATAAGTAGCTCTGGCCACTGATCTGGGAACGCTTTCTTTATACTCACTGAGCATGGAGGTCAGCGCAGCTCCTTACGCTGCAACCAAACCCTCCATCCATCCTCCATTAAGGAAAGCTCTGAATTCTTGCTTGTTTCCTTTTGAGGCTCTGGCTGCCATCATGGTTTGATGCTGAGTGATGTGGGAAGTGGAGGCAAGTAGTACATGAGGCAGATTGAGCACAGCTCAAGCATTCTATAAAGGAGCAGCTGAGAGCATGACTTGTCTCTTAGAAAACCAGTTGCACTGAGTAAACGCCAGTGGATGCAGTGCAGTTTATTATTATTTGTAGGAGGAAAATGAAGGGCGTGAGTGCTGAATTGTTTGTAAGAAATCACTGGAAGAGTAAGAATTGGACTTGGCATTTGAATTCTGATGAATTTAAAGAACAGAAGAAAGACTGATATCTGGGAGTTCATGTGGAGTTCTGCTGTGGAGCAGCAAATTACACTGTCTGGTAATATCCTGAGAAAAGGAGTGGGGCAGACTGGAGAAGGCAGCATTCCCTGGGTTTGTGGCAGGTCTGCAATTCATAGCTGTGAGCTGCTGAGGACCCATGAAATTCCTACAAATGATTTATGTGGAGATGCGTATCTTAGTGAATCATCTGAGGTACAACTGAAGAAGAAATTATTCTTGAGTATGTTAGATTGCATTTCCCTTGCATATAGAAATCATGTCATGGAGTTCATCTTCAAAGCAATTTTAGGAGTTTGTTCCTCCTGCTATAATAATAATAAAAAATTACACCAATTCTGAGTGATGAATTGAAGAATTGTTAAAGCTCGTTTTGTCAGTGTGGATGGAATCCCAAGTGCTGCCTGCCCACAGAGCAGGCACAGTGGTGGGAAGGATGTGTGTTCACAACTGCAGCGTGTGCTGCTGCTCTGACGTGGCTCCCAGCTTATAGCAGGAGGTTCCCTTTCTCCAGAGAAAGAGCACGGGAGGATGGCATGACATCTGTTTGCTTTCTTCATGTGTACTTCTCATCTCTTCTCATACTTGTTCTGTAAGCTGGAAGCAGTAACCAGAGCTATGAAGCAAACCCCATTTGTGTCTGAGGCTCCAACATGGAAGGAGGATTATGATGAGCAACTGCTTTCTGGTGATGATGCTCTAAGAAACAGACATGGTGGTGCTGGCAGGGCAGTGCCAGGCTGTCTGGTTACTTTTTATGGCATCATTTAAGATCCCTTCTCTGGGGGTGAAAAGTCCCTTCCAAGTATGGAACACATTAGCATTGGGGTTATGAAAATGAAATACAAGGAAATTGTTTTGGCGTTTTAATTTTTATTTTAGCAACTGAACTGGGATTACTGCTACTTCTGTGTGCCTGGTCTGGGTCAGGTTTCCTTGTTGCTGGCCCTCCCTTACCTCCACCCAGCGTTTTGTTTCACTGTTTTGCGCTCTGTAATTAAAACGTGGGCAGACTTTAAAAAAAACAGAACAAAACAAAAAAACATTTCCTTTAAAATATTTCTGGGTTAGAGTAGTCTGTCACGATGAAATCCGCACATGAATCAACCTCTTTGTAACCTATGTTGCCATAAGAATTTTAGGAATTTCCTTTATTAGGACCTGTTAATATACAGCAGCAACTGAGCGAGGTGAAGCAGCCTGGAATCGCCCAAAGTTTCCAGCATACACTGACTTTCTGCACACTATTCCTTTTCAGCAAGTGAAACGGAAGTATCCTGAAGCCTGTCTCCTTCCGGTGAATGTTATCCCACGTGTAATGCTTGCAATGCTCTTTGTGGAGAAGCAGCTCTTTCACTCTGAAACTGTTTTCCAGGTTGGCGGACGGCCGCCAGCGGCATGGTGCGATGTGCTGAGGGGCGGCCGCGGGGCTGTGGCACGGCGAGGAGCTGCTCTGAATGAAGCCAGGCTCCCTGCACCATGGGCCAGTGCGTCACCAAGTGCAAGAATCCTTCGTCTACCCTCGGCAGCAAAAATGGGGAAAGGGAAACGGGCAGCAAGTCGCATAGCAAGAGAAGTGCTGTCCACAAAGATGAGCAGGCTTCAGCGTGTGGGAAGTCCTCGGGAGACGTACTTGTGAACGGGACAAAGAAAGCGGATGCTGCTCTGGAGTCCGGTCCTTCGGTATTTTCTGGGGATACAAAGAAAGACTCCGTCTCCAGCGCGGAAGAATCGTCCCTCCAAAGGATTGGAGAGTTATTTAGGAGATACAAGGATGAACGGGAAGATGCCATACTGGAGGAAGGAATGGAGCGATTTTGCAATGACCTCTGTGTTGATCCCACTGAATTTAAAGTGCTAGTTCTGGCTTGGAAATTCCAGGCTGCTACTATGTGCAAATTTACAAGGTTAGTTCCTACAGAATTTTAATTATTTTCATATGTTATACTGTGTCCTATCATCTGTATCAGAGAGACAGCCTCATTAACTTCATGTAGGTATTTCTCCTAACAGTTGTGCTTCGGTGCAGTTCATTCCTGTGGCTGCAGAAGGTAAGCTTTGCGTTGTCCTCTCCTGCTCCCTCCCTGCTTCAGAACTGAAAATGTTTCTGGACATCACACTACTAATGATGAACAACATGGAGATGTTCTATAGACATTGGTTTGTTCTTGACTAACAAAACCAGTTTTTCTGTATCAGCACTGTCTTAAAGTTAAGCTTTGACAAAGCAAATAACTTTTGCTTAAAAATAATGTGAGAGTCCTTAGTAGTTGCTGTCAACTCTGTTGTTACTTTCTGTCAAAAAGTGTAAAGCAAGCTCGTTGCTAAGAACTGTTTGTGCCCGACTGATGTTACACAAAATGTCTTTCTCCAAGACTAGTCCTGTTAAAGCTTAGAGACGTGCTTCCGCAGTGACTGGTGTTGCAGGCTCTGCCTGTCCTGACAAGGCTGTCAGTTAGTGAGCCCATAGCATTTCCAGTGCTGCAGGAAATGACAGAATGGCTGAAACTCACCAGAAACCTACCCAGTCCACCACCAAAAATCCCCAAACCAAAACACCCTCCCCACACACTGAGTTCCCTACCAGTGTCCAGGTAAGAGCAAGCAAAGAGCTTTTATTGGAGTTTTTGATCAGTTGAGATTGATTTGTGTAATTGTAACTATTTTTACTCAGCTTATAACATTTAAAATTACTTTGGTTTTCTGAGCCTTCAGCCAAGCCTCTGCTGTGCACTGAACACTGACAGCTTCCCCTGCCTCTGCAGCAGCCGTGTGGGTGTGGGAGTGTGCTGAATGCAAACGTGGGGCTGAAGGAGAGCAGGGCTGTGCAGTATGGGAAAGGAGTTGTCGGTGTCTGATTTTGCACAACCAGTTTCACTGGACTGAATTCTGATTCTGCACAATCATTTTAATAATGATTTGATTTTCTGGGAGAGATGCAGATCCAGTGGTGAAAGATTACCTCTGCTCAGCAGTGTGTTCCATGATAGGGGCACAGGGGTGGCTTTGGCCGAAGAAGGGAAGGCAGTCTTCTGATCTCCTGCACTCTGCGCTCTTCTGTCTTCCCTCCACCCAATTCCACATCACAGTCTGTGGCGTGGTTGATACCAGCTGGTTGCTACACTGCAACACTTGCTCCTGATCATGAAACAAATCACAGTTAGCTACCTGTCCTCGTGGCAGGTCGTTGGTGTGCTTCCTGGAGCCCTGCTTTGAGCAGTGTCTGTGTGTTGCATTGTAGCCTGCGCCAGGTGGTGTGGGGCACTCTGCTCGTGCCCTTGCTGACCATCACAGCTGGCACCGCTCTGCCTTTCAGTCTGGAAGAGCAGCGACGCGTTGAAGGAAGGCCACCGCTCAATGGCTCCTCCTCGAGAGCAGCTTGTCCAGAGCATGGGCCCTCAGGCACAGGCAGTATCACATGGAGCTGCTCTGTATGTGGTGTCGTGGAGCAGCTGTGGTATTTTCCAGTGTGTTCAGCACTTCTCCTGTGGCTGATGTGGTTTGCTCTGTGTTGGTGAAAGGCTTGGGCTGTGGGAGTACCGTGTATTGGGAAGGCCGTACTGCAGAGCTTTTCGGGTGCTTGCAGTGCCCCAGCTGGGCTGGCGTGTGTGCTGTGGGGGGGTTCCCCAGCCAGGAGGAACCTGGGGCAGCGTCTTACCCAGAGCTCAGGGCTGGGGGCATCCACATGCTGCTGAGATCGCTCACTCTGACCTACTGAGGGAAGTGCTCGGTGCATGAGAAGTGTTCACACTAATTTTTCTTCTCTCGCTTAATAGGAAGGAGTTTTTTGAAGGCTGTAAAGCAATAAACGCAGACAGCATCGATGGCATTTGTGCACGGTTTCCCAGCCTCTTACACGAAGCCAAGCAGGAAGATAAATTCAAGGATCTCTACCGCTTCACCTTTCAGTTCGGCCTGGACTCTGAGGAAGGACAGAGGTCGCTGCATCGGGAAATAGCCATTGCCCTTTGGAAATTAGTCTTCACCCAAAACAAACCCCCCATTTTGGACCAGTGGTTGCACTTCCTAGTAGAGAACCCCTCAGGAATCAAGGGAATCTCCCGGGACACATGGAACATGTTTCTAAATTTTACTCAGGTGATCGGACCAGACCTTAGCAACTACAGCGAAGACGAGGCCTGGCCGAGTCTCTTTGATACCTTTGTGGAGTGGGAAATGGAGCGGAGGAAAAAGGAGGAAGAAACCAAATGTATTACATCTTCGGACACAGAGGGTCTGTGTGCAGAAGAACAGACTTAACAGCATTTAAGCGGCAGTGATGAAAGCAACCTGTTGCCCTTCATGAGATGTAAACTCTGGATGTTTCTGGAGGTTACCAAGGCTCCAGATTTCTTTTCTACTTTACACCTTTTTCTGCCTTGTATTCGAAAGGGCTCTAAAATGCTGTATCATGTTTTAGGCACTTTCTTAACTTTGGTTATTCCTTTTACTCTTACCCTGAAATATTTGACCCCAGCTACAAGTTAAGCATTTTTGTTAAGACTTCAGATTAGTATAAGTAAGTCTGATATTTCTTGCACAATGTAGATCTTTTTAGTTAGGTTAAATTAACATTGCTAAATTATACAGTGCCAGATTAAGTTTTTCATACTATGTCTGTCAGGGCAGGTCTGTACTGTGCGTAGTGCTGTTTACATTGTTGAAAATTTAGGCTATAATAATTTTAAGGTTTTATACCAAGAATATAGCAGTGTTAACTTGAAATGCATTAATCCCCTCCTAATAAGGCCCTTAAAAAACAATGACAACAAATCCAACAACATAAGCAACAGCTTTTTGTAATGCGGCTCATTGCCACTTGAAGCTAACTCCTTGCGACCGAGTCAAATCATTCCTTTTTATTTTCAGTTTCAAACTAAATGTTGGGACTGTTTTTATAAAGTTACTGTACCTGTCAGTCAACTGAGTGGTAGATGAGGATTTGTATCGAAATCTCTGACACAACACGTAATAAAAGAGCAGTGCTACCTCAGTTTTATTGAAAGTGGACTTCTTGGTGGACTTCCATTTTCTTTGGAAGTTTATTTTTGTGGTTACAGGAGAATATTTTTACTTGACTAAAAGAACCAAAGGTTCTGCTTCTTAAGTTTCTTAAATATTGACAGAAGCAACACACAAAGCCTGTCTTCAAGGAAAACTGCGGTATAATTCTGCTTTAATTTGTTTGATTTATACCTGAAGCATTATCTTACTTGTCTGGCAAGCACAGTACTTCTATGTGAGGAACCAGTTTTTTTAAAGCTATGCTTAATTGCTAAATTGCAGTTAATACTCCACACTTTCTGGAGCAACAATATCGGCATCTGATGACAAAGTGAATTCGTAATGTGTTCTTAATGACAACAGTGTAGACGAGTCATTTTTAGACTGATTTGATAATATTTGGAAAGGAGTAAATTTAATATTTTACAATGCCTGTATTGGGACTGTTTGCCTGTTGAAATTGTTGTGACTTAAAGGGAATTTTATTAACACTGGTTGAAGCTTTTTTTGGTTATTGATGTTAACTTTTTTAATTGTATTACGCCAACTTTTTTACACGTTTTGGTAAAAAGGGATAATTGCCAAGGCTTCCCATGAAGCCCAGTGTCAAACTCATGAAGCCAATACATGTACATCACACACCTTTTATTTTCAGAGCTGTACTTCAGGATCGTAAAATGGCTTCAGTGAAAAATCGAAAGCAACAAAAACCCTCAAAACTGAACGGTCATCTCTAGCATCTCACAGGTTTTGTGACAGTGTGTAGAAGCCGAACTTTCGGGGGTGAGCTTGTTATTGGGTCTGAGGTGCTGTGCAGTGCATGTCTGCTGCTGAGCTAGTGGAGCGTTTGCCTGACTTCTGTGCTGGGCTCTGCTGATGCACAGCCTGCATGGCAGCTTGGGGCAGAGTTCATACATCACTTACAATCCCTGGCTGTCTAAAACTGCTTAAAAACAAGCCCACGATGACTGATGGCATCTCCTCCTGTAACAGGAGGGTTTGGTCTGTGCTGCTTTGGCAAGCTCCTCTTGGGAGAGTGAAGCAGTGGGGAACAAATAGAGGCGTAGCTAAGCCTGTCCCTGGGCAGGAGGGGCCCTGCTCAGGGCGTTACAGGCAAATCTGCCCCAAGGATGCCCTGCTGCTCTCATCCTCCATGCTGCCCTAACAGCACTGGCACATTTTGGCAGCAAAACTGTATTTTTGTTTGGTGAGCAAAGCAGGCATTTATGCTGTTAGAGTGGAATCGTTGAGACTTCTGCTGGTGCTCTTCTTTAAGCAAGAGAAAAGAGCTCTCCAGCAGAGGCCGCTTTGCTGGAGAAAGCCCCAGATGGAGGCCTGAGCTCATAGCAGATGAAGGCTATATGAAGTTTGGGACACTCGTTCAGCTGCTCAGTGCTCTCTTCATCGCTTCATTTGTTCCTAAAGGTAGTTCTAAAGTGTTCGGTGCATAAAAGCTGTGTTCACCCAGTGCAGGGTGCAACTCTGCACATACAGAGCTGGAGCAGTGACTGCTGCTTGTCTGCACAGTGAACTGCAGCAGCTCGAAAAGGGGGGGATTAGAGAGCTTTGTGGAACACATTTATCTGGTGGTGCGGAACATGGATTGCAGTAAGAAAATAAATTTGTAGTACATCAAGGCTTAGCCATTTCAGTGCATCAGACACAAGACAGCTTCTTTCTTTAGACAGCAGCAGTGAGCATGCTGGAAGGAACAATATTTTCTCTGGGAGGCAGGCATGCAGCTGTCAGTGAATTCTGTCCTGTGCTTTCAGCGCACAAGGAAAACTGCCCACAGGTGGGCTTGGCAGAGTGCTGTTGGTTTCAGTCTGGCCTTGGTGCTTACGGGGCAGTTACAGGATGCAAGCCAGACCTGTGTCTGCTGTAAACTCCTGGCAGCAGGAGCTGTGGTTATGGGGCAGCTCTTCTATAGCAGTGCTGGTACTTGGTGCTCCTACCCCCAGCAGCACTGCCTTTCTGTGCCACTAGAGTGCTGCTTCAGATGCACTTCTGCAAAGTCTGCAGCAATATTGGGGCCTCTGAAAATGTGCTTGCCTAGTGGTTAAACTGTGAGTGCTTGTGGAAGAGGTGCAATGCTTTCCATTCTCCATATAATCTGTCTTCAATGGCCACAGGACTGGATCGAGCAGTGATGCAGATCAAGTGGTCAAAACCATTGGATCTGTTTAGTTTTTTTTCTTAGAGTATGCATTCGAAATCTTAATGCATGAAGTGAATCTGCTTGGGATAACTACAGATAACTATACAGATCATTGTAGGAATTTACTGGGAATGTGATCTGTGGCATTTTATTGCCTTTGCTTATACACAAAGAAGTGTAACTTGTGCACTGGGCACTGTGCAGTGTTACTGCAGTGCCTTGGCAGCTTGGCTCAGTGGTGCCAGCTTCTCCTGCGGGTGTGATTTTGGGTCAAAGACTGTCAGTGGATTGATTCAAGTGCAGATTTGAAAGATTTCACCCAGAGTTGGCCATCAAACTTGATGAGTAACTTAATGGAAACTGAATGTGGAGCTGTGTGTTTATTTGCTGCTGGTGCTATTCTGTGTGGAGAATTACAGCCTTGTATTACTGTGCAGTGGTACGGAGAGAACCCGAGGGAAAAGAGATGAGTGTGGCAGGTGGCATGGGACCTGCTGGGGTACGGGCTGCTGCAGGCTATGGGTTTGTCCCAACTGTTGCTGTGGCCATCAGAGCCCTGAGGCCCCCTGAGGTCCTGTCTCACCTTCTGCTTCTGTGCACCCGCTGCTGACATGAGCATCTTCCTTATGGTTCTAAGCCTTGTTTCCAAAAAATAACCCCAAACAAACAAGCAGAATTAAACACCATGTGGTTACCGTCTGCCTCGGATCTGACTCAGTGTGCTGGCTGAGGCTGTGCCGTTCCTACTCACTGTAGGAGAACAGGCACTGTGGACGTCTGGGTCTTGCAGCCCTGTGTTCTGCGACGTGGCCCTTGTGGCAGGAATCAGTTGGGCGCCTGATTCTTTGAGCTCCCTCTGCTTGAAACGTGTGCGTGTGAACTTCCCCTTTCATACTGAAAAGGAAGATGCTTAGCCTGAAACTGAAAACTCTTCAGTGTTTAATATACAGCAAAACAAACTTTGAAGGCTTTTGTTTTTTTTTTCAAACAAGTAGTAAAAGATAAGTGTGCTTATTTCTGTTGTGTGTAGAGACACTGGTGTTAATTTTTTTTCTCTGGATTATCAAAGATTGTATCTTTGGTTTATATCTTCAGTTAAAGTGAAATACATGAGATTGTAAGAAGGAAGGCCATAATTCCTTCACCATGAAGTACATAGGTATCTCTACCTCTTGTCAGACTTGAGTAGTTCAAGTTGATCATCCTCTCCCAGGCTATGATGCCTGGATAAGTAATGTACACTTTTTAATTGACCCATGTTAAGTGTTACCTATTTACCATACTTCTTGGTATCCTGCTTTTGGTCTGCATGCAGTCGACCCTTTGGAATGGAGCAAAGCCAAGCTGGTAAGGGACATGTGAGTCCTGCAGGGAGTGAGTTCCAGAGCGCAGCGGTGAGTGGAGCTGCTCCCGACTAGCTCAGGGCCTTTCAGCATCGCACCTTGTCTTTCCACTTCAGGCCACAATGAATGGGAGATGGAGCAGCTGCTCTCCAAGAAGGGACCGTCTGGCCCTTTCATTTGCTCTTGAAAAGCATCAGGAACCCACCTGATGCAGTGCTATGAGTGTATTTCTTACACGTTCCGTACTTTGTTCCATCTTGAGCTGTGCAACAAAAAGTGAAGGCTGCGAAAGGGCTGCACAGCTGCTGCTTCCTACCTGCGCTCAGTGTCTGCTCAGGATGAATGCCTTATGCTTAAAGCAGAGCTGAGAGTGCTCAAGCACGCTGGAGATGCTGGGAGGTTCTCCTTTTCTGTTCTTCGAAAGCTTCTATCTTTGCATAATTGCATCCTGAAGATAAAATCTCTTTCTAGATGACATGCATTCTACACAAAGAAAAAACACATTTGTCTGCAATGCTCTTGCTTCTTGCTTGCAGATTCTCCTTGGGCTGTGGGTTGGCTGCGGCTGGGGCAGCACGCTTGAATGTTGCCGATGGAGCTGTCCCTGTGCCTTGGGAGTGGCTCTTTAGTCAAGTTTAGTTATCTTAAAAATATGCATTCTTTCTTATCAGTAAGTTGAAATGGGCCCTCAGAAAGGAAGTGGGCCACCGGGAGTGGTGGGAAGGCCTCATGCTGTGAGTTGTCCCATTGTCTGGAGTTGCAAGAGAGATGGATGGACTGCAGGATGAGGTTCTCACCCTGCACTGCTGGGCTCCATCCCACACATCCACAGGGGCACAAAGTGAGCCCGCGTTGCTGCAGCTGTATGGAGGGGGAGGGAGCACTGACAGCCAGCCTGGAGATCTGCAGCTTGCAGCACAGACACTTGTTGTAGAGCTCAGCCCTGGCGTGGCCACATCGCCCTGTATGGAAGGAATGTGTTTTGGTAGTGTATACTCCCAGAGAAGTGAATAATTGTAAGAAAACAGTGGAAGCATCACACCTTTGTGCAGCTTTCACTGAACTGTATGTGAACACTGCTAGCTACCAGTCTCCTCAGTAAGCCCTCAGGGGCACTTGGGATCAAATCTACCATTCTCTGTATCAGGAGTAATCCTTGCTTTTTGGACTTACCAGCAGACACCACGTGTTTTCTCCAGTTTTCTCGCTGCAGGAAATGATGAATGTATTGTCGTGGAGCAGAACCACACTTCCTCCTCCAGCTGGCACCATCACGAGTGCTGCGGAGCTGTAATGCTTGAAAAGGCTACAGTAAATTCCGTTTCATGCTGGATGTCTTTTCGAGGATGTGGCCAAGTGTGAAGCCATGATCTGGAGAAAAAGTGGGAAAAGTTTGAGGTGATGTTTCTATACTGAGTCTTATCTGCTTGGTTGCTTTACAAATACTTCTCTTGTGTTGTCTTGCTCACCGTTATTGTCTGGAACAGAATGGAAACAGCGTCCCACAGAATGTGCAGTCTGAGGCACAGTGCACGTAGGTTGTGATGAGAAGGTTGTTACTTGATAGCAACCCTGAGTGCAATGCTCAGTCCCTTTTGGAAGAAAAGCATTAAGGTTTCTCTTTACTTATAAGCAAAGCATCAGTCTGTCCATTACTGACATCTTGTGGAGTTTGTGCCAGATGTATATTAAATATTTTGGTGCTTTTTCTAATCCAAGTTGCCGTTCATTCACCTGTGAAATTGTTTACTTCTGTATATTGAAGCGTCGACACACCCGCTAAGAAAAACAGAAAAAAAGCCCTGAAACCCCATCACCGCCAAAAAAGTATTGCCTGTAGTCACTCTGTATCCTGAGTACTGTAGCTTTGCAAATGTTCAGAGCTGACGGGTCTCTGTCTGTAAGGTCTGAGGGAGGGGACGGCCAGAGAAACCCAGTCCCTGGGAGAGGGAACTGCCACGTTGCTCTGTGCGTTATGAACAAATGAGTCATTTGTCGTGTTTATATAATGACACTTTGGTGTTCACTTTTTTGTGAATCTTTGTACAAAATGTTTTATTTAAACCTGCAGTCCTTTTTACGTTTTCAATTAAAAGGGGAAAAATTAATTATTTTTTCATGACTATAACTAGGACTCTCGCTACTTTTATTTGTTATCCACTTCCCAAGCAGGAATCCTTACTGCTTACTAAACCCGTGCAGGGAGGTGCCTACCCTATTCTTAAGTGCATTGGGATTAAAATGGCCTGGTTTACTTGCTGAGATTTGCAGTGCGCGAGGTATGTGCAAGGTGCTGGATGTGGGCAGCCTCACAGAAGAGGGGCTGTGTGCAGGGACGAGCATGGCAGCGCGGGCAATCGCCGTTCCCCGCAGCAGCACTGCGTGGACGGTCAGACTGCCGTCCGGTTTTGTAGCAGCAGTGACAGAGGGCTCAGTGGTTATCCCAGTTTGAAGAGGGCCGCCGAGCTCACCGGGCGTGGATACAGGACCTTTCTAAAACAGAAGAAATTAATGGCTGCATTCATCTCGCTTAATAAGATTTGAGGAATTTTGGAGGCTTTAAGCTATAGGTATGAAAAAGCCTGAAGTGAGCACCATTGTGCACGCTGCCTGGCACTGCCATGGGCTGAGCTGCAGTGCTCTTTCCCTGCCATCGCTCTTTGCTGCAGTTCCTGCTCCGTCAGCTCAGCCTGGGAGGTGGGCATGGGGATCTGGGCAGGGATGCAGGAGGAGGTGACGTCTCCTGCCGACTGCATTTCATCATTTCCGGGACAGTAACTATTTCAAAGTTATCTCAGCATATTTCAATTCATACTTTCAAACTTGGAAACAAACATTTCCCTTTTTTTTTTTTTTTTTTTTTTTTCTCCCCCAGTGCCCAAAGATTTTTCTGGGCGTTGTTGTAGTTCAGTCTGTTGATAAGAGGTGGTGAAGCAACCTTTGGTTCCAGGTGTGCAGAGCTCAGAGCTGATGCCAGGCTGTACCTCATCTCACACTACTGCTGGTCAGGGCTGGCTGCTGCAGCAACTCTGCACTTACAGCTCCCCACCAAAAACACGGTGAGTAGTTTCTGCAGCTGCGTGCTGAGATGGCCCAAACAAACAGCTCTTGCCCTTCCCACTGCAGCCAAGTTGCAATCTTTTGTTTCCTAAGGGGTGTGGGAGAAAAGAGATTGTCCAAGAGGTATGAATCACCAATTCCTCCTTTCCATGAAGTAGTGCTTTTCCAGAAAGGAGGCCGTGACTGTTTTGGAAGCTGGCACAGCTGGAACAGGGAGCGTGGAGCTGCTGAGCAGCTGCTGCAGGTACGGCACAGTGCTGCAGTGAAGGCAGCCCTGCAGTTCAGCAGTACCCCACGTGGAAACAACTCACTGAATTCCATCACAGTGATGGGGTTTTACAGGACCTCCCTGCACTGCCCTCTGCTCTTCCAAAGCATTTGCTGAATTCAGTGCCAGGGAAAAATGCCACAGCCAGAAGCACTAACGGAAAAGGCTTCGTGCTTTCAAGATGTTTTGAATAGCTTTTATTTTTAGAATTTATAGAAGATACAGTGTGAAAGCCCATTGTTCCTACAGCAAGGGCTCTTTACAAAGACATCAATGTTTAAAATAACTATGAAGATCTTTACAAAAGACTGATTAAAAATTTGGCAGCTTAACAAGCACTGCTCCCTCCGTCATCTTTTATTCCCATCAGACCAAGGCCGGACTGTGATCCATGAACGCTGCAACATAAACAAGAGATGTTATTTCTGCTCAGGGCAGCCTTGATGCATACAAGCTAGCTGCTCTAGCAGGGAGAAGCCTGCAACCCCCCAGTTAAGCAGATTGGAAAACTGCATGTATTATTTTCCATCCAACAATTTTTGTTATTCTTTTTGAACAAGAAGTTTATCAGTCCCCTGGGAAACAGTAATTTGTGAACCTCACTTGGCATGAAAACTCTCCCAGGCTTGGGATGGCACTCCCTTCTTCCCAACAGTCCTGAACATGGCAGCTACATGTAGGCAGGATTTGATAACAAGCTTGTGTGAGAATCCGTATGTGCAATCAGCACCGCTCTAATGAGGTAGAAACTGCTGCTGTCTCACTTTGCCTGCTATTATTCTTTGAAGTGATGGGCAACCAGCTAAATGATCTTTTCTTAAAAACTAAGTGTTTTGGAACAAACTTGCTAAGCAGCTACTAGAAACTGGACAATTACAGCAGATCATGCCAAGAGCAGCATGTGTGCATACTGAAATGGTTTGTCATGGGCACTGAGCACAAACAGACTCTTGGCTCAGGATGCTTCACTCTTCCAGGAGCAGTGGTCCACAAGGTAACACAGCATCACGCTGCCACTCCTCAGGAAGCTCTGCAGGTAAGAATGGCGTGGCTGGCTGCCCACGGCGAGAGAGGTGCTGCCCTGTCCCCCTGCTTCTCTGTCAGTGCAGCTTTTGTTAAAGGGAACTACAGACAAGCAGGGGCAGATGTGCGACCGAGCGGAGACACAGCCAGTCACTGTGGCCTTGCTTGGGAAAGATTTACACTTTCTAGTCCAGCTACCACGAGACACCTGTTAGATTGTGGCTGGGCTGTACTGCTTTGTTAGGTGGTTCGAAAACAATCAAACACACAAAAACCCAACAACCAAAAAACCTGGCTGCTGCAGAACCTCTGCCCGATTCAGTTTGACACACAGAAAGCTTGCTTGTGTGTCAAGACAATTGCAAAACTGTATCAGCTTCGAAACAGCGACAAAATGTCCACTAGGGGTTTCATCCAACCAGAAAACCCGTGCAATTAATCAACGCTCTGGATTTCACCCCTGCTAATCTGGAGCATGGCTTATGAGAAGAATTTACTGATCAGTTTTATTAGCCTCATATGAAAGTCAGACAATACAACAGCTTCTTGGGCCTTTTATCACGCTTTTGTTTCCTTTTTAATGAAGATGAAAATAAAAGCATGAGGCAGTAAGTTACCTGTTCATTCCAGGAAAGAGAACAATGCACAAGGTGTTATCCTGCAGACTTCTATAAAGCTTTTTTATATGGTGGTCTAACTTCTTCACCTTTTTCTTTACATCTTGCTCCTGCACAACAGAATACAAGTATTACAATGACCCATTCTTCTGCAGGTATGTAATGATCACATTTAGAAATGTTTTATGAGGAGACTGAGCTGGGGCAGCGTCAGGGACTGAACAGGTAAGGAAACAGTGATTGTTACAGCTGGCATTTGGAAGTGCACCAGCTCAGCTGCAAGGAGAGCTGCATGCTCTACTCAGATGGCACTACAGCTTCCTCCAGTAAAAGGGACAGCTACAAGCAGACCAGACCTGTTCTTGCCTGCAACACTACGACACGATCCACTTCTCTCTCTGACTTCTGTTCCATTTCCTAAACCTGTGCACTGCTTAGTTAGCTCTCAGCTGGTAGGCTTCAGCCGCCGTGTAACATCACTCACTGCCCTGTGCATGGACACATGGCATCCTGGCTCCCAGGGCAGTACGTGGTTCAGTGTTATTCACCTTCACACTGATGAACAGTAACAAGCCAGCATAGCCTTAAACTCACAGAGTCAGACAGTGGTGCCATCTTCTCACTTAAACTGTTTCCTCTTTGCTTTTCACTGCTGTGATTCATTTGCCAAATCCATCTCCAGAGGTGACCTGAAGCAAGAGCGTGCCTACTTCTGAGCGTGCTGCCCCTCACAGCCCAGCCATTTATAGCTGCCAGGGCATCTGCCGCACTTTGCGATTTCTGGAATTCTGAAAAACAAAGAGAAAGGGATTGTGATTTAACACTTCTTGTTCCCTGTTCTTTGGCACCTGCAGGGCAAGGCTAAAGGTGGAGCAGGAGGAAGAAGAGAAACTAAACCACTCCAGTGAGCAGCTCCTATCTTGCTTCAGGCAAGTGTCAGACTACTGAAGCGTCAGATAAATACAACAACACTCATCCAGTTGTTCTCCTGACTTCCTAGAAGTGATCACTAGTCAGTGTGAAGTGCAGAGCAGCCAGCCATGCTTTCATTGGACTATTTTAAATAGTGGCACTTGGAGCACACGTGAGTTTCCATCATATTTCCAAGGGCTGCTGAACAAGCTTGCATGAAGGAAATAAGCAGACTGCACTGCAAAGCTACTTACTGAGAAAACAGCAGGTGCTGTGCTTTCCACTCTGGAGATCCTTTGGCAGGAAAAGAGTTTCCAGGTCTTTCAACAGACCAAATTCTTCTTGCAAATCTGTCTCTGTTAATGACTTCTTTATTCCTGCCACATAAATCACACCTTCGTTTTCTATATCCAGTTCCAGTTCCCTTATCAGAACATCACAGTCCAGTGTAGCAGCAGTGATGGGTCTCTGAACCTGAAGTGAGTCCAAGAGGAACAAATGCAACACATCAGCCAAGGCAACTCTGTCTTCTAAGCTACTGTTTTAAACAATTTTGTTTCACTATCAAAACTCTCTTAGCTATTTCCCTTTCCTTGAAAAATGTAACTAGTGAAGGATAGCTTAATGAGTCATGAAAAAGGAAAAGATCATGTTTGCAGTGCAAGAACATTAGACAAATAAGAACCCATTCTGCTTATTCAGCATTTCAACACCCAGCAACTCACTCTCCATTTTAAAGATGGAGTTGCCAACTCAGGGTGCTTCCTAACACCTTTCTGCTGTCCAACAGAAAGGAAACGAGACCAAAGCGTAAGTTGTCTTGGGAGCTGGTGGCAGCACAGCCAGCCAAGATCCACCCACACTCTATGCACTACGTAGATTTTAAAAGACTCATGCTGGCCCATATTCCTAAATGTAATTTAGGCTTTTGCTATTTACTTTGCTTACCTTAATGCACGATCCTGCTACCTCAGCTCCATTTAGGCTTTCCACAGCAAGCTGGGCAGCTTCCAGCACGCTGTACTGGATACAGACATATGGCTCGAAACAAAAGGACAGGATACCTCAGGTTTATGAATAGCAGATATTAGCCCTCCCCTTTTACAAGTCAGGTCTCAGGGTTCTTTTCTGTTTTAAATGGCACATAAAGGCTTCGAGTGGGTGATACAGGTAACACTCTAGATACCGCAACTACTAAAAACAACCTTCAATTAGCTCAACTATTAAAAACAACCTTCTTCTGCCATTACAGGCCTTGGTATACCAGCTCTGTTGAGGGGGACAAAAACCATCTCAGCATTATCAACACACGGTTAAAGCCCTGCAGCTTGGACAGCAATGTTGTACCATATCAGCTGTGCTCATTCTTGTCAATGTCTGCAGCAGCTTTCACGTGTACTGAGAACTGTCCCCCTCACACCCCGCTCCCCAAAAATCACCAGAATATCTGGTATTTAAGTGGTTGTAATCTGTATCTTTCCAAGAGGTTACTCTTGACTTCACTGCCTGTCAGCACACTGAATGCTGCTAGTGCTCCTCACCTGGTACGTTTCAGTCACCACTGTGAGGGATCTGATCGGCCCACACCTTCCAAATTCTTTTTTCACAGACTTCAGGCAAAAGTCTTCTTCAAAAGGACCTGCGTAAATTGTCAGCATGTCAGTCAGCTTGTTTCTCACCTGTAAGAACACAGATTAGAGAAGCAACTTCACAAAGCAAGGAAACTATCAGCTTCCACCAGATTCATCATGGGTCTTCCCAAGCTCAGCAGTGAGGACAGTTCTCACTCAAAAAAAAATGACTACCTTTTCACAAAATCCAGCAAGACGGTGAGATGCAACATACTCTGGATCCAAACTGAACTGAATTATACTGAATGTGGAGAGGGGAACATCTTCCAAGGCTCTCTGAAGAATCTGGAAGGAAAAAGAGTATGAAGTTCAAAGAGGTAACTGTATTGCAGCAAACCTGAAGCAGATCTCCTGACCTTAATTCCCACCTCTAATTCTCATCACTGTCTAAGGAAAACCTCCAGCAGAAATTATTCTCTAGTGAGTCATGAGATAGTGACAGAGGATCAAAGCTTATTTTTCAATGTTCAAGTGGATTCAGCTAACCTAGTTAGGTTATTCAGCTAAGCTGGTTAGCTAACACCATTGCTGAAAGTACTGTCAGTCAGCTTTTTAAAACATGACCCACCCACCGCCTCAGGACAAGAAGAACTTTTAACAGCTTGGATGCTTGCTCACACCAACCCACTCTGTGTCCATTCACCTGTTTGTTGGAAGTGCTGAGGTCACTCCGACAAAGGCCAGAAGAGTCCAATTCCTGTCTGCCCAAAAGGAGGGGCTTCTGGCCCATCCCCTGCAAGCAGGCCAGAAAACTAGCAGAGAGAGAAAAAAAAACCTGCACATTACAGTAGTTGTCAATGTGGTGAGTTAAAAGCTTTCAAGAAGTGCCCATTATTGAAAAATGATACAGTTCATTAAAGATATTTTAAAGAATGTTTTCATCCTCAGAAGTCCTGAAAATGCGTCCGAAATTTAAGATGTAACTTCTGAAAACGTGTTAGTGCTACTCTACAATTCAGTGTCTCCCTCTGAAGATACTGGAAGCCTTCCAAAAACAGGACAAGTCTTTCATTTCACTGAGGATTCAAGCAAAGGAAAAAATATGCATCTCTGAGAATCTTGTTACCATGGTTTGGATAAGTGTGGAGGATCATTCAGCTGCTTCTGGACCCCACACTGCTGTGGCTGCATCACAGATTTGTTTCGTGAGACTTCAGTCTGCCTTTCAGCTGCCAGCAACATTTCCAAGTTTAGTTCTGCTACCTTGTGGAAAGAAGATGAGCAGTTGGCTTTCATCTCTGTTAACTGTAACTAACCACCAACCATGTGCTTGCTCCATGAGTTACCTGGCCACATTCCACAGCAGTGGAGAAACACAGGTATTCATCTTTTGCCTTAATATTTTCTGTTGTCATTTTCAAGCAAGCAGTATTTGAGCACCATCCAGCAAGCACATCCAAAAAGTGTTCTCAGAAACCAGCAATGCAAGAAAAAGATTTAAGACTCATAATTGGCATCTTGAATCGGTGCCAAAACATAGAAGGTCCCTCACTTGTTTCACTGAGAAAAAGACAGGCTGTCCCACAGGCTGTGAGTGTCAGAATCTTTCTCTTCCCAGTGCCCCTGTAAGAGGTCAGCAGCAGTGCTGATTCACGGCAGTGTCTGAGTACTGGTGATGTTCCAAGTTACTGAGATACCAAGATACAGGCTGGAAGTAAGCTACCACAACCAAGGCTTATACCACAGCTTCATTTCCTCAGTAAAAGAACGGGCAAGAGTGTTTATTCATCGTAAGCACAATTTGCATGTTCTGCCATTCAGGAGATGAGACACAGATACCTTTGCTGGTCCTTTCTTAATAAAGAACTGAGCCAATTCCAATGCAGCTCTAGCATCTTCTGCAGGATCGTGACCAAGCCTCTGTTGGCACTGGATCTCCTTCCTAGGGCATCAAAATTAAATGCACAGGCAGGTTACCTACTTTTCCATACTAATTAGCATCTTTTTTTTTCGAAACGGGATCCTTTTCAGCAAAATAGCTTTCCTCTCTAAAAACCATTTCAATTCTGTGCAGCAGCATTTTTGCTAAATATTTCCCAAAGTTACTGCAAGAAACCTTTCTGCCATATTGAGCAAAACTCTGTTCACAGGGTTTGAAAGAAGCAGTGCAGCATAATAATTCTACGGTCATTCCCCATTTTCTCCCTTGATCAATGACTGAACTCACAATTTGCACACAGGCAAGGAGGTAACCTCCAGCTCTGGGAAGTCTGGAGCTGAGTTGTGAGCACTGCACTGCTAAGACATGCTATGATAGTTGGCATTGGAAGAGATATGATTAAGTCAGTACATCATACTTACCTAAATTGGCATTTCTTTCTGGATAGCTGCAACAAATACCATTTGTGTGAGCCAGAGTGCATCTGCTGCTCTGTACAGCATACACTGTACAGCTGCAGTAAAGCTGGTTTTGTGGTTCACATACAAACAAGAACTTGGTTGTGCCAAGCATCTTTGCTCAAAACCAGGCCAAATTGTTGTGCTGCTTAATGTTTCAAGGAAACAGTAAATTCTTCATTACCGTGTTCATTTGCTTGTTCCTTTGAGGTTTAGTGGAAAAAAATACTCTGTTGCTACTGTTGGAAAAGCAGGACTCTATGACCCACAACAGTTCTAATAGTTCCCATGACAATGCTGTCATAATCTTACCCCAAAACAGCTTTGGCTAGAAATTTTAGCTTAAATCTTCGGCCTTCATTTCTGGCAAAAAGTAATGAAGTATCAATAACACTGGGATGGATCATCTGGAAGAAAGGAAATATCACCAGTTTAATTTAAGAACAGCAGTCAGAGAATTGGGCAATAACTCCATTGTTATCTGTGCCCTTTCATTTCAGTTGTCAGTTTCTCACTGACAAATAATTGGTAATGACAAAACAGATGGTAATAATGAAACAGGCCCAAATCTCTTTTCTAACACTTTGCTGGGAAGACCAACGTTGGATTAGAAAGATTCAGGGATTTTACGTTGGCTTAATTAAATATAGGAAGGACTTTGGTTCTTCCCATGACAGAGATGTCAGAAGCACCCAGAAGCAGCAGACAGTAATGCTTCCTTTGCACACCTATCCCTGTCTAATCAGATTCCTCCCTTCCTTTTGGGTTCAGAAGAGCAGATAGCAAGTTTTGTATATGTAAGAGCAGTCTCTCTCTTTCAAATCCTTACAAACATAAGGCTATGCATAATGAAAGGCAATTAACAAGTGCACACTAATAAAAAGAACTGTTTGGACCTTTTACGTCTGAAATGAGTATCGCAGGGTTGGGATAAACACTCACTTGCAAAGCCTGAAGATCAGCATTTAGAGAATGACCCACCAATACTGCATCATGGGGAAGTATCTTTTTCAGTTTGGTTTGTATGTCTGGCAATCTTGTTTTCACTGGAAGAAGCATTTTCCTTGTGACTCCCGAGTATCTTCAAAACAGAAATGAGATGAGGTACAAGCAATGCATTAGCAACAGCATTTACTGGAGAACATCACGAGCAGGGCATGCAAAATATGAATCCAGCATAACTTATGACAGAATGCTATTTACTGCTTTCTCTGCGGGCACATTCCAAGAGGAATCCACCAGAGGATGCACAGATATTAAGCTGCTGTGCTGCCACATCTGTTTGTGTCCTCTCAAGCATGACTTATTAAGCAATGCAGTTCTCAGCATCAGATAACACAGGTAACAAAATCCTACAAGGCTGTTATGGAAGAAGGTGCTTCACACAACCTGAGGAAACAGGCAGCTCATCTCCTGTGTAAATCCAAGCCAAGACTTGGAGAAGAGATGGTTTGAGTTTGGTCTGCTGCAGTTGTAACGAGCCCAGCCTTAGAGCTGTGAGCGAGCAGATGACCTAAGCTATTCTCTATCTACCGATATGCAAACTTAACTACGGAGCAGAGAAAGCTGATTTACAATCCTGTACCTTACTCACCCTGTGTCCTTTTTTATATCCAGCCCTGAAAAATAGCCTGTACGGTGATAATTTACTTATTGAAGAACTTTTCCTACAGCACTGCAGAATGACAATGCCTAGCTGACAAGCAGATGCTCTGTAGCAGCATATACACAACACTGGTTATTCTAACCATGTAGCACAAACTGCATTCTTAACAGTGAGTGAAATGCAAGTCACCACTGTGAGAGCATGCACACCAAAGTGTTCTGACAGACTGTATAGAAGGCTTGATCTGAAAGGGCTGCAGGTCTTAAAAGATGACGATAAGAAACTTTAATGGAAGTCACCTGGTGCAGTAGTTCACTATCACACTTTCTGGTTTGACTAGCTCATTCAGAAGGCACTGCCCCTCTGCATCCACCAAAGAGACACGAGTGACTTCATTCCCTCTTGCAGTCAGGCACTGTTAGGACAAAGCAGAGGCAGGCACTGGATCGGCTGATGCTGCCATTCGGATTCCTTAGCTTTGACTACAGGCAGTGTCACTACAAATCACTTTACTCGGAGATCCACCACTTGCAGCTTTCATACCATACCATGCTTCATTTCAAGTGGTAAACGCCTGCCCTCAACACATCAAACACACAGCCAAGCTTAACACAAAGAAAACCTCTACAGGGAAATGCTGAATTCACAGAATCAGTTTGCACTCTGCAGTGCAGAGCTGCCATTGACAGTGTCTTCACCTAAGAAGAAAATGCAATTTAAAAGCAGACCCCAGACCACATCATTAGTCACTCAAAGATGCTGCCACAGAACTGTGATGGCTACAGAAAAGATGTGGGACAGAGACATCTTTGCACTCCCAAACCCTGGGGAGGGCAAAGGCAGGGAACTGTAAACAAAAACCTCAGGAGTGACTACAGCATTGTCAATAGCAGATCCAGATGCTACTGTAGGAGCCAGCACAGAACTGAGCTCTCTGCTGCACTGCTCAGGACAAAGATAACTTTGCTGATGTCTCCAGAACCACTGAGTCCTTCCCATGGCTGCATTAGCACTGGTACCATCAAAGAATGGACTGTAAGCAGATACGTCAGAAGTGGTTTAATAAATGCACAGGGTGCTTGGTTTGGTTTGGAACAGCCAATAAGAGCTTGGCTGCTTGACTATGCTTTGTAGGATCACACATTTACTGTTACCATTTCACAATCCAGACCGAAGAGAGGGCTGCTGTCTGTCCTCTGAAGATCACACTCTGTGTACATATAATCCTTACATCCTGGTGAATCTAAAATGAAAAGACACATTTAAGACACAGACCTCTTTCTTTTAATAGTTATCATACAACATACATCACCAAAAATCTCATTCATTTTCAAAATTAAAAAAAAATCATACCAACGAAAACCTCAGAAAACCAACCTCTCATGGGATAATCATTCTTTTTCAGCTCTTCCGAAGTTAGAGTATAGCTCGTGAGGCCTCGTTTTTCTCTGCCATATTTCCGGATGATGGGATCACACTGCAAGCCTGAGCTTTCAGGGACACATTCAACACCAGTGGAAATCAAGCCTGGAATGTACAGAATGGTCTGTCAGGATCAGACAGCACTCCTTACTTGCAGTCTGCACAAATAGGCACATTCAAAGGCTACACCATTTCAAAAGAAAATGCATGGAACAAACTGTACATATATCAGGATACTTAATATACACTGGCATACAAGTTTATCAGGACACTTAAATCTACTAGCAGCTTGTGAGCCGACTGTACTCCAAATCTATCTCACATTCCTCTCAGCTGAACAGAGGGGACACCTTCCTGTGAAGCACGACAGCACAGTCACTTGTTATCTCTTGTAAGCCACAAAAAGCAGCTCTCTCTTCTTTCTACTTTCTCTACAAATTTATTTCCCCAAAGTATTATTCACAGAAAATGTGCTGTAAGTGTGGCTCTAGAAGCAAGCACTGAACTGACATCACGATCCACAACTGTATAACCTTTACTATTTTGTAGGTGATCCTCTGCAGGCTGCACTTCTAGAAAACTGTACCTGATGTCTCAGCTCTGTGACAGTGCATCAGGCTTACAGACAGGGTGCTACAGGACTCTCATTACAGTGAAAGTAACAGCTGCTCAATCTCCCACTTAGGACTTGAATTCAAGATCTTTGTGTTACACTTCTAACAATTTCAGTGAAGTTCTTTCTCATGGTAGTTTTGCAGATTTTTTACATGCCTGTTGGATTACAGTTACCTCTATAAAGAGTGTAAAAATAGGGTATCAGTTGTCAACACACCTGTTCTTTACCTTCATTTGCAGCTCAGTACAACTAAAAAATAACAGACCCATCTTACAATAAAATAATCACAAAAGGGGTAATGAAGCATCAGAATTTTGTATTAAACTTGTCAAAAGAAAATCTTCTTTTTGCATTTACTTGTTACAATAAACCCCAGAGAGTTCCTGAAGTAGTCAGTGTAAGTAGACTCTTGGCATAAGCCATTACACTTTTTCTTTTTACTATAGCAGCATGCTAGGATCGCACAGGGTGCAAAGATATTCAATTACTCCTGAAAATGAATTGCTGCAACTGAAAGAGAGAACTCAAAGCCAAGTGAGGTACCTTGTGCAGTGCCTTGAGGATTCGGGTTCGCTCCTTCGCCACACAGACTGGTTAGGAAGTTAGCTGAAGGGGGTGGTAACGTGAATCTCTGAAAACAGAGATGTGTTAGAGACTTGGAAACACAGCAGAAATGTCAAGCATATAAGATGCCTCTTTATCGCCAGTCCACTCCAAGTTAGAGAAGGAAGGACAGAAAGGAAGTATATTTGGCATTTTCTGAGGAAAATTTAAAGAAATCTGTTCTCATGACACACAGTATAGAATTGTATGTTACAAGGAGAAAGCTTTGCCTTCACTGATGTGATTAAGAACACAAATCCCAGTCCTACACTGATAAGGACCTAAAGCAGTTCCAGACTTTCCATGATTTTGCATTTGCTGCAGTTTGGGGAACTATGCTAGATCAAAGCACTCTTCCCTTTCCCTTTCCCTTTCTCTTTCCCTTTCCCTTCCCCTTTCCCTTCCCCTCCCCTCCCCTTCCTTTCCCTCCCTCTTTCCCTTTTCTCCTTCCTCCCCTCCCTCCTTTCTTGATTTTGCTTGCAGCTCAGAAAATTAAAATGACTCTTAATAATCTTGAAATAAATGGGAGAAACTTGACATAGAGCACACACAGATTTTTCAATCAGTGGGAAGGGAACAGCATAACTCTATTAAGATTCTCCTCACTCACACCCAAGAGCATATTTCAAATCAGCAGAGGTATTTTTAATCTCCCAGGCAGCCTGAAGAAGTCAGAAGCATTGAGGACTGAAATGCCACAGCATAGACATTTCACCTGGTAAGGCTGCAGAGATCTAAGCCTTGAAAATCTGCTTCTCACACTGCAGCCCTGGCCTCAGCTTGAGCTGTCAGAGCCTAGAGAGATGCTCTCATTCACTTGGTGAGCAATCAAAGGCGGCCGCTTCCTGCTGGAAAGGCCACAGTCTCAAGCAAGCAGTGGCAAGCAGTAACCAGGGCACAGCTTCAGCACTGGAAGAATTTTAGTAGACAGCAGTGCAGGGACTTACGTGCTGGAACACTTTTCGGAGGTGTTTGAACTGTAAATAGAATTTGTAGAAGTGGAGCTGGCTCATTTCATGCAGAACAATAACCACAACCCCAGCCAGACGGCTTTGGTGATAAACATGGCACCAGCTGCAATAAAACAAATAAATAAATGAATACATAAAACTCAAAGCAACACAATCATCATGCACTCTTAGAAACAAACTTGGAGCCAGACCAGCTTTTAAGTCCATCAATGGCAAAAATGTCAAGTGACTTCAGTGAGAAGAGGCTCGTATCGCTTGTCTCAGCCAGCCACAACACAAGAGACACAACACAAGAGACAGAGAAAGAATGAGTTGTACCTGAACTCCACTCCTGGCTCAGATATAGGTTCAGGTCTTACCATACCTCATTTATATGCACCAGAATACAAACACAAACCAGTATCTCCCGCTGTAGTGATGCAATCTGGTCAAACTAAGATTACTTCATCAAAATGAAAAATTCACAAAATCATTTTCTATTCAGTACTGAAAGCCTGAAATGTTTTTTGCATGTAGCTTTACTGCAAGACACGCTGCATGTCACCAAACTTGAGTCAACCAAGGCTATATACCCCCTCAGCCTTTCAGCAGGAAACACAAGAGTTACTGAGAAGATGAAAAAGGGCAAAGTGACTAAATCGGCTTTCCCAAAACACTCCAGAGAAAACACTTCAAATACACCTGGCACAAAACAGTATAGTGCTAACATTTTAACAGCACATTTCTTTTCTTGGTGTGTGAAGCTGCTGCTCCACAAATTTTGTTTCTGTGACTGCATGAAACAAAAGTATGGAATGCTAGAATTTCTGTGAGAATTCTGGTCTGCAACCAAGCCTAACATGAACCACATCTATGTAATGCAAGCTGTCAGTATGGCCTTGTAAGAGTCCCAGAGCACAACTGCCTTCAGAGGCTCGCACAGCACAGGGGGCACAGCACAGGGCTGCCTCCTGAGCACAGAGGTGCTGTACCTGGGCTGGGCTGCATTGTGGCGTTTCCCCAGGGCTGCGTACTGTAGCAGCTCGTACAGCTGCTCTGGGCTGATCTCACAGTCCTCACCAAGCAACGCTGCAGACAAGCGAGATGACTTCTCCTGGGAGAAGGAAAATGCCAGTAAAGAAAGGTTTCGTGTGACCACACACATCTGTGGAACAGGAGGTGAATTATGCAGTAAAACAGTGTACTGTTTGGGCAAAAGCAACAGCATGTAAAATAACTCCTCCATTCATTAAGGTTTCTTTTGAGCCCACATTTCAACATCAGAGTTACCATTAGCATCTCAGTAAGGTACTTCAGAGATGTCCTGCAAAGACCACCACATGCAGACATCTGCATTTACACAAGCTGCATGCAGCTGTCTCACATGTGCTTCGACAGAACCATCTGCTTTGTGTAACTGCATCAGCTGTTGGGGCATTCACTGACCCTGCTGCAAAAAGTGTTTCACAGCATCCAAAGGAGCTGCAGGCAGAGAGGGTCAGAGACAGGACAGAACCACACAAATTAGCACAGCAGTTCGTTAAGCCATGATCCCAAATTTACCAGCTCTCCCAAGCCTTTTGGCAAGCATATACATTACCTTGGAGAACTCCAGTGACTGTCTGGCCACGAAACTGACATGACCAGTAAAAATTTTCCAAGATAGTATTTTATTACATAACAAGTGGACATCACCAAGGGCAGATCATACCTGACCCATCAGGTGACCTTCTGCAATGCAGTAACAGCACTGGTGGACAAAGGAAGAACAACTGATGATTGCATGGACTCATGTAAGGTCTTCGACATGGACCTGCTGTGTTGGACACAGCACCCGGTGGGACCTGGACAGGCTGGAGAAGGGGCACACGAGAACCTGCTGAGGCTGAGCGAGGCGCAGCGCGGGGTGCTGTGCTCCGGTCGGGGCAGCGCCAGGTGTGTGCAGACTGGGAGAAGAGCTCACAGAGAGCAGCCCTGCGCAGAGGGACGGGGGTTCTGGTGGACGAAGAGCTGGACGTGAGGCAGCAGCGTGCGCTCACAGCCCCGAAGGCCGACTGCATCCTGGGCTGCAGCAGCAGAGGGGGGCGGCGGGCAGCGAGGGGATTGTCCCCCTCTGCTCTGCCCTCGGAGCCCCCAGCTGCAGTGCTGCGTCCAGGCCTGGGGCCCGGCACAGCAAGGGGGGAGCTGTTGCAGCGGGGCCAGGGCAGGCGATGAAGATGCTCGGAGCTTGGAGCAGCTCTGCTGTGCAGACGGGCTGAGGAGCCGGGGTGTGCAGCATGGAGAGGAGAAGGTGAAGGGAGACCTCATTGCGGGCTTAAAGGGAGCTTATGAACAGGAAGGGGACCAACTTTTTACAGCAGCAGACAGTGAGAGGACAAGGAGAAAAGACTCTAAGCTACAAGAGGCGGATGCAGGTGAGATGTAGGGGAAATCCTTCCCTCAGAGGGCAGCGAGGCGCTGCCACTGCTGCCCGGAGCTGTGTGCTCCATCCATGGGGGCTCAGAGCCACGGCCGGACCCGACGGAGCTGGGGGTAGCCGGAAGGCGGCAGGGTGTACCGGGGGCTGAGAGGGCCTCCCGATCGGACACGCGGCGCTCTCCGATGCCGGCGCACCGCACGCAGAGCTCCGCCCGTCCCGGGGCCGCTGACGCCAAGAGCCGCGCCGTGCCGCGTTCTGTCACAGCTCACCATCGCTGCCCTGCTCCTCTTGCCGCCCGCCCGAAGCCCCTCCGCATCCCGTCCCGCGGTCCGCTTGCGGCCGTTCACGCGATCGGACCGACCCGCCATGGCCTCGCCGAGGAGCCGAGCCGAGCCGAGCCGAGCCGACAGCGCCTGCGCGGAGAGCGAGGGGAGTGCGCAGCCGCGGGGCGGGGAGCGGGGCAGGACCGCGGGCGGTTTGAAGCGGCGGAGATGGCTACGAAGCGGCTGGCCAGGTGCGGGCCGCGGCACATACCACTGGGCCAGGCCGGGCAGGGCCGGGCCGGAGCGGTCTCCTCTCGGCCTCCTCTCGGCCCGGCGCTGAGGCCGCCCCTTCCCGCAGATCGCTGGGGATGGCGCGGAGCGGCCGGAGCGGCAGGGTGACGGAGCGGCGATCCGGATTCGACTTCCTGCTCGTCCTCGACTTCGAGTCCACGTGCTGGCGGGACGCACGGCAACGCCGCCCCGAGATCAGTGAGTGCTGCTCCGGGAATGCCCGGCTGTGTGCGGGGTGCGATGTGCATTTGTGTGTTTGCGGGGTGCGATGTGCGTTTGTGTGTTTGCGGGGTGCGATGTGCGTTTGTGTGTTTGCGGGGTGCGATGTGCGTTTGTGTGTTTGCGGGGTGCGATGTGCGTTTGTGTGTTGCGGGGCGCCCGCGTGCCGCACTTGACACGGACGTGGTGTTTTCCTCCCGCCGCTCTCGCTGTGCTCCATCCCAGTTGAGTTCCCGGCCGTGCTGCTGAACGCCGCCACGGGGCGGATCGAGGCCGAGTTCCACGCCTTCGTGCAGCCGCAGGAGCAGCCCGTGCTCTCCGAGTTCTGCACGGCGCTGACCGGCGTCACGCAGGTATCCCGCTGTGACTTACACCGTTCGGTGCTCCTTTAAAGGGCCGAACCTCCAGCGGATTGCAGTCTGTACTGACGCTGGTGTTTCTCTATCCGCTGCCCAAAGAAACAAGTTGACGAAGGAGTCCCTCTGCACATCTGCTTGTCACAATTCTTGAAGTGGCTTCAGGAGATACAGAAGGAGAAGAAATTTCTGTTCATCTCAGAAATCCCAAGTAATGCCATTCCAGAGACAAAGCTGTGTGCTTTTGTTACTTGGACAGGTAGGCAACGTTCCCTTTTGCTTATTGCACAAAGCAGAGCGCATTAAAAAGGAGTCCTTGGTGGGACTGTTATCTGTGCCTGCTTTGGGACTGTCCTGCATTGATGGCCATAAGGCAGCAGTGCTCACCACCCCATCGCAGGGCTGCTGCTGATTTGTAGGTGGCTGTGCACCGTCTTGCCCAGCTGTTGGTTTGTTTGCTTGTTTGGTAACTCTGGCTTGTTCAGGTGAGAATAATGCCCAATTGGCAGAAGTTAGGATTAAAGAAACATTAATTCTTTGCTTGCTCTTGTCTTCCCTGTGCAGACTGGGACCTGGGCGTGTGCTTGCACTATGAATGTAAGAGGAAGCAGTTGCGAAAACCTGGCATCTTCAATTCCTGGATTGATCTCAAAGCGACGTACAGGGTGAGAAAAACCAGTAAGCTGGAACATAGGTCTGTGTTATAACCTCAGATGCTAATTGTATCACACCTACCAGGCAGCACTGTGTTCCAGTAATTAGAGTTACCCGACTTCTTTCATTCTGTGTTGTTGCACAAATAACAAACTGCATGTCTTATGACTGTAAACTTTAATAGAAATCATAATGCTAGGGAAGTAACGTGTTGTTAGATAAATTACTGATAATTGTTGGAGAATTTTTGAGCTATTCTTCTTTTCCTAGCATCTTTTGCTTGCTTGCTGCCTGGACTTCCCTGTTTTTCCTACACTGCTCTTACTGTCTTACATTGCTACCTAGAAAGTAGTGATCCTTGTCTGCTCAGCAGTTACATCAGGACGTAGTGTGGGAACTGTATTCTGACCAGAACAGTACTAGTACTGATCAGAGCAGTGCTAGTAACACTGAAAATGGATATCTACTGAGGAAATGAAAGATTGTTTTTATGGTGGTGGGTTTTTTCTTGGTTGGTTTTTCGGTCTACACACAAACAGGAGTTCTGTTGCAGCCAAGGAAACATTCAAAGGAGCGATCCAGGAGTTTGCCTGTCCCTAGTGCTGGAGCTCAGGCAGCAGATTTAGATCTCTAAAGTCAAACAACGTGATCAAGGGGAGAACCAGGGAGTCATATCTTTCCTTATTTAATATACTTGGCACATGCATATTGCAAAGGCCTAAGTTTAAAAATATATATATACAACAGTTTAAGCATCTCAAGATGTATTGTAATTGTATTCTTCGAGGCTGTTCTTTCTGTTAAGGCCTTTATTGATGTAAGGCATGAAGTGCAAATGGATGATTGCTGAACAAAGGTAGAGTGGATTAGTTTAAGACTGGAAGAGGAAGGAATCATTGTTCTTTCCATTCTTATCTGCTGTTGGTAATGCACGTGCTTTTTTATGCTCACTTATCACAGTAGTAACATGAAGAAATCTGACTTGCACAATGGCAGTGGGAGATTTATTATTCCTTAGGTGATATTTTGGAAGTGCTTTTCACTCCACTGTGAACTGCTGCATCTTAACCAGCCGCATGTTTCTCCTTAGGCCTTCTATAACAGAAAGCCTAAAGGGCTGAGTGGTGCTTTACAGGATTTGGGGCTGGCTTTTGTTGGACGGGAACATTCTGGTAAGTGTGATCTGATGAATCTCTCTCTGTATATGAATATATATAATATTATTTCCAGATAGTCCAGACTGTAGCCTTCTGGTCAATAAAACCATCCAAGTAGAAACAGCTGAGAGGTCAGAGTTTGCCATTTTTATTCTCATGCTTAATTTTAGAATTCCCTCCCAGAGCTTTTGTGTGTGCGTGCTCCACAATATCAAGTTCTGAGTTGCTTGGACATGAAAGGAAAAAGCGAGGAAGGGATAAGGAAACTTGATCTTACCTGACAGCTCATGAGTAGCTTATGAGTATGAAAGAATACAAACATAATATTAATTTTTGATATAGTTAATACGAAATAGGAAGGATTTTAACAGTTGTGGCTATATATTCAGCTACACGACTTCTTAAGTGTATGTACATGTTACTTTTCCTAGTGTATGGAAATGTTACTTGTCCTCTAATAAGAACTGTCAGCAGTAGTAGATTAAAAGGAAGATATCAATATATAACCATACTTTTGAAGGGTTGGATGATTCTCGGAATACTGCTCGTCTTGCTTGGAGGCTGATTTGTGATGGGTGTGTGCTGAAGATTAGTAAATCTTTGGATAAGGTTGGTCACTATTTCATATCTTTCCTCTACTAGTCTTGTAGCCTGAAATACAAGTGAAGGGTGAATCTTGAGTATGAACTGAACAGAATACCCTTAGGCTGACACTCTTGTTAGTTTTGTGCAGTGATTCCTAAAGCTTCTGGCTATTTACTTTCCAAAATCTCTTTTTGTTAATGGACTCCTAGTCCTGTCCTAGGAAGAACTTAATTTCCAGAACGCTGAATACCAACTCTGCTGACAAGACTCTGCCAGGAAGTAGCAGCAGCCTTGAAACATCCAGAGATGGATCTTGCAAGGCAAGCTCTCCGGCAGAGAGAAACCACAATGGTACTGCCGGAATTATGGTAAATTCCCGTGTACAATCTGCAGAACGGGCCACTTGCAGTGATTGCACCCCAGACATGCATGTTGTATCTGGCAGCAGCTCAAGGATTGATTTCCGTGAGGAAGTCCGAAGCTCTTCCACAGTATCTGCTGACAGATTTCCTCTTCTTGGACACGCACAGCAATCTCACAGTACTTTGTCACCAGGCATTCAGCAAGGATTGAACAGCGGGCATCTCATGAGCGCAGCAAGGTACAGCTCTCCAGTGTGTGGGTCAGGACTAGTACTTGTCTCCACCACCATCTCCTCAGTTAACACCTCCAGTGAGGATACAGGCACTCATTCTGATTGCTTGTCTCTGCTAGCTGACTGGGAAGATGTAGCTCTAATACCTAAATCTCAGTCTGAACCAAATTCAGACTGCGTTCAATCTGAGGAGGACTCAAGTACAGACATCTTAACTGTGTCTGAAGAAAAAACAATTCCAAAGCAATCGGCTGAGATCAGTTCAGGTGATCAAAGTTTGGGGAAAACTCTGGTACCCACAGAACCTCCTGGATCTATCGTTTACAAAAGTCCTGATACTACTATCTATAATGTAGGAATGGTACAAAGGCAGACTTCAAATCTTTCTGCCTTTAAGATCCCATCTGCAAAGGTAAATGCTATTTCTTCCCAATCAGTATTAATGAGAAATTATTCTGCTCCTTCTGAGGTTCCCAAAAGAAAGCCAACCAGTCCAGCAGCACTCCCACCAGCAAAAAAACAGTCTTTTGCTATCTATCAAGAGAAAACTCTGTCTTCAGATCATGCCTTACCTTTGAGAAATTTGAATTTGTCCAAAGCATCTCGCGCCATTCTGAGCTCCACAGTCAATCCAAATCAGTCTGTAACAGCTGTGCAAAATGAAAGACTAACTCCCCCTCTGTGTAACTGTGGTCGAAGGGCTAAAAGGCTCTATGTGTCAAATGCAGGTCCAAATCATGGCAAGGCTTTTTTCTGTTGTCCTGTTGGCAGGCGTGAAGGTAATAAGAGAAGTTGTGGATACTTCAAGTGGGAAAATGCATTTCTAAAAGAGAAATCTCTTGATATCACCATGAATGTAGATGCTTTGACCTCTCCTGGAACGTGCCCCAGCACTTCAGGAAATGATTCCAACAAATATTTGTTCCTCAGACCATCTATGAGAACTTGAAGCTTTTTAATTTGGTGGTTTGAATCTGAATCTCAGTTAACTGTAGTTAATGAAACTGGGGCAGTCCAGTGTCAAATACATGTTCTCAGCAGAGGATGAAAATAATGCTGCTTGGCTAATGTGGATGAAAATTGCAGTGTTTAAGCACACAAACATACCCATGTTGACAAGGTTGGAATGAGACAGAACAAATCACTGTGCTGCAGTTAAGGTGTGAGCAGCTGCTGTTACGTATCTTAAACTCCTACTTCATCATCACGTGCCTTAAATTCTTTGCTAATTGAGTCCTCAAACAATTTAATGATGTAGATTTTGCTTTTATACTATTTTTACTAAATATACTTGTAGAGATTTTTAACTGTAACTGTTAAATATGTATTTGTAAGTTATCATGCTGCTCAGAAGTGATTACTGAAGCAAGTGCTGTAGTAAATTCTTGTGATTTTTCTCATTTCAGAAATAATAAAGATAAAATGCAGTTTAAAGATGGTCCATTAAGTTTATTTAACACATCATCTACTGCCCTGCCCTCCTTATAAGAGAACTGTTGTGTCATTTGTGCCTGCCTGCTTTTGTGCTCTCCATGTGGCACTGGGGCAGCTGAGTGCTGGGGGTCAGGTGAGACTTAGTGAAAATGTCAACTAAGAGACATCATGTATCTTCACATTACTGTGTAAATCAGCATTATCTTATTTTGTTTAGAGAAACAAACAAAGCAAAAAGGCACTGGAACCCACACGCTATGTTAAAGCAGCAACACAACCCAAAACCCAAAGCATTCTAATATCTCCTCCACTCCTTCTGGCGTAGTTCATTTCTTCGGATCTTCCCGCTAATGGTTTTTGGCAGCTCTCGAACAAACTCCATCTAATGGGAAAGGGAAGGAATTACAGTACAAAATAATTCATTTCAGATGTGACTTCCCCTTGGAAGCCTCACAAGCGGTGTAATAGTTGATACGTGCTTTCTTATGGTCATGACAATTTCTTAAAGAATTTGGATAATTGACGACTCACTTTCCGAGGATACTTGTATGGAGCAGTAGCTTTCTTAACGTGGTCTTGTAGCTCTTTCATCATTTTTTCTGGATCATGTGAGACGTAGTTGGGCGTTAAAACAACAAAGGCTTTCACTACCTTGAAGACAATAAGGGAACAGAAGGTCAAGCGATGATAAAACATCATACAACAGTCAGATTTGAAAGATTGGTTTAACTTTCACATTTACCAAACGTTCATGTGCAAACTGCAGAATAACAAATACGACAAACAGCTATGCCAATGTTGTGTGTTTGTCTGGACTATGGGGATAGTCAAAAGGGGAAATAGTGGAATGCAGAGGAAAAGCTTCAAATTGTGCTTTGGTTATGTTGGATGTGGGGTAATAACCGTGGTCTGTTTTTCTGGTTAGACATATCTGACAGAGTAGAAATGCCAATTTGTTTTTATTCAGTTCCAAAATTCCATCACTGGGTAGACTAATCCACTGGAAGCTGGTCTTCCTCAGCCACGGAGTGCTTAAACCTCCCTTTTACCTAAAATGTGCTTGTTTACCTCTCCCCTGATGGGGTCTGGACTGCTGACAACTGCTGATTCCACCACTGCAGGATGCTCTATTAGAGCACTTTCTACTTCAAATGGTCCGATGCGGTATCTTTAGAATGGAGATAAAGGTTCTTTATTTGTACTTGACACACACAAACACATCTTGTCTGAATCAGCTCTATTATTTGTGCTGGCAGATGTATTGTTAATCAGTTTGATTTACCCAGCAGAATTAATGACGTCATCAGCTCTCCCAACAAACCAGAAATATCCATCTTCATCCATGAGCCCCCTGTCTCCAGTAACATAGAAATCCCCACGGACCGTTGCCTTTGTTTTCTCTGGATCATCCTAGGAAATATTAAATTGTGTTTCGCTTAAAGGCTACTTGGAAAATAAAATAAATTGCATTCTAGTAGATTCATGATCAGCAGGAATATTCAGTGGGACATTAATAATAAGCAACAATAGATTATTAATTCACTATTATCAGCCCATAAAGCAAGACATAGTTGATGATTGGACAAGATGGCCTCTTCCAACCTTAATGATTCCATGATAATAGGCTGATATCATCTCCAAAATTTAATGTAGTTTCCTGTTGTAAGAACTGAGAGCACTGTGTTTGTTTTTCTGATTCTGGGACTGAACATTTGAACTGAAATGGAAACAAAAAACGCTGTGCTCAAAACACTAGATGGAGCCCAGTTCTGTACTGAAGGTAGTTGAACAGTGTCCCCACTTCTCAGATGGGGTTTCTAGCCCTCTGACCAAAGGGTATTTGGGGACTCGGGGAGCAAGCTGTTAGAGATTTCCCTTTTTATTAAGCCAATAATAAAAAAAAAAAAGTGGATTCAGCTTGCTAGGCAAGGCGCTGTCATCGACCAACTAACAACTTGTGTATGTAGACTAAGCAGCTGCATGAAAAGAAAAGGAAATTCTTTCCTTCCCAGGGGTTTTTAGACATCTAAGCAGTATATGTAAATGAAATGAGGCACGGATTCCTTGGCAGAGACTTAACATGGCATCTGCTTTTGCTGGAGAAGCGTTCTTACAGTATAGCAAGTAAAGAGGAAAAGTGGTCTTGTAGGTTTTACTTTGATGGCAATGTCTCCTTCTTTTCCAGGAGGCAGAATATTACCGTTTTCATCTATAATCTGAAAATAAGCAAAACAAAACTTTATTGTCTTTGAGCCAAATTGAAAAGCATTATATTAATATTATAGAATCTTAATACCATTTAAAATTATTTGGAGCATTGGAGGTGAGTCTGACCCTGAAATTACAGTGTCAGCTTAATGCAAATCCACTGTACCTCACACTGTTTTTTATCTGAGCAATTCCCAGTACTATGAAAACGTAATGAACTTAGTAAGACTCCAAAGAGGTTAAGTAATGAACGTGAAAACAGAAGAAGCTGCTAAAAGGCTTAGAAAGGTAATAAAAATCTCAAACTATATTGCAAATATTGCCAGAATTTACTTCATCAGCTTTGTTATCCCCAAAGAAATAAGTTCGCCCTCTTTGTTTACTCAGTAATTTGACTTCCATCATTGCCTTCCCATCCAATAGTGCGCTGTCATCTATGTCATCCCACTGAGGCTGGTGCAAGAGGTGTGACTGCTCACTTCCACACTGCGTTTGGGTCAGTAACGTACTTGTAATCCATTCCTTGTGGAATGATGCTGCATAGCACAGTGCCACGCTAAAGCTCTTAAACCTCTTTGATGGCAACTGACTATCTGAGAGATGGCAGTGCCACCAGAGGTGCCATACCTTGACATCATACCCTGGAGATGGCTTTCCCATAGAGCCAGGTTTAATTTCCATTCCTTTAAAATTTCCACAGACCAGCACCTGTAATCAATATTTTTCTCAGTCAAACAGTGGCTTGTATATTCAGTCTTTAGCTTAGGTTCAGAAGACTCAGCTAACATAACAAACTTCTGTAGGAAATAATGATCCCTTCATTATAATCATACATCCAGTGAAATAAATGACTCTCTGGAAATCTTGCCCAGAACCGCAAACAGTGTGAGCATTCCAAAGGTAGAGTTCAAAGCAGAATTTGGAAGGAGGTCATGAAGAGTGCGTCTCACGTGAAGACCAGGCCTTGGATTTTTTTGGGAGTCTTATGAGTTGAAAAAACTGTGTTTTCATTGTTACCTATTGGAATTGACTTTTTCCCTAAAAGTCACAACTGCTGTAATAGTGATGATGAGTTTGTGTTGCTGGGATGTGGTGAAGTGAGGAGGAGTACGTAAACCTAATACAACTGTGTACAATCTTTTTAATGGCTTTTTCTTGGCAAACTGAATAGAATTTATACGCTTTTCACCTGTAAAGCTTAACGTACAGTTTCTGTTTGTCCGTAGCCTTCATGGATATCCAGCCCCGTCCATGCTTTCCACTCAGCCATCACCTCGGGGTTGACTGGCTCCCCGGCGCTCACACAGTGCCGCAGGCTGTTGAATGTGCAGCTGGAAAGAGAAAGCAAATGACTCCAGTTATGTCTACTGTGTCCCATTTGCTGCAGTATTCCTGCACTGTGGGGGACCTTTCTACACAAATTGCTGTTCCATTTGAACTGTGCAGAGCTAAACAATGACAAATCTGAAAATAGCAGAAGAAAGAAAGAAAAAAAAGCTTTCTGTTTTACTTCTGTATTATTTGGAAAATCTAATAATGCGATGTTTCCAGTCCTAGAGTCTGAACTGGAGCCTGGACCAAGGAGGAATAATGAAGTTCAACCCTGCCAGTGAGAACCCAGTGAGGCCGAGATGTCTCTCATACGTGTCACTGACCGTACCGACACACACTTCATGGGGAGCACACTACTGGTGGGACATAGGAGGGGAACAGAGGGAAGGAGAATGTGACAGTAAAAGTATTTCTGAGTGTTAAGTATGATACCATGCTGCCTTCGACTGTCGCTTACAAAGTCTAAGGTGGTACCTGAAGCATTTATTCTGACTTTATTCACAATAAATGAGACTTAAGGTGTTGAGAAACACACAGTCTGAGTTCCTGTTTACCTCTGTGAATGTGGAACAAAATCAGAGAGCTGAGCACTTGGCACACTGCTTTGATGGAAGACACTGCTGGGGACATGGCCTCGGCTTACCTGGGCGGCTGGTGCTGCACGAGCATTCGGTAGGCAGTTGGGGCTGAGCAGAAGACAGTTATGGGAAACCTTGACAGGCTCTAAGGAGTTCAGAATAGTAAAAACCAATGTGGTCAATATAGGCTGTGAGGTCTCATCTGCAATATAAGAGATGTAATGGCATCTGCCTGCATCAGGCTTATGAAACACACAAAATATTAGTGTCTTAAAATTATAATATTAGTGTAGCACAGCAGTTACATTTATTTAGTTTTTTTTTTTCTCCAAAACAGAATCTGCATCATGTTACAATGGGTTCGTTACGCCAGAGCTTTGCACTCCGAGAAGGTCTGAACTCCTCCTAGCGGAGCTGCTTTGTAATTGCAATTTAGGGAGAAAAAAAGTGAAATCCTAAACCTACGTTTTTAGATGTCCTCCAGGACTAAAACTGAAAGCGTTCTCCAACACAGCCTGGTGTTACCTAGCAGCTCCCACCACCTCAGAAGGGGTGAAGTGGCGGTACTCTTTTACAAAGGGTAAGAAGTTGTGTGTGGAGAATGGAAGACAATATGATATTGATGGCATTTGTTAAAGGAATTCAGCCTTGCTGCCTCCTTACCCCTTACCACTGAGTTACACGGTGCAGGCAACCAGCACTCTCACTTATCTATTAAAGTCACTCATTTTAAGAACAGATTAGCTTTGCAGATCCCAGCCCAGTCTCCTCTGTGTTTCATTTCTAGGACTAACAGCAAACAGCTGCAAGGTTGGCTCCCCCACATACCTCAAAGACAGCAGGCGGGCTGAACTGCGGCATCTTATGCACAAATAAACATGCCCCTTGACTCCATGCTGAAAAAATGCTCCACGCTGCTTTGGCCCAGCCCGTGTCTGAGGTATTCCAATATATATCTGAAGAGGTCAGGTTCAGCCAGTACCTGATAGCAGAAGGAAGCATAGCCTACAGTCCATACTTAGCAGAAATAAAGCAAGTAGTAAAACATCATGAGATGTGCCAGGGAAGCGAATCCGGCACTGTTTGGCTTGGTTAAGTAGCATTTAGATAGACCTGAATGGCTGAGCATGACCAGGTCCTGGCAATGGCAGGGTGCAGCAGGATGGACCGATGCTGCATGTTTCCAAGGGAAGTTGTAGAGATGGAGCAGCAAAACCTACCTCAGGATGTGCTGGTGCATGAATATAAGATTGCTTGACTCACTGTTAGTGACAAGGATGGTTTTGGTTTACCGCATATGGTTTGTTATTCTCTTCCAGTTAGACTGAAGTGCACTGCCCTATCAATTTTATAAACAATATTGCTTTATAAATCTGGAGATTCTGAATTATCAGCATTTCATTCCTCTAGGAGCTCTGTTGAACCCAAGCACACAGGAACCCAGAAGCCTGTCAGACCCACGTTCTCCCATTTTGGATATGGACTTTATGAACTTAATGCTGATGTTCATTTGGTGGACTGTCTGTTAAGTGCTAGCTTACTTGTTGGACACACGGCAAAAGAGTTATCAAAAGTTAAAGAAAATGTTAAAAAGAAGTTAGTATGTCTATTTGGCTGCTACATTCCATGCACACTAGGACAGCTGGACTCAAGATGTGCCTTGTTTCCTGGGAAAAACAACCAATCAAACAAATCTTGGTTGGGTCTCACAGAAGGGTTGTTTTTTAAAGCAGCAAAACAAACGTTTCTGGTTAAACCTTGCGTTTCTCTTCCTTCTGCCACACCACCAATCTGTCTGACGAAGCAGTGGACATACCTTCCACTCACTGTGAGGCCAATACCATAGCTGCAGTGGGAATGTTCCGCCATTTTTGGAGCTCCCGTTGTCCCACTAGTAAAATAGATGGCCATGGGGTGTTGAGACTTCGTGGTTACGCACCGGTGATCAGATGGAGCATTTCTTTAAAATGAACAAAATGAGGAGTGAAATGATTTGTGTGACTTACACATTCCTGAAGATGTTCAGAATAACCTCTGCAGCAATCAGAAGTGCCAAAACCATTTATGTTTTTCCACTGTGCAGACCCAGAAGGATGAGAACACATTGGCACCTGCAGCATTTCTCATCCAAAGCAAATGGAAACACTCTTATCTTTACTGAAACACCGTCACAGTGGTGGTTACTCACTTCAGGAGATCCTTGAAGCTCAGCCATCCCTCTCGGTGGCTCTCTGACACCAGCAACTTGAACTTCAGAGATGGGCAGTCAGCCTCTACTGACTCTACAGCTGATGCAACAGAGTCATCGGTGATTATGCCCTTTGCCTTGGATTTCTGTAGGCGATAGACAATGTCCTTTGCTGTCAGCTGCTGTGTGCCAGGAATCAGGACGGTTCCTAAACAGGAGCAAGTGGAATGGAAAAAATAGCTTGTATGTTGCTTAATAATTCTTGTACTACTAAGACTTCAGCTTACTTGGTGGTTTTGAGTGAGACAATGCTGTACTGAAAGCAGGATTTGTCCCTACGTTTGTAAACATACTGACTTCCTTGGTGGATTGAATTCTGTGTGAGGATGGGCACAAGTTAGGAGGTACCAGGCTGGACATGGGATGACTAAAAGAAATCAAGGGAAGAACTTTCCTTGGTCTGAAGACACCTCCCAAGAACCATGCCATCCTTCTGGACCTAATTTCTTTACCTTACCCCCATAGTGTTTGTGGGGCACCATGACATTCTGAGCTGAAAACATCGGCAAACTGAGCAGGTAACAGATCCCACAGGGGCCATGTGAAACACCTGGCTAAATGTGGGCCAGCTTCACTGCAAGGTTGCAAGAAGGTACATTTGGGATGCATCACAAGTGCTGGAGAAAGGAGAATGTCAAAGGAGAGTGGGCTCATAGTGTTTCCTTAACACCTAGGGCACATGCAGAACTACACAGAAATGCCACATTTGGCATGAAGGGCATTCCTGTTTTACTAGTTCATCCTCAACAGCATATTTCTAGTTCTGCATGCATGAAGTAGAAAGGACAGGTTTAAGTCACGTTTTCCATCCCCATATGCCCTTTGTATCCTCTCACCAACCTGTTCTCATGCAAGCCACGTTCAGCAGCCACCACTCTGGGATCCGTGGCAGAAGCAGAAGAACTTTGTCCCCACACTGCAGACTACAGGCACCAGAGAGTACATTGGCTGCTTTCCTGGACAGCAATCCCAGCTCCTCAAAGCTCCACTTCACCTCTTCTCCATTGCCATCTACCCACCATAATGCGGGGTTCTTAGGCTTTTTTCCTTCCTATAGAATGAGAGGGTACAGTGCAAATGCTTTGCTTAAGGAACATACCACCTTTACCTTAATTAAGTCTGAGGAAACAAAGCATTTGGCACTAATTCAGTGCTGGAGGAATCCGGGGATGAAGCTGAAATTTGTCACTGGCTCCAAATGAGGCTCTCCTTCAGGAAAAGCTGCCTACAAATATCATGCTAGAAATTCCTTTCCTGAGCTCATGTTGTTTCCCTCTGCAGAGGCTGTCCAGCCTTCTGTTCCTGGCCACAAAAAAAGCTGCCAATGGACACAGCTGCAGCTGAGCTGTGCCTCAGTTTTACAAACTCTCTGAGCTCATTTCCAATTTATTCTTGAATTGGGCTTATTTGTCGCTTCTGAAAATTAGATCTGAGGTTCAAAACCGCAGTGTGATCTCGAATCAACATCCCTCATAACTAACAGATGTGTGAAAAATGAAATGTATGCACACAACGTACTCTTAAGGGCACTGATGCCTTTAGCAGTGACATTGTGTAAGTCACTTCCTGAGCAAAGAAAACTTCATGGAGGCAGCAAGAACATGGTATCTTGCTATCTGTTTGGTGGCAGAATAACACTAAGGTTCATCTTCAGGGAGAAGAGTTTAGTTGTGTACTTCAGATGGCAAAACTCTTCAGGTGTTCATTCCTTGCTTAGTTTGCAGCCTGCCAAAATCCATTCCCCCTGCAAATGGAGCAAATGCTTGCCTTGTGTCAGACAGGAGATACCTCTGCTCTGCTTCTGCTGCCAGGTGGACACCACTGTATTCAGCCCCTCATCATAAAGAACCTGTGGACTGCATCCACAGAGACTAGGACAATATAGTAAGAAGATAGGTCATACACCTACACTTCACCTCTTTTTTTTTTTTTTATTCCCCATCCTTGCTTAGAACTTGTGCCTGTTTGGGCACTCAGAGTGTTTTGCTTTTGTGGACTGATAGCTCTGATAGCTCCTGATGCAAAGATTTCACGACTGTAAAAAGAACGGGGAGGTTTGGCAATACACCGTGTTACTTATTTTGCTGGCAAGCAGTGAGATGTGCGGGGGCTGCGTGCTTTGCCTTGCACACACAGGCGGGGTGCACGTCACAGCTGGTAGGGGAGCCAGCACAAGGCTCCAAGTGCTCCAGTTGGTCTTGTCCTTAAGGCACAAATTTACTCAGGGTCAGTGTCACCAGGGTTACTGATTAAAGGAACACTTGGGCCCACAAACAAGGCAGCATGTGGCCTGAGAGGTTTACAGGTTCAAACTACATGAGATGGTCATGGTATTGTAACCAGAGCACAACTGCAGCAGCATGCTGGATGGATGTGCCTGGCAGCTCTCAGCTTTTCAGCAGCAGAGCAGACAAGTAGTGTTACCTTTTCTACTTCAGTCCATCTGTCTAGCACATCGCTTGCAAAGTTGAAGTACTCTGGCACCTGTGGTCTGTACTGCTGTTTCATGAGTTCGTAACTAAATGGGGTTTGAGCTGGGGAGCTCTGGCTGCAAAGCTGGCGAGATCTTCTCAGGGAAGCATGCAGGGACACGATGCTCAGGGCCTTCAGTAGACACCGCATGGCAGCAGCAGCTCAAGCAGCCTCCAAGAAATGCTGCAGATACAAACCTGGTGTTAGCTATGTAGTTTCAAAACGGCATTTACAAAAAGCAGTGGAATGAGCTGAAATAACAATAGCTGGTATCTGGAATACCGGGAGAGGACAGCTCTGATTCTGCTGCTGGGTCCCTGCCTTCCACAGACCATCACACAGCTGCGATCCCCACCGTGCACCCAACTTGCCATGCTCAGGACGCCCAGCAGGGCACTATGCCCATAAGTCACACCCTTTCCCTCCCTGCAGCTCCCACCCAGCTGCTAGACAGCACTGCTGTTACATAGCAGGGACACTGAAAGCACCTGAACTGTGGCTGCTGGAAATGAAAGGACTGCTGCTGACTGAGAACACTTAAGTAGCAGCGTGGAACTAAGACGGTGCATAGAAAACCAACAGTCCTGTGTGAGTTACTGGCTGACTGCAGTGTTACTTGCTATAAAGGCATCTGCAGTTTACCCTATTAGCACTGGTGTTATGTGCTGTATGAGATGGGGAAAGTTTAAAAGGACCCGAGATAAGGGATTCAAAATGCGGAGCTGTGTTTCTCTACAGTCAGCTTAGCAGGAGGGCAGAAAACTCAACAATCATAATTTTCATGCATTTATTTACAAAATAATACAAACACTGATAGCTCCTTGCTAAATTAATAATCATCCAGCTGTAAACCCACATGATTTCAGTGAATTAATGAAGCAAAGGGACAATTTTTGATCTGTAACATTCAATCTGTTTATGAAAGACAGGAGAGAAACCCAATGAGATGAAAGGTGTGGAGAGGCAAGAACAGGGAATACAGACAGACAAGAGGCATACCTGTCTTGTTCCAGTCTTGGACCGGAAAGCGTCCTGTCCAGCAGCAGCACAGAGACTGTTACCTCACCTCTCAGTCTCTCAGCCCTCCAACAGCTGAGATGCACCTCAGCTTTGGCTGCTTGCACAAATCCAAGATTTTGGTTGCACAGCTCTTCTAGCACTGCTGCTGTGCCCAGTGACCGCTGTCTGTGTCTGTTCCGCGTACTTTGGACTCACACAAGGGGCAGCCAGGTCCCATCTGGAGAGAAGAGTTGACATGTTTCTGCAGAGTTCAGAGTGGAAGCAGAAAGTGAGGTGAAAATCTCTCCTGTTTCCTTCCAATTCCCTGCTCCGACCCCTGGCCCCAGAAAAGCACAGCCTTAGGACCTTGCTTGCTGCAGATAACTCCAGCTTGTTATACTCTGTTTGGGGCAGCACAGGGAACAACAGACCATAACCACAGCAGTGCAGCTGTGTCTGTCAACTCCTGGGGCGCTGCAGCTGGCACAGCATTCTGTAAGCACTCTGCCTCGTGGCCATGGCATTACTATGCTCTTTTTGCCATCAGCCCATGATGAAAGGGCCGCATTCGCCAGGGAGCTGGGGACATGGCTAACTGGCTAGCCTTAATTTGGGGCACCAAGATTTACTCCTAAGGGTTTGGCTGTCAGAGTTCCTCCTGCTCCATTTCTACCCTAAAGCTGCAGCTCCAAGGTCAGCAGAGAGATTGCTAACAGCCATCTGTATCTTTGAAGCCAAGAAGCTCCACATGCTGATCAGAAAAGGTGACACCGCAGCTTTTCTGCAGGCAGGATCTGAATGTTTGCCATGTTGCCCCTGGGGGTTCAGCTCATGTCTGTTGGTGACAAGCAGACACTGAAAAGGAGATGCTAACCAGCTCCTGCAGTGTTCATTTCCACTGAAAAAATGTTCCCCCAAATAGTGAATCTGCTCTCCACCTCACAGCAAAGGGAGACCTGCATTCTGCAGGAGGACATTGTAAAAAGCTTGTTGGAACACAGGCAACAAAATCCTACCAGAAAGTGAATGAACAGCCTGAAAGGGATTCCCTAGCCAGGTCACAATGCTGCAGAGGAGGGTGACAGCAACTAGTTTGTGATTCGCATCAGTAAATTTGCCAGGAGTGTGCAGGCAAAATTTCCAGCTCAGGAAGCAAACCTCATCCTGAGGAGGAATGTTTCTCCCATAACAGCCTGCTTGTATTACTGTTTTGTTAGGGCATAAAGCTGATTTCCAGAGCACGAGTGAATGTTTCCAAACCCCTCAGCACTCCTCACCACAAAGGTACTCTGGTTATGTCTGGGTGATTAATTGCATTCCCCTGGCTCAGCTCATAAGTGCGCAGTACCTTTCCCTCACAGTCAGACACAGCCTGCACAGCTCCACAGACCACTGCCATAAACCTTGAGACCTCAGAGGTTCAGTGACTTCAGAGCTTCATTTGTACATGTATGGGTTGGGAGAGGAACTCAGGGAGAGAAGGCCATCAGGGTTCTGGTGGACGAAGAGCTGGACGTGAGGCAGCAGCGTGCGCTCACAGCCCCGAAGGCCGACTGCATCCTGGGCTGCAGCAGCAGAGGGGGGCGGCGGGCAGCGAGGGGATTGTCCCCCTCTGCTCTGCCCTCGGAGCCCCCAGCTGCAGTGCTGCGTCCAGGCCTGGGGCCCGGCACAGCAAGGGGGGGAGCTGTTGCAGCGGGGCCAGGGCAGGCGATGAAGATGCTCGGAGCTTGGAGCAGCTCTGCTGTGCAGATAGGCTGAGGAGCCAGGGTGTGCAGCATGGAGAGGAGAAGGCTGCAGGGAGACCTCATTGCGGGCTTAAAGGGACTTAAAGGGAGCTTATGAACAGGAAGGGGACCAACTTTTTACAGCAGCAGACAGTGAGAGGACAAGGGAAATGGTGATTTGAAGAAGTAAATACGCAATATATTTTGGCAGCATATCCTTATGATGTACGATGTAGATGTTGAATTGTTGTATAATATGATTAATTCTTGCTTGCAAAACTGTACTAGCTTTTAGATGTGAGTAGTTAATTACGGGCATAGCGTTATAGACTAGAAAGCATTTTGTAAGGCTGTTCTGCTTTAGCCACGGATCTCCAGCAAAAGAAACACAATAATGAAAAGGCACAATCAGGCTTATCAAACATCAAAGAAGATAGGGCTGAAATGCTCCATTCTGGGGGAAGCTTAGAATGCAACATGTGGGTGTTAAGATACTCCCGCTATCCTCCTTATCTTCCTATTTCCCAGTAGATCACTGAAAGACAGGATACAATCTCTATCCCAGAACTAATAGATGTGCGGACAATAATGGCTGCGTAGGCAAATGTTACGATTTTGGTACCTGTAAATTGCTTGTAATAGATGTTCTCCTACTGAACACGCGTCAATGAAGAGAGTTCATCTAGAGGGCAAGCGGCAAAGAACATCGGAAGAAACAACCGACTGGGCTGTCATGGAGCTGAACGGACACTGGATGGCAGCAGAGATCGTGGAATAGAGGGCTGAAACCCTTGTAAGTCACTACCGGAGACAGGCGCCTATCTGTTCATTATCTCGTGAAGGAATGACGAATATGTACTATCTGTGAACATATAAGGAACTTCTAAACATGTAATCTTAAAAGCTCTTATGGTGGAATTAACCCCCAGTGCTTCCTGGTGCAGCTAAAAAAGAATACCTGCTTAACAGTGTTGGAAATATCCAAATAATTTTTGTCAGGACGGTATAAGAGCAGATTTTATTCGCGATTGCAATGGCGGTCATCCAACAAGCACAAGCACACCTATGGACACATCGTGACAGCCTTTATACCCTGTTTGCTTCCCCTTGCCTCCCCCCCTCCCTTGTTTCCCCACTGGCTGGGTACTCCAGGTTCACAATCTTACAGAAGGTTTACATTTGCTATTTACTTGTTAATTTATTTGTTACCTGGTGTCAGTCAGCAGCCATCCTGTTGTTTCCAAGATGTCTTCTCAGTGCTCTCCTTGCCGTATTGATATGGTGATTTTCTTTAAAGTCTTCGTTAAACAAAGAGCACTGGGGATGATGCCAGGCCTTCCGATGTCTCTTCTGGCTCTTCCTCAGGAAGGCCATCACTTGTTCTCTGGTTTGCTCTCGTGCAGGATATTCTTGCAGTGTGTGACAAAATATACAGATATACACCTATATACAGAGTGCGCGTTCCTGGGAAGGTTCGTCCAGAGGATAAGTGCTGTAAACTATCAGAGATCTTCCCCAAGTTAAGTAGAAGGACTCCCAAGAATTACAATGATAGCGGAGATCATGAAATAAAAAAATTATCCAATTCTAATGCAGAAACAACATTTGATTCCCACAACAGTAAGAAAACTTTGCTGGATTGAAATGGATTGAAACTAAAAGAGGGGAAATTTAGGTGAGATGTTAGAAGAAAATCCTTCCCTCAGAGGGCAGAGAGGTGCTGGCATTGCTGCCCAGAGCTGTGGGTCCCCATCCCTGGGGGCTCAGAGCCACGGCTGAGCCTGGGGCAGCTGGAGTTGGGGGACAGGGTGGGGCTGTGAGGGCCATTCCAACCCAACGTGCTGAGATTCTGGGGTATGATTTGTGACCAATATCCCACTAATACTGTGACAAATCCCACTGATAGTTGGCAATTGCTGTAGGGTTAAATGAGTCCTGAAGGCTTGCCAGGAACCAAGTTTTATGTAAGACACAAATGACACCTCCTGTTGTAAATTGTAAAGAATCCCACCAATTTACACCAGTGTACACACTTTCCCCTTCTGCAGCCCAGCTGGACTCTGATTGCCAGCAGCACAACAGCCATGCTCCCAGCAAGGCCTCCTGTGCCATCACGCCTCGCACTGTGTTCCCCACATTGCACACTGCGCTCTGGAGCCGCTCAGCAGCAGGCAGCCACGCGAAGTGTGGGTCTTTGTTCTGGCACTGCAGCCTTTGCCCCTGGAATGGAATTTCTGAGGACAGAAGTGATGAGGACAGGAGGCGGTGGTGCTGGGTCACAGCCTGGCTGCCTTGCAGTGACACAGGCTGGATGCCATGTCACAAACCCAAGATAAGCTTTACACACACACGCTATCCATACTCATTATATTTCTTAGAAGCAATTAACATTTTCCAGGTACTCATTAATGCACGGTAATGTCACATGGTAGAGGGTAGAGCCCTTTGGAGGCCGATCAGCCCTTCCTTCATCCATCTCTTTGCGACTCTCGGCCGCCTTCCTTCTTGCTTTTGCTAAGCCGGTTCCCCCCATAGGTCGTCTTTGCTCCCGTAGCATCAAGCAATTTGCTTGCAAAGTCCTCGCACGCACCAAGTAGATTACGGAGACGTCCACCGAGCCTCAACCGAGCAGACAAAGCGGGCTCTGCTAACGAAAGCAAGTGCCGCGCACCCAGCGCAAGGAGCCCGCACCCAGCCCCGGGAGGGAGCGCAGGGACAGGCGGCGCCGAGCTCACGCACAGCGGGCGGCGCTGAGGGCGGCGCTGAGGGCGGCGCTGAGGGCGGCGCTGAGGGCGGCGCTGAGGGCGGCGCTGAGGGCGGCCGTGTGACGCCATCGGGGCGCGCGGTGGCGGGGTTCTCCATGGCCGCGCCGGAGGCGGCAGCACGGAAGCGGCGGCTGAAGGGGCATTTCGCGGCTCGCGCTAAGCGGCCCCGCGGCGGCGGCGGGCGGCAGCTGGAGGCCGGCATGCGCGGCATCCTCATCACCTGCAACATGAACGAGCGCAAGTGCGTGGGGGAGGCCTACAGCCTGCTGGGCGAGTACGGGGACCTGCTGTACGGCCCCGAGCAGGTGAGTGCGTGCGTCCGTCCTGAGGCGGGGCCGGGGGGAGGGCGGCCACGCGGTCTCCGCTCCGCGCCTTGACGCGGATCGCCGGCGCTGAGCGGCGTTCTGGCCGGCCCGCGGTACCGCCTGGCAGCTCCGCTCGGCGCTCACCGCGCGGGGCGAACCGTGTGCCCGCAGCTCTCGGAGCCCGCGGAGCGCCTGTCGGGGAGCGAGAGGGAGGAGGAGCGGGAGGAGGAGGACGACGACGACGACGCGGAGGCAGCGCTGAAGAAGGAGGTCGGACAGATCCGCGCCTGCACCGAGCGGCAGCTGCGGCGCTTCCAGTCAGTGGAGAGCGGCGCCAACAACGTCGTCTTCATCCGCACCCGCGGCATCGGTGGGTGTGCCGCGCCGTGCCGCGCCACACAGGGCCGGGGCTTCTCCTGGGGCCCGGGCAGCCCAGAAGGCCGGCGGCATCCTGTGCTGTATCAGCAGTAGGCAGCCAGCAGGACGAGGAGGTGACCGTTCCTCTGTTCTCAGCCCTGCGGAGGCCACGCCTCGAGAGCTGCGTTCGGTGTTGGGCTCCTCACTGTGAGAAAGATGTCGAGGCCCTGGGGTGCGTTCAGAAAAGGGCAGTGGGATCTGCGAGTGGTCTGGAGAATGAGTCTCATAGGGAGCAGCTGAGGGAATGGGATGGTTCAGCCAAGAAGAGAAGTCCCGCAGGAGGCCTTACTGCGCTCTACAACTGCTGAAAGGAGGTTGTGGAGGGTGGGGGGTGGACCTCTGTGCTCAGCTAACAGCAATGGGATGAGAGGGAATGTTCAGGTTGAGGATTAGGAACAATCTTTTCTCCAAAAGTGTGGTCAGGCCCTGGAATAGGCTGCCCAGTGAGGTGGTTGAGTTGCCATCCTTGCAGGCGATCAAGAGCAGGGGAGATGTGGCAATGAGGGATGTGGTTGGTGGATAAATTTTGGTGGTAGGTGGACAGTTGGGTGAGGTGATCTTAGAGGTTTCTTCTGGCTGTAATGATTCTACCATTTCCCATTGTCCTTCCCACTGGTTTTGCAATTAGCGGAGTTTCTGAAGGCAGAGGAATCGGCCTTGACAGAATGATCCACAGCTACCCAATTTTGGTGCATGGAAAGAATTCTCAGAAAAGGGTTTGAGGCTGAGCGCTGTGCAGCTAAGCGCGCGTTTCCCCAGCTTATACCTTTGGGGGAGGAACAAGGGAGAAGATCCTTCAAATTGATTCTCACACCTAGTTGTTTCCTTGTAGAACCTGAGAACCTGGTGCACCATATATTAAAGGACATTCATACCACTAAAAAGAAGAAAACCAGAGTAATTCTGCGCATGCTGCCCATTTCTGGAACTTGCAAGGCTTTTCTGGAAGATATGAAAAAATACACAGAAACGTTTTTTGAGCCTTGGTTTAAAGCCCCCAATAAGAGTACTTTCCAGATCGTTTACAAAGCTCGTAATAACAGTCACATGAATAGAGAAGAAGTAATTAAGGAGCTGGCAGGTATGTATAGATCACATACAGAGCTGAACCTAAGTACACAAGCGGCACACGGCTGCATGTGTAACAGGCTAGGCTGTTTGAAGAAAAGTGCTGTAAACAAGGAGGCATATTTGTTGCTTAACACCTGTATGTTGGCTTACAAAAATGTCTCTAAGGCTCTGAAAAGAGCTTGACATCAGTGTTTCCTGTTGATGTCTCAAGAGATGACAAAGCAGAACAGCATGCAGTAGTGAATTCTATTTGGTGTGTCAGTTATACGTGGTTTGAAATGACTACATCAAGTTGTTTGAATGCTATACTGAAATACACACATTCCTATTTCCATTTAATGTGGAACTTGAAAAACAGCTCTGCAACAAGTTGCATACTTTGGCGTCTTGTTTCTTGCTAGTTACAATGGGATAATTTAGTTACTGTAGTCCTGGTAGTATTTCTTAAGAATCCTAGTCTGTTCTGCTGTTTTACACAATTGCAGTAACTAATGATTGGTCACAAGTAGAGGGTTGTTATCTCCTCTGACTTGTGTTCCATTCAGGAGAGTAAACTGATGCTCTGAAACTGTTTTCCCGAGGTTTTTTAAACTATATTTTGTTTTACAGGAATTGTGGGCAGCCTTAATCCAGAAAACAAAGTTGATCTCAATAATCCACAACATACAGTTGTGGTGGAAATAATAAAGAATGTTTGTTGCTTGAGTGTGGTGAGAGACTATGTTCTATTCAGAAAATACAATCTACAGGAGGTGGTGAAGAGCAACAAAGAAGACATGCAACAAAACCCATCAAATGTGTCTGAAGAACAGAACTCAACAGCCGTAAAACCAGAAACCATGGAAGAGAACTTGAAGGAAGTAATACAAGAACAAGAGTGATGGTGCAATGGGAGCTGAACTCCATGGGAATTATATGCAAGCAGTGTAGGAAATGTGGTAGAAAAGAAAGATGGACACAATAGAAATAAACCTATAAAAATATTGCCTGAGAATTCAGAAAGGAAAAGTGGGTTTTGTTTTGGAATCTTGCTTTTAAAATTCATATGGAAGAATTGTAATGGTTGCTGCTGGTGGAGCTGACGCTGCTGTGGGTTTCCAAGTGCTTCACCTCTGGTGAGGTTTGCTGCCATCCTTCAGCAGCTTTGTTCAGTCTTTAGCTAGCACCAAAGTGTGCTTCCATGCATGCATCTATAAAGGCTGCCAGCCTGCCATACACTGAACCTTCTGTCCTATCTGATGGATACAGAAATCAGAAGGCAGGGCGGAATGAGCTCTGCCAGGAGGTGTCATCAGAAGTGAGGGACCTGAACAAGACAGTTGCTTGGAGAGGGTTTTTAGGGAAGTGATCTGACAACTTTTGGGGCTGCAGAATTCAAATCTATATTTCTACAGGAACAACAATGTGAGCTCAAAATCCTGATTTTTTTTCCCCCTATGTGCATCTCTGAAAAAATATGATAAGTCTTGAAAGGGCATTGGAAGAATTGCTGTGATCAAAGTACTTGAATTCTATGAGAGGATGCAGAGTAATAGATGGGACTGCTGTAGAACAGAGGTATCTGCAGGCATTGCAGATGATTTCAGGAAAAGCTCCATGTGTGTGCATCAGCTATGTATACAGCAGTTTACAGCTTGCAGCAAATGCTGCATGCAGCCACTTAACAGAATCCTTTCCAACAATTTATTGCAAATAGGTTTTTGTTGGGGTCTTTTCAGAAGCATAATCCTTGGGAGCAAAGTTATGAGGTCTGTGTTTTTGTTTTTTCTTAGATCTCAAAATTTGGATTTAAAAACTGCTTGGGAATTTCTTACGAGGAGCTCTGCAGTGCCATATTGGATAAGGCGATATGAGCTTGGCTTTTCATACAGGTTTAGCCTCACAACATTCATTTTGTTCCATGTTGAAAATGAATGTCTGGGTTGTCAGTTTGTTGTGGCACTTCTAGATATCACAGTGACTTTAAAACAAACCAAGCCAAAGAGTGCAGCTGCAGCCTGCTTCCTGAGGGGCTGGAGCACTCTTCCTGCACAGCTGCCTAGCGTCAGTGTTCCATTTCTAGTGCAGATGCTCGTGGGTTGCTCATGGGAAAAGCCTGTCCTGAAGAACTCTGCTTTTTCCTTCCCTGATTTAGCAGGAACGATTTGTTCAGGTCTCTCTCAATAGTGTTTCCATTTTCCTCTTCTCTCAAAACTGTTACAGAAGTGGAAACTAAAGAGGGCTTTTTCTCTTGTTCAGTCTTCCATACCATTCGGTTATTAAAGTTCTGCTTTCTTACCTCCATCGGTGTTTTCTTCTAAAATTTAAAGCTTTTTGCATATGGATGAAAATTGACAGTGCTGAGGTTATCTGGGGCAGACCTGCTGGAGCTCAGGCACAGCAGCCAGCTGCCACGTTTGGTGGGAGCTGATGTTGGTCAGTGTGGCTGGAAAAAGCCCACTTGGTATTACAAAGGCCAAGGGCTCATGGATACCTGTGTAGAGGGGCTGGTTATTTTTTCCTTCTATCTGTCACTCCAAAATGCAAGAAGCTGCTGAATAACTCCCATTCCATCTGCCAAACCTGTGTCTGACACACAGGTGCTGTCTCTGCTGCAATCTCAAAGGTGTACATGTGTGTTTCAGTTGGTTTGTTGTTTTCTTTGTTTGTTTCTTTGGTTCTTTTTTTTTTTTTTTTTCCAGGTTTTTTTTTTTTTTTCAGCCCTTGCTGCGCTTTGATTATCTGAAAGCGTTAACTCCCAAATTGAGGAGTTACCAAGATTACAGCAGGTGGGGTGCATGCAAGGTCTGTAGCTGTTTCTGGGCCTGTTGTTACCTGCTACCGTGACTCCTTGTTCATAAGCCTCCTGTGGGTTGAAGTGTGCAGTACTGGAGAATTAACAGGCTGCTCCTTCTCCTGGTCACCACTCCTAGGCGCATCGCTGTTCTGAAGTGTCAGGCAGTGGCAGAAGCTGTGCTTGCATCTGCCTTGCTGGGTAGGCTTGGTTTGTGTTCAGGGAGAACACAGGCACTTAAAGGCTGCACAGGTGGGAGTTGTAAAACGTGTGCGTTCTCACCCATTTGCTGCCTAGTGGTGTGACACACACACAGCCCTGGGTTGGTGCTTACAGGTGTAATAGAACAGTTTTGTCACAAGTACAATTAGTGGGGATGGGTTTTGTGGATAGCTTCTCAAAAATAAATCTGTTCCCTCTGTTGCTTGCTTCCTTTTGTCATACAGATTTTTGATTCAGAATAGCATAGGTCTCCATCCTATTTAATCTAAGGAAGAATTTGGTGGCTGGTGGAATAGCTCCAACTTCTTCTTTTAGGTTCTGTAGTGTCCTTATTTCCCAAATAATATTAGTCATTTCTCTGGCATAACCACGTGTTTGGGCTTTTTGGTTTGCTGTTAACTTAGATGTCACGAATGGAGTCTAACATTTCATTTTCTAGCCTCTCCCCATTTAAAAAGGGGGATTGGTTTTTTTTTGATTACTTGTTCTTAGCACTCTTACTGATTCCTAAATTCACAGAAAATCACATTAACTCCTGCACTTGTGGCAGGGCTCCCAGAGCCTCGCAGTGCTGCACTGCTGGGAGGGGGGCAGGCTCTCTTCACTGGTTTGCAGCAATAGAACAAGGGGCAACAGGGGAAACTGGAACATCGGTTCCAGTACAAACATGAGGAATAACTTTCCTGTCAGTGACAGCACAGGAACAAGCTGCCCAGAGAGGTGGGGGAATCTCCTTCTGTGCAGATATTCCCAACCATGCTGGATGCCAAGCTATGCGACATGCTGTAGGGAACCTTCTCTAGCAGAGATGTTGGACTCCATCTCCAGAGCTTCCTTCCAACCCCTGCCATTCTGTGATCCCTGTGGATCCCCTCCAGCTTGAGTGTTCAATGAAGGTGAGCCCCATCTGCACCTTGCCCCCCAGTTTTGGCCACCTACCTCCCTCCCTCTCACCCCCCATATCAAGCTCTGCTTTCCAGTTTAGACCACCTGCACCTCCATTTCAGCTGTGCCCTCCAATTTTAGGAATACAGTCCCCCTGCATTCCTCCCAGTTTCCTCCCGGTGAGGGCCATCTGCCTCCCCCAGTGTAGCTGTGCCCACCCAGTTGGAGCCATCTGCCTCCCGCTGTGGGCATTGTCCCCGCAGGCCCCCCCCACACATTCACTTCGGAACTCCCCCTCCCCTCCAGCCATGGCCCTGTATCAAGGAAAATGTTTTTTCACAGTACAGCTGTTCCAGCGCAGTTTAATGTGGTCTTGATGCTGTTAGTAAAACCAAGGCAATTTCCCTTCTCAGAGGAAGAACACTGATCTCCTTGGGGCTGCCAGTGTAAGACGTGGTACAAAACTCCCTGGCTTCAGTTACAAACGTGTCCACCTAGGGACCCTGCTGCAGACACGTGCACTCCCGGGCCCTTTGGAGAAAGCCTTCCAGGTGCTCTCCTGTCCCCTTCGTCCCCACGGAGCTCCTGCTGCTGGAGGGAACGGTGTGATACCGGCTGAGACACGGGCTGCCGCACCGGGACTGCGCCCAGAGGCAGAGATCATCGCAGGAACCGCACTCGGGACAGCGCAGGCATCCCGGGCCTTGGGGAACGCTCCCGTTGCAGCCCCGATTGCTCTCAAAGCAGAGCTCCGGCTTCCTCACGGTTACGGATGACGAACGAGACGACGGCAGCGCTCTACTCGGGAGCGGCGCCACGGCTCTTCGCTCTCCACTCAGAGGCTTTCCGCCGTCGAGCTGCTTCTCGGCTCCCTTGCCGAGAGCTCCGCCGCCGCCGTTCCCAGCACCTTCCCCGCCGGGGCGGCACCACGCTGCGCTGGGAAGCCGACGGGAGCGGCGTGCGGAGAGCGACGGCCGGGCGCTGCGGACGGGACTCGGGCCGTCGGGATACGCTGCCAGCGGAGCTTCCGGGGGCGGCCGCCGCTCCTGCTCTTGCTCCCCACCCGTTCCCGTCAGCAGCGCCGGCGAAAGCCTTCTGCTGGCTTAAGGGCGGCTCCGGTCTTCTTAAAACCTGAACTGCTCGGGGGGAAAGGGGCCCCGACATGCAGAGGAAGCTCTGCTCTGCTCGCCCGTGTCTGATCTCACTTGTCCCTGCAGGCCCCCAAGGTCAACCGGCAGGGTGGAATCCTGTCCCTGAGCCTGGGCTGGATGCCAGAGGCAAGTCCCCACTCTTCATTGCCTTGATATTTGCTCAGACTTGGTGGTGGACCTGTGGTGGACGTCCATTGGGACAGCCCTTACGTTGCATGCTCGAAGCAGTGCGCTGCCGTGAGGACCCACTGCGGTGTGATGAGAGATCCTCCGTGAGAGATGATTCCTGTACCCACCTCCCACGGACCCGTGCAGAGCATCTGTGCCACTCATTTTTATAACCATCAGCCATGGGCCGGAGCCCGCAGGTGCTGCAAGCAGAAACACGTCAGCTTTTGCATCGGAACCGCCGTCCCTCCCCACAGGGCACCGCCGGGCCACTCACTCGCAGCCGCCGGAGAAGCCGTGCCCGGGCCGGCAGGCGCCCAGCAGCACCACGAGAGGCGGCAGCAGCACCACCGCTCCCGAAGGCGCGCAGCAGCCCATCGCGCCCGGCTTCGTCGCCGCCGGCGCTGCTGTCACAGAACCGTTGGTTCCGAGGTTTGTGATGCCGTGAGGGGGGGGTGCGGGCAGGAGCTGGAAGGGACCCCCGGCTGCCTTCTGCCGTAGCAGCGCCCTATGTCTTGTATGGATGGATGCGGAGCCACATGGTTGAGTGTGCAACCCAGGTTTGTGAATGACAGCAGCACGAATTTCAGGCTCTGTCCCAAAGGGAAACAGCTGCTCCTAAGGCCCTCGAGGCGTCACGCGCACCAGAAGCGGCTCTCAAACAAACCTTGCTGTGGTTTTGCGTGCTGTCCTGAAGGCGGTGCCCCAGATCTGCTGAGGGTGCACAGAATGCCTCAGAGGCAGTTTGCCTTGTGTGGGTATTCAGCTGTCCCCTTAGCGCTGTTCTCCGGGAGGTTAAGGGGAGTGGTGGGACGGATGAATGGCTCCGCGTGTGTCTGAGGGAGGGATGGGTGTCTTTGTGGAGACAGGAATGGAGCAGCGCCAGCAGTACTGAGGAAACTCAGTCATGGCCCCAGAGCACACGATGCCCTCAGCAAACAGCACCGATCTGCGCTGCAATGCAGCAAAACCCGGGAGCAAAGGGGAAAAGTTAAGTGGGGAGGGGAATACTTGGGAGGAGCCAAGCAAGATGAGTAAGTATTGAAAACAAAGAAAAGGGGCAAGATGGAGGCCGATACAGGAATCATGTACAAGCAAGCTGCACGTTGGTTTGTTTGCTTGTTTTATTGGGCCCTGCATCCAATCACTGGAATCCACCTTAATATTTTGTTAAGAATTATTCTACACAGAACTCCAGAGCTGGGGGGCTGGAAGGGAACTGCAGGCAGCTCCAGCATCCACAGACCTTACAGAAGGATGAGGCCAGCCACATCTCCACCTTATTTAGGAGGATAGGGGAGTGGTGACAGACAAGGGGAAGTGGCCTCAAGTTGTGCCAGGGAGGTTTAGGTTGGATCTCAGGAAAAACTTCACTACAGAAAGGGTAGTGAAGGGTTGTTTTTAAACACATCCAGGGACAGTGACTCAACCACGTCCATGGGCAGCCCATTGCAGTGCTTATATATGGAGTTACAGGGCACAGAACTGGGGCCAGCACTTGGTGCAAGGCAAGCAATCAGAGAGCCGCACGCCAGGGAGGGCCTCCTCTGGCCCAGCCTCAGCTGGCTTGTCTGACCGGGACGGTCACCCAAGCTCCCACCAGAGCAGGGAAGTGCTGGGGAGACTTGATACGTGGAGGACTGTCCTTGAGCTCTTGTTCAGAGCTTCTGCCCTGGCAGTGTATATTTGCATTTAGGATGCGTGTCCAGTTCTGGGCTCTCCAGTTCAAAAGAGACACGGATCTCCTAGAAGGAGTCTGGCAGAGGGCCACAAAGATGACGAAGGACCTGGAGCACATCCCTGATGAGGAAAGGCTGAGTAAGCTGGGTCTGTGCAGCCTGGGGAAAAGAAGACTGAGGGGAGATCTGATCTGTGTTAATTAACACCTAAAGGGAGGTGGGAGGCAAATGATGAGGCCAGGCTCTTCTTGGTGGTGTGTTGCAATAGGACAAGGAGCGTTGGCCCAAAACCTGAACGCAGGAAATTCCATACAGGTAGGCCTGTAGGCCTGGGTGCCTACCTGTGCGACCTATTGTAGGGAACCTGCTTTAGCAGGGGGGTTGGACTCACGGATCTCTTGAGGTCCCTTCCAACCCCTGCGATTCTGTGATGCTGTGACATCAAGAGCTATTGTCTGGGTGGTCTACAGCTTCCTCACAAAGGGAAGGAGGGAAGAAGACACTGATCGCTTCTCTCTGGAGAGACTCTGCTGGAGGTGGCAGCAGCGTGATTCCTTCAGTGCAAGGTGGCAGGAGTGCAGCTGCTGCCGCAGTTTCCAGAGACCCAGGCGGGACCCTGCAGGCGATGGCCGTCAGAGCCTCTCGCCACCAAGCGTCCGGCTGCCAGCAGTGGGTGAGCTCACTTGGACGTTGCGGCCGGGAGGTGCTAACCGGCGAGTCTTACATTTCCACTACTAAATTCGGTATGGAAGCACACTAACAATGGGAAATACGCCTGGTGTAGGAAAGGGGATGTCCTTAGCCGAGGTATGGAAAACTGAAAGAGAACAGGTGAAGCTGCAGATGTACCGATAAGAGTGTGAGCACGTGACGCTGGACTTGGCAGGTTTGCGGGAGGGTCTAGCTGCCCGTGTTCATATTTCAGCCATCAGCCTTTGTACCAGAGAGGCTTTATGTGCTTGGCTTGCTGCACTGCAGCACGTTTCACGTGCGTGGGTAACCTGTGCAAAAGCGCCCTGGATCCAGACCCGGTTTCTATATCACATCTTGTCCTCGGTGGCCTGAGGTGTCAGGAGCACACCGAGCTGGAAAGCATTCCCTCTCAGGGTTGTGGAGGCACTATAGAAGTTTGCCACGCGAAGTTGTGCATGCCCTGTCCCTGGAAGCATTCAAGGGCAGACTGGAGGGAGCTCTGGGCAGGCTGACTCAGCTGGTGGCATCCCTGCCCTTGGCAGTGGGGTTGGAGGTAAAAGTTCTTAGTCGTCCCTTCCTACCCCAGCCATTCCGTGATTCCGTGTTTCTATGATGTAAGCACCGGTCCCAGCAGCCCTGGTGCAGCGCATCACAAGAGGGACGGGGAGCCTCCACCCGGCTTCCCAAGGCCGTGAGGTCACAATGCCCCACTGTGATGCTGTCCCTGGGCACAGGCCTTGCTCTGCGCCTGCCCCAAGTGCAACACTTGCTGTGGCGGCAGTGGTGGTGGTGGCAGCATGGCACGTGTGTGGGGGGCCACGGCCCCTGCCCGCCTTGTCGTGCTCCTCCTACTGATGGCGCTGCGTTCCCGCGAGATTTGTGCTGCTCCGCTTCGAGCACTGGCAGCAGGTGAGTGGGCAGAGACGGGACCAAAACTGGGAAAACGGGGGGCCTGAAGTCACCCTTCCCTGGGGCCACCTTCCGGGTTGGACGTTAGGCAGACGGTGACGGGCAGCACCGCAGGAGCCGGGCAAGAGCCTGTGGCAGCGCTGTTCCCCAGGGCTGGCTCCAGCCGTGCCGGGCCGCGGCTCTGCCGCTTGCTGGCTGGAGCACAGCCTTCATCCTGGGTGATGTCCAGGGGTGATGTCCTCTGTGTGCTGGGAAAAGCGTGAGCATTTCTGCTCCGGCCTCGTGGTACGCCCCTAGACGAATCCCAGTTTCCAACACAGAGCCCCGACCGCAGCCCAGAGCAAGACACAGGTGTGTTTTCCTCCGGTGCTTCGGTGTGACCTTCCTTTGTGTACACCAGAGGCGTCCCAGGAAGACAGGCCCCAGGGGCAGCTGCTTCTTCCCTGCGGTCCGTAAGGGTTGTTGCGCGTGGCGTGGAGAGCGCATTGTGGAAGCTGCCAGGTGGCAGCCCGGAGGTCCTCCCGGCCGCTCTGCAACTGTGACATCGTGACCTGAGTCTTTCTCCCGCCCCGTCACCTGACCCACCTCCAGTTTCTAAGGGAGAAGAAGATCACAACATCCCCAGCAATGGGAACGTCTCTCATCAGTTCTTGATTCTTGGTTCTAGATGCTGACATTGGTGGTGGTGAATCGACCTATTCAGACATTAGTCTGAATCCAGGTCTTATGCCTTGGGATCAACCCAGAGGTAGGTTCTGAGTGCCTGTTTCCAAGAAGGCAGACAAATTTGTGCCCCAGTAGCATACAGTGTCATTTCAGATCCTCTCAAGGTCTTCCTAACCTGCTTGTACCTTGGAGGTCTTGCACAGATCAGTCATGAGTAGTTTGTTACTGGGAGAGCGGCCACATTTCAGTGGGAAGGTTACCCCTGCCTCTCTCCAGTTGTGAGAACGCAGACCACCTTCTTTGCGCCACGTCAATCCCTGACCCGCCACCACACCCTGCGGGTCACTGAGGAAAAAGTAGCCCCGAGATGCAGAGGAAGCTCTGCTCTGCTCACCCGTGTCTGATCTCACTTGTCCCTGCAGGCCCTCAAGGACAACCGGCAGAGTGGAATCCTGTCCCTGAGCCTGGGCTGGACGCCAGAGGCAAGTCCCCACTCTTCATTGCCTTGATATTTGCTCAGACTTGGTGGTGATAGCTCAGCAAGCTTTCGGCTCTTCACCGGCCAGCGTGACAGTGCTGGGTGAAATGCATGGAGTCCACTGATTCCTGGGTGCTGCATGCTCCCACTGCTGCCTTTGTCTCTCTGACTCCGAGGTCTCCCAGTCAGAAAGCCTCAAGGGGCTGAATTTTGTTCATGAGGTCTCGGAGGGCTCTTTCACGTGGCCTGGAGAAAGTATTTTGAAAGCTGCTGAATGCCAGCCAGCAAGGTCCCCTGGCCCCTCTGCAACTTGGGAGCTTTTGTCCTGCGTGTGGCTCGCGTGTCACTACCTGAGCCCCTTGTAGTCACTGTAGGTTCTAAGGAAGAGAGAGGTGGCCACGTGCAATGGGAACGTTTCTCATCTGCCCTTGACGACAGCTGTGTCCGTAGGCAGTGGCTTGTGGAAGCCTCATCTTAATCTGCTCTGTTGTAACCTTCACCTGTTTGTTTTTTCTGGGAGACCGCAGCTTGGCCAATTACCGAGGTGACACCAATATGGTGAACAGCAAAATGGTGCTTTAATGGAACGAACACGTGCTTATATATGGAGGGGAGGTCCTAATGCGTTACAACCCGAAGATGGCGCAAGCGCCTAATACAACATTTCCCCCTCCCCATGCCAAGAGAAGCCTTGCCCCGTTACAATACGCAATGTGCTAAACCTAAACAACATACATCTTAGAACTTATCCTGCATTCTACAATATTCCAATTGCGTGTAGATCATTTTCTCAGTCATTCGTTGTATACAACCTCGCAAACATCGAAAGATACATGGCAAACACAACATTAATCCCAAAAATATGAACAACCTATCAGTAGAAAAATTCAAAGGTACCCCTGTAAGGCACGTGCGGAATGGTGAAGTGGCTGATTGCATGCTTAGGCAGAAATCCGTCCTCCCTGTTTGGCGAGCCCAAGTAACCCACAAATTCCCAGGCTGCTGGATCAAGTGAGTACCTCCCACCGGCAACCAACACAGACAAAAGAGGCACAACGACATTAGCACAGTAATTCTCGTTGGCAGCAAGGGTCCCTTTTCCAGGTCCTTTTCCTTCATGTGGCTGTCCTTTGGTTCCGGGTCCTTCAAGTGCCCGATCAACATAGCCTGTAACAAGATACTCAATTCTTGATTATTACCTCAGTAGCTTTAACATCACCAACCTCCGGCTTGATCTTCCTTGAGGGTACCCATCAAATGTCCCCCGTTTCTTTGTTTTTTATTGCCGCATAACCTCTGCCCCATACTGATATGGACCACCCCGCTTCCCAAGAACCATTTTCCATTTTAACCTTAACTGGTGGGCCCTCCTCAATTTTCGGCTGCCAATGTTTCTGTATAGGGGTCCTTATGCTTTCCCCCGCTCAAAATGATTTAACGCATACAATGCACGAGCCAAGATTTCTCCTTGAAGTGATATTGGGATCTTCCCTGTGTATCCCTCCCCCTCCCCAAGGACACGAATCTTTTCCTTGAGGAGGCGGTTAGCCCTTTCTACAATGGCTTGACCTTGCGAATTACCCGGGATTCCTGTACTATGTGTGATGTTCCAGCTGGCCAGCCACTCTTTAGATGACCGCGAAACAAAGCAAGAGCCATTATCTGTTTTTATGTGGTGCGGCATTCCCAAGACCGCGATGGCCGTGGCCCAGTGATGCTGAGCCGCCGCAGAGCTAGTGCGCCCATGTTGTGTAGCAACAATGACGTTAGAGGATGTATCAATTGTTATAGCAAGCCATGCTCGTGGGGCCATTCGTGGTTCCATCGTAAAATCTGTCTGCCAGACGTCCAATGGGGCGAGACCACGGGGATTAATTCATGCCCCGAGCGCTGGTGCAGAATTGCAGTGCGGGCAAGTTTGCACAACTTCCCTAGCAACAGTGACAGGAATGGAGCAAGTCCGAGCTAACGCTCTAGCCCCTATATGTAATGCAGAATGAAGATCACGAGCTTCCCGCAAAGTAAATACTTGGCCCCCCGCTAAACGATCCGCTATATCATTCCCCATAGTGAAAAACCCTCGAACATCAGAATGGCTACGGACATGGAGGATGGCGACAGGCGCAGATCTGGCCACCAAAGCATCCTCCAACAAAGCTGCAGTTGTCGTATTCGGCTGTCCCTCCTTTCCCATGCGTAATAGCAACCTAGCTACGAATGCCGAATCAGTAATGATGTTACGGGGAGTCTGGGGCCAGATGCATAGTGCCACTGCCACCGCTCTGGCTTCCAGCATCTGAACGCTCACCGAGCCATCAGTTATCAACTTAGACTCCCACTTGCCACCCGGTACTTGCCAAACAGCTACTCCCTGGCCAGTCGCCGAAGAGGTATCAGTGAATATTGTCGGGCCATCTATGGGGGTGTCCAACACTCTGTGCCTTAGGGATATCTGAAGAGGTCTCGCCAGATCGAAAATTGGTAGTACATCAGTGTAACTAAGCTTACCACTGAAATCATGCACCGCCAAGGAGATCTCATTCGGCAAAGGCTGAGCATTTTGAAAAGCCCCCGGTAGGTACACAATATCCAGGTCCTTTGCAAAAGCTCTTACCGCCGTGAGGCGAGCCTTTCGGAGCAGAGAGGACAATTGCTCCAACCACAGAGTAAACGCCCTCACCGGCTGGGCGGAGAACAGCCAACCCAATGGAAGGGCTGCCAACTCCCCTGCTCTAAGTGCTGTTGCTTGGCCCTCTGGGGACCCTACCATACCCTCCGCTAGGCCCTGGAGACGCGCAAGATTAGTCCTGTCATTCCGGCCCTGGCCATTCGCTGGATGGCGGTGGTCACGAGTGGCAGTGGCCACCACAACCTGAAGCAGCCTATTCCACTCATCATACCACAGGGTGTATTGTACAGGTTCAAGGATGACACGCATAAGATTGACCACATCATATGGCAGGAGGCTAGAAGCCATAAGAGCTTCTACTGCCTACATGGTCACAGGAGAGCGCAGACCTTTACTTTTAACCAAATCCGCAAGGCGAGTAATTGCCTTGGAGTCCAGAGGGGTCCAAGCTGGATCCTCTGTTTTTACTACTACAGGGAGGGCAAATGCCGTAGCTGTCGGATCTGCCGTTCGTAAACCCTCCCTCGCCCTAGCGCAGTCAGTGAGTGCAGGTGGGGCCCATGAGGCAGTCACTGCAGGATCCCGCCCTCCCTGGGTGAATCCCGAGGCTGCTCGCACCGGGACGCCACACCCACATCCTTCACAAGATGGAGTGGAACATTGCAGCCCCTTTTGGGAGCGGCCGCGGCAACAAACAGAGTCAGGCAGCGAGGAAGCACCGCCCCCGCTCTCACATTTCACCAGCCGCGCCGTACCCTCTCCGGCCAGCTCGCCCTCCCCCACTGCCCTCTTAACAGGTGTAGAACAAGCTATGTTACATTCCTCCGCACCTCCCCTTCCCCCCTCATCCCTGAAGGGTTTCAACGAAGGCTATAAACCCTGAGCTGGATAAGGAGGCGGGGATGGAGCCTCTTCGTCCCTGCGGTCCGACGATCCCTGCCGGACTTCCTCCCTTCTTGGTGTCGAAGCTGCCGCCTCGGGCGGGGCTGCGGGGACCGGCCCCGACTTGCCCTCCAGCAAACCTGCAGCAGAGACAAGATCTCCCCCCTCCCCAGCCCTAACAGCTCCCTAGCTCGATCACTCGCCATTTTCTCCTCCCTCGCCATCTTAAACGCCCCCAAAATCAATCCCCACACCTTGAACTCTGCCGCCTTTTGGGTAGTCGTTGCCCTCTTAGAGAGCGCGGCAGTGAACCCATCCCAATTAGCGGGATCGTATAAGTCAGAGGGAGACGCCAATAAGCCCTCCCCCTCCAGCAGCGAAAGAACCGCTGCAACCTCCTTCTTAGAAGGAACACTTCTTGCACAATAGGTCTTACATGCGCGAAGAATCACCTTGATAACGGCTTCCATCGCCCCAGGCTAAGCGCGCGTCTAGCCTTCACCGGGCGCTTCCCCGAGCTTCTCGGGGGATCCTGGCTCTTTTTCCCGAGCCTCCCGCCTGACAAGGAGTAATGCGCACTCCTCCCCGTCCCCGGGCTTCCACTACTCCGCGGGTTTTATAACGTACCCGCTCCGCAATGGGATCCTGCGCCGCTGGCAGAACAGCTGACTCACCCCCAGAAATCACGTCGGGATCACCATTTGTTGTAACCTTCACCTGTTCGTTTTTTCTGGGAGACCGCAGCTTGGCCAATTACCGAGGTGACACCAATATGGTGAACAGCAAAATGGCGCTTTAATGGAACGAACACGTGCGGGAGAGGTCCTAACGCGTTACAACCCGAAGATGGCGCAAGCGCCTAATGCAACACTGCTCCATGAGACTCAGGGCAATCCCCCAGCTAAGTCGCTGGAAGGAAAGGGTCTGTAGGTGTTCCCCTTCCCCATTCCCTTTCCCTGTGCAGTTCCACTTTCAATAGCACGGCGCCACTGCAGGCACCCAGCAACTGTTTTCAAGGTGCTCCTGCGTTGAAGAGAGAGAAGAGGGTTGCAAAGTAGCCCCCTGTCACTCCCATCTGAAGAAGTATGTGGGCAGGTTTGACGGCAGCTGCTCTGTCCTGTGTGTCTTTACAGATGTGGATGGCGGAGAATGGGATCCAGCTTCCCAGCTGGGTTCCAGGCCAGAAGGTCCGGCGGATCTCATGGGTATGTCATGGCTTTTTACTTCCTTTGAGAGCTGCCAGCTCAGAGCTCTAATGTCAGCCAGGCACGTCTGAAGGTATGAGAATCCAGACGTGCCTTTGCGTGCCCTGTCACCGCATGATTCCCCGATAGCACCTGCCCCTCAGTGACGCCATCATGCAGCTGTAATACGTAGATTGCAGTGTATGGTGGAAAGTTCTCGTGGTTCTTTGGTTGCAGACGTGGCTCCGCAGAGGGCGTTGCCAGATCCTCGACTGGCGTCCCGCTGGCATCCCAGAGGTGGGTAGTCTGCCTTCATTGACTTCACCAGAAAGAGCACTCACATCAGAAATGGGTTTGCCTGAAATTTATCTTAAAACTTTCCATGAAGGTCCTGAGACATGGAATGAGGAACTGAAGACGGGAAAATATTCCCCTGTCCTCAAGGAAATGAAGGAGGATTTGGAGAAGGCAGTCCCTGGTGCGTATATTTCCATCTGTTCACCAAAAGGCTTGGGAAGCTGAGGTTCTACGTGTATTCGTGGAGAAACTGTAGCATGCATAGCAGGAAGGGACGGGCCAGAGCCTTGCTGTGGTGCTGCTCCTGTGTCTGAACCGGCTGCAGCTTTTGCCCGTTCCCTTTGAAAGAAGGCATTTAGCATCACCTTGCAGCTTGTCAGAAACGCACAGCGTGCACTGTGAACAACAAACTCACCTGCAACCTGCCGGTCTCCCAGCAGGCCAGGTTTTGCTGTCCGTGCAACAGAACTGGAAGCGTGTAGCATTTTTTTTTCCAGTGAATGACACTTTCAGACTGGTGACGAGGCGCACCGCAAAAAGCCCAGGCTTTGTTTCTAAACTTTCTTGCTGTACCTTGCCTCCTGAAGATACTATCAGCCTGATGAGGAGCACTTACTTACAGTCCCATGCTCCTGCCTTCTTTCGAGAGAGGCAGACAGAGAGCCTGTGCAGATGGGGAAGGCAGCAGTCTCACGCTGCCCATCTCTCGGAAAGAAACAGAGGACACACAAGCAACTGGTCATGCAGTTAAAGGTCTCTCACAGTGCTCTGTGTCTGTGGTTACATGTTGTACAGCTCCCACTGCACCCAGTTCCCAGGAACTTGTTGCATGAGGCACAAGGCGTGACAGAAGCCTAGAGCGGGATCCCTCCTGTGAGCCGAGGCGCGGGGGGATACACTGACCCACAGAGATGGGGCACTGGCATTGAGGGATCCTTCTGCTCCTTCTCATGGATAGGTCGCCGAAAGGGAGGAGCATTCCGGTTTTAGTTTTCTTTCCAAGTGAATTGTGACTTCACAGTTCCTTTGCAGAAGGGAAGGGAAGGGAGGTTATGGGTCAGGCTGGGTGATGTACGTGAAGTGCCGTGCCTTGCAAAGCTGTCTTTGCCGGCCACTCCAGCCGTGAGCTGCTCCCAGTGCCTTCTGCCATGGTGCAGTTGAGTTTAGAGCTGGCGTGAGCTCCAGGAGGACGTTCCTCTGGGTAGCTCCACGCACTGTTAGATTTGTACAATCGTGGTTCCCCACGTGGGCACCCAGGATCTGCTTCCAAGCTGCTTCTGTGTGGGAGAGAACAGCGTCGTGAAGGAATCTCCTGTTTTAATCGCATGCTCTGCCATTCTGACTGGCAGAACGTCTGAGTTGCTCTGTCCTGTGCTTGTTTGCAGGTGTGACTGGAAGTGAAGGTCATCCAGCTTCCCCGCCGAGTTCCAGGACTGAAGCTCTGTCAGATCACACGGGTATGCCATGGCTTTTAGTTCCTGTGCGAGCTGCCAGCTCAAAGGCCGAATGTCGGCCAGGTCTCTCGGCAGGTGTGAGGGCAAAGTGCTGCGTGTGTGTGCCCTTTCCTTGCACGATCCCCCGGTATGCTCCACTGTGCTCCACAGCGATGCCGTCGTGTACGGAAACTTTTCACGGCTCTTTGGTTGCAGAAGTGCCCCCAGGGAGGGCTTTGCGTGTCCTTGGCACGGGAGATTTAATTTCATGCATTCTGTGCAGGTCCGGAAAGAGGAAAGGGTGCATCGAGAGGAGGGTATTACGCCTGGTGGTCGTCCCGTGTCCAAAGGAAACCCGTGATGAAAATAGGGGAGGCAGTGCATGGCGGAACTAAAGGGACTGACCAAGAGACTGTGCAGAAGAAGCCGTTGCAGGAAGGCAGCAGTGACACGCAGCCAGTCTCTGACCGAAATGCTCAGGCAGAACAAGCAGCTGCTTTGCCAGGTAATTTCAGTCCCGTGGTCATCCGATGTCCCCAGCCAGAATCACTGCGTGCCACCAGGCTCTCCCTGCCTGCTCTTGCACAGCAGGCCAGCAGCCAAACCTGAGCGTGTTCCTACAGAGCACATGCTACAAAGGAGCCCGAGGGCCATGAGCCCTGCCTGGTAGGAGCCTGCAGGAGTGTTTCTCCACTGGGCTGTCTCCAGCTGTGCCTTGTGCTGGCTGGAGGCTGACCTTCAGCCTGGGGAATGTCCTGGGGGAGAGCTCCGGACATGAAATGTGGGGAAAGTGTGAGGGTTTCTGCTCTGCAGTGCTGCCCACGGACAAAGCCCAGACCCCAGGGCAGAGCCCTGCCCTCAGCCCAGAGGAACAGATGGGCAGTGCCGGTGCAGCCTCTCCCTACCCAACGGGAAGTGGAAGCAATCCTTCTTGTCCTCTGGTGCTTATACACCGGAGACGGAGGTACCCACTGATGAAAAAGGAAATCTCTTGGCTCCGTGAAGCGCGCTGTGAGATCATCTGCATTGCAGATGACAGTAACCTGCGGCACTGTCTCGGTTCTTGCAGGGGTGGACGTAGGGAAAATCACAAAGGCTGCTGTTGGCAAGGAGCTGCAAAAACGCCACATCCCAGTGGTTGCTGTGGTCTCAGCTGCGCTGCTGTCCGTGCTGACCCTGGCCTGCATTCCTATGCTATGGATGTGGAAAAAATACCTGTGAGTTGACTTTTCCCCAAGACACTATCGCTGCATTTGGCTACAAAGCATTTGTGGTGACAGGATCCTGATGGCCAAATCAGCTGCTGGCAGTACACTGCCGGCATTTATGTTGCAAGGCCTTTCAAGCGTCCCTCGATTCCTATCGGTGAGCAGTGCTTTCTGAAACTCATTCCCACAGGGCGCGCAAGAGAGAACGGGCAGCTGCAGGACAAGCTCCTCCTGACACCGACTGCGAGAGAGATCAGAACACAAGCGAAGGCCAAGCAGAGCTGGAGGAGGCTGCAGAGCAGGATGCACTTGACCAAAGAAACAACCTTTCCATCCCATTATGGTGGTCCTCCAATGCAGAATTTGCCGAGCTGTGCAGCGGAATCAGCACAGACCCCTCCCTTCAGCCCGCATGGCCCAGCAGCTCTCCCGCTGACAACATCTCTTCCGTTCATACTTGCAGTCCTTAGGACTCCCCTGAGCCATCCAGTGCCCCTGTTACCGGTGCTGAGGGCTCAGGTTCATTTCCATCAAGTTCCATCTTTATGATCAATAAAAACATCCTATTCCAAAGCTGCTGCTGTGACCATTTCCATTGGGTTACAGGGCACGGGTCTGGGGCCAGCACTTGGGAAAGCATTCCCTCTCAGGATTGTGGAGGCACTATAGAAGTTTGCCACACAAAGTTGTGGATGCCCTGTCCCTGGACGCGTTTAAGGCCAGGCTAGAGGGAGCTCTGGAAAGGCCGACTCAGCGGGTGGCATCCCTGCCCTCGGCAGTAGGGTTGGAGGTAAAAGTTCTTAGATGTCCCTTCCTACCCCAGCCATTCCATGACTCCGTGTTTCTATGATGTAGGCATCGGCCCCAGCAGCCCTGGTGCAGCGCATCACAAGAGGGGCGAGGAGCCTCCACCCGGCTTCCCAGGGCCGTGAGGCCACAACGCCCCGCTGTGATGCCATCCCTGGACACAGGCATTGCTCTGAGTGCTGAGAGACTGCCTGAGAGAGCGCACTTTGGGTTCGGCTCCTCACAGCTGAGGAGATGCAGCAGCCGCCTGCTGTGCCTTCCCCGTGCTCACAGGAAGGCTGGAGCCGGGAAGGACTCTGCGCCTGGGGCAGGACAACGCTGGGTACATGTAGGACTGGGGGAGAGGGGCTGCAGAAGAGCTCTGTGGAGAGGCACCTGGGGCTTCTGGTTGGTGACATGTTGAATGTGGGTCAACCGCATGCCCTGGTAAAGCAGTGGGTAATGCAGGCTGACCGTACCCTGCTGGGCAAAAGGCACGGCACTGCTAGCTGATGTAGAGAAGGATTATCTTGCTTGGCCCTGTGCTGGACGGCCTCAGCTCAATTGCCGTGTGCAGTTTTGGGTGCCACAATACAGGAAAGACTGAAAACTTGAGGGAATGCCCAGCGGAGGGCATCAGAGATGCTGGTAGTCAGCAGCGCCGGCGAAAGCCTTCTGCTGGCTTAAGGGCGGCTCCGGTCTTCTTAAAACCTGAACTGCTCGGGGGGAAAGGGGCCCCGACATGCAGAGGAAGCTCTGCTCTGCTCGCCCGTGTCTGATCTCACTTGTCCCTGCAGGCCCCCAAGGTCAACCGGCAGGGTGGAATCCTGTCCCTGAGCCTGGGCTGGATGCCAGAGGCAAGTCCCCACTCTTCATTGCCTTGATATTTGCTCAGACTTGGTGGTGGACCTGTGGTGGACGTCCATTGGGACAGCCCTTACGTTGCATGCTCGAAGCAGTGCGCTGCCGTGAGGACCCACTGCGGTGTGATGAGAGATCCTCCGTGAGAGATGATTCCTGTACCCACCTCCCACGGACCCGTGCAGAGCATCTGTGCCACTCATTTTTATAACCATCAGCCATGGGCCGGAGCCCGCAGGTGCTGCAAGCAGAAACACGTCAGCTTTTGCATCGGAACCGCCGTCCCTCCCCACAGGGCACCGCCGGGCCACTCACTCGCAGCCGCCGGAGAAGCCGTGCCCGGGCCGGCAGGCGCCCAGCAGCACCACGAGAGGCGGCAGCAGCACCACCGCTCCCGAAGGCGCGCAGCAGCCCATCGCGCCCGGCTTCGTCGCCGCCGGCGCTGCTGTCACAGAACCGTTGGTTCCGAGGTTTGTGATGCCGTGAGGGGGGGGTGCGGGCAGGAGCTGGAAGGGACCCCCGGCTGCCTTCTGCCGTAGCAGCGCCCTATGTCTTGTATGGATGGATGCGGAGCCACATGGTTGAGTGTGCAACCCAGGTTTGTGAATGACAGCAGCACGAATTTCAGGCTCTGTCCCAAAGGGAAACAGCTGCTCCTAAGGCCCTCGAGGCGTCACGCGCACCAGAAGCGGCTCTCAAACAAACCTTGCTGTGGTTTTGCGTGCTGTCCTGAAGGCGGTGCCCCAGATCTGCTGAGGGTGCACAGAATGCCTCAGAGGCAGTTTGCCTTGTGTGGGTATTCAGCTGTCCCCTTAGCGCTGTTCTCCGGGAGGTTAAGGGGAGTGGTGGGACGGATGAATGGCTCCGCGTGTGTCTGAGGGAGGGATGGGTGTCTTTGTGGAGACAGGAATGGAGCAGCGCCAGCAGTACTGAGGAAACTCAGTCATGGCCCCAGAGCACACGATGCCCTCAGCAAACAGCACCGATCTGCGCTGCAATGCAGCAAAACCCGGGAGCAAAGGGGAAAAGTTAAGTGGGGAGGGGAATACTTGGGAGGAGCCAAGCAAGATGAGTAAGTATTGAAAACAAAGAAAAGGGGCAAGATGGAGGCCGATACAGGAATCATGTACAAGCAAGCTGCACGTTGGTTTGTTTGCTTGTTTTATTGGGCCCTGCATCCAATCACTGGAATCCACCTTAATATTTTGTTAAGAATTATTCTACACAGAACTCCAGAGCTGGGGGGCTGGAAGGGAACTGCAGGCAGCTCCAGCATCCACAGACCTTACAGAAGGATGAGGCCAGCCACATCTCCACCTTATTTAGGAGGATAGGGGAGTGGTGACAGACAAGGGGAAGTGGCCTCAAGTTGTGCCAGGGAGGTTTAGGTTGGATCTCAGGAAAAACTTCACTACAGAAAGGGTAGTGAAGGGTTGTTTTTAAACACATCCAGGGACAGTGACTCAACCACGTCCATGGGCAGCCCATTGCAGTGCTTATATATGGAGTTACAGGGCACAGAACTGGGGCCAGCACTTGGTGCAAGGCAAGCAATCAGAGAGCCGCACGCCAGGGAGGGCCTCCTCTGGCCCAGCCTCAGCTGGCTTGTCTGACCGGGACGGTCACCCAAGCTCCCACCAGAGCAGGGAAGTGCTGGGGAGACTTGATACGTGGAGGACTGTCCTTGAGCTCTTGTTCAGAGCTTCTGCCCTGGCAGTGTATATTTGCATTTAGGATGCGTGTCCAGTTCTGGGCTCTCCAGTTCAAAAGAGACACGGATCTCCTAGAAGGAGTCTGGCAGAGGGCCACAAAGATGACGAAGGACCTGGAGCACATCCCTGATGAGGAAAGGCTGAGTAAGCTGGGTCTGTGCAGCCTGGGGAAAAGAAGACTGAGGGGAGATCTGATCTGTGTTAATTAACACCTAAAGGGAGGTGGGAGGCAAATGATGAGGCCAGGCTCTTCTTGGTGGTGTGTTGCAATAGGACAAGGAGCGTTGGCCCAAAACCTGAACGCAGGAAATTCCATACAGGTAGGCCTGTAGGCCTGGGTGCCTACCTGTGCGACCTATTGTAGGGAACCTGCTTTAGCAGGGGGGTTGGACTCACGGATCTCTTGAGGTCCCTTCCAACCCCTGCGATTCTGTGATGCTGTGACATCAAGAGCTATTGTCTGGGTGGTCTACAGCTTCCTCACAAAGGGAAGGAGGGAAGAAGACACTGATCACTTCTCTCTGGAGAGACTCTGCTGGAGGTGGCAGCAGCGTGATTCCTTCAGTGCAAGGTGGCAGGAGTGCAGCTGCTGCCGCAGTTTCCAGAGACCCAGGCGGGACCCTGCAGGCGATGGCCGTCAGAGCCTCTCGCCACCAAGCGTCCGGCTGCCAGCAGTGGGTGAGCTCACTTGGACGTTGCGGCCGGGAGGTGCTAACCGGCGAGTCTTACATTTCCACTACTAAATTCGGTATGGAAGCACACTAACAATGGGAAATACGCCTGGTGTAGGAAAGGGGATGTCCTTAGCCGAGGTATGGAAAACTGAAAGAGAACAGGTGAAGCTGCAGATGTACCGATAAGAGTGTGAGCACGTGACGCTGGACTTGGCAGGTTTGCGGGAGGGTCTAGCTGCCCGTGTTCATATTTCAGCCATCAGCCTTTGTACCAGAGAGGCTTTATGTGCTTGGCTTGCTGCACTGCAGCACGTTTCACGTGCGTGGGTAACCTGTGCAAAAGCGCCCTGGATCCAGACCCGGTTTCTATATCACATCTTGTCCTCGGTGGCCTGAGGTGTCAGGAGCACACCGAGCTGGAAAGCATTCCCTCTCAGGGTTGTGGAGGCACTATAGAAGTTTGCCACGCGAAGTTGTGCATGCCCTGTCCCTGGAAGCATTCAAGGGCAGACTGGAGGGAGCTCTGGGCAGGCTGACTCAGCGGGTGGCATCCCTGCCCTTGGCAGTGGGGTTGGAGGTAAAAGTTCTTAGTCGTCCCTTCCTACCCCAGCCATTCCGTGATTCCGTGTTTCTATGATGTAAGCACCGGTCCCAGCAGCCCTGGTGCAGCGCATCACAAGAGGGACGGGGAGCTTCCACCCGGCTTCCCAAGGCCGTGAGGTCACAATGCCCCACTGTGATGCTGTCCCTGGGCACAGGCCTTGCTCTGCGCCTGCCCCAAGTGCAACACTTGCTGTGGCGGCAGTGGTGGTGGTGGCAGCATGGCACGAGTGTGGGGGGCCACGGCCCCTGCCCGCCTTGTCGTGCTCCTCCTACTGATGGCGCTGCGTTCCCGCGAGATTTGTGCTGCTCCGCTTCGAGCACTGGCAGCAGGTGAGTGGGCAGAGACGGGGCCAACACTGGGAAAACGGGGGGCCTGAAGTCACCCTTCCCTGGGGCCACCTTCCGGGTTGGACGTTAGGCAGACGGTGACGGGCAGCACCGCAGGAGCCGGGCAAGAGCCTGTGGCAGCGCTGTTCCCCAGGGCTGGCTCCAGCCGTGCCGGGCCGCGGCTCTGCCGCTTGCTGGCTGGAGCACAGCCTTCATCCTGGGTGATGTCCAGGGGTGATGTCCTCTGTGTGCTGGGAAAAACGTGAGCATTTCTGCTCCGGCCTCGTGGTACGCCCCTAGACGAATCCCAGTTTCCAACACAGAGCCCCGACCGCAGCCCAGAGCAAGACACAGGTGTGTTTTCCTCCGGTGCTTCGGTGTGACCTTCCTTTGTGTACACCAGAGGCGTCCCAGGAAGACAGGCCCCAGGGGCAGCTGCTTCTTCCCTGCGGTCCGTAAGGGTTGTTGCGCGTGGCGTGGAGAGCGCATTGTGGAAGCTGCCAGGTGGCAGCCAGGAGGTCCTCCCGGCCGCTCTGCAACTGTGACATCGTGACCTGAGTCTTTCTCCCGCCCCGTCACCTGACCCACCTCCAGTTTCTAAGGGAGAAGAAGATCACAACATCCCCAGCAATGGGAACGTCTCTCATCAGTTCTTGATTCTTGGTTCTAGATGCTGACATTGGTGGTGGTGAATCGACCTATTCAGACATTAGTCTGAATCCAGGTCTTATGCCTTGGGATCAACCCAGAGGTAGGTTCTGAGTGCCTGTTTCCAAGAAGGCAGACAAATTTGTGCCCCAGTAGCATACAGTGTCATTTCAGATCCTCTCAAGGTCTTCCTAACCTGCTTGTACCTTGGAGGTCTTGCACAGATCAGTCATGAGTAGTTTGTTACTGGGAGAGCGGCCACATTTCAGTGGGAAGGTTACCCCTGCCTCTCTCCAGTTGTGAGAACGCAGACCACCTTCTTTGCGCCACGTCAATCCCTGACCCGCCACCACACCCTGCGGGTCACTGAGGAAAAAGTAGCCCCGAGATGCAGAGGAAGCTCTGCTCTGCTCACCCGTGTCTGATCTCACTTGTCCCTGCAGGCCCTCAAGGACAACCGGCAGAGTGGAATCCTGTCCCTGAGCCTGGGCTGGACGCCAGAGGCAAGTCCCCACTCTTCATTGCCTTGATATTTGCTCAGACTTGGTGGTGATAGCTCAGCAAGCTTTCGGCTCTTCACCGGCCAGCGTGACAGTGCTGGGTGAAATGCATGGAGTCCACTGATTCCTGGGTGCTGCATGCTCCCACTGCTGCCTTTGTCTCTCTGACTCCGAGGTCTCCCAGTCAGAAAGCCTCAAGGGGCTGAATTTTGTTCATGAGGTCTCGGAGGGCTCTTTCACGTGGCCTGGAGAAAGTATTTTGAAAGCTGCTGAATGCCAGCCAGCAAGGTCCCCTGGCCCCTCTGCAACTTGGGAGCTTTTGTCCTGCGTGTGGCTCGCGTGTCACTACCTGAGCCCCTTGTAGTCACTGTAGGTTCTAAGGAAGAGAGAGGTGGCCACGTGCAATGGGAACGTTTCTCATCTGCCCTTGACGACAGCTGCGTCCGTAGGCAGTGGCTTGTGGAAGCCTCATCTTAATCTGCTCTGTTGTAACCTTCACCTGTTTGTTTTTTCTGGGAGACCGCAGCTTGGCCAATTACCGAGGTGACACCAATATGGTGAACAGCAAAATGGTGCTTTAATGGAACGAACACGTGCTTATATATGGAGGGGAGGTCCTAATGCGTTACAACCCGAAGATGGCGCAAGCGCCTAATACAACATTTCCCCCTCCCCATGCCAAGAGAAGCCTTGCCCCGTTACAATACGCAATGTGCTAAACCTAAACAACATACATCTTAGAACTTATCCTGCATTCTACAATATTCCAATTGCGTGTAGATCATTTTCTCAGTCATTCGTTGTATACAACCTCGCAAACATCGAAAGATACATGGCAAACACAACATTAATCCCAAAAATATGAACAACCTATCAGTAGAAAAATTCAAAGGTACCCCTGTAAGGCACGTGCGGAATGGTGAAGTGGCTGATTGCATGCTTAGGCAGAAATCCGTCCTCCCTGTTTGGCGAGCCCAAGTAACCCACAAATTCCCAGGCTGCTGGATCAAGTGAGTACCTCCCACCGGCAACCAACACAGACAAAAGAGGCACAACGACATTAGCACAGTAATTCTCGTTGGCAGCAAGGGTCCCTTTTCCAGGTCCTTTTCCTTCATGTGGCTGTCCTTTGGTTCCGGGTCCTTCAAGTGCCCGATCAACATAGCCTGTAACAAGATACTCAATTCTTGATTATTACCTCAGTAGCTTTAACATCACCAACCTCCGGCTTGATCTTCCTTGAGGGTACCCATCAAATGTCCCCCGTTTCTTTGTTTTTTATTGCCGCATAACCTCTGCCCCATACTGATATGGACCACCCCGCTTCCCAAGAACCATTTTCCATTTTAACCTTAACTGGTGGGCCCTCCTCAATTTTCGGCTGCCAATGTTTCTGTATAGGGGTCCTTATGCTTTCCCCCGCTCAAAATGATTTAACGCATACAATGCACGAGCCAAGATTTCTCCTTGAAGTGATATTGGGATCTTCCCTGTGTATCCCTCCCCCTCCCCAAGGACACGAATCTTTTCCTTGAGGAGGCGGTTAGCCCTTTCTACAATGGCTTGACCTTGCGAATTACCCGGGATTCCTGTACTATGTGTGATGTTCCAGCTGGCCAGCCACTCTTTAGATGACCGCGAAACAAAGCAAGAGCCATTATCTGTTTTTATGTGGTGCGGCATTCCCAAGACCGCGATGGCCGTGGCCCAGTGATGCTGAGCCGCCGCAGAGCTAGTGCGCCCATGTTGTGTAGCAACAATGACGTTAGAGGATGTATCAATTGTTATAGCAAGCCATGCTCGTGGGGCCATTCGTGGTTCCATCGTAAAATCTGTCTGCCAGACGTCCAATGGGGCGAGACCACGGGGATTAATTCATGCCCCGAGCGCTGGTGCAGAATTGCAGTGCGGGCAAGTTTGCACAACTTCCCTAGCAACAGTGACAGGAATGGAGCAAGTCCGAGCTAACGCTCTAGCCCCTATATGTAATGCAGAATGAAGATCACGAGCTTCCCGCAAAGTAAATACTTGGCCCCCCGCTAAACGATCCGCTATATCATTCCCCATAGTGAAAAACCCTCGAACATCAGAATGGCTACGGACATGGAGGATGGCGACAGGCGCAGATCTGGCCACCAAAGCATCCTCCAACAAAGCTGCAGTTGTCGTATTCGGCTGTCCCTCCTTTCCCATGCGTAATAGCAACCTAGCTACGAATGCCGAATCAGTAATGATGTTACGGGGAGTCTGGGGCCAGATGCATAGTGCCACTGCCACCGCTCTGGCTTCCAGCATCTGAACGCTCACCGAGCCATCAGTTATCAACTTAGACTCCCACTTGCCACCCGGTACTTGCCAAACAGCTACTCCCTGGCCAGTCGCCGAAGAGGTATCAGTGAATATTGTCGGGCCATCTATGGGGGTGTCCAACACTCTGTGCCTTAGGGATATCTGAAGAGGTCTCGCCAGATCGAAAATTGGTAGTACATCAGTGTAACTAAGCTTACCACTGAAATCATGCACCGCCAAGGAGATCTCATTCGGCAAAGGCTGAGCATTTTGAAAAGCCCCCGGTAGGTACACAATATCCAGGTCCTTTGCAAAAGCTCTTACCGCCGTGAGGCGAGCCTTTCGGAGCAGAGAGGACAATTGCTCCAACCACAGAGTAAACGCCCTCACCGGCTGGGCGGAGAACAGCCAACCCAATGGAAGGGCTGCCAACTCCCCTGCTCTAAGTGCTGTTGCTTGGCCCTCTGGGGACCCTACCATACCCTCCGCTAGGCCCTGGAGACGCGCAAGATTAGTCCTGTCATTCCGGCCCTGGCCATTCGCTGGATGGCGGTGGTCACGAGTGGCAGTGGCCACCACAACCTGAAGCAGCCTATTCCACTCATCATACCACAGGGTGTATTGTACAGGTTCAAGGATGACACGCATAAGATTGACCACATCATATGGCAGGAGGCTAGAAGCCATAAGAGCTTCTACTGCCTACATGGTCACAGGAGAGCGCAGACCTTTACTTTTAACCAAATCCGCAAGGCGAGTAATTGCCTTGGAGTCCAGAGGGGTCCAAGCTGGATCCTCTGTTTTTACTACTACAGGGAGGGCAAATGCCGTAGCTGTCGGATCTGCCGTTCGTAAACCCTCCCTCGCCCTAGCGCAGTCAGTGAGTGCAGGTGGGGCCCATGAGGCAGTCACTGCAGGATCCCGCCCTCCCTGGGTGAATCCCGAGGCTGCTCGCACCGGGACGCCACACCCACATCCTTCACAAGATGGAGTGGAACATTGCAGCCCCTTTTGGGAGCGGCCGCGGCAACAAACAGAGTCAGGCAGCGAGGAAGCACCGCCCCCGCTCTCACATTTCACCAGCCGCGCCGTACCCTCTCCGGCCAGCTCGCCCTCCCCCACTGCCCTCTTAACAGGTGTAGAACAAGCTATGTTACATTCCTCCGCACCTCCCCTTCCCCCCTCATCCCTGAAGGGTTTCAACGAAGGCTATAAACCCTGAGCTGGATAAGGAGGCGGGGATGGAGCCTCTTCGTCCCTGCGGTCCGACGATCCCTGCCGGACTTCCTCCCTTCTTGGTGTCGAAGCTGCCGCCTCGGGCGGGGCTGCGGGGACCGGCCCCGACTTGCCCTCCAGCAAACCTGCAGCAGAGACAAGATCTCCCCCCTCCCCAGCCCTAACAGCTCCCTAGCTCGATCACTCGCCATTTTCTCCTCCCTCGCCATCTTAAACGCCCCCAAAATCAATCCCCACACCTTGAACTCTGCCGCCTTTTGGGTAGTCGTTGCCCTCTTAGAGAGCGCGGCAGTGAACCCATCCCAATTAGCGGGATCGTATAAGTCAGAGGGAGACGCCAATAAGCCCTCCCCCTCCAGCAGCGAAAGAACCGCTGCAACCTCCTTCTTAGAAGGAACACTTTTTGCACAATAGGTCTTACATGCGCGAAGAATCACCTTGATAACGGCTTCCATCGCCCCAGGCTAAGCGCGCGTCTAGCCTTCACCGGGCGCTTCCCCGAGCTTCTCGGGGGATCCTGGCTCTTTTTCCCGAGCCTCCCGCCTGACAAGGAGTAATGCGCACTCCTCCCCGTCCCCGGGCTTCCACTACTCCGCGGGTTTTATAACGTACCCGCTCCGCAATGGGATCCTGCGCCGCTGGCAGAACAGCTGACTCACCCCCAGAAATCACGTCGGGATCACCATTTGTTGTAACCTTCACCTGTTCGTTTTTTCTGGGAGACCGCAGCTTGGCCAATTACCGAGGTGACACCAATATGGTGAACAGCAAAATGGCGCTTTAATGGAACGAACACGTGCGGGAGAGGTCCTAACGCGTTACAACCCGAAGATGGCGCAAGCGCCTAATGCAACACTGCTCCATGAGACTCAGGGCAATCCCCCAGCTAAGTCGCTGGAAGGAAAGGGTCTGTAGGTGTTCCCCTTCCCCATTCCCTTTCCCTGTGCAGTTCCACTTTCAATAGCACGGCGCCACTGCAGGCACCCAGCAACTGTTTTCAAGGTGCTCCTGCGCTGAAGAGAGAGAAGAGGGTTGCAAAGTAGCCCCCTGTCACTCCCATCTGAAGAAGCATGTGGGCAGGTTTGACGGCAGCTGCTCTGTCCTGTGTGTCTTTACAGATGTGGATGGCGGAGAATGGGATCCAGCTTCCCAGCTGGGTTCCAGGCCAGAAGGTCCGGCGGATCTCATGGGTATGTCATGGCTTTTTACTTCCTTTGAGAGCTGCCAGCTCAGAGCTCTAATGTCAGCCAGGCACGTCTGAAGGTATGAGAATCCAGACGTGCCTTTGCGTGCCCTGTCACCGCATGATTCCCCGATAGCACCTGCCCCTCAGTGACGCCATCATGCAGCTGTAATACGTAGATTGCAGTGTATGGTGGAAAGTTCTCGTGGTTCTTTGGTTGCAGACGTGGCTCCGCAGAGGGCGTTGCCAGATCCTCGACTGGCGTCCCGCTGGCATCCCAGAGGTGGGTAGTCTGCCTTCATTGACTTCACCAGAAAGAGCACTCACATCAGAAATGGGTTTGCCTGAAATTTATCTTAAAACTTTCCATGAAGGTCCTGAGACATGGAATGAGGAACTGAAGACGGGAAAATATTCCCCTGTCCTCAAGGAAATGAAGGAGGATTTGGAGAAGGCAGTCCCTGGTGCGTATATTTCCATCTGTTCACCAAAAGGCTTGGGAAGCTGAGGTTCTACGTGTATTCGTGGAGAAACTGTAGCATGCATAGCAGGAAGGGACGGGCCAGAGCCTTGCTGTGGTGCTGCTCCTGTGTCTGAACCGGCTGCAGCTTTTGCCCGTTCCCTTTGAAAGAAGGCATTTAGCATCACCTTGCAGCTTGTCAGAAACGCACAGCGTGCACTGTGAACAACAAACTCACCTGCAACCTGCCGGTCTCCCAGCAGGCCAGGTTTTGCTGTCCGTGCAACAGAACTGGAAGCGTGTAGCATTTTTTTTTCCAGTGAATGACACTTTCAGACTGGTGACGAGGCGCACCGCAAAAAGCCCAGGCTTTGTTTCTAAACTTTCTTGCTGTACCTTGCCTCCTGAAGATACTATCAGCCTGATGAGGAGCACTTACTTACAGTCCCATGCTCCTGCCTTCTTTCGAGAGAGGCAGACAGAGAGCCTGTGCAGATGGGGAAGGCAGCAGTCTCACGCTGCCCATCTCTCGGAAAGAAACAGAGGACACACAAGCAACTGGTCATGCAGTTAAAGGTCTCTCACAGTGCTCTGTGTCTGTGGTTACATGTTGTACAGCTCCCACTGCACCCAGTTCCCAGGAACTTGTTGCATGAGGCACAAGGCGTGACAGAAGCCTAGAGCGGGATCCCTCCTGTGAGCCGAGGCGCGGGGGGATACACTGACCCACAGAGATGGGGCACTGGCATTGAGGGATCCTTCTGCTCCTTCTCATGGATAGGTCGCCGAAAGGGAGGAGCATTCCGGTTTTAGTTTTCTTTCCAAGTGAATTGTGACTTCACAGTTCCTTTGCAGAAGGGAAGGGAAGGGAGGTTATGGGTCAGGCTGGGTGATGTACGTGAAGTGCCGTGCCTTGCAAAGCTGTCTTTGCCGGCCACTCCAGCCGTGAGCTGCTCCCAGTGCCTTCTGCCATGGTGCAGTTGAGTTTAGAGCTGGCGTGAGCTCCAGGAGGACGTTCCTCTGGGTAGCTCCACGCACTGTTAGATTTGTACAATCGTGGTTCCCCACGTGGGCACCCAGGATCTGCTTCCAAGCTGCTTCTGTGTGGGAGAGAACAGCGTCGTGAAGGAATCTCCTGTTTTAATCGCATGCTCTGCCATTCTGACTGGCAGAACGTCTGAGTTGCTCTGTCCTGTGCTTGTTTGCAGGTGTGACTGGAAGTGAAGGTCATCCAGCTTCCCCGCCGAGTTCCAGGACTGAAGCTCTGTCAGATCACACGGGTATGCCATGGCTTTTAGTTCCTGTGCGAGCTGCCAGCTCAAAGGCCGAATGTCGGCCAGGTCTCTCGGCAGGTGTGAGGGCAAAGTGCTGCGTGTGTGTGCCCTTTCCTTGCACGATCCCCCGGTATGCTCCACTGTGCTCCACAGCGATGCCGTCGTGTACGGAAACTTTTCACGGCTCTTTGGTTGCAGAAGTGCCCCCAGGGAGGGCTTTGCGTGTCCTTGGCACGGGAGATTTAATTTCATGCATTCTGTGCAGGTCCGGAAAGAGGAAAGGGTGCATCGAGAGGAGGGTATTACGCCTGGTGGTCGTCCCGTGTCCAAAGGAAACCCGTGATGAAAATAGGGGAGGCAGTGCATGGCGGAACTAAAGGGACTGACCAAGAGACTGTGCAGAAGAAGCCGTTGCAGGAAGGCAGCAGTGACACGCAGCCAGTCTCTGACCGAAATGCTCAGGCAGAACAAGCAGCTGCTTTGCCAGGTAATTTCAGTCCCGTGGTCATCCGGTGTCCCCAGCCAGAATCACTGCGTGCCACCAGGCTCTCCCTGCCTGCTCTTGCACAGCAGGCCAGCAGCCAAACCTGAGCGTGTTCCTACAGAGCACATGCTACAAAGGAGCCCGAGGGCCATGAGCCCTGCCTGGTAGGAGCCTGCAGGAGTGTTTCTCCACTGGGCTGTCTCCAGCTGTGCCTTGTGCTGGCTGGAGGCTGACCTTCAGCCTGGGGAATGTCCTGGGGGAGAGCCTGGGGGACATGAAATGTGGGGAAAGTGTGAGGGTTTCTGCTCTGCAGTGCTGCCCACGGACAAAGCCCAGACCCCAGGGCAGAGCCCGGCCCTCAGCCCAGAGGAACAGATGGGCAGTGCCGGTGCAGCCTCTCCCTACCCAACGGGAAGTGGAAGCAATCCTTCTTGTCCTCTGGTGCTTATACACCGGAGACGGAGGTACCCACTGATGAAAAAGGAAATCTCTTGGCTCCGTGAAGCGCACTGTGAGATCATCTGCATTGCAGATGACAGTAACCTGCGGCACTGTCTCGGTTCTTGCAGGGGTGGACGTAGGGAAAATCACAAAGGCTGCTGTTGGCAAGGAGCTGCAAAAACGCCACATCCCAGTGGTTGCTGTGGTCTCAGCTGCGCTGCTGTCCGTGCTGACCCTGGCCTGCATTCCTATGCTATGGATGTGGAAAAAATACCTGTGAGTTGACTTTTCCCCAAGACACTATCGCTGCATTTGGCTACAAAGCATTTGTGGTGACAGGATCCTGATGGCCAAATCAGCTGCTGGCAGTACACTGCCGGCATTTATGTTGCAAGGCCTTTCAAGCGTCCCTCGATTCCTATCGGTGAGCAGTGCTTTCTGAAACTCATTCCCACAGGGCGCGCAAGAGAGAACGGGCAGCAGCAGGACAAGCTCCTCCTGACACCGACTGCGAGAGAGATCAGAACACAAGCGAAGGCCAAGCAGAGCTGGAGGAGGCTGCAGAGCAGGATGCACTTGACCAAGGAAACAACTTCTCCATCCCATTATGGTGGTCCTCCAATGCAGAATTTGCCAAGCTGCACAGCGGAATCAGCACAGACCCCTCCCTTCAGCCCGCATGGCCCAGCAGCTCTCCCGCTGACAACATCTCTTCCGTTCATACTTGCAGTCCTTAGGACTCCCCTGAGCCATCCAGTGCCCCTGTTACCGGTGCTGAGGGCTCAGGTTCATTTCCATCAAGTTCCATCTTTATGATCAATAAAAACATCCTATTCCAAAGCTGCTTCTGTGACCATTTCCATTGGGTTACAGGGCACGGGTCTGGGGCCAGCACTTGGGAAAGCATTCCCTCTCAGGGTTGTGGAGGCACTATAGAAGTTTGCCACACAAAGTTGTGGATGCCCTGTCCCTGGACGCGTTCAAGGCCAGGCTAGAGGGAGCTCTGGAAAGGCCGACTCAGCGGGTGGCATCCCTGCCCTCGGCAGTGGGGTTGGAGGTAAAAGTTCTTAGATGTCCCTTCCTACCCCAGCCATTCCATGACTCCGTGTTTCTATGATGTAGGCATCGGCCCCAGCAGCCCTGGTGCAGCGCATCACAAGAGGGACGGGGAGCCTCCACCCGGCTTCCCAGGGCCGTGAGGCCAGAACTCCCCGCTGTGATACCATCCCTGGACACAGGCATTGCTCTGAGTGCTGAGAGACTGCCTGAGAGAGCGCACTTTGGGTTCGGCTCCTCACAGCTGAGGAGATGCAGCAGCCGCCTGCTGTGCCTTCCCCGTGCTCACAGGAAGGCTGGAGCCGGGAAGGACTCTGCGCCTGGGGCAGGACAACGCTGGGTACATGTAGGACTGGGGGAGAGGGGCTGCAGAAGAGCTCTGTGGAGAGGCACCTGGGGCTTCTGGTTGGTGACATGTTGAATGTGGGTCAACCGCATGCCCTGGTAAAGCAGTGGGTAATGCAGGCTGACCGTACCCTGCTGGGCAAAAGGCACGGCACTGCTAGCTGATGTAGAGAAGGATTATCTTGCTTGGCCCTGTGCTGGACGGCCTCAGCTCAATTGCCGTGTGCAGTTTTGGGTGCCACAATACAGGAAAGACTGAAAACTTGAGGGAATGCCCAGCGGAGGGCATCAGAGATGCTGGTAGTCAGCAGCGCCGGCGAAAGCCTTCTGCTGGCTTAAGGGTGGCTCCGGTCTTCTTAAAACCTGAACTGCTCGGGGGGAAAGGGGCCCCGACATGCAGAGGAAGCTCTGCTCTGCTCGCCCGTGTCTGATCTCACTTGTCCCTGCAGGCCCCCAAGGTCAACCGGCAGGGTGGAATCCTGTCCCTGAGCCTGGGCTGGATGCCAGAGGCAAGTCCCCACTCTTCATTGCCTTGATATTTGCTCAGACTTGGTGGTGGACCTGTGGTGGACGTCCATTGGGACAGCCCTTACGTTGCATGCTCGAAGCAGTGCGCTGCCGTGAGGACCCACTGCGGTGTGATGAGAGATCCTCCGTGAGAGATGATTCCTGTACCCACCTCCCACGGACCCGTGCAGAGCATCTGTGCCACTCATTTTTATAACCATCAGCCATGGGCCGGAGCCCGCAGGTGCTGCAAGCAGAAACACGTCAGCTTTTGCATCGGAACCGCCGTCCCTCCCCACAGGGCACCGCCGGGCCACTCACTCGCAGCCGCCGGAGAAGCCGTGCCCGGGCCGGCAGGCGCCCAGCAGCACCACGAGAGGCGGCAGCAGCACCACCGCTCCCGAAGGCGCGCAGCAGCCCATCGCGCCCGGCTTCGTCGCCGCCGGCGCTGCTGTCACAGAACCGTTGGTTCCGAGGTTTGTGATGCCGTGAGGGGGGGGTGCGGGCAGGAGCTGGAAGGGACCCCCGGCTGCCTTCTGCCGTAGCAGCGCCCTATGTCTTGTATGGATGGATGCGGAGCCACATGGTTGAGTGTGCAACCCAGGTTTGTGAATGACAGCAGCACGAATTTCAGGCTCTGTCCCAAAGGGAAACAGCTGCTCCTAAGGCCCTCGAGGCGTCACGCGCACCAGAAGCGGCTCTCAAACAAACCTTGCTGTGGTTTTGCGTGCTGTCCTGAAGGCGGTGCCCCAGATCTGCTGAGGGTGCACAGAATGCCTCAGAGGCAGTTTGCCTTGTGTGGGTATTCAGCTGTCCCCTTAGCGCTGTTCTCCGGGAGGTTAAGGGGAGTGGTGGGACGGATGAATGGCTCCGCGTGTGTCTGAGGGAGGGATGGGTGTCTTTGTGGAGACAGGAATGGAGCAGCGCCAGCAGTACTGAGGAAACTCAGTCATGGCCCCAGAGCACACGATGCCCTCAGCAAACAGCACCGATCTGCGCTGCAATGCAGCAAAACCCGGGAGCAAAGGGGAAAAGTTAAGTGGGGAGGGGAATACTTGGGAGGAGCCAAGCAAGATGAGTAAGTATTGAAAACAAAGAAAAGGGGCAAGATGGAGGCCGATACAGGAATCATGTACAAGCAAGCTGCACGTTGGTTTGTTTGCTTGTTTTATTGGGCCCTGCATCCAATCACTGGAATCCACCTTAATATTTTGTTAAGAATTATTCTACACAGAACTCCAGAGCTGGGGGGCTGGAAGGGAACTGCAGGCAGCTCCAGCATCCACAGACCTTACAGAAGGATGAGGCCAGCCACATCTCCACCTTATTTAGGAGGATAGGGGAGTGGTGACAGACAAGGGGAAGTGGCCTCAAGTTGTGCCAGGGAGGTTTAGGTTGGATCTCAGGAAAAACTTCACTACAGAAAGGGTAGTGAAGGGTTGTTTTTAAACACATCCAGGGACAGTGACTCAACCACGTCCATGGGCAGCCCATTGCAGTGCTTATATATGGAGTTACAGGGCACAGAACTGGGGCCAGCACTTGGTGCAAGGCAAGCAATCAGAGAGCCGCACGCCAGGGAGGGCCTCCTCTGGCCCAGCCTCAGCTGGCTTGTCTGACCGGGACGGTCACCCAAGCTCCCACCAGAGCAGGGAAGTGCTGGGGAGACTTGATACGTGGAGGACTGTCCTTGAGCTCTTGTTCAGAGCTTCTGCCCTGGCAGTGTATATTTGCATTTAGGATGCGTGTCCAGTTCTGGGCTCTCCAGTTCAAAAGAGACACGGATCTCCTAGAAGGAGTCTGGCAGAGGGCCACAAAGATGACGAAGGACCTGGAGCACATCCCTGATGAGGAAAGGCTGAGTAAGCTGGGTCTGTGCAGCCTGGGGAAAAGAAGACTGAGGGGAGATCTGATCTGTGTTAATTAACACCTAAAGGGAGGTGGGAGGCAAATGATGAGGCCAGGCTCTTCTTGGTGGTGTGTTGCAATGGGACAAGGAGCGCTGGCCCAAAACTTGAACGCAGGAAGTTCCATACAAGCGTGTGCAAGAACTTTTTACGTAAGGGTGACGGAGAACTGGATCAGGTTGCCCGAGAGGTTGTGCAGTCTCCTTCTATGGAGACATTCTGGACAGGTAGGCCTGTAGGCCTGGGTGCCTACCTGTGCGACCTATTGTAGGGAACCTGCTTTAGCAGGGGGGTTGGACTCACGGATCTCTTGAGGTCCCTTCCAACCCCTGCGATTCTGTGATGCTGTGACATCAAGAGCTATTGTCTGGGTGGTCTACAGCTTCCTCACAAAGGGAAGGAGGGAAGAAGACACTGATCGCTTCTCTCTGGAGAGACTGTGCTGGAGGTGGCAGCAGCGTGATTCCTTCAGTGCAAGGTGGCAGGAGTGCAGCTGCTGCCGCAGTTTCCAGAGACCCAGGCGGGACCCTGCAGGCGATGGCCGTCAGAGCCTCTCGCCACCAAGCGTCCGGCTGCCAGCAGTGGGTGAGCTCACTTGGACGTTGCGGCCGGGAGGTGCTAACCGGCGAGTCTTACATTTCCACTACTAAATTCGGTATGGAAGCACACTAACAATGGGAAATACGCCTGGTGTAGGAAAGGGGATGTCCTTAGCCGAGGTATGGAAAACTGAAAGAGAACAGGTGAAGCTGCAGATGTACCGATAAGAATGTAAGCACGTGACGCTGGACTTGGCAGGTTTGCGGGAGGGTCTAGCTGCCCGTGTTCATATTTCAGCCATCAGCCTTTGTACCAGAGAGGCTTTATGTGCTTGGCTTGCTGTACTGCAGCACGTTTCACGTGCGTGGGTAACCTGTGCAAAAGCGCCCTGGATCCAGACCTGGTTTCTATATCACATCTTGTCCTCGGTGGCCTGAGGTGTCAGGGGCACACCGAGCTGGAAAGCATTCCCTCTCAGGGTTGTGGAGGCACTATAGAAGTTTGCCACACAAAGTTGTGCATGCCCTGTCCCTGGAAGCATTCAAGGGCAGACTGGAGGGAGCTCTGGGCAGGCTGACTCAGCGGGTGGCATCCCTGCCCTCGGCAGTGGGGTTGGAGGTAAAAGTTCTTAGTCGTCCCTTCCTACCCCAGCCATTCCGTGATTCCGTGTTTCTATGATGCAAGCACCGGTCCCAGCAGCCCTGGTGCAGCGCATCACCAAGGGGCGGGGAGCCTCCACCCAGCTTCCCAAGGCCGTGAGGTCACAATGCCCCACTGTGATGCTGTCCCTGGGCACAGGCCTTGCTCTGCGCCTGCCCCAAGTGCAACACTTGCTGTGGCGGCAGTGGTGGTGGTGGCAGCATGGCACGAGTGTGGGGGGCCACGGCCCCTGCCCGCCTTGTCGTGCTCCTCCTACTGATGGCGCTGCGTTCCCGTGAGATTTGTGCTGCTCCGCTTCGAGCACTGGCAGCAGGTGAGTGGGCATAGACGGGGCCAACACTGGGAAAACGGGGGGCCTGAAGTCACCCTTCCCTGGGGCCACCTTCCGGGTTGGACGTTAGGCAGACGGTGACGGGCAGCACCGCAGGAGCCGGGCAAGAGCCCGTGGCAGCGCTGTTCCCCAGGGCTGGCTCCAGCCGTGCCGGGCCGCGGCTCTGCCGCTTGCTGGCTGGAGCGCAGCCTTCATCCTGGGTGATGTCCAGGGGTGATGTCCTCTGTGTGCTGGGAAAAGCGTGAGCATTTCTGCTCCGGCCTCGTGGTACGCCCCTAGACGAATCCCAGTTTCCAACACAGAGCCGCGACCGCAGCCCAGAGCAAGACACAGGTGTGTTTTCCTCCGGTGCTTCGGTGTGACCTTCCTTTGTGTACACCAGAGGCGTCCCAGGAAGACAGGCCCCAGGGGCAGCTGCTTCTTCCCTGCGGTCCGTAAGGGTTGTTGCGCGTGGCGTGGAGAGCGCATTGTGGAAGCTGCCAGGTGGCAGCCAGGAGGTCCTCCCGGCCGCTCTGCAACTGTGACATCGTGACCTGAGTCTTTCTCCCGCCCCGTCACCTGACCCACCTCCAGTTTCTAAGGGAGAAGAAGATCACAACATCCCCAGCAATGGGAACGTCTCTCATCAGTTCTTGATTCTTGGTTCTAGATGCTGACATTGGTGGTGGTGAATCGACCTATTCAGACGTTAGTCTGAATCCAGGTCTTATGCCTTGGGATCAACCCAGAGGTAGGTTCTGAGTGCCTGTTTCCAAGAAGGCAGACAAATTTGTGCCCCAGTAGCATACAGTGTCATTTCAGATCCTCTCAAGGTCTTCCTAACCTGCTTGTACCTTGGAGGTCTTGCACAGATCAGTCATGAGTAGTTTGTTACTGGGAGAGCGGCCACATTTCAGTGGGAAGGTTACCCCTGCCTCTCTCCAGTTGTGAGAACGCAGACCTTCTTCTTTGCGCCACGTCAATCCCTGACCCGCCACCACACCCTGCGGGTCACTGAGGAAAAAGTAGCCCCGAGATGCAGAGGAAGCTCTGCTCTGCTCACCCGTGTCTGATCTCACTTGTCCCTGCAGGCCCTCAAGGACAACCGGCAGAGTGGAATCCTGTCCCTGAGCCTGGGCTGGACGCCAGAGGCAAGTCCCCACTCTTCATTGCCTTGATATTTGCTCAGACTTGGTGGTGATAGCTCAGCAAGCTTTCGGCTCTTCACCGGCCAGCGTGACAGTGCTGGGTGAAATGCATGGAGTCCACTGATTCCTGGGTGCTGCATGCTCCCACTGCTGCCTTTGTCTCTCTGACTCCGAGGTCTCCCAGTCAGAAAGCCTCAAGGGGCTGAATTTTGTTCATGAGGTCTCGGAGGGCTCTTTCACGTGGCCTGGAGAAAGTATTTTGAAAGCTGCTGAATGCCAGCCAGCAAGGTCCCCTGGCCCCTCTGCAACTTGGGAGCTTTTGTCCTGCGTGTGGCTCGCGTGTCACTACCTGAGCCCCGTGTAGTCACTGTAGGTTCTAAGGAAGAGAGAGGTGGCCACGTGCAATGGGAACGTTTCTCATCTGCCCTTGACGACAGCTGTGTCCGTAGGCAGTGGCTTGTGGAAGCCTCATCTTAATCTGCTCCATGAGACTCAGGGCAATCCCCCAGCTAAGTCGCTGGAAGGAAAGGGTCTGTAGGTGTTCCCCTTCCCCATTCCCTTTCCCTGTGCAGTTCCACTTTCAATAGCACGGCGCCACTGCAGGCACCCAGCAACTGTTTTCAAGGTGCTCCTGCGTTGAAGAGAGAGAAGAGGGTTGCAAAGTAGCCCCCTGTCACTCCCATCTGAAGAAGTATGTGGGCAGGTTTGACGGCAGCTGCTCTGTCCTGTGTGTCTTTACAGATGTGGATGGCGGAGAATGGGATCCAGCTTCCCAGCTGGGTTCCAGGCCAGAAGGTCCGGCGGATCTCATGGGTATGTCATGGCTTTTTACTTCCTTTGAGAGCTGCCAGCTCAGAGCTCTAATGTCAGCCAGGCACGTCTGAAGGTATGAGAATCCAGACGTGCCTTTGCGTGCCCTGTCACCGCATGATTCCCCGATAGCACCTGCCCCTCAGTGACGCCATCATGCAGCTGTAATACGTAGATTGCAGTGTATGGTGGAAAGTTCTCGTGGTTCTTTGGTTGCAGACGTGGCTCCGCAGAGGGCGTTGCCAGATCCTCGACTGGCGTCCCGCTGGCATCCCAGAGGTGGGTAGTCTGCCTTCATTGACTTCACCAGAAAGAGCACTCACATCAGAAATGGGTTTGCCTGAAATTTATCTTAAAACTCTCCATGAAGGTCCTGAGACATGGAATGAGGAACTGAAGACAGGAAAATATTCCCCTGTCCTCAAGGAAATGAAGGAGGATTTGGAGAAGGCAGTCCCTGGTGCGTATATTTCCATCTGTTCACCAAAAGGCTTGGGAAGCTGAGGTTCTACGTGTATTCGTGGAGAAACTGTAGCATGCATAGCAGGAAGGGACGGGCCAGAGCCTTGCTGTGGTGCTGCTCCTGTGTCTGAACCGGCTGCAGCTTTTGCCCGTTCCCTTTGAAAGAAGGCATTTAGCATCACCTTGCAGCTTGTCAAAAACGCACAGCGTGCACTGTGAACAACAAACTCACCTGCAACCTGCCGGTCTCCCAGCAGGCCAGGTTTTGCTGTCCGTGCAACAGAACTGGAAGTGTGTAGCATTTTTTTTTCCAGTGAATGACACTTTCAGACTGGTGACGAGGCGCACCGCAAAAAGCCCAGGCTTTGTTTCTGAACTTTCTTGCTGTACCTTGCCTCCTGAAGATACTATCATCCTGATGAGGAGCACTTACTTACAGTCCCATGCTCCTGCCTTCTTTCAAGAGAGGCAGACAGAGAGCCTGTGCAGATGGGGAAGGCAGCAGTCTCACGCTGCCCATCTCTCGGAAAGAAACAGAGGACACACAAGCAACTGGTCCTGCAGTTAAAGGTCTCTCACAGTGCTCTGTGTCTGTGGTTACATGTTGTACAGCTCCCACTGCACCCAGTTCCCAGGAACTTGTTGCATGAGGCACAAGGCATGACAGAAGCCTAGAGCGGGATCCCTCCTGTGAGCCGAGGCGCGGGGGGATACACTGACCCACAGAGATGGGGCACTGGCATTGAGGGATCCTTCTGCTCCTTCTCATGGATAGGTCGCCGAAAGGGAGGAGCATTCCGGTTTTAGTTTTCTTTCCAAGTGAATTGTGACTTCACAGTTCCTTTGCAGAAGGGAAGGGAAGGGAGGTTATGGGTCAGGCTGGGTGATGTACGTGAAGTGCCGTGCCTTGCAAAGCTGTCTTTGCCGGCCACTCCAGCCGTGAGCTGCTCCCAGTGCCTTCTGCCATGGTGCAGTTGAGTTTAGAGCTGGCGTGAGCTCCAGGAGGACGTTCCTCTGGGTAGCTCCACGCACTGTTAGATTTGTACAATCGTGGTTCCCCACGTGGGCACCCAGGATCTGCTTCCAAGCTGCTTCTGTGTGGGAGAGAACAGCGTCGTGAAGGAATCTCCTGCTTCAATCGCATGCTCTGCCATTCTGACTGGCAGAACGTCTGAGTTGCTCTGTCCTGTGCTTGTTTGCAGGTGTGACTGGAAGTGAAGGTCATCCAGCTTCCCCGCCGAGTTCCAGGACTGAAGCTCTGTCAGATCACACGGGTATGCCATGGCTTTTAGTTCCTGTGCGAGCTGCCAGCTCAAAGGCCGAATGTCGGCCAGGTCTCTCGGCAGGTGTGAGGGCAAAGTGCTGCGTGTGTGTGCCCTTTCCTTGCACGATCCCCCGGTATGCTCCACTGTGCTCCACAGCGATGCCGTCGTGTACGGAAACTTTTCACGGCTCTTTGGTTGCAGAAGTGCCCCCAGGGAGGGCTTTGCGTGTCCTTGGCACGGGAGATTTAATTTCATGCATTCTGTGCAGGTCCGGAAAGAGGAAAGGGTGCATCGAGAGGAGGGTATTACGCCTGGTGGTCGTCCCGTGTCCAAAGGAAACCCGTGATGAAAATAGGGGAGGCAGTGCATGGCGGAACTAAAGGGACTGACCAAGAGACTGTGCAGAAGAAGCCGTTGCAGGAAGGCAGCAGTGACACGCAGCCAGTCTCTGACCGAAATGCTCAGGCAGAACAAGCAGCTGCTTTGCCAGGTAATTTCAGTCCCGTGGTCATCCGGTGTCCCCAGCCAGAATCACTGCGTGCCACCAGGCTCTCCCTGCCTGCTCTTGCACAGCAGGCCAGCAGCCAAACCTGAGCGTGTTCCTACAGAGCACGTGCTACAAAGGAGCCCGAGGGCCATGAGCCCTGCCTGGTAGGAGCCTGCAGGAGTGTTTCTCCACTGGGCTGTCTCCAGCTGTGCCTTGTGCTGGCTGGAGGCTGACCTTCAGCCTGGGGAATGTCCTGGGGGAGAGCCTGGGGGACATGAAATGTGGGGAAAGTGTGAGGGTTTCTGCTCTGCAGTGCTGCCCACGGACAAAGCCCAGACCCCAGGGCAGAGCCCGGCCCTCAGCCCAGAGGAACAGATGGGCAGTGCCGGTGCAGCCTCTCCCTACCCAACGGGAAGTGGAAGCAATCCTTCTTGTCCTCTGGTGCTTATACACCGGAGACGGAGGTACCCACTGATGAAAAAGGAAATCTCTTGGCTCCGTGAAGCGCACTGTGAGATCATCTGCATTGCAGATGACAGTAACCTGCGGCACTGTCTCGGTTCTTGCAGGGGTGGACGTAGGGAAAATCACAAAGGCTGCTGTTGGCAAGGAGCTGCAAAAACGCCACATCCCAGTGGTTGCTGTGGTCTCAGCTGCGCTGCTGTCTGTCCTGACGCTGGCCTGCATTCCTATGCTATGGATGTGGAAAAAATACCTGTGAGTTGACTTTTCCCCAAGACACTATCGCTGCATTTGGCTACAAAGCATTTGTGGTGACAGGATCCTGATGGCCAAATCAGCTGCTGGCAGTACACTGCCGGCATTTATGTTGCAAGGCCTTTCAAGCGTCCCTCGATTCCTATCGGTGAGCAGTGCTTTCTGAAACTCATTCCCACAGGGCGCGCAAGAGAGAACGGGCAGCAGCAGGACAAGCTCCTCCTGACACCGACTGCGAGAGAGATCAGAACACAAGCGAAGGCCAAGCAGAGCTGGAGGAGGCTGCAGAGCAGGATGCACTTGATCAAGGAAACAACTTCTCCATCCCATTATGGTGGTCCTCCAATGCAGAATTTGCTGAGCTGTGCAGAAGAATCAGCACAGACCCCTCCCTTCAGCCTGCATGGCCCAGCAGCTCTCCCGCTGACAACATCTCTTCCGTTCATACCTGCAGTCCTTAGGACTCCCCTGAGCCATCCAGTGCCCCTGTTACCGGTGCTGAGGGCTCAGGTTCATTTCCATCAAGTTCCATCTTTATGATCAATAAAAACATCCTATTCCAAAGCTGCTGCTGTGACCATTTCCATTGGGTTACAGGGCACGGGTCTGGGGCCAGCACTTGGGAAAGCATTCCCTCTCAGGGTTGTGGAGGCACTATAGAAGTTTGCCACACAAAGTTGTGGATGCCCTGTCCCTGGACGCGTTCAAGGCCAGGTTAGAGGGAGCTCTGGAAAGGCCGACTCAGCGGGTGGCATCCCTGCCCTCGGCAGTGGGGTTGGAGGTAAAAGTTCTTAGATGTCCCTTCCTACCCCAGCCATTCCATGACTCCGTGTTTCTATGATGTAGGCATCGGCCCCAGCAGCCCTGGTGCAGCGCATCACAAGAGGGGCGGGGAGCCTCCACCCGGCTTCCCGGGGCCGTGAGGCCACAACGCCCCGCTGTGATGCCATCCCTGGACACAGGCATTGCTCTGAGTGCTGAGAGACTGCCTGAGAGAGCGCACTTTGGGTTCGGCTCCTCACAGCTGAGGAGATGCAGGGCTGCGGCCTGCGGCACCTGCAGCAGCCGCCTGCTGTGCCTTCCCTGTGCTCACAGGAAGGCTGGAGCCGGGAAGGACTCTGCGCCTGGGGCAGGACAACGCTGGGTACATGTAGGACTGGGGGAGAGGGGCTGCAGAAGAGCTCTGTGGAGAGGCACCTGGGGCTTCTGGTTGGTGACATGTTGAATGTGGGTCAACCGCATGCCCTGGTAAAGCAGTGGGTAATGCAGGCTGACCGTACCCTGCTGGGCAAAAGGCACGGCACTGCTAGCTGATGTAGAGAAGGATTATCTTCCTCGGCCCTGTGCTGGGCGGCCTCAGCTCAATTGCCGTGTGCAATTTTGGGTGCCACAATACAGGAAAGACTGAAAACTTCAGGGAGTGCCCAGCGGAGGGCATCAGAGATGATGGCAGTCTAGTGGGCAGAACGTGTGAGGTCACTTGGTTTGTTCTGCTTAGAGAACAGGATCTGTGCAGAGAGGGACCTGAGGGTTCTGGTGGGCAGCAGGCTGGCTGTAAGCCAGCAGCGAGCCCTTAGGCCAAGAAGGCCAATGGTATCCTGGGGCGCATTAAAAAGAGCGAGGCCGGCAGGCCAAGGGAGGTGATGCTCTCGCTCTGCTCTGCTCACGGTATTCACATTTAGAATACCGTGTCCAGTTCTGGGCTCTCCAGTTCAAAAGAGACACGGATCTCCTAGAAGGAGTCTGGCAGAGGGCCACAAAGATGACGAAGGACCTGGAGCACATCCCTGATGAGGAAAGGCTGAGTAAGCTGGGTCTGTGCAGCCTGGGGAAAAGAAGACTGAGGGGAGATCTGATCTGTGTTAATTAACACCTAAAGGGAGGTGGGAGGCAAATGATGAGGCCAGGCTCTTCTTGGTGGTGTGTTGCAATGGGACAAGGAGCGCTGGCCCAAAACTTGAACGCAGGAAGTTCCATACAAGCGTGTGCAAGAACTTTTTACGTAAGGGTGACGGAGAACTGGATCAGGTTGCCCGAGAGGTTGTGCAGTCTCCTTCTATGGAGACATTCTGGACAGGTAGGCCTGTAGGCCTGGGTGCCTACCTGTGCGACCTATTGTAGGGAACCTGCTTTAGCAGGGGGGTTGGACTCACGGATCTCTTGAGGTCCCTTCCAACCCCTGCGATTCTGTGATGCTGTGACATCAAGAGCTATTGTCTGGGTGGTCTACAGCTTCCTCACAAAGGGAAGGAGGGAAGAAGACACTGATCGCTTCTCTCTGGAGAGACTGTGCTGGAGGTGGCAGCAGCGTGATTCCTTCAGTGCAAGGTGGCAGGAGTGCAGCTGCTGCCGCAGTTTCCAGAGACCCAGGCGGGACCCTGCAGGCGATGGCCGTCAGAGCCTCTCGCCACCAAGCGTCCGGCTGCCAGCAGTGGGTGAGCTCACTTGGACGTTGCGGCCGGGAGGTGCTAACCGGCGAGTCTTACATTTCCACTACTAAATTCGGTATGGAAGCACACTAACAATGGGAAATACGCCTGGTGTAGGAAAGGGGATGTCCTTAGCCGAGGTATGGAAAACTGAAAGAGAACAGGTGAAGCTGCAGATGTACCGATAAGAATGTAAGCACGTGACGCTGGACTTGGCAGGTTTGCGGGAGGGTCTAGCTGCCCGTGTTCATATTTCAGCCATCAGCCTTTGTACCAGAGAGGCTTTATGTGCTTGGCTTGCTGTACTGCAGCACGTTTCACGTGCGTGGGTAACCTGTGCAAAAGCGCCCTTGTTCAGCTCCTCACAGCTGAGGAGATGCAGGGTTGCATGTCTGGATGCTGACAATCCACAGCCTGGACTCGTGCAGGACTTCTGTGCCGCACACATTGCACACATTTTTATAACGATCTGCCATGGGCCGGTGCCCGCAGGTGCTGCAAGCTGAAACACGTCAGCTTTTGCATCGGAACCGCTGTCCCTCCCCATGGGGCGCCGCGATATTCTTGCAGTGTGTATGACAAAGTATACAGATATACACCTATATGCATAGTGTGCGTTTCTGGGAAGGTTCGTCTAGAGGATAAGTGCTCCTCCATAGAAGGAAACTGCACAACCTCTTGGGCAACCTGATCCAGTTCTCCGTCACCCTTACGTAAAAAGTTCTTGCACACGCTTGTATGGAACTTCCTGCGTTCAAGTTTTGGGCCAGCGCTCCTTGTCCTATTGCAACACACCACCAAGAAGAGCCTGGCCTCATCATTTGCCTCAGAGATCTTCCCCAAGTAGAAGGACTCGCAAGAATTACGATGATAGCAGAGATCGTGAAACAAAAAAATTATCCAATTCTAATGCAGAAACATTTTTTCCCACACAGGATATAATAAAACACAGCATTCCAGATCACCACAACCTCTGCGAAGGAAGGAAAAGATGCTCCAGGCCAGCCTCTTCACAACTTCTTGGCAAGCTCCCCACTCAGGGAATGACTGGGGCAGGTGTATGCAAACACGCCACAAAAGCACCACCATGGCTAAGGAGCCAGGTTTTGCCCTGATTTCAGCCCTTGCTCCGAGCCCCGTGGGGAAACGGGAACATGGGAAGCCGCTGGGACGTGGGATGTCTTTTGTCCCTGAGCCAGATCCTCAGGAAACACCAGCTCCCAGGAAACCTGGCCTTGGACTGCCCTGTCACGGGGGTTTGAGCCATGCCGAAAGGAACGTGGGAGCTCTGGGTAGCTCTGCTGTTGGGACCTGGATGCCACATTGTCCCCAGAGCCTAGCCGGACCCTGAGCAGGGCTCTCGCAGCAGCCCCCATCAACGTCCAGCAGGAGCTGCAGCTTTGTGGGATAAAGAAGGTTGTTGTACTGCTCATGAGTGGTAAAGCTCAACAGTAACTTGAGCCAGACATATACGGCCACAAGGCACCTAACCCTTACATGTGACCAGACTTGGTTAGGCAGGAAAACTGTTGTGTTGCAGGTATAAAAGGTGGTAAGTGCCTAGAATAAATGCCTTTTGTTCTACACCAGCGAAATGTGTCTGCACCTCATTTGCCCCTTCAGCACGAGAACCTGAGTAGCCCTGCCACACGGCTTCCCCGTGTGATGCCTTGGGAAGGCATTCCTGAAAGCCTTACCCTTGGCAGAGAGTTGCAGGAGCACTGGGAATGTGGAGACCAGCTCTGAGCTGATGGTCATAGTCCAGCAGCCCTCCGTGTTGCCTGCCGACGGCCCTCAGCTCAGAACAAAGGATGCTCTCCATGGCTCCTCAACCAACAATTCTGTGCGAGGTATCCCTGCTCCTCCACGCGTTAGCGAGGGTTGCCCAGTGCAGCCTTGCAGCCCCTGACCCCACTCCAGGCCACAGAAGGACAGAGCCCCTGAGCGGGGCTCCAGCAGCACCCAGGCCCTGTAGGGAAGTGCCGGCGCTGCCGGATGATACCCTTGTGATGCAGTGCATCACACAGTGACATCAGCCCATGTCACCTGGAACCCTGTTAGGTCACCACCGTGGAGAGGGCACGACTCGGGAACGGTGATAGGGATGTCCCTTCCTGTCCAGAGAACTGGTCACCTCACTTGTCTCCATTTTTTTTATTTCCCGCAGTTTCTGAGAAATCCATCAGGAAGCCCATGGAAGTAAATGAGGCGGAGGGGCTCTGAGCAGCGCTTATGCCATTCTTCTGGCCCGGTTTGGCCTAGTTCTGTGATTAAAGGGGCTGAGGGACCCATGGGCCCACACCTCTGGGCAGGCAGAAGATAGGAAGGGAAAAAGACAGGGAGGTGGGCCTAAATACACAACAGAGGCAACGAGCTATGGGAGAAAAAACTAATATGACAGCAGAATGCGAGATAACACAATTCAATACAGTATAATTGGAATTGAAGCTAAGAAGTCGAATAAATGAGAGCATCCGAAAAGCAAAGGCCTGGCTGTGATGCTGTAGGCGGGATGGCTGGGAAGCACACACCACAGAGATGAGCAGAAAAAGAGACAGGGAAGGCAAAAAAGAGAGGCCATCCCATGACTCCCAGTCAATCTTATCTCTCCCCCTTACTGGAGCATGGAAATGGAACAGCAAAGTCTTCTGGGTGCTGAAATTCCTTCTGTAGTTTCTCTTCTGAAACGGGTACCTGGAACCATCAGCAGTCCACGGAACTGCAGCATTAACTCTTCAAATCCCAGTGCGCTACATGGTGCTATGATGTGGAATACCGATAACAAGAATCATTAAACCATGACAGCCCGCAGGAGAGCAGCAGCCCGTGTGTATCCACGGGGACGAAGGAGCACGTTTTGGTTGAGGACGTAGCCCAGGCTCTATCTCATAACATTCCCAAGTCTTTCATTTCAAGAGCCATGTCAGCAGGACTACCACATCTGAATGCAGTGCACACAGACGCACGTGGTCCCACCTCAGTCAGACTGCAGCAAGTGGGCTGCAGGCCAAGAGTGAGTTTGTGCAGCGCTGCCTATAGAACTGGGCCCTTGGTCTCTTTGCAGCTGCTGAAAAGCAGGAGTACAGCAACTACTTTGCGTTGACAGCAGTGTCAGCAAAGACAAGGGTAAAACAGTTCGGCACAGAAAAACACTTAAAACGATTGTGGCTACTATTGGTTACTTCAGATCTGCCTTCCTAATTAAAGCTACGAGGAGATTCTAGTAATTGCATAATGTAGAAAACATTCACCTGCTTTGAAAGCTTGGGTCTCCTGCAGCACTGTGTAGCTCTTGATCCCGCAGAAACAGCACAGCTGTTTATTTTTTTTATTAACTTCTAACCCTTATTCCACACTTGCTCATTTTTTTGTGGACATCTGCTTGTCCTCCCCTCCGCAGAGATGAAGCTCAGAAGGAGGACGGAGGGGAGTATCTTGGTGCCTGCCTGTCACATCCCAGTCATCTCATGGAATGAGATGGTCTGGCCTTGTGTAGAGGCCCTGGCTTCTTTGATGTTTGTTAAATCTGTTTTTCTTTTGCTGGGAGTTTCTTATCCTAACAGAACAACCCTACAATATGTTTTCTAACCCCTAGCACTATGCCCACATTGTTTGGAACATTTAACAACTATTGCAGTTTTGCAAGAAAGAATTAATCACATAATTCAGGAATAACGTTTCTAAAACATGCTACTAACATACACAGTATTTCTACTTCTGAGATCAACTACTTCTAAGAACAAGTTACAGAATACAAGTACTTCTTCAAATCATTTGCCCTTTTTAATATCTAATGCAGAAACAACACTCCATTCCCACAAGAGCAGGTGTCAGCTTCTTTCTCATTCAACACATTTTCTGATTAGTTCTGCACTGTGTGTTCTTGTTCAAGAACTGTGGCACAAGGTTTGGACTCCTTGACAGCACAGAACATGGAAGGGAGGACAAGCTGTAGGCTCTTTCATACAGTGACATGGGAGCCCTCCTCTCCCTGGTGGCAGCCAGCAGCCAGCCTTGCTGGCCAGTCTCATCCAGGGATGCTGCAGGCCAGGCAGCACTGCTGCTGCCAGCTTCCCTCTGGAGACAGCAGGGATCAAACCAGAGAGATCCCAGCACCTTCAGAATCACAAATACTAGACAAAGCTGGGGTCTGCGAGGAGAGTTCCAGCTGGTGGGATCATCTTTATAACCAGAACAGACATGCAAGAAGAGCGAATGTGAGCTGGGATCCCAGTGCTTACTCTGCAGGGATGGTAGTGTGACACACAATGCTTCCATATGCTGTGAGATCCCTCTGTGAGCTGTTTACCTCTCTTTTCTCTGCTGCTCTGCAGTTCTTGTGTAGAGGATCAGAAAGTACGTGAGTGGTGACTTCTCCTCTTTATCGCCAGACTAGTTCCACTCCTGGACAACTTGACCTGCAACATGTATTAAAATGTACAGAAGGAGCTGAGCGTGAGAAAGAGGTTTTCTGCCTTGCTTTACATGCTCCTAGAAACGTTCTGCTCCAGGCTGCACAGCCTGGACTGCCTCTGTCAAGATGTCATCATCTGAGAAGGATGCAAAGGGAGGACAGGTGCAGAAGCAGAGGTGGAGGGGTAGAAGAGGGCAGAAAATAGGGATTTAAAGGAAGGGAAGCATGATGAAAGTGACACAGCTGATACCCTGCTGATATAGCAGAAGTATGAAATGGGGAACAGAAGAAGAAACTTTTAAGAAGCCATACATCAATTCAGTGCTGTGAATTTCTTTGGGTTCCCTTAGCCAAGCACAGCAGCACTGATGGGCTATAGCAGATGGAGGCACTGTAGCTCCTCTGTCTCTGCCCAGCCCCATAGGATTTCACAACAACTGATGGGCCACGGCAGGCTCTTCTGACCTGTGGGTGGACCTTTGGGCAGATTCAGTCTCAGAATCACAGAACCACAGAACCACAGAATCACAGAATCACAGAATCACAGAATCACAGAATCACAGAATCACAGAATCACAGAATCACAGAATCACAGAATGGTGGATGCCGGAAGGAACCTCTAGGGATCACCTCATCAGGCCGTGTCCAACCGGTGGCACAGCCCAGCCTGTCCTGCAGCCATCCCCCACCCCCTGCCATCATTGCAGCAGTTCTGCCCCACCAGGTGACTCGGCCACAGTCAACAATTAAGATGTTGAAGAGCACCGGTCCCAAGATGGACCCATGGGGGACACGGCTTGTGACCAGCCCCTACTTGGACATAGAGCCACTGCCAACTGGCTGTGATCATCCAACCTAGTTCTTATCCTTACATTGCTTCATGAGGCTTTTCTCTTGTCAAGTGCCAGATCTGCTTTTGTTCTTGATATGCTTATTTATACATCTTTAATATTGTCTGACTTGATTTGGCATGCCACCGTAACATCAGTGTAAGAGTACATTTACTTTTGCATTCTCATTTTTACCCATCTTGTTTTCTGCTTGAACACGCTGCACAACGAACATGCAGTCTCTGAAAAGAACTAACTGTTCCTCCAAGATGTACAACCTCGTGATGTTGTCATGCAAAATATGGGAAGAAAGCTCTCTAACTTCAACGTTAGAAAACCAACGTTCCTTTATTCCTCACGATATGTACCAGGCAACTTGATAAATCAAGGACGTGCTCTCGCAGTTCAGGTTCTACACCTAAAATTAAGACATAGATATGTAACTATTGGCATGCATTTTCCAAGAGCTCAGTACAAGCTCGTGTCCTTCTGGGCACGCACAGCTGCATCCAAAGCAATTGCGTGCCCCGTTTCCTCTGCTGTACTTCTCCTTCAGCTTCATCACAGTGAATTCTTCCCTGACCTTGAGCTGTTTTTCTCCCTTTTGGCAAATTTCCACTACTTGTTCTGCCACAACGAGCAACTTTCTATCTTGGTGCACTGGAACCCACGTGAAGCCCAAGAAAAAAGTCCTCGTGTGGATGCAAAGATAAGTCTATCTCAACTCCCCAGGGCTGCTGCGAAGCAGGACAGCTGAGAAACACACGGCTGTTTGCATATCAAGCAGAACATAACCGGCAAGTTTTAGAAGCAGCGTTCCCTGCTTGCCTTCGCAAACATAACGCGTCGGTCCAGAAACTAAACTCCCGATCGGTACCGCTAAAGCAGCCCGTATCACTGCACACTGCACACTGCACACTGCGCGCCCCGCGCCCCGCGCCCCGCAGCCGCACAGCCCCATCAGCGCCGAGCCCCAGGCGGGGCGGAAGTAGCAGCGGAAGTGGCGGCCTGGCGGCCGCACGTGACGACCGGCCGCACGTGACTGGGACAAGATGGCGGCCTTCCCCTGGTGAGGCTCCGGGGCCCGCATTTCGCGGAGCGCCGTCCCGTCGAGGTGGTGCTGGGGGAGGGCCGCGTTTCGGGCTCCCGCTGAGTCGTGAGGGTCGGTCTTCGGCTTCCGCGTACCCGCAGCTCAGGGGCTGCGGCGTTGATGCGGGAGACGCTCCCTTTGCGCGGATGGGCGGTGGGGAGCGGCGTCTGCCTCGCCCTCGGGAAGAGAAAAGCGGGCGGGGGCCGGGAGTCCCTGCCGCTGTCGTCTGCGGCTTTGTGGGTTTTTATTTTCCCGAGGTTAGCAAGAAAGCTAGATGAGGACGGTTCACTTTTTGCTTGATTCGGTGATGGCGCCGTGGCTGGTGCCGCTCTCAGAAGGAGCGGGTGAGGTACAGCAGCGCCCGGGAGTGTCACTGTTGGCCTCCGCAGGGCAGGCGTGGGGCCGGGCTGGGACATGTGGGCTCTGCCTGGCAGTGAGGGAAGATGTTTGTAGTTATTTCTTTCTTCTCCAAAACTGTTCTGCTTTCCCAGCGAGCTGTTGTTTTGTTTTGTAAGACCTGTTCTCCTGCTGCAGCCGAGTTACGGTGTAATTAACAAGCCATCGGCTGAACGCAGAGTCGAACAGAGGAAAATGCCGGAGTTAGTGGTAATTAGTGGGCTGATGAGGTGTTCCCTTGTGTGTGTGTGTGTGTGTATACGTATATATGTATAATACTTTGTGCTGCAGGTAACTGAAAGCTTGTGTTGCTGTAGCTAAGAAAACGTGTGTCTGTAAGGCATCAAGTGAGTGTCAGCACTTCTGCTGTTTACTGGGGTTGGATCCTGTGTAATTGGTGACCCTACAGAAACTAAACAGAATAAGTATGGCTATAAACCTGAGCCTGTGGTGGGCTGTGTGCCTACAGGATGCCAGTGCTGGGGGGAAGGGAGAGGTTCTTGCTGGGCAGGAGGGGGCTGGCAGTCTGGCTGGTGCTCGAGATTGATGCCACATGCAGTGATTGTTGTGTATGGAAAAAGACTCCAAGCTGCTGGGGAATCTGCCTGTTGCCTGAGGTGCATCTTGTTGTGTGCACCAGAAATGGAACCTAGCTTGGTGTGGCTAATGGTGTTTTTTCTTTTTCTTTTCTTGCGGGAGTTTGTTGTGAGGCTGTTTAGTGAGATTGGAAAGCTGAAAGCAGGCTCCTCTGATCCCTGTGCTGGTTCCAGTTGTGCTGAGCACTTTATCATGTTGTAAATGTACTTTGTAAAGGGCTATTGTAGGGGAAGCAGCTTTTCTTCATTGCTGTGTGTGCTTGTCCAGTGATGCCTTACGTGACTATGAGAATACAATTGATACCTTCCTGGGAATGGTGTGCCATGTGTGAGCTGTGAGCTGCTTACTTCTCCACCATTGATTGGGAGAAATGTATAAAGAAGAGGTATGGAAATACTGGCAGAGCTGTGACAGAGCAATAGAAATGTGGTATTCTCCCTTTTCTGCCTTCCTACTTTGTCAGACATAATTTAAAAGCATGCTTACTTAGATATTTCTGTTTCAGCAAAAAAATGTAGGGCAGTTGTTCTGTTTTACAAAAGAGCAGCGTCCTAAGCTGCAGTTGATAAAAATGGTGTGTCGTACTGCTAGTTCCTAGTGGCAACAGGATTTCACTCAAATACTTTCATTTATGTTGTTTTCAGGAATCAAGTTGTTTTGTTTAATAGACGTGGAGACCATAGTTCTCACGGCACTCTCTTAAATTCAGACTGAAATATCTATGTTTTTATGGTTCTTTTTTCCACTTGATGGCGTACTTAATTTTCATAGGAGAAGCAAAGCTTATCCACCATGTAAGTATATGATCACAGTACATGAGCACAACTGCTTAGATTTCTTCCCTTGTGTTTTCACACCTACCATTTCCCTTCGCTCGGTTTAAGAGATGTGTTCAGTGATTTCCATCAGCCCCTCTCGTTATGCTCTGTTAAACTGCCCGTTCTGCACTCGTTGAAACGGAAGAGAACCCAACTGCAGAATGCAACTGAATGCTTGCGAGGAAAATGCTTTCAGTTTATGTAAGAAAGAGAAAAAATTGCAGTATACGCTCTGACTTCTTTTCCACTGGATATTTCTTTTTGTAAATGTAGGTGCATCTGTGTAAATACGTGCTTCTCTGTTCACAAGTGATTATTTATATGTGTATATACTCACCCTTCTATCTTGCTTTTTAGGCATGCCAGGTCAAGAAATTATGCTTCAGAATCTGATGTCTGCAAAGTAGAATCTGTGCCCTTGGATTTTGGTGACTACCATCCACTGAAACCCATTACAGTGAGTTTCTTTTTGTGTGTTTGGAAAGCAAACGTGTAGTAAAACTGCTGGTTTTCCTTCTCCTTTTAAAAGTAAAAGGTTTTGAAATTGGTGGTGGTGCTACTGAAGTGTCCAGGTTTACTCCGTTGTTCATCCTTTATAGACATTTGCTGGTACTGCTGTGTCAAAAATGATCCTTTTCCGATTGATAGAGCATTTCAACTTGTGGGTTTTCTTGATTCCGTTAAGTGCTGAATAAGGAATAAGTTGGAAATCAAATAATTGTATCACAAATGACCTGCTTTGTGGCTTGATGTAAGATTTGTTTTGGATGAACTTCCAGTCAGCTGTATGCTGTAAAACACTTAAACTTTGATGTATGAGAAGTTTTTAAAAGTATAGGTGTACAAAAAAAAAAAATCCAGTTTCAATGAGATGATAGCATTATGCTCAGTTTTTGTTGTTCAGCCTGATACCACATAGTCTGGGGCATCCCTCTGGCCATTTTGGGTCAGCTGCCCTGGTCCCGTCCTGTGCCAGCTTCTTGTGCACCCCAGCTCCTTGCTGTCAGGGCAGTGCACAAAGCTGGCAAGTCCTTGACTCAGTATAAGCTTGGCTCTGCGTCATCTCAAACACTGGCATGTTATCAACGGTTTTCTCATCCTAAATCCAAAACACCACAGGTACCAGCAGCTGTCAGGCAGAAAATTAACCCTGTCCCAGCCAAAACCAATACACGGGAAATAGCAAGGAAGAAGTTGAAAGAGAGAGAGGAAAAAACTAAAAGAGAGATACTGGAAATAAATTTAGAATGAGTATTCTTAGAGTTCTGTAGACTCAGAATTGGAAGAAAAGATGTCATGGAAATGTTAGTGAAGAGTGCCTCTGGATTCAGAAATGTGCTTCTACTTAATGCAGTAGCTGATGCTGAAGGCTTTGTGGTAGATGAGTCCTTGCTTCCTTTGCACTGTTATGGTTTATGTTGTCTGTAATGCTTCATTTAAAAGACAGGGGAAGACTTTTTTTTTTTTTTTTTTTTTTTTTGACAAGTTTTGAACTTTTCCAGGTTACCGAATCCAAGACCAAGAAGATGAGCCGGAAAGGAAGTACTTCTTCTACCTCTTCTTCTTCTTCTAGTTCTGTGATGGATCCACTGAGCAGTGTGTTGGATGGTACCGATCCCTTGTCACTCTTTGCAGCGGCTGCAGATCCTTTGGCTACCACTGCTTCCATGGTAATACTGTAGGACACTTAACTGAATAAAAGGAGCCAAACAACCAAGCCAGCCATGGAGAAAATATTTGTCTCACCAATTAGAAGCTTAATGTTAAGCTTGGAGAATATACTGTACTAATAGAATGAAGTTTTTCCCTTTGTGTTTCATGTTGATGTATATTTTTAATATGGTAACTGTGGAAGGATCAGTAAACACTTGAAGCATTGAGTTAACCTTTATCAGTTTTCTCTTTTTTTTCCCTAGATTTGTTAAAATGGTTTTAACATCTGCTCTCATGCTCTCCTCATAGGATGGCATACGAAAGAAACGGGATAAAGATGACAGCTCAGCACTAGGAAGTGACTTTGAACAGTGGTCAAGCAAACGTGGTGAAATACTTGCTAGATACACAACAACTGAGAAGCTCTCTATTGTAAGTGGAAGCTCCTCCAATTTTGTTTATTATTTATGTGTTTATTATCATCCTATAATGGGTTTTAGGTGCCACTGTTTTGTAACCATTTCCTGAGTAAATATTGCACGTTTTAATGTTGTGAGCTGTGGTGCATCCTTTCTGTCACTTCTGATTGTTTAGGAACAGAGACCAAAAGTCTGTTGAGCCGTCATTTTATTGTTTTCTAACAACAGAAATAACTTGTAGTTTCAGGTCCATGTCTAAATTATTAGAGCCTTCGTTAGCATTGTACTATCCTGTGCATTCTTGGAATGCTGGTGAGTACATGTTCTCTGAAAATGTGTGTTTTCTGTTTCTTCACAGAATCTGTACATGGGATCTGAAAAAGGTAAACGGTTTCTCTGTGTCTAACCAGCAGTGTTCCTTAAGTAGGGTGCGAGCGACAGACTTGTGGTCGAGAACAGTTGAAACGTAATCCTGCCCTCACATACGCTTGGCTGTCTGCTGTTTTTGTCAGTAAGACAAGCTGGATTTCTACTTAAAATAACTGCTGAAGACAAAACGTCTGCCTGGTCTTGTATTCCTGTAAGCTAATGAATTCAAGTGCGAGAATCACTCGGAGTCAAAAATTTCAGGTTAGGTGTAGATCTTAGCGATTGCAGCGGTAGCAGTTCTTAGTCGTTATTGCAAGGAGGGCGCGCGCCCCCTGTTGGCAAAGGAGGAATTGCGCACCGGTCAGCAAAACCCATTCTGTTCGGTGCCCGAACTCCAACGCAGGTAATGCTCTCCTGGCACTCGCCCACTGGTGAGCGGCTCAGCTCACAGTATCCCCGACGCTGTTGCTATGATCCATTCCCATATAAGGTCTGTTACCAACCTGTTGATTTTTGGTATGTTTTGTACTTTCCTATGGAGATAGGAGGGCAGTGAATGTCAGGTGTGAGCGCATTTGTTCTGTCCTGTGCTGGGCTCTCCCCACCCTGCCTCTTTACCTTTATCTTGTGCCTGTCTCAATTCTAGCCAAGTCAGAACACCTCCAATCTTAACTTTTTACTCTGTTCAGCAACTTTGTTAGTGGAAGAAAAACAGCTGTTTCACAAGAGGATTAGAAGTTCAGGCAAGGCCTACACTATATACAGAAAATACTGGGAACTTCTACTGCAAAAACACCATCTACATCTCGCACGTGATTATGTGCTATGGAAGAACATGTAATTCACTGCCCCTCGTTGCAGCTTAAAACTTTCTTGTATTTAGAATTAATGATAATGTGTTGAGGATCACGTTTATCATCTCTTCTGCTTGCTGGAAGGGAAAGCAAGCAAATCCCATAGGAACTTGTTCAGCCTGTGCAGCATTTAAGCTTCTGCAGAAAAATGAAATGCTTTGGATTGAGAATGGTCAAACACTGGAGCAACGTGTCGAAAGAGGGCATGAAATCTCCATCTTAAATAATGTTAAATTGGTTGGATAGTCTGTTATAACCTGCTGTAACTTCAAAATCAGGCCTGTTTTGAGGAGTGAAGTTGAGCTTTTCTAACATAAATTATCCTATGGCTTTGTCCTTACCAACAGAGGTTGTATGTTCAAAACAGAGGTGGGATCAAATGCTTGCTTTCAGTAATAGCTACCAAACAGACGGAACCACCTGTCTTCTGTCACTGAAGTAGCTGAGTTTGTCAGGCTCCTTCCGATTTGTTTCCGTTTTGAAGTCCAGGTGTTCAAATGTTAATCTCAAACACGTCATCTTTTATAGGAAAAGCTACAACTAGTGGCTCAGCAGTTTCTGAAAAAGTGAGGACAAGGTTGGAAGAACTGGATGATCTGGAAGAGGTAGGAAAGTTTCTGATTCAATTACATCAATCATCATCAAGTGAAATAAGCTTCTTAATTAAGATTTCATAGTTTTTTATATTATATTTAATATTCAATATATTTATAATTAGTATTGTACTTAATATTCAAATTATTCTCAAAGTGCAGTATTTTACAGAGAGTGGATGAGGCATTTGTTTCCTAATACCTGAATCTCTAGGTTACTTTTACTGTGGCTTTGGATAATGTTGTTTTGAAGCCTCCTAACGAGCTTCAGTTTGCCATTTGCCTTAGCAAGCACAATTCTGATGGTCACACAATGGATTCTTTGAGCAGAAAAATACAGTATTCCTTGCCAGAGAGTAATGTGTACCATTGTGTGAAACTGTAGCTGCATTAAGTACATTCTTTTTTCTCTTCATCCGTAATTGTTCTTTGTTACCTATGATTGTTTCTAGACATTGAGATCATGAAATCTGTTTTGTAATGCAGCTTGTTATATAGATCAGAATTAGTCCTAAAAGTAGTTTTTTTCTCTGCTATTTCTAACAACTGTTCCAGAAACTACTTCTGGTCTTCTGCATGCATTTATAACCACCCGTTTCCTAAAACCTGAATAACTATTTTGCCTTCCAGTGCGTTCCTAGCTCATTTCTCATATGCAAGCTTTTTATAAGGTTTGTAAGTGTGATTCTGATCTCTGTCTTGCTGTTTGCTCTGCAGTTGTAGTTTGTTGAAAAAGAAAGATTATAAAGTTTAAAAGAAGACTGTCAAGTACTTGAGATTGTTGTTGTTTGGTTTTGCTTTTTTTTTTTTTCCTAATGGCTACAAGAAGAAAGGCTAAGTGAACTGTATTTAGCCTTGAGAAAAGAAAACTGAGAGGGGACCTGATCCAGGTCTATAAATATCGGAGGTGTGGAGGGCAGAGTGGTGAGGCCAGACTCTTCAGCAGTGTGTGGAGACAGGACGAAGGGAAACGGCCGGAAACTGCAGCATAGGAAGTTCTGCACAAATGTGCACAACAACTTCTTTATGGTGAGGGTGACGGAGCACCGGAACAGGCTGCCCAGGGAGGTGGTGGAGTCTCCTTCTCTGGAGATGTTCAAGTCTCACCTGGATGCCGACCTGTGCGACCTGCTGTAGGGAACCTGCTTTGGCAGGGGGATTGGACTCTATGATCTCTGGAGGTCCTTTCCAACCCCTATGATTCTGTGATTCTGATTCTGTGTAATAATTATTTTGCCTTCCAGTGTGTTCCTAGCTCATTTCTGATATGCAAGCTTTTTATAAGGTCTGTAAGTGTGATTCCGATCTCTGTTTTGCTGTTTGCTCTGCAGTTGTAGTTTGTTGAAAAAATAAGATTGTAAAGTTTAAAAGAAGACTGTCAAGTACTTGAGATTTAAGCTTTTGTCGTTGTTTGGTTTTGCTTTTTTTTTTTTTTCCTAATGGCTACAATACAGCTGTTTCTTGCTGTCAAGCAATTTTTTAGGAACTTGCTGGCAAAACGCGTTTTGTCTCCTATGCTGCTGCTACATAGGTCCTAATATGAATCTGTATAGTGTTAGGATAGCAATTTTATATGATATATATAATAGTGTACCACTGAAATAGTCTGATTTCTGACTGTGCAGACAGTGTTTGAGTACCAGCATGTGTCTTGAAAACCAAAGTGGTTGTGATGCATCCCCATGTAAATGCCAGAGGTGTGGATGATGCAAAGTTAAGGGAGAATAAGGATTTTTTTTTCTCCCCTCAGTGATCTGACACTGCTTTTCCCCTTCTCTCTCTGCCTCACTAAGCAGACTTGTGTTTTCTTGTCAGGGGTCGCAGAAAGAGCTGTTGAACTTGACTCAGCAGGATTACGTGAATCGAATTGAAGAACTCAACCAGTCTTTAAAGGATGCTTGGTCCTCTGATCAGAAAGTAAAAGCTCTGAAAATAGTCATTCAGGTAAGTTTCAAGTGGTTTTCTTCTGTGCCGTTCTGGTGGGTTTGGTGGTGTGATTTGTCCTATTTCTTTCAAAAGGAAAATAGAGTTTCTGTTAGTTTTCTATTTATTTTTTAGTCTGCACTGAAATTCATTTCTTTTGGAGTTTTATGACTTCTGACAACAGTTAAAAATCTGACTTGTTATGTAGTGAAATCTTTTCTGGGGTTTATTGAAATACTACATGGAGGAAATTCTATAATCTTTAGATGCTGTTCGATGATCAGTCAGAAGTGGCATACCTACTTTTAGAGAAGCTTCCAGTACACATGCATTTTTATGTACACAAGTTCACACACGTTTTTATGGCCTGATGTAGAACAGCAGTATTGACTGGAGGTTTGAAAAAACAAAAGAAAGAAAAGTAGGATGACTCTAGGTTTTTATTTCAAAACTGCTTATGAAAGGAGTGTGCCTTTCTTTATATCTTCTGTCAAACAGTTTGAGTGTTTACAGTTTGTCTCAAATAGTACTGAACCAACTGCTGCTATTTCTCTTTTTCAAAACTGTTAGTGTGTTATAGACTGGCCATTAACTAATTCATGTTTTTCTAATTCTGTACGAGGTGGAAGTGACCACAGTCTGCTTACTGGAATTTTGGTTTGTTGTGGAAAATAGATTGTTCAGAGAGAGCTGTTGGAATGGCAGTTACTTTGTTCAGAGTGTCAAACCAAACAGGATTACTGTTAAGACAAGTTTATTTATGCTGCCTGGTAAAGGGGTGGCTAAATTCAAACTTTCTTGTGCTACTCCTGAATAAATTAAAGCAGTCAGTTTCATAGTATTCTGAAAGAGAACCTTGAGTTTTTGAATTATTGAATGGTATTTGATAGTGCTTCGTGCCATGCAGTGTAGCTATACCTTAAAGTCTGGTAGCTGTTGAACTTTATCTTGCAATCCTAACGTTTTTCAAGATGACAGTGTTAAAATTAGAGCTGGAAAGATGGAGGTTTGCTTTTGAGTACTCTTCTGTCTCTACCTATAAGATGGTTCATGTTGCCATAAGTTATGTTAACAGTTATCCCCAGAGGTAGGAAGAGAATAAAAATTTGTGTTTAGTTTGCTAGTATAAATGGAACATGAGTGGAATGTATGCTTCAGCAGCTTGGCATACCTGAAATCTGCCTTTTCTCAGGTTTTTTGGAATGAAAGCATAGGAAAAACTAACCCACATACTCTTTTACCTCTAATACTGTACTGTTTTAATACTTCTTCTTTTCTTCAATCATTTTACTGCAGTGATACTCCAACATGCTGATCTCATCATGTTTGTGTTGTGTCTTATCAGTCCTTCTCATACCAGGCGTGGATCAGATAGTTTAGGTCTTAAGAGCAAAATGTAACAACTAGGGAAAGATAAGGGATAGGATCATTAATACAATTGTGCTGGGTTGGAGTTACCTGAGTACTGTATTTGTATGTGTAAGGAGACATTCAGAAGTAGTAATTGCAGCTTGCCACCTACTTGCTTATTATTAGCTCTTACTGCTCTGTGGATGTAAATCTGAAGGGCATGAAGTGATGTGTTTGAGGATTTTGATTAGGGTACGTGGGATGGGATTTCCATTTAAAAGAGTGGACAGAAAAAGGATATGAAAATGTATCTGGTAAAAGATAATAATAGTAAATAATGTGTAGTTAATACTTTCCTCTAAGGCATGGAGTTTTTCTTTTTTCTTCTCTTCTTCCCTCCCCTGTACAATAATGGCTTTTTGAAGCATCAGTGTTTTTCTCCATCCAAACTTACTAAGGGAATAGAATCGCTTGATTTAGGACCCTTGCAAACTACAGGAAATTCAATTGTTAAAACGTTATTTCTTTTTAACTTGTCTGCTATCTTTCGGTTTGTTTCGCTTAAGGTGGTGAGCTGTTAAAGGGGCTCAGAGGGGAATGGGAGGAGATAATGACATCTTTTTAAAAGCTGCAAAAGTGATGTAATGCTAATAGTCATCTGGTGGGTTTATGTTAAGTCAAGATTTTTTTTTTTTTGTGTTGGGTACTCTTGTGAAAACAGCAGTAACTTTAGCTTAAATTGTGGTAAAGACAATAAAGGAAATGAAACACAGATAAGGGGAGATCAGAAAATGATGCATGACTTAAAGTGGCTCATTCTAATGTAATAATATGAAATCAGCAAATTATTCTGGAAAAGAAGTTAAAACTTTGTGAAGTGTGTGAATGTTTTTAATGGAAAGCAGCATGGAATCTTTGGAGGAGGGGAAAAAAAGACCAAGGCATATATTAATAATTTGTGCATTAATATTTTTAGTGTTCTTTTACAAATGACATCACTAATGTTTTTCAGGTAAGGCGGTTTCTAAGACGGGGTTCAGTCCTTCATTTTAGAAAAGTAATATCAAAACTGAGTATGGTTATCTTGGTGTTGTCTGTATATTTGCACTTTGTGTTTGAATTTTGTACAGCAGATGCACCTAATTAATGGAGAGACTGGTAAGAATGAGATGGGCATTGGGTTAATTAATGTGAACATCAAGATGAAGCATAAAGGAGTCTAAAAATAACCAAGTAATTCTATGCTTAGAAAACAAGACAGGGTAGAAATCTAACCGTGTTGCTCATTCTTCCTAGTAAAGAGCATAACTTTGTCTTGTATCCTCTTAATGAATTAAGAAGCTTCCTTGACATCAGGCTGTGATTATGCACACACATATATATGTATATATAGCCTATAACTATTAGTATAACCCTTTCTGCTTTGGGTGTGAGGTGTGAATGCACACTCACATGTCTTTCTGGTGCAGACTTGTTCTTTCATGATAATAAAGCAGAGACGCAAAGCACACCCCTCATCAAAGCTTGTTCAAATGTTATGATCGTGGGGTGTCAGATTGCTATGTGAATTTCTGGAATATAATGAGAACCTGCAATTTTTTTTACTTATTCCATTGAGACTGTTGAAGGGATGGAGGTGACAGAGACTCCTCTGCTGCTCAGTCTTACAGAGAGCAGAGGCCACATCTGGCTGATGCTGGGATGAGGTGGGATTCTGTCCCACAGTCATGTGGCTCTTCAGGTGGAAGCTGATCCATTCTGAATAAACCTCTGCCAAAGTTTTTGACTGATATGAACCAGTTGGTCTGTTTCCAAAAGGTTTGAGCTGGTGAACTGCAAAGATTTGTTTGAAAGCTCATTAGCTAAATTTTTAACATTTTTGCTTAGTTTATTATCAGATTTTTTGTTTCATATGTGGGGCTTAAGCTGAGGGTGAGAAATCAGAAAATGCCCTTTTTAAGGAAGGAGTCTTTTTATGCAGCTTCTGGAATAGAACTGTTTGAATAAATGCACAAGTCTGCAGAGTCATCTGAAATTCTGCATTATGGATTACCTTGTGTAAAGAAAAAACAGCTCTGTGACTAATTGTGTTGGAAATGAAGAATAATTTGAAAAATAGGGTACCATGGATGGTTATTTTAAAGTTTCTTCTTTTTGGTGGGAAATTGTTACTTCCATCTGTAGGTATTGATCCACTCTGATGGAACAAAAGCATGAATTTTAATTGTTGTCTATTTTTCTTTTCCCTTTCTAGTGTTCAAAGCTTCTTTCAGACACCACAGTAATCCAGTTTTATCCAAGTAAATTTGTCTTAATAACAGATATACTTGATACTTTCGGTAAGTATAGTTGCTTTGTGTTGGGTGGTGGGTTTTTTTTTTTTTGTTTTTATTTTTTTGTACAAAGGTAAATTATCTTAAAACACTGAAATGGTTCTCTTTTAACAGTAAATATTTTTCCAATGTGCACATTTGGAAACTATTGATACAAATGTATTTTGTAGTTGTTCAAAAACTCACATTAGTGAAGACTTGAAAATAAAAATATTTTGGAGCAGTTCTGTGTTTTATGTGATAGTGAATGTCCACAACAAAACCTTGGGGAAAATCCATGATCTCTGAATTTCAGCATTTAAAATGCTGTAATTATTATGAAAATACCTCATTTCTGACTTGAGCTTCATAGAATCATAGAATCATAGAATCTTGAGTTTAAATATTTCATTCTTTGTACTTGAAGTCTGATAATTTTTCTTTAGCTGAGCAGGGACTATGAAGTGATCTAAATGTTACTGAATTATTTTAGTTTTATTATTTTTAAATTATCCTTCATGTGAAACTGTCATCCACTTAATGTTTTTCTATTGTTTTTCTGCTGTTACGGAAGGCTTGTGGTGGTGGTTGAAGTTCAAGGGCATTGATATTTGCCAGGATGTGCTATGACACAGAGCAATTGTTCTGTCAGATCTTGCTTCCTCTTTGCTCTTTCCTGCTTTCAGTGAAGTTGCTGAAGATAAAATAATATCCAGGCCCAGCAAAGGCAGGACTCTAGCTGTCCTTTTCTGACCTGGATGCATCTTCTGCACGTTGTGGAGACAGATAAATGTTTTACAGTGTGCAAAGTGCTAAATGCTGGCTACTGATGCTTCGGTCTCACTAGAGGGCAGCACGATGTTAGCATGCTGTAAGGTTTCTTCTGGGTGATTTCAGTGTATGTTAATCAACACTTTATGTGTTACAGTTTGTTAAAAATGTTTACTGGGGTTTTTTTGTTTGCTTGTTTTAACCAGGTAAACTAGTGTATGAAAGAATTCTGTCAATGTGCATGGACAATCGTGTCTCTTCATCAGGTAGCTTTGTTTTTTTTCTTCCTAATGTCCTGTGAAATAAATCATATCGAAACCGATTTGAGAAGAGTTAACCTGGACCCCTGCCTTTATCTCTTGCAAAAACAGTTCTGCTTTGGATCTAGTAAATTTTAGTTTTAAATAAAGTAAAGCGTCCATTGCTTGTAGCATCCACCATTCATAGTGTTTTTGCAAGTTTACCTTTTAGCTGTGAAGAACATATCTGAAGTGTAATAAAATGTGCTTGTGGTTTTGGTCTTGCTAAATGTAAACTGGGTCTTCCTGAGATTTGAGTTCACAAAGAATCATTTCTAAGCACAGAGAGAGTTAAATATGAATTGCCGAATTACATGAGGGAAGATTTTTTTTTTTTCTTTTCTGTTAGCATGTGCTGTCATCTTAAACTACTGCTATTTAAAAGTTTAATTTGTATAACTTTAACAGACAAAGCTGAGAGGCTCAGTTTTCAGTAAATAGATGTTTTTGTTAATAGTTCTGCTCTCATTAAGGAAGAATTTTGGAAGAAGGAGCAGGCTGGAGTTTGCTTTACTAAACTAGTGTGGTCTTTTGAGTTGGGCCCTTCTCATTTTTTAATTTTTTTTTTTTTTCAGTTGAAGTTTCAACATGGGTGTAAAAGTGTATATTTAGCAGTTATGATACTGTGCATTTAGTATGTGTACATGAGATTCAAAACATTTTTCTTATGTAGTGGATACTGCAGTAGTAATATTGGGTTGCAGGCATAAGTTTTGAGGCAGCAGCCTGAAAACAGCTGATACTTATTAAACTTGCATAAAGTACTTAAAATACATTTGCTTGTTGCAGAAGTGAGAAACTGTTCTTATAAACATTAACGAAAGCAGACAGTTCCTGTATCACAGCCCAATTCCTAAGCATGATAACCTCCTTTTGGAGGGGTGATCTCATGCTGCAGTGATGCTGGGAGAACCGCAGGTGGGAGCTCGTAGAGCAGCTCTAAAAGCATGGGGAGAAGGAAGATCTTCCTTCTTGCCATGCATGCCTTTCTGAACCCCAGAAGCTTTCAGGCCCAGCCTCTCTGGCCTCCGAGACAGATCGAGAACTGCTTTGGTCTAAGCTCAGGAAGAACTGCTTGCTATACGAAACCTGCGTCTATCTTGTGGCTTCTCTAGCCTAGGAAGTGGGATACTTCCACGTGGAACAGGACCTTCTTTCTTTCTGAGGGCATGGATAAGACAGCACTGGTGTTCTAAAAATGTTACACAAGGAGTTCATGAGCAGATATTTGCTGCAGTCGCTGCTTGTTTAGCCTTATTCTGTGAGGACTTACCCTTCCCGACCGTCTGGGATCTGTGGGATCCCAGAAGCTTGTTTTGTCTTCTGATTCAAGTAACTTAGAGAAGGAAGAGGCATGCAATTGTGTGCCCAGCTGACCAGTGCACTATCCCCATAACCCATCTGTTCCACTCTAGGGTGACAGCTTTTTCCTGCTGGCAGCTGGTATATACACAGCCCCAAAGCTCTTGAAAAGACTGCACTGCAGCGTTGGGTGTTAAGCGTGCAAGAACATGTGTTGTGTTAGTGTCTAGTATTTCCTGCTCCTCCTTCCAAGATCATTCTTAAAGTCTAATTTTTTTAAAATAATCTTTAAGAGTGAAGAATTTGAGTGCTAGAACATAATTTACCAGCTATGTATATATGCATGCTGTAGATAAAAGCAGAGTAAGAAGTAATGGTTATGGGGAAGCAGGGGTTAGATTTTCTCAGACACTAGAGCTAACATTAGTTTTGAGAGCTTGACTTCAGCTTGGACTGAAATGTTACATAACACAAGTTGGAAGCTCTAGTTGCCTTTTCTAGCTGCACATCTACTCAGTTCTTACTACTGTAAGAAATAGTGGAGAATCAAACATAACAGTTTATTATGTTGTGCCTAATTTCTTGTTGAAAAAAATACAATTTTAAATCTAGAATGAAAAGCAACTTGCTTCCAGGAAGAATGTAAATATTTCTGACTTGTTGTTTCTTTTCCCCAGATAATTTTTCTCCAGAGACTGTTAACGATACTGCTAAAGAGACTTGCTTAAACTGGTTTTTCAAGATTGCTTCAATCAGGGAACTCGTTCCTAGATTGTATCCTTGTCAAAAGAGGCTGTCAGAACACATCCGCATGTTTTTCAGCAGACTTTTCCAAACATGAACATATTTACTGCAATAAAACCCGCAGTAATCTGTGTTTATACTGACTTTGTTTCGTTTGTTTTGAGCTGCATGTCTTAAATTTTAAGCCATACCTGATACTCAACTGAAAGCTGAATTGGCTGTGAATAGCATGGCAGTAATAGAGCAGAGCTCGGGAATAAATGAAAATCTTACAGACAAATTGTAAAGAACAATAAAGCACAGTGAAGTTAATTGCAAAACATCTTGAAGTGTGTTTGGTATATAATGTTGAAGTTTATTTTTAAATGGCTTATACATTAGTTTTGTTCCTTAACTTGGCTTCTTTTCAGTTACGTGGAAGCAGCAATACTGAAGTGCAATAAATTCCTATCTAAAACGTAAGAGTGAAGTAAGAGCAAATGCTAAGTGTGGGAAGGATGGGGATGTTTGGGCTTATAAACTACTTTATGGGGCTAAGTGTGCTCATTCCATCTTTAGTAGTGGATAGGGTGTTAATAAGTCTTTGAAGAAGCAGTGCTGAGTTTTTGATGTTTGTGGTGAGAATGCCATGGAATAAATGCAGGGTGGACTGTGGTACAAATTGGAACGCAGCAATGCTTGTGAGTTTGAAATATATCTATAATTGTGACATTCAGGAGTTTACAAATAAAAAAAATCCCACCACAAAGCAGTGACTTCACATGGTGGAGAGGGAAGAAAGATTGTCAGTACTAGGAAAGAGGCAAAAAGGAGAAAAACTGAAAGGAAAATATTGATGTCAGCTTAATAGAAACAGAGTTGGAAGAACAAATTAGGAGCAACAAGAGTCTTGGTTAAAGTTTCAGATGTTGCCAGACAGTGTGAGTTGCGGAGCTGAAAATGTTCTTTCACATGTCATTGTCCTTTTCAGTTGAATTTTGAAATGAGTGATTAGCCAAATTGCTACTATAGAGACAGCTTCATTACCAATGTAAGGCACTTCTTGTGCTGGAATCGATGGGCCTCATCTCCTGGCGCTGGTACAGCTCTGTCAAAAAGAACTTGTGGGAAAATGAGACATTCAAGGAGTTTTGGCAGTACTTGAGTTGCTTTTTTTTCACACTGAGTTACAGTACTGCTAGAGCTCTGCTGTTTCTCCAAAGCAGAGAAGTTTTCTGCTTACACTTGTCTTTCTACAATCCAAGTATGCAAACTTGGGTGTTTGAACTGCTCCTAATGGCAAATGCTGCAGCTCAAATAGAGAGTATATGTTATTAATGTTAAATTTGCTTCTGAAATAACATAACATTAATAGGAACTCCTACCAACGGTGAACGTGTAAATCATGCTTGTTTGTCAGGCTGTTTCTTGGGTTATCAGCAGGTGGTATAATTCTTTAACTTTAAAGATTTTTTAACTTTAAGTCTCATTTTCATTCCTGAAAAATCTAACAGGGGGATTTCAGAATGTCTCCCACGATTAACGTCTGTGATTAGAGGAATTGGAGATCCACTGGTTGCAGTCTATGCCAGAGCATACCTTTGCAGGGTAGGCTACCAGATAGCTCTTCTGTATCGGAAACTTAATACAGCTAGCTTTGCCACTAATGAGGTGGGGGAGGAATTAACTGCCGTTTTCATCTGATATGGTCAGCAGCTTGTCTTTTCCTTCAAACAAATTAAAAAAAAAAAAAAAAACTCTGTTTCCTTTTTTTTTTTTTTTTTTCCATTTTATTTGTATTGAAAATTGGTGTAAATAGCTTAGTTGCCTTTGCAGGTTCCAGCCTCACTATAGGACTTGTATAACTGTAACTTTCTATTACTCATCAGTATTATTTCTGTGTCTATTAATATTTTCATCTGGGATCCTTCCTTCATTCCATCCTCAGAAATTTTTGTGCATATTTTTAAGCAATTTCTAAACTTTTGGCTGGCTTTTAAAAATGATTTTTGCTGTAGCCTTTCTGTCTACAACAAATACAGGCTGCTGTACTGCAGGTACTGGGTAGACACTGATTTCCTTACCACTTGTAGTCCTGTGGATCTGATGTATGCGAACCATGTTTGAACTCAGTGTAACTGCCTTGAGTAATTGTCAGTGAACACAATTATATTAGCAAGTTTTGATGGGTGCATTTAAGTGTATTCCTCTGGAAAATACAATTTTTGTTTTACAGTTGAAGGAGGAGCATAGGTGATAGATATAAATGAAGTCCTTCTCTTTTACTGCAGGTTGGGATGGAAGTGGCACCACAGCTCAAAGAAAGCCTCAACAAAAATTTCTTTGACTTTCTTCTAACGTTTAAACAAGTAAGTAAATAGTATTTTTTTTATTTGCCAAATCACATGAGTATGTTGTAGTTTGCTTAAGAACTATATAAATACTTTTTGAGAACATTTCAAGTTCTTAAATCTAGATTTAGGATTGTTCCTGTTTCCAGATGTAGTATAGGAAATGTTACATGCACACTAGTAAGCTTTAACTACTCTATTTAGTATATTTCTATGTTTTTTTTTGAATAATCTTGTTGGTTTTTTTTTTCCCAGTGTGCAAAGAATGTCTGTGAATTTTTATCACGGAATCATTAATGTTGGGAAAGACCTTTAAGATCATCAACAGTCAACCTAACCTACCGAGTCCATCACTAAACCATGTGCCATAGTACTTTGCTCACATGTCACTCCCTTAAATACCTCAGAGGATGGGGACTTCCTAGGGCAGCCTGTTCCAATGCTTGCCCACCCTTGGTGAAGAAGTTCTTCTATTATCCAGTCTAAATTCTTGTTAGGAGACTCTTCTTGGTATCCAATTGTATGCTCTTGTTTCTCAGTTCCTAGTTAACGAACAAAGTTTGTCACTGTTTCAGTTAAGTACTTTTTCACTGTGGTGCATGTTTGTGTTCTATTTCGACAGATTCATGGAGATACGGTTCAGAATCAACTGGTAGTACAATGTGTAGAAATTCCTTTGTATTTAACTCTCTACTCTCCTGCTATAGACTGGATTTTACAGTGTATTGCATACCATGCTCCTGAGGTAAGTGTGGTAATGCTCTGTACCAAAGGAGATGTTGAAATGGAAAGTTAACTTGCTGAAGAACTGATAGGCCTACACCTATGTTTTTCCCCACTGTTTAACTGTGCAGTGCTGAGAGTAAAGCAATGCTTTGTAAACCTTAGGAGTGCTGAAAGCATCTCATGTAGTAACACCATGTATTTTCTTGTTTGAAATTCTTGGAGATGGTGCTCAATACAAAAGTATAAGTATTAAATATGAAACTGAAACTTTGGCAGCATAAATGCTTTCTCTTATAAATTGTAAAAATTTATGGCAAAGCACATTGGATTGTAAATGATAAAGCTAAAATATCAACAGCAGCTTCAGCTTGGCTGCTCAATGTTTTATTGTCTAATATAGTGATTAGGTCTGAGATCTTGCTTTTGGAATGTTAAAATATAATTTGTTAGAATTACAAAAAACATTAAAAACAGCTCCCCTTTTCTGTGTTTTGTGTTAAATGGCTGTATGTGTAACTGCTGATTAAGTTCTGCTGTCATCAAATCATGCTGTACATGCTGTACAAATCATGCTAAGAGACATCATGTGGAAGGGTTTTCAAAATACAAACCTAAAGCAAATATGGACATTTGAAAGCACTGCTAACTAATCTTTTTAAAAAGAGGTACATTCAGGACAATGAAAGTCACAGAATTATTAAGTTGGAAAAGACCTGTAAGATTGTCTAGTCCAACTGTCAGCCCATCATTGCCATGCCCAGTAACTATGTCCCCAAGTGCAGCATCTGCATGCTTCTTGAATGTCTCCAGGGATGGTCACTCCACTGCTTCCCTGGGCAACTTTTTCCAATACTTGACCAAATCCTTCAGAGGAGAAATGTTTCCTAATATCCTGCTTGGCCTCAAGTTGCACATGAGGTTGCCCATTACATCTTGTTCTATTGCAGTTATCTGGGAGAAGAGTCTGACCCCCATCTCACTGCAGCTTCCTTTTGGGTAGTTGTCCACAGTGATAAGGTCTCCCCTGAGCCTTCTTCAAACTGAATGATCCTAGCTCCCTCAGCTGTTCCTCATAATACTTGTGCTCCAGACCCTTTGCCAGCTTTGTTGCCCTTGTTTGGATGAGCTTCAGTGCCTTGGTCAGAATCATAGAATTGTAGATGTTAGAAGGGATTTCAGGAGGTTATCTAGTCCAACCCCATGCTGGAGTGGGTTCCCAAGAGCAGGTTACTAAGGAAAATGTTCAGGTGGATTTTGAATGTCCTCAGAGAAACAAATTTCACAGCCTCTCAGGGCAGCCTATTCTAGTGCTGTCATTTTCCAAGTAAAGAAATTCTTTTTCATGCTCATATGGAACTTCCCATATTGCAGTTTGTGCCCACTACCCCCTGTGCTGGCACTAGACACCACTGAAACGAGGCTAACCGCATCCGCTGGACTCCACTTGGTTTTTCTTTCACACGTGTAGGACTCTGCATTTACTCTTTGAACCTTAGGAGGTTCTCTCTGCCCAGCTCTCCAGCCTGCCCAGGTCAATGTGCTATAGTGAGCAGGCCCAAAACTGAATACAGTGCTTGACATGTGGCCTCAACAGGGCCAACTGCAGGGGAACAATCTCTTCCCTGTGCTGTTTCTAATGTTTTCTGTTGGTGACTTGTGTGTGCTGTTGGCTCATGTTCGGCCAGCTGCTGACCAGCATGCTCAGATCCTTTTCTGTCACACAGTTTTCCAGCCATGCTGCCCCAGGCATCACAAAGCATTGTTGTGAATGATATTTTGAAGTAATTGCTTTCTGAAGATATAAAAGTTATGCAACTGAGGGGAGAAAAATGAATATAATCCAAGGGCATTGAATATTTAAATCTATTACCGTTTTTTTTAATAAAACTTAAAAAAAAAAAAAAAAAAAAAAAAAAAAAGTCAATTTGTACATGAGCGTACAAGCTAGTATAAAGAGCCTGAGTTTGACTTCCATGAAATTTTTTTGATCATAATATTGCTGTACCCATTGTGTTTTTTACGTTGTACTACATTGCTGTTTCCTTGTGCTGTAAATACAGGATAAGATGGGATTATTGGAATGCATTGGGGAGGTAATTAAAGCAGTTCTTAGTAGATTTTAGTACAGTAAAAAAAAAAAGCTGAATTTATTTACAGAATCTTACTAATTTTAGTGAGTAATTCTTACAGGTTCTGCTTACCGAGATGATGGAGAGGTGCAAAAAACTGGGAAACAAGTAAGTATCGTGCAGTCCAGAAGGCATGAGTCTGTAATGAGTACCCCAAGTGCCTGTAGTAAAATTCTCCGTCTCCATTTTGCAACCACTATTTGGATGCATTGTATGGCTTTCGTTGCTTATGTAAATGACTGATTATAATTGTTAACATCTTTTTTCCAGAGACTAATTCTGCCAGGCTGTATATTAGTTGTAAAGCAAAAGTTTAATTGATTAATTTGGTTGCTGTATTGTGTCCCCTAAGGCAAAGTTTAAGAAGCATCAGCTCTGTCTGATCCCTGGTTGTGCTTCGTTCGTTTTTCTCTGCTTTCCTTCCCTTCCTTACCTGTGCCCTCCTAGCTACAGTTAGCCTATACGTGTGTTTTCCAAGGAAAGTTGTAAAGCAGCCAGTGTCTTTGGAAGAATATTTAGGTGACTGCTTTTTTTTCAAAACTAAAATTAGTATCCCAAATGTCACCTTGATGTCTGTGTGCAGACTAATCATGTTAAGTGAATAATTCAGGAAGATGGTCTGAAAGTTTTGGATGTGTTTTCTTTCTGAGCTTTGTGAATGTGGTTTAGCCTGCTCATGAGTTAATCTCAGCTCATTTTACTGCCGAGCTCTGTGAAAGTTTTCAATTACATTGGCTTTTGATGTGCCTTACACTATTTAATTCTGCGTGATTGAGGAGCTAAAATATGTTAATCACTTCAAGAGGAGAAACTTCTGCATTAGCATACTGTGACTGACCTAAGGAGTAGGAGAAGAACGTGATTTTTAAAAAATGATGTTAAGATTGTTTAATCTGTATTAATTGTTTTATGTGAGTGCTGTGGAACTTATTTTTAAAATGTTTTTTAGCATCCCATTGTAAAGATGGGTTAGGTACCTCATCTTTTTATTTATTTTGAAATTGAATTATCCGGTTTAGATTGTCTAAAAACTGGTAAATTTCTTTTTAAGTGGAGTCACATAGCTTTGTCTTCTCATGGGTGTCACAGTGTCACAAAGCAAGTCACACCAGTTCATAAATCTTCAAGTAATCTCAGTATATTTCATAATCGTGTGGCGGCAGTCTAAGTGAAAAACATCAGCCTGCTTCTCTGCATTGCAAAGCACGTATCTGGTGAACTGGAAGTACTTGTCTAATGAAAAAATGCAAATTCCAGTTAAATTGCAGTGGGACCACTAATGCTCAGTCAGGAACGGGATGCTGGGCTATTTTAAGCATGCTATCAAGGTTAATTGACTCGTATTCAGACTGCCCACTTTGGAGTGGTGAGGACACAGTATTGCTTGGATTGTGCAGCAGCTTTGGTGCTAACTTGTGGTTGAGTTTGCCCAAAGGAATTGCCTTTTGAGTAATACTGAATTTTGTTTCTTATATTTGCACAATAATATCAGTAAGGTGGATTTTGAAGTAATGAGTTGACTCCCCCACAGCAGCTTTGGCTCAGTAGTAATACAAACTTGGATCAAAGCAGTTGATTGTAAGTGTCTAAACATGTCATTGGCAATTGTATTATAATGAGTGGATGTTCTGTTATTGTTTTACAATCCTAACAGTGCAGCTACTAGAAATCTGATTTTCTTATGCACGTATGTATCTTTTTAATTTAGTGAGAAAAAACTTGGATAGAGCTTTGTCCTTCCAAAGTATACTGCTGTTCTGTAATTAAAAAGGTGTGTTTCTAAATACTATTTACTTGAAATTTTTTTCCTGGCAAGTTTTTGGTCAAAATGATGGTTTCAAAAAAACAACAATGCAGACCAAGTATTCTACAGGCTACTTTGTCTGGTAGCTTAAAATTAGTCCTTAAGAATAAAAGTTAATTTTCTAAGGCTTTTTTGCTCACACCTAGCTTTTTCAAAATTTAGAAAAGATGCTGGATTGGTTTTAGTTGTCAATTTATATTAATATAACTTCTTTAATTAATAAGAACTTTAGTTGCTGTTGAACTGTATTGATTTATCTTATGTTCATTGTAGTGCTCTGCTATTAAATTCAGTAATGTCAGCCTTCAGAGCAGAGTTTATTGCTGCAAGGTCTATGGACTTCATTGGCATGATTAAAGAGTGTGATGAATCTGGATTCCCAAAGGTAACATTTGGATGTAATATAACACTTCCTTTGTTGCTGTCTGGCTGAGTTATTTATGCTCTACTTGCATCTTTTCTTCTGCTTTCTATCCATACTCTGTTTATACTAGTTGCCTCCACGAGTTGCACATTACTGAAATAAAAGGAGATCTAAACAATCTTTCTACGTGTTCTAGAAGAGTGTTGGACAAACAGATCTTCTGCTTTTAATTTAAATTTCTCATTACTTTTAGCATCTTCTCTTTCGCTCCTTGGGATTAAACCTGGCATTGGCTGATCCTCCTGAAAATGATCACCTTCAAATATTGAATGAAGCCTGGAAGGTTATAACGAAGCTGAAGAACCCACAGGTGAGTTATTGACAGTGCAGTTCCATGTTCATCCTTGGTTCAGGGCAAAATGGCAGCTGTTGTTCAGCAGGCTGTATGTTTTTCATGGCATGGTTTACTTTTCCTAGATGCCTACTGTTGCCAAAAGTACAATCCCTGATAGTATTTTAATATAATCCCTCTGACCTCTTCTTGCCTACATAAGTAGTGCAGTTTTGAAGTATGTCATTATCTCCAGATCTTTAGGTCTGCGTAAGTCACACCTCTGCAGTTATTATTTTGATTTTTTCATGCATGTTTCTCTTAACCTCCTGTAAATATTGGTAATCATTGGACACGTGTATTTCTAGGATTACATCAACTGTGCTGAAGTGTGGGTGGAGTATACATGCAGACACTTTACGGTACGTGCTAATTTATTTCCTTTGAAGGTCTTCTCGTTCAATGCCTATATCAGCTGTTCAATATTAGAAATAGAAAAGCCATGCGAGTTTAATATTTAAAATTCTTTAGTGTATGAAAAATGTATTTCCTTTCATGAAAGATGAATAGTGACAAAAGATATGGCACAAAGGAGTCCTCCACCACCACCACCACCACCCCTAACCCTGTGTGATATTTCTTACTTTTTATTGCACTGATTTAAATGAGGATTTACTGGAATATAGGCTAAAGTTCTTTGCTTAGCTAGAGCTGTGTAGAAGGCTGATGCTTAGGCAAATGGAAATAAATTATCCAACTGGTTTTCAGTCATTTGATTTCTATTCTGGTTTCATTACTTTCTTATGTAACCTCTTTTTTTCACTATACAGAAGCGAGAAGTCAATACAGTTTTGGCAGATGTTATCAAACACATGACTCCTGATAGAGCATTTGAAGATGCTTACCCACAGGTAAGAACTTTTTTTTTTTTTTTTTTTTTTTTTTTTACAAATCTGCAAAATCTGCGGATTTTCTTAGATTGAACTGGTTCTTAAACATTGCTGATGTCTCCTACAACAAAACAATTTTTTGAAGGCTGGTTGTAATTTTGGAATCATTTTGGAACAACATAATGCTGTGGTTTGGTCCATCTTTCAGTCCAGAAAATAAAGCTAAAACAGAGATTAGTGTATTTACTGTAAGTAGCAATAATGAACTCCCAAGTCAACAGTAGTATTTTAGTGAGGCATGGAACATTGTGTAAACAGAAGTGAACATAAGTAATAATAAATCTATGTCTAGTTAAAATTGCAAGAGCTTCAGTGGGTTTTAGCATCCAGTTCTTGAGACTGTATGTCAGGTGAGATGTAAATTAGTTGGAATGGTTCTAGAAGGGTTTTGTGATTATGTCCAAGTAATAGTAGAAAAAGTGCATACAAGAGAAAATCTAACAACATGTACTTTTTATTTTAGCAGGAGATTATTTATTTTAGCAGGAGATTTATTTATTTTAGCAGGAGATCATAAATCAGAAAAGTCTGCCTTAGAAAGTAAAGAACAAACAAATAAAGCTGGGTAGACTGGTTATCCTCTCTTCATGTGAGTTCTGAAGAGCATGTTGGAAAAACATCTGCTAAGAATAGCACAGCAGTATTTGATCCTGCTTAACAGAAAAGAAATTGCATGAATGAACATTGAAGAGTCTTCCAACCCAGTTTTCTCTGAGTGACCAGAGAATGCTCTCTGTTGTGGATACTCTTAATTTACATTACAATCATTTTCCTTTTTTTTTTTTTTTTTTTTTTTTAAGTTGCAGTCAATTATTCAGAAAGTTATTACCTACATCAATGATTTCTCTCTGCTTTTTTCAGTGGTAAGTAGTATCATGTTTCCTAATTTTTTTAGGAGAAACTGTGTTGCATGGTTTCCGTGAGACAGTTTAGCCAAGTCGCATGTTTAGATTGTTTGGAAATTCACATTGTGAGAAGACTTTTTATCAAGTAAGTAAGTGCAGAAACATCTTGGGAGTTGTCCACTGCTTACTGCTTAAATAGTCATTATTCTAATTGCACTTTCCTGTGCTTTTTCTTGCTTATGCACTTAAATTCTGTAAATTTTGTTGTTACAGTATAGAAGACAATCAGTGAAAAAGAAAATATCACTTATTTGTATCTCTGGGTGTAAGTGCTGATAGCTAGCTGTTCCTGTGTTATCCTTTAACATGTTCTGTCATAGAATTTAAGTTTGACATCAAATCACAAAGAAAATTAGAGAAGTCAGAGTCTGGGTAAGAGGTGAAAAAAGGAAAGGCAGCAGATGTCAAATTAGTGAAACCAGCTCTCCAGAGTAAAATTCAAGATTGAGTCTATGGCTTTAGAGTCAAGTCTTGTTCATAGATTGCTCAAGTACATCTGACAGGTTTACACTCACTGTATTTTTGAAATGATGCAGAAACAAAATATTTCAGCATCTGAACAACCTTAAGCCCTTGTCTTTGCAGAAAATTTGAATGTCCTAGACCTGGACATATCCTCGATGGAAAATAGGCATATGGCCTTTTTCAGTTGTTTTATACCCTAACAGTTGTTCCACAGGTGTCTGAATTTGTTGTGATTTTAAGCTGTTTCAGTTGTATGATTGCTTTTTAATAATTTGCTACATTTGATTCAGATTGTTGTATGTTTTGTATTTTATTCTTTGTATTTTTTTGTATTTTATATATAATATATAAAATATATATAATTATTTGTATTTTATATATAATCGATAATGGTAATACATTTCAGCCATCTGTTTCCTTCTTTCATTAGTAGTCTTCCAAACTAAAATACTGCCCTCAAAATAAAAAAATAAAAAAAAAAAAAAAAAAAGAAAATTATTTTGGGGAAAAAAAAAGCCAACAATCCTGATAATAAAACTTACTCAAAATATTTATTTTATAATTTGTGTTTGTAAAAATACCTTATTTTAATTATTCATGTATTTGTACTTTCAGGAGAAATTCTTGCCATTTCTGGATATGTTCCAGAAGGAGAGTGTGAGAGTGGAGGTTTGCAAGTGCATCATGGAATCTTTTATTAAGTAAGTGGAGAATATTCAGATCAAATGCACTCTGGAGAATCTGGGCAACGTTCTGTAGGATTATTAGGGAAGATGGATTGAGCCACTGTTTAGTCCACTTATCTTGTGAAGATAAATCTAGGCTGTGGGGGGAGTTGGGGAATTGTCAGTTTTGTTAATCTATTGATTGACTGCTTAACTATTCACAATGAAAGCTGAAATTGAAGTAATCACATTGATGCTACTTACTGTTGATCAACAGATGACTTGTTCCATGAGCATTGTTTCAACTGATGTTGCTTTAATTAGTTTATGAAAGGTTTTTTTGTTCCATCTGCCATCATCGTATAGAACTGTTACTTTGGTGTAAAAGAGGAGAAGAGAGTTCCTTCTTACAAGCTCCATTATATATTAAAAAAAGGTATTTTTGCAGCTGAAAATGCATTTGTAAGATGAGGTTTCATGCTCAGTTATTATAGAAGTCAGGTGGTTCTTTTCAGTTAATAGATTCTTGGAAACGCCTTTTTCTTGATCACCTTTTTGCTTTAGATTACAGAATTGCAAGCAGATGCTAAGTGATGATAATCCACTGAGAGAAACTGGAACAAGTTTCTATTTTTTCATAGAAGAGCATCTTAGCACATTCAAAATAGTGGGTTTTTTTGTTTGTTTGGGTTTTTTTTACTCTTTTGTAACTCTTGTACATTCTTACAAGAGTTGTACATGTACAACTGTACACTCTTGTACAGTCTTACAGCCCTGGTAAGGAATTACTCATTAAATATATGTTGCTCTATTCACTGTTTTGCATCTTGACAATGCAGGATTTTCATTGCATTTTCTAAAACGCTTTATAGGCATCAGCAGGAATCTACAAAGGACCCTGTTATACTCAATGCTCTTCTGCATATCTGCAAGACGATGCATGACTCTGTGAAGTAAGATTAACTTTACTCCTACTAATAACTGCTTACACAAACTTTGGCTTCTTGGTGTACAATCTTGCTCATCTGAGAGTGTTTTATGATGGATTAAGGCATGAATCCAGTTAGTGGTGAGGGAAGAGCTGTACAATGAAGTGGTAGCACATGCTATTCTTTAATTAGTGCTTTATGTACCTGTAGAGAGAGAGAGAAACAGAATTTTGAAAGGAGAGCAGCAGTAATTTGTAGGTTTGTCTAAGGAAGGCACTTAAAATACAATTAAAGATCCTCTTGCCAATTAAACTAATGTCAGCTTTGAGTTATAGCGAATAATAAACTATTTATGAGCTTTCAATGAATACGTGGACATTAAAACACAGATTGCCATCCTCAATTTATCCTTTTATTTTGGCCACTTTCAGTCATAACCAAAGGTTGTGAAATCTTCAAAAGGACTCCTGGAAGATCCCTAGGAATATCAGCAAAGCATCATATTTCTAATTATTTTGAAGTAACTCTGACTTTTTTTCCCCACATCCTGGTTCAGGAAAGTCCCAAGCCCTTGTAGGGGCTCACTGGCACAGTAACAGTTGTTGGAGGATGACAGCCTCCAGACTGGTAGCAGTTTGATTTGGTATTGAACTGGAAACCTATAATTGACCTGGCGATCCCATTACAACTGTTGTGATCCTCTCAGAGTTGTCTCTTTTGATTGGCAAAGCCCTAATAAAGAAAATCGCATCATGATTATCTTCTGCTTTTACAGAATTTGTATAATAAAACTACTGTCCTCTTCCCATCTGGTGTCTGAGCTATTGGTAAATGGTAATTAATAACTAAAGGTCAAAGTTGGAGCTGAGTACATAATACAGGGATTAAATTGTAGTTAATTGTTATTTAACTGTTTATCTGTTTTCAGTAAAACAGATTTGACTTGGTGGATTTTCACATGATGTGAATTTATTTCAAATCTTATTTGAAATAGAATTGATATCAATGACAATCTTGAAAACAAAATTTTTACATATCAGTCTAGTTCTTACAGTGCTGCCTTTCTGTTTTAGTAACAAGATGTTAATGACAATTTTTAAATAGTGTAATAGGATTTTTCAAAAAAAAAGACAAGGTAATGTTGTCTCTTAAATAAATACATTATAAATAAATACATTATTATACACTATTCAGTGTGTATTTGAAAAGTTTTCCCCCATAAATAGGATGATTTTTCTTCTTAAAAATACGTTTACTTAATACTTTTCTATAATCAATTCCCTTTTAAGTTCTCAGGTTGTAACACAAGACTTAAGCCATTTTCTTACTTGCTCCAGTTAAGAACATTGAGCTTTGTCTTCATACTAAATCTAAGGTTCTGTAAAATGTAAAGAGACTCTTAGCAATTTTTATATTTCTACAAAATTTGGAATTTCGTGCATCATTGTCTTCATGACATTCATATTATTTCCTTTGTTTTATAACTGAAATTATTAGGTTAGTGGTCTTAGCATGCAATAAATATTTTATATAGGCATAAAGTTAGCATGTAACATTTGAACTCCTACAGATAAAAAAAGTTGTTAAGCAATATTCAAGAATTTGCAGTGTAAATCTTCTGTTACAGTGCTCTGACGCTTGAGGATGAGAAAAGGTTGTTAGCAGCTTTGATAAATGGATTCATAAAAATGGTGAGTGGCAGTTGTGTGCAACTGTTGGGATGTACCTGATAGCTGGGATTTTCATGAGAAACAGGTGCCTATGCACCAGAATTAGAGATGGTACATGACTTATTTAAGGCTGCTGAAAACCTGAACCAGTGTATTTTATTGAGTATGCAAGTGTTGAAAGAAATAATGCAGTGTTGAAGCTGGCATGGTGTGGTATGGTTAAACTGTACATGTGTATTTAATCATATTTTTCTGCTTGTGTAAAACATATTGAGTATTTATAAGTTTAATAGTAATTAACCTTATATACTGCAGCTTTAGAGAGATGATCACAGAAATCACTTCTATGCAAATGAAATTCCCCTTTCCATAATAAAATGATCCCATTTTATTGATTCCCCCAAATGGGATCATTTTATTATTAGGAATAAGATAACTTCTATCATTAGTAGCCCCACAAAAATTCCAGTTGTTGTCATTAAGTTAATTTTTAGTCCCTCTCTCCCTTTTAGCAAATAGATTTAAGTTGGATCTTGTCCCCTGTATTTGTGACATGGGTTTTTTCATTTGTTTGTTTGTTTACAGAGGTGTTTTAAGTTCTTCTCTTGGTATTCCCTACACAGGTGCCTGCAGTGCTTGGCTTTTCTTTCACGTAGTCATAACTGGCAGGCTTTGTCTCTGCTAGTCCTCGTTCTTCCTTTTAATTCTACAAATGTATCTCTGGGTTGTTATTTACTCTCTTCAGCTTTAATTTTAAGGTTCTGTAATGTGGTGGTTAAAGTATTTGTATTAAGGTTTTCATGCAGAGTAATATACAAGGGCTGCTTCAAAAGTATTGGCTCCTATTTCATTGTGTTGGCCCACAATGTCAGAGGTGAATGTTGGTGGGATGGCAGCAGAGGTTGAACGTTCCTGCCTACACCCCATTACATTTGGTTGCTGTGTGACAGACAGCAGCAGAGGGACAGTCTGACAGAGCTGCGTCTGATGTGAGAGTGCGCATGGAGCAAAGATGTGTCACTGAATTCCTCCATGCAGTAAAAATGGCACCCACTGACATTCGTGGACACTTGTGAACGTTGATGGAGAGCAAGCAGTGGGTGTTGGAGCAATGAGGAGTGCGTTTCAGCAGTGGTGACAGCAGTTCACCTCCGCTGGTGCAGGTTTGTACGAGTGTGACATGCAGCTCTTGTTCACTGCTAGTGAAAATGCAGAGCTGGTGGTGGTGACTGTCTTGGAAAAACAGTGTTTTGTAGCTGATAATTTGCTCTATCAAATGGTGTTAGTGTGTTCTTTGCATTTGCTGTAGTTTGCGTTGGAATAAATAGGAAGCGATACTTTTGCAGCAACCTACATATAATTTCCCTTAGGAAGATTTCACACACTGAAGAATACTGGATGTGTTTTTATAGATTTGGTTGGGAGAGGTAAAAATAAAAAAAAATAATAAAAAAAAAGTCCCAGAGTAGCAAATTACTAGTTCCAGTTTTTAAACTGAACATTAAGGTATTCAGTTTTCTTAAGGGTAGGGCAGAGTGAGCAGTTGCATAAACACAAGCAAGGCAGTTGGGTCTGCAGCATTAGAAGCAATCTTTTGTTTTCTTGTATGTTTCCTTTGATCTTTCATTGTGTGAATTAAATGTAATTTTCCTTCAATTCTCTAAAAACTTATTTTATGTGTGACTTGAGAAATAAGATATAATGCAGCCATGACCCTTAGGAAAAATAAATAATAGAATAGTTGTATCCATAAATATAGCCTGCCTGGAGACTTTCTCTCGCTGTGCTTTTGATTGACAGCTCAGACACTCCAGCTGACAATGCTGGGTTTTAAAATCCAGAGGGTTAGAAGTAGAGCATTCTCAAGTAGGAATTGTTTTTGACTTATTTCCTGCCATTACTTTGTTGCTGCTATACCTAGTTAGAAAAATAACTTTTCCTGAGGGCCCACTATGTGAATTGGAATTAGGAACCTGAGTACAGATGTATTCCTGGATTTGTGTTGTTTGTTTTTTAACCAAGCCTGTGTTTCCCAGTTCCATAGTATCGGGTGTTCTGCCAGTTTTGAAAGTACTTCTCATGAATCTAGGAAATCTTGTTTTCTTGAATAAATATTTGGTTTGCAAAATAGTGGAACGTACGCAAACAACAACAAATCATTCAGGTTTTTCTGAAGTTTAATTATTGGGAAACAGTTAAATGCTTGTACAACAATAAAATGTTTTTGTGTGTGTATGTGTCCTTTATAGGTTTCATTCGGTCGTGACTTTGAACAGCAACTGAGTTTCTATGTTGAAGCTAGGTCTATGTTTTGCAATCTGGAGCCTGTTCTAGTCCAGCTAATTCATGTAAGCAATAGTTTATCTACATTATTTTAATAGATGGGGATATATTTGCAATTCTCCCATTCCCTACCCAGATTATTGGTCACTATCAAAATGACTAATGACCTTACATCAGGTATTTTAGAAGTAGACTTTGATCTCATCTTTCATTTTTATCATCCAGAACTCTCCAAACTTCTTGCTTGACTCTGAGGTCCTGGTGCACGATAGATATCATAGCAACAAAGAAAACTAGTTATACTGGGAGAGATTTCAAGGCCAAAGTACCATAAATGGTACTCTTATGTATTTGGAATTTGGGCTCTCTCTTATGTAATCCTCTCTATAGCAGTGGGTCTGGTCTGCAGACATGGACAGAATCCTGCTGTAATTGGGAAGCTTAATTGCTTTTCTGTATACAGTGATATGGCAGATGAGCATTTGCTGCAACCAATTCCTTTGTGTGATACACTGCATCATATCTCCTTTTAAATCCTACTTTTTTGGTCATGTTTTTTAGTGAGTTGTATGTGATTTCTAGCTTAGAAAAGAGGTGATACCACTGCTTTAGCTGGGAAACAAGGGATAGTTTCAAGTCTTGAATTAATTGAAAACCCTACAGTGACAGACCTTCAGAATCATGTTTACTTAAAGAATCAGTCATTAAAATTCTCCAAGTGGGGAGAGAGTAAAAACTAAATAATACAGTGAAGGCACACCATACCTGAATTCTTTTTGGCAGTTTCTCTTCTCTAACAGCATGCAGTAAAGCATGCAGTTTGTTATTTGCAAATGACCTAAGAAAGCTGCATGTTTCTTAATGTTGTGCTTTTTTTGTGTGCATGTAGTCTGTGAACCAACTAGCAATGGAGACAAGAAAGGTGATGAGAGGAAATCATTCTAGAAAGACCGCTGCATTTGTCAGGGTAGGTAAGAGTCTAATATGTTTTGAGCCTGTTTTCTAAGCAGTACCAATATCTGCTGCCACCAAAGTGTAGTGTTTGCAAAAGCAGTGTGTTATTTTTTAATTCTGCTTGTAATCTCATTATCTCTCGATGCCATTGATCCTTAATCTCTAAAACCAAATGCTTATGTTTAAGAAAATGTAGATCCAAAGCATCCACTGACAGCTTTGTGTCAAGAAAGGACAACACTGTCTCTATCCCCAGAAGCGCTCATGTTCATTCTAGAAAGCTCAGCTTTTCATACTGTATTTGAAATAAAGCATTTAATTTATGTGTAACTCAGTCACACAGAGAAAGGGAGACAGGAAAATTAATAAATTCAAATTTCCGTCTCATAGAGCCTTTCAGTGTTTAAAGGGGCCTTATAAGAAAGATGGAAAAAGACTTTTTACCAGAGCCTGTAATTGATGGGATAACAGGTAATGGTTTTAAAGTAAAAAAGGGTAAATTTAGATTAGAGGTAAGAAAGAAAATCTTTACTGTGAATGTTGAGGCGCTGGCATGGGTTGCCCGGAGAAGCTGTGGATGCTCCACCCTTGGAAGTCTCCACATTCAGTTTGGGAGGAACTTTGAGTGACCTGATCTCTGCTTCAGAAGAATGTTGGAGCTAGACGATCCTTAAAGGTCTCTTCCAACCCAAATCATTCTATGAAGACAGTGCTTGAATTTCAAATGAAGAGCTCCCTTTGGCTTTAGTGTTTCCAAGGGTAGCCGGAAGAGTTTTGAAATACTCACAAACTCTTCAGGTTCTTTTTGTTCCAGTCTTCTCACCTGAAACACAGCAACAGAGATCAGCTGCTGCTTTATGTGCTGTGAAGGAGTATGTTGTTATTAATGAATGAGTTTTCATTTATGGACTTGCACTTGGGGTCCTGGACAGAGAAGTAACTAAGGTGGCAGCTTGTGATGGCTGGGAATCACTCATTCCATCTGGATGTTTGGGCTGCTCCAGTTGGTTTAAATCAGCAGCATGCCATGCTAGATCTCATTCCTCCCAGTCGTGCACAGCATGTTGCTATAAGGAGTTTGATACGTGGCTTGCCCCTGAGCACCCTACATCTAATAAAAGCACAACATGCTAATGAAAAAAATCAGCTTGTAGCTCAAGACCAAAACCTGGTTACTTAAGAAGGCCTATCTGAGTTAGAGTCATAGATTGAATGTAGAGGTAATCTATGGTAATTACAATAATTAGTAACAAATATTGTTATAATTATTGAAATAATAATGAGAGATACAAAGTTGCTGATTTTGGAATTCAGATAATACCTAAATCTTATTCAAAATCTTTCCTTAAACCTATTGACAGATTTGCATTCCTAATCACATATGAAATCAGAAATGATTGCTGTAACTCTTGAGTTAAGAATTTTCTTCAGTTTTCTCTTTTTTTTTTTTTTTTTTTACTTTGCTTTAGGCTTGTGTTGCCTTCTGCTTCATTACAATTCCATCTCTGAGCAGCATCTTTACACGTCTTAATTTGTATCTGCACTCTGGACAGGTTGCTCTGGCAAATCAGTGCCTTTCACAAGGTAAGGGAGGAGTTTGTTTACTTAATGGTTTTCCTATTTCAGAAGTATTTCTAGCTTTGAATAATAATTTCATTGAGATTATAAGTCATGCAAGTATATAGCAGATGTAATTACAAGTCTGTTTTACACACTGTAACAATGGAAGCGTGTCATATTGAAGCAACTTTTTAGTTCTGTCATTAATCCCGTGGGGTAAATAACTAAGACAACTGATCCTATTTACATACTTGTGGATGTGAGGTGGGCAAAAAAACATATGGAATGTTTTTCTGCATGATTGTCCAAGAACTCCAATCACAAATAGTGTGCTTTAACATAACTGCAAAAGAAGAAAGTAGTTAATCTGTTAGCAGCACAGAGGCTGACAAAGTCTAGGAAAAAGCTGGAAAAGATTTAAGACTTAAGCCAGTGACACCAATATCTTGACATATTTGTTCTTAAATCTGAATTAGTAATTGAAATGGAGCCTGAGTACAGATTTTTCTTCCTGTTAGTTCAGTCTTAAGTAATTTGAAACACTGACAAAAAGTGATTTGTAGAAAAATTTGTAGCTACACCAGAAAGTGTATGTGAGCAATCCATCTATATCACTGCTTAATTGTGGTCTTGTTCACGTTCATGCTGCAAAGGAAGACAGTTACCTATTCTGAAAGTCTCCTGACTTTAACTGTCTGCAGTATCTTTTCTTTTTGAAATGCTGTCATTCTACTTTATTTTGCAGTTCTAATATTAACTCTGAATGTAAATGTAAATGGTAAATGCATTTTCATATACATATTTTCAGTATAAAAGTGAAAGCAGTAGATGGGATTAGTTGGCAACATCCTTTCTTGTGTCTGTTAATTCTTTGGTTTATCTCTGCTTTCTTCTGAGACCATTACGAATGTTTTTGTTTGATGGTTTTCACCTGTGATAACTACAGCCATATTGTCTTGTGCGTTCTGCACTTGATTCACTCTGTTCCTACAGCTACCGTGTTTTGTTGCTAGGGCTCCTGCAGTGAATATTTAAAATTCAGGCAGAACTGTGTTTGTGAAAATAAAAATACATATGTTTTCTAGAAGCTACAGTTGATTTTTCCCACTTGAATTTGACACTGTGAAGGCAATTTTGGCATTTAGAGTTTGGATTTTACTATCGGCGTTCAGTAGCAGGTTGTCCCAGCTATAACCAATGTGTGATGGCTCGCTTGGCAGTGAGCTTTGCTTGCCCTGCCTTACTGTACTACAGTGAGCTGGGTAAGATCGTGCTGGTCAGCCTCTTGGGAATATTTATGGCTACTGAAATGAAGGTCAATCATGCTTTCTTTTGAAGTAAAGCAGCATAGACCAAATGGGTGACTAAGCTGTGGTTGCTTTGGGTTACAAAAGGTTCTTGTTTACCACAGGAATGTATCAACACAGTAAAATTGAAATTGTAGCTGGGTTTCTTTTTGTGTACTCTGCCACAGAAGTCATAGGTTATATCTTTGGAAAGGCTTTATCTACAGGAAGTAAGGGGAAAGCAATTCCAAGTGAGTTTAACTCGCCAGCAGTCAGATGATTGCAGAATATTGAAAAGGATAGATTTTTAAGTAAGGAGATGCATCGGAATTGGGTATGGGTTCTGCAGTAGAAACCTCTTTGATAGCCTTTTAATACCACTGTAGGGAATAAATTCATGTTTACAGGGAGACAGAGCTGGGATTCATTACCCTGACTTCTGCCTTGTAGGAGGAATAAAAGGGAAATCTATCTTTTTATTCACTTACTTGGGTTTCCTTTTCAGTTTGATGTTCTCCAAGCTCTGCATTTACCAGTAAGTTCCAGCTGTACAAAAAAGCTGACTTAGGATGCTGATTAGGATTTTTTTAGTACAGGATGATGGTTGTATTTCTTTGTTTTGAATGTGATGCTGCCCATGGAGCAATGAAGAGGGATTTAGGGCAAAGCTGCCTGTTGTGCTCAAGAATGCTGTGCAAATAAAAGATCTGCAAAGTTGGTTGTTGTGAAAATACTATTTTTGCAGTTTCTTTGTACATAACTGAGTTAACAAAAAATAGACTCTTTCCTGTAGAGCTTACCCTAATGAAGCAGCTTACCCTATCATTTGTACCAGTTTTTGTTGTCATCACTGTGGTGCAGTGCATCTTTTGTTGAAAACAAAACAAGAGCAGTTTTTCTGTCATATAAAGTCCTTGAGGACTCTGCTCTGCTGCTGCTGGGACCAACTCTGTGATTTAATAATTCTTCAATTTCGAAACTGCTTTCCCACCATTTTTGGGATCCAAGTCTTGTCTGACAGGCTCATGGCCACCAGCAGCTGTCCTTTCTTCTCAGGGTGAAGCGGTGATACATGTGCACAGCTGTGAGTGCACAATGCTCTCACTAAACAGTGAGCAAGCATCTCTGTTCTGAAATCTTTTAAGGCAGCAGGTGTGCGCAAAGTATTATGAGGTCAATTTCTAAAGTTCATATGTTATTAACCATTCTTCTGAATTTTAAACCCACAAGCAGAATTGGTGGTGGTTCAGTAACTTGATTCATTTAGCAAGATTTTACAGTTAAGCACTTGTTTGCTTCCTCAGGAAATTTCTTTTGAGTGTAATTTTTATTCAGAGACATCTCATTTGCATGAGTAATTTAGCTTTTGTTAAACAGGCAACAGTGGCACCAGTCTGTGGACATTTCTGTGATCTGTCTTTGCATATTCTGCTCTATTGTAGTCAGATAAAGCATTCTTGAAAGCTTAGTCTATCTCAGTGTATTTCATGTGTGTAAGGAATAATGATTAATTCATAAAAACAAATTCAAATCCAGTCAATTAACTGATTCCAAATCTGCACCTATCTATTAAAATCAACGCAGCATGAAGGCTTAAGAGTGTGCAGCTAATGATAGTATTAGACTAGGATGTGAAATCACAGAGTGACAGGATGGCTTGGGTTGGAAGGGACCTCAAGGATCATCAGATTCCACCCTGAGCTGCAAGCAGGGCTGCCAACCACAAGGTCAGGACTAGAACAGGTCGCACAGGGCCCATCCAGCCTGGCACCTCCAGGGACGGGGCATCCTCAGCATCTCTGGGCATTGGTGCCAGCACTGCACCACTCTCACTGAAAAACTTCTTCCTGATATCTAATCAAAACCTAAATCTCCCCTCATTTAGTTTAAAACCATTCCCCCTTGTCCTATCACTATCTACCCATCTGAAAAGTTGATTTCCCTCCTGTTTATAGTCTTAAATATAAAACTGAAAAGTACAGCACGTGATCTGATGGTTCACTTGGTAATGGGATGTGTTTGCATGTAGTTTTCCTTTCAAGACTCCAGCTGCTGCGTTTTGCAGTTTGTATTCTTGGATTTCTTTTTAACTTTAAAAACCTTACAGTGAGTTTAGCTCTTGTAGTGGGTTGAGTTTTCACTTTAAATATGTTATTAGATTGGATTTGATAGGATGCATTTCTGTTGGTAATGGGATGATTTTTCTAAATTGTCAATATATCTAATGCCAAAAAAAAAAAAAAAAGTAAAGTTACCTGCTGATTTAGATAAGGGGAATTAAAAAGACTGTTTCCTTTTTTTAATGGAGAAGATGTGCAAGTCATAACAGTAAACAACATTGGCTAAAGTGGGGCTCACACTGATCAATTACCAACAATTGGAGAGCCACAGCTGACCTGCTTCCAACTGCTGGAGTCTGTGTGCCTCACTCTCGGTACTGAGGGGCCATAGTAACACTCCCAGAGCTGCTATCTGATTCTTCCATTTCCCTCTTGCGGATCACAGAGGATTCACTGCTGGATTTGCCATGTGGTTATCCGAGTAATTGGTTGTACTCACCCAAGAAGTTAAGTACTACAATTGTAATTGTCATTTTCCTTGCAATAGGTTTTCCTTAATATGGCATAATTGGAACAGAAATGTATGAGTTTGTAAGTGTGTGTAAAGGCTAATAATAACAACAAATGGAGCTAGTAAGCAGCTGTTACTATTGAGAGCTTTTGCAGAGGACAGGAAAGAATCTAAAATGAGAAAAGTCATTGCATGATTTGGAGAGAGAGGCTCAAAAATACATAGAGATTGGTTTTTTAAACTTAATGTGTTCTATGGAACTATTGTGGGGAAAGGATTGAAATTAAAAACTAATCTAGCAGAGAAAAATAGCCTTATTTTCATTTTGGATCAGTTCTCCAGTTCTATAGGGAGGAAGGCACAGTCTTAGGTTGGCATACAGCTGGAAAGTAATAGTAAAAAAAAAATTTCTTAGCTGCACAAATGCAAGGAATTTTTCTTAATGCAGATCTAGTATGTAATATTTCTATGCATTAAGTGCATATGAAAATGTTACAGAATCCTGGTGACAACGTGGGCTTCAATTCAGTTTCTTTCATATGGCCCATAGGTAGAAATATTGTTATAGAAGACACAGGTTCCATAGCAGATCCCTAAATCAGCATTGGCAAAAAGTTGTTCCCATTCCCCACACCCCCCAGAATTTCTGATAATTTTTCACCTTCAAAGAGAAAAAAATAAATCATCGTGTCTTCCCTGAGCCTTCCAAGTGGCTCTGCCTCTTGTATGCCTGCTCTTCCTGTATGATAACCTAGAACAAATGTGTGAAAGAACTGCACAGCGGGAGCAGGGGAACAGAATTAGCTTTCTGATATGTTCTTAGATTGTACTGAACTTCATTTTGAGGTCTGTCTAGTACAGTGCGTCTTCAGTCAGGTGGATGTCTGTCCAGGTGTGCTGTTCAGAATGTATTAAATATGAATACTGTTTCCTTTGTCTACAGCTCCCAAAGAGTTTTTAAAATAAAATTAATAGACCATTTTCATTGATTTTTGTCCTAGATTTGTTCCTTGTATCTCTAGAGAACCAATTAAGGGCCCCCTGAGCTTTTTTCCTTTAACTAAGTCACACACCAGTGCTTTGGAGGGGCATGCTGCCAACCTGGAATTATGAATTCTCATCAGTCATGCTTTCTGTCATAGAGAGTGCTTGACTAGATTGAGATTAAATGCATCCTTCGTTGTGTCACTCTTCTGGATTTTGAGACATGGGTATTATTTTAATTGCATGTATTTCCTCCCTGTGGAATTGCTGCTTTTGCCTGTCAAAAAGAAGACAGCATGATTCCAGCTGTTGGTCACAGCATTAGCAGGTGGATATGGATGATGCAGCTTGCTGGTAACGTTTGTTGAGCAGTGCTTTCATTTCAAAGGCTGTGAAACCTTTGCCACACTTCAGAAGTAATATGCTGTGTGAATAATGTAATTTAATTGATTCTTCATGAGTTATTTCAAACCTAATGTTGTCAAACAAACATGGAATCGAACAGGGAGAGTCTGTTCTCATAATCATCGGGTGCCAGTCAGTAGGTTTAGCAAATGCAGACTTTAATTCTGAAGCATACCCAGTGCTTAACATACTCTAAATATCCATTGCTCTGGTTTTTAGATGTAACAAGCAGATTGCAAAATGAATTCTTGTGCTACTACAGACAATGTTCTCCAATTCTGCTAGGCTTCAGCCATGCTTTGGAAAAGTGTAGCATGGAATATTTAGTAAGTAATTTTTAATCATGTTCTAATTATGCTTCGTGTTTTCTCAATAGAATTATATAACTATTAACAAAGACTCCAACCTTTTGTATTGCCTTGAAATGTGTGTGCAGCTTACCTGCTGTGTATTGTGACAATTTCAGTCATCTTCAGGTTTTTTCTTATTGCATCTGTTGGAGTTGATAAGTTCCCAAAGAGTCTGTGTCAGTATGGTCTGTTCTGATAAGGAAATAAACTCTTATCTCAGCACCTTTTTAACCTGGAAGGATAAAGAGAAGGAATCGGGAGGTCAGGACTGTGGTTTGGGTAGAGAAGGACATCATACATAATGACTACAATAAACAGAAATGACACAATGACAATTCTGTTTTTCCATTAATGGCCTAACGATTACTTGCCTTCTTGGCAGCTGTTCAGGGTGTGTTTTTCAGGAAAGCAACCATAATGACTCCAGAAATTTTCATGAGTGTAAATAGTTTATTTTGAGCTTATCTTCCTGTATCTACAGCTATGCTGTTTTCCTGTTTCTTTCCCCACAGGCTTTACTAATACTAGATTTTGTCAGCTGTTTTATTGCTCAGAATCATGAGCTCCACCAGAAGCTCTTTGTAGTCATGCTCCAGAGCACTCTGTAACGTTGTCACCTCTTCACTGTTCAGCCCTGTTCATGGGAGGACACATCTTTCGGCAAAGCCTAAAGGAACCCAGTGGTCGTTTCACTTCTCTGTGAGACCTTGTCGTATTCATGCTCTTTTCCCCATCCATTCAATACTTGTATAGGTTTTGCATCCTCAGAGAGCTTTCCTTCTTATCTTTTGTTAGCTTAGGTTGGCTTTTCATTTGTTTATTTTTGAGCCTTTTATATGAAATATATTGTTAAAAGCTACGTAAAAAATCTGAGGATTTGCATTGGTTGGATCACCGAATGGAGATTGGCAGGTTTTTTTTGTTTTTTTTTTTTGTTTTTTTTTGTTTTTTTTTTTTAAAAAAAAAAAAAAAAAAAAACTTCAGAGATTTGAAGAATTGCTTTCTCTGCAAAGTTTATAGTAACTTTTGAGTTATGTTGCTTTGTTTGGTTTGGTCTTTAACTAATGGACTTCTCTTTAGAGGTTGTTGATAGTATTTTCCCTTTGTCTTTAAAGGTTACTTCAAATTTCAGCCTGAACCTCTAAATTCCTAGTTATGATTTTTTTAATGTGCTTTTGTGTGTGTTTACTAACTGCAGCTTCAGGATAAAAAATCTTTCATCCGTTGTTCTTTGTCAGAATGTGTGATCTCTCTGTATGTATTTTGCCTTCTACTTTTTTGCCTCAATGTGCCTTATTCTAGAAGTGTCAAGGACTTGCAGTAGCAACGTGCTAGCCATGTAATTACATCGTTGTGTGGTTAATTGATAATATAACTTTACATAATACATTGCAGTTCACCAAATCACAGTACGTCTGTTTTCTTATTTTGTCTTTGTTATTTCAGAATCTTTGTAGTTTGTAGAGAGTGGTGTTTAGACAGTTTCAGGACTGGGAACGTTCAGTAAATCAATAACTCAAGGGCAAAACACACTTCCATTATGTAGCAGATTTCTCACTGTGACCTCACTGATGTTGTAAAGAGAAAAGAGTTCTAAATGTCTACAGAGCTTGGTTATTAAAACTGCCATGCATTACTTTACTTAAAGCCAGCAACAATTAAAAACTGCACCTAACTGCACCTGTTAGTTTTTGCACTAGAGCGCAAGGCTTCATCAAGTTCCCAACATCTGTCGGAAGTGGAAGCAAAACCTTTTGAAAATACTGGGATGGGCTTAATGGTGTTATAGGATGAGACAGTGATGTGGAACGCAGACGGCTGCGTGTGGTCCCTGATTTTGTCCTTTGGATGGACTTGGCCTTCTGTAACTTATCTGTGACTAAAAATAATTTGTGTAGGCATCCCAGACCTATTCCCTTCTGCTCCTTAAAGGAATGCTTCAGGAGCTTAATTGTTTTCCTATCTCTACTAGTTCTGTTTCCTTTTTTTTTTTTTTTTTTTTTTTGCCTGTCTGAAATCTTTTATTAGTATTGTTTAATGAATTGTCTTGCTAATTATACAGCAAATATAATGTAAGTTAAATTTTTGCCTGTAAAGATTGATACATGGAAATATATGGAGATGCAAAAATGTAGAAAATAATTAAATATGCATGTAGGTGCCTCCATGAACATAACAGAACATTGAACAGTAATTTTTTTTTCTGTAGCAGAATATTATTGGAAGTTCTGACTTAGGTGAGACTTAGTTTTCCTGGCCTGAAGGTCAGCGTGTATGCTCAAGGGAAAGATGTGTGGAGTTACAGACAATCCAAGAGAAGGAGCTGCTGTGAAAGGATAAATTTGCAAGGCACGATGTTTGTCATGTGCAGTGCACAAGATTAACAGCAGTCTGGGAAGACTTTTATCAGGATAATTTGTTGTGGTGAGCAGGCTGCTCTCCACATAACCGACTTAAGTGGTTCACTTTAGAAGCAGTGTTGTACTTTTGGCAGGTGAGGAAATGGCATGCTTCTTCAGAAGAGGATTTCATCTTCTTCCCATTTTCTTTTTAATCAAGAACAAAACATCTTTATAGCTTTTAGGTAATTATGGCTCCTTATGCCTTTTGGATACTAGGAAAAGTTGGTGCATGGTTTTAACTTGAAATATGTCTGGAGTAGTAGCTTTATAAATGGACTTTTAAAAGATGTAGAGAAAGCACTCTTGCATAAAATCATAATCAGTGCAATTCAGAATTAAATACCAATAGTTGTTTTGTACTTAGTAATAGCCAACACTTCTGTTGACAGCCTTGGGAGTGAACTTCTACTCCAAACTTGGAGCATGTGATGCGCACAGTGGCACCTCTCCACAGAAGATTGGTGTGGTAGTGTTTGCAGGAGAGTTACTTTTCTGCAAAATCTTTAATAAAACCTTTGCAATAATGTGAACTCACTTTATTTTTGCTTCTTATAAGAGGATGAATGTGCTTTAGTTCCCGAGTAAGAACCATTCTGTAGTTAGAAAAGATGAGGTGTACTCAGCGATCATCTTCTCATTTGCCAGTACTTTTCTGGAGGTACCTAAGTAAAACCTCTTTGTTATCGATAGAAAAAGCAACTGCTGTTTTGTTCTGTCACTTTTTTGTTTACCATGCTGCATTGTATTGTGTCCTCTTATGAAATAACTTCAGAAGGCAAGAGTGCATTCTGTGCAGACATGTATGCTTTGGTATGCAGACTGTTTTCTGACATGGCTTTTCATTTTCTGTTTGCTTATTTTGATTATAAGGTGATGTGGGGCACAAATTTTTTCCCTATATAGAAAACTGTGAAAGTGATACCTACTCATTTACATGTGCTGGAATGAACATCTGCTGTTACTTTCCTTCCTCTAGTAAAGCTCAGAGGAAGACTGCTTACCTTCCTTTGGGTTGGCTATGTAAACTAATATGTTGTTTAAAATAAATAGAAAACATTCCTTCACCTCAAATTAAATGTGCAAGATTTGGAAATATGAGGTTTGACTGAAGGAGTCTGTGTTCCAAGTACTGAAAAGTTCAGGACTCAAGCACTCGAATGCTGAAAAGAAATAAGAGTCAGAAGAATTAGTTTTTCCAAAGCAAATGTTTCACTGGTATTCCTCAAGAGCTTAAATAGATATCAGGCAGTGCTATATTTAGCAAATTTGCTTGGAGTCTCGGTGCTCAAATGAATCTCCCAGTGTGAGCTGTGCTCCTGGAAATGGCTGTGCATGCTTGTCAGCAGTTATCTCTGTTCCCACCTAACACCCCTTGTCTTCTGCCAAGAACTCTCTTTGCTGAAATTTGATTTCATGGCCTCAGTCTGTGTTCTTGTAAAATAAAAGATGAATATAGTATCAACTTTGGAGTATTCTTTAAATTATATGGCTGAAAAACTTGAATGGAACTTGGATGCTTTTGGATATTTTGAAACGTAGCCAAGAAAGTGCAAAAGAATGTTGCTGTCAGAATTTTTTGTGCGATGAACTCATAGCCTATAAGAGCACCTACATGTGCTAAGAGGAACGGTAGTGTTTTTAATTTGTGAATATTAACTTAATCATAAGCTGAGTTCCAATGTTTGTTTTTTGTAGGGTTAGAGACATAGCCAAGAGCTATGAAAAATCTCTTAATAGCTGCCTGTAAATAGCAATAATTCAAATACTGTGTTCATATTTTAATGATGGGGAGTAAACACTCAGATGAAGTTGGCTGTATTTTCTTAGAATTTTAGCAGCCCTTTGTAGATGGATTAGTGTGTGAGCTAGTGTGATCTAATGCATACCACCCCCCTGCCCTTCTGGTTCCCTGTACTTATGTCATAAGCCATTCTTCACCTTAATTTTGAATTGTGAGGGTTTTTTTTATTTTACGTTATTTGTATTTTTTTACGTGCTTGCATTTGAAACAGTGATGCCCTGTCATTAAGTAAACCAGAAGAGTGATAATTTCAGATGTCTCCAGCAGTGTAGGGATGTTTTAAAAAACCAGCATTGTCAGAATTAACATAGATTTTGCCTTCTGAGTCTTGAGTTTCTTCACAGATAAGCATACAATCACTGTTTGTAGTCTGTTTGAAACAAACCCTAAGCAACCATCAGATCACAGACTTGGCTGCCTTATCGGTTGGACTGATAATACAGCACCTCTATTTTTGTTTTGTAGCTGATGCTTTTTTCAAAGCTGCAGTGAGCCTTGTTCCTGAAGTGCCAAAAATGATCAGTGTAGATGGAAAGATGCGACCTTCTGATGCCTTCCTCTTGGAATTCCTTTGTAACTTCTTTTCCACATTATTAGTTGTTCCAGTAAGTTGCTTTTGTGTTTAGTGTATGTTTCATTTAATGTAAACTTTCATTGTGTTCTGGTATACACTCGTTTTTCTATCTGCCGATTGTAGTTCTTTCCTCTTTTATTCTCCTCCTTCCTGACCAAGTACAGGGTGAATCAGCTTAGTGTTACTGTTTCAATCCTCGTAATTAGAACGGTGTATTCTGCTTTTTCCAATGGCAAGGGGTCTCCTCAGCCATGCATTTCATGGAGGTGCTAACTTGTTAGAGGGGGAAGGCTCATTGCCACTGTGGTTGTACTCCAGTGACTACAGAAGATGCTGAGGAGAGCTGTGTCGGAACTGGATGCTCCTCAGAAAAATGGCTCAGGAGATTATAGGAGGAAGATCCAAACTCTCAGATTCAGTAAAGAACTCGCAGTGACATTATAGGGTTCAGTAACTAGCTTCCACCTTCCTTTTTCTATTTACTTTGAAGTGCAGACAATGAGAAGGAAGGGTTCCAAGAGGACTGAAACTTGTCATACAAGTGTTGGTGGCATTGCACCAGCTGCAAGCTGAAATAAGCTGGGTGCAGTATTAAAACTGCTTGCAAAAAAAATCATGGCTTACATAGAACGTGTCTTTGTAACTGTATTCCTTTCCTATTAAAAGTTTCTTGATTGTGACTTTGACTGCCCAGTGTAAACGTTCTCATAAAACTCATATGAGTAATACACTTGTTTCTTACTGACATTATTTGAATTAAAAAAATTCTACCCAGTAGGCGATTTTAGGGCCCTGGGTTTTAAGAAGCTGACAATTCCACATCACTGCCCCATGAGTATAAAACAAAGCCTTTCAAAGTGTCTCTGTGAGGGTTGCGTAGAGAATGTTTATTATTACGGGAAAACGAGCATTTTGGAATGAAACTGGAACACAATCATAGAATATCCCAAGTTGGAAGAGACCCATAAGGATCATTGAGTCCGACTCCTGGCAGTTGGACTATGAGTTCTGAAAATGGGGAAGAGATTTTTAAAAGGATTTTCTGAAAGCACACTTCAGGGGAGGAGTTGCCAGTTTTTGTTTGTATTGTGGTTTTTGCTCACACAGAGTTAACACTGTGACTTGAAACCGCCAAATGCCTCAAAATAATCTTCATTTTGTTTTGGGATTGGTTGGAGCTTTGCTTTGGGTGTTTGGTTTTTTTTGTTGCTTATTTTCTTTTCTGTAGGACCATCCAGAACAAGGAGTGTTGTTTCTTGTGCGAGGATTACTAAATGTGATTCAGGATTATACTTGGGAGGATAACAGCGATGACAAAGTCAGGATTTACACTAATGTTTTGCATCTGCTGTCTGCAATGACTCAAGAAACATATATCTACCATGTAGATAAAGGTAACATGTTTGCCTGTTCCATCATGCAGTTTGCAGTATTCCTATACCTAGTTAATGAAGATCAGTGTTACCCAATTTTCCCATCCAGGTTCACATGTTGTGGGTTAAAATGATCACAGGAGGTGACTGCCAAGCAGATACCTAGTAAATAGACCTGAAACTGATATGAGAATTCTACATTTATGGGCTTTTTGTGTCTGAAGTATCAACCTGATTTATATTTATCACTGATGTTTCATTCACACACATTAACACCAATTCTAAGAATATAATGCCTGATTTTCATTATTTAAGTAATATATTTGCTGCTTTGAAGGCAAGTTTTCAGCTTTGGCAATTGTAATAGCTTATAAAAAAGAAAATCTTCAGAATAGCTGGAAAATATTCTACAGATCTTTTTTTATTAAGTGTCTGTAGTCTTTCTGTAATAGCATGATATTTTGATGGCTCTGGTGTTGAGAGTTTTCATAGAGAGGTCCCCAAATTGAGATACAGTGACAATTAATTCTTTCAAAGAATACAAGCAAGATGAGTCACTATGAGAGACCAAGATAGTTCTGAGTTCTCTTTTGGTTGCACAGGGCTTTCAGGCGGCGTCAGGCTGGGATCCATTCTGCAGCAGTCTGTCAGAGTTACCAACCATGACAAGAATATCTCTTGCAGTCAGCGGTGTAGAAGCTGGGTCACAGTTGAATAACTGCTCTGCAGTGAACTTCCTGTTCACATTTCTCATGGAACTGTGGTTGACCTGCTTTTGTTTTCATTAGATTTTTATATGTGCAAAAAAACTGCATAAACCCAATATGAGATATTCAATTATATTTCAACAGAGAGAGAGTTGAGAGTATGAATTAGTGATTTCTCCATGCAGTTGGACAATGGTTCAGATGAGGTATCTTAACTTCTTAAAATGAAGTTTACCTGAGAACGAAGGATAAACTTTTGCTTATGTGATGTCTGCTTTACCCATAGCACAGTTAAGTTCACAAATTTCTTATAACCTTTGTCTTAGAGCAGTGTAAATAAATAAAGCCAGAATTAAAAGTATCAGTTGTATAAATTCTAGAAACTTCAAAAAAGAACAATCTTTCAAGATCTCAGAAATTAAAAATGTGCTTTCTGCATTTCTTTCCAGCACACAAGATTTTACTGTAGGAAAGGATATAATTTATTTTTAAAATGTATTTTCCATTGAAAATCTTGTTTGCACCAAGTAAAATACAAACTTTGGCCAAGTCCTGCTGGTATTGAAAATGATGACCAAGCTTTTCTAACAAGGAAAATGTGAACACTGATACCATTTTCTTCCCTGGTGTTTGAGTGTAGCAGGTATTTTTGGACCTGGCTGCATCCAGGAATATAGGAGTGATTTTAGTCTAGGAGATTCTTTTCAACTGTTACATTCTTAGAATCAAGAGGACATAGTAGGCAGCCAATTTCAATAAGGTTATTTCATTTGCTTAGTGAAGGAAAGTCATTTTATAAGATCTGGTCTATAAATTGCTGGTATTTTCAGTAACAAACTCATAACTCTTGAGATAGGCCTAATCTTTATTTTATCTCTGCAGTGGATTCCAATGATACCCTGTATGGTGGAGACTCCAAGTTCCTGGCTGAAATCAGTAAACTATGTGAAACAGTAATAGCACAGATTCTGGATCATCTCAAAACCCTTGGAAAGGAAGAGGTATGTCCATACTTCAACTGGATTTAATGCAAAACCAAAATTACTTTGGAGTTGAGTAAACGGACCGCCTTCTTGGCCAGGTTTGATCTTTTTGGAAGTTCTGGGAGCTTTACAATGAGAGGGAATCAGTTTTCTTGTTTCACTTAGTTTTACTTCTTTAAAGAAGTTAATTGATCGTGTATGCAGACTTGTAGTAGAAAGACCTAATGAAGGTTAAGAGTTTCGAATTTTCTAATCTGAATATTGGCGTAGTCTGGGTTGTGGAAACATGACATTCTGTGTGGTGTAACATATAGACACCTTTATAAAGAAAAGGTCTTTGGAATGAGTGAGCTTCATGATGCAATCCTTGTCCTTAGCAAACTGGAGATTGTGCCACGCTCACTTATTTGTGGTGCAAAATCTGCTCCTTGTCCATCTCTCTTGTATCCTCCTGGCTGTCACCTTTCTCTCTCTGTAAATAAGCCATATTTTCTTGCCAGCTAAGTTATTTTCCTGAGATGTCCCATTCTGTAATAAGCAAAATGGGAGTTCATACTTAATGGTAAGTGCAGTGGAAATCTCCTTAAATTTGTACAAGTTTTGGATCTCAGACCATAGAAAGAGAGGTGCAGGGGGAGGGAAAACATGTTTTGTCTCTAACCTCTAAATGTGTGTTTTATTTGTTCAATATGAGGTAAAGAAAACTCTTGGCATTTCATTGGATTTCTTGATTGGAGTTGTAGAGTTTGGGAAACGAAACACACTGTAACAGTTTGTGTGTGGAGGGCAGGTGACCCCTGTTTTTCAGTGAAATCATTCTGCTAACTTGCTTCTTTCTGAGGTTGAGCCTCGAGTTGCTCCTACTGAGCTATTGAATATTGATTGCAGTCTTGTGGGCTTGTAGAGGGAGGTGGGAAGGCAGGAGATAATCATCTGATGCAACTTTTAAAGTACCATGTTTCCCAGTAGCTTGTGGTGTTTACAGAATGTATAAGGCATGATATGCCAGTTTGGAGACCTCTGTTACGAGTGCAGTTAGGCTTTTCACTGCTTTTGCTATATTATTTACCCTTGTTAAGCAACCATAGAGGTGTAAGATGCTTTGGCAGCGGGGTTGGACTCGATGATCTCTGGAGGTCCCTTCCAACCCCTACAATTCTGTGATTCTGTGAAATCCTTTGGAAATGCCTTTACGTCATTGTATTCATGACCACTGTGAATGGCAATTCTTTTTCAGAGCTGCTACAGGAAAGAAAAAGATGCTTTGCTAAGTGGTGTCCAAGCAGATGTTGGCAGGAGATTTTAACAGTTTTCTGGGCAGTGGGTCGCGTATGAGGGATTTCTTATGTCTGATTCCAATATGGAGTATGTGGGTGAGGATGTTTGTATGGCTGTGTGTGTGGTTTCTGAGAGGCTTTTTTTCCAACTTTCAAGCTTAATTTGAGAGGTTGTTATTTCTCTGATGTATTTGTTATGTAGAAAACTGGATTTAAAGCTAAGCAGCATGGCTGTAATTTCTGCCCTGCCTTTGTCTCACTGTGTCTTGGATTTATTCCTGTGTCCATCTTTACTTATGGAGTATCTAATTTGCTTTGTTGTGTAAAAGTCCTTGAGAGATTTTGACAAAAAAAAAAAAGTTCTGTAAGAATGAATGTTTTTTGGAGGAAGCTGTTGTTGCTGAGGAAATAGAGGTGACAGTATTGTCATAGCCCTCTGTTGGTACTGACATAGGACCTAGCATGAGATCTGTGTGGCATTTTCATTGCCTTGGTGACAGTGACCTTATGTTATTCATCAGCTTGGCTGCATGCTTAAACAAACAGACCTCTGATACTGAGTTTTAATTGGTTCATTCCCTTTCAGAACTACAGAGGAGAATAGTAGGTCCTCACAACAAAAGGCTTTCACCAGAATGGTGGTTTGGAAGAGAGCAATGCTGCTTCAGTCAACTCAGTGTGGTCCTTTTGCATTATTAAAGAATCCTTCATCTGTGTTACAGTGCTTGAAGTACAGTTCTCACTTCTGGACAGTTCAGTGTAATGCAAAGAGGTGCCCTGCCAGCCCAGAGACCTGGCTGGGCTGACCCATGCCGTGCCCTGAGGCAGCGCTGTGGCCGTGCTGAGCTCTGTGGGTGCCTGGGCTCTGCTGTGGGACGCTGCAGTGCTGGGCAGCCTGCACAGGGAGCAGCGGGCCAAAGTGAGCCACAGCTTTTCTCAGAGAAAGCTGGAGGTATCCTTATGCCATAGGTGTCTGGAGAAAGTCTTTAAAGACAGGAGTGAGTGACTGAACCACTAGCCAGAAGATCACGAAAATAATTACATATTCTGTTGTGAGAAATGTTGTATTTTCTTCTGCTTAGCTGTTTGAAACTTGGACATTGCTCTGCACTTTGGGGGAGCCTGAGGTCACAACATTGAATGATGATTTGTTGTGTTTTCTTTTCATTCTGTGGTGATCAGCATTATTCCACGGGTTTTGGAAAATGCAGCTCCTGGGGGCAGCTCCTCTTGGTGTGGGGATTGTCAGTCCTGTGGCTCTGCGGCTGCCGAGCAGCCGATGGCTCCTTTTTGTGTGCAGCCTCTGAATGCACACTGCAGGTCAGCATGCAGCACAGCCACAGCTGCCAGCAGGCTGGCAGTGTGCTGGCATGCATCACTCCCCTGGGTGGCAGAGTGGTGCCGTGTTGCACAAACATGCCTGCTGTCACCAGGACCCTTGTCTGACCCTGCTGGTTAGTTTTCATACATGGATTTACTGCACATTTGTGCCTCTCTCTCTCCCTCTCTCTCTCTCTCTCCCTCTCTCTCTCTCTCTCCCTCTCTCTCTCTCTCTCTCTCTCTCTCTCTCTCTCCCTCCCCCTGTTGCACTGTGTAAATGGGAACTGGGTGCCAAAATGCTGTCTGAGATGACTGTGCCTACCCCACCATGATGGGAGTTAGCATGTGTCTCTTCCAGCTTTTTTACTGTTTCAAAGTTTTTTTTTTTTTTTTTTTTTTTTAAGTACTTATGTTTCCAGTTAGTCAAAACATCATCCCTACTTTCAAGAATGCATGATCCGCTGGTGTTGTTACTTCCTGGAAAGCCTTGCTAGTTGTGTCCAGTTCTGAGTGCTGCTGCATTTGTGTTCTGCCCAACAATTTCAGGGCTTATGAGAGTGCCTCCAGAGACCTCCTTAAAGGTTGGAGGTGCTCAGTGGAAGATGCACAAGCATTAGATAGTGGGGAAAAAAAACCAAAATGTAGTTAAACACCCTGTTTTGCCAGTTCAGCATAGATGGTGACAGGAGGTAGGCTGTGTGTAACACTGACTAGCAGGCAGTACACTGTATCTTTTTCCCTGAAGGATGGCAATCCTGTGAAAGAAATACCATAGTAATATTTAAGCATTGACAACTATTTTTCTGTTTACTGTCCTTCAGAGTGGCATCTCTGTTCTTTGTGTTAACATTCCTGGACTAGACTGATTGTGTTCCTCTGCCTGGTAGGTAGTATGGTTCAACACTTCCAAATAATGGCTGCAGTTTCAGCTAATAAACCAATTTTGGAGCTACTGGGATGAAAGATTCTGAAGTAGGTAACTGTTAGAGGAAGAAAGAGCTGTCTTCCTGATAGCTCCATGTAATCAATTCAGTGTTTACAGAACATTTCCTGGGCCCTGTAGCAGCTCTGGGCATTCTGTGTGTATGTGCAACTCATCAGATTTTCTCTGCATCTACTGCTGTGTGGCTGATACACAGTAGTAACCACTCTTACACTTCTCAATTGGAGCATGCTGTGCCCTCTTTTCCAGCTTGCCAATTCTTTAATGGCATGGCTTTCTGCTTTTACAGAAATATCTGGGGGACTGATGGCAGTCTGTGTTTCTTTGTTTAGTAGCATCTCACCTCGCTTCTGCTGACAGTGAGAAGTGAAATTAATTTACTTTTGGTCCCTTAGGGAAAGGGCAGAGGCTGTGTGGCTGCACTGGTGGTGTCAGGAGAGCACAACTTGCACTGATCACACCGCTTATCCCAATTTTTGCCTCATTCCCTCTGTAGTCTTGTACCTGAGTGCAGTATGTTAGCTACCCCACCACATATTGAACTGAGAGGGCTGAAGTGAGTATCAAGTTCAGTAATCAAGGTGCTGAGCTGATAGTTCTAGTTACTGTCTTGCTGTTGTGGATAAGATGCAGCTTTGGTTTTGTCAGGGGTCTGTTTTCAGCCAAAACCAAAGGACAGCAGCAGCAAAGCAGTATAAAAGAGGTGCTGTGTGTAAGATGCATCCAACAATAATCTGTCTTCAGTGCAGAATTGTCAGTGCTGGAGAGCTGCCCTGCAGAGTCTGAAAGGCAGTGGTGTTCCTCATGGTAGGTTACAGCAAAGCACTGGTTCTCCTCGAGCTCCCTCCTAAAAATTGTAAGGAAATTAATTACTAAATTAATTACTAACATGGTACAGGTGTGTTTCCCTAGAAGAAAAGCAAGTTTTTTAAAAAAAAAAAAAAAAAAAAAAAGGAAGTCACCCTCACTGTGAAGTTCATCCACATATTTGTGTGGAACTTCCTGTGTTCCAGCTTTTGGCCGTTGCTCCTTACTCTACCATAACGTAACACACCACTAAGACCCTGGCCTTGCCTAATTGCCTCCCAGACCTTAGGTATTTATAAACATTGATCAGATCCTCTCTCAGTCTTCTCACTAGGCCCAGGTGTCTCAGCCTTTCCCTGTGCAAGAGATGCTCCAGGCCCCTGTATTGTCTTTGTTATCCTCCTCTGGACTCTTTCTAGGAGATTTCTTTTTTGAACTGGGGAGCTCAGAACTGGACATGTGGGTTGACTCATCATTTTTTTTGTTTTATTTGGAATGGAATGTGGAAACTGTGTCCATATTCCTGCAGCTGTACTGCTGTGTATTTCAAAACAATTATCTGTCCCTTGCACTTGTAAGCAAACTTGGAGAGGTTATGCTGGGATGACTGTATGATAACACAGGAATTCTTTTCTCATTATAGACTCTGAAGCGACAAAGCCAGTTGGCACTCTATTTCTTCAACACGATTTTAGCTCATGGCGATCTACGAAACAACAAACTAAACCAGCTTTCAGTGAATCTCTGGAATCTTGCCCAGAAACATGGCTTTGCTGACACCAAGACAATGGTAAGGAGTACGTACTGCAGAGAAATCGGTTAAGATTTTCTTTAGCTCCTTTTGTGGGAAAAGGCAATCCTATATAGGTTGATCCAAAAGTAACACCTCCTATTTATTTCCATGGAAACAACAACAGATACGAAAAGCACAGTAATGTTGTTTGATAGAGCAAATTCCCAGCCACAAGAAACTATTGTTGTTTTAGCATAGTCATCACTGTTAGCGATACATTTTTGTCACTGATGAAATCTGCAGAGGTGACCCAGTGTTGTTGCTGGGAAAATATTGCCCACGCAGTCCACCTTTCAGCTGCCTGAACAGATGGAAGTTAGAAGGTTCTGAGTATGGACTATATGGTGGGTCTGGTTGGAGAGTCCAGTCAAGGTTAGCAATGTGCTGCACAGTCTTCAAACCAGCGTGGAACCTGGCATTACCCTGTGGCGAGAGAAGGGCTGTGTTCTGCTCTGGCCTGACTGTAGAAGTTTTAGCCTTCAGCTCAGTCAGCATCACAGTGCAGTGGTCAGAGCTAAGGGTTTGCCCAGGTTCCAGGAAATCCCTCCCCTATTCCATCCCAGAGGACAGTGCACATCACTTGTCTTGCTGAGAATTTTGTCATCGACTTTTTCTTTGATGGGGAATTCACACGTCACCGCTCCATGGATTGCCCTTTGACTCTGGCACACAGTAATCTCATCACCAGTAATGATTCAATCCAGGAAACTCTTGCTCCTTCACCTTGTATCAGTTCGATATATCTATATCATTGCATATGGTGTTCTTTCTGTTACTTTGTGAGCATTTGTGGAAACCACCTGGTGCAGACTGTGAGATTTTAACACTTATACCATGGTTTCCAATACTGAGGCCAATATTCAGCTCTTACAGAATCATAGGTTCCTAGGTTGGAAAAGACCTTACAGATCGAATTGAACCACAACCTAACCATACTACCCTGACTCTAACAACCCACCTCTAAATCATGTCCCTGAGCACCACATCCAAACAGTTTTTAAACGCATCCAGGGATGGTGACTCAGCTACTTCTCTGAGGAGCCTGTTCCAGTGCTTAACCACTCTTCCTGTAAAGAAGTTTTTCCTGATATCCAACCTAAACTTCCCCTGGTGCAACTTAAGACCATTTCACCTCGTCCTGTCACCAGTGAGAAGAGACCAGCCCTGCTCTCGCTGTTGTCACCTTTCAGGTACTGGAAGAGAGCAGTAAGGTCTCCCCTCGGCCTCCCCTTGCCCAGATTAAACAGCCCCAGTGCCTTCAGTCTCATCCTATAGGCCATATTCTCCAAGCCCTTCACAAGCCTTGTTGCCCTTTGGACCTGCTCCAGCACCTCCATGTCCTTTCTGTGTTGAGGTGCCCAGCCAGCTTCGCCCCGTGAAGGACAGTGTCAAAGGCTTTACTGAAGTCCAGGTAGACCACTTTGACAGCCTTCCCTTCATCCATTTAGTGGGTCACCTTGTCATAGAATGAAATCAGGTTTGCACACAGTTCTCTGGTTGTGACCAGCTGATTTGTGTTGATTAGCTGATCGAGACTCTTTTCATTTTGTGGTGTGAGAGCTGTGCATGGCTGTCCAGAACATCAGTTGTCTTTCATGCTGCTGTTGCCGTTGCTGAAACACCCCCCCCATCCTTCACTGTGTTAACACCTGCTGTTCGGTCTGCACAGACTTTTAGCAGATACTGTTGAATATCAGTGGGTGCCATTTTATTCACATGGAGGAATTCAGTTCCACCTCTATGCTTTATCTGCACTCGCATGTCAGACACTGTTCTGTAAGACTACAAAATGTGATGGGATATTGGTGGGAAGGTTCAGCCTCTACTGCAGTCCCACCAACATCCCTCTCTGATGTTGTGGGCCAATGCAATGAAATAGGAGGCTTCCAGAGCCCTTTCTTGACCTAGACGAACCTGATCTCCTTACAAGTGTCTGTCTTGTTCTAACTGGGCTTTGAACTAAGTTTAAAACAAAAAACAACAACTTTATTTTTTAAAATGCTTCTTAATAAATAAAACAGCTTCACTTATTTGTACCAATCTGCTCTGTCTCTCACATTTTTAAAAGTATTTCACACATTAAAGGATCTGGAAATATGGGGTTCTGCACTTTTCAGACAGAAAATGTAAGCTTTTAAAGAACAACAACGTTGTTATGTAGTGGAGGAATTGTATGTTGACATATTGGAATGTGAGCACTTGAGAGCACTGCTTGAGAAAAGTGTCTATGGTCACCAGCTCTGGAGTCAGAGAAGCAAGAGGTTGTGTATCTAGTAGAATTTAGGGGAAATCAGAGGTGCGTCTGTTAAAATGCCTTCCTTTAGCAAAACTGTGGCCTCTGAAATGAGAAAAGACAAAGACTAAACGTCTCAAAACACCTTTCTTTTTGTACCCAGGTAAAAACTCTGGAATACATGAAGAGGCAAAGCAAACAACCTGATATGAGTCACTTCACAGACTTGGCCCTTCGCCTTCCTCTGCAGTCAAGAACCTGATGAGTGCCTCTTCCAGGGAGCCTTATGTGAAAGTGAGCATGTAGCCAAGGCCACAAATCGCTGATTCTTCTGGTCTTTGACTGGAATTCACTGCATTTGAATTTTACTTAGAGTGACGGATTTACTTGGGTACAGGTAAAACAGTTCTGAGTGCAATAATTTAATCTGAATTTTTTGTTTCCAGTTCTGCCACTGTATTTTAAATCCAGGTTAGATTCAGTAAAAGATATTTCAGCCTTTCCAAATAAAATTTGTTGTCATTGTAGCGACAAAGGAATAAAATCTGATACTCTACACAGATCAATTCGCAGCCCCCAGACTTCATCCTGCCTGTAGAGCAGTGTTTCTCCCGCGTAAAAGCAGTATTTCAGTGTAGTAATCCTACTAAGTTGTCCTCTTGCTTTGGAATGCTGCCAACATTTGGTCAGTTTTAGTAAGAGAAAAATGGACCAAGTGTTACTGTTCTAATTTCTAATATACATTTTCTCAGCTGCGTTTGTAATATCACTTCAGTTCAGTAGTGTTTTGTATCTTTAAATGCTGTCTGCAAAGGAAAATGGACATGTACGCATATTCTCTAGTATGCTGTATCACGGAATAAAGCAATTTGCAGCTCACCTGTTTGTTCTGGAGGAGTTCCTTTGTGTATACAAGTTTATTACCTAGTCATGCTGTAATTCACCTGTGTGCACTGCTTTTATACCTAATAAATTTCATTCTGTCCGTTTCTGTCCTGTGGTAAGCAACCACAGTGTGATCTTGCATCTATTGGTACTTCTGTGTGGCAGTATTTTAACATATTAAGATGTATTTGCACAGCAATGTTCTCTTTGTTAAGGCAGATGTCCTACTTTCAGCAGGAACAGAGCTGATTTTTCCTTCACCGTGTCTGGTATGAGGCTGTGTTTTGGCTTTAGGAGAAAGACTGCTGGTAGCACACGGATGGTTTGGTTGTTGCTGAGCAGAGCCAAGGATGCCTCAGTTTCTCAGCTTCTCCTTCTGCTGAGGGGGCTGGGGGGGCACAAGGAGCTGGGAGGGAACAGAACCAGGACAGCTGCCCTCAACTGGCTAAAGGCTTTTCTGTACCGTTTGGCATCATGCAGAAGCAGCTTGAAAACAAGGAGTTGGTCAGGGTGGGCAGCTTCTGCTTGGGGACTGGCTGGGCATCGGTCAGCAGGTGGTGAGCTACTGCGTCGTGCATTGCTTCTTTTGTCTGTATATAAGTATCATATGTATATAAAACTTTTGTTGTTGTTGTTCCTTTTTTGATAAATAGTTTTATTTCAACCCTCAAATTCTACTTTGTGGGTTGTTTTTTTTTTTTTTTTTGTGATTCTCTCCCCCATGCCACTGGGAGGTGGGGGAAGTGAGCAAATGACTGCCTAGTGTTTAACAGCAGCTAAGCATATAATTGGTTTCGCTAGAACCATATATTCATTTCTAACCTTCAGTACCCAATTTAATTACACTTTCTTTAGATAATTCTGTGTATCCTATGCATAGTGAGATGACAGTACTGCACATATGTTACTATGATTTAGCTCCCCTTTTTGCTGCAGCTGCACAAAGCAACTCTCAGCAGCACATGGATGATTCTTTCTCTTACACTTGGAAACTGGGTAAGTGGGATTGAACCGAGTGTCTAACCAGCCAAGTAGGTCACCGAGAGCAGCTGCAGTACGGTAGAAATTGTCCTGCAGGGGTAAATGCGCTGCTCCAAGCCCAGCGTGGAGCTGTTCCAGGATCTGTAAAATGGAAACTTACAGCAGGCTTAGTTGGCCCAGCCAACCATTCCTTTTCCCCCACAGACACCCATTTTTGCCTGTCATCTTTTGTGCACAGTATAACTTTATTTATTGATGTAAGACTGCCATGGAAAAGGTTTTCAAGGTTTTTACTGATGCTTTGATTAGTGCAAAAACAGCTTGGTTATAGCCAGAAAGCTCTAATTAGTTACCAGGTGTCATGGTTTTGTGATTTTTGGCTTTTGGTATTCCACATCATAACATCATGTGGGGCGCTGGCACTTTAACTGTCAATGCTCAAGTCCTGGGTACCTGCCCTGAAGAGAAGAACTGCATTCCCCAGGGGACCTTGTGGTCAGGGAGAGGAGGTTGAACTCCTGGCAAGGCCAGCTGATTGCTCTTTCTTGCCTGCCCTTCGTTGTGGGCGCTGCTCCCGTCTCCCTGCTGCTCAACTGCACTGCGCATCTCACCTCAGCCTTGTGCTGAGGCCTATCCACCTTTCGGACATTCTCTCTCTCATTATATTTGATTTATTAGCTTCCATTCTGATTATATTGTATTATAATGTCTTATCTTGCATTCCGATAATATACTTAGTAAATTAGTTTGTTTCTCCTCAGATCGGTGCCGCTGTCTTTAATTACTTTGGGGTCCCCTGTTTCCTTTTTTTCTGGAGGCGCGGATCTGCGGATCCCTCCACCCCGCTCGTCACTGAATCGGGCCGAACCAGCCCGTAAACCATTGACACCAGGAGCAACTTTAAACATCCAGCCTTGAAGCTCACCCCACCACTCTAATAACCTGCTTTTGGCTTACTTCCATGTTAGAGAAAAATTATTCTTAGTTTAAGCATCCCACTTACTAAAGACCCGTGCGGCTTCTGTATGCAGTAAGTACACAAGCTAGAGCAAATTTGACTGCTTTATGAAGTTAGTTTGTCCTGGATGTCTTCTTTTTCCAACTGTGACAACATTAGCAAGGGCAAGGTGTCAAGCCATGCACAGAGCTACAGTTCAGCAAGTGTTGTACATCATATATGGCTAGAGGGGGTAAACATCCACATCCAAAGGCAAGTGTAGAACTATTATCCCCTTCAGCCTCTTCAGCAGTGGCAATGCAAGGCCAGTCACTACATACCCAGTAATGGCTCTGCAGCAGAGATCTGTACATGCTGTTCTGTCCTTCCCTTCTTAAAGGAAGCCATCAGTTAACAATTTCCCACCTATTCCATTATTTCAATGCATTTTTTGCCAAGTAGTTGAAGGCCTGAATTCAGCATCTGTCTTCATAAGAATGTTTTCTGACTCTGAATCTGTGGTACTTGAAGCCAAGCCACAGCTGCAGCCCAGAAAGGTGCTGAAGCCAGTCCTTAAATGCAACAGTTCTCTCAAAGCCAAGTCCAGGCCCTGTAGGAAGTGGTTCAGTACCTCCTTCCCCAGGTATGGCTTTTGCTGGAGTCTCTGCACGATTTTTCATTTCCCCATAGGCATTGCCCAAAATGCACTGAAACACACCGTTCTGCATATTTTCTGCCAGGAGTCAGTTGCTTTCAGGCACAGCAGTCTGATAGAAAAGGCTACTGTGCAAAGAAAGGCTGCCTTAAAAGAACAAAAAATTTAGCAGATTAGTTCGCACCATCTTATCAGAAAGGACAGGTAAAACAGAAGAAGAATGAGATGTAAGTAGAGACAGTAACTTGTGTTGAGCATGGTGGGTTCCCTGCAAGTAGGCCACCATTGCTACAGCAGTCCCAGACATAAGAGATGGTCGTCTTGTCACGCTCAAAAACCAGGATGACCTGAAAACTTACAGAACACCACATCCCACAACAAACAGCACGCAGTGATGGAATATGGGACATTTCTTCATTATCTTTTTGTAACCTCCCACAAAACAGTGCTCTGGAACTTTCAATTCTGAACTCAACGTAAACAATACGCTCTTAATAGTTTGTGTTCAGAAAGTGAAAGTGCAGGTTGCATGAAAGTCTGAAGATTAAAAATTTCATTCATTTACAATAAACCCATAAATGCATATTACAACCGCCTTGATTTTATAATTTAGGAAACCTGCTCACAAAGTGTTTATTTACAGGTAACGGCTGCTTCTTGAGACTCACTGCTAGAGCATGTTGAAACAGGACGTTCGGGAGTATTTTTATTATAGTGAGGATGCCAATAGTCAAGAAACCACTTCCATGGTTAAGTCTCCCCTCATGAAATTTGTAGGCAACCCAGTAGTATTTCTTCCAAGTACAACACCATCACTTTGTACTGCTCACTGAGTGTAAAAACATGAAGATTTTACAGAATATTAAAATCCTTTTGAATCGCAAAGATGCAGCTAAAAAAAGCTTATCAAATCTATTTTTTTAAAAATTACCAATTTTTACTTTCTTGCAGGCACTGTCCACATACCTTCAATCTCTAAGGGAAATTTTCTTTTGTCTGTGGAAAACGCTGGAAAGGTTTGAGATCCTACTGTTCTTAGCTCCTTTTGTGTCCAAGTGAGGACACAACTCCATGTAAGCTAGAAGCTGAAAACTTGTATTAAAAATGCCTCATAAGTACAATGTACTGAACACTTCATATTTTATTTCAAGTAAAAATAAGTGGAAAGCAAAAATAAATTTCCCCATTTTCATTCCATTACTTCAGTTTTAATCTGCAAATTTTATAGATCTAGATGCATATTTGTCTATGTACACTTTCCTGTTGGCAGCAGGTTGAAATCCAAGACCAATTCTTTTGTGTTGCTTCAAGTCCATTGCTTTGTCAAATTCCATCTTCAGAGCCTGCTGTAACTTCTCCTCCCCTTCCCTGCTCAAAGCCATGTTCTGTTTGTTCGTAGTCACAGAGAGATCTTCCATAGGTGCAGAGCCCTTTTTGAAACCACCCATCAGTCGAAGAAATTTCATCCCTCGCTCAGAACTTTGAAAAGCAGCTGTACTCCACTGGCCAATCTTTGTATCCTGTGAAACACACACATGAGACAAACACTAAAATACCACCACGACTGACAACTTCCAGCTGTGTACCAGCCACCACCACCTGACAGAGCAGGCTGCTGCACGCAGTCATTCACATGCAGCACCTCTTGCAGTGTGTAATTAGACTGCCATAACCCAATGCTAGTGCAGCTTTATTAGCATAGGAATTCACTTAACCTGGAGACAGCATTTAATGCACTTTCAGATTCTTCTTTTCACCTGTCTTTACAAATCTTGACTTTCCTGCCTTCTGCTCAGAGCACCAGACCCTGCACAGATATTTCTCTTACTCTAAGACAATTCTAAGACTCAACCTTTCTCTCACTCTGTTGCCTCGTACAGCAATTTGTGTTTTCAATTTTTCTACTGCCCTTGATTAGGTAGCTTTTGTTTCCCAAGTATTTTGTTGTATTAATGTTAGAGACGGTATTCCATCTGGCTCATGTGCTTTATATAACAAGGGCATTCTCATCCCACTACTTACCAACTTCATTGCAAGGGTGCAGAAATTTTAAGGCATACATTAACCAACAGGACTAAATGTAATGCCCTTAGAACCTCCCCTCCCTTGCAGTTTGACACCCCACAACTTTGCCTTTCACTGTATTCTCTGAACAAATTACTCCTTCAGTTTTGTTTTTGATATTGTTTCCTTTCTGAGACTGTAGATAACATCCAAGTAGAATCAAAATTCAACCATTTGTGTTTGCAAATAACCCAAGACAGAGGGTGCGATTTAAGAAGTTTATGAACTTCTGGCTTAGCTCTGAACATACTTCGTTACATCAGGATCTTTTTGACTCCTGACCACATAGCTCCTACTGTTGCTCATTTCTGACTACTCCCATTTTTTTCTTTATAATTAGGGTGATATTAAATGGAAGAATGTTTGATCATTAATTAAACGTGATTAAACTGATCTGGCTTCATCCCAGGAAAAAAATGCGCATTTAGCAGTATGTTTATGTGAGCCTGAAACCCTTCCAACCAAACAGTTGTAGCTTACATGAAACAGTCGGTTCTTCACCAGACAGCCAACATGACACACAGCATGCTATGCAATATGAAGGCAAGCTGTAGCAGGTGTTCTAAGTTATAAAAACACAGAGCTGGAGTATCTGCCAGTATCACAGGCCAGAATACTGATACTAAAAGAAAGTTATCCATAAAAACAAGGCTAAGCTGCTGTATAAGCCCTGCTCCGTGACACAAATGCAGACATACATAAAGTCTTCCCTTTGGAACAGGAGATGGATATCTGCACAGATGCAGAAATAATCATGGCTTGTCAAACCTTTTTTTTTTTTTTTTTTTTTTTTTTTTTTTTTAAGTGAACTGCTGGCAAGCACTGGACATAGCTTCTGCTGCAGTATTTCTAGCTCTCTCCTTTCGAAGCCCCTCAATTAGTTTTCACAGCTTTTATTCTTTTATGTATTAATAAACAATGACAGACGAACTCCACAGAGCTGGGATCCCCTGCCAAAGAAGTCATTTTCCCCTCACAGACTATCAGATAGCTGCAGTTCAGAACGCAATGCAGTCTTGCTCCTACTCCATAAAACTTACATGACTTGTTTCTGGGATTTGTTGAGGTCCCAGAAAGGCATTTATGGCCTTTGTAATCCTGAGCAACACTTCTGCAAACAACTAAAGAATTCCACATTTTTAGCAAAGCTTTCTCTCCTTCTGAATCTTATTATTCCTGCTGAACACTGCTGCAATAGTAATCTGAGAGGTAAATCTGCCAGCAGGCAGGCTAAGTAGGATGGAAAAACAAAAAATAAAGAACAGTCTTTCAAAGAGGTGGAAAAATGATGTAGAAATTAGGAGGCTATTGGCTGTAGGTACTGCAGGACTGTACTGTCAGTTACCATCCCTCTCACATTTTCATGTGCATCTCCATGTATGAATGTCTGCAAATTCTTCCATATAGCAATTCAGATAAAATTCAATGGTACCTTATGACCATGGCCTAGGATCACTTAAATTTCACAGTAAGTAGCAAATGGCTTTGTAGCAATTCTTTGTATCAAAATCTCCAGAAGAACTAGAGAAAATAGTGCTTTTCAGCACTCATGATGGGAGTCAGACCTCTAAGCAATTCCAAATGATGTTAAGAATTCACTGGTCAGCTCCCAGATTCTCTTGGTATTGCAATTCGTTCCAAAGCATGACTTTAAATTTACAATCAGGAGAGCGCTTGTGCCAAGCCACATTCATGAACCACAAACAGAAAAAAATGCTGTTTTCAGTGCTTTTTTTTTTTCCCCAGGAAGTGGTTCTGGGACATAGTATTTCCATCAGATCAAAGTCTGAATTCATACGTACCATGTTCTCTTTGGGACTGAAAATGTTAGTTTTTCCAGATTCTCTATCAATCTCTTCTTGCAGAGCCTGCCGCCTCGCCTAGCATACAGAGAAAAGCAACACAAGCCACTGTCCTCTGTGTTAAACAACACTTAATTTAATTCACAGTAAGCAGATGAGGGAAGATTAAGACGATTATTTGTCCTCAGTATTTTGCAAGGATAATTAAGAAAGTTGCACGTGATCTTCTTACACACTCCACTTAAGAGCTCTGCATTTTCTTGTGCTATTTTCAATGAACATTCTGTAGTGCCAGATATGTTTAACCTTCTAACTGCAGGTAACAGCTGTGCTGAAACTGCCAGCAGCAATGAGAGGCAAAGGAGCCTGTATTTAACTGAATAAGCTACTTAGAAGGTTCTGACATTAAGTGGAGCTATATATTTTTTACCTAACCCATGAGTACAAAAGCAAATCTTAAGCAAAGGTCTACTTTAGAAAATACTGGCACAGACCAGCAGAAGGCATTCTTTTCATTACAAATCCTACTACACCCTAAAAGCTTTCTTGCTTCAAATTCTGTTTAACTGAGAAAGCATACCTTGTCTATATTAATTTCATCACAGTTTCCTTTTTTTTCCTGCACAACAGTCACATCATCCACATCTTCCTGTAAAACAGGGAAAAACTCGTATGAATATTATAAGCCATTCTTCTTAATTAATTTACACATGAGTAAGCAGAGAAATCACTAAGCAATGAGCAGTATTACTGGGGATCAGAAGAAACAGTCAGATTAAAGCTGGAAATTCCAGCTAAACCTGTACCTTTCTTTGGAGGGATTTTCTCCATCCATTCCAAAAAAAACTTACAAAACATACATTTAAAGTGACATTTTTAATATATATATTATATATATATTTAGCAATAAAGATAAGGGACTTTTTGATTCACACATTAAAATGGACCTGCCAGTATCAGAGGCACATACATACAGTAATATTTGCAGGCAGGAGCACTTCAAATCAAAAGCTATTGCAGAAGTTGAAATTTGTAATTGAAATAAAAATAGTACAGTTAAAAATAAAAAGTTAAACCAGTGGTAACATAATGGCCAATGTGAACGCACGGGGCAGGCCTGAAGCATGCTGACCCCACTACCAGCACCAAAACAAAAACCAGCCAAACAAAAAACACTCAAGAGGCATCTGCTTTCTGCCTGCTCTTGTACTAATGCAGAAGCAATGACAGTCCCCAAAAAGCTTCCAGCCTGGAAAGAGGAGAGGCGTGACACGTACATAAGCTGCCCCTGCAATGGCAGCATCGGCACGTTAGTCCCACATTTGGGAGTGAGGAACAGAGAACTCACAGTGACAGAGCAGGAAGGGACAGGCAGGCTGGCAGGAGCCACAAGCAGCCCCTGACTGTTAATTCTTCCTCAAAGTGCAGCCCTTCAGCACTGCCTGCTCCCACTCTTTCTTTCCCAAATTTGCGCTAAGATTTTTGGGGCACCCACTGTAATAGGGTTAAGTTTTAAGTCCAGGATAGTGGTAAATCCAAGCCATGAGCTTTAGACCAACCTGCAAAATATGGCCAGAGGGAAGATCTATTGATACAGCTAACACAGTAATCCAAGCATGAAATAGCCACAGAACATTAAGACAAGCAAAAGATCTGTAACATACTTCTGCGAGCAGAAGCTGCTGTTTCTTTTTTGAAAACCTTTTTTGAAGGTTTACAGTATTATCTAAAGCCATGAATGATTTACCTAATTTTCCTAAGCTAGCTTTTGTGCGCTGCTTTCACACACAACTACACTGACTATCAAAAATGAGAACGCTGTCTGCAGTAAGAGGAGCTCATGAAAAAAGAAAAAAAACAAAAACAAAAAAACCTTACTTCTTGATGGCCTGGCACTGTCTACTCAGATCTCTCAAAACAAGCAGGAAAGCTGCTGTGACAGGACTTTGCAAACAGCTGTGCTGGGTTCTCTTTTACCTGGTCAGAGGCAGACAGGCAAGGAAAAGCAGTGCACCTTCACATGGGCCAATCTGCAGCATGTTTTGGAGCTGCTGAAGGTCACTGAAAGGCAATAACAAACCCATCCAAGGGTGTGCTCATCTCCCCCACACTGCAGGAAGGGGAGCACATCCACACACAGAGATGGCTTCAAAGAGGTACACCAAGTCCTCTGACACTGGATGTGCATCTGCTCTGTCATCTGACTCTCCCTGGACTCCTTCATGTTACGACACACAAGGCACTGTGTAGCACTTTCGCTCTGCAGCTGAGTGCTTTCTCACAAGGAAGAAAATCCCATATGCATGGTGGTGATGTCCCTGCAAGCAAGAACGACCACCTAAGCACAACGCCTACCACTATGCAGAGAATTTGTTCACTTTCAGAGCTATCTCCTCCTAATGTCAAGAGAAAAACCGAACATAAGATCCCAGCCTGCTCCCAGAAACACCAGTGCAGGCATTCATCCACGTGGCAGAGGGCTGAGCTGGGGATGCTCATCACTGGCACGTTCCCCTCCCCCACATACGTAGACTTGCAGCCCAAAGTGCTTGTGCAAGCTGCTGGTACTCTGATGGACATCTTCCAAAGGAGGGAACAACAACAAGGAATATTTATTGGCAAAATACTTTCAGGAACTGCCTGCTCTATTTTTGTATTTTAACAAAGGAACTGAAAACAGCCTGCATCACAAAGACAGAGGGTCAGCATACAGTGGCCTGAGAAATGCCAGCAGCACACGATTTCACTGGGAGCATAATCAACTCACGCTGACTTTCCCCAGAAATGCCTCTATGTCAGCATACAGCAATGCTGGAGTTAGTTGTGCATGTTTCGTATCAACAGACACATTCACTAATAACCATCCTCTTTCTCCCTCTGGATCATCTCAGCCTTCCCCTTGCTTTAGTTGGCTGTAACAGCATCCAATGGGAAAACAGAAATCTTTGATATTAAGCAGGTATGATTCCACAACAATCACTACTCTCTTTGCTGCAGAAATCTAACAGAGGATGCTTCAAGGCATGATGCAGCACGTGATGCAGTACAGCCCAGAAAATGGTTAAAGACTGAGACACAATTAAATGCAAGGCCGACACGATAGGCCATTTATTCCAGCAGTCTTTGAGCCTAGCAGTAACTAGATGTCCCAATTACCCAGAGTTCTAATTCTTGAGAGCTTCTCTGAAACGCCTTTTTACTGCTGTACAGAGCTGGATACAGGGAAGAGAACCAAAATGTGCCTCACCCTACCCCCGTTCTCCTTAGTAGATCACAGAGGCCTTGCTGTGTTCTCCATGTTCGGTTACCTCTGGTATACAAGTTTACTTATCATCATAAGGCTCATCTCGCCTCCATTTACACATGAGCAGCTGCAGTACTCCAAATAACGTCCAACAGTCCCAAAGAGACTTTACCCTTTGAAAGGTCAAAAGGAAAAAACACTGCAATAGTCTTATTCTTCAAAAGCTTTGAAGAAATCCCCATATTTCAAATATTTTCTCTTTTACATACACCAAGCAGATCTGTTTCCCCTGCTATTCCATCAGGTTCTCCACGCTTGCCTTACCACAGAAATAGCAGTACTCTGACTCTTGAATGAGATTTCCTTTAGCAGTTCCATTTACCTCGAGTTAAAAGTTGCACAGCCCTTGAATCTATTTGTTTTTCGTTTTACATACCTTTCCACCCACCTCACATTAGGAATTTGACTTCCAGTTTTTGACTGGGTTGTTCCCTGATTTTCTATCACAATTTATGCATTGATTGGCTAAAAAATCTCCCGTTTTCTAGCACTACACAGTTCACTACAAGCAGTTTTCCTTGGGGAAAAAATAAATTGTAAGAGTCAGAATGTTACCTACCTGAACTGATTAAATGACATAACATTAAAATGCTGTTTTGTATCATAGTTATGACAGAAGCAAGTGAAAAAGAAGAACATAGGTAACTGTGCACACTAGCATTCTTTCTGCTCTCATACTTGCTGTCAGGTACTTTAGGCATTTTATATTTTCACAGTTGAAACACTAAATGACTACGGCATCAGGCATTAAAAAAACATACTTTCCTGCATTTCACAAACATGACATGCTAAAAATCAATGGATGCTCTGAGCCTGTGTCTGTTTCTTAAAACCCTGAGGAGTCCCCTTACTGACTTAAGTAAGCACAACCCAATGGTCTGAACAGGCAGAGGAGGCTATAAAACAGGGTATGGATGGCCTAAGAGGCCTTCAGCTCTAAAGCAGGAGGGCACCTTATTAACAACTCACCAAGATCTTATCTCCCCCATCTTCTGTTTTGGTCCTTTTCTTTTTGATACTTGCATTTGATCTTGACTCTTCTGCAGAGTCCTCTGGTACTTTTTTCCTCTTCTTGTCAGACAGCATATGACTAGAATTGCATAACACCCTATCACCTGCAGTGTCCCCTGTGACACATTCAGCTGGCTTCACTTTCCTCTCTTTGTTCTTTTTGTTGCTTTCTAGGGGTGTTATTTTTTGGCTTTTAGGTGCACAGTCATTGCTTAAAGAAACTTTTGAAAAAGTTGTTTCCTTATCTTTTTTTATCTTCGTTTTCTTTTTCTTATTGGTTGCTTCATTATTATTCTTGTTTTTCTTCAAGGTTTTTCTCCCAGACAGCTCTTCCTCCTCAGGCTCAACTTCTTGCAATGTAGGAAGATGCTCATCAAGAACTCTCTGACTGTAGCACTGATTATCTTTACACTTTAAGGAGGAAACATCTTTTTTTTTCTTCTTCTTCATCTCTCTGATACTTTCTGGGTTCTCAGTAGCATCCTTTTCCTCTTTATCTGTCAATCTAATTTCTTTTCTCTTCTCTTTTCTGTGCCTTTCTCCAAAGCTGCTTAATGCAATGGAACTATAACAAACTGCAGAAATGTTTTGATTACCTGCTAGTGGCAAAAAGGAGCCAGATTTCTTTTTCTTCCTCTTCTTTCTTCTCATACCCTTCCCATTGTTATGGATAGTATCTGTTCCATGACTTTCACCAGTAATAGATCTTTCTGAAGCGTGCACATTTGTTTCTTTGCAATCTTTTTGAGACTGTTTATATTCACTGTCCTGGATATCTCCTAATGCTAAAGAAAAGGTGTCTTCCTTCTTTTTTTTCTTATTTTGTTCACTATCCAGTTTCAAATTCAAAGTGTTACTTCTCCTGCTTTTTGCTAAAGCAAATTTATTTTCCTGCATATGAGCTGAATAATGATTTGAAAGCTCCACATCACTATTTTGTTTACTTTTCACTGATAAAGAGGCACGACATCGGTCTTTTTTTCTCTTCTTTTTGAACACTTTAGAACATTTTACCTCTGATGCTTCTTGTTCTAAATCCTGATGGCCTTCTACATACAAAAAGTCTTCTGAACATATTTCTTTCGGTAATTCAAAGCGAACCTTCCTCTTTTTGTTTTTCTTCTTCTTCAGATTCAATTGGTCTGAACATTCATCTTCTTTCACACTTTCCTTCTTCTTTACCTTTATTTTTGTCTCAAACCAGTCATCATCCTCCGCTTCAGCGGCAGCCTGAATTCTTTTCTCAGTTTTAATGACAGTCTGGCTACCACTGCTTCTCACTTTTTTCTTTTTCTGTACAGTTTCCTCATGAACATGTTTCCGCTTTTTATTGACTGTCATCCTAAAAAAAAAAAAATAATAATAATAATAAAAAATTTTTTACTGTGCAGCTTCAAGACAGTATTGCAAATTCTGGCCTATCTGGTGTTCCCTTCCTCTGAAACCTGTTCACATCTCTGACTGCAAAACTGGGGAAAACAGCACCAGAGACCATGGATTTTCAGAGATGGAAGAACTAGAAGCATACACTGCACTGAAGTGCAGTCACTGGAGCAGTGAATAAGTTGCCTTATTCTTCCTTTCTAGCAGCTTCAGAGCTCTTACTGTCACAAAAACACCTATCCTCCAAAACTCCTTCCTAGCAAGACATGTACAGAATCACAGAATGGCCTGGATTGCAAAGGAGCACAGTGCTCATCCAGTTCCAACCCCCTGCTGCGTGCAGGTAGCCAACCAGCAGACCAGGCTGCCCAGAGCCACATCCAGCCTGGCCTTGAATGCCTGCAGGGATGGGGCATCCACAGCCTCCTCGGGCAACCTGTGCCAGTGCCTCACCACCCTCTGGGGGAAAAACTTCCTCCTCATATCCAACCTAAACCTCCCCTGTCTGTTTAAAACCACTTCCCCTTGTCCCATCACCATCCCGCCATGTAACTCCTCCCGTTTATACGCTTCCTTCAAGTACTGGAAGGCCACAATGAGGTCTCCCTGGAGCCTTCCCTTCTCCAAGCTAAACAAGCCCCTCAACCATTCTTCAGGAGAGGTGCTCCAGCCCTCTGATCATCTCAGCAGCCTTCCTCTGGACTCTGGATGTAATGTACATACAGTACAGTTTAGGCAGATTTCCACATAAGTAAGAGGCCACACTTAGGCACCCCGGCTTTGTATCCCTTCATCTTCCACGTAACACCCCAGGATCCTTACAAGGCTCATCAGTCCCGGTGCGGAACGGCCCGCTGCCCCTCTGGGTCCGCTGCCTATGAGGAGGAGACAGCAGCGGCCGCGGGGCACCCTTTCGCTAAGGAAACCCTCGCATCCGCTTCGGTTCTCGTCTTTTAACCGACAGCGAATGCACAGAAGGCCCTCCAGCAAGGCCCCGCAGAACGAAAGGCGCTGCCCCCCGCCCCGAGCCTCCGCGGGACCACCGGAAACCTCGCCTCCTCCCGAAGGTACAGATGAGGCCCCGCGCCGGGTGGGACGAGCAGGAGCGGGATTCAGCCCCAACTCTCCGTTTCCCTCATGGACGGCACGAACACAGCCGTGCCCACATACCCACACACAACCGCGGCCGCCCCTTACCTGCCGCGGCCCACGTGCAGCACAGCGCACCGCCCCGGAAGCAGAATGGCTCCGCGACCACCGCCCCGCCCCGCCCCGATCCCCGGTTGCCGTGGCGACGCAGCGCGATATGGCGGCGGGCGGGTCGCGGCCGGGCCTGTGGGAACAGCCGTGCGCAGGTGGGCCCGCCCGGCGCCCTGGCGCCGCGGGGCTGAGCGGCCTTCCCACGGCCCCGTGCCGCAGGGCGGGGCTACGAACGTCGCTTTCGGCCGTCGGTGTGATTCTGCCGTGCTGCCGCGGGGCGGAAGCGCGGGGCGGCGGCCGCGGCTGGGCTGTGGGGAGGTGAGGCGCCGCGGGCGCCCCGGGGCTGCGTCCGTCATGGCGGTGGGCGGGGCCTTGTGAGCTCGGTGCGGCGCTGGGCTCTGAGGGATGGCGGCGACCGCGCTCGTTCTCCTGCTGTGCGGTGACCGCGGCCGCTCGGGGAGCTGTGTCCCACACCGCGGTGCTTTTGATGTACTGCTCTGTAATGCCGTCAGGTATTATATATTCATATATATATTCACATGCAAAGGGCAATTTCTAATGTGGAAAGAAGTTGTTTGGTGCAGTGTGACGGCTGAGGCACTGCAGCGCACGCATGGGGCGATGCGGTGCATCCGTAGCAGATGAGCGGTGTGGCACAGCCCATAACAGAGCAGTGATGCAGTGCAGCCCGTAGCAGAGGAGTGATGTGGTACATCGTGGTTTTAAACTGAGACAGGGGAGGTTTAGGTTGGATGTGAGGAGGAAGTTTTTCCCCCAGAGGGTGGTGAGGCACTGGCACAGGTTGCCCAAGGAGGCTGTGGATGCCCCATCCCTGCAGGCATTCGAGGCCAGGCTGGATGTGGCTCTGTGCAGCCTGGTCTGCTGGTTGGTGACCTGCACACAGCAGGGGGTTGGAACTGGATGAGCACTGTGCTCTTTTTCAACTCAGGCCATGCTATGATTCTTTGATTCTGGGTCCCATAACTTAGGATCACTGACCTTGAGTGCTCTGTCTCTCAGGGCCCTTTGTGTTGCCTGACCCAGGAGGGTTTGGTGTCCCTATCAGATTCATTGCCGTTCTTGGTTATTTTTCTTCCCTTGATTTGCTCTAATTTCAGTGGGTTGTGTACTGCTCCTGCACTGGTGTTTTTGGAAGTGGAGAAGATAGGTCTTAGCATTGTCCTGGGGGCTTGAATGCCCCCAGGGAAACACAGGGGAAGTTGAAAAGCCATGCTGTATACTGGTGAAACCAATGGTTGATAACGTGTGAGCATCTGCATTATAATATTTTAGATTATTATTTTTTGGTCAAAAATATTTTTTCCAACGAGGAGTTGTTTTATAGCTGAAAACCTTGTACTTGACTTAAAATCAGAACAAGAGACTTCAAAATGTTGCCTTTTCTTAGCACATCAGGTTCTGTATTAAACTAATAGTCGTTCTATACTGACTTTATTTTTTCAAACTGGAGTACAGCCTTTCAGAAGGTAATGCTTGGTTAGAATAAAAGTGGTTTTAAAATCTTTCATGTAATTGTTGTACTTTTTTTTTACTCTAAGAGTACGAAGCAGAACAGCATCCATTTCCAGACATCCCTGAATCAGCGCAGAAATCTGTAAGTATAGTTCAAGTACCAAATCTTCATAAGGTATCGTGTTTTAAATAACAGAATAGGAAAATTAGGTATCCGCAGAGTAGGGTCATTCATAAAGTGTAAACAGAACTACATTTTGTAACCAACTTCTGTGAATCAAGAAATGCAATATTCCAAATCATGGCTTTTGTCGAAAGCAACTTGGGGAGTGCTGTCCTAAAATTAGATGGCAGCTGTGTTTTGTGTGCACAGCCTGCTGCCTTTTGTCTTCAGCTGTCAGCTTTGCAGGGGGGAGGCAGAAGTGTGCAGGGATCTCCTGCTGCTGCTGGTGCAAGCAGACCCAGCATTGATGTGTAAAACAGAGGGAGCAAGCACTGCCAAGGAGTTATGCCTCAGTTTCACGTTTGTGGTAGGTCACATAGATGTGACCATCGAAGTCAGAGGAATTAAACCCAATCACAGCTGCCCAGAGTCTACTTTTGACCAGGTAAATTCAGTCTAGGAAAACTAGTTTGGCAGACAGAAGCAGTACACAAGAACAAACCCTTTTAACTCTTTTTCCCCAGCAGTTCTACAAGCAGCAAAACTAATTATTTTAATAATTACAGAGTTAACTTTCATTTAAAATAGGCGTCTTCTTATTACGCTGTATTTAGGTTACTTTCTTCAAGGCCTTCTGGTTCAAATTGTTTGACATATAGTAAGTTTAGGCCTTTACATAGTATATCATGTTTCCTTAAGTAAAACTAGCTTCATTACAGGACATTGTTGAAATTGAATTGTGTACTCTGCTTAGGACATTCATGAGTTTAGGCATTATATATTGACATATCTGAGCATTTAATGCCAGAATGTAATAGTGTACCTTTTTATGTTGATGTGTACTTTTTATAATTTCCTGAAGTATCATTTTATGTATCTTGCAAACATCACTGCAGTCATTGCATATGATATTGCGTCACTGACTTGCAATATTGTATATTGTATGCGTGGTGGCCTGGCTCCACTGCTTGCTCTTCAGCAACTCGTAAATCCAGCTGAATTTCAAAGGGAAACTGTTGAGATGACATCTTTTTCACAGCATGTTTTCATACCAAATATGGTGAAGTGCATTCTTGCATATGTAATGGGAGGTATTTGGATTTCTGTAAGAGATGTAGTTCACAATCTGCTAAAGGTACTCTCCTGGCTCACTGTAACAATTCTTGTACTTCTAAATACATAAGTAAAATTGTGGACTGCTTTTTTTTTTTTGTGGTAACTGTAATTGTTCCTGTATGAAGAAACTTAAGATTGCCATTTACACTTGTTTTGAACTTATTTACTTGTGCTTTGTTTCCTTTAGAACTTCTGAGCAAGACAGAATATATAAGCTTCTGAGTGGAAGAATACTTAGTCAGAAAACATTCCCAATTTTAATTTTCAAAAAATTATTATTTTTTTAGAATGACTAAAATATTTTTTAAATTATGATATCTTGCCACCTTCTTTTAAAAACAATCACATGCCTTCTCCAAGCTTTGAATGTTTTCATTCAGTGGAAACTGTAAAAAATTTAAAGTGAAATTGTTTGTTTTTGAAGTGTGCAGAAAATATGGAACTAATTTAATATTTGTTTTAGAAAATTAGAATTTCTTTGTTTTTTTTGTTTTTTTTTTTTAACTGACTGACCTTACAGCAGTGTACCTGCTGAATTGGTTTCTACATTTCTTTCAGTTTGATTGGGATATTTATGTGGGTTCCGTTTATCTTAAACAGATGAGTTGGGAAGCAGGAATGTTGCAGCCATTCTGTACAGAACAGTTTTACTCATCCCCTGCAGCTGATGCAGTTGTCCAACAGTTGCTTCCCACACCTGAGGCAGCCCCCCTTCCAGAAGCACCTGATCCAAAAACGTGTAAGTAGGGCTATATTACCTTGTATCCTCCTGTGAATATTTTTCTCTAGTTTGGCAGGAGTTTGTCACTGGCTGCAGTTCATTACAGAATCACAATATCATTAAAATTGGAAAAGACGTCTAAGACCATCAAATCCCACCATCCAGCTACCACCAATATTGCCCACTAAACTGTGTCTCTGAGTACCACATCTCCACAGTTCTTGAACCCCTCCAGGGATGGTACTCCACCACCTCCCCAGGCAGCCTGTGCCAGTGCCTGGCCAGTCTTTTAGAGAAGAAATGTTTCCTAATATTGAACCTGAACCTCCTCCAGTGAAACTTGAGGCCATTCCCTCTTGTCTTATCACTGGTACTGGGGGGAACTTGCACCTCACCACAACCTCCTTTCAGGGAGTTGTAGAGAGCAATAAGGTCAGCCCTGAAATTTCTCTGCTCCCAGCTGAACAATCCCAGTGTGCTCCAGACCCCTCACAGCTCCACTGCCCTTCTTTGGACATACTCCAGAGCCTTGTTGTCTTTCTTGTAGTGAGGGGTTCAGAACTGAACACAGCACTTGAGGTGCTGCATTACCACTGCTGAGTAGGAGGGATGATCCCAGTCCTGCTGGCAACACGGTGTCTGATACAAGTCAGGATGCTGCTAACGTCAGTCACGTGGGCACACTGCTGTCTCATGTTCAGCTGGCTGTTGACCAGCATCCTCAGATCCTTTTCTGCTGCACAGATTTCCAGCCACTGTGCCCCACATATTCCATAGGGTTGTTGTGACTGTTTTTCAGAACACTGTGCTTGGTCTTCTTGGTTTTCATACGCTTGGCCTTAGCCCATTGATGCAGCCTGTCTAGATCCCTCTGTAAGGCCTTCCTACTCTCAGGCAGATCAACACTTCCCCCAGACTGGTGTCATCTGCAAACTTAATGAGGACACACTCAATGCCGTCATCCAGATCATCAATAATGATATTAAACAGGAGAGGCCTGAATACCAACCCCTGGGAGCACTGCTCGTGACCCATTGCCAGCTGGATGTAACTCCATCCACCAGCACTCTGGGCCGAGTCCTCCTGCTAGTTTTTTTACCCAGCAGAGATCATACCTGCCAGACCACGGGCTGTACCTTCTGCAGGAGAGTACTGTGGGAGATGGCTTTGCTGAAGTCCAAGTAGACAACAACGACGGCTTTTCCCTCATCAACCAGGCAGGTCACCTGGTCACAGAAGGGGAAGAGGTTAGTCAAAGTGCTAACAGTTCAAAAGCATTGAAAAAAAAAGCACCTAACAGCTGAAGTGCTAACAGTTACATCACCTTTTCTGAAGTGGAACTTACTTTGGTCTGTGTGCAGGAGCCAGCTTGGCCTCTTCGTCAGGTGAAGGGAGCTTGAATATATATGCATTAGGAATTGTTAGTAGTGTCTAGCCATTATAGTATTCTACTATCTTCTGAATTATTTGACCAGTTAGATCAGAGAGGGAAAAGTATTTCTGCTTCTAAATTAATAATGCAAAATTAGGATCTGCAGACTAGGCAGATGATTAAAACTGCTTTCAAAATATTGTTTTACTCAAGTGATTACAAATCAGAGTGGAAATTACTCTCGAGTTTTGTTATTTTGTTTTTATCAGTTTCTATAACATTTCTACCAATTTACAAATAATGGTATGTTTTTAGTGTTTCAGCTGTGTGTTGCTAGAAGAGGAAGTATCTGTGACTTCATCCTTATCAAACACACTAAAACTAGAATACATACTGCATGGCAGGTAGTCTGGCTTTAAATTGAGGGCAGCACTTCAGTCAGTAAGTCATCCCTGCTTCTCAGAGATTTTGACAGCTTCTGGTTTGTTTACCATTCCAAGAGTAGGGCTCTTGCAGCTACATATGGGGTCATGCTCCTTGTTCCCACAAGGAGCCCAGTGAGCGTGAGTTCCTGCATGTATGGTATGGTGTCCTCATTAAAGGAGGCAGAAGGCTCCTTCACCTTAACCAGTTTATAAGTTGGTGGTGAAAGATCCTGTTGGAGGAGATGAGGATGTAGCTGAGACGAAGATAGCGTGAACATCTTGGGAAATGTACAGCCATTCAGCTTATGTAGAACAAAGACAATGGGTTGTTTTTTGTGGTGGTGTTTGTTGATTTGTTTTTTGTTTTTAGTTTTTGTAACAATGACCGTAGCTGCCTTCTTTTGCATAGAATTCAGAGCATGAGCACACAGGAAATAGGGCAAGTAGAGCTCAATGTACTGTCAGTGGAAACATAAACAAGAGAGATGCCAATCCAGACAGCCCTTTCAAGGTGTATGGTTTAATGTTCAGATTCAGAAGGATCTGGTGAGTAGGAAGTAGTTAGGAGAGAAATCACTGAAATACAACCTTTTTTCCCCTCTGCCTAGAAAGTCAATTTTATAACCAACACTATTACAACAGATTGTTAAGAGCATGAGTGCAGATATCAAAAGAGGTCTGGCTGTAAAAGCCCTGAGTGCAGTGCAGTCATATTTGCTGTTCTTCCTGTCAGGGTAAATCAGTCCACGTTGCTCCTCATTTCCTCATGCTAAAGTGCTTCTGGTGTTTGAGTTTTACTCTAGTCTGACATCTTTGAGGCACACTGCAGTGTGCAGTGTTGATGCACCTTTGGTTTGAAATTTATGTTTATGTAATCTTGTATGAAGAAATGGAAGACAGACCTATGGCTGTATCAAAGCTTAGAGAATCTGTGTGTGGTTCAAGCTGCAGTCATATTGATTAAACGACTTCTACTTCATTTATGTTATCTACTCTTTGTGAAATGTAAGTGCTTATCTACAAGTGAAAGCTGTACTGTTTTGTGCAGGTTCTCCTCAAGCATATTTAGAGTACTACATATTTCCAGTACTCTTACCCGGAATGACTGAACTTCTGCATGAAGCAAAGAAGGAAAAGTGCTTTGAGGTTAGTTCTTAGTTTGCAGTTCAGATCACTGTCAAGGAGTTACGGCCTTTTATTTCACAGGTTGTGTTTCTTTATGTTGTGCTTGTTTACATGAAAACCGATGACAATACTATGAAATAATATATTGTGAGTTGTTTTGGAGCTAGTTTGCTGGGAGTGGTTTTTTGTCTGGTAATCCAGAATAGATTGTATACCACACACACTTCATCATTATGCCAATGTCTATTCACACCCAATTCTCCTTAAATATTCAGTTGCATCTAGCCAAAGCTGTGTTGTATTTCCAAGAAACGCACTTTCTTTTAGATTACTGTGCATCACTCATTTCAGAGACATAAAAAACTTGATGTTTACTTAATACAGTTCATTTTATTACTCGGTTATTTTTTTTTGGTCTGACATCCTAAGATAGGTATAATTTCTATTTTAGATTTTAAAAGTTCTGTATAAATTAATTCCATTTAAGTGGAAAGCAGGGTATTTAGCATTGATGAGCTTTTGAAAAATGTACTTTTAAAAATATTTGTCTTCTATGTATGTTTATGTATTTCTTCTGCCTGTGTGTGAATGTACCTATAGAGGCAGTCCACTTTGTACATGGGGGATATTTAAGAATACATTAGAACCAGTGCAAAAGAAAGCTCACCGTATCAGCCTAACTCCCTGACCCCCAGCAATAGATTAGGAACTCAGGGTTGTTGGGTTTGCATCATTTCTTCTATTTTCTCCAGCTGTAGAAGTATTTTTTTAATTTCTTCCCCACTTTTTGCCTGTCATCAACAGTTTTCATGCTAATACTTACCTCTTCTTTATTTAATTCTAAATTAAAATGAAAGCTAAGTGAGGATGATTTTGAGATACTAGTGGGTTAATTATCTGAGATCTTGGCATACCTGCACTCCAACTACTGACACTGACTTCCTGTTATAGGTATGTGTATATGTGATAACAGACATCATGGAACAAATTGTAAAAATTACATATGTAGTGTTTGCCAGATGTGCTTAGCACAGCCTAAAATTCCTTAATTCACTTACCAAAAATTCACTTACCATGCTTGACTGGACACTTCAAACTTGTATTTCATATCCAGATCTGTACTTTTAATAACAGTGAGTTATTTCCATTTTTTGCTTTGTCTTTAAAAGATTTGTGTCTGTCTGTGAGATGATTGGTTTTATAGGTACATTTGTGGGCATTTATAATTTGTGATTAATACATGTGAAATAAGAAAGTGGTCAGTGGACGTGTCATTGTGGCTTGACATCTCTATACATTATTCCTGCCATCAATTTTATGTTATCTGGCCAAGAACAAATTGAACATGTATATTATTCATCACACTTTAATGAAATTTATATTGATTCAGATTTTGTTTGGAGGAGTAGATATTGTCTAACAAAAAAAGCATGTTTTGAAGCTGCCTTAAAATACAGTCCTAAATAAGTATTACATATATTTGAAGGCAGTAGAGCAGTGCTTTATACAGAAGTATTCTTAGAAATACTTTAGCTTTAAACTTAGCACAAATCTGAGATTACTTTGTCCTTTTTCAATCTGAGATATTTTGCAGAGGTTCTGTGGTATATATATTGATTGTCCTCAGAATAGATTTTTGTATGCTTCTGCGCGTCGCTTTATAGAAAACTTCAAAAAAGTCAAATGCCAAGTTTAAGCAATTATTTTCTAATATCTAGAAACATCATAAAAATTAGCAGAGTGGTTTTTGTGGTTATATGCAGAAGTCCTGATATTGAGGAAGGAAATTTAGGAAAGCAAGTTTATGCCAGATGATCATTTTCCACTGTGGCATCGTTTCCTTCTTTTTTTGAACAATAGCGAGTAAAACAACAGCTCTCAATCCTTGCCATATAAACGAATATTTGTGTTCTTTTCCGTTACTAACCAGGTGCTTGTACTTGGACATTCTGTTTCCTTTTCTGACTTAAATGCATAATTTCTAATTGTACTGTTGTTTTGTAAGAAATATGTTGTTCTGTATGAATTCGAAGGAAAAAACTATGCCACATCTTATATTAAAGTGGTTGTTGCAGTGGCTGGTACTGATTTTTAGGATAAAAAAACAACCCTTAGAAAGCTCAGAGGAAGCTGAGAGCAGGGAGAAAGATTCCTGTGATAAACACAGTGGAAATAGCTTCAAAAATAGGAAGAGAACAAAGAGTAAAAAGATTCATGGAATTCATGAGAGAAAAAGAGAGCAACATGATTAATTGTGATTAAGGTAACTGAAATTGTAAAGGATGAGAGCAAAATATGGGATTTGAATTCTGGCTAGACATGAGTCATTAAAGCCCCTTTACAAAGGGCAGCTCCAATAGAATAAACCAGAGGAAGATAAATGGAAGAAGCAGTGCAAAAAAGAGGGGAGTAGTTGAAATGATGGCAGGCACTGCTGTGTGAGCCTGGGGAAAGAGAGAGGGAATGGTGGTGGGGGAGCAAAGAGTGGATTGTTGATGAGAGCACTAAAGGTCTTCACGTGTTAAAGGGATTGAAGAAAATGGGATAAGGGAGTTTGGGTCATGGGAACAACAGAGGAAGTCAAGGTAGAGATCAGAAAAGACACCTGTCTGGAAGGGAAGAATTACAGAATCAGAAGGGAAGTGCGGAAAAGGAAAGTAGTCATCTATGTAAGAAAGCAGTCTGCAAGGTCTTACTTGCAAAGTGATGGAACAACTTAAACATTTGATTTGTAATAGGCTTCTTTTCATTATATAGTGAGTACACATGAGAAATCTAAAAGCAAAACCCTAGTAAAGCTGCCAGCTGCCAGATATATCTGCAGGCTTCAAATGAACTGGGAGCAGTCTGCAGGAGCTTCATTTTTAAATGAGAGATTTAAAAGAGACCTATTAGATTGTCCAGTGCATTCCCTTGCTGATTTTTTTTTTCTATTGTCATTTGTCCTGCGCTTTATCATGTCTGCTTTCAAAAGTCTCTGGGGAAAGATATTTTATTAAATCTTTTATTTCATGAAACTTGAGTAATGCATTCATTTTTCAAAATAAAGACTGAACAAGGTTTGAACATTTTTATTTTCATAGCTATGGTTTTTCTCTCTTGTTGGCAATTGCAGAAAGAAATTGCTGTGACAGACTATGTGGAATATATTATATTTTAAAGTATGTTAAATGAGGGAAAGCAAATGGAAGAAGATCATCTGATGTCTCTGGAATCTCCCCATCACCAATATTTTTGCATTATTATTACCAAGCACACTGAAGATAGGAACATGCATTCTGATCATAAATAGTTAATAAAGATTTCTACAGGTTAACAATGTGCATTGTGCAGATATTTCCTGTGTTTATCTTGATTCTCGTGGCATAGGAGGAATGTGTCAAAGACAGGTCAATTTATGTCATTCTTTCCCTTCTGTAAATGTTGACTGCTGTGCAACTCAAGATTTAATTGACTAGCAGAGTGAGCTGTTTCCTGGCAGGAAAAAGAAAAAAAAAAAGAAAAAAAAAAAAAAGAAAGGATTTAGACTGAATCACTCTCTGATAAGCTCACTGAATCTGACAAGGATAGGCTAAGATGAATTTGATTCACTGATAACTGCTTTGACAACATTATTCTGATCGTTTTTCTTCCCATTGCAAAGGAACTTAAAACAGATTAAATTACTAATGCTAGATTAAATTTCATTTTCTTGACAAAGCATAGAATTTGGCTTCAGAAACAATTCATTGAATAATGGATCCAGTTTTGTACTGGGCTTGGGAATATCTACATCAGGACAATCAAGCAGTGTTTTCAGATTCTGTTCAAGTGAAAGTCATCATGTAAAATAAGCTGCAGAAATCTCCCTAGTAAAGGGTGTTGGTATCTCAAAACATAGGTGTTTGGCATTCGTACTGATAAGTGAGAAAATTCCTTGGAGAGACATACATGTTCTACGCAGCCAAGCATTGTAGTGGAGCTCTCCATGAACCCCAGAACTTTTGTTTGAAGCCTGAAAAGGGATGTGGAGTTCAGGACTGAAAGGAGTTCTGTAATCTCCTCATTCTGTTCTCCCACTTACCTTTAAGGCAGTTTTCTTTCTTTTCTGTGGAAGACTATCTGTATGTCTACCTATGGTAAGATTTACTTAGAAAAGTAGGTGCTTTCTGGGGTGTTGTCTAGGGATGCTGTGCTGTCTACCTGTGAACTTCACTGTCGTCATCCCCTAGTTATGTGACCGCCCTGCATCCTTCACTGGATGCAGTCAGGATCTTAAAGAACTTTCCTCATCCACTTCAGGTGTGGCTGTGATACAAAGTGATTCTATGTTGCACGCTAAATCTCAAACCTTGAGAGAATGGCAGCACTTCTTGTGTGCCTTGCTCTTCACATGCCCTTTTTTTTTTTTTTTTTTTTTATCGTTTTTATGCATTGATCTCTAATTGCATAGTTATTCTGATTTCTTAGCAAGTGGCAGTATTTCCATCATTTCTTGCAGTTCAAGGCTCCAACCTTTTTCATGACATCTAATGGTTTTCACTAACATGTTTGACCAGTAAGAATTGTTTTCCTAGAGTAATGATTTCAGTTTATACTCCCATCTGACGTGGTGTTACCTTCTGCGTGGGAATAGGCTTTCTTTCTTCCAAATGGCTGCTAGTTTAATAAAGTACTGATTGTCTCTCTTCAGCAGTGGCTAAATATCTTTTATCCTTCACTCTCTGGCTGTATATGTCTGTTACACATCTTGTGTAAGAGGGATCCTGAACAGATCAGTTAATTCTGACCAGCAGTCTAGATTATATTTTCCATGCTATGGAACCACACCTGGTGTATGAAAAGAAGAATAAGCACCTGTAGTCATTTGTACACTTTATTTGCAAGGATGGAATGCAAAGAGGAAACCTCCAGGAAAAGACAGGCTTTAATTCTATACTGATCAAAATTCTTGCTTGGTATTTTGATCTCAAAAGGTATTTTGTAGTATGTAGTGCAGTCCAGTTGAACAGGTCCTGTTCAATTGAGTCTGCAGTTAAATGCTGCATCTGGACTACCCAACAGGAAATTTTGTGTGAGCAGCCATGCAGCGCGCTGTCGTGTGTACGTATGCACAACACCTGCAAGTTTCCTCTATGCAAGAGGAAACAATGTTCCATCAATGTCCTTTCAAATCCTTGGAAATAATGAAGTAATTTAAGTATGATGATAGAGCTTTGAACAAATGGCAAGTAGACTTACAACATATTTTCATGTAAGAGTTCTGTTAATTTCTTTGCATTGAGGTTGCCACTAAAGGAGATTACCCTTCAGAGACATTTCTTTCAGCTATACTACAGTGAGTATCAAGATTACATATGTAAAATTTTCTCACTCATTTTTTGACTTGGCTTGACATTATAACTTGACATTTTAGCATTTCACAAAAGGTTGAAGATTTTGGCTGAGCCACTGACTGTTGGCAATAGCAGTATTTAAGGAGACAGAGTAACATCCCATATATTTTATTTAATAAAAACAGTCAGTTTAGCATCTGTTCCTTTCCGCTAGTAAAAACATGTGACTTATCCAAAGATAATAAATAATATGAAACTATCTTCTATCTTTAGAGAAAAAGGACCAAATTTATTGCCTGTGATTTCCTAACGGAGTGGTTATACAAGTAAGTTAATCATGGCTTTTGCTGTTAATATATGTCCAGTGGCTCAAAGACAGTAATTTCTAAATGGAATAGCTGCTCTTTAAATTAATATTAATTGCTTTCTTTTTCTCTTGTTTGTTTGTTTGTTTTAATCAGCCACAATCCAAGGAGGAAAGATGAGTCATTCACAGAGTTCTTTTCTATCCCCTTTGTTCACGACTGGCTAAAGAACCAGTAAGTTATTGCAGTAGTCAGAGTAATCTCTCCTCTTTTTATTCTTTTCCTCCAGTTATTACAAAAATGTACTATGGTTTGAGTGCATTATATTTTTTCCACTCTAAATGCCCTCTACTTTGTGCAGTAAAGAACTATATGATCCTTTCTAACTTGGTAGTGTATTGTTTACAACATCTTTTTTGCCTTAGGGTTGTTCACGGATAAGTTGGTTTAGAATTCTTAAACATCAATTGTTAAACAGAGCAGGACATGCAAATAACCTGGTAGTATTATGAGTATCACTGTAATCAGGAACAAAACAGTGTTTTTAATGCTGCCTCCTGCAGTGGAAATCTTTGAGGAAATACGATCTAGAAGTTCTTCTTCTAACTGTAAGCAGCTGTTTTAAAAGTACTTGTAGTAATCTTTGGCATTAGTATGCATTTATGCCCATATGTATGACTTTGCACTTGAGTAATGAGCACTTGTTTCAGCAGTCTCGACCCCAGGTTTCTCATTATTCCCTCAGAACCCACCTACCTAGCAATTTGAAACATTTGTTACTGTTCTTGAGGTTTCACTTTGTTTTACAGTGCAGCTGTGGTATGAAAAAAAGAAAAAAGTACAGCCCAGGGTGAGAGAATAAAGAAATTGAGGAGGTCAGATTTGGGAGAAAGTTTCCTGTTAAATACTTAATTGGAGACTAGATTGGTCGTTGGTGAAAACTTAGAGATGAATGTCACTGTAGGCATGTTTGAGTCTTTGTGCTACGTAAGTGGAAGTTGAGCTTTCTTGTGAAACAGAATCCTTTGGAGAGACTTAGAACCTTGAGTCACTGACCCAGCAAGAGGAAAGCTCCTTGGTATATTCTGGTTTTTGGAAGCAAGTTGTAAAGTGAGGCATGGACAATTAACTCTGGCTATCTTAAGGACAGTCATGTCATCAAAGCTGCCTAGGAAGCTTCTGCACTAAGGGAGCCGTTGGGGGGTGACCCATTTCATCTCAACTGTGTTAGCTTCAGGTACCTTTACTGTATCATACTGCCCAGCTGCTGTTGTTCGAGCCTTGTGTGGTGCCTCTAAAATTTTCTAATTTCTAAAATTCACTAGATGGTCTTGCCAACAGAATTCCTAATTAAGGCAGTAATTTTGGAGTTGTGAAGCTAATTATGAAATGCAGTGAGGTTGTCATACTGATTTCCTAAGCATACTAAGAGCCTTTGGACAGTAAGGCAATTTGATACCGCTGAATGGTTGGGGTGGATATCTATGCATAAAATAAATGTCTAAGTTCACAGTTTAACAAATATCCCTCCTAGAAGTAAAGCTAACCTACATTGTTCCTTGCCCTCTCCTGTTCTTCATTCCAATTTGCTTCTAGTCAACGTGATAGCACCTTGTTTGATAGTATGCTTGGTTATTCTGACCAGAAACCTCCTCCGAGTTAAAAATATCTCTGCCAAATATGATAGTTTTGTATAGCTCTTTAAAATGTAGATCATTTCTCCAATCTGGTTCACTTGGGAGTCAAACAATCCTTTGCATTGGCACAAAAGAAAGATTAAAATGAAGAGCTCAGGCCAAGGTGAAGAAAGCAAATGAGCCGGTAAGATGTAGTGGTGGTGGCAGGAACTGCTTAAGTCAGCTTTGCCAACAAGAGAATACACTGTGGAATCACAGTCTGAATGACTCATAGCTTCTGCTAGGACTTGTGCTCCTAAATAACATAGTGACAGCTCCACAAGGACACTGACGTGTCAAAGTATTTTTTAAATTTATATGCATTTGGTCTCCAGTCCTCTGAGCAATGAGGCCTTCACAAATAATTTATTGAAAAGCAATTCTAGTGTGAACACACCTTGCAATTACAGATTTCTTAACAAATATTGCTTATGAAGTAAGCATCACTATTGTGAAATGAAAGATAGAAATATTAAATGAGAATTTGTTATTATGTTCTTCTGGGTAAGTTATAAATAATTTATTATTTTATCCTCCTAGACACAACAGTTAGAATGTGATTGAGTCTCTGTATTTTATTGTCATTTCTGTTTTTGTCTGTAATTGTTATCTTTTTTTTTAGTATATTCCATACTTGACTATGACTTTTTTGGCTCTCCTCCAGTGCCTCCAGTTCTTCTTTGCAGCTTTTTTTTTTTAAGAATAGTCAAAGTCATGGTCTTATGAGCCTCACTTCCCATACTGTGTGTTTCTAAGTGAGATCCTCCAGCTGAGTTTCCCTTTAGGAGACCTGAAGTCAGCTTCCAGAATTTTAAATTCAAACATTGTTGCCTTAAAAGTTGGTTGTCGTAAACTGGTAAAATTACTTCAGGTTTATTTTCAGCTTTAGTATTTACAGTAATTGCTATGATAGCAGTACATAAAAGCCCTAGTATACTTACACTGTCTTCACTGTGCTCAGGATAGTACTAGTAGCAGAGACGACATATGAAGGCTGCTCCAAAAGCAATGCCTCCTATTTCATTAGTTTGGCCCATGATGTCAGAGGCAGTTGTTGGTGCTATGGCAGTAGAGGTGGAACCTTCCCCCCTAGGAAGGCTCTTGTTCATCACTGATAAAATTGTGCAGCTAGTGATGGTGTCTGTGTTGAAAAATAATGTTTTGTAGCTGAGAATTTGCCCTATTAAATGGTGTAATTTTGCTCTTCATGACTGTTGTAGTTCACGAGGAATAAATATGGGGCATTGCTTTTGGAGCCACCTAGATATTATATCCCTTTGGAATCCTTGATTATTGAAGCAGATTTCATAAGCAATAGAAGGAGCAGCCTCCACACTGACTGTTAATCTACATTTCACTCCCAGGAGAGCACAAGACGTTTATGTTGCATTGAAGGATAGCTGTGCCATTTAGAGGACAGAAAACTGAAGTTTTAACAAGCAACTAACAAAAGGTTTTGGAAACTTACTGGAATATATCCCTATCTTACTTTCAACACCACTGGTATATTCAAATGGAATTAATGTAATTAAAGCCTACGTGTTTTGCTTTCCTTCTTTAAATGCGCTAATAAGCAACGCTGTTGTCTTCTGTCAGTATTTTCTAGATGTTCAACCACATGTAACCAAACTCTGTACATGAGACTGAATCATGGAGAAGTCAAGCTTGATCTGTGTTTATGCCCTAATCCCACTTAAACTTTGCTTTTCTAGCATAGGCTGCATCTTTATTCTGAGCATTATGGGAATGTCATGGGAATGTCTTAAGCCTATTAAGGAAAGAAATAGAAAACAATAATAATTTTAAAAATCCAAAGCATTCCATTGCACTGATAAGTTTTGGTATTATAAAAGCCTGATGTTAACTGAATTTAATAACATGACAATATTTTTCAAGTTTATCTTCAACCCTTACACTCACTGAAAGATAAGTATGTATATTTTTCTGGCTGTTGAGGATTAATCTTTGCATATGCACATTACAGGGAATTCAGGATCTTTTATAAACATTTGTTCACAAGGGTTGTTTTATCTGCATTTCCTAATTTTCTGTATAGAGGTATTTACTGGATATTCAGTTCTGAAGGATACATTTCCTCATTTAATGTCTGTGTGTATGAAAACAAATGTGCATCCATAGAGCAAATCATTTATCTTTGCTTTAATGAAGTGGACAGATCATATATATATCTACAAATGATTGCTAAATCTGAAGTAGTGGCTTTCTGCCAAATGTCTGTTTGTACATATATACACATTGATTTTGCTTTTTTTTTTCCCCCTTTACCCACCCCCAATACTCTAATTAGAAAAGCCTGCTGGTCTCAGCTGCCTTTACAGTTGACTTCATTGTCAGTTCTCAGATGGCCAATAGGGGTAATTTTGCATGGGTGACTGATTTCTTTCTTTCCTTAATGTGCCCATTTTCTACAGGCTTTGCTTTCTGCAGACAGTTTTATTTCTCTTGTCTGTCTCCAAATTAGCCCTATTTGGTATATATTTAGTTTGCATTATGTTTTCTCTTTAATTTTCCTTAAAAATTTGAACCTTAAACTTTTTGATGTGATGAGCAGCACTTTTAATTTTATTAAGAGGGAAGTCAGACAAATACATCTGTATGGATTTTATTCTGCGTGGATCCAAGTAAAGAATTGACATTGCAGTAATGTGGCAGAATTCAAGTTAATGAAGGATAAAATTTTGACTTAAAAGAGGATTGTGTATTGGAAAATTGCATTGTCAGAACTTCACAAACTTTATGTATTAAATATTTATGTCGTGTAATGGTGCTTTATGAGGTTGAGGTTTTATGGCTACAAATCCTGATGCAGTGTCATAACTTGCCTTAATTTATCTAAAGATTGTCCAAGTGGCAATGAAAAATTCAGAACATATTGGTGGTTTGTGGCATCTTAATAATGCTACTAGAGTACTATTGGAGACTAGTTTTGCTGCTGTTCCTTTTTCATATTCTGCAATATTTTTCTGCTACAATTATAGGTAATACATGCACAGTATTGTCCCCATTCTGAGGCCTTTGCATAGAAGGAAGAAACAGCCCAAGTTAAATTGTATGTAGAAGGTATTTTTTCCTAAAAGCCTTGAAAGTGGAAGAAGCTGCAGCTCTAAACTGTTGGGTTTCCCAGCACCCTGGGTATGGAGGTGGAGGGAGGGTTGCATATCTAGCCTACATTCATGTGTTTTACATCAGATCTGTTCATCATTGTATGTTGTCAAAACCAATTAATCAAGCTAAAATTTACTACTTGTTAGTTTTTGTTAAAATTGTAAGAGGCAGAAATGGGGCAGATGATTTAAAAGTGAAATGTTTGCCTTGTTCATGACCTATAGCCAATACTTGAGTTATTCAAGATACAGAAGTGTGATCCTATGAAGCTGTGTAAGATTCAGAGAATGGAGGTAGGCAATAGGGGTCTAAATCTATTTATTTATTCATTCATTCATTCGTTTATTTATTCTTCACTTAACTATTGATACTATCGAGGAGCCGTTAGTTACAGAAAGTAATAGGAGGTCAGACAGCAAGAGTCACTCTTCAAAATGTCAGCTCATTTGCACGTCCTTACTTCAGGAGATTAAATTTGCCCTTGCCCACATTCACAATTCTTCAAAAATGTGCCTTCCATATAATGCACAGAATTGCTTACTTATATACTGTAAGGAATTTTTTGTTCCAATGCTTTTCTCTTATTACAGTGTATTTAGATTACTGCATGTTTTCATGTTTTATCACAATGCACTATGCTTCATTATGCACCCAGCCTGCCCTGTGGAAGTGTTCCAGGAGTACTTTTGTCAATTGTTTCTGGGAATCTTCCCCTGCAAACTTCTGAGGCTCATGCAGGGACAGTGTAACATGTGATTAATGTACCTAATTAGTTTTAAATACCAGCTCAGATAAATTGGTACCTTGGTCTCCCTTTTTTACCAGCAGTTTTCTTCCTCTTGTTCTTTGTTGTTTTGGTGGGTTTTTTTGGTTCTGTTTTGTTTAGGTGTAAATAATCTTAAATCTTAGCAGTATCTATAAGAAGAGCTTCGGGATTCTATTTATTTATTTATTTATTTTTGAGATGAAACAATACCTTTGACATGGAAGAAGCACACTATGAAGGCAGGTGCTGCTGTAATATTTCTACATTCTCTGGGTGGGAATAAGAAGTACTGAAAATATAAAAGATGGCTTTGATTGTTCAGGCCACCATCTCATTTGAGTACTTCCCAAACTTGATCAGAATCCTCTTTTAGGACTTAAGGAGATCACCGCATTCATTTATTTTGGTGTCTTATGTATTTCTTCCAATTCTTTGTTCTGTTATTTTGTCCTTTAGATCAGGAATTCTGCCATGACTCTGTCATTGCCTGTGTTCATACATGATACCAATACTCAAGAACGGTAATCATCACAGTTAGATAGAAGGTGGAATGGCTTAGGCTGTTTGGTGTGCAGTGGCTGTTATCTTGAAACTTGCAAGCCTCCAGAAGAGGGACCTGGTGCCTCTTTGCAAGTTTACTTCATTATTTCAAGAGAACAGCTTTCTAAAGAGAGAAAACCCCCTGGCAACTGCACTTACCTGCGCTCCCTCCTGCACTCCGTCCTGCACAATTACCAAGTCCTGAGTTAAGCATAGTGAAAATTGCCCTCCATTAAATTTCTTTCTTACATTTACTTTTCAAGGAAGGAATCGGGCCTATCTGTAGTACAGAGGGGAGTGTAAGAACAGCTGGGGCTTCCAGACATGACTGCATAACAATACCGACTGTATGCAGAGCCCTTTGTGGGACTGTGAGCCTCCATGTCAGCTTGGCTGTTTTGTTGTCAGTGGAGGTTCTTCCCTGCCCTTTCTGAGAGCTTGCTGGGAAGCCTAGCTTCTCTCCGGGGGGAAACAAGACACACAACATCAGTGAGAACCTCTCCCAGTACCTCACGCATCTGTTTAATGAAGTCTGTTTTGGACCTTCTGGGAGGTAAATTTCACCTGTGTGCTGTGGTGTAAGTAAAAAGTATCTCACGTGGTCAGGATCTGTAAAGCTCGATTGAGCACAATGCAAGAAATGTGTTTCCTGAAATGTAACTGTCCTCTGGTCAGCGTCTGCTTTATTCATGTTTGGTAAATTGTAGTACTGTGGACAGTCGTTTTATTGATTCTCTTTTACAGGTACAACTTTATGCAATATATCACATACATATATCAAAATAGATACTTAAATCGTAATCAAAGACTAAATAAGCAGAAGATAGCTACTGTGCATTTTGCTGTCAGTTTTAATCTTCTTGGAATCATGCAGCTGTCTTCTGCCACAGATGACATATTCCCTCTTTTCCTAGCTCGGTGCTGATGGGTGATTACCTCTGTTCAGACTCTATTTTTATTTGACCTGAAGCCAACTGTGTATATTCACTTAGACAAAAATGGACCTGGCATGACTTTTGTTCTCTAAAGCTGCCCTGCTAAAGTGATTGATATTTCAGAAGTGATTGATATTTGCCACTAGCTGTCACACTGAAAATGAAGTCCCGTACTTCTTGCTTGAATTTATATTGGTTTCTTAAATACAGTGTTAGATTATAAATGAGACGTTTTTATAATTTATAAATGAAAGCAATGGAATGCTATAGTTGGCCTTGCAGGCCAGGGGGAATCTCAGTCTGTTCCTTAGAGATGTACTCGTTCTTAGGAAACTTCAGTGTCTTTCATATGACTGCTGTGAAGTGGGTCTCTGTAATGTAGGTCTTTCAGTGTGTTTCGCACTGTAAGATTTTGTTTCCAAGAAGATCAAAAATAGAACAGTGAATGAAAGCCTATCAGCCAAAACAGCAGAATCTAACTTTGTGTTTTTAAGTCTAATTATGAGAAGCAGTTAGCTCAGGAAGCTTTGCTTCTCTTGCACATGCAGTTTCCCTTGAGCAGCAGAAATGCTAATTAATGCTCATAGAGCTAGCACTGTTTTACTTAGTGGAGCGAATTTCTTCATTTTTGCTTTATTTCCATTCTTCCAAATAGTCTGAGGTTTTCTTTCCCATGAAAATAAATGTACCCAAGAGCCGAGTAACAAGATGATGAGAGCGGTGCAGCTGAGTGTGCCAGCCCGAATGATGCAGTCAATGCAGCACGAGGTTGTGCTCTACGTGGAAATACTCCTTCAGTGAAGATAAGCTCTAAGAGAAAGGCCTTGGAGAGCACAGGAAGCTTACCAGGGCAGAGACAAAGAGAAATGAAATTAAATGGAAGGAAAATGTAAGCTGTCAGACCTTCTAGCCTGAACTGTAATGTATTTAAAGATAGGTTTCGAAAAGAAATAGCAGAAGTGGTGTTCTAGCCACTAAGTGTAGGACTGGATAGATTGGTTACTTATGGTCTTTGTAGTACATGGCCTCTAGTATTGTTAAAGCAGAGCTTAAGCCTGATACTGACAAAAACATATTTTGTACTTAAATCCAAATTATTGCTTCATCCAAACTCCTCATGTTGTGGTCTTCTGAGTCAAAGCTGTGCTGCTGTGTCCCATGCAGGGAGAGTGGCTCTTAGCGCCATTCTAACGCTGCCAACTCCACTAATGGTATTTTCATGAGTTGCAACATTGAAGTCTGTAAATACTATATTACATTTAGTACAAAAGAAAGCTGTATAAATTAATGTCTTCTCCATCCAGATTGGTATTTCTTAAATCAATGTGTGTGATACATAAATCAACTTTCATAGAAAATGACTTTTGCAAAGCAAGACTTGATATCATGATTTGAGTTTTTATTAGTGATGTCTGAAATGTAGGTATTGCTTAGGGTACTTCTCAGTCATCAGAAATGCAATACATGCAATAATTATCATTTTTTTAATTTTTAGTACATTCCACTTAAGTGAAATCATAATGTAGCTGTAGGTAGTAAAATAGATTGAAGTTGTACAATTTTAACAATTAGGTTATAAACATTTGTCATAAATTTGTTTGTTGTTACATGCATGCTAAAACCTCCTTTGCTTTACAAATGACATGTTTCCAACACCTCTTGCTCCCCTCCCACTGCAAGCCCAAACCCCACTGTAATGGTAGCAATTCAGAATCCACATAGGAAGAGTAAGAAAGATTACTGTGCTTTGCATTCCATTACCTTATTATTATTTTAAGGAAGAAATGATTGTAGCATACATAGAGTATATTTTAAAGGAGAAATAACTGCACCTTTTATCTTAGAGCATGTTTCAGGCTCCTGAGCAACCTTTTTTATAAAACATATTGCTAAGGAATAAAGTAATGTACTTTTGAAGGCCAGTCTTTTACAATTTTTATTTTTTTTTTTAATTTAGTCCCAGGCAACCATTGCCTCTGTCTTTCTTCCTATCAGAAGAAGAAGCAAGCATAATAATTCAGGCATTCTGGAGAGGTTATCGGGTAAGAATAATCTATAATTACTTTGCTTGATGTTGAATCTGTAGGACTGTGAAGGCCCTAGGGAAAATCCTTACATAAATTTTAAGTAGAGGATACTATAAATAGCTGTTGAGACCCTCATGGTTCATTGACTTTGGATGTTGCTCTGCCTTATGCCTAGTGACTACAATCTTTTCACAGGCATTTACACTGATGTAATCTTCCTGTTTTTCTCATGAAATCCACAGTGATTCAAATTTCAAAATACTGAACAATTTACATTTTGTCTTTGGCAAGTTGCTAAAATGTTATTTTGTGTCATTTAGAGTTATACAGAGTGAGTGAGTGTAGGGGTGTATAGAAGATCAGTGAGGTCTGTTCAGAAATAGAAGCGTATAGAAACAAAGATGGTAACACTGAGACAACAAATGAGACCAGAGAGGAATGGGGGCTGTTCTTCAGATGATGCAAAGCTTACTAGTGAACCAGCGCTAATGCACTCCCCAGTGTAAGGGGGAAAAGCAAGGCCCTTGAGTACGTTATGAAGAAAATTGGCTATTGCTGTTATTTTGGAGTGTAACAGTAGTGCTAAGCCTAGGATAAGATACAAATTATTTTGAAAATCCTGAGGAGATTCTGGCAAGCTTTTCTTTCTAAGGCTCTAAAACCGTCATGATTTTAGAAAAAATGGACTTAGAAATCATGTGACAAAAGTGTCTTTGACTGCCTTTATCATAGCTTAAGGCTGTAAATAGCTTCTGCTATCATGATAGTCTCACTGTGATCTGTCTATACATCTGGTGTTCTCTAAATCACGTTCAGAATAAAACAATCTCTGTTAATTTTTTCTGTCCTATTTTAACAATCGTGAATATATGAGTTCCTATTATAAAGTGCCATGCAGGCAAAAATGGTGAAATATCCTGAGATGATCTTCTTGACTGATTTTTGACACTTTGTATTTGTTTGTTTTTCTTGATTTTTGTTTTTCTAAACAAGATGGCGTTGACTCTAACATTAATTAGCACTGACAGTATCACTGCAGGCATCCTTGCAGTGGAGTATTACAAAGGCATACATCCAATAATAGTGAGCTGAGCCCCACATGGTTGCTCAGATACCTTGTGCTTCTACCAGACATTCTGAAGGGCACAATCCCTTCTCATTTTGTTAACTTTAAAATTTTCAGCATAGCATTTATCATTTGAAACTGATTCCTAGAAATGAGAGAGGAACTGTAGCATTAAAAAGAGACATTGAAAATCAAGTGTTCTATGATATGATTCTATGTAAATAATTCAGACTATAAAATTAACAGTTACGTACTTTAGCTTATTAGAGATGAAAAAACTTGGACTTTTAAAAACTAGAACTTAAAGTGAGAATAAAAAATCAAAATAATTTGTAGCAAGTTATTCTGCAGGGTTACATGTTATCTTTGAGCTTATAAGTTAAGCAAACACTGTTTAAATGAGAATTCAATGCAGTAATGATAGAGTCTGAAAAATTAGAGGAGAATTTAGATGTTTTTCCTTAATATAAATAACTCTGATATGAACTTTCTAAGTTTATATTATTGTTATTATTTATAAATGATCTCATATAAAATATGAGAAAACAGAGCTGGTTATTTTCTCTGACACATCCTGTTTGAACTCACTGTGTTTCAGATGCTTCATTAGCCACGCTGATCTGGACAATGGACTTTATTACTTGCATAGCTGGCTAAGCATCTCATCTTCTCATATATTTCTCTTATTTCTGCACATCTGGCTGTCTGCCTGTGCGCAGGAATCATAAAAACAAAGCTGTCAGTCACTGAGGATTTTTCTATATGAAGGAAAAAATCATATAGATATACCACTTTCTGGTAATAAAAGATAACTTGAAAAACTACATTCATCCTTACCTAGACCAGAATTTAGAGAAATCCTTGTTTTGGTAATAGATTGCTCTCCACAAAGCCTTTGCTATGATCTTTCATACAAAGACATTTGTTTCAAATTCAAGACAAATTCTGTACTACAAAGCAGATACTGTATGAGAACTGCTGAATCAGGGCCTGAACCTCTGATTGATCACCTGAGGCGAGCCATGAGGCAGCCCTGGGAGCACAGGTGAAGGTGATTCAGCTGTGCTGCTGGAAGGGTGGAGCCTGGCTGCGCCTCTCCCAGACCCATTGAAGAGCTGACTGCAAGTGGGGAAGGATCTCTGCTGGAGATTCTCTCTGCTGGAGTTTCATAAGTGAACCCAGGAATATGGGTAAGCATCCTGTCTTTTCTGCTCTGGTGTAATAAATGCGTAGCCAAGCTCTCTGGTACATCTCATGACATCTGTATATTCATTGATTGTACAGATACAAAAGCACCAGGCCACACACTGAAATGCAAACAACAATCTAGTTGCTTTTATAACAGTTTTCTGGTTTAAAAGGAAAAAAGCTGACAAGATAGTGGAATGTTAGATTAGGACCTTAGCAGAAGAAAATTACAGTAAGTGATGTTAGCTGTTATAAGCACAGCCTAGCAGGAAAGGGAAGGTGCTTTCTGGGTGCAGAGCTTGCCTTGCAGGGAGGTGCAGTTGAGCAAACAGGCATTTGCTGCCATCACCTCCATTGTTTTTCTGGAGATCTTGTTGTTGGTTTACAGATATGAAGGCTCACTCAAAAGAAACTCTAATTCAAACCTTCAGTTTCCCATTCCTATCAGAAAAAGTCTCTTAGTTCCAGGACCAAACAAAGGAATATTCGGTAATCAGTATACTTCAAAGGAGTAATGATAATCTCATTTGTTGCTTATACATGAGACATACAAATGAGACACAAAAGCAGTCTGGCTTGGTTCTCTGAGGAGGTCAAGAAAGAAGATCTCGAGAGGTCTTTGTGAGGCAAGCAGCTGGAATAAAGCTTTTGACAGCTATTTCATCAAATATCTTTATTTTTACTTCTCACGTTCTCTTCTATTGACATCCAATTTATCTATCATGGGCCAAGGCAGTATTCCAATGTCTAATGAAAACCCTTGACTGGTAGGTATCAATTTTCCAGGCATGTCTCCATTTCAAGAAGGTAAATTTCACCCTTCTACTGCAGAATATATGCTTACTGCTACTTATTTCGTGGGATCTTTTTATCTTTATAATTTGTATAACTTATCTAGACTGACAGATTTCTTCATTAATAGAATTTCCTCTAATGTTTCCAGCAAAAGCATCCTTCCACTGTTCTGACACGTTTTTACCTAGCATTGAACAGAGAGTATTTGTCTACGTAAATCCTGAAGTATTATAAAGCTTTAACTGTAGCTTAAGCTGTTCTATGTAAACATATTGGTCAAGCAAAAGTTAATTCAGAATGGAACTCTTACAGAGTGTTCTTGTGCTTTTGCTGCCATAGGTTGTTCCTTTCCAGTAAAGTGTGGCTACTGGTGAAGGGTCAGATCTAGAAGGTCACCTGAATATTTGCTGTTCTTTACAGCAAGTGTAGATTCTGTCCATGTGATTTGAGTTTTTAAAGAGAAATGTTATGTTTGCTCTCAGTTCATAGCTGGGCTGCTGATCTACAGGAAAGACATCAGTTGAACAATACTTGAGCCATTGATTACTTACCTGGAGTTTTGGCTGCTGAGTCATGGCTTTTTAACCATAGAATTGCACTCTGATTACAAATAGGCTACATTCTGTGAAATTATCATGAATATGCTGAATTAGAGATCCTGAAGAATATTTAGAACATGAGGATAGGATTCCGTTCAGATCCTACTGCCTATGCTCCTTTTTCTTTCTCATTTCTAAAAAATCTCTTTGTCCTGGGAGTTCGTGTTCCTGCTCGGATTTCATATGGGACCTTGGAGTATCTAATTCTGTCTGACTATGCCTTTCTTTATCTCAGAGCCCTGTATTTTGCTGTGTATTTCACTGTACTCGCTATTTTGTTGAGAGTATACAGAATCCACTGTGCTTATCTCCTACCTTTTAACAGCTTAGAGTCATTATCTTCATTTTCAGTATACAGAGAGCACTGTGGTATTGTTGCATACCAAAATACAGATTCTAAATGTCTGCACTTATAAAAGGACACTTTGTTTTTTTTCCCAACGGTTCCATATTTAGAAGTAGGGGTACTCATTTTTGTGTCTTCCTGTCTCTTTTCTGCTGTTTTTTTTTTAATGTTCCATAAGCATTCCCTTAGCCCCTTTCTGTGTAAATAAATGGACTCATTGAAATAGAGAATTGGGGATTCTATAAAAGCATACTATCCTCTGTCTGGGATTATATTTTATTTTTTGAAATAGTGTGTCAAGGATTTCATAGAAGATAGAATTTTTAAAATATATTTCTGTGGAAAGAAATCACTAGTAATAATACATCGAGGTTTTGTGTTTGTTTGGTTTTTTAAAATTTTATATTCACCTTGTAAGAACTTTGTGTATCCTTTATAGGAGATAATACAGAACTGTAGTAGTACAGTGGGATATTTTAAGAGGCCTAAGAAGTATCTGATGTCAAGTGACTTAGGGAGAGTCTTCCCCACCTGTACTGATTATATAACCTTGCACTGTATTCCTACTCTGTCAGTGCTCTGAAATATGCCAAGTTATCTTCTCCAGCGTGGACTGAAAACTGCTGCTGGAGTGCAGCTGCTGTCTGTTGCATTTTTAGTTGCACCACAGAGGAGAAATTCTGTGTGGGAAGAATACTTCTGCTAAAAAAATATATATATTTTATATATATATATATATATATATATATAATATATATATAAACAAGTGGAAAGTTGCATCCTGCTGTTTTGCTTTCTGTACATCTCAGAAAAGCATGTGAAAACTGGAATGTATTGCAGTAGAGTTGCAGAGTTTAAATCACAGAGCAGGCTCATTACTGTATCATCCAAAAATAAAGTAAACATTCTCTGGACAGCTAAGCAGTCAGCTTCCTGAAAGTAAAACATATCCAGGAGAATCCATGCATATGGGTGCTTGTTTCTCCAATGCTGTTTAATTTCAGCCTGAATAACTAGGACATTATGTCCTAAGGCAAATGGCATTTCGTATCCGTATCATTTAGAAAAAAACAGAAACTCTATTTTAAATAATTCTATTATTATCTGAACGTGACTCTAAGAGAATAATCACTTATCAGTGAGCAAATACTACAGTGACCACTACCTGCTACTGTCAGAGTGATGGCATCTATTCTGGATTTTTGCTCTTAATGCTGGAGGTAGTAATTGTGTGAGTGCTAAGGTGGATAATGGGCAACATACTGCCATTTAATCAAGTGTGGATTAGAGCCAGTTCAGGAGTGGTGAAAGCTGAATTACTTCTTATGTTTGTAGGATCTATACCAGTACAAAAGCAATAATGGAGGAATTCAACTTATATGGAGATAAAGCCTGTGACTGTTGTCATTCTCATGGAAGTAGAATTAGGCTTTTCATAGAAGTGATTGCCAAAGAATAGACATCATGTAATGCATTCCAATTACTTTAAATAAGAGATTAATGCCTCTTCTATTTGTGAAAATGGTATGGCTAGAATTGCAGCTGGTAGCAGGTGTGAATCAGCTTGCTGGAATAAATTTCCTGCTGTATGACCCTTCATGTGCCTCTTCTATTCTATTGTGTTGATCAAAGGGTTGGTTTTATAGCATTGTGGTTTTCTAAAGGCATTAATACCCTACAGTATAATGCTTTAAATTTTAATTGACTTAAGAATTGGCATCTCACTGCATTCACATTCTCAGGAGTCCTTGGTAATCAAAATGATCCCTTAATTGGCATATTTATGTTTTCAGAGGGGTTAGTCAATTGTGTGGGTTTTAGTTCTGTGTAAGTTGAATGCTGTAAACCTCTGGGATCATGCTTTATATCAAGCCTTGCAAAAAGGATGAATGCCACATATTTGCACAGCCACAGCCCAGCATAAAAAACAAAGACTTGTGACCTTGAGTAACATGAGTGTATAATGTTAGTTGCGTTTTCTGCTTTCCTTTTCCAGGTCCGCTGTGATAGGGAAGTACAGGAGCTGCGTCAGTGGCAAAAGCAGTTGAGAGATGAAAAAATCATTTTTCAAAGAGTAGAAGAGTTCTGGGCTAGGCAGGAAGCCAGAGGTAGGTGAATTAAATTGCTTATTGTAATGATTTTTTTTTTTTACATTAAATATTTAATTTTTATACTTTAAGTTGCATTAAGAAATAAGACACACAGTGGAACACTAATCATGAGTGACAAGGAAAGGCAGTCTCTGGTGGAAGTGCCTGGCTGTTTCTTCACAATCACTATTTAACTTAGTTACTAGTATAGCTGAAAGTGGCAATGAAAAGTACAATACAGGGCCAAAGATCAGTAACTTCACAGAATTATGATAATGTGGTGGCACAATTATTTCCTAGTATCAGACTTCTACCCGCTGCAGAACACTGAAATGCTGATTTTTACCAGAAGGTTGTAGTACAGTTTTTCTGAACTGCAGAATTTCTGCACCTTTCACTGTGCTAACACTCACTGCTGCATCTCCATCAACATTCATAAGCATCGATGAGTGTCAGTGGGTGCCATTTTTCCACATGGAGGAATTCAGTGACGCACCTTTCCTTCATACACACTTCCACGTCAGATGCCATTTTCTGAGAGTGCCCCTCTGCTGCCATCTGTCACGGGGCAACCAAATGTAATGGGGTATTGGTGGGAAGATTCAACCTCTACTGCCATTCCTGCAACATCTGCCCCTGATGTTGTGGACCAACATAATGAAGTAGGAGGCATTATTTTCAGAGCAGTCTTCATAATTGACAGAGAAAATGAGGCCATGCTGCTTTAAGAAACTTTTTTGTCTGATTTTGAACAAGGCCTTTCTGACAGGGACAAAATTATTCTTTCATTATTCAGGCACATTGGTATGATTATGATCGCTCTTTGCCTGGTCTCTCTGCCTGCTATTTGTCTACTAACACAGGAGGATTCTCTAGCTCTTTATCAGCCTCTACTGCCTGGACTCAGATGAGATCCACATAGGGATGTGAGGTGCCTGTCAATAGACAGAGGTGATAGGAGTTTATTCAGCTATACTGCTCATCAGCTGATGAGAGGGAAACGTCTGCTCTACCAGTCACTATTGCGTCCCTTGTTCTGATGGCCCTGCTGCCAGTCTTTGCCCACAACTATGTAAAGTATTCAGGATGTAGTTGCACGCAGTTGGATCAAACTAGTAATTGCCAAAAGGGTTTGTCACAGTCTATCTCTGGAAACAATTTCAGTGACTGTGTAACTGCACCACAGGTTTGGATCAGCAGCAGTTATCTGTGGGGCAGGTTATTTTTCTGTAATATTGCCACGATTGCTGTATCTATCAGAACAGAAAGAGAACTGGGGACAGAGGGAATTCCTTCCAAGCAGCTCACAGCTTGGTTAAATGGAGCAGAACGTGAGATGGTGTTCTCATCATAGCTGGTTCCTGTTCAAGCTGAGGAAGTGCTAACCTCCGGGTGATCAGCAGGAGCTAATGGCTGGGGGCAAATCATGTTAGATTTCTGAAGCTTGGTGTGCAAGAAGGCATCCATCAGAGTCCTCATTCTGAGCCTGGTTTTCATGACACTTTGCTGGGATAGGAGGTTTGTCTTTGAATCCCTTCAAGGCTAAGGGAGTTCAGAATCAGGTTTCTGTGAAAGCTTTTAAAATAGGGAGTGCTGGTCAGTTAGATACCAACTATCCAGAAAAATCTCCACCTCTAGTTTTCAAGTGATTGAAAATTGCTGATACACAGATAGGATTAGGCAGCTTCTTTGTTTTTAGGACACCACTGGTCTCAGTGCTCTCAAATGAACTAGACAGCTTTTCACTCAAGCACTGAATATTTATAGTCACTGTTTGGAGCTGTTTCTCTTAGCTGTATCTATATGCCTTGCCGGTGCTTTATTAGTTAACTTTCTTGAGCCATGTTTAGAGCCATGTTAGATGTTTAGAGTCTAAACTGAGACTTGGAATTTATTGTGCTGTGGCTTCATTCAAAGTGGTGTTTCTCTCATTATTTTGTATGCAACCTAACTCTTCTTACTTAGTTGGAGTTAGTGTATTCATGAGCAGATATGAGGTAGGGTATTCTGGAGTTGAGTGCTTAACGTTCTCACAGCAGGCTTTGTTTTAGAAACTACAGTAAGAATGTCTGTACGTAAAGAGTACTCATTAATGTTACAGCTGTAGCAACCAGGGCTTTATTGTACAAGAAGAGAGCCTTGCAATTTTTCAGTGACTTCTGTCATCAACTCTTTTGTGGCTATTGCTAATTCCAAAATAGTACTGCTTTTTAATAAAGGATATGACAAAACTTCTTTATTAAGTAGTTAATCATTAAGTAGCTCATGCTCTGTAAATGCCAATGGGATTAGGAGCAGTTAGGTCATTAGCCTAATGCACTGCAATTATTCTTTCAATTTGGTTGTGCATCCAGTCTATCTGTCCAGTCCCAAGTAGATCAGGGTAAAAGCATGGCACAAAAGTCCCAAACATTTCCCTCTGCTTGAAATCTTCTATAGAAAGTTTTTGACTAAAGGTGAAGGAGAAATCTGTCACTAATAACAATTGTTGTAACAATTGGAATGACAAAATAGCCCATTGTTTTCAGCTTTCCATACTTTAATGGCTTTTTTCCTTCACACAAAATAAATGTAGTTGGCACTTGGGTTAATAATAATATTTTAAACCAATGCTAGGATTTTCTGATGTGAAATGCTGGCAATTCCAGAGGGGCTACATTTATGTAATACCAAGAAACACAAAGAAAATACGTAGCACTTACTGACTGATAACAGACATTGACAAGCTTTTGATTCCTTCAACATCTGTTCAATGATTTCTGATTTATACTTGTTCATCTGTTGGGTAGCACCAGTTTTGAAGGGACCCTCTCAGGGTAATGTTGCTGTTACGCTGTAAGCCATTGAGTTTGTTGAAGTGCAGTGCAGAGCACCAACTAATTCTGCAATCAAAACTGGATAATTGGACCATATTTCTAATGGACAGTAGTTACAGTACAGATCTTTCCAGTAAATACCTTAATACACTGTGCTTTTGTAACACAGTTTCTCATCTGTTGTGTGGAGCAATATTTGAACCCACTCTCACGTAACAGCTGTACAGTTATGTTCTGGTCCTGCAGCTACCACCCCAGGGGATGGGTAATCTCCTGGCTCCTGGCTCACCTGCACTGCGCAGAGCCTTACACGGAGGGAGGTCTGTCTACAGTCCTGCTGCTCTCCCTGTAATGACAGATGGGGACAGTAGTGGTGTCTAAAGGACAGATAGTTCTGTGGTTTGCAAATTTGCAAGAGCAAGGAGAGCAGTTCCCTCTTGGTGGTACTTTTTGTGCCCAGGCAGCTGTTCTTCATGATCTCCAGGGAAAACATGAGCTGGAGGCTAGTTTCAGCTACATAATGCTGCTTAACAAAATGTGTCTGAAGTCTGCTTTTGTTGTGATAGTGAATGATTTGGAGTGTGCTTACTGAAAACTCCATCCACTGGAAAGTGTGCAGTGGAAAAACCTATTCATCCAATTCTGATTGCAGAATAAGTTGGTGGTCTGTGCACAGAGGATGACATCCATCCAACAGTACAGCATTCGTAGTTGTTAGCATGGGAATGACTGGCCTGCATTGATACCAGCGTTGCTGCCAATGAAGTAGGACCAGATTTCTTTGAGTGGGTATTAACGTATGGAAAGGCAGGCCCATACCTAACAGAGACAGCATTGAATGGCAGCCCGAAAAGTGGTGCCTCATACCCACACAAGCAGCAAGGACTGCAATGAAAGCACATTGTATTTCAGCTGGGAAGGCATTGTGTCAGCTGGCAGAAGCCTCACCAGGAACATTTTTTAAATTAAGTGTTAGCCAAGAGAACGTGCATGCAAGAAAACATGCAAAAAGAAAAAAGGAAAGTTAAAATTAAAGCTGCCATAAATAATCATTTTTTCAAAAGACATTGCTTTCAAAACCTTGATGTATCACAGCCTCCTCAAGTGCCTTGCTGTTATAGCAATATATGAGGGCTGCTCTGAAAGTAAGGCCTCCTATTTCATTACGCTGGCCCATAGCCTCAGAGGCAGATGTTAGTGGGATGGCAGTAGAAGCTGAACCTTCCCACCAACACTCCATTACATTTTGTTGCTTTGTGACAGATGGCAGTAGAGGGGCACTCCAGCAGAATTGCATCTGATATGGAAATGCAGATGAAGCAAAGGTGTGCCATTGAATTTCTCCATGTGGAAAAAATGGCACCCATTGACATTAATTAACACTTGTGAATGTTTATAGGGACCAAACAAGTGGGTGCTGGCACACTGAGGGGTGGGTGCTGCATTTCAGCAGTGATGACAGTGACAGTGGGGCACTTCTGCTGGTGCAGATTGTTATGAATTGCATGCAGCTCTTGTTCTTTGCTGGTGAAAACGCACAGCGAGAGCATTGAAAAAATTGTATTTTGTAACCAAGAATTTGCTCTATCAGATGGTGTTATTTTGCTCTGTTGGGTTTTTTTTCCACAGAAATAAGTAGGAGGCATGTAAGATGCTACAAGCTGGCAAACTTTTCTGTATCTGCATTGTGCTATACACAGGACTTTCAAAGCCTCACTTCAGTATTAAATGTTTAGAACATTGAGTATTTATTTTCTTGTCTTCCAGCAGATCTGATTATGTGTAATGTCAATTTTTGCAATGATCAAGTTTTTCTTCAAAAAAACTTTTCCACAGTATACTTCCAACACAACGCTTTGAGAAAGGGTGTAAATGATATTAGATGTCTGATTACAGCTTACCGTCTTCACACATAGAAAGTTTTAAAGGTTGAAACTTGAAGTATGCTTCCAGGGGACAAGATGAAACCATTCTGAATGTGATGTGAGCAAGAAAAGTCAGGACCGGGGGGGGGGGGGGGGGGGGGGGGGGAGGGGTGTGGGACTGTGCCATTCAGCTGTTGAATTCATACCAAAAACCTCCCATCTCTGAAGAATTTTTTCTGTAAACTACACTTAAGTTGTTTTGGAAAATCATGTAGTGATAAGAGTTCCCTTGCCTTCTCTACCAATTGTTTCCCAATGAAAAAACAACTTCCTTTTAATCATCCTCATAGAGATTTCCTGTCGTCAAATTAATTATTTTAGGATGGTAGGACAAAGCTGTTCCATCACTCCAAAGTATGATGTAAAATTGTTCCTTTTCAATTTCTTGCTTCAAACAGTGCAAGTTTATATTGCTTATATCACATTAGCTTTCAATATTATCAACTTGTTTCTGTAATTATTTGACTGAGCCCTGCTAAATTAATATAAGACTATCCATTACATAAAATAGCTTTGGGGCACAGACAGATGGCTGTTTGAAACAGCTGTACCACTTTAAGAAGTTACTGTCCAGGGGTTTTCATTATCAATCTCAGCTGTGATGCCATAATTATGTTAGCGCTCCAGCTGCTCGTATTTCTGCTATTACTACTCTGCTGTTTATTAATGTTCTTAAAACTCATTTCACTGTAAAGTCAACGAAGTTGGTTTCCACTGCCTTTGTCTATGGTGTGGTCTCACCCAACTGACTCTGCACTGAAGGGAAATATGAGCACTTACGCAGTAATTAGTAGCATAACACAACTGCTTCTTAAGCTCATCTTTCTACGCATTTAACTGAGTTACTGTGAAATCTCCCCTCTAATTAAACCACTGAGCTCCTTGCATCAAGCAGGACAAAGCATTTGTTATTACTGAAAGCTCAGATGTCACAAATAAACCATTAAGATCAAAACATTTTAAAGTTGATAGATCATTGTGTTACAAAGTTAGCTACATCAAGAATAACAATGAAATCTCAAATTTGTAGATGACTCAAACCCTATTTATTAGATGCTGTAAATAGTGTTGAATCTAACTGTGGGGGATGAATGGTGAGCTGCCAGATAGCTTTTAGAAAATGCTGACTCAAGCAGTAATGTGATTCTATTGACACTACTAGAAGGATCAGCATACCTCTGTGTGAAAATATCAGCCAAAATGCAAGCTAGCAGTCACATTCTGCTGTGGTGCAGCTCGCAGCACAGTGCTACCTATACCTTATTTCATGGGTCTGTCTTGGGCAAGTGTTTATTATATTGGTGCTGAAAGCAGAGTGATGCTGAAAAATGATGCCAAAGGGAAGTTAGAAATGCGGCTGTATTGTAATTAACAAGTTTAAAGGCATTCTTAACTTTCCTCTTTTCAGAAAGTGTGTAAACACATCCATCATAATTGAAACAAATTGTGAAGTCTTAATTTTTATAAGATCATTGGCAGAACAAAACAGCTTTTGAGTATTTTCATTTGTTTGTTTTTAAGTAGGGGCCAGTTTGTGATCTGCTTTGGGCAGCTGAGGTGCCCAACTTGCCCATCAAAAAGATAGTCCTTGTGCTTCCTTGGCTGAGCTTTCTACCCATCTCTCCTTTCCTTGGCTCTTGTGCTGAGAGTTTTGTAGTAAGCTGCTCCAGCTGGCTGATCTGCCCAAAGACTGCTCTCTGTTCTGCACTGTGGCCTTCCACATTTCTTTTTTGCTGGATAAACCCGGTATGACACAGCCTTTAGATCCAGTGCAAGGGAACTGATGCCCCAGTAACGAGGGGAGCAACGCCACCCATTTGAGATAGCAGCTCACTTTTTAGATCAGCTGATCTGTGCTGTGCCTACAGGGTCATGTGAAACCATACCCTCTGTGGTATGCCTGCTTGGTGTGCTGGGCCAGGGTACAAAGCAACCTCATGTAAACCACTGACTCTCCCCCTACTTCAAAATGCATTTAAAAGCATCTCTTTTTTTCCTCACTTCACAAATTTTCACTCTCCTATTATTGTATCATATGTACTGCTTATCACTTGTTTTGAAAAGTATTCTGGGTGTATAAGCAATGAATATTAAGATGTTATAATTATGAAATAAACAAGAGAGGTAAAGCAGACTATGATAACAAAAAGAGAATAGATAGAAAGCTTACCCATATCCTGGGCTCTCTTACAAAACCCCAGCAGAGCGAATCTCCAGAAGAAATCCTTCCCCCTGCTAGCCAGCTCTTAAATAGGTCTAGGAATTGCCTTCACCTGTGCTCCTGTGGCTGACTCATTGCTCGCCTCAGGTGATCAATCAGAGGTTCAGGCCGTGACTCAGAAGTTCCCATACACTGGGATATAGCATTTGAAAACTTTGCATGAAAATACTGAAGAAAAAAAATAGGGGAAACAAACAGCATCCTGCAGAACTGTTGATCTCTTTTAATGCGTGGCTGATAAATTTCTCTTTGAGTGCAAAGAAAAAGTTACATTTCTTTCAGCCTTATCTAAGGTCACAATGTTATAGCATTGTTTGCTACACTGCTCCATTGCTGTAAAATTACATTCCATAAAATGATCTATACATCAAGTGTAAATTACTTCTATCAGTATCTACTTACAGACTGAAAATGTAGAAATGAAATGCATAACAGTCAGGACTCAGTTTAGTGGTGCACAGCTTTAGACTTGTAGGGAGAATTAGAATTCTTGCCTGTATAGATCCATTGGTTTAGCATAGTTGATGGGATAAATTAGTTCTAGAGTACTTACAGAAAAATTAAAATTTAAAATTAAAAAAAATTAAAAATTATTACCTTCAACATAGAATATGTAGGCCACTCCAAAAGTAAAGCCTTCTACTTATTTCCTTGGAAATGACAGCAGATACAAAGAGCACAGTAACACCATTTGAAAGAGCACATTCTTGGCTACAAAACACCATTTTTGAATACAGTCACCACCGCTAGCTGTGCATTTTCACCAGCAGTGAACAAGAGCTGTATGCTGGGCTCATCCAGATCTGCACCAGTGGAGGTGAACCGCTGTTGCTGTCACCACTGCGGAAATGCAGCACCCACCCCGCACTGTGCCTCACCCACCCACTGTTTGGTTTCAGTAAATATTCAGCAAACATCAGTGAATGTCAGTGAGTGCCATTTTTTCCGCGTGGAGGAATTCAGTGACACCCTTTTGCTTCATCCGCATTTCCATGTCCAACACCATTCTGTCAGAATGCCCCTCTGCTGCCATCTGTTACACAGCAATAAATTTTAATGGAGTATTGATGGGAAGGTTCAGCCTCTGCTGCCATCCCACCAACATTTGCCTCTGACATCATGGGCCAGTGTGATGAAATAGGAGGCATTGCTTTCAGAGCAGCCCTTGCACTAATAAAAAACGACCACAGAAGTTATGAATGAGCAGCAAATGAGCTTGAGGCTTCCTTTTTTTTCTTTCTTGGTGACTTTGTTAGCTGCCTGTTCTCAGAGGCCACCATAGCCTTAGCTTTGCCAAGTTACAGTGAATGAACACTGCATGTGGAAAACATAATTAAACCAGACTGAGAAATAAAGTAATCTTCAGATGGGGAGGGTTGATTTCGAGACACAGGATGGAATATTCCTTTGCACGCCACTTGATTTTCAAGCTATATTTCTCCTTTGGCAGAAGTTATTACTCACCTGGTGGGAGCTTTTAAGAATAGTGCTTTAAAAGATTCTTTCTTTTGCCTTGGATGAGTGCAACCAGCAACATGCTGGATGAACTCAGAACGTAGGTGTTATTTCACTGGAAAATCCTTGAAAGTATGAATGAGGCAGCAGATAGATAAAGGAGGGCTGCTTATTTTAGGAGCATGTGTTGTGCTAAAGCAGGAACAGATGCATGCGGTCATCAAGTAAGGAAATGTGGTCAGTCCTGCAGCTGTGATATGTCTCCATCTGAATTATGAAGAAGGATTTGAAAACTGAGTAGGTTTACCAAGTTAAGCTGGAGAGGGGAAGTCTTGTCTGCATTCTTGAGAAGGATGGCTGTATCACGATTGTATCACAATAAATAGCAATATTACAATGAAACAGAATGGAAAAACATTAAATTCAGTGCCCAGAAAGAAAAGTTCTGCCTGATGAAACTTCTTGGAACTTCTTAAGCGTGTGAATATAGTCATGGACTCCAGCACATACTCACTGATGAGTCTATAAATGAAGTTACAATTGCATGCATGTTTGCAGAGTGAGCAGTTTCCCAGACAAAATACCAGAAGGAGTAAACTTTTTGCTCCCGAGAGTCACGTGTTACACTAGGCTTTGAAAGTACGTGTATTTAAATGCACCATAAGTAGTAATATTGGATTAGCAGAAGACAAAGTCTGAGTAGATAATGGATCTTTTAAAAATGTAGTTTGCTTATGAAAATTCAGCTCAGTAAAATGTAAGGAATTCATTATTTCTACATCTTGGGTTACTGCTTCCTTATTTTTTTCCACTTTGATCAAGGGAGGTTGAAGTGTAGTCATGTCTAAGCATGGTACGCGCCAATTTTTTCTTTACTTTTTTTTTCTTTCGTGATTTAATCAGTCTTCCTTTAATAATACATCTAATTCTTTAATTGATCTCATTATGAAGTTCTTGTAAGCGGAGACTTCCCCATATTCCATGGTCCCACACTTTTAAGTTATATGAAAATATCTGTTAACATATGAAATGTTGCAGGTTTGTCTTCTGATGATTTTGCAACTGTGATGTATGAATTGAAAGGCTTCTTGCTGCCACTGTGCAACTAGAACAATTCTACTCCTAAAAAAAAAAATAATCACTGCATTTACAGACATTCCATTGTTTCTTTCCTAAGCAAAAGTGCTGTATTCAGAATGATTTTCAGTGGAACCAGGCATGTAGTTGCTTTCAGTTTAAAAGTAGATCTGTAAGTTATCAGTGGCGCAAAAGACACTGAAATTTCTTTTTTAAAAGTGGAAGGAGATCCAAGAACAAAGCAGTGCCTGTGGCTGAGTACGTGATGTTTTTCACCAAGTCTAATTCGAGATGCTTGAGATGTTTCTGAAAGTTTAATCTTGGCATGAACAGCTGAGAATGTAGTGATAAAAGTCATAAGGCTCATGATGTAGATTCTGCCTTATTGGTCCACACCCTGAACTCAGACGTCTTTGAAAAGTGACAAAGATGACAGTCAGTTTAATTTCTGAAACTGTGCTGGGAGTGTTTGAGAAAGAAAAGTAAATAAAGATGGCAATTTAGATAAGCTACAAACTATGCAATCTTCTGAACTGTGCTTACAGAGTTACCAGCAGCACAAGGCCGAACAAATCTTCCAGCACCAAAGTTGTACTTTCACCCATCACTGAGCAATTTTTAAGAATGATTGTAGTGTAATAATGACTGTAGTGGAAAAGAAGACAGTTGCTATTTGCTGATTGTTCTGTGATTATAGAAATGCACTTTGTTTTTCTGTTTTAAGGAGGGGAGAAATTTTTCGTGGGCTTCGCAATATGTTTTCTTTTAACGTTTACAAGATAATAGTGAAAAAATGAGAACATTTGAAATGTTTGAACATTGAAAACTCTGTTGTTTTTTTTAATTCAGGCATATGAAAACAAATGTATATCTTTACACTAACTATGAGATGTGTTAAAACCCCAAAGGAAAGGCTGCTCTCAAATACGAAGTAAAACCTCCAAATATTTCTGCAGCAAAACTAGATTTGAGACTAATTTGGTTGAGAAGAATAAAACAGGGAGGCAGGAAAAGAAAGACCATTAATGAAGGACAAACTGCAGAACACACAAGTTACTTGTTCCTACCTTCCCTTAGGTATTGGACGTCTTTTTCAACATAACTGTCCCCTTTTTTTTTTTTTTTTTTTGTACCTTGTCATTTCTTTTGTCATTTCTTTTAGTTTATATGAGTGTTTACATTCGATGGCTTTACAGAACTTACCTGTTTTCCAAACAGTAAACATGTCAGAAATAAGAGGGGTGATGGCTGTCAGTGCAGTGCTGTTGAAGCTCCCGTCACACCTGGCATTCCAGCTCTGCCCAAACTGCCTTCTGCCCATCATTCCCCAACTGCTTTCTGGGGGGCCCCGCTTCCAGCCAACTTCTGCTTTTTGCATCTCAGCTACTTGCCTGGAAGAGCTGCAGCAATCAGCTCTTGCTGAAGATGTGCTGGTTGCCTTCATTCTGGACTTTTCTCTCAGTCCAGGATCTTCCTCCTTGACTGGCTGTGTTTCTGTGGCTGCCTCTCTCTGCTTGATGGCTGGGCAGGCGTAGGCCATGCAGTCCCCAGCACAGGAATTCTGCATGCTTTGTGCTCTCCCAGACTCAGGTGTTCATCTCAGCTGTTCATGCAGTTTAATAGATGTCAGTCAGTGCTTTCCTCTTTGTAAACCTTGAATTGTAAAAATGTCATCTGGATATTTTGAAATGAATGCTTCAACTTTTGGTCAAAATATTAGGAAGTATGGTACATTACATAAATACTGCTAGACATCTTCCAGTCCTTTTTCTCATCTCCATTACTGCCTTTTGCTAGCTGGGGGTCTCATGCTTCCCTAGTCTGAATGTAAGTGGATAAACAAATTCCCTGCAGTAGTTTGTTCTCCAGGCATTGAATGCAACCATTGTGGCTGTGTATGCCTGGCACTTGAGGGAGGCCCTGGGCCCCAACAAAGCCCTGGGCCCAAAGCAGGGGCTGCTCAGGCACCACCTGCCCTCTGCTGCAATGTGTGGGGCTACAGCAAATGTCCTTGTGACGACAGTAAGTGATTCACAGCCTCTGTGGGTGCTTTGGAGAGTTGGGTTTGCCCTGTCTCTTTTTTATGCCCCTTTTACAAAAGCATTGTTACATGAGTGATTTGGGAGTTGCATTTCAGATCTGTGGGAAGCAGACATGTCTATGAGCACAGCGTTTCAGTTTTGTTTTTTGTTATTGTTGTTTGTAGTTTGTTGTTGTTTTTTTTTTTTAACGTGTCTTTTCTTCACTTCCCTATTACAAGTGACTGAACATTTCCTGAAGTGAAAGATTTCACTAACAGTTGCCTGCATGTTGACTTCCAATAATAAGAGGCTAAAATTATACGCATTTTTCATAGAGAGCTGTCTCTTTGAAACTCAGGTCTTATTTCAGAAAGATTGCTGGCAGCTCCAGTTTCACGCTCAGGCTTCTTTGGCATTTCACTGGGAGGCGAGGGTGAAACTGATTTCTATATATATATTTTTTAACTCTAAGCCCTTGCTAGTAAGTTATTCCAATATATTTTCTTTAATGGATTTTCATCTTCTAATTGTTTGAGTCTTTTTTCATTACTGTTTTCAACTGTTTAAATTACTAAATGTAATTCTCACTGTTTTTATAATTTAAACAGAGTGTGGGTGTATAAACCTTTCATAAGCTTCTGTCACAAACCAGTTGTATTTTACAGTAGTACGTAGCATAAAGTAGGTCATAGGCTGTTCACTGTTAAGTTGAAACAACCAGATTTTACAGAATTCTGTTTTATTTGTGCATTAAGATGAGGGAAAATTGCCTGTTACCTAAAATAGATGGTAAGGATGTTTGTACCTAATGTATATGTGAAAAGGACAAAGTCCTAGGCAGGCAATCCTTTGATGTGTAGTTGGAGTTCTGCAGATTACTGAATATTCCACTCCCAGGAGTTGACTGAAACTGTAAATGCATTCAAACTCTATGCTTCTTTTAGCCACCATCTGTGCCTTCAACACTGCAACATCAGTACCATAAACTATGTAGAACAAGCTGCATTTCCGAGGCATGTGGCAGACAAACAAATTATTGTAGCGGGAGCTGCAAGTCAAAAATATGGCTCAGTTAACAGCTCTGCTCAGAGACCCTCACCTCACTCACAAAGAAATTAAGTGCAGTCTCCGCTGGTGTTAATTGTTGTAGCATCCTGTGATTTAGGACATGCATGTGGCTGCAGTTTGAAATAGGAATTGTTAAAATCAGTAACATGAGTGCACTGGTGACAACAACCTTATCTACTCTGGCAGTAGAAAACGTATGCCCTGTACAGATAGAAACCATGTATCAGAAATCCCTACACTACACTATCCCTACACTTTTTGTCAGTTTTAAATAATGAGCACTACCAGTAAATCTTAAACTACGAGACTGTTCTAAACACCACTATAAGATGTGGGGGTGATTATGTGTTACGGAATGGACATTTGGACTGTTCATTTCACATCCTGAATAGTGATTGCAGAAAAGCACCTGAAAAGATCTCTTTTGTTTGGGTTTTTGTTTTTTGTAAACTTACATGGTCATAATGCCTAAGGGCCTCAGCTGCTCTGTGCCTTGGGTCTCGAAGCAGGCGCTGATGTTTTAGAACAAAATAAAATATTGTGATAATACCTTATGTTCCACTTCTATTTAAATCTCACATTACATTTCCTATGAATGTATAATTCATGATTAGGAATTCCCTGCAGAATTTTTTTACACATTCTGTTACACGAACAACTTGGGAGTTAAGGGGTTTGTCCTTTTTCTGGGAGCTGAGTCCAACCTCCTGTCAAAATGGTTCTCTTGGCACTGCCCAGACTGCAATCGCCCCAGTCTACCTGGCATCCTCAGGCAGCTCGTTCTGCCCAGTTATGTCCATATGCCTTTCCCCAGCATGCAGGAAATCTCTCTAAAAGGGGATGGCCTTCGCTGCAGCAGAATCACATTCATGCAACGGTGGTAATCTGTTAGTGTAAGGAGGGAGAGGGATAAAATGGGAACAGTGCTGTTCAGCTTTAACATTTTTAAGGCCATTGAAAATGGAAATGGGTCTTTCTCTTGCTCCTGCTGAAAGAATGGCAGGACTGGTAAGACTTCAGGGATTAAAATTCAGCATGTAAGTAGCAATGGTGGTAAGCTTGTTCTTCGTATCAGCATTTACACCATTCACTGCTTTTAGATAGGTGTTGCCTGAAAAAATGTGTTGGATTATCAGCTCATGTAAATAGTTCTAAACTCCGTGGGAGTTATGCTAACCTGCCAACAAATCATCTTCCTTAGGCCTTTAAAAATATTAAAGCAAGTTAGTTCAGCTTGAGGTGTCACGGCCTGAAGAATATTTCCAATGGAAATTTCTAGTGAAAAGACTTAGGCAGGCAGACTTTGTTCCCCATCCTTCCAGCCCATCTGAATCCTAAGGACATCTTACTTTTCTGTCAGCATAGGAAGCAAGTATATGTCAAAAGCTATTTAAATAACTCTCTGAAATCCCAATTCATGTTGACAACCTGTGCTCCCTGGTTAGCATGATGTGATTCAAAATTGTTGTGCTTAAGTAACACAGGGTATGATAAGACATGGAAGCTCCTAACTAAAACCTAGAAGCTACCTAAGAGACCGGCTTGTCCTAATGTTGGACAGCATGTGTGAGCCCTGGGCTTTTGGAACTTTCTGCATTTTTTACAAAATATTTACAAAGGACAGCCTCATTACATCAAGAAATATCAAATAATCAGATATCTGGCCACCGTGGTTGTACCTGGGGTTTCTTAGGCATTGACTGTACTTCTTCTTCATCATGTATCACTTTTCCTTTATGTTTTCTACTAGCAAAGATCTTCCATGTTGGCAGCACTTTGAGCACCTTAAATGAGCCCATCGGAGTGCTGCAGCCCAATATTCTGGGAATATACCGAAGTTTTTGTTTGCTGGTTTATAGCTTCATACCTCAGAAAGGTAACTAGGCACTCCTGAAACTGTATGTGAAAGTATTTTTTTTGGCTTGAATGTCCTTCTTTGGCTTCAATGTAACTTCCCAATAAATGTGCTTGATGTGAAAAGCATACAGTATAGACGATCCATCTTGTAAGTAAATAGATTTTTATCTTTATAATTTAAAATTTGTAATCTAAAATATTTGTAAAATATTAAAATATTAAGAATGAAATGTGACAGCTGGAATCACAGTATGCTGAGAAACCAAACTCTTTTATCGAGAGAAGGCAAACATTATGTTAATCTGTATTACAGCATTCTGAACGAATACAGAGCTTTGAAAACAGCTTTCATTAGGAGCTGGGACATTTCACTTTTATGTAGAGCTTTTGTTCATTTAGAACTGTTTACTCCAGCAAGCAACCCTGTGCTCTTTGTTTGACTCATTTTTCCCATTTGGCAGACCCTCTGCAATCACATGGATAACATTCTTCTTTCCACTGAGACATAGAAAAACTATTCATTATTGACCTTGCTTGTTGTTCTTAATGACAAAAATATATTTATGTGCTAGGTGAATTGTATGACTCATCACTGACTTTTAATTGAAAATTCTTCAAAGCAAGAAACTCAAAGAGCTGCTTTCATTTTTAACAACCCAGTGACTTCTGACACCCTCTGCCCTCAGCTACACATGCCCCATTCCCACAGACAGCGCTGAGAACTGTGTGCAAGTATCTGAGTGCTGAAGCTTTGTTAGAACAAAAAATGACATACACAGAAAAAAAATACACTTTTTTGGCTGGATGGGGGATTTTTGTTTTTGTGTTGAGTAGGAGAGCATCTGCTGTGGAAGCGTGGATGTCTACATTCTGATTTATGTGCATGTTTTGGAAAGCTGAGTATTTAATGTTTTATTAAAGTGGGAAGCAAACTGGAAGCCTCAGAACATACACAAAATGATTCAGCATTTCAATTATGGTTTTTTCACCAAGCTCCCAAAACATGGAGCTCATGAACTAACTTGTGTAGTACTGATTTAGAAAGGTTAGCATGACAGTTTTACTTTGACGTGTGAGGTGTTATAAATCAGAGAGGTTACATCAGGGGCCAATTCTGTCCCAGTGTAAGTGGCCACAGTTTTGTTCAAGCAGACGGGATTTGCAAATTTAGCTAAAATGTTTGTGTCCGGGTTTGTGTTCCTGAATGGTTACATAAAAAAACTCTTCTGATAGGCAAAAAACTATGGATAAAATAAATTGCATCTTCAGTTAGAACTGGAGTAGTTCTGATTTCTGCAGGGCTGCAACAATTTGTGCAAATTCATGCTCTGTTCATAATGGTCTCATTTTCAAAAATCCTGCAAAGGCAAGGAAAGCTAGGGTTGCTCTGCATTTCTGCAGGGGAAAAGTCAGTGGACCTTTTGTTGTCACTTAGCATATGTGCTGAGAAAGTGTAAAATTCAGATCACAGTGATGGCATTTTCAGTGATCTCACATATGTGCACTTACAAAATAAGCAAGCAGAATAAAAATCGGATTGGGTACCCTTGCGAATGACCCCATGGTTTCTTAAATTCAGCTTGGCCAAGCGTAGTTCCACTTAGGCCTTTCGTAATGTCACAGTACTGGAACAGGCTGCCCAGGGAGGTTGTGGATGCCCCGTCCATCCCTGGAGGTGTTCAAGGCCAGGTTGGATGGGGCCCTGGGCAGCCTGGTTTAGCATTAAATGTGGAGGTTGGTGGCCTTGCATGCAGGGGGGTTGGAGATTCATGATCCTTGAGGTCCCTTCCAACCCTGGCCATTCTGTGATTCTGTGATTCTGCGATTTGCAGTTCTGCTGCTTTTTCCATGTAAGTCCAACAATGGTCTAATTGACTGCAGGGTAATCATGGTAAAATGTGGATACCACCTAGCTCTGCTGTGATCCAACTTCAATTTCTTCCATGACTTACACCAGCTTTGTGCTCAGGGACATGATTTAATGGAGGGTTGTTAGAGATAGGCTGGTATGGTTAGGTTGTGGTTGGACTTGCTGACATTGAAGGTCTTTTCCAACCTGAGCAATTCTATGATTCTGATTCACTATTATACCAGTAACCCCTCATTTTTTTTCTTCTTTTGGATGCTGATGCATTTCACCAAATCAGGAAGATCTGGTAAGACAGCAGCTGTGTGGTCCTGTCCCCTCCTTTTCACAGGCATTAGCAATTGAGCCAGCTCAGGAAACTGCTGAGCCAACTGGAAGAATAGAAATCAGTGGTAGTGTTAAGAGTTTGTCTGCACAGCTCCTTGAGTGTCTCACAGAGGGTTTGGTGGATGCCAGAGCAAGTGTGGGAATGCGACCAAAGGTGGAGGAGCCAGCTTCCTTCACTTCAACTTAGCTCACACTGCAGAATCGCACCCACAGTGTCACTGCAGGATAAAGCTGTCTGTAGCACCAGAAGTTTGCTTCTGCAGAAAAATTCAATGTGGGTTTTAACACCGAGTTAACACAAGCATTGTAAGTAAATAGTAAAGCCTTTATTCTCGTTAAGAACAGCATTTTGAAAATAAAACATTTGCCCATGCTTTACAACCTTTGTAGTTTTGTATATGTATGTACAGACGTCATGGTATGCATTGATTGTCTTGAAAATCCTTTAAAGATGTTCTTAATAAGATACCAGTGTATGCAACAATCAGCGGAAAAAAGGGTATGTTATAAAACACGCATTAATACATTTAATAAATATATATCATCTATCAAAAATGAGCTTTAGCTCTCATCAGTTAATAAAAAGCACCTGCTTTGTAATCCTGTAAGTTGGTAGAATAGTCCAATTGTTTTATTATAAAAGCTACAATGCTCCCTTTTGCACTGCCTTTGGTGAGGCCCAAGGCATCAAGCTCCAAAGCCAACCAAGATGCCCGTGTTTACACTAAAAACAGATACAACTAGTTCTATATTTCGTGTACCTTGTTTCTAGAAACAAGTGTATGTACTGAGAGTGCTGTTTTGAAGATGCTACATATTTTCTGGCCAGTGTCAGATGCCCTCAGCTCATTTGAAAGCAGGACAGGACCTGTAAAATTATGGCTCTGAATTCTTCTTGGCCAACTGCAGAAGCCAGTTATTAAAAATCTTGTTCTGGTAACAATTTCTTCAGATGTTTTACAGTTTCACTTTTCTGTATGGAAACACCATGATCACATAGCCATCAAGGGACAACACAGTAGCTTTTATACTATAAAATCCTAATTAACTGAACTGTGAAAGGCTTGTGCTTACACTTACTATGTTGTTCACAGATGCTTTACATTCTAGATAACTCATAAAAGGCAAAAGCAAACAAATTGTTGACTGTAACAGAAGTATAAGCAAACATAAAGGTGCCTTTCTTCAATCACATTTTTGTTTGGGGCATTTAACATCACGAACCAGTGACTTACTAAAAAAAAAGTTGCTTATTACTAATTGTACAAAATTGGAAAATAAAGACCTTCCTAATCTATTGCCACACCCTCACCACCACAAATTAAGACCAATCCTGCCACTTAGTAATCCTGTGAAGGGCCCAAGTGATTAACTGGCTACAGTAGTCATGCCAGTAGCAGCCTCTAGGATCTGGCCCTATCCTTACATAAGGCCTTAAATTCTAATCAGCTTCATTAGGAACAGGATTGGGAAGTCTATTTATCAGAAAAAAACATTTCTTAAGAGAACTACATGTTGTAAAGTTTTGTCCAAGGTCTGTAGCAGTTGTATTGTAGTTCCTAAATCTCGGTTGTAGCATGATAAACTTTTTAAAAGAAAACTGTCCTACCATTTATGCCATGGTCATCTTATATGTTTTTACAGTAGAGCTTTGTGATTTTTTAAATTTGATTTTTAAAAGCAAAATTCAGCAGGCAAGTGATGAAAACAGGTTTTATATTGTTCGAAGTGATGCATTTTCAGGGTAAATATCATGAATGCTATCTTATTTAATTAAAGCTTTGCTTTTAACAAAGCAGATGTATTTCTAATTCACTGGATAGCATGCAATATCCACCCCTACCCTACTTGGTTACTTAGGCCATCTAGGTACTTAAAAAATAAATAAGCAATCCCTAAACAAACACATGCTTCCTTTGCCTTGAGGAGGGAAGGGCAGGGGGGAATATCCAACATGGAGCTAACATGTTCCTTTACTCATGCATGACAGAAAAACACTGCTTCTGGAAGAGAACAGCTGTGAAGTAAAACCTCATAAGATGATCATGGCAAGAATGGCAACATATATTCCTTCATATATATATATATATATATAAATATACACACAGGCACACATGTATCTGTGTGCAACACTTAGGGACTGGTCTTGCAGCTTCTGTACCTCTATGTAGACTGGCTGGTATCAAAGGGACTACTTGTGGGAGTACAGTCTGCAGGACTAGGTTCCTAGTTCTGCAGAAAAGGAGGTAAGTGGAGAATCAGGAAGACTCTTGAAGAATAGAATACTTGTCTTTCTTCCGCAGTAGAAAGCAAGTAACTTCTTTCTGTGAAGCTACTAAGCTATTTGGTTATTTGTACATTATATTTTTTTAGTTTGAAAATATAGTTTTTTATTATATCATATGCAGAGTTTATTTGTTAAATGTTTCCTGTGCCCTCAAGTTAAAACGATTTGCTTTTAGAATTCCGGAAAGCTAAGATTGACGTTGGCCAAATGGTGATGTTTTCAATGTCCGATATGTATTAAATGTTAAATAAAGGAATGACTGATTAAACGTAATGAAAATCATGACACAAACAATGGGCAATGGGAACCTTTTAAATAACCTGGAGAAAACAAAGATAAAAAGCTTTGAGAAAGGCTGCCATTTTAACTCGAAAAAGCGGAGGCAGAGGGGATGACTAAGGAAGAAACCACCGTAAAAAAAAAAAAACAACAACAACAAACCACCTCCAGAAGGGAGATTCTACCATCTAGCCACTAAAATGCACAACCACAACTAAATGCACAAACAACCGCAGTCAGTAAGACTACCCATACAAACGGGGATTGGAAGCAGCAGCCTCAGCCCTACGCGCACCGCGTTCCTCCCGTCAAGCGGTCGGTGCTCTGCAGCTGCCAGTGACCAGCCTGCCACAAGGCGCCGGCCTTGGCCCACCAGCACAGACAGACTCCAGCCCATTATGGACAGACCTCAGCCCACCAGCACCGATGGACATCACCCTTCATCTGCTATCACAACGCACTCGTGGCAAACACGAATCACGTTCTCTCACCAGCTAATTCTTTGCAAAGCGTATCCCTCCAGATTCCTTTAATGGCTGCTTCTGTAGGAGAAGTGAGAACGTGCAACTCTGCTCACATCCAGGTTGAGGAACAGGAGGGAATCCAATTCCAGGCTGCCGAAGAGCTGCCTATGCTGGACCTGTACTCCTCTGCCTCAAGAAGCTCCTGCGCTCGCATAAAGCACGCACAGACCTTGCATCTCTCCAGAACTGCTTCTCATACATGAGCTTTTTAAAGAGAAGAGCGTCAACCTACAGCGTGATGGTAACGGCGTTGCCACAGAGCAGTAACGCGTGACGTTCCAGTACAGCTGGATCATGAGGCAAACAATATACTTTTCATGACATTTCAAATGAAAGGAAAAGGAGCAAGATGGAAGGAAATCCTGCATGTCTTCACACTGTGGTGGCAATCTCTTGTGGCAACATGAATTAAGTTTAGGTGAGAGGAGGGTAGTTTGCAAGCAGCTGGTATCCAACAAAAAGAATCAGGCTTGCCTTGCACACTGGTTACTGGTTACAGACAAGGGAATATCTTACATTTCAGAATACAATATCCCCCTCTTCCATTTTGAAGTGTGCCTACCTCTGTTTTAATTCAGATTTAGCTTCAGACTTATAATTTTCTTTTTGCAGTTAGTTTATCCATTCCGCGGTGTTCACATTTACACAAAATCCTCTGTGGGATTTCGCAAGCTCCTGGATGTTCTGTTGCTTTGTTCTGGTACTGGTATCAATTCCTCCCTCAAAGACACACTGCCAGGGAATAATTCTGCAACAAGGATTCTTATTCTCTACAGCCTACAGCCTTTCACCAGAGGTGTCGTCCAGTGTAACTTGGCGGAGCTGTTGGTATCTGCAAATAAGGATAATAAACCCATAACTGGGAGTTCTGGTCTGTTCAGCCATCAGTGTTACCACGCTACATGTACAGTATTTCCAGAGCAAAGCACTACAATGAAACTCATGTTCAACCCACATGGCACATTTACCTCTCTGTAGAAACCATGGCTATATACAGGTTTCTCTCTCATATTACTTCCAGTGCTCTCCATTAAGTTTTGTATTCACCTCAAAACAAGACCAAGCAAATTCCTTAATTTCTCATCATCCTTGAACTGCTTTTCCCTGAGCTGCATATTCTGGTACCAGAAAACACAGGCATGGATGAAACCAAGCATCAAAAGAGTGCTATTCATGACTGACAGCAAAGCACAAACCTCTTTTTATTCAAATTGATGTGTTCCCACTGTGTTACCCATATGACAGAATCCTTGTATCTAGTCGGCCTTGTTCACTAAATCCAAACAAAATGGTATTTTCTTACAAACAAACAGAGACCAGCATTTGGATTGCATTATTTGGCTTTAAATGTAGAGGCTGCGTTATGGAATCAGCTCATGACTCAAAATTAAAAAAAAACAACAACCCAACTCATGTGTAGAGAGCTTATGGATAGATTTTTACAAGCACATAGATATGCATGAAAAAATATGGGGATGAAAATTCTTTTTCAACATTATGCCTACTATATGCCACTTCTTAAACACAAATTACATGTAATGCTGGAAATATTTGGAAGGTTTGTTTGGCATCAGCTCACTAAGCCATTCCTACAGCTACCACGCTGCAAAAGACGAGTCTATGGAATAGTGGCATACCAAACTATTGCCTAAGAGAGAAAGATCAGTGTTGTTATCATTAAAATATTCTACACTGCTTTTTATTTCCCAGAGATCTTTATGTCTGTATCTTACAAAGAACTATGTGCATTTGCAAGAAAATGGAAACTAGGTGAGAGGCTATCACTATCTGCTACAATGATTCTTATTTAAAGCAAAATACTGGCTTGCAAACATTTGTGTGATTCACAGTGTCTTGAGAAAAGATCAGGTTAGAAATTGTGTCACTTAATAGTTAACTTTAACACAAAAGTAATTCAGAGGGGTCACTGAATAGATAGAGTTACCAAAACACTGGGTCCTCCCAAGCTACAATGCAAAATGTGAAGGGGCAATTAATGAAAAGCAAAATACTTTCAAATGACATCTTTTCTAAAGGGGGAGGGAAGCATTACATGCATACTTGCTGCCCAAATTTGCATTTATAGCTTTTCCCCTGCTCTGGACAAGCTAAACGCAGAAGGCTTTTCAATTAGTAGCAATTGCATATATCGGTACATCATCACATTTTGATACTTACAGTCCCACCATTTAGCACAACTGCCATCTCAGTTGGCTGATAAACATTGCTTCTAAAAGGAGCACTAGGTCGGCTTCCCAAACTGCCGTTGCGAAATCCTGCTGTCCTTAGCGCTGCGTTTAAAAAGAGAGACTGTTCTTAGGAACACGAGTAATGCTGTGCATCTCCTTTGAAGTCATAAAATATCGTGCTCCCAGTGCAGTTACTGGGAACTGTGCCACTGGTTTTAACTTTTATGCTGCCATATCAGTTTCTGTATTGACTTTGAACAGCAGTTTTTCTTACAGAGTTGGGGATGGGTATCAGAAGAAATAATGTTTTACACAAAAGTAACTGCTTGTGGTGGAATGGGGGCACATTTCTTGAAATTTGCTTGGTTTCATTTCACCAGGAGTTAAATATCCTCAGTCAGTGCACCCGTGATGCATCCTGAATAATGTTTTTTGCCGTGTGCTTTCTGCATCAGTCTGGATACAGTGGGGTTAAGTGAAATGCTATTACACTTTGCTTTCAATCAAACTGGGAAGACAGAGATCCAAAGCACTGCTTGAGCCAGCAAGCATGCTCACAGTCCCCCTGAGCATTACTTCAGCATGACTAGCACGTAAGGACTTTCCAGATGTTTCAGATTATATTTACCCTGAGAAACTAGAAATATGAAGTAAATACTGCTTTCGAATAGCTTAAACGTAGCCATTGACTGAAGCAAAAGAGAAGGCACTGACTGCCTTCCGAATGCAGAACTACATCAGCTTCTCCATGACTTTTAGCACAAGTTTGGATTTCAGGATTCTGAAAGAGACGCCGAGATGTGCTTCTTTCTGTCTAAACCAGGCTGGAGATTGGCACACACATACTGTTTTTTTTTTACTTCAGGGGTAAAGAATGGCTTCTCTGAATTCAGATGTGGCCGAGGAACAGAGCTCGTTTATACGCACTGTGCGAGTGGTTCCAGCGGGCAGTGCCCATCTGTCAGCTGGCAGATAGGTGCTGCATTGGGCACCTGGGGCAAGAATTCCACTTAGATTTAATTCAAATTACAATTCTGTTCTATGCTCTCCAGCTGAAAACGGAGGAACTAAGTTTAGAGGAATTTCAGCATAAACCTTAATGAAGTCCGGATTTAATATCTTTGCAGCGTGTGCAGCAGGATTTAAATGGAGCTTACTGCTATGCGCAGTCCTGCGTGCACTGCTCTCTTCTCTCTGGGAGTAGTGCACAGAGATGATGAGCAGTACTGACTTATCACACGTATTTAAGAATCTAGCCCTGCAAGTGCTTAGCTATTGACTTCACGTATATACAGATCCTCACTTACTCTATACTTAAAATTCATATATGTACAGAATTACATACTTTTTTTTTCTGCTTTTTTTTCCCCAGAACACTAGAATAAAGGCTTTCATCTGCTGTTCACCCACAATTCTGTATCTTTATTTTATATTTAACTATCTCAGGGTCAGTAGTATTCCTTCTTTGCAGTTTGGCTTCTTTCTGTGCCTTAGACACAACTGATTGCACTAGTATTTAGTACTACACAAAGAAAAAAGATCTCCTTATAATGCATGCTATCAGTGAAACATTTACACATTCTAGCATATAATTTGCACGGTAATTTCAATCCTATCCTGAGACAGTACCTTCAAAGCCAGCTGAATTTTTCTTCCTTATTATTGCCAGAAGTCTAAAATTCTCCTAATGTGAGAATCAGAGACAAAGTGCGTGGGCAGAATAAATACTCATTTGGGGATTTGCTTTTCCTAGTGGTTTTACTATTTCTCTTGTATTTTTCCTGGTATTATTAAATGCATCTACTCATCTAGAGGATCAGTAGGTTAAAAAAAAATTGCCAAGGAGGATTGAACAAATGCCAGGTCACAGTCTTTTATGTGTTTTTAATTGTTAGCTTTGTTTGTAGGTGGCTCAGAGGATGACTTTAGTGCTAACAGTTAAACAAAATTTGGCGAGCAGCAGAGCTTCTTAGGCTTGGGTTTCATGACAGCTGCAAAACTCTACATTTCACACCCACGTTCTTCATGCAGAAAGCAAACTGTGTTTGCTTTGCTGAAGCTGCCCCATTACTGTGCATTGCACTTCCAGTTCTCTGGGAGCTCACTCAAGTTGCCCTTTTTCAGGGATTGTAAATACTTTACTGATATTCTTACAAGAGACAGAAATGAAAGTTAGTCTCCTAAGTACTTTGACATGTCTGTTACATGAATGTTAAAATTAGTGTGCTGTTTAAATGACGGTTAAGTAACTGAATGTAGAACCGTTTTGCTTTACTAATGCTTAATGTATTCCTGGAACAGAGCAGATCTGTTGGTAAGTATGACTTGGGGCTACATAGCAGTAAGAAAAACTATGAGAATGCATGCTTATTTGAACCTGTAGTTTAAAGGTTATTCCAAGTCTGAAAATGATAAAATCTTTTTAAAAAGGAAAAAAAAAAAAAAGAAAATTGCTTTATATAGCATGAATTAATGGAAAATACATCCAACCAAGCATGTTTTCTCAGTAAAGCTATTTGTTTAAACAAAGTCAAGGAACTTAGAGTTGATTTCTGCTTACAGAACACTAGAATCATCTAGGTCAGAAAAGACCTTCAAGTCCAACTCTAAATCACATCTTCCAGCTAGTAGAGCTTAAAATCTGAAACACTGTTATTATGCGTAATTGAAGAAAGTACTCTTCCCTTAATTTCTGAACTCTTAATTACATTTCATTAATTAATTTATTACATTTAATTAAATGAATAACAGAAGAGAATATGCCATAATATGTGACTTGAATATTTTTACTTCTATTTAATGCTCTACTGTAAGTTATGTCTCCAAACCCTGTTGTCATGGTAGAGAATCCAATCTTTTCCTCCACGTGCCATGAGGATAGGAATGACATTCATTTATTATGATAAATATTAACAAGAGAATCAAATGCGAAATTACTTTATATTCAGATTAGAACAGAACATCGTAAGGTACGTTACAACAGATACTATAATGATTTTATAGCTGTCAGGCGTCACCTTGTCACTGCAAAACCTGATCACTGACCAATCAGATCTAAATGGCGCTTCCAGTTCTTTTTTAAGTGTAGGCATGAATGAAAATAATGGGGGGTGAAAGATCTGATTTTTTTCTTTAGCTCTGTCTTAGTCAGGAACAACTCCTCTGTAGTCACTGCACTTACGTTACTATGACATTAATTTACTGGGGGATGGAGAGCAGTAAAATAAAATAGAAGTGCATTTATAGTCTACAGTGAAGTTCCTTTGGAATGCTGGTAATGAACAGCTATTCTTTTATCCACATTTTGTTTTACCACTGCCTTGCTGTGTCCTCACAAGACCTTAACTCTCTTCTGTTCAAAGCTTCCATCCAAAGCGGAGACCTTTGAAGTTGCTGCTAAAACACATGGAGGGAAATACCTTCCTGACCCAGCGCTGTCACACGAGTGCTCTTCTCCTTCATCCCTGCTCTACATCCAGCGGAAACATCAAGACCCAAGGAAAATAAAGATAGGTGGAAATGAATAAAGAGGTAAAGTGCCTGGACTATATAACCAAAGCCTTCTTTTGTGGACTGCCATCACAGTGTGGCAACCATTGGCTTGGATACTAAAGCAGTTTGAGTAGTATCCAAATCCTTTCTTCAACCATGAGGCATCAGCAGAACACAGCCTTCTCTCCTCAACACCATCAGGTGATTTCCACCACTGCTCACATAAGCAGTCCTGGATATTTCCTTATATATGTTTAACCTTCAGCAATGCTTTGGATCTCCTGAGCAACCAGTTTGCTGGCCTTTTTGGTACTCATTCCAACATTTTCATTGCAAATTTTCTTTACATGTCATCCCACATTGTTCTGTGTCATCCAGTGGCTGTGACAAGGAAAGCAAGTAAGACCTGTCTGTGCATATTCTGTTAGCACGTTAAAGTCTTCAGAACAAAGACTGTCTTTGAACTTGTCTATATGCCACCTTGCATCTTTTTTTCTAGTGTCACAAGAGGAGACTGAGTCCTCTTTTAATGGTAGTATGATTAATAGTAATTATTCTGTTGCTGAAGAGACTGAGCCTTTGTAGCATGAGGAACTCAATTTATTTCTTGTTTTGTTTTTTTTTTTTAGGAACATATTTCATACAAAATGTTATTAACTAAGAAAGGCAAAAAATATTGTACTGTTTTAAAATAGAAGTTATTTTTCCCACTGTGTTTTTCTTCTGCTTTTGGTGTTGTCTGTTTACATTTGAAATTGTTCTGTTTATCAAAGAAAAAAAAGGCAAATGAAAAAAAAAATTCTAACATTTTAACCAAACATCTGTTTTCTGTATTACATTTTTTTAATGTTCTTCTTCCATTAAGGTGGCTTTAATTAATACATTGAAAGCAAGCTGTATGTAAGGTGTAAAGTATGGCTTTGGTAGTAAGCCTTGTTTTTGACACCCGAAAAATGTCTCACACAGATATTTTCTTTGCTGCTACAAAAATAAAGTTATGAATAGTAAATTCTTACCTGCATTGTGTTCATCCATAGAAAAGGCTTTGTTTTCCATGTAGCTCCGAGGAAGCTGTATTTCTTCCTCAAAAGCAGTTTCGCGCATCCTAGGCTGTGAAGTGTCAAAATAATTGGGAGTGTTTTCCTGCTGCGATGGAAGGATGGTACAGTGGACCTCTGGGATAGCATGAAAAATAACAAACACCCAACCACTGGACACCAGTGCAATAGCAAGAGTGGGATCACTCCATTTGTCTCTTTTCTTTAGTTCAGCATTACCAAAGAGGTACATAGTCATCCAGGCTACCCAAATCAGAATGGAAAAAAACAGTGTTATAATCAGGCATACTCCATTTTTCTTCCACTTCTTAAACTTTCCACAGAGAGTGAAAAGAGAAAACCCCATGGTAAATACCATCAGGAACATAACATAAATCAAAGCCATAGCAAAATCCATTGGTTCGTAGCTGCAAGACATCTTATTGTCTCTGACAACTGTCAGTATTAGCCACTCAGTTGCAATGATGACCTGAACAAGCATCAGGCAGATGGCCACACCAGCAAGATGCCAGCCAGATGGACTCTTCCCATGCCGAACAAGTCTGCGAAGTCTCCAAGCCTGAGCTAGCAAGCACGAGAAGCACAAAGCAAAGATAACTCCCCACAGAAATCTTCGGGTAGAACACACCATTTCATCTTCCTGAATGATGAAAGCAAACGTCAGTCCAAACAGTCCGAGTGTCCCTAACAGAAAGAGGAAGTGCATTCCCAGGGGGCTCTTCTTCTCTTTTTCCTTGATGAAGGGCAGCCTCACCAGCAAAATCAGCATCAGCAGTAATGTTGTCAGCACACCTGCTCCCGCAACCGCCTCCACAACGATTCCCCAGATGGCATCCAGGTCACAGAGGTACACGTACTGAGGGAGGAGGTCCAGCCCGCACCCTCTCGGCGTGCTGGAGTTTTCAGAAGAGCCATAGCTGATGACGAAGAGGACGAAGAAACCAATGGCTGGGTAGGTTTTCATTTTTCTGTCTGAGACAATAAACATTTGGGTGTTTAGCCACAGGTCACTCTGAAGGACTTGACAGCAACTGGAAGTACAGCCTGTTTCAGTAGCTCACATTTACTCTTTTTTTATGCGTGGGATTTTCAGCTGGGATTAGCATAGCCCTACACCCCTTTGCTGCCCTCCCTCAAAGAAACTTTCGCCTGCTTTTTTAACACAGAGAACAAACTGATTAATTTCTGTGTTTGCACTGATTGAAAACATTCCCAAGCACTGTCCCTGCAAATATCCTAAAACACCAGCAGAAATTGTTTACCATGTAAACAATTTAAGTAATATATTATCTACAGTATTTTATTGTTCAGATTCAACTTCTTAAAGAATGTGTGAATTGCACTGGACTGTCAAAATTAGACCATTTCACAGACTTGCCCCTTTTATTGGAATGTAGACAGAGCAAAACCTTTTTTTTTCTAAAGGAAAATATTCTTTTCCTCCTCAGTCAATAGGAAGTTATAATATTCATTCCCTTCAAAGCCCAGGTATTAGGTTGCAATTGCAAATGGGAATGGTTGGCCAGAGAAACCCCCCAAGCTCTGCAACAATGGAGCACACATGCAGTGTCATCAATCAGCTAATCAAAAATGAATGACTCTTTGTGCTTCTTAGCAAATCTAAAGCCATTCAGATGAAACAAACAACAAGAACCAGAGCATCGCTCTCCTCGGGCTGCAGAGTGAACAACTGTAAACTCTCCAGGACCACAGCAACCCCACTTGCCATCGGGACCATTGGGCTGGACAGATTCCAACAAGTCAGGACAAATGCTTACTTTCAGGAAGAACACAGATTAGGTGGCTTTAAAAGATGTATGTAACAGCATTTGCTTTTACCAAGCAAAGCAGGGCATTGTTAAAATGTACTCTTTAAAAGAGCAGTCTGCCGCACACACAGTAAACACAACACATACCAGATAGGAAACCTTTCTGTTGACTTCTGCTTGCGTAGTGCCGTGGGTTTCAGGTGGGTTACGCTCAGTGATGCGAGCTGTGTGCCCAGCTTAACATGCTCAGAATAAAGCCTCTGTGTGTGGGAGAAAAGCACCACGTAAGCAGGCACTAATGTCACTCACACAGCATCCTTACGACACAGAGCAAGAAGTAGAGAAGCAAATTGGACCAAGTCCTAAATGACTGCCTAATGACATTTTATAAATCAGAAGTGCGTCTGAGGGAAACATTAAAAAGTTCTCTTTAAACCATTTTCAACTCTCATTAATGGTGCAGTGTTGTTATATTGGACGTGATCAGTCCAAACTGATGCAAAAACCATTCACATGTACTGCATGAAACAGCAGAGACTATTACAGATGAGAATGATGGGTTTTCTCCTGCGTGTTCTAGTCTTTTAATGACCGAAGCTAAATCCTGAGGATCTCAACCTTTAAGCACATTCATTCATTCTCCTTTCACTGAGTTATGAATCCATGGTAGGTCTCTGTCTTGAGAGAATGACAGAAATTATTCTGTTTCCTATCAGAGGCACCAAGACTACAAACAGGCTAATATAAATGCATAATGGCTTCATGCTTTTCATTCACACAACAGAAAAAGGAGCTTACTACAAAACTTCATCTCTGCAGTGGGAGCTATGATACATAACGTGATCCAGGCTGGACAAATGAGAAGAAAGCAGTGACTGAGCTGCCTGCTCACAGGAGCAAAAGGGTCCTCGCACTGCTGGGAAGGCTAACATGTTCTAATGATGGGATGACATGTCGATGGTGAATAACGGGGTTTTTTTCTACTTAGCTTTAGTTTTCTTTATGGCGAATCAGAAGAAAACTTACTTCTTTGTGTCTGATCTGCGTTTTCCAATGACTGTCACAACACGTTAAAAAGCACTGACTTTACCAAGAGAAAATCAATCATCAGTGAAATGGATTCATTTTTCTACTGAAAATGGTCATGCTCAATAAATCTTTGCCCTGCAAGTTCATAATTAACTAGAAGGAAACATTCCAAAGGTAATTTTGCAATTTCTTCTGTACACAGGCAGTTCTTCCTTCAACTGCTACATTTACTTGTTAGAACATCCAGAATCTCCTGAGAAGTGCAGAATGGTCAGTGCCTGCTGATGCACAGAGGAAATCCACGGGGATCCATGAGGGCACTGCTGAAAACCACTGGTACCAATTTCAAGAAGCAGGAGCTCACATGGAAAATTATTCAAAACTCCTCCTAAAATAATGTAGCCCCAACTGGAAGCAACAAATAGCCCTTCAAATGAGAATCACATTTGTTTTCCACTATCCTCTCACATACATATGATGACATACATGCACTACATTGATTTTAATACTGGCTTTGTTTATCCACTGCTCTCCAATGAGCTGGGGGGTAATGAATTAAGAGCAAGTATTGCCAGTTCTAAGATATTTTCCAGTTTTCTGGTTACTTTATTCATGTCATGTAACCCTCATGTGATGAAGCTATTCTAGGACAGTCTGTTTCCATGGCGATGGTGCTGCATGGGTAAGCAGTCATATTGTCAGCCCATCACTTCTTTCCTCTTCCTATGTGGAAGTGTTTGGGAAAGGAGGATTAATGATGTTAAGTATTTCCCCCTACAAGAAGGAATAGTTTCTTCCGGAAAAGGGGAATGAATCTGTGTCAAAATATATTTAAAATACAGACAAAATACATCCTCAGAAAGGCAGAGATGTTCAACTCAAGAGAACTTTTCCTAAGTTACTTTGATTTGTGAAATTACTTCCGGGAGAACTGATGGAAATGAGCAGTAGGTCTCTCAGAAGGCACTGACAGAGCTGCAGTATCAAACAAGAGCTCACTGGAACTGCAAGTATTCCTGTGTGGAATCACATTCCCATCACATGACAGCAACCCGTGCTGACCCGCAGAGCCTTTCTCCACCAAAGCCTACAAGCAGAGCTCCATAGGAGGAACTTCTCCCCACCGCAATCAGCACAGCCTCTCTCACAGCAGTGTACTGTGGACTGACTGGGTCAGAATCAACCCCATCAGCAGCCTCACGGGGATGTCAGCCAGAATCCTTCCGGCACTGGAACTGGCAGCGCACCCACAGCGCTGTGTGGGCAGGGAGAACAGTGCAGCACAGCGTCAAGTCTGGCACAGGAGTATCACAGCTTCTGCTGAAGACACAGACAGAGTAAACGTGAGGGAAAACCAGAGAGCCCTTTTGCTGGAAAAGTTGTTTTGAAAAAGCAAAGGATATCAGTGCGGGTTTGTTATTAAAATAGTGGCTTCCTCCAGCTTGTGCTGTAGGTGGTGAGCCTGTGCATCTCGAGGCTCCGTAGTAAAACCAGCTCCTCAACTCAGCAGCTGCACACATCGGTGGCTGCACAACGGTGTTCCTTCCTCTTTATGTCCAGATCAGCTCTCAGCAGAGCTGCACAGCCTGGCAGTGCGCTGACACATCGCTCTGCCACCACCAGAGCTGCAGTGGGAGCAGAGCACGACCAGCACAGAGACATTGCAGTGTGGTGCCCAGCAGTGTGACACTCCCTGTCGTGCAGGGGGGAACTCTGCACAGCAGGAATCACCTCGACTCTTTTTTTTTTAAACCTCAGATCCCCCTCCAAAATGATATCTCATTGCGACCGGTTAAGCCAACATACCTGAGTCTGAGAGCAACCACAAGCACATGACATGAATCGAGAAGCCTCAGATATTTCAGAAACAAGCAGCAAACAAACAGCAGGACAGCTGCAGAGCCGGGCCACAGTCCCGGATCGGCTCCCAGCACAGCGGGCACTGCGCTCTGCAGCCGGCACAGCCCCCGTGCTGTGGTGTAGGGGCAGTGCACAAACCGTGACAGGAGAGACACGCATGGCACAAAGCATGGCTGCGGACAGCTCAGCAGGAACAGAAAACCTCACCACTCTCTTCCTGAAGTTGTCATGGTTAAAAATCAGTGAGGCTTTCCATTGCTAACGCCTTCTAGCTACAGACCTCAAACATCTCCCATCCAGTCAAAACTATGCTGTATGCTGCTAGCAAATATCTATGTGTAAAGAATAACATTACAACCGTGCAGAGATGTAAGGTGACGGTATTTATGGATTGCTGTGTTACCCGATCCCCTTTTTACAGACCTAAAGTTAACAATGCAATGCAAGAGGATGCATCCAACCACAGAAGAGGAAATCAATCTGTAACAGAGCTCAGGAGGAGCCCCCAGCCCCTGTTACCCCCGATCACAATGCGGGTCTCTGCCAGCACCTTCTGCTCAGGTGAGGGGTGGACTCCGAAGCAGACAGCAGAGCGGCAGCAGCCCAGCCAGGACGGGACTGCCGGGAGATTCATTTCTGGAATAACAATTAACGCTGCTATTGCGCTGCGGATGCAAAACTACAGCACTGATTGAGACGCGCCCCGTGTCAGAGGAACGCACGCACCGCTCGCGGCTGCACAGAGCACGGCCCGCTCCGAAACGCACAGAACGAGACGTACTCCGTAAGGCGCAGCGATCCCTCAGCCAGCGCTGCTCCTTCGCTTGGACTCCGCCGCCCGCGGTGCCCGCACTGCCCGCGGCTGTCAGCCCCGACGCGCTGCGCTGCTGAGCGCGATCGATGGCAAGCGATCAATGCTTCCCTTTGCTCCGCTCGCTCTCAAACAACTGTTTCTCTTCACGTCACAGCCTCACACGGACGGCTTTCTTCACGACGAGAACACCTCAGCACCTCCGCACTGCGCTCCGCCGCTGAGAAGCGCTCGGCGCTCCGCCCGTAACCAACCCTGGCGCGCAGCTCCGGTGGAGGAAATCCCGTTACCGCGGGATAACCATTAGCTCGGGCGTAAACAAAGGGTTCACATAAGTACTAAATCCCATCGCCGCTCGGCTTCGGGGGGCGGGAGTACACCGAAGGCTCCGCATTGAGATTCAGCTGTGGCGCGGCCGCCCCGAGCGGCACCGCTCCGCCCCGGGCCGCCCCTCCGCCCCCCCCCCCCCCCCCCCCGCACCTCCGGACTCGACCGAGGCGGTGGGGTCAGCGCTAGGGTCCCCCCCGGGTTGGGCCCTGCGCCCCGCACGGAGCTCCGCTCCCTCCCACGCGGACAGCCCTGCAGCCCCCCCGCCCTGCCCCGCGGCACCTCCTCCTGCCGTCCTGTACAGTCTGCTCCGGCCCCGCTCTTTTGTCCCTCCGCTCGTTTCTCTCTCCGCTTTCCCTTCCTCACCTTCCCCCGTTCTCCCCGCTCTTCTTACCCCCGTCTCCTAACTCCCCTCGTCGTCCTCCCTTCCCAGACCCCTCCTCCACCCTCTCGCCCTATATCCCCTCTAATCCCTTCCTTGACTCCCGGCCCCAGCCGCTGTCCGCTCCCGTTCCGCGAGCACAGGGCAGGGCAAGGCGGGGCAGAGCGGGGCCGCAGCTCTGTGCCTCCCACCGCCCCCGCACCTGCCTGGGACCGGGGCAGCCCCCTCCCGCTCGCCCGCTCCCTCGCTCTCCCACTCACCGCCTGTGCCGCGGCCGTGTCTCAGCCGCCGCCACTCACATCCCGGCGCGGCGGTCAGAGAGCGCAGCGCCGGCTCCCCCCCCGCGCCGGCGGCGGCTCATGGAGCGGTGCTGTGCGCGGTGCTGTGTGCGGCTCTGCGCTGCGCTGCCCGTCCCGCCGCGCTCCGACCTCCCGCCCCCTCCCACCGCCCCGCCCCGGCGCGGCCGCACGGCCCAGGGGTGTCCCGGCTGCGCTGCGGCCAGTGGCGGGTATGCAGACGGCCGTCGTGCGCCTACACACACGCGCAGACACAGCCGCGTACGGAGCTCGGTGTGCAGCGCGGCACGTATACACCTCCAACACACCTCCACGGGCACCGTATCGCGGCCGCGACTCTGCGCTGCCGTGCAGTGATGTGAGCGCGGGGCACGGGCGTGCGGCGGCCCCGCGTGCTCCGAGCGGTGCGGGTGGAAAACCTCCGGCGGCCGCGGGCTTCGGCGCGGTTCTGAGATCCGCGCTAGGCCGGGGACGTACCCGGGGTCCGCCTTGAGCGCCCGCGCCCGGCTCTCGGACGGAGCTCCGCGTTCGGCGAGGAACGTGTGGAGCCATCCGTGCTGCATTCGCTCCTGCACAGAGCCCGGGAGAGGGCCGGGCAGCCCCGCAGCCTCGCGGTGGGACAGGAAAGCAGCAGCGGAACAATTCCACGTTTCTCCTCTTCCTCCCCCAAGTTCCGATTCTGGACTCGAGGCTCTGGCCGTCCCTGAGGCAGTACCCCCCGCTCCGCCCCCGTCGGTGAGACGCGGGAACGGCCCGGCGGCGGCGGAATGGGCAGAGGCGCAAACGGCAGCGCGGAGAGGTGGGCCGCCGGAGAATGATGGATCACAAGGACTCATGTGATGGAGGCTTCGGCCCGCTCACAATGGAGCAGTGAGCAGAGTCTTTCCGCAGATGCAAATTCTGCCACTGTTCCTTTCCGTGCTCCTCTCCCTGCTCCCCTGGTGCTCTGCCTTCTGCGGGCAGAGCCAGGAGCGTGATACCCCAACCTGTCACCGGCGGAGGGATAGCAAATGAGCGCGATTCCTGACCTGGGGAAATATTTTGTTACATTGGCTGCCCTGAAAATGCAAAGAACAGAACATGGAATCCTCGAGGAATTTCTTAGAGGACTCTGTGTTGCAGCAGGACTAAACCACATCTCCCTGTGCTTTACTTCCTTCTGGCAGTTAACTTGGAAGATGTGCTCTGAAATGTGCTTTTATGAAGGGGGAAAGCCCTTCTGCCTGTGCTGTGCATTGGTCCTCCTGCACGTGGCCCAGCTGGACACAGCACCTTTCCAGCAGCACCAAAGGAGACCCCAAGTGGTTCCATCACTGGATGAGCTGCTGTGGGGCCTCTTCTGGGTGCTGGGATGCCCTGAAAATGTACGTAGCTGAAGAGAAGGAGATGTTGGATGGATTTGCCCCAGCTGGTGCTGTGTGATTGTTTCACAGTGTTTGTGACCCGTGGGCAGAGAGGTGTTTGTCATTAAACAAATCCCTGCAGCGTGATTAGTTTGCCTAATACTCGGCCTGCTTTTTCTCAGGGCAGGATACAAATCCTGGAGCTCTCATTGGCTGGCAGCATCAAGGAGACAGTGAGACTTTTGTGGCTGCTGCGAATGGGTTTCTCTATGACTGCCGCGGGTGTCACACGTTGCTCCTCACCGTGCACAGGACTGCTTGGTGGGGCTCAGTCACCAAATGGGCGGAGAGGAGAAGGAGAGAAGGGGAAATGAAAGAAGGAAAGAGTCTTGAAATCACCATGAAGCAAGAGGAGGATGACAGGGAGGACATGGACACATGGGGTAGAAAGAATTACCAAAACATTAGGGAGAAAGGTAATCTGGTAGAATTTACATTCATGGCACAAAAGAAAAGTGCTCTTAGGATGGGTAGCACTGGCAAAAGGTGTGGTGTTGGTGGCCACACCAATGCACAGAGCCAAATTACACTGGTTTTGAAGGTAGGAACACATTTTTAGCACTGCACACATCATTGCCTGTCTTAAGGTGTGCTGTAAGGGAAGGTGGTGAGTGCTCACTTACAGCCAGGACAAGAGAGCAACTGTGCAGGCAAGATTTACATTGCAGTCAACTTGTTTTCTCAACACATTTATCACATGAGTAATGAATAAATGCTGCAGAGAAGCACAGACAAGTTCAGATCTAGTGCAATTGGCAGCATTTGACTGATACACCATTCAGATCAAGATGTTCTGTCTTATCGGGCACCTGGCTAGGGTTTGTACACCTTCAAGTCCTCACTTCACAAGGAAAAGTTGCCATAGACTTTCAAATGAGCATCTCCATGCTGTGTCAGTGTGCAGTACTGAGGCTCCAGCAGAACAGACTCTTCTCATGCTGGACAAACCATTCAATTTTTAAAAGTCTATTCTTGACTTTTGCTCCAGCAAAGCACCAATTCTGATAAATTAGATCTGACCAGACAAAGAGTTTGTGGCTTTTTGTTTCCAGCCGGAGAATTTATTGCCTTGAAAAACTGCATTTGCTGGGGAGCTGGAGATCCTTGCCAACACTGAGCATTTCTGCTCAGCAGCTTAGAGCTCCTTTCTGAGATCATCTGAGTGCAGGAGGGCCGGATTGCTGTGCATGGAGCAGCTCTGTGCCCATGGGGCCTCAGTGCACTGCCATGGTGCAGGCAGCGTGGTGTCTGCAGGGAGGTGTCTGTGCTGCTTCATGTAAAGGAATAAAACAAAATGGTTGTGGAGTAGAGAACAGGTTCTCGTTTTTCTCTTACATCACTCGCTATGGTTCTGGTCGAGTCATTCAAACAACTGCTTTATTCCTTTGGATGTTTAGCAAGGTGCAGCCATTTAATGTGCATGGTGGCTTTGTGGGCTAAGGAAATGTTTTCTTAGCTTTCAGCACAAAGGTTGTCTTGGCCATCACCAGCAGCTGTGTTGTAAACAGATGTGTGCAGAGGAGTTTGTACTCCAAACACAAGTTTTGCCTATGGCTGCTGCAAAGAAAATGTTGCAGTCATCTCAAATGTGCATTCAGGTTCTCTGCTCTCCTTGAAATGTTACAGGTATCAGCTGGTGTGACTGTGTCAGCTTGAACATGCTTATGTTTCAAATGGGCTGCATTTCTAAGTGCTTTTATTTGTATATGCTTGGGTTGCACCTACACTGAGATGTAAAGATGATTTTCTGGAGGGGTCAGGAATCTGCACTCAGGAGCTTTGCTGGCCTTCCTTCTTCTGGTGTGCTATGTGAGAAATATTGCCCCCTGTTGTGGACTGTCTGCACGTATAAGCACACACAGATAACATTTACATCCTGACAGAAAGGAGAACAGCAGCCCCTCTCTGTGAGCTGCTCAGGCTGTTCTGTTTCTAAGTCTGTCCTCCATTGCCCAGCCAGCAGCTCTAGGCAGCTCTGTGACAGTCTGACAAGAGGAGGCAGCTCTGCATTTAGAAATTATATGCTGAGATGGTCCTGTTTTACATAACTGCAAACAGCAGTAATTCTGTGAATGGAGCTAGACTGAAAACTGGGAGGTCTTCCTCTTTTATGAAACATCCAGATTTCCTGGAGTTTTGTGATTCTATGAGTCTGTGAGAACTTGCCAGAATGGAGTGTGTCTTGAGTCCCAGAAAATATAAAATGAGCAACCAGTGGTTAGAAAATAAGCCATGTCCCATAATCAAGAGGAAGACAAAAAACTCAAAGCCACACAGCTGTTCTGTCTGTGGATTTTTGTTGTGTTAGTCCATAGAAGCAGGACAGTATCAGGAAAGGGTCAGATCTCAGTATTGCCCAGAGCTAGATGGGAATGACAAAGAGCCTGTACAGCAGAGTGACTCTGCGGCTTTGTAGGGAAGGGGAAGAACTGCTCTGGAAAGCTCTTTTAGGCCCTCTCACCTCTCTTGGCATTGAGAGCTCCTGTTCAGTCTTCAGGTCTGAACCTCAGACTGTACAAAGGAGAGTCTGACCTCATGGCTAGGAATGGGACTGGGATGTGGTTCTGCTCCTGCCCAGCCCTGGGAGCAGGTTCGTGTACTGCCCCAGCAGTGCTTTGCAGCTGGGATTTTTTTCTGCTGACAGCACAGAAATGAGTTGCTGAGCTGGACAACAGGTGCTGAACTGCAAAACTGCTTCTCTACCATGTATTCCAACAGAGCATCCCTCTGTATAGCCTTCTAAAATTTGTGTTTTTTCTTTTGTATAATCGAGATGTATTCCTGGTGTTCCACAGGGTTACTGCTAGGAAAGGGAAGCTTGTGCCACAAATACATTTAATGGCAACTATCCTCAGCTCGCTTGGAGTTACACTGGGATGTTGCTGCCTGAAAGCACAACTAAGCCAGCCCTCAAGCTCACTGCTTTTTGTTACATTGAAATTTTAAAGAGGAGATTCTTTTTTCTGGATCTTTTTTGTCATGCGCTTCTTAGTGCACATCTTTAAAAAAGGAAATTTCTTGTTCTTCGAAGTTTCTTGTTGACTGTGTCTGGAGAAAACCCCTGGCACTTCATAAGCTCAGACAGGCCATATATGTATTTCTTGTTGCAGCCCGTTTCTGTGACATAGGAGCATTATTTCCCTTCACTTCATTCCTGTGCTTGGACACAAACAGCCTTCAGTAGTGGTCAGATGGTACCTGGGTGTGTCCCTTACAAAAGCAGCAGGTTAAAAAAAAATAAATACGGAGTTAAAGTCTGAAACTTCACTGAATTCGGTGAAAATGGTCATTTTGAGCCATTTAGGATCCGATTTTAAATGCATTTCAGGGGAGACTTTGATCTGATGCTTTAATAGAGGATGCTGAGTCTCAGTTTCCCCCTCTGCTGGAGGGGGAAAGGATAATGCTACAGGAAGGAGAATACTATTTACCTCCCTGTGGATTACTTCTCCACCCCACTGCTCATGCTCAGCTGGAAAAGAGTAAAACACTTCAAGGCCATTCATTCAACATCAAGATGCAGGAAACCTCTGGATTGCAGCTGAGCAGACCCGGAGGCAGCTCCCTAACACTGAACAGCCACAGCCTTTCCATTTCATTGAGAATATCAGCCTTTCCCTGAAATGCTCTCTGGTATTTCTGAATGCAAAGCTGGAGAAATCCCCCCAGCTTCCTTCTCTGTGGTCCACCCAGGCTTCTCAGGAACTGATTTCCTTGAAGCTGGTGATATCTTGTGTTCAGGCAGGAGGTGATTTGGGAGCAGTGTCTGTAGGGCTGCAGAGTGCATTCCCTGCGGCCTCCTCAGCCCCATCCATCACTGTTCATCACATGCAGATATTCCCCCATTGCTGGAGACAGATTTCCTTTAGAAGCACTCATTTTCTCGTAGATTTACCTTGCACCCAGACATGACACAATTTCACATTGGTTTTGAGGGTAAATAAAGGGCAGTGAGGACTGGAGCCCCAAAATGTATCACATGAGTTCTATCCCTGCACTGCGCATTCATTTTAATGGTCCTTGCTGTGTGTTTTATTGAAGGCTGAGTCATAAGCAGATCTTACTGCTTTGGAGGGTAGGAAATGGAGTTTGGGCAAAAACATTACATGTCTCAAATCCAGTAAACAGAGACTGCTCAAGCTGTGAAAACACAGTGACGTAACGAGGAGAGCTGAAGGTCAGATAGAAATTCCTTCTGTTGTGTTACAGATTTCATCACCTGAAGTTTATCTGAACTCCAGTTTTTCTGGTGACAGGGCCACCGCGGTGAGAGGGAGAGGTCCTGCTCCCGTCCCTCCCTTCAAAAACTCAGGTCTGCAGGTAGCAGGGCTCCCTCCCAGTGTCTCACAGTTTTCATAATGATGAGAAACTTCTGCTCACATCTTGGAGCTGATTTCTGCACACAGCTGTGGTTGGGACTTAGTATGGTAGAGGCAAAGCATTTTTGGCTGAGGTGGTTGGGAAAGATGAGAGGAGCTCTGTTCCGGCAGCATCTGTAGGGTACAGAACAGTAGAACATGAGATGGCCTTAGGAGCTCTGCCCTGTGCTGGTGAGGAGCCACACAAGCTGGGCTGCACAGCTTGGGAGGAGGTGCTGCACCTGCTGGGCAAATAGCTGTGCTCCTGTGTTAGAAGTCACCCCCATCTCATGCCATGAGTAAGACTGGACTGCAGTGCAGTGAAGGAGATGCTCTTTGTGATGAACAGTAACCTTTATTTTTATGGTTTTTTTTTTCTCTCTACATCTGTTTGTATTCTTTAAGGCAGAAACTGGATCAAGTGCATTCTCCATTCAGAGGGAAGATATGAGAGACAGGCGGGGAGCAAACAGGGAGCACAGCCCAGCAGCAGGAACAGTTTGGGCACAGAGATCAAGAAACTGCCAGGAGGAGTGCGGAGGAGGCAGCTGGGCTCAGGGCTGCCCAGGGTGCCACATGGAAAGGCACAACTGGCTGCAGCTCAGAACATCCCTGACTGTCAGCCAAGTCCTGAAATAGGTTCTGCAAGGGGGTGTGCATTCAGTCACTGGTAGTATGACTTTGAGTTTGTTTGGAAAGGTCCATTTCTTGATTCATTTGTGGGTGAGTTGTCAGGTTTTTTTTTGGGGGGGGGGGCGGAGGGGAAGAGGGGAAGGAGTGGAGATAAAGCGATAAAGCCTGTGTATTTGAGAGTCCAGAGTTGCTTTTTTGTTGTTGTTGTTGTTGTTTTGTTTTGTTTTTAATGGAGCACACCACAAGGGAGAACTTCAGGTGTATCTAATTCAAAACTCTAGACAAGTCCTTACACCCACCTGTTTTTTGGTGCAGGATGTTGCTGCTGCCACATTCTCAGACACTGTCGTAGACCAGAGATGTTCCTTTAACAGGATCCCTTTACAGGAACAGCAGTCCCAACTCATAAGCAGTGGCCCAAGAATTCTCGTCCTGCAACCCAGGTAGGCATCATGGTCCATCCTCTGCTCCCCCTGAATGTGACAGGTCCTGATCCTCATTTGCCACAGTGGAACAGCAGAAGTGAGGAGCATGATGCCTTTCCTCTTTAGGTATCTGCCCAGGACTTAGCAGAGTGAGTGGGAAATGTGTGGTCCCCATGCTGGTCCAGCACCCAGGGGCTCTGGGGGAAATTGTTGCGGGAGTTGCCCAGGGCACCCAGCTCTCCTGTCCGCAGCTCAGCTCCCACCCCGTGGTGCCTGGGAGCTCCCCTGCTGGGAGCACTGTGTGTGTGTGTGCCGGTGTTCTGCTGTGCTGTGGGCTGAGCTGTTGCATTATTTCAGGGTGACATATAGAGGAACAGTATTCCTGTGCCCAGGAGCACTGCTTGCAGGCGGCTCTCTGCAACGAGATGACATCTTCTGAAAGTCACTCTCAGTGATATGAGACACGGCCAGACCAGTGTGGTTGTTTATCAAATTACAATTCGAAAAGCTACCTATGAAATACAGCTGTGAGAAAATGGCCTCTTTCTTTCCTTCCCTCCCCTTGGCCATTTGGTGGTCTTCCCAAATGCTCCTTGGTTACAGAGGAATTTTACATTGTTAAAGTTCAGGATCAGGCTGCAAATCTGGCTGGTGTTCAGAGGGGCTTTGGAGAATACCATCTGATGTTTCTGACAGTCCTGGCCACAGAGGGCTGCATTTGTCCAAGCTGCTGGTTTCTGGTCTCCTTTGAGCTTTATATTGCAGCAGGGAGGAATAAAAGACCCTTTCCATCTTACTTGTGGAAAACAAAGAGACTGAACAAGACAAAAATTAAAAGCTAGTTTTACAAATACCAGTTTTGTTTCATAAACTTTGTGACTTTAAAGAATGATATCCACATTGCACATGCAGAAACTTTCAGGCTTACGTTAGATGTGTACATCCAGACTGTTGCTGTAGAATCCTCAGACTTGAGGAGTTTGTTGGCCTGTCTACGTGTATGGAAACTGTTGGGTCACAGACTGAGCCACTGACTGAAACCTGGGGAAAGGATCTGGTCAGCCCTGGCAGCACAGGTGAAGGCAATTCAGCTGTGTGACTGCAAGAGGTTGAGCCTGGCTACACTTCTCTTAGACCCCATTTAAGGGCTGACTGCCCCTGGGGAAGGATCTGTTCCTGCTGATCCCTCCTTGTTGAAGCATTCTGTTGTGGACCTCGAATCTTCTGGTATGGTGAGCAATCTTTTTCCTTTCATTTATAGCACCTTTCTATTGCACTGGTCCTTTTGTCATCACACCTCTGTTGTAACACCTTTCCCATTGTACTGATCTGTCCAATTGCTACAATATGCCAAACTCATGCTGATTGCAGCTGTAATGTAGGACTCCAAACTCTATGGGAGAACACAAGCTGGGCTGCCACAAACTGGTGGATCAGGATCGTAAAGTGACTGTAAGATTGCTTGATTTTGCAGATATTAAGCAAGTAGCATTGTATTTAACTGGCAGGCTCCGTGTATATCATGGCACTTCAAATGCTTTGAAACTTCCTGTTTTAGTAAATTGAACTGTTCCATTTCTAATTTTGAGCAAGAGGCCACCAGCTGGGCTTGCCCTGCAAGTACAGGTCCAGGTGCTGCACACAGCTGTGCACAGACATGTCTGTACTTCCCTAGTCTGGCAATTGGATTTGTGGACCCAAGTGGAGAGAAAAAAACACATAACAGAAACAAAACAACAGAATCTGTGTTTAACCGCTGTTTTGTTAAGGGTGTGTGTGTATGTGTTCTTTTCATTTGCCTGTTGTTTGTCTCTATTGGTAGATAAAGGTCTTCAGCCAGCAGGATGAAGCATGGCTTTGTTTTATTCCTGATAGTGTTGTGTTTGGCTGGACAGCATGAGACTGTAAGAGGGGAAAAAGCATGTAAATAGCTTGTTTATCCTCAGAGGTGGGAGCTTTGTGCTGTAACGAGCTGTGCTGTTGAGTTGACCTAGCTTTACTTTCCCAGAATTTGGGGAGCTGACAGAGATTGCTGAGAAGGCTTTTAAAACTGCCAGCTTTTGATTTCACAGCAGTGCTTTGATCTAATGGTATTGATTACACAAGAAAGGAGAGGAAGGTGGGAAGTAGAGATATTAAAATAAAATACCCAAGCACAAGTTTAAAGATCCAACAGCAAAATTTGAGAGTGGTATTGAGTAAGCAAATGGGGTTTGAGTGGCAAAAGGGGAAAGCTGGTGACTGGCAACAGGAGATGGCTACTTTGCTTGCTAAAAGGTTATGTTCTGAAATGCACAAAAAATAGGTGTGAGTCAGATATTTTAACGTAGAATAAAAAGTCGGTTCCTTTTTAAAATGCTTAAGAAACGAGTTTTTCCTCATGTTAAAAGCAGGACACTGAAATTCAATGGAAATATCTTATGTTTGGATGCATGAAAGTGAAGTCTTAAACTGGATGCAGTTTCTCAGATTTTTGGCTAAAGTTGACTCTTTTGCCCTTTCCCAAGCCATGTGGTTTGATCACTGAGTTATTGGCTTAAAGCTTACTGAGTAATACTGCCTTCAGCAGGAGGATCCTGTGATGCTTCTTGCACTGAGGAGCTGAGTACCTGTCCTGAAATCACCCATCTGACTTCTACTGAGACTTCTAATGGATGGTTCTGAAGATTTATATTTGATTTCTGTAGTTGTGAGGCAGGCACTAAGAGTGTTTATATTAAAGTTTCATGTAATTCCCTTTCTGCATCTTTGTACAAAGAGATCATAGAATGGTTTGGGTTGGAAAGGACATTTAAGACCATCTTGTTCCAACCCCCTGCTCCCATAGCCCATGTTGCTCACAGCCCCGTCCAGCCTGGTCTTGAGTGCTTCCAGGCAGGGGTCATCCACAACCGAGCTGGGCAACCTGTGCCATTGTCTCACCACCCTTACAGTTAATTTCTTCCTAATATCTAGTCTAAATCTCCCCTCTTTCAGTTTAAAATCCCTTGTCTTGTTGCTACCTGCCCTTATAAAATGTCCCTTCCCAGCTTTCCTTTAGTCCCCATCATGTCCTGGAAGGCTGCTGTAACGTCCTCCCAGCGCCTTCTCTTTTCCAGACTGAAAAACCCCAGCTCTCTCAGCTTGTCCTCGTAGGGGAGGTGCTCCATCCTCTGATCATCTCTGTGCTCTCCTCTGGACCTGCTCCAACATCTCCATGTCCTTGTCTTGGGGGCTCCAGAACTGGATGCAGTACTTCAGGTGGCATCTCACAAGAGAGAACAAAGGGACAGAATCACTTCCCTCTGGTCTCACTTCTTTTGATGCAGACCAGAATATGTTTGGCCTTCTGGGCTGCAAGCACGTGTTGTTGGCTCATGTTGAGTGTTTCATCCACTGGCACTCCCAAATTCTCCCCAGGGCTGCTCTCAAGCCCTTCTCTGCCCAACATGTATCTGATCTTGCACTTGGCCTTGTTTAACTTCATGAGGTTGACATAGGCACCTCTGTCAAGCCTGTCTAAATCACTCTGGGTAGCGTCCTTTCCCTTTTAGCATGTCAACTGCGCCACTCAGCCCAGTGTCATCTGCAAACTTGCTGAATATGTACTCAATCCCACTGTCTGTGTTGCCTATGAAGACGTTATATCCCACTGGTCCCTGATAAACACCACTCATCACCAGTCTCTACTTGGACATTGAGCAATCGACCACAAGCATGCAGCCAATGCCAAATCCAGCCAGCCGTCCCTCCATCACATCCATTTGTCTCCAATTTGGTGCCCAAGCTGCCGTGCAGAACAGTGCCAAACGATTTGCACAGGTCCAAGCAGATGATGCCAGCTGCTCTTCCTTTATGCACTGATGCTGTAACTGTCATTAAAAGACCTACAAGTTTGTCAGGCATGATTTGCTGTTGGCAAAGACACACTGGTTACAATCAATCACCTCCTTTATTTTCCACGTGCTTCAGTGAGGCCTCCAGGAGGATCTGCTCCACGATCTTGCCAGGCACAGAGGTGAGACTGACTGTAGTTCCCTGGATCATTTTTTTTCTCATTCTTGATAAAGGGGAGTTATGTTTCCCCTTGTTCAGTCAGTGGAGAAATTGCATGGACTCAGCAGCATTTGATAGTGCTGGATACAAGCTGGAGGAAATATGGCAATAATGGAAAAAAAACCAAGAAAGATAAAGAACATATAGAACAGCAGAATAAGGAGGCATTACTTTATCATCAAGTTCAGTCCGTGAAATCCCACATGATTAACGCATGCCATAAACCATCATCACAGGAAAACAGCAGGAGGTAAGAATGGCCAGAAGCCTGGCCATACAACAGTCCCGTTCTGAGTGCACCTTGTATCGTAACATCTGCTGCTGCTTAGATCTCATTACCCTCAGTAAATTCGCAGATGACACCAAATTGGCTGGAAGTGTGGATCTGCCTGGGGGTAGCGAGGCCCTACAGAGGGACCTGGACAGGCTGGAGAGCTGGGCTGAAGCCAATGGGATGAGTTTCAACAAGGCCAAATGCCGGGTCCTGCACTTTGGCTACAACAACCCCAGGCGACGCTGCAGGCTTGGGGCGGTGTGGCTGGAGGACTGCGTAGAGGAAATGGACCTGGGGGTATTGATTGATGCTCAGCTGAACATGAGCTGACAGTTTGCCCAGGTGGCCAAGAAGGCCAATGGCAGCCTGGCTTGCATCAGAAACAGCGTTGCAAGCAGGAGCAGAGAGGTGATTGTTCCCCTATATTCAGCACTGGTGAGGCCGCACCTAGAGTACTGTGTCCAGTTTTGGGCCCCTCACTGCAAGAAAGATATTGAGGCCCTGGAACGTGTTCAAAGGAGGGCAACAAAGCTGGTGAGGGGTCTGGAACACAGGGCTGATGAGGAGAGGCTGAAGGAGCTGGGAATGTTCAGCCTGGAGAAGAGGAGGCTCAGGGGAGACCTCATTGCTCTCTATAACTTCCTGAAGGGAGGCTGTAGTGAGCTGGGGGTCGGCCTCTTCTCTCGTGTCATCAGTGATAGGACAAGGGGGAATGGCTTCAAGCTACGGCAGGGGAGATTCAGTCTGGACATCAGGAAGTATTACTTCTCAGAAAGGGTGGTCAGGCACTGGAATGGATGCCCAGGGAGGTGGTGGAGTCACCGAGCCTGGGGGTGTTCAAGGAAAGGCTGGATGTTGTGTTGAGGGACGTGGTTTAGTAGGAGCTATTGGGAATAGGTGAATGGTTGGACTGGATGATCTTTTAGGTCTTTTCCAACCTTGGTGATTCTATGATTCTATGACTTAGCAGGGTGATGGAGGGAATCCTCCCTCTCTGCTCTGCCCTGCTGAGGCCACTTTGCGAATACCATCCACTCACTGTGATGTGTGCCTACCACCTCCTGCTCATCTGCCATGTCCTGGGGCACTGGCATCACTGAGCGTTTGATGGGAAGGGCACATGCTGGCATGACCATGCACCTAAACACTGGTGAGCACCTATGGTACCCAGGAGTCCTTCCTCAATGTCACACTGAGTGGCTGATACGGCACAGGACCAGCTGTGTCCTTTGGTTACCCTGTGCTCCAGGGCAGTGGCTATGAAGTCGCTCTGTTCTGTGGAGAGGAGGAAATGGCAAGGGGAAGGAGCTGGGCATTGAGATGTGTGAGTGGAGCGGGGTATTCCAGGGGACCCACAGTGTGGGGCCTCCCAGATTTGAGAACTCCAACTCAGTGGTAGACCAGGAGTCTGGGATCATCCCATCCCATTTCCACCCCCGGTCCCCATAGCTCAGGGGTGGAACCAGCAGTCTGGGAGATCCCCATCGTATTTCTAGTCCTCGGTTCCCATAACAGGGGGGTCCGGGATCTCCCCATCCCATCTACAACCCCATGAGCCCATGTTGGAGTTGAGAACTCAGGGATCCTGAGATTTCCCTGTCCCATGTGCACTCCAAGTGCCTCATTGCCAACACCAAGGGAGTGTCCCCACTGCACTGACCCGCTGATGCCACCCCTCCAGGAGGCTGGGTGCTCTGTCCCCCTGCTCCTGCTGATGTCAGGGGGCCGAGCGTACACGGAGCAAAGGGGGGACAGCAAAGGATGGTGCTGCTATTGGGGGTGCACGTGGCCTTCAGTGGTGACAGTGCTGTGACAGCGACTGCGGCAACGGAGCTGCAGGAACAGCTCTGTGGGATCTGTGTCCATCTTGAGAATAGGGGGACAAAGCACTGCGAGTGGAGGATGGGAATGGGATTGGGTGCACAGTTCTGGGGTCTGGAGGTGGGGTTGGGTGGGGAGTGGGATGAACCAGCCCGTAAACTGCTGACAGGACGGGACGACATAGGGTTGGGGATGGGATGGGGAGCACAGCTGTGGTGTCTGGAGATAGGGCTAGGACGAGGAGAGGTGGGGATAGGGAGCAATGGAGATGAGGAAAGAGGGCTGGAGAAGAGTGATGAAGGGAGAAAGGGATTGAAAAATGGTTGAAGTAGTGCGTGAGGGAAGGAGGAAGAAATAAATGAATGGATGAAGAGATGGAGAAGTGGGTGAAGAGGAGGAGGGGAGGAGAAATGGAGGATGCTTGGAGGGCTGTGGAACCCTTCCAGCAGGACCACAAATCTAACTACTGCTCCTTCTCTTTCCCCAGCCCCATCCTGCTCATCCAAACACCCACAGAGGCTGTGTGCCACCATCCCAAACCCTGTCCCCAACCCCAGTATCATCCCCAAACAATTCCTCACCAATGCCACCTGCTAAGCCCTGGGTGTGGGCCATGGCTGCACCTTTGACCACCTCCAGCATGATTTCTCAGGCTTCTGCCTCTACCTTTTGACTGAACACTGCTTCAGAAACAAGAGCCCCAGATTCTTCGGTGTCCTCATCCAGGGCAGCCCTGGCAGTGCCATTGGTGCCCAAGTCCATGTCTTCCGCACGGTGAAGGAGCTGGAGCCTGGGCGGGTGCTGGTGAGTAGCCCTTGGGATGAATAAGGGAAGAGGGGCAGTGCTGAGTAAAGATATCAAATGGTCTTCAGAAGGGTGGTAGGTGGAACATGGAGCCCATGGAGTGCCCCAAGAACTCAGGAACACAGGGAGAGAACCCAACATTCCAAGGGGGACACAGCATTCTGCGTGGGACCCTGGCACCCAAGCAGGGACGGAGGGCTTGTTTGTTTGTTTTTAATAGTTTGTAAAAAAAAGCTTCCCTCCTTGTGTTAGAACAATGTTCTGAAGTTTGAAATTTGTCTCTACATTCCTTCATCAGCTGGGACGTTGATGCCGCTGCACACATCTCCTGTTTTGTCATTCTGGTTTGTGTGAAAGATTGGTGAGATGTGCAATCTCTGCATGAAATTTCATTCGAGTGTTTTCCTTTATTTGCCCCTAGGAAGCAATGGCTTGGAAATGGCGGTTTCAGCCAGGAGCCCGCACTGCAAACTGAAGTCTCATCATGGATCTGTTGAAAACCGCCGTGATGACAAAGGAACGCTTGCGTCGTTTCTGTGCTGACTGTCACACAGCCTTGTGGAGCAGGTAGGGACATGGCATGGCAGAGAAAAGGGATTTCCCTCCTGATGGGGAAAAGGTGCCCAAGGAATGTTCACATCCCGCGTGCCGCTGTGTAACCCCCCCTTGCCCGTGCCCCACGTGCTTCTGGATGGGCAGCACAGCTTTTGGTTCACTCAGTCGCCTGTGGCACAGCAGATCAGGCTTTCTGCAGGCATGGGAAATCATCCCATCACTTTGTGCCTTACAAGGAAAAGGAAAACTTCCTCTTGTGAGAGTCCGACTTCCAACCCTTACCGCCTGCAGTGAAGAAGATGCCGTTTTTCTTGTATCCTTCAATTCCAAGCCCATATTTTCCAGAAGGCACAAGAATTCAAATTTGAACTCCAGCGAGTGATTTCAGTGCCTATTTCTGATTGTGGCAATTACTCAGTTCAGAGGTCCCACTTAATTTACGGTGCCTGTTTTAATTGAGACAAAGGCTGCAGTTGCAGCTGACTCCCCAAGACTGCAATAGGAGGTGGTGACACAGCCTTGGGCTTCCGTGTTTGTGCTAATCCCACGTTTTCTTTCTCTGCCTTGCAGGGCAGCTCGTGCTGCAAGTGGCCAGGATCGCAGTGTGAATGAAGGTCAGCATGGGAGCAGCTGCTGATGGGAGCAGGAAGTCCAGGCTGATGCACTCTGAGGCATCTCTTGGTGCGGTACCAGAGGTGGCAGTAATGATGTCGGGGCACAGCTGCAGAATGTGAGGAGCTCCTCAGCAGGAAGCCACAAAACCTGCAGAAAGCTGCAGGAGAGCCAGAGCGTGCGCGGGAGCCCAGGAGGAAATGCAGCCCAGGAGTTGGAGCGGCGCCTGGCAGTGGAGTGCTGAGGCCCACGGCCAGAGCTATTCTGCCTTCACCGGGCCGGCTTCCCAAGCAGGGCATGTCTGTCTGCGTAAAACCAGAGGGCTGGCTCATCCAAATGCTTGCTGATTGTTTGGAAGCCCAAATCCTTCCAGCCTCCAAGCTGGAGGCAACACCTCTTGGGTGCAATCGTGCGGTGCCTGAGCGAGAGGGTGACCCGAGATGGCTGCACAAGAGTCACCTTAATTTCTCTGTTATCTTACTTCCAATAACCCCACTGGGTGACCCTTGTGTCGGTCTCTTAGAATTTGGATCTAGGAGGTGACTGTTCCATTGGTTTATAATGTTCTGCAGGAGTGATGCGGAACCATGGTGAGGTCACAGTCGTTGCTGGGGTGGCAGGGCTTGGCCCTCGGTGGCGAGCAGAGCTGGTGCTCTAGTGAGCGAGTGGCACACAGAGACTGAGCTCTGAGCGTTTTGTGGCAAGGATCATCCTTGAGAGCCCGTCAGAAGCACCGCTGCGGCGTGTGTGTGACCTGGGCACAGCCTGGACTGACCTGGACCAAGAGGTGAGCTGGGCTTGGTGCTGTGTGGTGGCTGGAAGGAGTCTCAGCAGAAAAGCTGGGCTGGGGAGGAGTTCCCAGCTCAAACAAGGCCCTTCCCAATGGCTGTTGCCAGGGGAAATTGATTCTTTGTGAGATTGTGGCACACGTTTGGGTGAGGATGACGAATTGCCGTCACTCCCCTGTGTAACACTACAGTGCAATGGAAAGTGCAGCAGTAACAACAGGGTGGCAAAGTCCGAGGCTGCAGCAAGGGAGGATTTGCCCAAGTGCAGCAGCTGTGGACACAGAAAGAAAGGAAAAAAGCTGCTGAGCCTTGGAAGGCCTCAGGTAGCAGGGATCTCCACTCAGACACCCTTGCCTCCACTGCCAACTCTTCAGTGATGACTGGGAAGAGTTTGTGTGCACCTGAGCTGCCCTGCCTTCCCACCAGGTGCTCAATCACTGCCTCAAGCTGTGACTGACCATTGCCACACAGCCCTGCAAAACTGCTGCTGGGCCCCAGCCTTCACCTCAGACAGGACAAAGGAAGAAGAGCACAGACTTGATGCAGTGCAACTTGTGCTTTAATGACCCACGGAGCGCTGGCTGTGCCGTATCCAGCCCATTTTTAACAAAACCCCACTGAAGTCCCGGTGGAGAGCCGGGTGCTCAGCTGGGGACATGCACTGTCCGGTGACATCACAGGCACGGTGACATCACAAGCACTGTGCTGGGGCCGTGGCTGCCACCAGTGAGTGCCACAGCCGTGAGCGCTGCGCAGCAGTGTGGACACGCTGCGTCAGCTCTCGTCCCGGCTGGCAGTGAGAGTGGTGGTGGCTGACGGGTGCTGCCCGCTGTCGCTGACGGTGCTGCTCAGCCATTGGGCTGGAGTGTGAGCTGGAAGGGAGAGGGACTGCAGCTGTGCCTGGTAAGCCAGAACTGTAGGTTTGTCAAACGTGGGAGTCGTACCAGTGCATCCATTGCAGCTGCAGCAAGAGGAGAAGATGAAGGGAGTCATTTTCATGTCAGGAACGCAAAATGCGTGCTGCTAGGGGTATAACTGGTGGTGAGATGGAGGACAGGGCTTGCTGGGAGAAGTCGTGGCAGTTAGACACAAGTTGGATGTAGACTTGGCACAGTTCTTGCAACCTGCTGCTTCTGAGACTCCTCGAGAGTCACAGAAACGAAGAAAGATGGGAAAGTGCTTATTGCTCATGATTCTTCCCTTGTTGACTCTTTCCTTAGGGTTCCATCTGAAAGGTGATCTTGGGTCCAAGCAGTCCCAGAGTGCAGCCGCCTCTTTCCAAGAGCGGGGAATTCCTTTGGAGACAGCCCAACCTTGCTCCAAGAAGTTCCCCATGCCTCAGAAAGGAGTCGACTGCCACTTCTATTTCAACTCTGTCTGCTTTAAGGTATGGTTGGGTGTCTTTTGCCTGGATTTCCTTCCTTTCCTCGCTTTGAAGAGGAAGGGCTGGAGCAGGGGGAGACCTGCTGGCGATGCGTTGCCTTCCTCAGCAGTGGCATTGTGCGCTCCCTGCTACCAACCTGGGCCGACAGCACGGACGTCTTTCAGGCTGTGCTCTTATGTTCCTTTTGCTTGCAGGGAGACAGCTGTCCCTTCCGCCACTGCGAAGCGGCTCTGGGGAGTGAAGAGGTCTGCAAGCTGTGGATGCAGGGTCGCTGTTCCAGCAGCGACTGCAGGCTCAGACACACAAAAATTGATGTGAGTGCTTGCCTAAAGATGAGCTCTCCACTTCTCTCTGGCACCACCTGCAGCGCTGCATCTCTCTGCAAACCTCCTCTGCCTGTTTCCATGACCCTTCCTTTCTTTCTCTCTTCAGAAGAAGCGCAGTGAGATTCCCTGCTACTGGGAGAATCGGCCGGGAGGCTGTCAGAAAGCCCACTGCCCTTTCCTTCACTTGAAGGAACGCGGTGGGAAGGCACCGACTGTACCACCAAGTGACGGTGAGTTCCTGATGGCATGAAGCATGACAGACTTAATGATGAATATTACTTCTGAGCGGGTGCAGGATGTCAGGTAACATTCATTGGGGAGCGCAGGGAAGAGTGGTGACCAGTGAAATATTGGTTTGTGTTTTGGCTGTCAGAATAGGGGTGGGTGTTTTCTGGAGAGAGGTCAATGCATTGCAGGTCTGTGCCGACTGCAGAAATGGCACAACATTTGAGCAGGGGAAAGGCCAATGCAAGAAACTGTGCTTGAAAATTGGAAGCTTGTGGCTTGGTGCGCTGAAACTTTCCTCCAAAGAGATGCTCTTCAATTATTTCTTGTCTCCTTTCTGCCAGAAGCTGACACGAGCCTTCCTCTGACCAGCGGCCCTGCACAAAGTCTGGAGAGCCAGACAGAGGTTGAGAAGGCAGCAGAGAGAGGTACAGATACTGAACAGGCATCTGGGTTTGAGGCGCTGCCTTTCGACTCCCATGTTCTGATGGTTCTCTCCTGGACTGTTCTCTGCAGGTGACATCCCATCTTCCTCCCATGGCCCGGCTGTGCAAAAGCGCAAGCGATGTCAGGAGAAGGGCAAAGCAAGCGAGTTGCCTCTCAAGAAGAGAGTCAAGGGTGAGCAGCAGGAGCTTGTTGCAGTGCCTCAGCGCAGTCATGCTGCCACTCAGCATTGTTGTGTGTCAGAGTTTTCCTTGCCCTGGACTATTGCTGAGTGCAGCTCGTGGGTTTCTTTGTTCCTTTCGATGCGCTGTTGGTAGAGATGGCTGTGTGGAAAACATTGCTGAGAATCCTGGACATGGCAATGTAATTCCGCTGGCCAAATGTATTTCGCTTTGTTGTGGGTTGGCTTGTGGGAATGATAGGAGAACGGGGATTTCTCTTGAGCCACAGCAAGACCTTATCAGCAACCTCTTCCTTTTACTGCAGCTGGACGCAAGGTGTACCTCAGGTCTGCTGACTGGAAATCCACCTTCCCCAGGAAGCAGACACTGAAGCGCAAAGCAGCGGACATGCAACCGTCTGCTGCTGAGGACACCGATGAGCCCCCAGCCAGAAAACTGCCTATGGTAAGAGCAGCAGAACAGCAGCAGTGCATACGGAAGGTTTACACTGCACTTGAAGTCAAGGTGGACATTTCACATGTTCTACAGGTCTGCTGTTTCCTTTGAAGGCAGCAGATGTCTCACAGGGTACTTGTGGAAGACCTCTATTTTGGGTAGATGTAGGGCAAGGATTATGTAAGACTCTGTGATTCTACAATTCTCAGATTGCTCTGCGGTGTGAAGGATTTTGTCCACGAATGGTGCGCTGTTAAAAGCACCCGAGGTCATTGTAACCTTCAAGAGAAGGTTTGTAACCATTGTAACCATTGTAACCTTCAAGAGAAGGCTTTCTTCAGGAGCCCCGAGCTTCTGTATTTGGGTTCAGGCTCAGCAGTGCCCAGGGGAGGGAGGAGCAGTCCTCAAAGATCATCCAGTGCTCCAGCTGTCCTGCTGTGGCCAGGGCTGCCAGCCACGAGATCTGACAGCCTGAAACCCATCCAGCCTGGCCTTGAATGCCTCCAGGGATGGGGCATCCACAGCTTCTCTGGGAAAAGAAGCTACTTAGGAAGCTCTGAGCCATGCTTCATACACACTGTCTTGTTTCTTCCTAGGCCATCGTTCCAGCCCTGCCTGGGGACAGCCTGGTGACCATTCCGGCAGTTGAAACACCTCCGAGCAGGTGATGACCACCACTTGTTCTTTGTCAGTGCCATTTTTACATTGGACATAAGTTCTTTCACATCAGGGGACAAATGGGGTGTTTGAGAGGTGCCGTGGCATAATGCAACAAACAAAGAGGTCATCTGCAACAACTTAAATTGCTCGCTCAGAATCTCTGCTGAGTATGTCATGGGGACAAGGAACTCAGCCAGTAAACAGCTTTATGCAGAGGATGACTTCTTCACGCATTTACAGTCAAACAATGAGGCTGGCAGTGTGCTTCTGCTACAAAACCTGGCCCCTGTTGGCTGGACTCAAACTGCTCTGTCTGCACACATCAATTGCCACTGTGACACGTGTGCCTGCTGGTATCTTGCACTCTCAAGGCAGCCTCAGGTGAACTGAATCGCCATCCCTCTGCGAGCGTGAGGTGCGGGAGGGGTTAACCACAGATCTCAGAGCTGGTAGCTGAAAGCGTACCTGCAGTTAGAAATGCCAGGTGCTGATTGTTCTCTTCCTTGTTCTCCCCAGTCTGGAACTGCTTCTGGGAAGCCAGGCAGACTCCGTGGCAGACTCTGTGCCTTGGGCCTCACAAGCAGCACATCAGATGCAGCAGCTGAGCTGCACAGAGGCGGGGAAAGCGCTCATCTCCGAGGAGGATGACATCGAGACATTAATGATGGAAATCATGGGAGATGAGTTAGAAGGAGAAATTGACATGGATACTGAGAAGGATACGGACGAGCTCCTTCAGGAACTGTCTGACATCATTGACAGTGTAACACCATAGACTGATTGTATATTTTAAAACAACCAACAACAAAAAACAATTAAAACCAACCCTATTCCTTTTCAACCAACCCTGTTCCTTTTCTTTCTTATACTGTGGGGACACTTTTCGTGAAACTGTGCAAGGAGTCTGAAAGCAAACTGGTCAAAATCAGCAGTGGAAAAGAATGGTGCAGAAACTAGAAAATGCTGGGATCATAAGACCTGCACATAGCCCGTGTAATTCCCCCATATGGCCAGTGGGGAAGTCAGGCTGCACATGGAGAATGACAGTGAGTTACAGAGCATTAAATAAGGTTACGTTTCTTGTTCATGCAACCGTACCCAATATTGCCTCTCTGATGGATACAGGGATGGAGTAGAGACATAAAAACCTACCACTGTGTCCTAGACTTGGCAAATGCATTCTTCACTATTGCCATCCATGAAGAATCCCAAGGTCGGTTTGCATTTACACGGGGAGGCAGGCAGCAGACCTTTCAGGGCCTGCCACAAACGTGTGTGCGTTCACCAACCTGTTGTCAGGACAGGCCCAGGCACTGGGTATCTTCAGTCCTACCCTTCCAGCCAAACTAGATGTCCATGGAACTCAGGATGGGTTTGGCTGGGGCCTATGGCAGTTCCAACATTCTCTTTGAACTGCAGTTGGGTTCTGGTCTCAGGTTTGGCATGGAGCAGAAGTGAGGTACAGCATGACTGAAAAACATTATTGGCTGCCTGTTCCGTATTACAAGCAGTAGAGCCAATAACCCAAACAACTGAAGTCGTAGTTAAGACCACCTTGCCAATTCAGGGCTGGGTGAAAGATCTGACCCACCTTCCTAAGACAGGAGTGGCCCAAGTACAGACAACGGCAGATGGGTTGCCTATCTCGGGCACAGGAATAGTCTGTCTTCATCACCACTGAAAGAAGAGCATCACTTTGGCCCAATGATGTATCACGGCTATGTGCCAGAAGAGACAGTGATCTCTCCATCAGAGAAGAGTCCCATTCAAGAAGGGAAATATCTCATTCCTGAAGATGCCTGGTATACAGATGTGTCCTGCAAGGTAACTCCAGCAAACCTTCTGGTTTGAAGATGAGGATGGTCAGAGTAGCCAACGGGCAGAGCTGTGAGCTGTGTGGATGGTTATAACCAAGGAACCCCGTGATGATATACTGAATATCTGCACAGGCAGTTGGGCTGTGTACTGTGGGCTCACCCTTTGGATTGCACAGTGGGCCATCCAGGAACGGACTACCCACACCCAACCAATCTGGGGCAGAGATTTGTGGTTGGACATACAGAATGTGGTTCTGACACAGGATTCAGACACAGGACTGCACATGTCTACCACATTTCTGGCCACCAACCTCTACAGTCACCAGGAAATGGTGAAGCCAACACGATGGCCCGAATTGGATGGGTTGAGGATTCACCATCTGAGAACATCGCCCATTGGTTACGTCAGAAGCTGCAGCATGCAGGACAAGACAGTGTGGACAGCTGATAAAGCATGGGGGCTGCCCGTACAGCTATCTGACAACGCCAAGGCATGCTGAGACTGCGATGCTCCAAGATGAGACCTGTGGGACAAAGAATGTCATTACCCTGCAAATGAGTAAACGAGCTTGGTAGCTACTTGCGCCAGATGTAAACATGCACAAGGTGCCTGGTCGGTCCCTGTGAGCAAGGAGTAGTTGTGCAGGTATATTGAAAGCACATAAAATAAAGGTCTTCCTTCTGCACCAGCAAGGGAGTCCATGACTCTCCTGCCACACCTTCGGCTGCTGCTTCTGACATTCAGAGAGAGCTGCAGGCAGAGGGATCCCAGGGTGCTCAGGCCCAGTTAGGGCCAGTGTCTCCTTTGGCTTGTTGGGGCCAGGGAGGGCAGAAGGGACTGCAGGAGATCCCCTGAGGCAGTGTGCAGGAGGAAAGGCAGCAAGGATGCTGCTGCAGGCAGCGGGCTCTGAGCTGGGACTGCACAGCCAGGCACAGCTGCACAGCCCACAGCCTGGGCATGTGTGGCAGGCTCATCCAGCCAGGGCCTGGGGATGTGGTCTTTTCCCTAGCAACACACCCTGATCTTCCAGTTCTGATGTGTCTCAGCCTTGTGCTTGATGTCTTTCTGCTTCAGGATCTTTGAGATGACTGTGAAGGTTTCTCCCAAGGCCTGTGGAGCAGCAGAAGCTGGCAGAAGGCACCACAGCACGTGGAAGGAGACCTGATGTCCGCTGCCTCTTAGTCAGGGTGCGTTACGGGAAGTTGCTCAGGGGGACAGAGTGTGAACTGGGTTGGAAGGGCAAGGCGGGCACACAGAAGCAGTAACCCTTCTGTGGGCTTCCCCAGGACGATGCTCAGCCAGGTGTCTCACAGCTCCTCCGTGCTCAGGCTCCCGGTGGCAGAGCTCTGAACCCAGGCTGCAGGGCCAGGGTTCCTTCATCTGCACTGAGGGAGGAGGCCAGCCATGATGGATGTGGCATGAGGAAGGAACGGGAGCCGTGCCCGGGCTCCAGGGACTCAGGCAGTGGCACCCCAAGGGGACAGACATCCCCGGGGGCCAATTGCCTGCATTCCTGGCCCTTGATGCCCAGAGCTGTGTGGGGTCAGCACGCCCCTGCCCACACAAATGGTCAGGGCTGAAATCCATACCTGTGCCATGCTCTGGGTCTTGTCATTCACAGGGAACAGCAGCAGAAGCAGGCTCAAGCACAGTCTGCATTTCTCTCTTATGTTCCACTGTCTTTTTATTAGTGTACAGTGAGTTCTCACAAAACTCCTGCTTTTGTTGTGCTCCGGCCCCTCTGGCTGGCATATTCCAGATGGTGCCTTAGAAGGGCAGAGTAGAGGGGAACAATCATGACTCTGCTGCATCCAGGTACATCAGTGGAGGACCTGATCCAGGCTCTCAGCAGGACCTTGCACTTGGCCTCGTTGAACTCCACCAGGTTGGCATGGGCCCACCTCTCAAGCCTGTCCAGGTCCCTCTGGATGGCATCCCTTCCCTCTAGCGGCTCATTGCACCGCTCAGCTTGGTACCAGCTGTAAAACCGCTGAGGGTGCGCTCAATCCCACTGTCCATGCTGCCTACAAAGATGGTGAATCAAACCGACCCCAGCACTGATCTCTGGGGAATACAGTCGTCACCAGTTTCCATGTGGACATTGAGCCATTGACCACAACTCTCTGAATGCCCATGTCTCCCCATCCCATCTACAACCATATGACCCCATATTTGAGCTGTGAACTCAGGGATCCTGAGATTTCCCCATCCCATGTCCACTCCACCCCATTTCCAAGACCAAGAAAGTGTCCCCACAGCATTGACCCCCTGGGAGCTCTGACCCCCTGCCCCTGAGGCGCCTGGCCCTGGAGTGCTGAGGCCCACGGCCAGAGCTATTCTGCCTTCACCGGGCCGGCTTCCCAAGCAGGGCATGTCTGTCTGCGTAAAACCAGAGGGCTGGCTCATCCAAATGCTTGCTGATTGTTTGGAAGCCCAAATCCTTCCAGCCTCCAAGCTGGAGGCAACACCTCTTGGGTGCAATCGTGCGGCGCCTGAGTGAGAGGGTGACCTGAGATGGCTGCACAAGAGTCACCTTAATTTCTCTGTTATCTTACTTCCAATAACCCCACTGGGTGACCCTTGTGTCGGTCTCTTAGAATTTGGATCTAGGAGGTGACTGTTCCATTGGTTTATAATGTTCTGCAGGAGTGATGCGGAACCATGGTGAGGTCACAGTCGTTGCTGGGGTGGCAGGGCTTGGCCCTCGGTGGCGAGCAGAGCTGGTGCTCTAGTGAGCGAGTGGCACACAGAGACTGAGCTCTGAGTGTTTTGTGGCAAGGATCATCCTTGAGAGCCCGTCAGAAGCACCGCGGCGGCGTGTGTGTGACCTGGGCACAGCCTGGACTGACCTGGACCAAGAGGTGAGCTGGGCTTGGTGCTGCGTGGTGGCTGGAAGGAGTCTCAGCAGAAAAGCTGGGCTGGGGAGGAGTTCCCAGCTCAAACGAGGCCCTTCCCAATGACTGTTTCCAGGGGAAATTGATTCTCTGAGAGATTGTGGCACACGTTTGGGTGAGGATGACGAATTGCCGTCACTCCCCTGTGTAACACTACAGTGCAATGGAAAGTGCAGCAGTAACAACAGGGTGGCAAAGTCCGAGGCTGCAGCAAGGGAGGATTTGCCCAAGTGCAGCAGCTGTGGACACAGAAAGAAAGGAAAAAAGCTGCTGAGCCTTGGAAGGCCTCAGGTAGCAGGGATCTCCACTCAGACACCCTTGCCTCCACTGCCAACTCTTCAGTGATGACTGGGAAGAGTTTGTGTGCACCTGAGCTGCCCTGCCTTCCCACCAGGTGCTCAACCACTGCCTCAAGCTGTGACTGACCATTGCCACACAGCCCTGCAAAACTGCTGCTGGGCCCCAGCCTTCACCTCAGACAGGACAAAGGAAGAAGAGCACAGACTTGATGCAGTGCAACTTGTGCTTTAATGACCCATGGAGCGCTGGCTGTGCCGTATCCAGCCCATTTTTAACAAAACCCCACTGAAGTCCCGGTGGAGAGCCGGGTGCTCAGCTGGGGACATGCACTGTCCGGTGACATCACAGGCACGGTGACATCACAAGCACTGTGCTGGGGCCGTGGCTGCCACCAGTGAGTGCCACAGCCGTGAGTGCTGCGCAGCAGTGTGGACACGCTGCGTCAGCTCTCGTCCCGGCTGGCAGTGAGAGTGGTGGTGGCTGACGGGTGCTGCCCGCTGTCGCTGACGGTGCTGCTCAGCCATTGGGCTGGAGTGTGAGCTGGAAGGGAGAGGGACTGCAGCTGTGCTGGTAAGCCAGAACTGTAGGTTCGTCAAACGTGGGAGTCGTACCAGTGCATCCATTGCAGCTGCAGCAAGAGGAGAAGATGAAGGGGGTCATTTTCATGTCAGGAACGCAAAATGCGTGCTGCTAGGGGTATAACTGGTGGTGAGATGGAGGACAGGGCTTGCTGGGAGAAGTCGTGGCAGTTAGACACAAGTTAGATGTAGACTTGGCACAGTTCTTGCAACCTGCTGCTTCTGAGACTCCTCGAGAGTCACAGAAACGAAGAAAGATGGGAAAGTGCTTATTGCTCATGATTCTTCCCTTGTTGACTCTTTCCTTAGGGTTCCATCTGAAAGGTGATCTTGGGTCCAAGCAGTCCCAGAGTGCAGCCGCCTCTTTCCAAGAGCGGGGAATTCCTTTGGAGACAGCCCAACCTTGCTCCAAGAAGTTCCCCATGCCTCAGAAAGGAGTCGACTGCCACTTCTATTTCAACTCTGTCTGCTTTAAGGTATGGTTGGGTGTCTTTTGCCTGGATTTCCTTCCTTTCCTCGCTTTGAAGAGGAAGGGCTGGAGCAGGGGGAGACCTGCTGGCGATGCGTTGCCTTCATCAGCAGTGGCATTGTGCGCTCCCTGCTACCAACCTGGGCCGACAGCACGGACGTCTTTCAGGCTGTGCTCTTATGTTCCTTTTGCTTGCAGGGAGACAGCTGTCCCTTCCGCCACTGCGAAGCGGCTCTGGGGAGTGAAGAGGTCTGCAAGCTGTGGATGCAGGGTCGCTGTTCCAGCAGCGACTGCAGGCTCAGACACACAAAAATTGATGTGAGTGCTTGCCTAAAGATGAGCTCTCCACTTCTCTCTGGCACCACCTGCAGCGCTGCATCTCTCTGCAAACCTCCTCTGCCTGTTTCCATGACCCTTCCTTTCTTTCTCTCTTCAGAAGAAGCGCAGTGAGATTCCCTGCTACTGGGAGAATCGGCCGGGAGGCTGTCAGAAAGCCCACTGCCCTTTCCTTCACTTGAAGGAACGCGGTGGGAAGGCACCGACTGTACCACCAAGTGACGGTGAGTTCCTGATGGCATGAAGCATGACAGACTTAATGATGAATATTACTTCTGAGCGGGTGCAGGATGTCAGGTAACATTCATTGGGGAGCGCAGGGAAGAGTGGTGACCAGTGAAATATTGGTTTGTGTTTTGGCTGTCAGAATAGGGGTGGGTGTTTTCTGGAGAGAGGTCAATGCATTGCAGGTCTGTGCCGACTGCAGAAATGGCACAACATTTGAGCAGGGGAAAGGCCAATGCAAGAAACTGTGCTTGAAAATTGGAAGCTTGTGGCTTGGTGCGCTGAAACCTTCCTCCAAAGAGATGCTCTTCAATTATTTCTTGTCTCCTTTCTGCCAGAAGCTGACACGAGCCTTCCTCTGACCAGCGGCCCTGCACAAAGTCTGGAGAGCCAGACAGAGGTTGAGAAGGCAGCAGAGAGAGGTACAGATACTGAACAGGCATCTGGGTTTGAGGCGCTGCCTTTCGACTCCCATGTTCTGATTGTTCTCTCCTGGACTGTTCTCTGCAGGTGACATCCCATCTTCCTCCCATGGCCCGGCTGTGCAAAAGCGCAAGCGATGTCAGGAGAAGGGCAAAGCAAGCGAGTTGCCTCTCAAGAAGAGAGTCAAGGGTGAGCAGCAGGAGCTTGTTGCAGTGCCTCAGCGCAGTCATGCTGCCACTCAGCATTGTTGTGTGTCAGAGTTTTCCTTGCCCTGGACTATTGCTGAGTGCAGCTCGTGGGTTTCTTTGTTCCTTTCGATGCGCTGTTGGTAGAGATGGCTGTGTGGAAAACATTGCTGAGAATCCTGGACATGGCAATGTAATTCCGCTGGCCAAATGTATTTCGCTTTGTTGTGGGTTGGCTTGTGGGAATGATAGGAGAACGGGGATTTCTCTTGAGCCACAGCAAGACCTTATCAGCAACCTCTTCCTTTTACTGCAGCTGGACGCAAGGTGTACCTCAGGTCTGCTGACTGGAAATCCACCTTCCCCAGGAAGCAGACACTGAAGCGCAAAGCAGCGGACATGCAACCGTCTGCTGCTGAGGACACCGATGAGCCCCCAGCCAGAAAACTGCCTATGGTAAGAGCAGCAGAACAGCAGCAGTGCATACGGAAGGTTTACACTGCACTTGAAGTCAAGGTGGACATTTCACATGTTCTACAGGTCTGCTGTTTCCTTTGAAGGCAGCAGATGTCTCACAGGGTACTTGTGGAAGACCTCTATTTTGGGTAGATGTAGGGCAAGGATTATGTAAGACTCTGTGATTCTACAATTCTCAGATTGCTCTGCGGTGTGAAGGATTTTGTCCACGAATGGTGCGCTGTTAAAAGCACCCGAGGTCATTGTAACCTTCAAGAGAAGGTTTGTAACCATTGTAACCATTGTAACCTTCAAGAGAAGGCTTTCTTCGGGAGCCCCGAGCTTCTGTATTTGGGTTCAGGCTCAGCAGTGCCCAGGGGAGGGAGGAGCAGTCCTCAAAGATCATCCAGTGCTCCAGCTGTCCTGCTGTGGCCAGGGCTGCCAGCCACGAGATCTGACAGCCTGAAACCCATCCAGCCTGGCCTTGAATGCCTCCAGGGATGGGGCATCCACAGCTTCTCTGGGAAAAGAAGCCACTTAGGAAGCTCTGAGCCGTGCTTCATACACACTGTCTTGTTTCTTCCTAGGCCATCGTTCCAGCCCTGCCTGGGGACAGCCTGGTGACCATTCCGGCAGTTGAAACACCTCCGAGCAGGTGATGACCACCACTTGTTCTTTGTCAGTGCCATTTTTACATTGGACATAAGTTCTTTCACATCAGGGGACAAATGGGGTGTTTGAGATGTGCCGTGGCATAATGCAACAAACAAAGAGGTCATCTGCAACAACTTAAATTGCTCGCTCAGAATCTCTGCTGAGTATGTCATGGGGACAAGGAACTCAGCCAGTAAACAGCTTTATGCAGAGGATGACTTCTTCACGCATTTACAGTCAAACAATGAGGCTGGCAGTGTGCTTCTGCTACAAAACCTGGCCCCTGTTGGCTGGACTCAAACTGCTCTGTCTGCACACATCAATTGCCACTGTGACACGTGTGCCTGCTGGTATCTTGCACTCTCAAGGCAGCCTCAGGTGAACTGAATCGCCATCCCTCTGCGAGCGTGAGGTGCGGGAGGGGTTAACCACAGATCTCAGAGCTGGTAGCTGAAAGCGTACCTGCAGTTAGAAATGCCAGGTGCTGATTGTTCTCTTCCTTGTTCTCCCCAGTCTGGAACTGCTTCTGGGAAGCCAGGCAGACTCCGTGGCAGACTCTGTGCCTTGGGCCTCACAAGCAGCACATCAGATGCAGCAGCTGAGCTGCACAGAGGCGGGGAAAGCGCTCATCTCCGAGGAGGATGACATCGAGACATTAATGATGGAAATCATGGGAGATGAGTTAGAAGGAGAAATTGACATGGATACTGAGAAGGATACGGACGAGCTCCTTCAGGAACTGTCTGACATCATTGACAGTGTAACACCATAGACTGATTGTATATTTTAAAACAACCAACAACAAAAAACAATTAAAACCAACCCTATTCCTTTTCAACCAACCCTGTTCCTTTTCTTTCTTATACTGTGGGGACACTTTTCGTGAAACTGTGCAAGGAGTCTGAAAGCAAACTGGTCAAAATCAGCAGTGGAAAAGAATGGTGCAGAAACTAGAAAATGCTGGGATCATAAGACCTGCACATAGCCCGTGTAATTCCCCCATATGGCCAGTGGGGAAGTCAGGCTGCACATGGAGAATGACAGTGAGTTACAGAGCATTAAATAAGGTTACGTTTCTTGTTCATGCAACCGTACCCAATATTGCCTCTCTGATGGATACAGGGATGGAGTAGAGACATAAAAACCTACCACTGTGTCCTAGACTTGGCAAATGCATTCTTCACTATTGCCATCCATGAAGAATCCCAAGGTCGGTTTGCATTTACACGGGGAGGCAGGCAGCAGACCTTTCAGGGCCTGCCACAAACGTGTGTGCGTTCACCAACCTGTTGTCAGGACAGGCCCAGGCACTGGGTATCTTCAGTCCTACCCTTCCAGCCAAACTAGATGTCCATGGAACTCAGGATGGGTTTGGCTGGGGCCTATGGCAGTTCCAACATTCTCTTTGAACTGCAGTTGGGTTCTGGTCTCAGGTTTGGCATGGAGCAGAAGTGAGGTACAGCATGACTGAAAAACATTATTGGCTGCCTGTTCCGTATTACAAGCAGTAGAGCCAATAACCCAAACAACTGAAGTCGTAGTTAAGACCACCTTGCCAATTCAGGGCTGGGTGAAAGATCTGACCCACCTTCCTAAGACAGGAGTGGCCCAAGTACAGACAACGGCAGATGGGTTGCCTATCTCGGGCACAGGAATAGTCTGTCTTCATCACCACTGAAAGAAGAGCATCACTTTGGCCCAATGATGTATCATGGCTATGTGCCAGAAGAGACAGTGACCTCTCCATCAGAGAAGAGTCCCATTCAAGAAGGGAAATATCTCATTCCTGAAGATGCCTGGTATACAGATGTGTCCTGCAAGGTAACTCCAGCAAACCTTCTGGTTTGAAGATGAAGATGGTCAGAGTAGGCAACGGGCAGAGCTGTGAGCTGTGTGGATGGTTATAACCAAGGAACCCCGTGATGATATACTGAATATCTGCACAGGCAGTTGGGCTATGTACTGTGGGCTCACCCTTTGGATTGCACAGTGGGCCATCCAGGAATGGACTACCCACACCCAACCAATCTGGGGCAGAGATTTGTGGTTGGACATACAGAATGTGGTTCTGACACAGGATTCAGACACAGGACTGCACATGTCTACCACATTTCTGGCCACCAACCTCTACAGTCACCAGGAAATGGTGAAGCCAACACGATGGCCCGAATTGGATGGATTGAGGATTCACCATCTGAGAACATCGCCCATTGGTTACGTCAGAAGCTGCAGCATGCAGGACAAGACAGTGTGGACAGCTGATAAAGCATGGGGGCTGCCCATACAGCTATCTGACAACGCCAAGGCATGCTGAGACTGCGATGCTCCAAGATGAGATCTGTGGGACAAAGAATGTCATTACCCTGCAAATGAGTAAACGAGCTTGGTAGCTACTTGCGCCAGATGTAAACATGCACAAGGTGCCTGGTCGGTCCCTGTGAGCAAGGAGTAGTTGTGCAGGTATATTGAAAACACATAAAATAAAGGTCTTCCTTCTGCACCAGCAAGGGAGTCCGTGACTCTCCTGCCACACCTTCGGCTGCTGCTTCTGACATTCAGAGAGAGCTGCAGGCAGAGGGATCCCAGGGTGCTCAGGCCCAGTTAGGGCCAGGGTCTCCTTCAGCCTATTGGGGCCGGGGATGGCAGAAGGGACTGCAGGAGATCCCCTGAGGCACTGTGCAGGAGGAAAGGCAGCAAGGATGCTGCTGCAGGCAGCGGGCTCTGGGCTGGGACTGCACAGCCAGGCACAGCTGCACAGCCCACAGCCTGGGCATGTGTGGCAGGCTCATCCAGCCAGGGCCTGGGGATGTGGTCTTTTCCCTAGCAACACACTCTGATCTTCCAGTTCTGGTGTGTCTCAGCCTTGTGCTTGATGTCTTTCTGCTTCAGGATCTTTGAGATGACTGTGAAGGTTTCTCCCAGGGCCTGTGGAGCAGCAGAAGCTGGCAGAAGGCACCACAGCATGTGGAAGGAGACCTGATGTCCGCTGCCTCTTAGTCAGGGTGCGTTACGGGAAGTTGCTCAGGGGACAGAGTGTGAACTGGGTTGGAAGGGCAAGGCGGGGACACAGAAGCAGTAACCCTTCTGTGGGCTTCCCCAGGACGATGCTCAGCCGGGTGTCTCACAGCTCCTCCGTGCTCAGGCTCCCGGTGGCAGAGCTCTGAACCCAGGCTGCAGGGCCAGGGTTCCTTCATCTGCACTGAGGGAGGAGGCCAGCCATGATGGACGTGGCATGAAGAAGGAACGGGAGCCGTGCCCGGGCTTCAGGGACTCAGGCAGTGGCACCCCAAGGGGACAGACATCCCCGGGGGCCAATTGCCTGCATCCCTGGCCCTTGATGCCCAGAGCTGTGTGGGGTCAGCACGCCCCTGCCCACACAAATGGTCAGGGCTGAAATCCATACCTGTGCCATGCTCTGGGTCTTGTCATTCACAGGGAACAGCAGCAGAAGCAGGCTCAAGCACAATCTGCATTTCTCTCTTATGTTCCACTGTCTTTTTATTAGTGTACAGTGAGTTCTCACAAAACTCCTGCTTTTGTTGTGCTCCGGCCCCTCTGGCTGGCATATTCCAGATGGTGCCTTAGAAGGGCAGAGTAGAGGGGAACAATCATGACTCTGCTGCATCCAGGTACATCAGTGGAGGACCTGATCCAGGCTCTCAGCAGGACCTTGCACTTGGCCTCGTTGAACTCCACCACGTTGGCATGGGCCCACCTCTCAAGCCTGTCCAGGTCCCTCTGGATGGCATCCCTTCCCTCTAGCGGCTCATTGCACCGCTCAGCTTGGTACCAGCTGTAAAACCGCTGAGGGTGCGCTCAATCCCACTGTCCATGCTGCCTACAAAGATGGTGAATCAAACCGACCCCAGCACTGATCTCTGGGGAATACAGTCGTCACCAGTTTCCATGTGGACATTGAGCCATTGACCACAACTCTCTGAATGCCCATGTCTCCCCATCCCATCTACAACCATATGACCCCATATTTGAGCTGTGAACTCAGGGATCCTGAGATTTCCCCATCCCATGTCCACTCCACCCCATTTCCAAGACCAAGAAAGTGTCCCCACAGCATTGACCCCCTGGGAGCTCTGACCCCCTGCCCCTGAGGCGCCTGGCTCTGGAGTGCTGAGGCCCACGGCCAGAGCTATTCTGCCTTCACCGGGCCGGCTTCCCAAGCAGGGCATGTCTGTCTGCGTAAAACCAGAGGGCTGGCTCATCCAAATGCTTGCTGATTGTTTGGAAGCCCAAATCCTTCCAGCCTCCAAGCTGGAGGCAACACCTCTTGGGTGCAATCGTGCGGCGCCTGAGTGAGAGGGTGACCTGAGATGGCTGCACAAGAGTCACCTTAATTTCTCTGTTATCTTACTTCCAATAACCCCACTGGGTGACCCTTGTGTCGGTCTCTTAGAATTTGGATCTAGGAGGTGACTGTTCCATTGGTTTATAATGTTCTGCAGGAGTGATGCGGAACCATGGTGAGGTCACAGTCGTTGCTGGGGTGGCAGGGCTTGGCCCTCGGTGGCGAGCAGAGCTGGTGCTCTAGTGAGCGAGTGGCACACAGAGACTGAGCTCTGAGCGTTTTGTGGCAAGGATCATCCTTGAGAGCCCGTCAGAAGCACCGCTGCGGCGTGTGTGTGACCTGGGCACAGCCTGGACTGACCTGGACCAAGAGGTGAGCTGGGCTTGGTGCTGCGTGGTGGCTGGAAGGAGTCTCAGCAGAAAAGCTGGGCTGGGGAGGAGTTCCCAGCTCAAACGAGGCCCTTCCCAATGGCTGTTTCCAGGGGAAATTGATTCTCTGAGAGATTGTGGCACACGTTTGGGTGAGGATGACGAATTGCCGTCACTCCCCTGTGTAACACTACAGTGCAATGGAAAGTGCAGCAGTAACAACAGGGTGGCAAAGTCCGAGGCTGCAGCAAGGGAGGATTTGCCCAAGTGCAGCAGCTGTGGACACAGAAAGAAAGGAAAAAAGCTGCTGAGCCTTGGAAGGCCTCAGGTAGCAGGGATCTCCACTCAGACACCCTTGCCTCCACTGCCAACTCTTCAGTGATGACTGGGAAGAGTTTGTGTGCACCTGAGCTGCCCTGCCTTCCCACCAGGTGCTCAACCACTGCCTCAAGCTGTGACTGACCATTGCCACACAGCCCTGCAAAACTGCTGCTGGGCCCCAGCCTTCACCTCAGACAGGACAAAGGAAGAAGAGCACAGACTTGATGCAGTGCAACTTGTGCTTTAATGACCCACGGAGCGCTGGCTGTGCCGTATCCAGCCCATTTTTAACAAAACCCCACTGAAGTCCCGGTGGAGAGCCGGGTGCTCAGCTGGGGACATGCACTGTCCGGTGACATCACAGGCACGGTGACATCACAAGCACTGTGCTGGGGCCGTGGCTGCCACCAGTGAGTGCCACAGCCGTGAGCGCTGCGCAGCAGTGTGGACACGCTGCGTCAGCTCTCGTCCCGGCTGGCAGTGAGAGTGGTGGTGGCTGACGGGTGCTGCCCGCTGTCGTTGACGGTGCTGCTCAGCCATTGGGCTGGAGTGTGAGCTGGAAGGGAGAGGGACTGCAGCTGTGCCTGGTAAGCCAGAACTGTAGGTTCGTCAAACGTGGGAGTCGTACCAGTGCATCCATTGCAGCTGCAGCAAGAGGAGAAGATGAAGGGGGTCATTTTCATGTCAGGAACGCAAAATGCGTGCTGCTAGGGGTATAACTGGTGGTGAGATGGAGGACAGGGCTTGCTGGGAGAAGTGGTGGCAGTTAGACACAAGTTAGATGTAGACTTGGCACAGTTCTTGCAACCTGCTGCTTCTGAGACTCCTCGAGAGTCACAGAAACGAAGAAAGATGGAAAAGTGCTTATTGCTCATGATTCTTCCCTTGTTGACTCTTTCCTTAGGGTTCCATCTGAAAGGTGATCTTGGGTCCAAGCAGTCCCAGAGTGCAGCCGCCTCTTTCCAAGAGCGGGGAATTCCTTTGGAGACAGCCCAACCTTGCTCCAAGAAGTTCCCCATGCCTCAGAAAGGAGTCGACTGCCACTTCTATTTCAACTCTGTCTGCTTTAAGGTATGGTTGGGTGTCTTTTGCCTGGATTTCCTTCCTTTCCTCGCTTTGAAGAGGAAGGGCTGGAGCAGGGGGAGACCTGCTGGCGATGCGTTGCCTTCATCAGCAGTGGCATTGTGCGCTCCCTGCTACCAACCTGGGCCGACAGCACGGACGTCTTTCAGGCTGTGCTCTTATGTTCCTTTTGCTTGCAGGGAGACAGCTGTCCCTTCCGCCACTGCGAAGCGGCTCTGGGGAGTGAAGAGGTCTGCAAGCTGTGGATGCAGGGTCGCTGTTCCAGCAGCGACTGCAGGCTCAGACACACAAAAATTGATGTGAGTGCTTGCCTAAAGATGAGCTCTCCACTTCTCTCTGGCACCACCTGCAGCGCTGCATCTCTCTGCAAACCTCCTCTGCCTGTTTCCATGACCCTTCCTTTCTTTCTCTCTTCAGAAGAAGCGCAGTGAGATTCCCTGCTACTGGGAGAATCAGCCGGGAGGCTGTCAGAAAGCCCACTGCCCTTTCCTTCACTTGAAGGAACGCGGTGGGAAGGCACCGACTGTACCACCAAGTGACGGTGAGTTCCTGATGGCATGAAGCATGACAGACTTAATGATGAATATTACTTCTGAGCGGGTGCAGGATGTCAGGTAACATTCATTGGGGAGCGCAGGGAAGAGTGGTGACCAGTGAAATATTGGTTTGTGTTTTGGCTGTCAGAATAGGGGTGGGTGTTTTCTGGAGAGAGGTCAATGCATTGCAGGTCTGTGCCGACTGCAGAAATGGCACAACATTTGAGCAGGGGAAAGGCCAATGCAAGAAACTGTGCTTGAAAATTGGAAGCTTGTGGCTTGGTGCGCTGAAACCTTCCTCCAAAGAGATGCTCTTCAATTATTTCTTGTCTCCTTTCTGCCAGAAGCTGACACGAGCCTTCCTCTGACCAGCGGCCCTGCACAAAGTCTGGAGAGCCAGACAGAGGTTGAGAAGGCAGCAGAGAGAGGTACAGATACTGAACAGGCATCTGGGTTTGAGGCGCTGCCTTTCGACTCCCATGTTCTGATGGTTCTCTCCTGGACTGTTCTCTGCAGGTGACATCCCATCTTCCTCCCATGGCCCGGCTGCGCAAAAGCGCAAGCGATGTCAGGAGAAGGGCAAAGCAAGCGAGTTGCCTCTCAAGAAGAGAGTCAAGGGTGAGCAGCAGGAGCTTGTTGCAGTGCCTCAGCGCAGTCATGCTGCCACTCAGCATTGTTGTGTGTCAGAGTTTTCCTTGCCCTGGACTATTGCTGAGTGCAGCTCGTGGGTTTCTTTGTTCCTTTCGATGCGCTGTTGGTAGAGATGGCTGTGTGGAAAACATTGCTGAGAATCCTGGACATGGCAATGTAATTCCGCTGGCCAAATGTATTTCGCTTTGTTGTGGGTTGGCTTGTGGGAATGATAGGAGAACGGGGATTTCTCTTGAGCCACAGCAAGACCTTATCAGCAACCTCTTCCTTTTACTGCAGCTGGACGCAAGGTGTACCTCAGGTCTGCTGACTGGAAATCCACCTTCCCCAGGAAGCAGACACTGAAGCGCAAAGCAGCGGACATGCAACCGTCTGCTGCTGAGGACACCGATGAGCCCCCAGCCAGAAAACTGCCTATGGTAAGAGCAGCAGAACAGCAGCAGTGCATACGGAAGGTTTACACTGCACTTGAAGTCAAGGTGGACATTTCACATGTTCTACAGGTCTGCTGTTTCCTTTGAAGGCAGCAGATGTCTCACAGGGTACTTGTGGAAGACCTCTATTTTGGGTAGATGTAGGGCAAGGATTATGTAAGACTCTGTGATTCTACAATTCTCAGATTGCTCTGCGGTGTGAAGGATTTTGTCCACGAATGGTGCGCTGTTAAAAGCACCCGAGGTCATTGTAACCTTCAAGAGAAGGTTTGTAACCATTGTAACCATTGTAACCTTCAAGAGAAGGCTTTCTTCAGGAGCCCCGAGCTTCTGTATTTGGGTTCAGGCTCAGCAGTGCCCAGGGGAGGGAGGAGCAGTCCTCAAAGATCATCCAGTGCTCCAGCTGTCCTGCTGTGGCCAGGGCTGCCAGCCACGAGATCTGACAGCCTGAAACCCATCCAGCCTGGCCTTGAATGCCTCCAGGGATGGGGCATCCACAGCTTCTCTGGGAAAAGAAGCTACTTAGGAAGCTCTGAGCCGTGCTTCATACACACTGTCTTGTTTCTTCCTAGGCCATCGTTCCAGCCCTGCCTGGGGACAGCCTGGTGACCATTCCGGCAGTTGAAACACCTCCGAGCAGGTGATGACCACCACTTGTTCTTTGTCAGTGCCATTTTTACATTGGACATAAGTTCTTTCACATCAGGGGACAAATGGGGTGTTTGAGAGGTGCCGTGGCATAATGCAACAAACAAAGAGGTCATCTGCAACAACTTAAATTGCTCGCTCAGAATCTCTGCTGAGTATGTCATGGGGACAAGGAACTCAGCCAGTAAACAGCTTTATGCAGAGGATGACTTCTTCACGCATTTACAGTCAAACAATGAGGCTGGCAGTGTGCTTCTGCTACAAAACCTGGCCCCTGTTGGCTGGACTCAAACTGCTCTGTCTGCACACATCAATTGCCACTGTGACACGTGTGCCTGCTGGTATCTTGCACTCTCAAGGCAGCCTCAGGTGAACTGAATCGCCATCCCTCTGCGAGCGTGAGGTGCGGGAGGGGTTAACCACAGATCTCAGAGCTGGTAGCTGAAAGCGTACCTGCAGTTAGAAATGCCAGGTGCTGATTGTTCTCTTCCTTGTTCTCCCCAGTCTGGAACTGCTTCTGGGAAGCCAGGCAGACTCCGTGGCAGACTCTGTGCCTTGGGCCTCACAAGCAGCACATCAGATGCAGCAGCTGAGCTGCACAGAGGCGGGGAAAGCGCTCATCTCCAAGGAGGATGACATCGAGACATTAATGATGGAAATCATGGGAGATGAGTTAGAAGGAGAAATTGACATGGATACTGAGAAGGATACGGACGAGCTCCTTCAGGAACTGTCTGACATCATTGACAGTGTAACACCATAGACTGATTGTATATTTTAAAACAACCAACAACAAAAAACAATTAAAACCAACCCTATTCCTTTTCAACCAACCCTGTTCCTTTTCTTTCTTATACTGTGGGGACACTTTTCGTGAAACTGTGCAAGGAGTCTGAAAGCAAACTGGTCAAAATCAGCAGTGGAAAAGAATGGTGCAGAAACTAGAAAATGCTGGGATCATAAGACCTGCACATAGCCCGTGTAATTCCCCCATATGGCCAGTGGGGAAGTCAGGCTGCACATGGAGAATGACAGTGAGTTACAGAGCATTAAATAAGGTTACGTTTCTTGTTCATGCAACCGTACCCAATATTGCCTCTCTGATGGATACAGGGATGGAGTAGAGACATAAAAACCTACCACTGTGTCCTAGACTTGGCAAATGCATTCTTCACTATTGCCATCCATGAAGAATCCCAAGGTCGGTTTGCATTTACACGGGGAGGCAGGCAGCAGACCTTTCAGGGCCTGCCACAAACGTGTGTGCGTTCACCAACCTGTTGTCAGGACAGGCCCAGGCACTGGGTATCTTCAGTCCTACCCTTCCAGCCAAACTAGATGTCCATGGAACTCAGGATGGGTTTGGCTGGGGCCTATGGCAGTTCCAACATTCTCTTTGAACTGCAGTTGGGTTCTGGTCTCAGGTTTGGCATGGAGCAGAAGTGAGGTACAGCATGACTGAAAAACATTATTGGCTGCCTGTTCCGTATTACAAGCAGTAGAGCCAATAACCCAAACAACTGAAGTCGTAGTTAAGACCACCTTGCCAATTCAGGGCTGGGTGAAAGATCTGACCCACCTTCCTAAGACAGGAGTGGCCCAAGTACAGACAACGGCAGATGGGTTGCCTATCTCGGGCACAGGAATAGTCTGTCTTCATCACCACTGAAAGAAGAGCATCACTTTGGCCCAATGATGTATCATGGCTATGTGCCAGAAGAGACAGTGATCTCTCCATCAGAGAAGAGTCCCATTCAAGAAGGGAAATATCTCATTCCTGAAGATGCCTGGTATACAGATGTGTCCTGCAAGGTAACTCCAGCAAACCTTCTGGTTTGAAGATGAGGATGGTCAGAGTAGCCAACGGGCAGAGCTGTGAGCTGTGTGGATGGTTATAACCAAGGAACCCCGTGATGATATACTGAATATCTGCACAGGCAGTTGGGCTGTGTACTGTGGGCTCACCCTTTGGATTGCACAGTGGGCCATCCAGGAACGGACTACCCACACCCAACCAATCTGGGGCAGAGATTTGTGGTTGGACATACAGAATGTGGTTCTGACACAGGATTCAGACACAGGACTGCACATGTCTACCACATTTCTGGCCACCAACCTCTACAGTCACCAGGAAATGGTGAAGCCAACACGATGGCCCGAATTGGATGGATTGAGGATTCACCATCTGAGAACATCGCCCATTGGTTACGTCAGAAGCTGCAGCATGCAGGACAAGACAGTGTGGACAGCTGATAAAGCATGGGGGCTGCCCATACAGCTATCTGACAACGCCAAGGCATGCTGAGACTGCGATGCTCCAAGATGAGATCTGTGGGACAAAGAATGTCATTACCCTGCAAATGAGTAAACGAGCTTGGTAGCTACTTGCGCCAGATGTAAACATGCACAAGGTGCCTGGTCGGTCCCTGTGAGCAAGGAGTTGTTGTGCAGGTATATTGAAAACACATAAAATAAAGGTCTTCCTTCTGCACCAGCAAGGGAGTCCGTGACTCTCCTGCCACACCTTCGGCTGCTGCTTCTGACATTCAGAGAGAGCTGCAGGCAGAGGGATCCCAGGGTGCTCAGGCCCAGTTAGGGCCAGGGTCTCCTTCAGCCTATTGGGGCCGGGGATGGCAGAAGGGACTGCAGGAGATCCCCTGAGGCACTGTGCAGGAGGAAAGGCAGCAAGGATGCTGCTGCAGGCAGCGGGCTCTGGGCTGGGACTGCACAGCCAGGCACAGCTGCACAGCCCACAGCCTGGGCATGTGTGGCAGGCTCATCCAGCCAGGGCCTGGGGATGTGGTCTTTTCCCTAGCAACACACTCTGATCTTCCAGTTCTGGTGTGTCTCAGCCTTGTGCTTGATGTCTTTCTGCTTCAGGATCTTTGAGATGACTGTGAAGGTTTCTCCCAGGGCCTGTGGAGCAGCAGAAGCTGGCAGAAGGCACCACAGCACGTGGAAGGAGACCTGATGTCCGCTGCCTCTTAGTCAGGGTGCGTTACGGGAAGTTGCTCAGGGGGACAGAGTGTGAACTGGGTTGGAAGGGCAAGGCGGGCACACAGAAGCAGTAACCCTTCTGTGGGCTTCCCCAGGACGATGCTCAGCCGGGTGTCTCACAGCTCCTCCGTGCTCAGGCTCCCGGTGGCAGAGCTCTGAACCCAGGCTGCAGGGCCAGGGTTCCTTCATCTGCACTGAGGGAGGAGGCCAGCCATGATGGACGTGGCATGAAGAAGGAACGGGAGCCGTGCCCGGGCTTCAGGGACTCAGGCAGTGGCACCCCAAGGGGACAGACATCCCCGGGGGCCAATTGCCTGCATCCCTGGCCCTTGATGCCCAGAGCTGTGTGGGGTCAGCACGCCCCTGCCCACACAAATGGTCAGGGCTGAAATCCATACCTGTGCCATGCTCTGGGTCTTGTCATTCACAGGGAACAGCAGCAGAAGCAGGCTCAAGCACAATCTGCATTTCTCTCTTATGTTCCACTGTCTTTTTATTAGTGTACAGTGAGTTCTCACAAAACTCCTGCTTTTGTTGTGCTCCGGCCCCTCTGGCTGGCATATTCCAGATGGTGCCTTAGAAGGGCAGAGTAGAGGGGAACAATCATGACTCTGCTGCATCCAGGTACATCAGTGGAGGACCTGATCCACGCTCTCAGCAGGACCTTGCACTTGGCCTCGTTGAACTCCACCACGTTGGCATGGGCCCACCTCTCAAGCCTGTCCAGGTCCCTCTGGATGGCATCCCTTCCCTCTAGCGGCTCATTGCACCGCTCAGCTTGGTACCAGCTGTAAAACCGCTGAGGGTGCGCTCAATCCCACTGTCCATGCTGCCTACAAAGATGGTGAATCAAACCGACCCCAGCACTGATCTCTGGGGAATACAGTCGTCACCAGTCTCCATGTGGACATTGAGCCATGGACCACAACTCTCTGAGTGCGATCATCCAGCCAATGCCATATCCAGCAAATGATCCCTGCCTCACATCCATTTTTCTCCAATTTGATGACCAGGATTTCATACTGGACAGTGTCGAATGCTGTGCGTAAGTCCAGCTAGATGATGTCAGTTGCTCTTCCTTTAAATACTGATCCTGATCCTGAATCCTAATTTTGACATATGTGGATGGGTTAACTCAGAAGCAATGGAGAAGCAGGGAGTTGTTGAAAGCCCCTCTCATTTTGTCCTCTGCTAGAGCAGAGTTGTGCCTCTACTCCTTTCCTCTCTATGAAATGTGATGAATGCTACTCCTCACCAGCACTGTTTGTGAAGCTTAATCTGCTCTTTGTAAGCCTCAACAGGGGAGCCCTCACAAAATCAAGATCATTTCAGAGTAGCTATCAGTTAGTTAGAAACTTCTTTCATGTTGTGATCAGAAAGCAATAATTCTCTCATATACCCTGCCCTCTGAAAGCAGTCCTCTTTGGGATGACAACATCAGTGCGTGACTGTGCTAATGTTCAACCACACGTCTTGGGAACATCTTAGAGCCAGGTCTCTGTCTCCATTTTGCTGTGCTGATGGAGCTGCCCTGCACAGGGAAGTCCTGAGAAGGGACAGGTATTTGGGACCAGTGCCAGCAGTTTATGTTTGGGATACCCACTAGCCTTGCCTCAGGAAGAAGTGGAAGATCAGCTCACTTCTCTGCTATTTGAAAACCTTTCAGCCCTGTTTTCTCTCATGGGAGCAAATCTATACTTTTTTTCTGTAGATATGGTGTATGTTGTATGTATGGTGTATGTTGTTTTCTGTAGATACGGTGTATGCAGTTTTACTGCATGTATTTCTATGACAGCCCTGTGCTTTTGGGAGCAGGAATGTGGAGGTTTTCAGGAAAGAAGTGGAGTTCTGGGCGTGCTGAGTTCTGCTTTGTGCATGTGGTGCAGCACTTCCCTTCCCCTGCCCAATGTTTGTTCTGCTTTAACTGAGACCTAGCATTACAGTATCATATACTTCGGGAAAATGTAAGAGAAAATTATATGCAGTGTCTTGTCCCAGTGCTAGTAGTAGGAGAAAATGCTTAGAGTAGAGCTTAGCCTGCTGATCGGTTATTATGAGGCTCTCTTACTCCAAAAAGTGTAACTTGTTAAATGAAGTAACTGTCAGGTCTATACTATCCTGTGTGATAGGTTTCCAAAGCCCTACCAGATCACTCACTCAGACCACCGGCACATTGCAGAGGTGTCTCTGAAACGAGCACCATGAATTTCAGCAGGTGTAGAAAATACCTGTACATGTTTCTCAGCAGGAGGAAGGCAGGTGCCAGGAGCTGCACCTTTAGCTCCCGCAACAGGCACAGCTGGATGCAGACCCACATTTCCCTGTCATCTGGGCCAGGAAATTTCATCAAGGAGATTTATGACTGCAGCTGGCAGCCACTCCCCTTCTTCCTCCCCTCCCCCCCCCACTCCCTTCCCAGGCCTGCAACAGGGCTGTCCATCACCATCCACAGGGAGCCAAGCTGTTCCACCAGCAATGCAACAGTTTTCCCAAATGACTTCTGTAGCACGCAAAATTTAACCTCAATTAAATATTTTCTTAGCAAATATCAAGCAAGATATATCTGCTCAAATGGTGCTTCTCCAGGCTTAGACAATCCCAGTTCCACTCAGGAGAAAGCTGCCATCTGCTCACATCTCTGTCACTCTGCTGTATGGGCCACCCCTATGAGCCTGCATTTGTTTGTTGCGCCAATGCACAGGGACCTTCAGTGCCAGCTCAACTGCTAAGCTGGAAAACCACTCACGTAAGTAAATGACCAGGAGCTGACTGGCCTCTTTCTGGTGACTCTGCGCTTACTGTCATTAGCCCTAGTGCAATCCGTGACCATTGCCTGAGAGAAAAGTAACACAAGTTCCATCCCAGAAAACCATAATTAGCTGGACTGAGCTCAGCAGTGCCTCACATCTCCAAGATTTTAACATCTCATAAATTAAGAAGCCTTTCAGGCTGGGCAATGCTCTGGCAGCGTTCATAGACATTAAAAGGCTGTTGTATCGAGCTTCATAAAATGAAATGCTGGTTTTTAAAAGAGAGGAAACAACTGATTGCCTTCAGCATACATTCAGAAATATAAGGAGTTTCACCCTCAACACCATCATTCAACCATCAGCTTAGTAGTTGTGGTTAGATCCCAGTGCATAGCTTTTGCTGATCAGCAGTTGCTGATGACAGGGGTGAGAAGAGACACCCACCCACATTGCATGGGAAGTCATGGCAGGGTGAGGAGGTGAAGAGAAAAAGAAACTGCAAGGTACCGCTTGTGAAGAGTGAAGTAAGGTTGCAGTGACTAGGTGGAATATCTCTTAGCTTTGCAGATAAACCATGACCTTAGTTATCTAGGCCATGATCTTGCTTTCCCTGGAGCCTGTGCCGAAGCGCTCCTTAGCTTTCCCATTGCCAAACAGGCTCCAGCTTTCTTTGTCAGTGACAGTTTGTCCCTTGCAAATGATCTGTGCAAGCAGAGCACTGAGCAAGTCAATTCAGTTCTCCGTGCCAATAATGGATCTGACCTCACAGGAAATTATTGTGCCAATGCTTTTAGCCAGTAAAATTTTGGGCAGCAGTCATGCAAATGTTTCGATTCATTTAGCTACATGAGTACGCCAGGAAAATCAATGAAATCACTTAGATGATTAAAATTGCTTTGTTCAAAGTGTTTCTAGCCTCTGCACAAGTCCTTGATCTATATGGATGGCTTATGCACAGATTGGTGCATTTACAAAGGAAAAAATAAAAGCCTTTTCCTTAAGAGATGTTGCAGAGAAGGTAACTATAAGTAAAGCAAGTCTTTATTTTTCCACTGACATATGTTGTCTCTGTGTTGTAATACACAGGTACTGTCCATGGGAGACATGAAAATCTATTATGCCAAGCTCTGTGAGTCCCTGATACTTGACAGTGTGTGTTCTTTATCTTTAGTATTTCCTGGAGAAGAGTTGAGTCCATCCATGTGCAAAATATTGCAACTGACAGGGAGAGGAGGCATGCATGTGTTTCAAGACATGTGCCTGGGGAGACTGTGGTTATGTAAGGACTCTTTTGACACGAGCAATTACATAAAATAATAATACTGGAAAGGAAGGCAGTAAATGAATGCACAGAAGGAATTTATTTGCAGTAGTAGAGCCTGTGTCACTGCAGGTGATGGGAATGGAACAGAATGGTCAGTAAGTTCCTCATGGTCTGCTCTGGCATTCTGCTTTCCTGCCCACTGACCCCCAGGTGCTGCTACTTTTCAGTAAGTAAAGCAGGAACCCTGCTGCTGCAGTCCCTGCACTACAACAGCCATGGGCAAGTGAATGTTAATTCCCCCGCAAGCACAAGAGAGGAATGAGGCCATGAAACATCCTAGTTACCGAGATGCAATATTTGAAAAGCTGTTTCTTTTGTTACATTTTAAACAGAAGCATTCTCAGCGAGCTGCAGGACATGCAGCACGGTTCTGCTGCTGCAGTGGTAGGAAGGGAAGGAGGACAGGTGCTTACTTAGTGATGCAGTGTGAGCACTGCAGAGAGGATGTGCATAGAAGTGCTCAGTGAACCATGTGCTCTGCCTGTGGGATTTCATCTCCCAGGGTAGGATCTACAGCTGTGATATCCCAGGAGTTGACACACTGCATTGAAAAAGGCTTTTCTCAAAAATTCTTTTTCAGTTCTGAACACGAGACAAGTTCAGAACTGTCTGGGCAGGCAGCAGACTTTCAGTCCAGTCTGAAGTTGGACTCTGCTCAACATACAACAAAGCCTTCACCGTTGTAACTTGCCTTCTTCCACAGGTATAGCTCAGATGTCACCATCACATCACTGGTTTAACAGCAGGGAGAGGAAAGGAGCTTTGTATCACTTGGCCTGTGCTTCTGTATTGCAAACAAGAAGCTAGAGACCTCCCCTGAGGACAACCACAGTGCACATGTATTTCATGTGCTGTAACCAATCTCAGCCTTTTCAGGTATAAGCACTAGTACTGAGACTAACCAACAGGGTATGAGAGCGCTAAATTTGGGCCCCAGAGCAAATATTTCAGTGTCTGCTGTGCAATTTCCAGTGAGTCATGCTGCCCATGCAGCTCCCTGCATGGCTCATGGCATGGTGACCTCTGTGCCCAGCTTCACAGCTCTCTGCTGGGGACTGGACTAGTTACAACCCTGTGTCTCTGTATCTACAGTCTCTGGGTTCAGAAGCAGAAGGGGTTACCCAGTTGTTGGCTCACAGTGAACTTGGTGGGGCTTGAAGAGGTTGCTTAGGGAAAGACACATTCAGCAGCTTACAGATAACCCAGGTTTTGGTCAGCAACTACTGAAGCGACTTGAGGCATTTCCAAACTGCCTGCTCATGCGTACAAGCGTGAAACATTTGTGTGTGTGGCATCATCAGCTGAGAATAAAGTGCATGCTAGCCATTTTTAAGGCTTTTCCAACAGATGGTGCTGTGGTATCGTGAAAAACTAAATTTGTGTTCGGAAGAGGTTTTGGAGGCTGTTTCCTGCTCTCCTTGCTTTCCCTTCCCTGGTTTCGTCATTGAATGGTTTCTAGTACTCCATACAAAGTTCTGCACAGACTTTCCTCAGCTTCAATTTATTCCTGACAGTTTGGTGTTGCCTTTGCTGCCCCAGCCTCAGGGGAGGGCTGACATAGCAGGGACTGCCCAGAAGGAGCCTGCAGCTCTTCCACCTTTCTTGACTCGATGCACCTGCTCCTGCAGACAAGCTGTGACTCACTGCACACTCGTGTCCACCTTGCCATAGGCACTACTGCTGCAGTCTGTATCATGATAATGGAGCAGCTGTGCCACTGCCAACACATGCCATGAACGTAGAACCTTCAGTCAGATACCTGCTATACCTTGTGTTTTATCATTGCCACTTCTCCTGCCTGAATGTCACTTACATTGTTGAGCTCTTTGTTGAGTCTTTGAAACTAAGTGATTACTTCTCAGGTAATTTGCTCAGTTGATTCCTTTAAAAATCCAGAGGAGCCCCTGAACAGGCATGTGAGTAAGTGACCAGTTTGCCTAATTGATGCTGTCTGTAAAATTTGGTTCCCACCTTTGTGAAGGGGAAATAATGCCAAGATCAGTTCACCCCAGTTTAGCTGAGGTACTTGTATGGGTGGGTGGCTGCACTTTGGAATATGGAAGAATGTTTGGATTTATTCTCACATTAATATTTTTTCCAGTGGATCCAGTCCCATTGCGATCAGACTTTTGAGGACTGTATCCCTTTTAAAGAAACATCTGTTATAATTAACTTTAATGCCTTGGGCTGAAGTACCACCCTCGTGCCAGTGATGGTTTCATCATCCTTTTGTGGGGCAGGTGGAAAATCCAGCAAGGCAGCTGGTCTCCTTTCACCTGTTCTGCTGTACTTGGCCTTAGTGTTCTGACTCCTAGAACCAGTAAGAATCTCTGCTCAGCAGAGTACAGACCAGTAATTTGTCAAAGACAACCTGTGTCACACAGTATAGCTTTGTGAGAACCAGGTTGCTTCATCTTGTTTCCTGCCCTTTACTCTCACAGGAGCAGTAGTGACTGTGGCCTTGATGGGACTGAGATTTCTTTCTGCCTCCTGGTTTCAGGATTTTGCTTCTGCTTGCACGGGCACAGGGAGATGTAGCTCCTGTGGTTTTCTGCACAGGATCCTGCTCATGCAAAGCACCAAAACGTTGGGGCCTGCTTGTGCAGACCACTGTGGTTGGGATCTTGACTCCTTCATCCAGGATTGATGCTGTTTACGATCCCAGAGCAGCTGTATCATTACTCATGTGGCTCTGCTGCAGTCATCTGAGCGATGACTCCATTTGTCACATGTGAACCTCCCCCAGCTGGGCCCCGTCAGGGCCTTGCATCTCTGCTGCTGGTGTCGGTGCAAAACTCATTTTCTTTTGGCCCGGTGTGACTGCACCAGCCCCCAAATCCAGCTCCAGTCCCTGGTAAAGATGTTAAACCTGTGATTCGGGAGGGCTGACTGCTAAGTTAGGTTCTGCAGGCTTTTAGGCTGTCAAAACAGGTTTTTAACCTATTATTTGTGCGTTATTAGACTCTTGGACACTTGTAGGCGTGCAAGCAACATGGGGCAGCTTGGCTGAGACTGATGATCCCTGCCTCTGCTCCGGAAAACGTGGAGGGAAGGCGGCCAGTGAGAAGCCTGCTCTCATGGTGAGTAGGAGCAGCTCCACAGTTGCTCTCCCAAGAGCACATCCAGCTTTGCTCATAAGCAGCACCGCAGGACGGCTCCCATCCCTCAGGGCTCACAGCCCCGCTGGCCAGAGGGCGAGCAAAGCGCTGCAGCCGTGAGTCCCGGGCCGGCGGCAGTAGGTGGCATCACGGAACCGGAGAGCGGAGGGAGAGCGGGGCTCAGAGCCGCCGATGGGAGCAGGGGAGGGCAGCTCTTCCGAGGGCCTTGCCACAACCCAATGCTCGGAGCGTTTTCATTCTGTGTTATATAGGGACTTCCTATAAAGTATTGCCTTGCCCAAACAACCCTACCCCCCCCCCCCCCCCCCCCCCAAAGTGGGCATATTTGCAGTGATACAAGCACAAAGCACAAAGAGTGGCAGGAGCTGCTCAAAAAATATTTTTATTAATATGTAATTTGAATCAGAGCATTGACTGAAAAATCTGGTTCTATGGAAGCAGAAACCAATACTTCCTGGGGGTATTTTGGTTGTAAATATTTAATGTCAGGATTTCTCTGGAGAAACAAAGTGTAAATGAGTGGGAAAATAGTGCTGAGTAGGGATAATAGGCTGCGCACAGAAAGCTTCAGACTAACCATCAAAACTAATTAAAGTAAGTTGTTACCACTGAACAGCGTGGTTATTAGTTGCTATCATGATAGGAGAAACATGTGAAACATTCTTTTGTCAGGAGAACAGTAGTTGGATGCAAATTGCATCACGCCTGGGAGTGCACTGTGTGGCTGTGCCTGGAGCTCTGCGCTGCCAGCATCCCCAGCTGGGAGCCAGCAGCAGCTGCTGTTGCTGCACCTGCCTTAAAGAAAAATGCTGCTTCTCGGCTGACTCATCGGTGGGGGTGCCATGCAGGTCCTGTCAGTTGGTGGGGTTCAGCGTTCTGTGGTTTGTACTTGAGACAAAGAATGCTTTTCTGAGGCTGGATTTTCCCAGCCTAGGAAATCAGGTAGCTGGTGCAGAGGCTCCAGTGCTGCTTGCTCTTGTGCTTTGGGAGCACCTGTGGGGCTGACCTAGCGGTAAGGGGAGCCTTGAAGCAGGTGAGCAGCACGCAGACTGTCCATGTGCTGTGGAGAAAGCTCAGCATTGATAACCCAGGTGGAAATGAGCTCCAAAGCTGCTGGCCAAGCTTTTCTGTGTCCAGATCTGTTCAGGTCAGTGTACTTCCCAGATGGACCTAGAAAGCTGGGTTTGTGCCCAGCTGCCCCTTAAGTGCTCCTTGTAGCAGTTGTGGTGGCCATCAAGCTGGGCAACCCATGGAGACATGAAGGAGACTGTTGTTCCCTCATATGCTGCTAAGCTGTCCCAGAGCTGCATGGGGAGGATCAGGGCTGACTCAAAATGCAATGTAAAAACCCTTACTCTAAGCTTAAGTGGTTACTGTATGTATCACTTAAATACATCAGCCTGCCACCCATTATAATACTGTAAGTATAGACTAATAACAGGGCGTTATTATACACATAGGTGAAGCTTTTCCAACTCTGATTCAGGCTTCTTGCTGTACTGAATATCACTCTGAGCTCTGCCATCCTGGCTCACCTGCTGTCAGATCCAACACTACCAACCCTATTCCTGTCTCAATGCACCATCTTGAGAAGAGCACCAGTGGAATATGGTGCAAATGGCTCATTTTCCCCTAAAAATGCTGTCTTAGAGCAGTTGCTGCTGTTGATGTCAGTGCACAATTATATAGGTTAGAATATGTTCTGTATTTGACTTATTCAGAAGACATGTAACAGAGTAACAATAGATGAGTAAGCATAAGGTTTTGGCAGTTAAAGATGTGGAAAGATTTGGCTTTAGGAACTGTTTAAAAGCAACTTAAGCTATCTCTTTAATGCCATGAAGTATCAGTTAATGCATTGGATGGGCTGTCATATGGGATGTCAGAACCATGATTTGGCAATTTCTCAGTCTTCACCGATCAGCAGGAAGATAGGCTCCTGGCATCTTTTCCGAGATAATTCACTGAAACTTCATTTCAGGCAGAGGCAGATAAAGTTTTCACTGATTAGACGAGGGGAACTTGAGAAACCAAATGGCAGGAACAATAAAAAGTGATGTGTGATGGTGGGGAAAATACTGAAAGTACTGAAAATACTGAAAGAAAATACTGCAGGAGAAGGAGATAGACTCAGGTGGGGATGGAGACAATCTGAAATAAGTTGGAAAAAAAATGGGCATGGTTTTTCATCCTTTCTTCCTATTTTGCTCTTTGCTGAACCACACATGGGTGAGACAAACTGACCTATCCTTGTACCAAAAGGTTATTTAATCACTGAAGCATAGAAAAGGCACTGAAATCAGAGCTCTGTTTTCATGCTGCCTGGTGTTGATGACAGTGGCTGGTGAGCCAGAGTGTAATGCTGCTCTCTGTGGCTGTTGCTTTCAGGGTGAACTTGGGCTTGCTGGATGTTGCCTCCTTGTCCCACCTCACCTGAGCTTTCTGCCTGCTGTGTAGTTCCCCTTTGTGAATGCATTACTAGGAATGAGACTCAGAGTGATGCTGCCCAGAGGAGGCCCAGGGGACATAGGTGTCACTTGGGAGTGTTTCCTCATCCTTGTGTTTTCTGAGAAGGAGATGCATGGAGAGAGCTTGCCAGAGGACAGTTCCATAACCCATTCTCTTCTGCACTGGCACCTCTGCTGCCTGTCTTTATTTCTAAACATTCCAGGCATCCACTAAGTAACACCAGTCAGTGGCCCATTTTATTTACTCAGGTAGGTAGTAATAGCACAAAAGGGAATGGTTTTAAGCTCAAGGAGGGATGGTTTGGATTAGATGTTAGGGGAAGTTCTTAGCTATGAGAGTGGTGAGGTGCTGGAACAGCTGCCCAGAGAGGCTGTGGATGCTCCTTTCCTGGAGGTGTTCGAGGCCAGGTTGGATGGGGCCCTGGGCAGCCTGGGCTGGTATTAAATGTGAAGGTTGGTAGCTCTGCATGTGGCAGGGGGTTTGGAGCTTGATGATCCTTTGGGTCCCTTCCAACCCAAGCCATGCATGGACAGTGAGTGTCTTGCAAGCTGCTGCTTTTAATGTATAAGCATTTATTAACAGAGCGAAGGGAAGCCCCACCTCTTTAGATCCCCTTAGGTGAAAAACCACCAAGAAAAGACCAAGACCAAAGACCAAGGAAACATACCTCCTCATCTCAGGCTTACCTGTGGACTGGAAGGTGTTCTAGCACACAGAAGATGAATGTAGTTCTTCCCAACCCGCTGACTAGTGGTGGATCTGGCCTGTGCTACTGAGACATGCTGTGCTGTCGTGTCCCTCCGTTCAAGGAGCTGATACTGAGGTCCCCAGGGACTTGCTGGAGGGTGGAACATCTGACAGCAGGTGGCACTTTACAGGACCATGCATTTGTCCCACGGCTGTCATGGCGATGCTTAGGAGAGACAAATAGTTCAGATCCCATGTGGAGCACTGGGCTCGGTGTCTGGCAGCAGCATTAGCCTCAGCAGGGTGTTGCACAGTATATGTGTCTGTGTTTTAGGGAAAAGAAAAGAAATAATGGTCTTGTCAAGGCCACTGTCTCAAAAAAATCTGGTCTTCCTTCACTTAGGTTGTGATGCACCGAAGTAGATAGTTCAGCAGGCACCTTGAGCTGCCCAGACACAGCCTGTGCTGCTGAAAGCCTCTCCAGTCTTATTTTATGCAAATGTTCCCCATTCTCTACATTAAGATATGCTGACCCATTTTCACCTCTGTTCCTTCTCAATAGTGTCTGTTTTCAGATCAGAGGGATAGGAAATGGGTGAAAAGACCTTGAGAAGTGTAAATGCTGCACTAAGGGCCTATCAGCCTGGTCTGAACTAGAACAAATGCTCTGTGCTTGACACAAGAGCTGGGTTGCACATTTTTCAGAGGCAGTAGTTCATTGAGAGGCTGCACCTAGTTCAGTTAGCTCATGATTGAAAGAGTAAAAAAAATCCAGCCCCAAAATTTTCTAACCTAACTCGGTTAGACCTTCCATTATTACAGTCTGCACCAATTTGCTAACTACTGTTCCGTGTTGCACAGTCCTGATTTTTCCTCACAGAAATATTCTTTACAGGGTGCTGCACTACATGGGATTTGATTATGCTTTTTGATATTTAGCTTGACCCTCTACCAGAAATCAGAAGCTTTGTTGCCCCAAGCCAGCTTATGCTGCATGCAATGATGCAGAAGTGTTCTGATGCTGCTGGGTTTGGTCCCGGCACAGAGTCAGCCTTAGGTGTCTGCATGCTTCCAGTTGTGAGGCTAGGTCAATAATTAGTGAACTGGCTTACATTTCTTTGTGGAAGTGCTTACCTGCTCTGGTTCTACAAATCTGGGGCCAGGTTTGATGCTTCAAGGGCTGCCCTGTGCTGCCATGAGATGCTCCTGGAGGAGCTGGTACAGCTTGCACCCTTACAATACCCAGCGGGGTGTTTTCTTCAGGTTTAACTCAGATAGATGTTTTATTCAGGGCTAGTAACAAGCACTGTATATACCCAATGTAACTACCAGGAGGGCGGTGAGGTAGGTAGGGAGGTTGGCAAAGAATCCTATTCAAGGGATTGTACTGGCAGAAGTTATAAAGGCTGATTTGGATAGCACGAAGTCATACATTAATGAAGGGCATGATGTTGCACAGTCCATGATGATGGATTTTCTTGGTGGAGGAAGAGGATTGCCAGGGTGGCTTGGGGTGCCTCACCCAAAGGGACAGAGTGGGCTGAACAGCACTGAGTGCTGCTGTGGCTCTTGGGTGCCTGAGCCTGGTCATATCAGCCCACTGCAGCAGCTGCTGCCTTGGGCACACAGCACTGGGACTTGGGTTGCCCCAGCCATGGAGTGGGAACAGAAGGGAGTTGATGTGCTGGAGGGGGAGTAGGGGCTTATGTCAGAGGAGAAGGTAAATTTGTTTCCTGAATTTTGGAAAATGAGGTCTTAAAGAATTTCTGTTAACTACAGGAAGTGAAATGTGGGGTTGTGCCAGGTTAAGGAGAGATTCCTCTGTGCAGAGGCCACAGCTTCAGCTCTGCAGCTTTAGCTGAGGGAACAGGACTGCTCAGAGCAGCTTGGGTATTCTGTGCGCTGCTGCCTCGTGCCGGGTTGATAAGGCAGAGGCGACTGATAAAGAACTGTGCTGACAAGTGAGCAAATGCTATCAGCAGCTGAGTACTGCAAGGTGGGAAATGGGAATGGTGCTGTTGTATCTCCAGATCTGGTACAGAACGGTAGTTAGAAGCAAATCCTCCGAATGCCTCCAAGCCCATCTTCCTGATCCCTGTGTTCACATTGCTTGGCTTCTGGGAAAAGGGGACTCCTGTCTGCACTGCTCTGAGCTGTTGTCCTGCAGGCAGATGTGACAAAGGCAGTAGGTGATGGCTCTGGGAATTTTGATCTACATCGAAGGAACTATGGAGTTCTGGTGCTGACAGCCTTGGCCAAGCTGAGAGGTGTGTGGACTGACGTGGGCCTGCTGAATGCATGCTCTGCCCACTCCTCTCTCCTAAATCCTGTGCTCTCTGTGCCTTGGATCCAAGCAGTCACTGCATGTGCTGCTGGGGGCTTGATGGGGTTAATGCTGGGCATGCTTATGGCTCAGCTCTGTGAGGAGTGCTGCTGGTGCTGTCAGGCTAGGGGCTGAGGCTGTCTCCACTGTGCTGCTGAGCCTTCCCTTCCATCTTCCTTATTCACTTTGTGGCACCAGATCACAGAGGGATGAGGAAAGCTGAGTTCTTTGTGCAAGTGGGCCACCTGAAGTGCTTAAGTCTTGTTTAGAAGACTGACCTTTAGACAGCAGGGCTGAGCTTTATTCAAAGAGCTGGAGCTATTCTGACAGTTGGCTTCCCAGGGCACTGGAGACATGAAACCAACGTGTGCTGCTAATTGCAGATGCTCATCTTGCAATAGGATCCAATGCCTTTTAAGGGATTGAGCCACCGCACTGCCTTCAGTGCAGGCAGGGTGTCACAGGTAGTAGCATGGAGATACAGTTAAGCAGATTTGGGTCCTTATTGCTTAGTAAAGCATGCTGGGTGGCTGGTACTGCTAGTTACAGGGTTGTTCTCTTCGTTTTTGCTACAGAAAGAGCACCGCACAAACACGATGGGCTCCTGGTGCTGTGATGTGGGTGCGACCTGTGGTCAGCCCTGTGCTGCCTGGCGTTGTGACTCCTGGGGGAGGTGGAGGGGTTGTGGTGCAGCGTGGGAGAGCAATGTGCACCTGCTGGAGGAGGAGGAGAAAATGGGGAGCCCCAAAATGCTGGAGTGTTAATGCTGCTTTTGTCTCTTTGGGTTTGCTGAGCCCAGGCATAAATATAAGGCAAATGTAAATTCTTATGTACCAGTAATGTCTTGTTTTCCCTATCTCTTCCCAAAGTCACCCTGCTATACTGTGAACCCCCCAACATATTGTTAATTAGCAATGGATCGGTGTGCCTCTGATTAAAATCCTTCCTACGTCATGGCTTTTAACTAACTACATGTGTGCATGGGTTTGTGCCAGCTTTGGTTTTAAACCTTTGAAGAATCTCTAATCTGCACAGCACAGACCAGACAATTATTTTTCTTTATAAACAGTAAATATCTATCAAGCATTTTGTTGCAGATAAGGGTGCTCCTTGATGAGCTCAGTATTTTTCTCCATACTTTGCTGGGGTAGAAAATACCTGAGATATACTTCCATCAGCTTAGTACTGTGTGTGGGAGAGAAAAGGTGATAGAAGTGCAGCTGTTTAAGGCTGTTCTTTAGGCAGAACACATCCAGGCCGGAGCTTCACAGCGAGTTCACATCAGAATAACTGATCTGGAGAGGTCAGATGCTGTACATAGATTTCCCTGTTAATGTGTATAAAAAATACAGAACATCTGTGGAAAGAAAGAATGCTGTGAGGGGACCAAACACTTGCTGCTTTATCTAACTAATTATAATCTTAGAGGAGGAGCAATTTTTCATATTGCTTTTGCATTTTGGGAAAGGTATTAATTTTTCTGCATGGAGGGAACAGAGCTGAGAGTGAAGTAAACTCACACCTGTCCCAGATGAAGGCGACCACCTGATGGTTTGTCACACTTTAAGCAATCCTTAAACTCTAGAAGATTCTGAAGATTTGACTCCATACCTGCTTTTTTTAGAATGTTATTTCTTAACTATAAAAGCAAGTTCTGTTCTTTCACATTTCTGGTGCAAGCAGGCTGTCCTCATTACCACAGAGTTGTTCTTATCTCCCTTTTGGAAAGGTTTTGCCATAGCTAAGCATTAGCTGGGGAGTGACTTCATGCAGCTATAAAGCATGAAATTTCAGATGTAACCTGGGCAAAGGAGCAGTGCTGACCTGTGGGAAGGCATTTTTAAATCATTTGTGTATGTTCTCGCTTTGTAAAGCATAATACTGAGAAGTAATAGCCTAGCAAATCTCCTGAGGCTCTGGTGATGCTTCCCAAAACTGGTGCTCGGTTCCTTTATAAAGATATGTTAAATGCATCTTCCTAACAAGCTTTACTTGGCATTGTTCTTCCTTTTCTTTTCTGGCTGTACCATCACACACGAAACAGCAGTCAGTGTCTGTCTGACCTACTTAGGTAAAGCTAGAGCCAAGAAAATGCATTGTCATCTGTTAAATAACTGTAAGGGAGGAGGAGTAACATTCACACTCTTCTACATGCCTCAAAACTAATGGCACTAATATGCTTTTCTGCAGTTCTGCCACAGGACAGTATTTCTGTTCCTTACAAGGATGTCAGTCAAAGCACTTTGCTGCAATAAACAATAGCTCTAATTATCTTGACAGCTGGTGGCAAGTGGTAGGAGGCTTAAAACTTTCCCAGAGGAATAGGGAAGCAAACGGAGCTAATAGTCCCCTGTTGTACTGCCTTGATGAATGAAGAGCTGACACGGTGCATCAGTTGGTGGTCCGAGGGCATAGAAGGAACAGTGGCACTGGGACTTGCTGGGATGTCACCAAAGGTCCTTCCTGAACTGGCTTTCTGGGCCAGCTAATTTGTTGCCTGCAGCAGTGGAGAGCAGCACAAAGCAGTTGTCTGCTACCTGCCCTGCTTTCCAGGTGCGCTGCCTGCTGTGCTCGTTCCAGCTCAAGGTAGTCCAAAAGGAGCTTCAGTGCAGTGCTTGACTCTTTCTTACGCCTGAGCCATGCACAGCGTTCCCCTGGCTGTTAGGTAAAAAGGTTAAAATGCCATGCTTGCAGTATCACCTGAATGCTGCTGCTTAGCCTTCCTCATCAGTGCAAAGTTTCCCTGATCACTTGCAGATGTTAACGCCACGTGTAACAAAGAACTGGGACCCGGTGCTGGGATGTTCTGTAATCTTTTGTGTTCTGTGTGGAGACCCACATAAAACATCACATCGCCCCCAGAAGTGAAGTCATCCTCTGCAGTGGTCAGCTGAGGAAGCTGGGAAGACACATCGACCAAGGTGACTTTAGTAAGCTTAAAATGGGTCTGAAAATGCTTTTAAGGTCCTGGAAAGACTTATGTCATCTTGCTGGGGCACTGGGGGCTGTGCAGGGGAGAAAGCTATATGGAAAGGCAAAATGGAAACTAAAATGGTGAAGAGTTACTATTTTGCTGTTACTGATTATTTTTAAGTGTTTTGGGGTTTGCAGAGATCCGGGCTTTTCATTTGATTATAGCATGGAGCAGGTAGTTAATCACACAAATGAGGTCCTTGTGATGCTTTTAAATAAACAGTACATACAATTTAATGTTTGTGGCTTATAAGCACTACAGGCTTTGTTACTGTCTTTAGACCATGGATGTGTGGTTTATAGATTGGTGGTCAGTGGTGCTCTTAACTGAATGCGGACTTGTGCAAATGAAATCTGGATGCTGTTCTCCTCAGGAACAAACTGTTCTGATGACATTCTGTCTTTTCCAAAGCCCTAGAAAAGTCCGAGTCTACATCTAAAGGCATTCTTGGGCACCCAGGACTCTGATAACTAGATAGTTTCTGAGCATGTATTTTTGAGGAAGAAGATTTTTCTATAGCCTTTACATCCAAATGATCACAGTTGAGTCTCTGGTAGAAGACAATAACATGAAGTTTAAGATATGTGTGGGTAAAATATAGATATGTAGCTGCATTTGGTGTATTGCATGAAATATACACAGCCTGAGCATCTTGAATGTGATTACTAGAGCTGGGTGACCAAGGAGAAATGGAGAAATGGGCAGAGGGGCAGTGGGTAAATCAGCAGGTGGCATCTGCAGGGTTTCCACTCCTGTGGGTTGGTGATCTTCAAAGCTGAGTGCATCAGCAGTGCCCATGTTGTGTATCTATGGCCTCCTGCCTCCTCCCATTCCCTCCTTTCTCCAGCACACTTTTAGATCAGCAGCAGGAACTCATGCAAAGAGGCTAAAACATCTTTTGCCAGAGACTTGCTTCCTCCATTTGACTTGTCCAAACTTAGCTACTCTGCAGCTTTTTACTTACTCTTCTCCCCTGGCATTCAATTTAGTTCCTAGCTTACTCACTGAAGAGGTGGACTTTGGTTGCTCTGGGCAACTGGAGTCAGTGTATTCCAAGAACTGATTTTATTTCATTATTTACTGTCCCAGACTTGCCATAGTCCTGTGTAGGACCATCTTCATGGGAAGACAGTTTTGGCTGCACCAACCCTGTGACTTCTCAAGCAGTCTGTCAGCATGAAAGGAAGAACTTCTGGAGCTGAATACATGATGAAAGATCAGGTCTGATGCTTCACCCTCTGTGGATCCTTGCTCTGCTGAGAACAGAAGGGGCACCTGTATTGATGTGTCTTATTCTGCTCCGTGCTGAAAGAGCATTGCAGCCCCTCTTTAGTCTGCTGTTACTGTTGGCCTTCTGGCTTTGGATGGCGAAGGACTCCTTGGTAAGCCAGTCTCTTGCTAATTTTTCTTTGCTTAAAGTCTATGATACTGCTCTCTGCCTTTAGCTTAGCTGAAACTTTAGATGCTGGTGGGAGGTGTGTGTATGGCACTCTTAGCTTTGTGAGCAGCTCTGTGAGTAGGGGAGATGTCACTGGAGGCGTTCGGCTGGAGAACTGGGTACACTGACAGTAATTCCCCGAGCAAATAACAGGCAGCTGCCGCAGAGGTCTCACAAATCAGACATGTCTCTTCTCCTTCCTTCCCCCTCAGGCCTTTTTGCAGTAGTTTGCAATTTATAGCAAGGAGTCTTTCACCTTGTGCCTCGTGAGGATGTCTTTGCTGGGACGGATGGTCTGCTGTGCACTTTGGCACAAAACTGCTTTTACTGTTTGAAAAAGGCTGTGAGTATGGGGAGATATTCCAGCAAATGGTCAGTTTTTCTTGGAGAAATGGGAACTAGCAAATGAGGCAATAAAATATTTTTCCTACCAGCACCAGAAAGCAAAATGGAGTAAAAAAAAAAAAAGGGGTGGCACAGACAAGTAGGAAAGAAAATTAAAAACCAATGAAAACCCAGCCTCTTCCTAATGCTTTTATCAAAGGTAATGGTGAAATGTTGCATGGGGCAGATGTCTAAGCCCTGCTGTGCTGGGGACAAGCAGCAGGTGATGAGGGCTGTGTGGGGCAGGTCCCAGTGCCCTTGGACTGCTGGTGACAGATGTGTAACCATGGGTGGGGGTCAGAAAATCCTCTGCTGTGTGGAGCAAATCTGTGTACTGCCCTGGTTGCAAGGCTAGACTTTAATCAGAGATAACAGCTTGTGTCCTGTTCCCAGTCTTGAAGTCACCCTAGTCCCAGTTCTTGGCTTTTACCTTTCTCTTGGAGGCAAACATGGCAAGAGGAATAAAATTTACAGCCCACAGACTTACTGCCAAGGACCTTCCACCTCTTGGGTTTTATTTCTTCCCATTTGTTCTCCTTGCAGCCTTAGCCACTTGCTGCTGCCAGTAAAATGTATGCTGTCAGTGTCTAACTGTGCCAGGTGCAGCATTTGATTTCCAAAATAATTTTGAAAAGTTACTTTTTTTTATTCTCCATTAAAGAAAACTTTCCTTAGTAAGGAGGCATAATAGATCAGGATTTGAGTATGACACAATAGCAACCTCTGTGTTGCTGTTGTACCGTTACAGGAAAGCGAGTTTCTCCCAGGTGACCTCCTTGTGCCTGAGCATCGCATCAGTGTGTCCTCTTGTGAATCACAGAATGGCCTGGGTTGGAAGGGACCTCAAGGATCACGAATCTCCAACCCCCTGCCACAAGCAGGGCCACCAACCTCCCCATTTCACAGCAGCCCAGGCTGCCCAGGGCCCCATCCAACCTGGCCTTGACCACCTCCAGGGATGGACGGGGCATCACAGCCTCTCTTGGCAGCTGTTCCAGCACCTCACCACTCTCATAGTGAGCTACCTTTCACTGACCACGGGTCGCCCTCTCTGAGCTATGGATTTGAGATGAGCCTTTAGCACTCAGCCGCACTGTTTTAGGGAGAGATTTATTTTCCTTGCTTTGCTGACTCTGCCTGGTCCTTTGGGTGAGCTCACAGATGGGATGGACAATATTGCCCTAGACTTGCCAGCTGAAAAGCTCTTCTGGGCTGTGAGATGGGCTCTGAAAATCTAAATGTGCATCACCCTGACCGACACCTAGCAAACTGATGTAACATGCTGGCTGGGTGATGTCAAACAAAGATTAAAAACCTGAAGACCTGAGGAACACAATGACAAAAAGACTTCTTTTTGTCTTTTTTCCAAACCACTTTTTTTGTTCCAAACCACTTGCAAGTGTGTGACTATTTCACATACTGTAAGTATTACATGAGTAAATCTGAAACAACTGCTAGAGCATTAAGACATCTTTAAGGATTCCCCCCTCCTCAATTGTTATCAAACAGAACTCTTCCATCAAAGCAGTCCTCTCTGATCTGACTGAAAGTCGGAGAAATGCCCCCAGAGAAAGAATTGCAAATCAGGGCCATGTGGCTAAATTAGCTTCCTGAGCAGGATCACGGGATTACTTCTCATTTGGAAAGCATGACTTTGGTTATTCTGTTATTTATTTGTTTTTACAAGATGAGCCCCTGTCCCCCACCCCCTGCTCTTTTATTTAATAACAAGGGTGCTGGTATAAGCAGAGCTGACCTGCTGATGAAAACTAATGAGTGAAATTACTGCATTAATGAAGAAACTGCTACTAGAAAGTAGTGAAAAGTACTTTAATCATAATTAATAGGACAAAATTAAAAATGACCATTAACTTTCCTCTGGTGATTTAATGAAGTTTACTACTAGTAACCTAGTAAACTACATGTCTGCATGCTTCAAAGTACCATGTCAGAGCAGCCAGGAGAACACAGCAGTTCTGATAACTTCTACAATGGCACATTCATGAACTTTAATCTCTGAGGACTGATGATTAGCTTGTTCTATCCAGTATTAATAACCACTCCTAGAAGTGAAGTGGGTTGAGATGTATGCAGGTGCAGCACATTATGCAAGATACAGTTAATGGTGTGATGGGGCAGATGCTACAGCTGTTTTACCAGCTATTTCTTCTACTGTCAGCCAGTGTGTTTTGCATTAAAAGTGCAAACCTTCTGAGACTCCATTTATCATCCCTTCAGAGCACCACAGATCTCCAACAAAATACAGGCCAGAGAATGCTGTCAAGTGTTTTTTTTTTCTTTTTAGCTCGAGCTACAGGCTAGTTTCCAGAAATATTTGATGGCAGGACACTGTCACTGCCTGCAGAGGGTGGGTGGCAACAGCATGGCCCCATATGGCTTGCCGTGGTTGCTTTCTCCCAGTACTCATCTCCCCAGACCCAGGCAGAGCCATCTCATGTGAACAGATGGAAGCTGCTTCTCCCAAGGTGCCTGTCTAGTGTTTAAGCTTCCTTCAAGATGTGCCTACAAAGCAAGAGGAGTGTGAGCGATACACCCAAGGCTGGTAGGTGGCCTAGAAGCTGGCTCTGTAATGCTGTGTGTTGTAATGACCAAGTTCTACAAGGCAATTTGAGGATGGATGTGAAGTCTGTGGGCAAAGCTGATGGGTTGGCAGGGAAAAGCACCTAGAAGGCGGCAGATTTGGCTTCCAAGGGCTCTGCTCCAAAGCTCTGATGATGCATAGCTAGGCTGACTGATGTTTGTGACAATGAAGTGACAAAATAAGATGCCAGCTGCATCACAGTGCAAACAGTGCTCTCCTTTTCTGCCACAGAATTTATTCCCAAATTCAACAGATATGCGAGAACTGAGACTCGGTGAAATCCTGTCACATTTTACCTCTTCTGAACTTCCTAACCTTGGGCAGCCTGTATGTAGTGGGGAGGTTGGGATTACAAAGCAATTTTGGGATGTGGTTGGGTTTACAGCAATCTGGAAGCAGTGCTGTCTTTGTCCCTGTCTCCTGCATGGGCTTTGGACCTTTGTTGTAGCTGGATTTCTGGACTTGTCTCCTTTCACTTCTGGATGGAGCCTGAACCCTGCTCATCCCTTGCCTTCTCTGGATTGCTAATAGATGCTGATACCAACATCTGGTTCTACCCACTGTTTGGACCCCGTGGTGGTGGCACTGCTTGCTCCTTAGCATTGAGAAAGATAAATTCCAAAAGTTGGGGAGTTGGTCAGCTAGCAAGAGGTGATTCTGAAATTGCAGTAGTTTTAGCTGTTTTGTGCTCTTAGCAGTGCTGAATTGAAACTCTTTCACTGGAGACTGGGTGAGAGGAAGCAAATAAGTCAGAGGTGTCCAACCTTGGCCACAGTGAGTGGTGAGGGTTTGCCTTGAGCCACATATAACATATGTAATATAGCTTGTCTATATAAGTAACAAAACTTTTTTTAAATTTATGTAAGTTGTTGAAACGTTAAAAAAAAATGAGAGCAAAAAACCATAAAACTAGTGGGATATTTGACTTTGTTTTTGTGAAACTAAAACACAATTCTGGTTCATTGGCAGAGGTTGCAGCTCTTAGTGAGTTCTCAAGGTGCTCATTGGAGACTTCTGATGACATTTTACTCTTCCTTTACATCACCCTTAACCACAGTCACTCACAAATGTACGTACTGCCAAAAAGCGATGACATGAACAGGGTGTCAATGTGAAGTGAGGGATATCAACATTTTGATGTTTTGATGTTCAAATCTTGAAACCTACTCTCAAATTCATTCATCAAAACAGAAGGGAGGGCTGCATATTTTTCACCATTCACATGTCTGTTCAGCCACTGTATCCAAATGCATGCAATTATTTCCTGTAACTTGAGATAACCATAATTTAAGTTTCATTTTAAATGCTGTTATGGTATGAAATATAGCACAGATAAGTTGATTTTCACCTTGAAGACATATGTCTAACTCATTAAACTGAGTGGTTAAGTCCACCAAAAAATGCCAAATACATGGGCCGTTTTTACTCTTCATGTTCTGGCACAAATTTTTGATTCCACAATTTTGATATTTTGATATTTTGATATTTTGATTCCACAAATGACTAGATTTCATGTAGCAAATCCTAAAATATTTTTTGCATTTTACCCTGACTTAGCCACCCTCCTTCAGAAAATATTATCAGCACCCATACTTTTAAGGTATGGAATTGGTGATGATTCAGTCCTTTGGACTTGATGCTTTTATGATTATTTGCACAAGATTATACATTTTAAAGCATTTGCATCAATTTTCTTGATAAAGGATGCAGTGATATTTCATCAAATGTGAGTTGCTGGTCACAACTGAATCTTGTATTAATTTTCTTGCTGGGCACCATCACTAGCTGTACCAGATATGTTGACAGAAGTTAAAGAAAATCACTTTGACTTAGTTTTTACAGCTTCATGTAAATTGAGTTGTGTCTTTTAATGGCACCAAAGCAGCCCTTTCTTCAATGGTGTTATGTTCATTTTCGTATTCACCTCTAGTGAAAACAGCAAATTGAGTCATAGCAGTACCTTCATCTATCACCAAAGCTTAAAATTTGAAATTAGCAGCTCTACCCTCCAAATTTCTTTTGATAGATGTTCCTGTTTATTCACTTCACCTGGCTACAGGCTGGTGAGACAAAACAATGTTAGAAAACTGTGGGTTTTAATCAGGACAAACTGTATCTGCCATGCTTTCCATCCATTGCTCAATAAACTCACCATCAGTCAGTGGGTGTGATGTTTTTGCTATCAGATTTGCTACTGCATAACAAGCTTCAATATTAGAGTCCATCTAAGGTGTAACTTTAGAAAATAAAATTGTTAAAAGAAGACATTTTCTTCAGTTCTGCTATTTCTCTTTACAAAACATTCCTTGGCATGCACTGAATTTGCAGCACGTGTTTGCATATAACAACTTTTCATCTTTGAAAATGGACAGAATTTCCTTGCAAATTAAGCACAGTGCCATGTTATTTGTCCTGCCAAAGAAGTACTCCTTTGTCCATTTTTTATTGAACGCCCGTCCTTAATCAGTTTTTCTTTTTTGGATTCTATTTTCTTTGGAGATAGTACTAGGATGGCTGAAATGCTATTGGCAATTGCTGGACTGGAAGAGGATCTTAGAAATTGGAAGGCAGGACACCCTGTGCTGCACTGGAAGGGTTTACAGAGGAGGGGGATGTTGTCTTATTTAACTGAGGTGTGATAACTACTCTCCCAAAATGTGAGCCTATCTAAATAGCTTTGGGGATTGTAGAAATACTCTGTTGACTTCAGTGGGCTGTCTCTTGTGTGGAAAATATCTTCTTATGCGTGTTGTGATTCCAAGTATGTCCACCGTCCAAACAAAACTGGTGCATGGAGTGGTAAGCTGGTAAACTGGTTACGGAGGGTAAGAGATCAGATGTCTTGTCCAGTGTGTGTAACTTCTCATTAAGCTACTGGTCTTTCTTAATGAGGCCGTTCTTATCTACGTGGGGAGATGGCTGTGAGAGAAATGGCACCAAGTGGTTGTTTTCTCAGGTTTCACTGATCCACAGGTGAACACAGTCTCTGGAAGCATTGCTGGGAATAGCTGAATCTGTTTCTGGATTTACAGGAGTAGCTTTAAAAATAGCAGCAAATTCAGGCAATTCTTTACCTCTCCAGTCTCCTACACACAAGCTTCTTTTGTGTTTGCAGTGCTTCTGTGTTCTTGGAATGTTCTGAGAAGCAGTGATAGAGATGCAGCAAACCGTAATGAATCAGTACAAGTTGCTAGGAAGTGAGCTTTTAGTTTGCAAATGCAAATATTCTTCTTGAGATGGTGATTCTATGTTGTTCTCATCCAGTTATGGATTAAACTGTTATTGAGTTACTTGTTAAGTCCAAACCATGCACAAAAGATTTGGATTTCAAATCTTGAACCCTTACCAGGCAAAGCTCATAAATAAATTGCAGATCAGGAGTTAGTCACCAAAATCATTGTGATTAATTTAAAATAACAAATTAGGTATGAAAGGGAACAAATCTGCTCACAGATTATTGAAGAAAATGGTCTAAATATTATTCATCAAGCTTGATCAACCTTCATTCTTGAGTAGTGTTGTGTCATCGCCAGCAGGTGGTGGGACACGACACAGCATACCGTAATTAGTAATAGCCACGTGTTTTTGATCATAGTTCATCCATGTGATTTACTTCCAGATGGTTTTTGAAAATACAATCAAGGTAAAAAACAACTTCCTGGATCAGAATTTGCTTGGATGTCTTTTTTTAGATCAGTGTTACCATGGGTATGTGTTATTAACATCATCTTACTAAATGCCTACATACATTTTGTTTAGAGCAGATGATCACTACATTGTTTTGCCAAACTTAGGGCAAAACCTCAAAAGTTATCAAAAGCTAATAATAGAGAAAATGATTGACTTCACAAAAAATAATTAAGTGCTATCCACATGGTCAGCATGTATGCACAGCCTTCTTCCCATGAAGAATCTATAGGTAGCATGACACTGAATTGGAAACAGCAGGAACCAGGCTTCAGGTGGGCACACCCTCCCTTAAAGAAGTAATGCTTATTCATAACATGAATTATGTTTGCTGGATCACAGTGCTCTCTTGTATGTCTGTAGCCTTTGCTAACACAATTTTCCTTTCAAACAGCCTGCAGTTCCATCAGACAGCTCTGAAGTTGCCTCTGAATCTCTTGACCTGGCATACTTGGACATCTTTTGCAGCAGAAGTGCTCCAAGAAATCTCCAAGTCATTTCTTCTTTCCCTTTTCATCCTCACAAGCAAGACTAAACTTGTTTGCATATATTAGTAGTGTGGTCTGTGGCTGACAACACTATAGATGTGCAGAATTTAGTTCCGGTCCTACATGAAGAACTGAGGAACCCAAAGTTTAGACATCAGCTAAATTTAAGATAGCTGTCTACGCTCCAATAGCCACCGAGAGAAATGCCTCCAGGTTTGTTATATCCCAAGAGAACTAGCTGAATGATGGCAGCTCTTTGTTCAGACTGTAACTACTTACCAAATAGAGTAATAGATCCCTACTTAGATTTCAAGGTGATCGAATCGGTGACTAGTTGGTGTCCAGACATTAGCTTCTAAGGAACCTGGCCATATTCTACAGCAGCAAACATTGAGTTTATGTGAGAACCTAATAAATTGGACAGAGTGTAGGGAGGGGACTGGGGGAGGAGGGGGTTGAATCTTGTGTTATTTACGTTTACTCAGTTTCCCTGGGCCAGCCAGCAAAGCTGAAGAAATCTTCTGTCTGGAGATTTGGGTGTTTGTCATGGAATGCTTGTTACTGGGTGACAAGTCTCTTGGTGCAGCTGAGGACTATCATGTCTGTAACAGTGGCAGTAAAGACATGCCAGGAAACATTTTAGGTAGTTAGGACTCCTCAAACTATGTCCTTGAAAGCAGGCTGCTCATTAATCTTACTTGATGGTCAGAGCTCAGTGTTTTCAGAGTGACTGTGCAATTTATTTCAATGGCTGTCGGTTTTGTTGGTGTGGAAATCTCTAAGATTGAAGTGGACTCCTAGAGTGTGAAAAGTTTCTGAATTTGCTATTGATGTGTTTTTGTCAGGTAGAACCATTTCAGAAAGACACATATCTTGATATATTTAACTTAGCCTTCTTTTCCTGTACCAAGTCACTGCAGCTACATGGGATGTGGGATCTCCTACTTGGTAGTGTGCTGGAAGCTGCATCAGGTTGGCTTCTGGTGCTGACCTCCTCATCTGTGCTGAGAGCCATTTGATGGTCAGTCCAGGTCCATGCAGCACCCAGCTGTCCCTTCCCAGGTGGTTCATTTGTTGGAGTAAAATCAAAGTACTCTGAAATCATTGTCTACAAGGAGTTATATAGTGCTGTGGAGGTGATGCTGTGAGCACCTTCTCCTGGAGAAGGATCATTATGCAGGAAGAAACAATGTGTGACCAAAATGCAGTTGCATTTGGAGTGAACTTAGTGAGACAAAAATACCGTACTTATCTGGACTAAGTTGCAAGAGGAATCCAAGTAGTATTTGATCACTCACTGTGAAACTTGTATGGGTTGTGGAAGCCGGCATCTTTAGTCAGTGGAGGAAGAGCAGGTTCTGGTTCAGTGCTAAGATGGTACCCTTGGCAGAGGGCCACTCTGCTGCCATTGCTCAGTTCCAAGCAGGAAAGAGCTGTGCTGATAGACACATGGCTTCACAGCCCTTTGGGGTTGTCTTTCTGCCCAAAACTCCCAGAAAAGAGATCAAGTTGTGAATGTGTTCTACAAGTGAACTCAGTGAAGTTTTTTCACTGGGGTTCTGCTATCTTAAACTTAGGACAGGAAAAGAGAAAACAAAAATTAACCCATGGAAGAGATTATGATGCAAGAAATGTAGCTTCTTGCAGAATGAATGCATGGCTTCCTTTCTTCTCACTTCTGAGTGCCTAGCTTGAGTCCAAGTGCCCCAGTTCACTGAGTGGGGGCCTAGGACTTTGCAATCACCCGGCCTTCTGTAAGGCAAATATGCAACCATAGTAAAGGCAAAAAATTCAAATGGAATTGGGTTCCTTCTGACGTTATTAGCAGTGGCTACACTGAAGTAGCTGGCTTCAGGACTAGCAGCATTTTGTGTGGGTGAAATAAGCTTGTAGGACCCATGCCTTAGCACCTTCTGAATATACTGCGTTAGGCCAGATTCTTGAACACCATTCATTTGCACTTAAGTCTGAATCGTGTTCTTTGTAAAAGACAAACTACCAAGTACTGAGGTGCGTATGTAAGTACTTTTCTGAATTGAGCTGACTCTGTTGAATTAAAGCCAATAAAAAAGTGGCAAAAGTCCTTCTCTGCACTGCATAGGCTCTATTGTTTCTTTTCATCAACAATTTTAGGGTGAATCTTCCAACCAAAGCCACTCTGACAGGACAGAGTCATGGCTTATGCTGACTGGACAAATCCATAAGATTTTCAAGAGATGGGTGGATACTACATGGGGCTTACAACAGTATGTGTTTCACTGAAATGTTTTCTAGGATGAGAGGAATCTGTAAAATATGGTGGTTGTTTCCAGAGCTATTTAGTTGCCCAACTAACTTCCTTCACAGGAAGGAAAGCCTGAGATAGCATAGGTGGGCAAAGAGGTCACAAGCACTGCTCAGCATTTTCTTTCTCATGTAAAACTGGCTTGTTTCCATCTCTTTGAAACCTTTGGGGCAGGCTGATGCAGGTAAGTGCACACTGAGGTTAGAATGGACAGAGCAGTGGTGTGAGGCTGGGCTGGCCTCTGGGCAGCAGGTGGGCAGCAGCATGATGGGAGCAGGATGGTTGGTGGGGCTGCTGCTTCTGGCAGGGTGTTCATTACAGCTCACTTGGTAGGCATAGAGCATCTCTGAGAAGCTTTAATTATCAGTTTTCCTTCTAAAGCATGTACCACAAAATACTGCTTAAGAGCCTCTTTCATGCTGCTGAAGGCTCTTGATGGGATCCTCTGGCTATCACTGTGAAGAAATAATAAGCCTAGAAGCATTCACCTCTAGAAATGTATTTTCCAGTGCATGACCTGTGGTGATTGATAATACATGTGCCAAGTGAATGAATTCTTCTTTACCAGCCTCAGCAATCTTGATGCCAACTGTATTTGTTATTCAGGAGCAGTTGACACTGAGCAGTGCTCTTATCTCATTTCTTGGCAAAGGGGAAGAACGAATGCATCCGTCACCTTCACAGGTGGCAAATGCTTGGACTCAGAGCACAAAACCAGAGGAAGTTGCCATCCTTTGCCCGGGTGGACCATCCAGCATGGCACAGAGTCCAGGCATTTTTCCTCTGGGGAGGAGAAGGGAGGGAAAAATGCTAATCACTGCTACACCCAGAAATGTGGATTTCCTCCTCCATCATCCTTTGCCCATACCAGGTGAGTTGTGATGCATCAGTGTGCTGGGGCAGCGCATCACATTGCTTTTCTGTGAACTGCTGAACATGAAAGAAATCTGTGTGAAGAACTGAGTCGCAGAGTGGCCCTTGGAAGTTTGAAAGGCATTGTGTTGAAGTGCTAAAAAGTGCTTAAGTGTCAGCTCCTTGGGAAGCTGTGACAGGAATACTGCGTTTGGAGAAAATTGAATGTGTTGCTGTACAGCTGATTTCCTTACTGCCAATGTCCCATTCTTAGGAGGGAGGTGTGGTGCTGGTTTAAGCAGAAAACTTTTGCAAAGTTTGCTGTACCAACTTTGACAAAGGGTGGAGGCCGTCCCCACACAGTCACCTTCATCTGCTGATGCAGCAGGTTCACTCCCAGACCATCCTTCTGGGCCTTGAGGTTGGGCTGTGATTGTTTTGCCAGAGGTTAAAAGGTTAAGTGTGGTGGTAGGTGCTGCTGTGCTGCTGTACATACAGTTGGTGCAACAACAGCTTTTTGGTCTGAGAAAGACTCCACCTTGGCAGATGCACAATGCTGAATGCAAAAAGGAGAGGTGATATAAAGCTAAAACTGTTCATGTGGTATGCCTCAATCCCCAGGGAACAGACTCTGCAAAAACAGTGCTGAGCAGCACGAAGAACTAACAGCCTGTGTGCGAACAGAATAATGTGTAACGAGACAGCTAGACAGACAGAGGCACAACCAGCGTGGCAAAAGACAAGCTAGGATGCCAAAGGCAAATATTTTGCAGGGCACTAACTCAGTACGGGGAGTGCTGGGATACAGTCTGTGCCTAAGAACAAACAGGGGTCTGTGATACCTGCTAGTTTGAAACTGGGCAGGCAGAGATGTGGACAGAGGAGAACAAACCTATTGGTTTGCTGCCCCAAGGCAGGTATGTTCTTAGTATTGACTACATTCAAAAGCATTGCATTGTCCTTGCAGGTTTCTGATGCAGCTTGAACCCAGCTTTGCTGCTCATGCAGGAGCTTGTGCAGCGTGGATTTGGCTAGGCACTGGTAAGTATGAAGGGGAAGCAGCCCAAACACTTGATTTGCTGTGCTGATGCCCAGGTTGGGACAGGGCTTGTCCTCGGTGCTGCCAAGTGCTGTGCTTCTGGCTGTACCATGGCTGGGCCTGCCATCTTAAGGGGCATCCTGCATAGCTGTAAACAGAGAAGGACCTAGCGCTGCCCTGCAGTATACCAGCACTCAGCACATGGGCAGGTTTGGCCTAAAATGAGTTGGTTTTACATGAGGTGAGGAATGGCTTTGGGCTGGGGACACAACCAGGTGACAGTACAGGGCCGAGGGTGTGAGCGCACCTCTATCTCCATGTGTACCTACAGCAAAGCCGGGCAGAGCTGGGGGTGCAGCCAAATACTGCTGTTCTCTTCCGAGTGTCCATTTTAAGATTACCTTTTGCAAATGGAAAGTAAAAACTAATATAAGGACATCTAATGGAACGCAGTAGGAAGACAGAACGAGCTCAGATGCGTTTTGATGTCTTTTAAGCATCACTTCAAGAGATAAAGCTGGTCCCTCGCCTTCAGAATAAGTTGTGGTTAAAAGCTGGCCATCTGCAGTGAGAAGCAGACAAGTGGGTGAGCACCTGGCAGATGTTTAATCATTCTGTGGATTCTGTCCTTTCCACTTAATTAGAAATCTGCCTGCTTGCAAACTTCCACTGGAGAATACAGCTCCTCCTGCACATCTCTTGGGGAGAAAGCTGTTTTTGTCATGACAAATGCTCAGATGGTAGAGTGATGTTTCAGCCAGAGAGATGTCATGGACTATAGAAGTTTTGACTTCCACGGAGACTGAATATTGCTTCTATTCATTGAGCTGGCCTAGCAGGGCTGTCTCTCCCCATTGGATGGAGTTGTTGGCTGGGGAGACCACCTGTAGATACGCTATTGCTTCCTCCCTGAATACCTGTGAAATGTTTACACCCTGGAGCAAGAGAGCTCTTTGCAGGTGGTGGGGGCAGCTGAAAAAAAGCTTGAAATGCTGCACAAGAGTGTAATGGCTGTTTAATAGTAAAGATCTGGTGCAAAGCTTTGGCTTTGATAGTTTACCTCTTCAGTGGTGTGCCTTTAGCTTTCTCTGATCCCATTCTGCATAAGGTGGGATGTCTGGTTGCCTTTGGAGCTGGACCTGGCAGGGGAAGGCAGAGCTGCTGCAGATAGCAGGGTGATGGGATGTGCAGGACAGGTGACCCAGCCTGACTGCACTGCATGGGCACAAGGGCATGGATGCGAGTTGGTGCGTGGAGGCTGTGACACCAGCAATCACAGGACAGTGCCTGCATGGCATGGCTCCCTTAGCTGCTGTCACTGGATTTCCCATTGCTGTTTCCTTCAGGATAGCAAGCAAGACCTGTGTCCATTTCTCCTAATGCTCACTCAAGCTCACTTGCCAGCCTGGAAAAGAATTAGAAGTCTGCTGGCAGAAGTTCACAAATTCTCTGGCTGTTTCAACTGGTTGTGCAGAGCTCAGAAATCCATAGAGCATTGCAGTGGAGATATAATATACATGTTTCCAGCTTAATGTTCAATATGCCTAGGTCCAAACTGCTGGAAATCATCCTGCCCATGACAGAGGTCTTCTGTGCTGTCTGCCAGGCTAACAGAGGACGGTGAGGTTTGCCAGTACAAAAGAAACGTCCTTTAGAGTTTTCTGTTTTCCTGCCAAAATTGCTTTTAGATCATCTTTTAACCTCTTCTCTCCCACGTATACCTGCTTTCAGTAGACAAGTCTCTTCATCTCTGTTTTAAAGCAAGAGTGACAACGGCTCACTTTTTTGTGTTCTGCGTTGACAGCACAAGTGTGGAGGAGCCCCAGAGCTGCATGGTGTCTCCTGCCTGGCCCATGAGAGTGGAAAAACATACACAGCCACAGGCTTTCTACCCCACGCCTGGGAGTGGGAAATGCTTTGCCATACTGCCTTGCATGATTACTGCCAGCCCCTGTGCAAGGAAAGGGGCACCTGATGTTGTTGCAGGAGAACCCGAAGGGAACTTGGGAAGCTTCAGAGATGGCATCAAGCTGACCTCGTGGACGTGGCTGAACTGCCAGCTGTAGTGTTTCCAAATACAGCTCTCTTGATTAAGAAGTGATTTTGTTTTACAGCCCTGCATGGTGTGAGAACCAGACAGCGGTGGTGATTTGCTGCCATGTGGGCTGTCAACTACTCAGAATGCTGCCAGATCTGCCTGATGTAGATGTGGTCAGATCTTGCTCTGTATGTAGGTGACTTGAAAATAATATAGAAGCTTCTTTAGGCTCCTAGTGGGGAATGATGCTGGTCCAAACCTTTGACTAGTGCAAATCAACGCAACTCCACTGAGATCCATAAACACTGATTTTCAGCATTGGAGGATCTGCCCTGTTGGCCTTTCTTGAAATGCTGATAAAGCTGCTGTGCAGTTCACATGGGCTTTCCCCATGGGTGGGTCAACAGGATGGTCTGAAGGCAGAGAAATATTGATTTGGAAGGACACCAGTTTAGGCACTTTGTCCTAATAATCAATCCCAGAAGCAATATTTGCATAAGTCTGAATTAGAGCAGGAGCATTTCATGGTGAACTGCATTGTGCAGACTGCTGGTGGAGAGAGACCCTCAAGATGGGGCATGCATCCACCCTTCCCAAATTGTACTGCAGCTTTAGAGAAGGCACTGCATTACTTCAGTAAGTTTAACTCGAACAAAAGGGGATACCAAATTAGGTTTAGCTTTCTAGCTCTGAGGAGGCAAGTCCCTCTAAGTTAGTACTTATAGAAAACAGCTGAATTCATTGATATAAGCCACAAAATACATAATTATTCTGGAGTGTGAAGAGGACTCAGGATGGAATTACCCTTCCCTCTTCTCTCCCCATACCTGAAACATGACATCAGCTGATTTAAAAGCCAAACCACTGAAATTTGATTCTGTGTACTCAAACCAGTGACAGCAGTGGCAGTATGTAGATAGATTGCTCCAAAAGTAATGCCTCCAATTATTCCCATGGAAAGTCCCAGTGGGTACGAAGAGCACAATAGCATTATTTGATAGAGCAAATTCTCAGCTACCAAACACTGCTTTCCAACATAGACACGATCACTAGCTGTGCATTTTCACCAGCAGTGAACAAGAGCTGCGTGCCGTACTCTTAAAGTGGAGAACCTATTCAAGTAAACCACAAACATTCCTACAAAAATACTGCACAGTATTTTCTTCATGTGATACCACTCTATGCCTTATAGCTGTGATTAAAGGGTTATTGTATATTTCTGAAAATCTTTGACCTCAAATTGGAATTTCAAGTTTTACTTATCTTCTGGTTTTTTTTGTAGGTGTCACAGCATTGAGCCACACCAAAACACCTATCCTTTGGCTTCCTGTTTCCAGCAATGGCTAGAAGGTGATTAAGAGATATTTTCTGCTTTTTTTTTTTTTTTTTTTTTTTTTAAATCTGTATATGTTTGCAGGGAATGGTTGTCAAATGCTGCATTTAACATCTGCAGTTATCTCTCAACAAATGGAGCAGAGTTTCTCTTCAAACCCCATGATGATTGCTCAGGCATTATTCAATCCGTACTCCATTTGGAGAGGTGCGTTTTCGGAAATGAACCTTCCTGCCTTTTATCGTATACTTCTGCAATTTTCCTTTTGAATCAGACGGATGTCTCCTCTTACACAGATACAGCCATGAAAAGAGTGTGTGAATGTGGAATGAAAGTTGATCCTCTGAATGTAATCAGTAAATGTATGTATTTTTCCCATGTCCACTTGTTTCATACATATACAGCTACTGTTTTGCTATTCCTGGTCTTGTTTCATTTTTCCTAGACCCTAGCCTATGGTAATAATTGATTTGGGACTTTTTCTTATTTATTTCCTTCTGCAGACAGTGTAATTTTTGCTTGTCCAGGATCTATATTATTGATCTCACACAGTCCGCTTCACTCTTGCAAATGTTTCTATCCCAATTCCAAATGGATTGACTTTAGTTGGTTGGCCAATTTGAGAGCTGGAGAGCTCCTAAGTGACTCCTGGTGTCCATGTAATACAGTGAAAAGCAGGATTCAGCTGTAATGATTCTGAAGGGGGCTATTTATTAAGGCCACTTGGTGTTCAGAGAAGTTTAGATTACTCTGACTTTCCAGCCCTCAGGGAAATTGAATTGTTGAATTGTTGACTGCTGTTGGTCTCCCATAGCTTCCTTTGGCTGGGCTCAGTGCTGGTGATTATTAAAGTTATTTAATCTGCACTTCATCCTTAAAGCAAGAACTCAGGCAGAAAGTTAGGAAAAGCTGGATGTCAACTGTGTAAAACCATTAGGAGATTCTTCCATAAAGCCCATTTTATTTCCAATAAAAAGTCCTACACAAGACACATCCTTTTCTATTACAAAACAAAACCAAACAAAGCAACGTTGCGTTTAGTGGCATTGTAGGGATAAAGGTGCAGTCAGTCCTTTCCCCTGTCAGCCAGCACTTCAGAGCACAGACAGTGCAAAGGCCATCATGGCACATGAGTGAGAACTGTCCTATGAGCCACTGAATGGCTGTTGCATCAGTTTCTACTCTGAAGCTGCCTTGTGGAGCCCTGTTCCCTGATTTTCCTTTCTATTTTAGTTTAACTGACAGTGTACTACCAAACAGAGGTTTATTAATGAGAATTGCATCCAAATTCATTCCTAAGAAGTTGAAGGTAGGGTCCATTGAACTTGTCAATGTGTTTTTTCAAGAGAAGCATTGAGATCAAAGTCTCAGAAAACCATTTGATCTTCCAGCTATAAACAACTACTAAGAGCACATATGCTGTATTTAATTACAACCCAGTGCAGTCCTTGTAGCCAAACTCTGACAAGCTGGTTTCAATAACCATTGCTTAAAACAGAGGTGAAAGAAAAGAGATCAGCATTGCCAGAAGAGACCAGTGCAGAAGGCAGAAGAGTCGATACAAGTTTCTGTCCCTCAATTCTTCTTTAGTTCTTTCTGGAACTCTTAGAGTGCAGCTGGGATGCTGATTTTGCTTTAGGAGTATCTGTGGGTGCTTGCTTTCCCCTGTGTGTATTCTCTGGCTGTTTTTAAACAGCATCCAGAAAACTCGTTATTAAGTCCTTATTCTTTGAGGCTGTCTGATATGCCCCTACTCACCCAATGAAATGAACAGACTGTTAAATCTGGACAACAGTGGTTCTCGCTTTCACAGTTGATCATCCAAAAGACCTCGGTAAGTTTCACAGAATCACAGAATCACAGAATTGTAGGGGTTGGAAGGGACCTCCAGAGATCATCGAGTCCAACCCCCCTGCCAAAGCAGGTTCCCTACAGCAGGTCGCACAGGTCAGCATCCAGGCAGGTCTTGAACATCTCCAGAGAAGGAGACCACCTCCACTCCACCACCTCCCTGGGCAGCCTGTTCCAGTGCTCCGTCACCTCACTGTAAAGAAGTTCTTGCGCATGTTTGTGCTGAACTTCCTATGCTGCAATTTCCAGCCGTTTCCCCTTGTCCTGTCTCCACTCACCACTGAAAACAGTCCGGCCTCGCCATTCTGCCCCCCACACCTTAGATATTTATAGACCTGGATCAGGTCCCCTCTCAGTCTCCTTTTCTCCAGGCTGAACAGACCCAGTTCACTCAGCCTTTCCTCATAGCAGAGATGCTCCAGGCCCTTCACCATCTTTGTGGCCCTCCGCTGGACTCTTTCCAAGAGATCCTTGTCTTTTTTGTACTGGGGTGCCCAGAACTGGACACAGTGCTCCAGATGAGGTCTTACCAGGGCAGAGTAGAGGGGGAGGATCACCTCCTTCGACCTGCTGGACACGCTTTTTTTAATGCACCCCAGTAAGCCATTGGCCTTTTTGGCCACAAGGGCACACTGCTGGCTCATGGCCAACCTGTCATCCACCAGGACACCCAGGTCCCTTTCCGCAGGGCTCCCCTCCAGCAGGTCATCCCCCAACCTGTACTGGTGCATGCAATTATTCCTCCCCAGATGCAAGACTCAACACTTGCTTTTGTTAAACCTCATCTGGTTTTTTTCTGCCCAGCTCTCCAGCCTGTCCAGATCTTGCTGAATGGCAGCACAGCCTTCAGGCGTGTCAGCCAATCCTCCCAACTTCGTATCATCAGTAAACTTGCTGAGGGTGGCCATTATCCCCTCATCAAGGTCATTGATGAAGATGTTGAACAAGACTGGACACAGCACAGACCCCTCACTCTCTAACCCCCATTCATCAAATACTCAAACAAGGTGCAGTGGTTACCTGATCACACCAATCTGCAGGGAGTTTTGTAGTGTCTGGCTGTCCAGGAGAGCACTTGCCTGGGGAGCTATCAGCATGTCAATCTCTAACTTTAATGTAATTATCAGTATACTGAAGTTTATGTCTCTTTCTGCATTTTAAAGTGGCAAAGTTTTAAAGATGTCAAAATTCAGTGGAAAGCAATGGACTTCCCAGTCATTTAGAGTCATTAGTGTAATGAGGAATAATTATCTATGTGGTCTTGGAAGGCTGGTTCATTGGATAACTGATCACTCTGGATTTTTTCCAATAGCTAGGAGCATTAAAAAAAAAAAAAAAAGCAACACAAAAGAAAACAACAACAAAAAAAAGCACACGTAAAACAAAACAAAACCAACCCAAACTTGACAAGAAAGTCAATATTAACAGAACAGATATGCTTACCTTCCTCATGTGAGGAAGCCTGCAGGGTTATTCACTGGTTTCATATCAATCAAATTTACAATATTCATCGTTTAACAAATGCTGCTTCGTGGTTTGGATCTCCTCAAAAGAGACAGTAAGTAGTTTTACATCCCTGGAAACCTGCTTTTTCTCCTCATTCCCCCCCCTCCTAAGCTTCTTAGGTATGATTTTGTTCCAAAACAATGATGCATAGCCATGAAACAGCTTTGCCCTTTATCACTAATAGGAGAAGATAAACCAAAGAGACCTGTTTATTCATTTTGGATGGGAAAAAAAAAAAAAAAAGGCTTCTGTGCATTGCAGTAATGTAATTCCTAATCAATGACAGTCGTTTTAACAGATTTATGGGTTTTTAATTTCTAAGATTAATGGCTACATACATTGATGCTGTCAAAATGACAGTATCATGGTCACGTACTTCATGAAACAGAGAGTGACCTCCTGCCAGACACGTCCTTAAGGAAATGTAATTATTGCTGCCCATTTTACAGCGCTTTACTTTTTTTTCCCCTTGGTAAGTGACAAGAGAATGGGTTTTGAGAATAAATTAATTTTTCTAGGTGAACTGTTAACCCTTCATGCCTGGCAGCTGGTTTCATTAACTCAATGCCTGCATACTGTTTTCTGAGTTGGCCCTGGCAAACAAATCAATGCCAGAAGGACCATCTGGAGCACTCAGCTCCAGCAGCCCTGGGAAAGGATCAGGTCTGCAGTGTGATTGTCATCTTTTGGACTGTTAGTGTAACACTGCACTCAGTGTCACAACTTTTCTGTATTTGTGTGTGTATATGGAGCAGCAAACATCTGCATATTCAACACAGCATACACCAGGGAGCTACCAAATGCAGCTCCAGGGCACTTATATTTGGGGGAAGATAGCTTCATTTGAAAATGTTTTGTATACCATTAAGGCATTTATCTGCAAGTAATAGCCTCACAGTGGTTTCACACAGGCAACAATGTATTGAAAAATAAGACTGAGATTGTCTGGGAGAGGAATTTCTAGCACTGGTGTGTTTAAACAAAACCTCTCATCAGCAGTCAGTCAGTGAGTTCCCATGTTGGAAAGCAGACTCTGCTCCATAGGCAGGTCATCTAAATATCATAACTTACAGGGAAATCTGCAGAGAAATCACTGTCAGGGATGTCAGTGATGAGCAACAATAGTGCAGTGCCTTAAAGATCCTGAGAAGCCAGTTACTGATAGAAGCAAAGTTACCGATGATCAACAGATTTAATTCAGCATAATTTCCTGCATCTTTTTCTTCTCGGTGGTACTTACCTCTCAGAAGTGAAATATTTGCGAGTATGTGAAGAAGATCAGTTGTCCTGAAAGGCTTCTGGTGAGATCAGCTCCCTTTCCAGGAGGGAGTTCAGGATAGGTGGTTAGGGTTGTAGGAGCAGTCAGTGGCAAAACTGGCAAGAGTTCTGTCTGGAAATTGAAATTCCCTTACTGGCACTTCAAAATGTGCACTTCCTTCTCATTTTTCCATATGGTAATGCTGGGGACGCTTTGCTCCTCATCCTGACACCTGCCAAGCTAGCTGCAGAAGGATGCTTTCCTCTGTGTGAGTTGTCCACACGGTGCAATGGCAATGAAGTGTTAGTTCTCAGAACTGACAAATTTATGTTGTACTCAGAAATGGTTGATTTTGTTTTTGTTTGTTTTTTAAAGTAGAAGTTGCAATTAAATAGTTAGCTTTTTTAAAATTTTATTTTATTTTATTTTTTAAATAAAACATGTATCCAAAGGGCACCTGGCCTTCCTGCTTCAGCTGCAGTATTTACCGCTGTCTCCTCTGGCAAGAAAGCAGTAGAGTAGGGGCACAGAACACTCATTGTTTGAAATGTAGTAAATCTCAGGCAGTCCTAGTTAATCCGTGAAAATTTACCATTAACTTGTTAAAATGGTAGTAGGTTCTCCTTGTCTTTCCTGACAAGCACAGAGATGCTTTAAGATTCTGAGCTATCACAGACCTTATTTTTGTGCTTGCTTGTCATGTTTTCTGGCTCGGATCTTCTAAGGTTGTTCTCCCCCAAGGATTTGGAGATGATAGAAACTCTCGGTGCATTAATAGCCATCTTGGAATGTGCACCCTCCCTTGGTCTCTGGCTCTTTTTTCACAGTCATGAGTGTCTTCCAGAACATCTGTAGCTTCTTAGTGTTTCATACACACACAATGATTGCAAAAAGTGTATCATCAGGTTCTTGGCCTCTCCCTGTGCCTGACCTGCTTTGCTGTGTATTGAGACCGTGTCCTCTGGTGCAAGCAGCTCATTTCAGATCTGAGGACAGTGAAACGACAAGGCAAGCGTGACCTAAATTGCTGACCTGGATGTTGGTGCATTTTCCCTGGAAATATGCAGATTTCTTCTTCTTGAGTCTTTAAACCATTAAAAAGAAGGACATTTTCTTCTCCAGCTAGGCAACAGTCTTCATTCCATTTCCCAGTTTTTTCTCAAGTGACCAGACACTGTGCTGTGGCAGCATTTGGTACTGATGGAAGCACATGCAAGTTAGTCAGATCACACTGACATGCACTGCTGATCTGCATGCAGGGCCTGCATGTGTTTCACGGCTTCCTGGTAAAAGGCAGGGTCCTTCTGGAAATCATACCTTTGCTTTACAGGGCTGTCTTAATATCAGATCATCTATTTACAGTCATCTTTACAGCAGGTTTCTGTGTCAGTACAGTTTTTAAAGCACCACCTTTTTCTCCCCTCTGGCCATGCTGTATGTAATGCACTGCAGAGTACCATTGGCCTTTCATGGCCACCAGGGCACACTCCTGGCTCATGAACAAAAGGTTCAATTTAGGAATTGCAGACATTTTGGCAAAGTTTGGCATGTAAAGGGCTGATCCAGATGAGCTGCTTCTTCTGATCATTCATTGCTTGGCTGAGAGTTTACTGGAAATTAGGAATTTACACTTTTGAGCCTGTTTGAACTGTAGTGCAAGTTTCATCAATGAGCATTCTGCAGCAGGTGGGGATGTGCCAGTGCTGAATGAGGAGACAGGGCTATGCAGGTGCAGGAGATGGCTTTCCTGGGAGGCAAAGTCTGTGTGGTGGTAATAAAGCAGCAGGAGGCTGGTATGGCGTGTTAAACCTCTGCAAAATCCGTTTCTCTGCCTGCCTTAGTTGAGAGCTGTCTGAGACTCATGGCCCATGAAGTTTGTGATGAATTAGCTGAATGCTTGGCTACAGGAAGCTCCTGTGGCTCCACGTGAAGTTGGGGGCATTAAATACACAAGTGACTTTCAGGACAATGTCAGAATACCTTCTGTAAGAATATAAGACCTGGAATTTCCCTGTCAAATATCTACAGAAATAAGCAATTAACAAAAAACGGGGCCACATCTCTCTTTGCAGACCACTGATACATCAGAGGAATGTGTGCAGAGGGAACACGCTGCGGTCCCAGTCTGGCTGTGGGGAGGTCACAGGCTGAGCAGGAGGGTTGCAAGCTGCCAACCAGCCACCTGCTGGGCTTTGCTAGGCCAAAGAAAGGTGCAGCAAAGTCTTTTAACCCCAAATTTGTCTGCTTTCTAGAAAACGACTATAAAAAAAACATGCAATCTAAGTTTTCAGTGTTCAGTCTCCTGTGAGAATATGAAGATGAGTTTTGTGGAATCCCCTTAGTAGTTAATATTTTCATTTCGAACATCTAAAGCATTAAAACTTGATATTGCACAGTGTAAAGGTGAGGAGAGAAGCAGGAAAAAATGTTTTGGTTTTTTTTGCCGAGACTTACTTGCAATTTTCATCTTTAGAGGGGAGCTACTCACCAGGAAGTGTGCAATACAGAGGTGAAAGAAGGACTTTTTCTAGTGATAGTTTAATTCAGCCTGGGCTAACTCTCAAGCAAGGAAACCTAAGTATTAAGAGATATTAGATAGTAATTAGTGTAAATGCTAAATCACAGGGGATATGTGTGGTAAGAGCTGACTTGTCTGAACTTCTTCCAACAAGGCCTTGTGCCAAGGCCTGCTGATCAGCCAGGCCCCAAAATGGCTGCTGCAGCCACCTCATGAGCCAGGCTCAGCTGCAGCCTATGCCTCCTGCACTGAGCTGCTCAGGCGCCGCATCCAGGGAGTGTCCAGAGGCTCAGGTCAGGTCTGGACCCGCATTGCTTTGTAGGTTACGAGGATATATTTGCTGAATCTGAGAAGGAGGGATTTTTTGGGGAGCAGTCTGCACAAGGTCTGGTGAGTTTAGCACAGGAGCATGGATACAGTCTGTGTTTTTGGAGGCTTCTGAGTCTGAGATGTGCAAACTCTAAAGGGCAGATGAGGAGACAATCAATTATATGAAGTTTTTATATACTTTTTGCCATAAAAGAACTATTAAAATTCTCCAGCTGCCCCTCTATCAAGCCATTACTTATGACTGATTTCTTAGAGGCACCCAAGCATGAGTGGGGCAGGAGAAGCAATTTCCCTTCACAATTAGGTTTGTGAATGTTTGTGATATAGAGTGAAGCGCCGTCACATCCAGACTCAAAGGCAAACAGCTGTGGAAGCAGCATTTCTACCCCATCAAAATACAAGGGAAGGGAATCTTGACCAGTTTGTGGGGTTTTGTTTTTTTGTTTTGTTTTGTTTTGACAAGCTCTTGGACACATGGTGCAGATCAGATCTTCCTCTAATGCTTCTGTGTCTGTTCTTGTGACTCATTTTGGGGAAAAATGCTTCTCTCTAATTTGACATGAGTAGGGCTTGTTCACTGCAGAGAAAAATAACTTGTCCTTATGCATTTATCCAAGGCTTCAACAGACAGGGAAAAGATGATGATAAGCCACTAAAATAATAATAATAAAATAATGGCAAACTTGCCCCACTCGGCAGATGTGGAGTGGTTACCAAACAAGCAGTGTGGTTGTCTCTTGTCTCTTCCTGAGATTTCCTCTGGCCTGAAGAGCAGCAAAGCCTCTATTGGCCAATATCCCACTGGTTTCAGGGAGACTTAGGGGTGCTTGGCCCAGATACTTCTGGCACGTGTTTCAGTTCAGGATATTTCTGTCTTTACAGTTAGTAAAGCAGAATAGTGAAACACTGAAAATATGGGGAAGAAAGGGCTGCAGGTCACCCTGCTATGCGGCAGCTTTTCCTAGTCAGAAATAGAAATGCCTCTCAACAGCTTGCCTGGAGCTGCTGCTCTTTAGGGATCAGTGCAGGAGCCCAGAAGGTTCCTATGAAGAGGTTGCTAAAGAGGGGCTGCTCAGGTAGTGCAGGGCCATCTCTGTGTGGGTTGTCAGTACTGACTGCATCATTTATTTTTCAGACCTTCTAGTGCTCTCTTTTAATGTATCTGCTCTTCTCTGAGATATCAGCTTTGTGGCATAATTATTAAGGGTGTCGGGCCCTTACCAGCCCACAATGAACTTCGGTCAGAGCTTGGGTGGGATGCAAGGATGCTTTGCAAGCAGCAGTGCCCATTCACAGGGGCCGAGCTGGAAAATGTGAACTGGCAAAGTGTAAGGAGCATAGAGATGAATGCAGTAGGAATTGCAGGGTGGCTCTGGGAGGCCCTGTAAAACATGGGCTTGACATCTTGAATGGTGCAGGATATTAATTTGGTAATAGATGATGTAACCATTTCCAGCACTGTCCAAACTGGAGACTTGCTGTGCATGCGTACACCTGGGCTCTGAGGAACATGGGTTGACTCTGACAGGAGGGAAATAAGCAATACTAACGTCAGAATAAAGATGGAATAAATAAATAAATGAACAAGACACCTGCTTTGCTAAGCAGCAAAAGGAACAGCAGCAGCAACTACCAGACTCCAATTCCAGGACTCCAGCAGTTTTATTCATTATAATTACACCTATTGACTCTTCAACTGTTTCATTGCTATAGCTACCAAAGTGGGTAGCATAGAGAAGAGCCTTGGTGCTGCCTGCATGCAAGCTTGCGGACGCAGTGCCTCACTGAGTGAGGTTGCACCTCAGCATGGATGGACAGGGAAGAAGTCTTTTCCTTCCTGGTGCAGCTGGTTGTGGCTGATATGGGCTAAGGATACTGTTCACATGCATGGTGCTGCCCTGTCCTGTCATGCCCTGCATTTGTCCTACACTCTGTGGACAGAAAGACTCCAAATTCTTCACCATTTCCTCCTGGCCATTCCTCTCTCCCTACAATTCATAATTCCCATTTCAACAACAATTCAGGATTCAAAAACATTCAGGATGTTTTGTAAATCTAATTTTAGAGAGTTGCTTTGGTGTCCATCCCCTTGATCTTGTAAAAGTTGTTTTTCTCTGGCTGTAGCAATCTCTGGAGCTGCAAATGCAGAATGACCTTTCTGAGACTGTAGTCCTGTTGCAGGTCACCACTGCCATGCCATGGGTCTTCCATGTCACACACACATAGAATCACAGAATTGTAGGGATTGGAAGATACTCTGGAGATCCCTCAGTTGGGATCCCTGTTAAGGCAGGTTCCTTAGAGCACATTGCACAGGAAAATTTCCAGGTGGGTTTTGAATGCCCCTAGGGAAGGAGGTTCCACCACCTCTCTGGCAGCTTGCTTAGTTCTCTGTCCTTCTGTGGCTGGGCAGGCTACCAACAGCCCCTTCCCTGCCTGCATTGCTCTCCAATTCTGTGTGGAGCTGGTAGGATACCTTAGAGTCTGACCCCGAGGAGCACTGACCTTTCTGCTGCTCTGCACTGTGGCAGCTTCATTCTTTCCTTTATGCCTCCTGGACTTCTCCGTCCCAGAGAACCCAACTGGTGCTTTTCAAGATTTTACAATTTTTTTAGTTACACTAATGCACTCCTATTTTAGCTGACACTTTAGCAAAATGTCCACTGCCTTCTGCCTGTGGATTCCCTGGTGCTGTTTCCCTGATTCCCCCCACACTTGATAATTCCTAGTTGTTTAATTAAACTGCAAATTTCATCCCTTCCCTATTCATTCTCCTCTCCGAATCACTGATGCAGTTGCTTGTGTCGAGATGGTTCTGCATGTTAAGCAGGTCTCTCCTACAGCTATTCCACAAATGCATATCCTCATCTTCACCCCGCAAGCTCCACCACCCTCTCAGAGCTGCAGCCGTGAGCACAAAGCGCCATTTTCATCTCAGTGTCTGCAGGGTTTGCCTTTGAGAGGTGAATTTTCAGGCACGTGCCTTCCTGCAGGCAGCTGCCGAGCTGTTGATTGCTGGATATGCACTCTTGGTAAAGGTTACACTGGTGCAATATTGGCTTACGGGAAAATCTGTGTCTGTTCCTGCAGGCAGCTGATTAACCAGCCAGCTGTGGCCAGATGTCTGAGATCCTCCGGGATAACTGCCACTTTCAGAGCTCACATGGATTGAGTTGGACTGCTGTTGCTTTGTAACATGCTCAGGCTCAGTGCTGAACGGTCCTGAACCGTCCGAGTTATCAGAGTGCATGGGCTGAATGCTGGAGGGGGGCTCTCCCTGTGAAGATTTTTGTCTTTCTGGTTTTGCCGAGAGCAAGAGACTCTGAGCAGTACCTAGGTTCCCTTCACTTTGTACTTTTCTAACCTCAGTCAGATGTAATCTATAAAGCAGCTTTCAGCCAATCTTTTTCCCACGTAACCACTGTTATCGCCATGATAAATAACAGTAGGTGTTATTTTAAAAAGACTGATCAGAAAGATGTAGATTACATGATTCACTCGATATCTATAATTTACAATAAAAGTACGGCATTTTCTGGTCTCAGTTTCGGCACACCAGGGCTCTGTGCCTTATGCTTCAGGGCTTGTTCTCATCTTCATATCCCCTTACATGGAAACCCTTAGGGAACTGGGGCTCTGTCTCTGCCAGGCGCAGACAACGAACAAATCCTACATATTGCATCGCTCACCCTTTGTTTTTCAGGGCCTGGTTGGGGTTCCTAGATAGGGCTGGGTTGTTTCTGCTTACACTGCATCCCCTCAGTGCTGCAGCTAGAAAAGGAGGCAACACAGGCAATTCCTCCAGCATGCTTATCCCTTCCTTGAAACTGCCTGCAACTCAGGTAGGTTTCTATTGCAGAAGAACAAAGTAGATAAAACAAAACAAAACAAAAAGGAGGAAAAACCCCATAGTGAATGGTTGTTGTTTTTTGTTTGTTTGTTTTCCCATTAAGGGATGTGGGGAAGTTCTCTTAAAAACATGCAGGTTGAAATCAGGGAATGGCTTTTGCTCAATGCTGATGTAAGCAGTGCTGGCAACACACAGTTTGGGTTGGCAGCATCCCTTTGTAATTTTGGTGTAGTTTGGTTCCCAGTGTCCTGAGACCCCAGGCAGCCAGAGGCTCTGATGGATTTCATCAGTAGCTCCCTTTTGGACTTTTATCATTTCCTATCCCAGACACAGCACCACCAAGAGTCAGTGCTGTCTGTACCTGCCGGGATTGCTGGGGAGTCAAGTTGCTGTCCTTCCCCCCCAGCAGCCCTGCGAGAGCACTGCCTTGGTGCCTTGGTTCTTGTTCAGCAAAACGGGCAGCAAAAATGCCCCTGCTCTGCTTTGTGTGTGCCTGGGCTGCAGGGTGCTCCTGTAGCATACAGCAGGAGGTGCTGCTCTCAGCTGACGCCTTCGTTACTGCAGTGCTACAGCCAATTAATCTTCTGCCCATAATATTCAATAGCATACCTCTAGCAGGCTCAGCATAGAAGCAGCTGCTGAGTGAGGAATGCATGGAGCAGGGTTTCCAGCCTGTCTGTGAGGCAGGAAGACACAAGCCTTTAATTTTTTTTGACACTATTTTGTAATTATCATAAATGTTTATGTTGTTTTGGTCCACCATGGCAGGCCAATAGTAAATTCGTTTGTGATGCCTATTTGTTACAACGGCTGGAGCCTCTCAACCCCCTTGTTGTGTCTGGCAGCTCCCAGGGATTAATTGCATGCTGTCAGAAAGGCAGCTCCAGCAAATCCAGCCCCAGCTTGCTAATAGTGGGATTATTATTTAACAGTTCAAGTCTGTGTGTGGTTGCTTTTTATTCGACTGCTTAGCAGGTTTAAAGAGGTTTTCAAAGAATTGAGCAGCTGAAGCAGAAGTCACTATGTGTTCAATGGGGAGTCCATTAGCTGTAGCCGTCTGCTGGCTCCCAGCTCACTGATGAGCAGCTCCCTGCTCTTGTACTGGGGGGAATGGGCTCACGGGGGCATGATTGTAGCCCTTGGGGTCCTACTGAACTGTGCAGGAGGTGCAGGCACCCAGGGAGAGTGGCAGCATGGGGCTGCACAGCCCCAGTACGTCCCGCTGCTGTCTCACCACTCTGTTCACAAAGCTGTTGAGCTCCACTTACAACCACTGAGGTAATCTGTGTTCTGGGTGGGCTTTTGTAGACCTTCCTGCTTTGGTGAAATGCCTTCCAAAGCAAACTGAGAGAAGTCCATCACCGCTTATTCTTGTTCCAGCTCTGTTTATCATTGTTATTTCTGGCTACCGCTATTTATCTCTTGATATAAATGTATATCCCAGACAAGGTCTTGCAAAACAGAATGAATACTATTCTGTCTCTTTACAATGTCTTTGTGATTTAATTCTGGGCTTTTTTTTCAGCTGCTTTCTGTTGGTGACTCATCATCGTTCCAGCCCAGCTGGCATAACTGGGTTCTTAGTTGTTTCTGATTGCTGAGGCTTTATAGGAAACGTATTGTTACAGGCAGGCAAGTGGAGGGCCCTGTTTATTACTATTGAAATCATCCCATTTTTATCACTTGAATCTTCAAGGTCACTCAGTTCTTACATGAAATACCTTTCCTTCTGCCCTCCACCAGCAGTATGATGCCATTTCATAATCTCTGCATTTCATCAGTCCCTCTCATGCTGCAGCTGTTAATGAAGATGCTGAGGCTGGCGGGTCCCAGCATCCCTCCTTGGGGAACAACTCACAATGCTGCCCCTCCACCACCTCCCCTTTCCCACTGACTCGTCTAGGCTTCCTCCACATGCTGTCCCCTGAGGTCCTCACTTCCCTTGGTTTATCAGGTTGTTCTTCTGGGAAATAAAAACCTTAATCACAGATGCAGTGTTTTTATATTTCAAATGAATTTAACTTGTGGTCAGTTGAGCTAAAATTATTTCCTATTAGGCAAGAAAACTAAATTGAAAACACTGTTCTTTCTCTTTGGCCTGGTTACCTGTGGGGTGCTGAGCTGCCAGAGGCCCTTCCTGTGTGAGGTGGCCCAGCGGGCTCCAAGCCATTCTCCCATGGCTCTGGGGATGAGATGTAGCTGCTCAAGCAAGAAGCCTGTGCCTTATGCTAAAGGGTAACGTGTTCTCTCTCGTGCTTTGTATTTCACGCTCCAGGCAGTGCCCAGCCCATAGAGCACACAGACATGAGGCATCCCCCCAAATGTGTGGATTGGGAAGATTTCCTTTTTTGGGATCCGTTTTTCTCCCCAGTTTGAACCACAGTGCTATTTGTCCCATTTTCTCCAGCTCTCATAACAAATGCAGCCTAACTGCAGAGAAATTTATGCCTTCAGTTTTGTCACTTACCAATGCTGGGACTTAGGTTTATGCCTTTTGCTCTTCTAGGCCCGGTTTTCTGCATCACTTCCAGTGGCTGCTGACAGCAGCCCAGCTTCTTGACATCACACTCACTTTGGTCAGGTTTCAACGATCTCTGCAGGTCAAACCTTCCTCTGGTGTTAGGGATAGGGATTAGTTGACTTTAACAGCTGACCCTAACTCACAGCTTCAGCTTACAAGGAAAATTGGGCCAGCAATGATGTATCTTGTACTTCAGGTTTTTTTTTCCAGCAATGAATGAACACTCATAATGCAACGCTGTGTTTTATTGAGTAGCTGTTGCAAGGATCAGTCTTATATGCAGTGCAGTATAATTATCTAGAAATCCACAGTATGTAATAAGAACCTATAACTGAAACATAATAGCCCCAAACACTGTAAGAAGTTATGCACCATTTCATAATTTATTATAATACAAACAAGCCCATCAAACACAATATGTCTACTTATGAAAATATCAATATTCACAATTTAAATAGATGATAAGTCTCATAATTTTATATATCAGTAACTCATCTAAAAAGTATTTTGTTCCTAGCTGTGGTCTTGAAGGAAATATTACCTACGTGTAATTGTAAAACTGTCCATTCACAGTTTATTTTTTATAGTTTTTGATACTTGAAATAGAAATTGAGTACAAAGGACCACCTCCAGAACAAAGATGATTTTGTCTTCAGGTTGTTTTTTCCCTAAATTCCCTAAATAATGAAACTTTATGTGCTCAGTTAATTGTTTTTACTATTGTAAAATTAGGAGGTATGAATAACACAGCAAGACATTGGCTAGTTAGCAACAGTCATTGCAAGATGCTCCACAAAACCAAAAAATAAGGCAAGTATTATCAACAGCAGCTCTCATACGCAGACCAAAAATGTCAAGGCTTTATTACCCAAACCAGACTCTAACAAGGCTTCAAACGTCTGTTAACAAGATATGTCTTGATCCAAAGCCCTCCTAAATTGATGGGGATTGGAGAAACCAACCACAAAAGCCTCATACAATCTTCTCTTTGACTTGAAGGGGCTTTGGAAGCAAGCTCTTAGAGCCCTAAATTATCAGAAATAAGATGACCACTGTATGTGAAAATTGCACCATGTCATTTCTAAAGTGATACGGAACAGGTTAGGAGTTGTTTTTTGAAATGAAGCTACAGCTATTTAATGAGTTATTCTTAGTTGGAAATAAATATCGATGCAAAAAAAAAAAAAAAAATCTTTAAATATGGGAACTTACAAAAATACTTCATTAGGACAGGAAAAAGTCAGATGATTCTGCCAGTTTGCAGGAAAACCATTATGTTACAAAAACTGATAAATCACACCATGTGTATGGCAGCATATGCCATGCACCTAATTGAGTTTTTTTTTAATAAATAAAAGCCCTAAATATTCACTATTTTCTGTAAGGTTACTGTTATATTAAGCAGAATAGTGAATATCTTGTATAAATATTTTTTCAATAGATACATTCTCAAAAATGAATTACTTATCTATATAGATATTGCACTTCAGACTCATTCACATGTAACTCAGACTAGCATTCCTCATAACAAATTCAGCATAAAAATAAGTTATAAATACAGTGTTTTCTCCAAAATGAGACATACAGTACCTTTTCCATAGGTAACTTTGGTTACTATCAACAGACACGTAAAGAACAGAAAGAGATTTCTGAGTAAGGTAGAAGGCATGACCACAAGACTATTTATGTAAAACACTAGTAAAGGGAGGAGTAATTTTAACCTTGCTGTGATAAATACAGCAAGGCTGAGCATCCCTTTTATGCTTTATTATTGCAAGTAAGTGTGATATTTTGTTGAGATTACAGGGGCAAACAGGCCAGAATATGAGGAGGCTCTTCATTTCCCTTTGAATATGTGGAGATTTGGGCTTGCAGCATTCCTCTGGAAAGGGACAGCTTTCACTCTGCCCGCCGAGCCCCTCTCCTTGCCACACCAGCACGGTCCTTGGGGTGCTGCAGCTCTTGGTGGAGCAGCTCTGAGCATCTCACCTGGCCCGATGGCTCTGCTGATGGGGAGCAGTGGGCAGCACCTGCTCACCAAGGCGCTGGGCCCATCCAACCTGAGTAGTCCGACCTTTCCTGAGAAAGCCCTTCTGCACCTCAGCCAGCCATTGCACGCAGCCCCACTCTTCATGGTTTGTGCCTTCTGCTGCCATTTCTTCCCAAGGTGTGCTTGGGTTTGGGATAGGCTTTGGTCTTGCAGGATGCCAGCAGGAGTAGGTATGTAATTGCATGGCAGAAGGAAACCAGGCTGTTGTCCTCAGCAGGACTTCTGCAGACTTGGTATTTTTTAGGATGTGTTTGTGCACCAAAGCTGAGCCATCCACAGGTTTTAGAGGGATGCTTTCAACCCTCAGATCCCACTGAAGCAGAACAGACTGGATCCTTTTTTGGGAACCTCACTGTAGTAGTCCCAGATGCACCATGAGCTCCCCGCTGGTAATGGAGGTGGGCACAGACACAAACACACTGCTAGCACCAGGCTGTGTTTTGTTTGCAGTTACTGAGAGGCTGCTGTGTTCACTGACCAAATTGTGCTTGTGTTCACCATGCAAGGAAGTCTGCTCACACATTTAGTAAGGCTGTATTAAACACCCAGTACCTAAGTGAAAAAGCTGGAGTACATGATTCTGAGAGACCATATGCCAAGATCTGAAAATGAGACAAAGTAAAAGAAATGCACTTTAAGCCTTCCTGTAAATCTCTTCCCATTTTCTACACCCAGCATTGCTGTGAAGCTTTTTTTGAGTGTAAAGAAAGAGAAATTAAGCCACTTTAAATAAGGTAAATATTTGAAACTAATCTATGTTTTCACTGCCGTAGGGTATTCAATGGATTTATTGGATTTCTTTCACAAATAGTCTTTTAACAATTGAATGGCAAATCTGCAATAGGAATAGCATAATCTGCCAGGAGAAAATCTCAGGTTAAGGTTTTATACATATAATCCCTAAAGGCCTGAACGTGGGGGATAACTGAGAATCTTCACTGATTAACGAGGAAAGTGAGGGCTGTAATCAATCCAAATCTTGCAGGACCAGCTTCAGTGGCAGCTCAGCATCAGGCAGGATTTGGCCTCACACTTGAGAGTCTTCAAATACCGTAACTGAAATAGCGGGGACAATTCTCTGCCTTTGTTCTTGGCTCTAGAAACCTCCCTCTGTCAATCTCCCCTGTCTTGGTTGTATCTTAAATATCTTAAAACATGTGAACGTCGGCAGCTTGCAGGATTGCTTTCCATGCCAAGGCTGTGTAACAGGTCAAATATCGGCCCTTGAGCCCCGCTCAGATGAGCCAAAAGGGGCTTGTCATAGTCTGTGCCTCACGACTGCCTCCTGCCAAAAGGACTTGACGGTAAATCTGTGTGGCGGTATTTCATGTCAGAGAGAACACATCTGTTTTGGCAAGGGCATATAACAGAAATGGCACCTTCCACAGCACGTGAAAGCATCAGTTTGCTCTTTTGATGGTGAACTACATGGTCCAGTAAGACTTTGTTGTTTCTGAAAAGTAATTAACTATTGCAGCTTCCTCCCTCAAAAGACTTTAGACTGCACTGGTGTTTGGATGCAAAACGTTTGAATGCAACTGAATGCTAAGACTTGAACTCTGAAGCATATTCAAAATGCTGTGTAGAAGACGAAGGCATTTGCCTTCATATTTCTGCTCCTAAAATCAAGTGCTCTTATTCCCTTCTAACAGTCACATCTGCCCTCAGCCTCCCAGGGAAATGAAATCGGATGACCACTCTTTAAAACAGCCACTTCAGCAGATTACATCCTGAATATGTAACCTCTTGTAAAGAACTTTCACCCAGAAACTCCAATTATTGCCCTCTTCATGGTGATATTTTTATAGGCTTTCCATTCTTATCGTACTGGTAAACAAGCATTTTGATGCAATGAGAGTTGGCTGGGGAAATCCAAGGACTGCTTGTTATTGAAAAGTTATGGTTTGTATAGAATTGTACAGGTTGCTTCTGACACTTAAAGAAGGCTTTCAGTGTGGCAGCTGCCATTGTGCGAAATCTTTTGCTAATAAAACAGTAGAGGAAGAAATTAATTGCAGTGTTCAGCAATGCTAGCATATTGGCAATGTCCGACACAATATGTACCACCCAGCTGTTGTTTATAGGTGATACGTAGAGGTGATACAGTATCATGATTATTCTTGGTGCCCAGAGAATGGCAAAAATAGAAGTTATAGTAAACAAAATGGCTGTTGTTTTCCCTGTGGAGTATCCTCGCAGTCGGAAATTGCTCTTTCGTCGCAGCTTGTACACGATGATCGAATTAAGTATGAAGAAGATGGAGCAGGGCACTAAGTAAACAGTAAAGCAGTGGATCCAGATGAGGACGTGATGCATTGATGTGCTTATGTAGTCTTCAATCCAGATATTGGGCCACCAGTAGTAGGGAATGCTGGTCAAAAAGCAGGTGATGTAAACACTTACAATGACTTTTCGAGTACGAGCAGGGTAGGAGACTGTATGATACTTAAGTGGATGGCACACAGCTATGTACCTATCAATTGTTAGTGGAACCGTAATCCAAATGGATGTGTGGATGGAAGAAAATTCCAATACCTCAATTATTTTGTCCAGTACCTGAGGCATCTGTTTGTTTAAGATGAAATCTTCCAAGAGGAAGTCAACAAAGACAATGAAGAAGAGAACGAGGATGTCAGCAGCAGCTAGAGCAAGAAGATAGTTGTAGGAGGACTTCTGCCTGCGAGCCACCAGCTGGGAGAGGATGATGACTGTCAGGATGTTTGCTGTGGAGACAAAAACACGGAATTAGGCCTTTAAGATGTGACATCAGCTTTTCTGAGTGCTTATTTGGAGCAGCAGCTATGTTTGAGCACTTGGCAACATGACCTTTATTAAAATCTGAGAAAGTGAAAGGGAGCAGCTGTGGTACTGGCCCTGCTCCCAGCTGTGTGTTACACTGTCACTTGGTAACCCTGTACTCCAGGAAAAGAGCAGAAAGTTGGTCCCTTGAGTCCCTGCGTGGGGTTAGGTGATGTCCAGCAGCCCTCTGCCACCTCCCTGGTGCAGATGTAGAAGCAGAGCTGTGGCTCTGCTGCTGCTCTCTGGGTGCCCCACAGACCCCAAAGGAGCACCCTGAGCAGGGGGCTGGGACAACCAGCCTTGCTCAGCAGGGATGAGGGCACAGAAAGGCTGTTCTGCTGAGAAGATGGCTGGGGTACAAGGAGGAGCTGAGGAGCAGCTGTCCTCCTGCCCAGGCTGGCCCTGCAGCAACACTGCTTACACATGGGATCCCAATCGAGCAGAGGATTCCCAGGACAGCACGTGTCTCAGCTCCTCCCAAAAGCTGGAGGTACTCTGCAAGGCCTTGAGATGTTCCCAGCTATGCCTACGATGTCTGACTCGCTCTCCTACAGATGGTTTCTGGCAAAATGTCTCTCCTCACCACTGAAATAAAGACCTGCCTGCTTAGCCACAGCTGCTCTTCAAAAGTCCTTCCCAGCTTACAAGGTGTTTTTCCTCTGGAGTGGTACAGCCAAGTCTTTAAGGAAATCCTGCTGCTCAAGTCAGACATGATGGATGTTCTGGCTCAGCACAAACGTAAACATCCCTGAGCATCCTGAGAATCTTTCTGCTTGCAACTATCTGGCTGCACCACAGACCCATCACCTAAATTGTGCCTGGAAGTACTGCATGGCACTTAAATAATATTGTGGTGAAGATATTCTTGTCTTTGCTGTTTTCACTGGCTGGTTTGCTTCAGACTTCCAAAGCTGTGATTCAGCTTAAAAGTACTTTACTAGCTGGTTGAAAAGAGACAGTAAAATAGGTACCTGTATGTAAGTGCTCTACGGAGGGCTCAGTCCTACAGCCCATGGCCCTGCAGGGATCCCCACAGAGGGAAGGTCCGGCAGTCCTTGAGAGCTTTGCTGGGGCACTAAGGTATACCCAAACTTTCACTGCTTGCTCATGTTTGCTAGAAATTACTCTATAGTCTCGGATCAGGAAAGAAAAAGCTGTAATTCCTCCTAGATGCATGGCTGGAATGAGACAACCACGACTGCTCCCATCAGAAGTTTAAATCACTAGCCTAGAATACCTGAAGCTGTGCTTAAAAATCAGAGCGCTGCTGGCACACTGCATAACAAACTGCCAAATGTTTGTATTTGACATTTTCATAAGTGCTCCATAAATCACATCATCCATGCATTCAGTGCTTCAAACATTTCTGCCAATTTTGATGGATTTCCCAAAACAAATCAACAATAACTGTAAAGATTCCTTCACATTGGAGAAAAAGGAAGTTAAAAACACTAAGGTAGTGATCTAAGATGTCCTACAACTGAAAACACACTTTTAAAAAAACGTTTTATTCGAATCTAGGTAAAAATTCCTCTTTCATAAATGTCTTCAAAACTTGCTTTCTGGGAGCTGACTTCTGTTGTCAGGGAAATGAACTGCAGCAGAGTGAGTGATCTTGAGTAATAGCCCTTGTAAGTGTCAACTATTTTTGTATTACCTGAATTGATTAATTTTGTATCTTGGAACAAAACTAAAGCAAACATGACAGCCAATGGAATCATTCTCTAGGTTAAATATATATACTTACATAATCTTCCCAACAATATATAATCTCTAATCACCTTTGGGGGAATTTGTCTGATTCTGCTCTTTTACACAGGAATGCAACCTCACTGAGCTCAGAGTGGACATGGGAGTGATAAACTCAGAACCACAGCACTGTTTTTCACTTCCTTGCTTAAATAATGTCTCTGCTGTGCCTTCTCATCACTGAATCACAGAACAACTTCTATTGGAGGGAACCTTAAAGATCATCTACCTCCATCTGTACTCCTGCTCCATCCTCTAACTGCCCCAGTCCCCTGAAGACCCTTACGATAGCCCTCATGCTTTTCTCAGCATCTTCATTGCTGCCAACCTGCAGTGATGAGCCCTAAAGGGTAAAATGAGTGATGTACTGTCAAGGAAATCCTGAAGTCAAAGCATTTACCTTGACAGTGCCAGTCACTGTTGGCTTTGGTCAGCCAGGATGAATAGCTTGGCTTCACTTGGATATCACTCATGGTGTTCACGTCCTCTTTAATCCTTGGATTTGTTTCCCTGCAGCAGCAGCAGCTGGAGCTAGCACGCAGCAAGGGGAACAGCTGGGGACTTTGGCCCCTGCAGGTAAATACGGCCGCTTGGGCAGAGAGCTCCTGCAGGGATGCTGAAGCTGTGCCCAGTCCCCTTGGCATATGCCCTTTCTGGGAGTCCTGCTGTTTGGTCCTACCTCCTCCCTTTATCCTACAGGAACAGATTTATAAACAGCCCTTTCTTCAATCCCTTCTCCCTCCACCATTCACAGGGTTCCCAGAAATGGCCGTAACAGAGTGTACTGAAATGCAAGTTCAACACCAGCAAGCTTTGCATGGTGAGCCGGATTAGAAAATTGATCTGACAAAGTACATGCAAGCCTTGTCCAATTTTTCTGCAAGGGTTATGGTATCTTGTATTGAAAATGCTTTCCCTGGGATCACATTAGTGCTTTTCTGGCTGGATGATATGAAATATAATAACATCATTGACTTTGTGAAAACAGATATACAGTGGGGTGCAGCTGCCTGTATCACAGCACCTTAGGTTTGGGAGTATTTGTCCTGTGCAGGCTGTATTGGGAAAGCAAAGAGAAGCTATGAGAAAGTCTCAGGCAGTCCTTCACCTGTTTCCTCAGGTGATAAGATGGTCTTTGGTACGTCCTCAAACACTGTTTAATGCTCAGCAAAACAAGAAAGCAGTGGGAATGCTGTTCTGTGTGAACTGTGCCCTTGTTCCTGGTGACTCCTGGATGCCTGCATGGTACCCTGCGAGTTCTCCTGTGGGCAAAGATGACCTGCTGGGGGCAAAAGGGGATGGATAAGCATATATGACAGAGAACATGTTTTAACTGTGTTTACCCTAATTCTTGTCCTAATGTTGTAGTTAGAAGTGAGGGCAATAGGATAATGATGAATATATAAAAATATCTCTTTATTGTAATATATATACTGCTGGAAGGATCAGTGTCCCTAAACTGTCCTGGACAGTAGCATCCATTTCTTGCAGTATTGTTTTCCAGGTACTGAGCAGTTCAGGTCATCTGGATTTCAGAAAGATTGCTCACAGTGTTGGGAGTTGATTATGAGAGGACAGATGGGAATTTATGCCAGCGTTGCTTTTTGCAGTGCAGTATTTTGAATTTAAAAATATCTAGTTGAGAATCAAGGCTTGATTAGGGACTGACTGGCTAAAGCCTCAAGAGATGTCACTAGCAGATGATGAGAAGCAACTGTCAGAAATGGTGGAGTCTCAGTGCCTTCCCTTCCATCATGAGGATCTATTGCCTTTGAAATACAGTACGTGAAGATCTCTGGCACCCAAACACCATTAATCTGCAGTGCAGACTCTTGGTTCTCACCTGGGTTTGGGTTTGCTCCCCACACCAACAGCTGCCTTGCTGAGTCCCCTGCAGAGCCTGGGCAGCCTCCTGTGCCTCCTCAAAGCTCTGCCTGTGACCTAAAGGCACAACATTTTTCACAGCTTCTTGTGTTGTGGATTACAGCCATAGCTCAAGTAGCATCTAACCATAGCTTTTGTGGGGAATTCACACAATTCCTTCCATGGCTTATTATCGCCACATGTGAGCTTATGCAGGAGCAATTTTATCTGTCAAAAGAAGAAATAGGCATATTCCTTGGTTTTGTTTTGTTTTGTTTTGTTTTTTAGAGAGAGCATTTTGCATGCACACAGCAGTTGTGCAGTGAAACAGCCCTCAGAAGTAGAAGTGCTGCTGTGTTGTGAATAAGGCCTGCTGCGTGGTTCAGCAGTTCACTGTCATAAACCACCTAAATGAAGTAGCTATGAGGGTCAGTTACTGAATGTGATAAACATTAGGTCACTGGATATAATGGACACCTTTTACCAAATGCAGTTGTTGCTAGGATCCCTGCGAATCGCCGTGCAATGTAAGAAAGTACCAGCCATGCATTAGCCACCTGACTGGCACACAGACAGACTATTTATGAACGCAAAATTCTAAGTTGCTTTGGAAAATACGTGAGCCACCCCTCCTTCACAGACTTAGAAATGGTGAGACTTTAGATTACAGCACATTACAAATATATGCTGAAAAAAGTGATTGTTTCGCCTTGGTGGGAAGAGATGGTTTCCTCTGGGCCAGGAGGCAATATTAAAATGTAAACATGCACAGTGCTCGGCAGGCTGACCCCAGCACGGTTACCAACACAGTCATGTGCCAGCAGTTACCAGAGCTGAGAGGCGGACAGCATTCAGCCTTTGGTTTGTGCAGCAGCTCTCGGGGGACACTGATGACAATGGGAAGTAATCATTTTAAAAGACAAATGCCGCAGCGATGTAAGCATCTGTTAATCGGGGCTGCTGGCTGTGTCCAGCTAGATGTCTTAAAATGAAACCTGCATCTCATTGGTCATTAGAGGAGATAGGGCAGTTTGATGTTTTTCTCTTGCAGCCAGGATGGGTTGAGCTGAGTTCAACCTTAGCACGTCAGCAGATGGGAACAATCTTTTGAGAAAGGCTCTTGGGAGGTCTGTGCTCAGAAGCCCCATGTGCACAGATAGGCTGCAAGGCCAAAGTGAGAGTGCTGGTAGTTACCGAGCATCTGCTCTGCTGCCCAGCACAGTCCAGGCTCCCCTGCACAGCAGAGGACAGAGCAGCAGCCAGGGACGATGCAGCACTGCCTCGTCCTTAGAAGTCACAGGTGAATTAATGCATCATGGTCACCAGCCCAGCTCCGACAGTGAAATCTGGCTTCCGGGGCCATTTTTCTCCCTGACAGCATTTATTAGCTGAGGCACCTCTGGGGAAGAACACTGAATGGTGCACTCTTCTCAAAGGCTGGCGTTGGCCATAATTGGGTCATTGAGGCCAGAGAAAGATTTTAACCAAGCCAAGAGCACTTCCTCTTCTGTTCAAGGGCACAGATGCTGTAATGGTGCGGAGACGCCGATGGCAAGTGTTCATTCTGAGCCCTGCCAACCACTCAGGCTTGTTAAGTGCAGTAACTTGTTTGGCAGACAGGAGTAATTGTATTGCTTTTGGCTTTCCTAAAGAGTTGGAGTAGGCTTTTGCTCATATATCCATAACATAGAACACTGTTTGCAATATGAAAACTGCCAGAAGGAAGAGTAAAATAAGCCTCCATGGAGGCCCAGCACACACGTTATGTCAGAGATCTGGCTGTGCTCTTGCTTGTCCTTCCCCTCTTCATCTATCTGAGGGGTCTGCCCCTAATTCAATGCCTTGGGGCCAGAATATGACTTCCATGCCTTGGTCTTACTCCCCAGTCTCCAGAACAGCACCATTGGCCATTCCCAAGCACGGACAGCCTCTCACTGACAATTCTGGGGACTACCCCATCCCCTTTCCCTGCATCTGCTGCTGACCCCAGTGACACAGCAGCACCATTCCAGAAAAGGCACTGAAGATGGATCTGATAATGTGGTTCTGTTTTCAGAGCTGTAATGCTAAGTCTAACGCACCTCACTGACACCGCAGAGCAAACTTATATATTTTCTTCCAGAGAACTAGCTTTTCATACATTCCAAAAGCACAGACAAGGGCTGCTCTGAAAGTAATGCGTCCTGATTCATTATGTTAGCCCATAGCATCAGAGTGGATGTTGGTGGGATGGCAGTAGAGGTCAAATCTTCCCATCAACATTCCATTCCATTTTGTTGCTGTGTGAGAGGGGCACTCTGATAGAAGTCTCATATGGAAGTGCAGTGAAGCAAAGGGGTATCAGTGAATTCCTCCACACACAAAAAACAACACCCACTGACATCCATCAACAGTTGCTGAATGTCTATGGAGACCAAACTGTAGGTGCTGCCACACTGAGGGGTGGGTGGTGACAGTGGCAATGGACCATCTCTGCTGGTGCAGATTTGTATGAACACTGCATGCAGCTCTCCTGCATTGCTGGTGAAAATGCACAGCTAATGGTGGTAATCGTGGATGGTGCAATTGTGCTCTTTGTACCGGTTGTGGTTTCCATGGGAATAAATAGGAGGCATTACTTTTAGAGTGACCTCTGTTTTTTCCTCACCCAACTGTGGACTGGCACATTTGCTCAAGGTGAAACACTGCCTCTAGGGTAGCAGATAAAAGAGGTATTACTATAAGGAGGCAGTGGGGAAGTAAGTTTTGAGCAATGTCCAATAATATTTTCAGGAAAATTTTACAGAACAGATGGACAATCCAAAGACCATTTTTCCTCTTTCTGTTCATTGGATTTCAAAGGGCAAATCTACTGTCTTTTGGCTGTTGATAAGTTTGACCCAAATACCTGGGGAAAAAAAAGCAGTCTCTGCTGAAATCAAGGGAGCTTTGCCATTTATTTCCAAGTGACGTGTGTAGTAACAAGCCTCACAGGTGTTAAGCTGCTCCGCATTTGTAAGGATTTGGAATCAATACTGAGACAGGATAGGCAAGAATATGCCCTTTCCTGATTGGGTCTGCGGTGCAGAAAGCCTCTAATGACCTTAATGTTCCCTACATGGATCCTTTCTGAGAGGCAAGAAAGGACAAAGATAAAAATGTCTAAAACTTGCATCTCAACATTTAGCCTCACATCATGCTACTAGAGCAGAAAAGCTTTTTAATGGAAATTGGTGCTGGGAGGAGAAAAAGCAATCTGCAAGATAATGCAGAAATCATAAAAGGGATTTGGTTATTCATGTGACGTAGCTGGACAGACTGAGATTTTCTAGGCAATTTGAGTGTCTCATTTGGCAGGTGTCTGTGGCTTCCAAATGTGGGCTGTCAGCAAAATGTTAGAGGTCTCAAGCTGAGTAACTTGAGCTTGAGGATGACAAAACCATCCTATCCTTTTGATACTGAACGTCAGAGCACAGAGGTGGGTTGCAAAAGTATTCGATGGAGGAAGGACGTGATTTCATAAGGGCAAATATCATGAATTGTTTACTGAACATGAATAATTAAAAGCATTTTACCTTTGATTGTGGTTTGGTTAAAAACGAAGTCTTCCTGAAGCATTAGCTAACAAAACAGGAGTTCGTGTCTGCAAACCCCATGCTGAGCTTTCTCAGAGGCAATGCCAACTTCAGGCAATAAGCAGGGATTTGCAGGCTACGTAAAGCCATCCTAGTTAGGCTTTATTTCCCCCACTGAGCAAATATGCATCCACTCTAGATACATCGCTTTTCAGTGTGCCAGTCTGGACAGTGAACAAAACATCTGGAACAAACATTTGTGAAACATCCCAGATGGAAGGAAATGGTTGAAAGGCAATTTGTCTTAAAACCAAGAGCAACCACTCATGCACCTGATAACTGAGAAAATGGAAAGTTAAGTGACAGTACATGCCAGGAGCTCTCTGTTTCAGGTGATTGAAAAGAACAATTTCAGTGAAAAAATCCGTTCAGTGTGTTGATAGGCAGGCTTACCTCCTCCTTCATGGGTAAAGTGAGCAAACTCCTTTTGGTCGTCTTCCACACTGTTGATCCCAAGTCCTATTTAGCTGCCTTTGCACAACCATACTGGCATCCTGGGAAACAACCCAGTACGATGGTCCTTTATCTGGTCACCCCAAACAGCACAGCACTGCTCCTGACTTGGAGGTTTAAGATCTCAACATCTGTCTGCATCTCTAGTGTGAAGAATGAAAATGGAATTGTGTGCCAGTTCTCCTGAGCTCAAGAGGTTAACTTTGGTTTTGCTTCCTTTCTTTGTGTCTCGGAGTTAATGGGAAAAGAGATTAAAGGCTGGAAAAGACCACCTGAAACCAAAAACCTTTGTGCCTAGGGATTGTTTTGTACCTGGAGTGTGAATGCAGAGAGAGCATCAGGTCAGGAAATCTCTTTTGTTTGTCTGGCTACAATAAATTGTTTTGACGTATGTGATTGAAGGCCTTCTCCTGCTGGTTTGTGTCTGCTGATTCACCCCCATTTTACTGAGGGGAGCAGAAAGAGGAGGAGAGAACTAAGTAATGGGATGGATGGAGAACAGCAGGATATCAGACTGCCTAGTGCTTTTGAATGGCTTGGCTTCTTAACAACTGGGGACTCTGCATTACCCACCTGCAGGGAAAACTGGCTGTGCTCTCTCTTTGTATCACCATTGCGAGGAAAAATCTCCTTAGGAGATCTTCCTTCCTAATCCTTTTTAGCACAACCATGCAAGGTTGTGCACTTCATAGTCTACTGAGCCTCCCCAGTATTGTACCTTGTTATCATTTCAGCCCTGATAGTGTTGTTCCCTAGCGATATGCATAACGAACCAAACGTAACAGCTGTATCAAGCCCTCTTCTGCATTAGCACAGGTTCTACCACCTGCTTCCTTCCAGGCTGCAAGGCTTCAAGTGGACACAGTCTCCAGACATACTGACCAAACGAAACAGCTGCCATCTGTACGCTTTGCTAGCACCATTTCTGAGCAGGAACACTGTAATGAATCTATTCTTTTTCATGAAGCTTCTTTCCTTAAAGATAAAGCATTCATTTTACATTAGGAAGTGACACATTTTAAGCATATTAGCAGGACTTTTGTTCCACTCTGTCCACTAATGCTTCTGTTACCATGCTTTGCTTGCACTGACAGCTGAGATAAAGTTCTGCCAATTAGTTCTCCTTTAAGCAGGATGCAATGTACTGGCTTTGGGTCCAATTCAGATTTTAAGTCAAAGACAGTACCAGCTTTGAACAAAACAGCCTCGGGAGGGTTCACTTCTTATTTATTGTGTGAAGTCTATCTAATGAGTGACAGCAGAAGTGCTGGTTTTTCGAGATCGTAACTCTGCATATAATGATTCTCCCACTCATATTTTCAGATCTTCCTTTCATGCTTCTATAGTTCAGGTGTGCTGTTACAAGAAAACCTATTTATTTGGGTGTTGGAAATGCTCTCTTTAATCAGAAACCTGTACTGCATTTGCAGACTACACTAGGCAGTAGATGGCAGGAATCCAGAAGGGGTCAGACACACCAGTAAGTGTGCTGTATGCACACCTTCTTGCTGCCTGCTGTGGTCTCTACTGGCTATTACCTGCCACGTGAGTCACCTACAGATATTGCCACCTGCCTCTCTGGGTCGTGTCTTTAAGTACAGAGAGCAAACTGCTTCAACTCTTGTTCCCCCAACACTGCCACATAGCAAAGGGAGCTGGGCTGGGCTGCCAGAATGCTCAGCTTCATCTGTTTGCTCCACAGGCACCACTACGCCACCTCTACCCCTTCTTCCTTCCTTTCCACGGTCACATCACTTCCTATTCTTCACCCTTAGCCTCATCATTTCGTAAAGCACCATCCAGGTGCCCTCTATGCATTCTCTCCCCTCTTCTACTCTACCAGTGGCAACAACATCAAGACAGTGCACAGCTGCTTCTCTCACCACCCCCTCCTCCTGTCTCTGGTGCTTTCTCTGCACAGATTGTTCTCTCTTGAATTGCTCTGTTTGCTTCCACTTCCCTCCTCAAACGGTCCCAGAAGTCAGCCAGCTTGAAACAACCTGGGCAAGTGTCACATACCAGCTATGCCTATGCCTGCAGTGTATACAAAAAATTAGTATAAGATGCAAACCTTTCACCGTGCTCAGACAGGGAACGGTTCTCAGATCAGGAGTGCTCAGCCCACTGCCCACAGCAGCACCTGCCATGCCAGGACAATTACCCTAGCCTTCACATCTCCTTATTCCAAGATGCACATGGGGAAAAGGCTACAGACAGACCAGTTCTTCCTCATTTCTCTTTTTCTTAGACTACACTGCAGCTTGAACAAGTGCAGTGCAAATGTTACATGCCTGTGTGTCACTCTGACCCCCTAGGAAGCATCAGGCTTGCTGTGTGAGGACAGCTGGTCTGTCATCTGTTAGGTAATGGTCCCTAAGGTGCAGCCTTTCCTTGACAGTGTCAAAAGGTTAGGGATCCCGATGAGTCTACGGACTCCTCTAGGCTAGGACTACAGCTTCTCTCCTGCTGCATGGAGCCCACTGAGTGTGCTCTGTGTGGTGCTGGGGTTTAAATGACTTTATCCCTGGGACACCCTGTTCAGCAGCAGGTCTGACACAAAAGCTACCTGTTGGAGATACCCATCTGCCAAGTGTGTGCAGGCTGCTTTCCCAGCCTTGCAAAGTCCTCAATCTGCATTTAAATCAGTTTTAAGCAGAAGGTTAAAGCAGCAGTAAAAGAAACATCTGAGGCCTGGGCTCTCCAAGCAGACAGTTTAGAGTGGTATTCCCCTAGAGCACCAGAGCAAGTCTTTTCTCCCAAGGACGGTAAGGCTGCTGGGTGTGAGCCTGTATTTTACACCACTACTGGGAGGAGGAAACCCCAGGAAGCATGATCAGGCCTGGCCTGACTTCAGAAATGCTGCCACTCCGTCCTTTCAGCAACACACACTATACCCCCAGAGGGGAAGGTAATTACATGCCAGGCAATTCTGCTGCTGCTGCACCTCCTCATGAAGCAGGCAGCTCTGCTGGTCCTGGGCTGCCCTGCTGGGCTGCCTTTGGTGGCACTATCACTGCAAAAGCTCCTCGGTGCAGCTGCTTCTTGCAGTTCTCACTAGCGGACATAGACTGAGAGTGGATACAGACTAAGAGCAGATACTTGTTGCTTCCTCACCTTTCCAGACTCTTTGATTGAATCTGAGCAATTTCTCCTCTCCCCTGCATTCAGCAGCACCTCTTCTCTGACACTTTCCCTCCCTGAAACAAGAAATGTCCCCTTTGAGCCTTCCTGCAGCCCTTCTTCCCTCCCAGGTACCAGGAGGTGCTTCAGAGGTCCTCCACCACTGCCAGCAGAGGTGAGCACAGGGATGGCAGAGCGAGGGCTGCAGAACAGCTCTGCGAGCTGTAACACTTGCCCCTCTCTCATCATTAAGACCCCATTGCCAGCACTGCTGCCTCTCTGCTCTTCAAGGGCAAAGGGACTTCACCTTCCTCTCTTTTGCCTCTACCTTTATCAGACTTTCTGGAGCCTGGTTGAACACAGAGGGAGAGCCACTGCAGAGAAAGGGATCTGCCCAGATGTCTGGGTTACACAAGCGAGGGAAATGATGCTTTCTCTGCATACATAATCAGGCCCGACATAGCCTAGCCTCAAAGTGGATTGCTGAGTTTGTGAGATTTCTTCTCATCAGTCTTCTCCATGACTGAAGGCAAGGAATTAACCATTTCCGTTTCAGAAAATGTGCTGCACTTGAGCACAAGACCCTAAACAACATCTCTCTCAAATTCACAGCATCCCACAAAGCTAATTGCTCAGACCCCACCAACTTCAGGGCTCTTTGTCTAACACTAAGTGTGTTACCTCTACAGTTTCCTAATATAAAAAAATTAAAGAGTGGCTTCAAATAAAAAAATGAAGAGCTCTTTTATCAGTGTTCTCATCACATTCCATGTCCCCAAGAAAGCCTGGCTGTTCGAGTCCTCCCCTAACTGTACCCAACTAGTTTCCCTCTCCGTGCAGTCTCAGGATGAACATTCTGAGTTTCTCACGCATGCACATACTGTGCATTTTTTCAGCATCCTGTCCATGTAAACATGTTTTCAGGTTTCACTGCAACCATTGTCCTCAAACATGCACAGAACAAGCTGACACACTGACAACCTGGTGTGAAGCCACTGAACTCAGCAGTGCTACACCACCAAATGCTTTGGACAGTCCTGTTAAAGTCCTGTTAAAGGCTATTGCTTATGCCACTGCTCTAATCAAATGGATGAGAAGTGCCCACGGCCAGGCTGGATGGGGCCCTGGACTGCCTGACGTGGTGGGGGGCTGTCCCCACAATGGGACTGGGGGGGCAATCCAAGCCATTCTGTGCTTCTAAGAAGTGGATATCTAAGCTCTTGAGAAATGCATGCCACAATTGGTACTTTGGATTGTTCATCAGTTTTAACCAGTTCTTAGAATGAGAGCATTAGGTCTGTAATTACAACATGGTATTCTGAGGGAGCTGGTGCAAGTAATCTGCAAAACACTCATCAAGTGACTTTTCCTGTCTGTGCATGTAAGATTTTGCTCCATTTAAGAGAAATACAAAGGCAAGCTTAGCCACATACGTTTTCATGACAACTTCTTCATACAATCATAATGGTTGGAAAAGACCTATATGCTCATCCAGTCCAACCATCCACTCACCACCATACTGCCCACTGCACCAAAGTACCACATCCATGTGTTTCTTGAACCCCTCCAGGGGCAGTGATTCCATCACCCCTCTGGGCAGCCTGTCTCCATGCATCACTGTCCCTCCTGAAAATAAGTATTTCCTAACATCCAACCTGATATTACTGGATAATCTTGAGAGAGTCTCGGTCAGTTCCTGCAGGAGAGATATTGAGATTGAAGCCTGTCATTACTGAGGAAACCCAAAAAGCTCCCAAGGGATGAATGAGAACAACCTCATCCCTCCAGGTCTGGGCTGAGTACACCAATGTAATGCATCACAGACACCTCCTGATCCCCCATGTGTTCTGGGGGTAAATACAGGACTTTCCAGCTCTCTGAACTATTAGCCAGTCTGCAAAATTTTATTACAAGCCAGGAAGAAAAAAGAAACACACAAAGAGCATCAATTCATATGCAGCGCAGTAATTGCATATGTGCTGCTCAGAGACAGGCTTCCCTTCACATCTAATTAAAATTTTTTCTGTGAATTAATTGTTTGAAGAATGTTATTTTCTAAGCCAGAGGAATTAAGGTGGACAAAACACCCAGAAGTTGACGGACGCCTCCAAACTCTGCCGTACTGCGCCCTTTGCGTCCTGCTTCACCTGATACCGCCGACAGCTCCAGCCCTCCCCCGACTCCTTCTGTCCTTGGGATCACCGCTGCTCTCCGAGGGCCGGAGGTGCCGCAGTCCGAGCAGCCCCCGCAGCCCCTACGGGAGGAGGGCACTGCTCGGAGCTCGGCTCGGCCGGGACGGGGATGCCGATGTGATGCTCGCGGGCACCTGCAGCGGTGTTCGCCCCAAGCCTGAAACTTCCCCCTCACCTCGTTCTCTTTTTCTCGCAGTCTGCCTTCCCCAGCGCCTCTGCACTGCCTCTGTCCCCTTGTTAAGTGAGAAACCCCACCGAGGACCACACGGAGGGGCTTCCTGCGCCCAGAGACCCCTAAGCGGATCCTTCCACGACCCCCGTGGGGCACGGACCCCAAACCCGATCCCCTCTGTCCCCTCCGCTCCGCCGCCCAGTTCGGAGCGCTCCGTCCGTCCGAGCTCCGCCGGCCGTCCCCAAGGGCGGCCCCGGGGTCGCGCTCCCATCGCTGCCGGCAGGGCGGGCAACGGGCGGGGACGGCGCACTCACGTTTTTCGGGACCGCTTCACTCCCAACGGCCGAACGGGTGACGGCAGAAACTTGGTGACGGGCTGCGAGCCGGGCGGGACGGCGCTGCGAGGGCAGAACGGCGATCCGCTCGCGGCGCCCGGGAGCGGAGCAGCAGCCCGGCGGGTGCCGCTTCCCTGCAGCCCGTCGCCGGGGCTCGGCGCGGCACTCACCTGGCAGCCCGAGGCAGAGCAGCAGGCTGTAGTAGACGACGGGCGCGTACCCCAAGCCACAGCCATAGCGGTGGTGCGGCACCAGGGAGCCGTTGTGGAGGTGGAGGTGGTTGTGCTCCATGGACCCGCTCTCCCCTCGGCCGCGCCGCCGGCGTTCGCTCCGCCGCCCCGGCCGCGCCGCCCGCCCGCCCCTCGCACGCTCAGCGGCGGCGGCGAGCGCGGCGCGGCCCCCGCGGCGGGAGGCGGCGGCGGCACACGGCGCAGCCCCGGTGGCGCGGGGCTGAGGCGGCGGGAGGCGGGGCGGCGGCACGGCTCCGGCTGGGCGGGGCGGGGGCAACCCCTGGCTCGGGCGGCCGCGCCTTCGTCCCCCGGCCCTGCTGATCCCCGGGCTGCGTCGCGGTGTGGCGTCCGCCCGGCCCCCGGCTGGGGTCGGTGTCGCCGAGGCGAAGTCCCCTGGAGTAGGAGAAGCCCGGCAAGACGGGCGGAGAAGGGCCCGGGAGCCCCCGCCTGGGGACCGCGCCCTTCTCGGCCGCCCTCCGCCGCCGGCCCTGGGCGATCCCCGCGGCGGGGCCGGGCTGGGGGCGGTGGGCCCGGAGGCGCTGTGGTGGCATCGCGCCCCGAGAGCTCCTCCGGCAGCGAAGCGCACAGAAAGGGAATTTCTGTCCAAGTTAGCGTAGCATCAGGAAGACAATAAAAGCAGGTTTTGTGCCTGCCCGCCGCTATCAGCCCTGCGTTATGCTTTGAAACCCTTCAGGAGGAAGGTGGTAAACCCACACGTGAGTGTTTTTTCATCTCTGAATGGGAACACGAACTGAGGGTGATGGCACTGCTGCTCCCTTCTCTGCAGCAGTGGGACCACACAGCTCACCATGCTGAAGGGAAGCAGTCTGACATGGCCAATTCCTTAGCATTTGTGTGCCTCAGTACGTAATCTCTTGTGTAATTAATAAAGGATTTGGAGTTACGTGTGTTATCTGAAGCTGCTGGAGTGCCGGCTGTGTGCTGTGGTGGGTGAACTGGGCAGGGGCAGCATGCTGATGGGCTCAGGGTTGTAGGTGCTTAATTACACTGTTCACAGAATCAGAATGGCCTGGGTTGGAAGGGACCTCAAGGATCATGAATCTCCAACCCCCTGCCACAAGCAGGGGCACCAACCTCCCCATTTAATACCAGCCCAGGCTGCCCAGGGCCCCATCCAGCCTGGCCTTGAACACCTCCAGGGGTGGACGGAGCATCCACAGCCCCTCTGGGCAGCTGTTCCAGCACCTCACCACTCTCTCTGTAAAGAACTCTTATTGAGCAGAAGACAAGTTCGCTTCACCAGAAGCCAGCCAGGTTGTATCCATGGCCCAGCGCTGCATCTGGGAAGAGCCTCATGGATTGCTGTGGCTGCTCAGGCACACCAAGGAAGGAGTGAGTGCGTGTGCCATGTGTGTGAGTTAGGTCAGTGGCACTGTTCTGTTGGGGTTTGCACAAGCGTGTGGTGTGTGGCAAAACTAAGCAAAGGTGTAGTCCTTGTGATCTGAGAGCACCTCACCCCTGAGTGTACTGATACAGCATGAAAAGAGTGCTGCAGGTGAGGAGGCACTGTTAGGACAGGGACCGTGACTTTGTTGTGTCACTAAGCAGAGCCATATGCATGTCTTTGTGGTTCCACAGTCTTGCTGCAAACATAGCATAGTTTGGACACAAGCAAGGACCAGCCACAGCTCCAACTCTGCAAAGAAGGTTGCTGTGTAGGAGATGCCTTGAGGTTGTTCACGTGTTTAAAATGTTTTATAGGACTTTTTGAACTGTACTAAAACTGCTGTCAACATCAGAGGTTAAATGTGCTGGGGAAAAAAAACCACATTTTTCCTCTGCTTCTTCAGTTGTTAATGCAGCCTTAAAGACTGTTACACTCTACTTGTATGGCCAATAAGTGAATGTGTTCCCTTTAAAAAAGAAATCATTTGAAACTACTCAAACAACCAGAAGAGCTGCATAAAGCAGTGCCTGTGTGGCAGAAAGGCTGTAAAGGTTAAAATCCCATGAGTTTAACTCTGCCTGCTTGTATGTTTTTTTTTTTTTTCTCCCTGGGTTTTAACCAAAAGTTTTCTTCTCACTATTTCGAAAAGTATAATTTCTTCTCATGCTTCTGCTGTAGAGCCGATGAGAAGAGAGATGTTTCAGTGCCTACTGAAAGCAAAGCAGTGATTCCTGGAACCTTCCTTAGGTGGAGTTCAATGCATCAGCAGGGCTGAAAGCATGACTCACTGCTTTGGGTCTGAGTGAAGTTTATCAGCAAAGAGGCACCAGAGAAGGAGCTGGCAGCGGGGCAGTGGCCTGGCACTGCACCGCACCTCACGCACAGCTTCCTGATGAACACAAGTGAAACCCCACAGAAGCTGGAGGCTAAGGAGGTATCCCCATCACCCATTTTCTACTGTGCTTCTGGACCTGTTCTGTCTGGCCTAGTTTGGAACAGCCTGAGCAATAGGACTTCCCTAGAGACGTTTCTGTAATAGTAGCATCCGTTTGCTCAGAGTTAGAGCTGTGGCTAGGGCACAGTTCAGGAAGCTGCTTGTGTGTTGGGAGCTTTTGGTCATAAGAAAAACAATCTTTTCCCATCTTTCTGCCTTGAGCTCTCACTGGAGCATCCAAGCTGCATGAGGCTCTCTTGCATCTGATGAGCATCTTTTGTATGAGGGCAAAAACTGGAGAATTAGTTCACTGTCACTGGTGCTTCTTCTGGCCTGCCCTGCCAGCAGGGAGGGAAGACAAAACAAATCTACTTCTGATGGCTTACTTAACTCGTTTGATATTTATGGAAGACCTCTGCCTCCCTGCATGTTCATCAACACAGAATGAGATATATTTCATGGTGAGCTAATGGAGAACGGGCCGGGTTTCCAGGTCTGATGTCACAGAATCACAGAATCACCAAGGTTGGAAAAGACCTTTGAGATCATCCACCTATCACCAATATTCTCACTAAACCATGTCCCTCAACACAAAATCTAAACTTTTCTTGAACACCTCCAGGGTCGGTGACTCCACCACCTCCCTGGGCAGCCCATTGCAGTGCCTGCTTTGCTTTTGCTTCACTGAAGTCAAATAAAGGAAGTATTCTGGAATATATCAGAATGAAAGGCCCAAAGTAATTTTGAAGATCGCTCTTGTGTTCAGAGTGCAAAAGAAGTTTCGAGGTGGTTTTGTCCTTCAAACAACTTCAGAGAAGGTTTTGACCTAAATGAAATGATTTTGGTTGTTCCACTCTCTGAATTCTGCAGTAACAGAACCTTAAACATAAAGAAATGTCAATAAAGCTGATGTAAAAGCAACCACAATGTGTGCTTCTACTTAAAGTTGCTTATTTTTATACTCCTTGCTTCTTTATAGCCACTTTCCAAAGTGATGCACTACATAAGAAGTGTGTATATTTTGCTTCCAAACTGCCAGAACCACTTGAACTGGATTAGCCTTACATTTTTCAGAGGAACTGACTCTTCCTGTAACCTTACAGGCAGCTATCTGGAGAGAAGGAAGCTGGGGTGGCATGTTTGTAACTCACATCCCTTCCTCTTGAGCTGTGGAGCAGAGCAGTGACTTTGAGGGAAGAGAGCGATTGACTGAGAGTGTCTGGAAGGACTGAACGTTGTGTTGGTGAAAGACAGCGGCACGACTGACATGCCTGGCAGACAGCAAAGCTGGGAATGGAAAGCTGGTACATGGCTGGGTGTGAGGGGGTAGGAGAGGCTGTGGGAAAGATTTTGTTATTTGTGTAGCTGGAGGAATTCATCTCAGAGCTGCTGCAGAGCACATGATACCTGTAAGACAGACAGGTCTGACGTTATACTTTGCTATATTACATAGGAGCTTGTCTATGACTTTGCTGCAATTAAACCCATTGCTTCCAAACACTGTTTTCATTAGAAGTTGTAGAGGGACATGGTTTAATGGGAAATATTGGTGGTTGGAGGACGGTCACAGAATCACAGAATAGCCAGGGTTGGAAAGGACCTCAAGGATCACGAGTATCCAACTCCCTGCCACATGCAGGACCACCAACCTCCCCATTTAACACCAGCCCAGGCTGCCCAGGGCCCCATCCAACCTGGCCTTGAACACCTCCACGGATGGATGGGGCATCACAGCCTCTATGGACAGCTGTTCCAGCACCTCACCGCTCTCTCTGTAAAGAACTTATGGAACTTAAGACTGGATGATCTTATGATCTTTTCCATCCTTGGTGATTCTATGATTCTATGCAGAGCAGTTGGATCAAATTCTGAGTGTTCTGAGTTAAATGGACTGTCTTTGTCAGCAATGTCCTGCAGGTCTCTCCAGGCTTGTAAAGGGAGGAAACCTTGCTTCATTCTTGGAAGGGGTATTAGAAATGTCATTATGAAAGTTCTTTACTGGGGCTTCATCAGTGCCTCTGAGCAGACAGGCTCCAGTTTTGCAGGAGGGAAGACTTGTTTCCATTCTTAGGGTAGGAAATGGTTGTTGTACTGTCAGCTGCTGCTCAGGGAAGGTTGCTGGACCAGACCACAGCGATGTCACAGCTCTTATGGGGATGTTGTTTCATGGCCTGTACCCTCAGGCACCATACCACTGCCCGTTCAGCTCTTCATCCTTTGGTTTCATCTCTCTGTGGAGACCCGAGAGCACCAACAGGTCTCAAACAATGGCTGCGGTGGAACTCTGCCAGTCTGGGCCATCTGAAAACATGTTTAAAGCTTCTAAATGCCTTTTCCCCCCCTAAAATTAAATGTGTATTCCCTGAAGTCCCTTTTAGGTTTCATCTGACAAATCTCATTGTAATTCATTTGAGCGCTCTTGTGAGTGTACTTTCCGAGGGAACAGAAAACAGATGTGATAAATGCCTGAACAAGAGATTTAACCTGGCATCTGTTGTTTTAAAGAAATGTTACAAAACAAAGGAGCATAACCATGTTTTATTGAGATTTAATTGGTAGATGATACACCTGATTTTCCATTGTATTCTTTTCAGGTCACAGAGAACACGTGGTGGAAATGTGCACTGAGGTAAACTCATATGGTCTTCCACAGCGGTTATGACAAATCTGTGCTGTTTTTCTGTAACAGTCAGCATATCAGATAAAATTAATCCAATAGTCAGAATGGAAAACTCTGTTCAAGACAAGGAAGTAAAGAGAATCAAATGTGGTGGGCAGGATTGCTCTGAGGGTCTGGAATCCCTCAAAGCTTGTGTGATGCACTTGCATGATACTTAACTGTAGAGCTAAGGGGCTAATTTGTGTGTTTAGCATAATTATATGCTTAAGTCCTTTGCCAGATTCAGGAATAAATAAGTTGGGATTGTAACATAACTACTTGATGAGTACTTGTAAAAATGGAAGCTAATTCGTCCTCTCCTCTGGGGAAAAGGAACCACGTGGGATTCATGTCATAGAGATTCTTTGCATTTCCTCTATCAAGACTTTTGGAAGTTGATTGATAAAATACTGGAATATTTATCTTTGCACTTGTTCAGGGAATGCCACATGTGCAGGCAAATGGAACATGAACTGAGAAGTTCAGCGTGTGGGTATCATGAAAAGGAGTGAAAATAGATTATCTCTTATTTTAAAATAATAGTACTAATTATTTGTACTAATTGTTGCAAAATTGAGGCAGGGTTTTCATATCTGGGTTAGTAGGTAATTTTTCTAAACCTCTCGTTTCAGTTTTTTTTTAAAAAAAGAGGTTTGGAATGTGTGCAAACCTTCAGTCTTCTCTACACTTGAATGCAAGAGACATTTCAAAGTGAACGCTGATCACTGGCAACACAACTGGACGTTCACATTCGTCATGCTAATATTAGGTATCATCTGAGGATCAAATCACAAGGTTGTGTGCTTTGTTCTGTTGTTTAAGTTTTTTGCATGCAAATGACAGAGTTGGTTTGTTAAATTCTCCCTATACATCTCAAGATAACAGTACACAATTTTTCTTTAGATTTGAAGCTCTTAGTCACTTCAACAAACATATAATCCTTCCCCATATTTGCTTGTTGATGCATTTGAATTACATGGGCGGGGGGGTGGGAGGGGGCAAGGAGTGATGAGTACCAGCAAAATCAATGCTCCTCTTCATGAGAGCTGAGGCTGTTTTCTATATGGAGCTGTCGTCACTGGGTGGATGCAATGCGCACACAGAGCATGGCTTGTCATGTGCCAGGGCTCTGCTGCTTGTGTGCTTGTCACGGGTGGGCACGAGGACAAACTGTGCAGCTGCAGAGCTGGGGCTGCAAAGGCAGCCTTCCATCAGCCACCCTGTTTGAGAGCTGAGGCACTGGCACAGGTTGCCCAAGGAGGCTGTGGATGCCCCAGCCCTGCAGGCATTGAAGGCCAGGCTGGATGTGGCTCTGGGCAGCCTGGGCTGCTGGTTGGTGACCTGCACACAGCAGGGGGTTGGAACTGGATGAGCATTGTGCTCCTTTGCAACCCAGGGCATTCTATGATTCTATGAAAGCTGTGCTGCATTGCCTTCCTTGTGTATGGGGAGGGGTGGGGGCATGGAGAAGTGCAGCTCTGTGAACAGAAGGTTGGTGCACACTCTGATCCTTTGGCCAATTAAACAGATTGCAAGGCCCCTCGTTAACTTCTATCTATTTCCAAGCAAGCAGCCTGAGCAGAATAAGATTACTTTCTCATTTTACATAAGGCTTTCACATTCTATCCCCCATACTAATTAACTGCATTAAAGGGTCTGGCTTCCTTGAGTTCCTCCTTTCTTGTCTGATACACTTTGAATTAGATGTAGCCATTATGAAAAGTATCAGAAGAAAACCACTAATTTCTTTTCCTGCTTTCTACATATTGTGGGTATTTTTAGATAACACACCCTTCACAAATGCAGCAAAAATACCTTTCTGCAGGCAAATGCTCTATGTGCCATTAAAACCACTGTCCAACTGGCTTTATTTCATTGATATGCAAGTTCTTGTTTTAGATTTTCAGCAAGAGTAATTTGTCTATCAGTGGCCATGCGTTTTCCTGCTTTTCAAAATATTTTTTTTTGTTCTGGATCCAAAGAGTTGGTACTTATTCAAGAAGCAGTGCCATGAAAAATGCTAACGAGCTCATACCCAGTCTTACTGCCATGCAGTACCACTGAGTGTGTCTCAATGTCTGTTGCTTTACTTCGGAGTGCACGAGGCAGAAGCAGAACCAGATTGAGTTAACCAAAGATTTACTGTAATCCAGGAAGGCGGTGAGAGCACAACAAGGAAGCGCTGCGCAGTCAGAAATCCAGCAATGCAGCCTCTCGGTGCCTCTGGTTACTGATATCTGATGTATGTCCAAGCCTTCACTGGGGGCACAGTGAGCAGTTGCCAAGGGAAAAGCAATGAGACCGGTAGTGTGTTTGAGCCCTGAGACTAAGAATGGCTTTCATTAAATTCATGTCATTTTATGGGGCTCTGATATCCTTATGTTTATTTTGCATCTCACTCACCTCTGTCTACACCATGAGGAAAAGACACTGGAACACATTGCTGAGGGAAAAAAAAAAGAAAAGAAAGGAAACAAACAGAAAATCGAACTTGCCAGTATTACCAGGGAGAGTGGTGTAACTGCAAAGGAACGGATGTGTTTCAGCTCGATGGGGACAATCGTGCAATCCTCTGGGCATGGTGCAGAGCTGTAGTCAGCCTATCTGCTGCGTGGGACCAGATTCATTAGCTTCAGTAAGACTGCTTCGCTGAGTAGGATGAGTAGGACCTGGCTTTTAGAAAACCACAGAGAGTACTATTGCAGGGCTTTTCTCCCTGTTTAAATTGGCTCAGCAGGCCTTGCAACAATCCCTGTTGGTTTGAACAAAAAATGATTTGCAGTTTCTACAGGCCGACAACTGTTTCTCTTCTAATCCGATATTGCCCCGAAGGGAGGTTTCATCTCCCTGTGGACCAGGCAGCAGTAATCCAAAGTTACTTACGTGGGGCAAATCCTGCTTGCCACCACGTTTAGAAGATGCTCAGTAGTTTGTTTTACATCTAAGTCCACAGTGGCTCTGGATGATATACAGAGTGTGGTAAGATTACATGGCAAAAATGACTGTCCTTGATGATATTAGTGCTTGGGCATACTTTTGACAAAGACATATAGCTGTGATTTTCCTACCTTGAACTTGAAAGAGAAGTCAGGATTTAATTTTATGTCAGCACCCGGAGGCTCTTTATTTCTTGCCTCTGCTCTTTATTGCTCCCACACTGCAAAAACGTACACCAAACTGAAGTCTCTAATAATACGGCCTATGGAAATCACAAAAGCAAGGTCACACAGTGCTTGCTATTGGCCTCTGAAGTCCAACTTGGGCGCTGCTATAAAAGTAGAGATTCTTCTGCCGTACTCTTCTCTCTTCCTGTGCTGTTGGCCTGGGAACACAGAGCACTTAAAGAGACCGCAGAGCTTCCTTTCCACGTGCATGACAAATGGAACAGTGTCTTCCAAAAGGGCCACTGATCATTACCTGGAGTCTGTAGAAGCTGTCAGAGATCAACATTTCCCGGGAAACAGCCAACAGTCATGCGCCTGCTCCTGAAGGTTGATGTGTAAGGGCTTTGTCGGATCAGTGGCAGAATTAAATTGCAGGGTCAGTCTTGACTTCAGTTTTTTTCAGTAGATTTGGGTTTATGTGAAAGGGGAAAGGAAAGCAGTCAGAAGGACTTCATCTCTCTCCCCTCCCTCTGGCCTGGCTGATGCTCCTGGGTCAGACAGTTGTGTTAAAGCCCTGTGGATGCACACAAGCACTGACAGAGTATTGCACCAGCACTGAGTTCCCCACAGCCGTGGGTTGGATATTCACTCTTTAGTCTTTGAATGAACTTGTGTACTTCTGCTCTTCTGCAGGATACTGATGGTAAATCTTAAAATATGCCTTGGAGAGACAACTAGGTGTGCCCTGTTTTGGGGAGTTCATTCTATTTTATAGTGGTGCACTGTGATGGATGAAATAAGCATTTGCTTTTCAGTTTGAGGTTGCTAATGGATTTCAAAGCTATTTGCTATTGTAATATTTTGCCTAACTGTTTTTTCTCTGTAACCGTATGCCTTCCCTTCTAGGATTTACTTGCACATTCCCATGCAGTTAGATTGATGCAGATTCTTTGTGCTTCCACAAAATGACTCTATTCAAAAGCAACTGGGGTTGCAGACAGAGAAGACAGAGGCTGCAAGAAGATGATTTTCATTTGCTACTTGAAATGTAATTTCTAACCAGCTTTTGGAAAAAAAATAACACCCCAATCTCAGGAGGTGGGTGATATATCATTTTATGTGGCACTCATTTCGAGGCACTGGGCAGCTGACTAATGAAGGTGACAAACAGGCTGCACATGAGCCAAATTTTTGACTCAGCTTCATGAAGGCTTTTTTTTTTTTTTTTTTTTTTAAACCTGGCATCATTTTACAAACAACGTGCTTTTTGGAGGATTTGGTATGGCGTGTAGGAAGGTTCTTGTAGGTTCTGCACCACATCAGAGTGGTATGCAGTTTCTGTAAATATTGATTCTCTTTAAACAGGTTGACTTTAACTCGTTCTTAATTAGTAATGGCAGATGTTCAGATGGAAGCTGGGATCATTATTCTAATAAAGTCTTATTAGCTTTTCAACTTTCCTCTTCGTGTAAGTCTGTAATTAGAGTGCTCTGTCTATCTGCTGTAGCCTATCACAAATCCTATCTGTAAGCCAATACACCGGGATGCCAAAAAGCTGCAGGGATTGTAAATTGTGTCTTATGACCATGTTTTGGGTAATTGCACTCTGAGGACAAAGCAGAGCAACGCAGCAGAGCTGCAGAACAGCACCTACCTTCCCTGAGCCCACAGGAACAATACTGCATCCTGCAGTGATTCTGAGAGCTGCTCCAACAGCAGGGGCAGCCGGGAGAAGCGAAGGAGCAGTGACTGCAGCCATGCCATATCCCACCACCACAAACTGACTCATATGCAGAGCAGCACTTGGTGCTGATGGTGGTGACCCAGCAACCCATCTGCACTCCATTCCCGGGGGAAGCAGGGAGCCAGAGCAGGTTTGGGATGGGGACAGGGTGTCCAGGTGGGCTGGGAGAGCTGCTGGCCCCGTGGGAGGAGGCTGTTGTCCTCTGGGTTTGGCTGAGGATCCAGCAGCTCCCCTGCTTCACAAGGCCCAGCTGCATGGCTGTGGGACATGTAGTGATGTTTCCTCTGCTGGGAGCTTCTGGCTTTGTTTGCGTTAGGATGAAGCTGTTGTTTTACCTCTTCACGTGTGTTTGTGCCCCCATTCCCAGCACTGGGCACTCACTAAGTGTTTCCTTCAGGCAATTTTCTATCAGCGCAGCTGCACAGAATCTCACCATGCTGTTCAGCACCAGTCTGATGGAAACCAGCACTGAACCCAGTGTGAGATGTTCCTTCAGTGCCAGTGTGTAGAACTTGGCTGGTCTAGTTATTTTATCCTTGTAACTTGTCTCTTACAAACAAGAAAACAGCCTGTTTCATTCACTGCCCTCTGGTGGCATATTCACTTTTCCTCATATTAATCCTTCTCACGTACGAACAATCATCCATTTTGTTTGTTGGTCCCAAAGGAGAAGTTAATGTCATTATTTGCACATGGCAGACATGCAACAGAAAAACAGATGCGTAGATCTTATTAGCTGCCTGCAGTAACATCAGCAACACCCAGAGCTGTGATGCCCCCAAGGGTCGGGGAACAGCCCCATGGTCCCCAGGCTCCCTTCCCACCTACCGTGAGAGATGCTCCTCCTTCCCTAAATGCTCATCCCAGTCATGTTTTCTACTGGAATAGAAAATGCCAGTTATTATCATCAGATAGGAGGGCACCAATTCCGTACGTTTGATGTTTCCCTCAGGAATAGTGTCATTAAACTCCTTCAGTGTTGAGTCTTAATTGTGTACTCACACTGAAATAAAATGGCATTCTAAAAAGCACACTCCAACTTTTCAGCCTTCTGGAATCAAGCCTGGAATGGCATAAAGCTGTCATGCTGTCCAGAAGAGACTTCTTTCTAGGCCAGCAGTTACTCAGACCTGATGGCTTACCAGCAAAGCTTTCCTTCCTTGCTGTCTCCCCATGCTGATCATGGTGTCTTTCTTTTCTCCTCCTGAAGGCACATGCCTTGGTTACTGATTCCATTTAAAACAAATGAATGGTCAGACTCTTCTGGATCCCTCCAAAGCAATTGCCTGACCAATTTCTCTGTCCCACAGCCTACACCAGGCAGAGTCTGCCTGTTCTGATTAGGTATCTGTGCAAATGGACTTAACAGATGGTAAATTGTATACTGATGTGAGACAGGAATCTACCTCCATGTCTGTCTTTGCATTATTTTTACAAAACAGAAGATTCTTCTGAAAAGCAGAAGGTGTTTGTTGGGCTAGGCCACACTGCCATACTGCTATGCCCAGATTCATTCCATTAAATTCATACCCCCTCTACATGTTGTGCAGTTTAACTTGGAGACTGTGTAAACTCTTGCTTCTTTAGAGGAGAAGCTGCCAGGGATTTTTTTAATTACCTTGTATTTCTCAGTGTTTGTTTAATTTCATTCTTTCATTCAGACTGTGCTTGTAGCATATCCAGCCTGATGTGACTAAGCTGTTGACTCACTTCTTTTATGGCTGCAATAAAACTGGATCTAATGACCAGCGTCTGCATTTCAACCACCAAAAGCATTTGCAAAATAATCCAGATTGTTCCTACTCAAGATTCTGTGTCCTGGTATAACGCTCACTTAATTTGAAATGCCAAGTGAGCACAGCCCACTGTAATCACAATTTTGTCTTCTTTTCTAGAGATATCTGCCTGGCTTCAGCGTTATCCCAAACCTTCCAGTTCAGAAGGTTTTAAACAGCGTTCTTTTGGAATCTGTCCCTGCAACCATTAGCTCTGGTAATTGTACTTAAAGACTTAATGTCAACAATTAGCCTTGCAAAGGGGCTCTAGGGATTTCATAACTTTAGGAATTAGCATCTTGCCTGTGCGTAGCCATCCCTATGCTGTAAGTCAGGTGTTCCTCAGCCCCTGCGGGTTTTTGATGGTTGGACTGGATCATCTTTGTAGGTCTTTTCCAACCTTGGTGTCTCTGTACTTCTGTGACTCTGTGATTCTGTTTTTAGCCCTAAGACATCTGCAATTACAAAGCTTCCAAAGTGCAATTGTATCATAATACCTGATGCTAAAGTCATTCAAATACATAAGATTCTCAATTTCATTTAAAAGAAAAGGTAAATTAGCCTGCACGGATGAGCTGAACACCCAGGAGAAGCTCATGGTCCAGGGGACTGAACAGGGAAAGTTACCCTGAAGTACATGCAGTACTGGGTTGTGCATTAGTACCAGCATGGAAAAACTTAGCTCTGCTCAGAGTCTGGCCTCCTCTTCTCTGAATAATGCTTTTTAAAGTACTGTGTGCAATTTCATTTGCTTTAACTTTCTTATCTTGCCACAAGCTGAACATCTCATCTGAACATCTCACCTTTCCAGGTGTAGTCAACAAGGAATTAGATGCACATTAAAGCCCTCTTTCAAAATGATTTTTGAGTTTCTACTGAAGCTCTCTGCCAAGCCTAGCAATGCCAGCAGGGAACTCAGCTCCTCTTGCTGTGTCTCTCTTCTCCTCAGGGCCTCCTCTTGCACTTTCACTCCCTGCAGATCCTGCCCAGGTCCTGGTGAGGGCTGGGGACAGGTCAGAGCAAAGCCAACTCTGCTCTGTGCAGCACGGCCAGCACTCCATGCCTGGTGGCCCAGGAGAGTTTATGTCACTGCCATCACTGCCACGGTCATGTCCACTTGCTGAACAACAATGGAAGAGGCAATGGCTGTGCTATGAGCTGCATGTGTGAGAGCAGCCTTTTCTCTTTTCCTCATCCTGACTGCATGGAATGGAAGGTCTCCAGGGGCAGGGATGGGCATCTTCTTTTGTACAGTGCTGGGAACAAACTACAGACTTCATGCCTGATGGGTGTTTGCTTGGGACACTGTTTCTATTAGTGCGTGAGCAGGCACGTTGCCTGTGCCAGTACTGGTACCCATTGCTTTAACTGTTGTCATAAGCATACAGGAAACATCTGGCCCCAGAGAGTACTGTATATATGGTGAGCCTATTTCCAGAAGGATGCTTATTTTTTTATCTGCATTATTTCACCTAAAGTTCAACATTCAAGATTCATTAAAAGCCAAATATAGCAGAGAGGCAAACAGCCTCTTGACAGTTTGGGAGAGAAAGCAGCATCTCTCTTTCCTCTGACAAAAGCAAGCAATGGTCCCAAGGAGCCATGTGAAGAACTTCTGTGCACACCTGAGCTGCCCTTTGAGTGCCACCAATTGAAGCTGTCCTGCAGTGAGTGTGCCAGGGTTCGGGATGGCTCAGTGGAAGCCAGCCCAAGGGTTTTGTCTGACCATGGCACTGCTGCAGCTAACACGGGGTCCACAATTCCTGCAAAAAGGCAGCTACCTTCTGTGGAGCTCGACAAGAAGTTGTTATGCTCGCTGCAAGCACAGCACTGGCTTTTGCTAAGTGGTTGAGTGGTTTTAAACAATGAAAAATTAAAACAATCATTCAATTAAATGTGAGCAGATGCCCTGAAGTGAACTGGTGTGGCAAACTTTACAGTTTTATTGATGATAGGGCTTGGAAGCATTTGATCATTCTTATTTCATGGCTCTCTCTTGCTTAATATTATCTATTTTTTTAAATAGCTGAGGTAGTTTTAAAACCTGAGATAAATTTTTGTAGCAGCAATATGTTTTCCTAGAAAAAATATGCAAATCTCCAAGAGCAGGTTGCTTAGAGGATACTTAGCCATAGGGGTCTTGCTTGGTGTTACTTAGAGAAAGATTGTAAAAGATATTTAAGCATTTACAGAGGAGACTGGCAGCTGGGATTACAGGCTCAGATGCACAGCATCCCCTGAATATGTGTTCTATAGAGAGACAAAGCTTCCTGTTCACACGGGAGCCACTTCATGCCCCAGCTGCAGGGACCAGCACAGAACCCTGACAGTGCAACTGACACCACAGTGACAGAGAAAGGCTCCTTTTCAAAAACAAGTGTTTTATTTATCAGTTCTTCTGCATGAGTTTGTACCCAGATACTCAACAGAAGTTTGAGGACTCAGAGAGTAGATGATTCCTCCTACTGCCAACACAGGATAGCACAAAGGTGACATCTCCTAACAGCAGTTTCTCTTGTTTCTGGATGTGACTCCTTGCTTACCCCTCTGGTCCATAATGTTGTTCTCAGTATCATTTCATCCCCATTCTGGTATTTACTGTACTGTTTCTGCTTCATTTCTGAATAAACCAGGCAGTTGCTTTGCTTTTGTTGCGAATGAAGTACTGGAAAGCAGAAAGAGTGCAAATAATGACTTCCCTGGAAAGGTGAAGCAACACTTGCCTTATTACAGTAAACTAATTAGAGCTGAGCTCAAACCTTATCCTTGGGGCTATACATTGGCACCTGGTGATAATATATCTAAGTACACATAAGTCAATCGGAAATAAAAGTCTCTGTTTTTATTAATACAAAAGAATGAACTTTATTCCTTCCACTTGGGTTTCTAAGACTGGCTATTAACAACCCGGGGGGGTAAACAATGTTCAGATGCTGCTATCTGTCCTTCCACAGTAGCATGTGGCTGTCCGGGGTGGAGCCCAGAAGGAAATGTGCGGATCTGGACAAGAATTCAGTTTTCTGAAGGCACCACCCCATGTGAAAGCCAGTGCAGGCTTTGGTTCTTGCTGGAGCTGCCTCAGCCCGGAGTGCTCCACCCTGCTTGCTCGAGTCAGACTGTCATTAAGAAGTTACAATTCTCCTTCTCTATCAGATGAGATAATGACTGGGGAGGTCCTGATTAGGAACTGAAGAGATTACTCAGTCTCTTCCTTGGTCTTCTGCCTTCATTTCCCAAATCCAATATCACAGAGATGCTAAAGATGCTTCAGCAAGTTCCCTGCACATGATGCACCTTTCTCCTTGGGCAATAGTTGCTCATTGTGTGTATTTCTCTCTTGTCTCTTGATTTCTCTGGAATTGTATTTGGCATTGAAGCAATCTCTAATTATCTGCACGTCCACATTGCTGCATTCGTGGCCTTGGATCCCAAAGGGATGCAGTTGTTGCTTGTTATTTACCAGCAGCAAGCTAGAAATAACTCATCTGTCTGTGCAAGTATAGGAAAGGTGAGTTGAAGAATAGCATTGAAGCCAGCCAAGAAGTTGCATTTCTGAGAATTGCAGATGAGCAGAAGGAGCAGCCTGAGAAGCTTCTACATGCTCAGAAATGTCACTTCAAAGGTATTGCTGATATCACTGGCTTCTTAACCATGCCAGCGCTTAGCAATTGCACATTGAAATGTCCCAAACCTGAGTGTTAAGTTGAAAGAGGAGAAATGGAGATGATAACTTCAAAGTAGAAGACATCAGTGCCTAAGGCATCACTTTGAAAACTCCTTGAGAAGGATCATATGTGATGCCTCAGTCATCTAGGGCCATATTGCCAACCCAGCAGCCATCTCTCACTGATAAACTGGATTCTTTACAGACAGCTGAGACAAAGCCAGGCTGCAAAACATGTGCTGGGCCAATCCACCATGACTGTGGCACTGCTGTGGTCCCTGGTGCAGTGTTAGCTGTTGCATTGAAAATCCACCTTAGCTGATGGCAGATACTGACCAGATCCAATCCAAAATTTACCAGGGAAAGTGAAGAGCTGTAGAGTTCATGCAGTTCCTGACTGCTGTTCAGGAGGGGCCCTCAGCCTTTGTTGCTCGTGCGAGAGCCATGTCCTTACAGAGGAACAGGGAACCACTTGCTCTGTCAACAGTCATTCCAAGAGATTCTTTCTGCATTGGTAACTCTTCAGCTCCCATTTGTCATAGCTCCCAGAGTGGAATCATAGAAGAGATGAGGAATGTCAGTTTGAATGGCTGTGTTGAGGAACTATATGGAAAGATTTCTCGATGTAATTTTGGATCTGATCTTGTAAGGAAATGGAACACTCATCTAAGACAAAATGAAAAATTCAACATGAAATGTTGAGTCTGAAATTAAATATTCCCATTTGTTTTTGAACTCTTTAACTCTTAAGTCCTCCGTAATCATCAGGTCCAGCTGGTGGATCTACCATCGCCGTGTTCACTAAGCCATAGAATCATAGAATGTCCTGAGTTGGAAGAAACCCACAAGGATCATCGGGTCTGACTCCTGGCCCCATACAGCACCACCCAGTATTTATACCCTACATCTGAGAGCATGCCATGTTCCCAGGAGTCACATCTCCATGTTTTTTGAACAGTTCCAGGGACAGCCACTTCCTTGGGCATCCTGTTGGGTTCTTAGTTTTTTTCCCTAAGCAGAACTTGTTTGGGTTCACATTTCTGTGAATAACTTTGTACATATTAGCATGGCATGCTCTCTGTTTTTCCCCTTTTTTTGGAATCACAGCACTAATTCCTGTGTTCAGCAGAAGAGATTTTAAAGCATCTTTCAGTGAATGAGAAGCTATAAAAGTCTTCTTGTTGCCAGATCTTGGTTACTGAAAATGAATTCTCATGAGAAGTCATTCTCTTGGGGTAAGTATATGGGAATTTTTTGGAAATCTGGATCAACAGAGTTTTCTTTAGTTCAGGACTGACCATACTGAAAGCACCTGTGTCTGTAAGGAAGTACAGCTGTTCTGAAATGAAAGATAGGTTAGTGTGGGAGAGAACACTGTGTTGTGAGAAGTTAGAGGACAACCTTAAGTAAGTCCCAAACCTTTCATTTCTGTGATGCATTTTACATGATTAATAGGAATGATGAAGCGACTGGAGGCAGAATCCTCCCATGCAGAGTGTAAGGTGAAATCATCTCTGTGTACTTATTGAATCTAATAATTTACATCTCATTGAATCCAATCAAGTTAGCAGTTTATCACATTAAGATTGCATTAAGTTGGCTGTCTCCAGCATGGCTGTGTTACTGCTGGAAGGGACCCTGCAGCCCCAAGCATGGGGCTTTTCTTTCCTCAGAAAAGGGTCTGACTTGTCTGGGGAATGGACAGCAAGAAGGAAACAGCCTTGCAATGTCTGACAGAGCTCCAAGTCTTGTTGGGTTGCAATGGAAGCAAGCTGTGGGCCGTCAGCAGGAACTGCTCCACACTGGGTCCTGTTCACACTCAGGCACTGAGCTGTCTCTAAAATCAGCATGGTCGTTTCCAATTCCTGTCCTTAAAGCTGATCACTGGTCACATCTGTGCACGTTTTTAGTGGGATATTTTGAAATTCAAAGCCTTAAGCTGATCAGCTGTAGTCAGAGAAAAGTAAAATACAGATACAAATCCCAAAGTGTCCAAGTTTCAAAGTGATGAAGAAGTGGCTTTCTGCTTGCAGCAAGCTGCAGCAAAGGCAGGGAATGGGGTTAATCTGAGAAACTGAATTTGGAAAATGAAATATCTTGCGTAGTACAGCTACAGCATTCCAGACTGTACAAAAACACCAAGTAGTTTTGTAACTAACTCTTGCTTATGAGGCAAAATGAAATTACTGTGCTTCTTCCTTCATCTGCAAGAACCCAGCCTGTGAAACGTCAAGAGCCGGGGAGAAGGGTTGGTCGGATGCCATAGAGATTTTTAGGGAGTGTTTTGTCCTGGTAGCCATTCATTGCTGTCCTCTGTCCTGTTTTATTGGAGAGAAGTTAGCTGGAGGGAGATGCCCTCCTGCCCAGCTGAAACATTTCAACCAGAAGAGAGAAATAAATAAAATAAAAAAGAGTGTAGTAAAGGAAAGCTAGTTCCAGTCTGTAGCAAAAGAAAGCTAGTTCCTGTCTATAGCATTTTAAACAGCTTCTGGGCTTTTGATCTAGGATTACTAGTGTCCTGCAAATTGGCTGTCATTATTTAAACATCAGGCAGGGAATTCTTGCCCTAGGCCCTGGGCCAAATAAATATGGTTTTGCTGGAAAATGATTTTGCAGTGATAATGGGAACATGAGCTGAGGAGAGGGGAAGGCCCTCATTTCCTTGCCGGCATCTCATAACAGCTCGCTCCAGCACAATAAACTGGGAGTCATCAGGAAAGACAGCTCCGTTTCTATCAGATGCTCAGTGCGCTTTTTTTTGGGCTTGCAGCAGCATCGGGTTTGTTTAGGACTAGGCTGAGTAAAACAGGGTTCCACAGAGGCTGGGGAAAAAAGAACACCTATTCCTCAATCATGATTTGGGGATTACTGGAAAGGCACTGAAATGTATATACTGCATTTTCAGAAAGCAGTGTGGATTTTAAGTAATTTCCTGTTTCAGTGCTGGAACTGTTAAAAGTCAGCAGTTGCCTCTTCATGGTGACCAGTGCTCGTGCTGCAGCAAGCCCCTTGCCAGCAGCCGTGCAGCCTGCTGTATGCAGAACATTCTCTTGAGCTGCCTCGCAGGTCCGGTAGCCCTTAAATGAACTAGATCCTTTTTGTCAGTCGCCATCTTCTTTGTAATCATGTAATACTTTCTGTCCTTGCAAAGACCTTTCGAGTTTTCAGGAGAGCTCTCACCTATTGCAGTGCAGGCAGAGCTCGGTGCAGAACTGGGGCTGCAGGGGCATGCAGCAGCACAGCGCGCTGCTGTAACCAAGGTGACTTTGAGCTGCCACTGTGCTGGGAGTAGTGAGGTTGGGGAGCTCTGAAGGAGCACTGAGAGGGAGCAGGTTCTGTCTGATCATGATACCTTTCTTTTCTTGGCCATCATTTACATGTCTCCGAGGCAGCAGCCCCATTAATGCTTCCAGCTGATTTTAGGTAAGGAATCGTCAACTGCTATTTTTATTTCTGACTTTTGCCACTGTGAGACAGATTCAGTGCACTAATGAATGAATTCACCATATTTAAGATTTGGCCAAGGAGCAGCTGGGCAAGAAAATCTTTAAGAAGTCATCATGCCAGTAATTATGCTTTTTTCTCAGCTATTTTTGCTTTTTCACGGGAAATTAAACAAACAAACAAACAAAAAACAAAAACCCAAACAACAAGAAAAAACAAAACACAATAAACACCATTAATTTAGTGGCTGTATTTCAAATCATCTACACTTTATGCACAGCAAAGGAATACAAAATGCTCAAAAGTATCAGTGATTTCTCTTGGTGTGTGCTTTAAAATGGCTGTTGCATTTGGACTAGACAGAAAATCCAATTTTTGAGGCTGGGAGAGTATTTTTTTTTTAAATCAGGCTTGTTTATTAAACTCATAAAAGTTAATGGAAACAACAAGAAGCCAATACAATCTGGGGAAGCAGTAATAAGGTTTCTCTCCTTTGTAAAAGCACATGTTGGTGAGGACAGCGTTCCTTGTTCCCCTCTGCAGGGAACTGGGCCCTGGGCACCACGAGGAGGGACCTGCAGGTGTCATAGGACAGAGCAGCCCTGGAAAACTCAATCATAGAATCACCACGGTGAAAAGACCTCCAAGATCATCCAGTCCAACTGTCCACCTAGCATCTTCTCCAAGCAGGCACTGTGACCCATTGAAGCACTGGCCTTTAGGAGAGATTAGCAAGTACAGTTCCTACCTGAGCCTATATTTAGAGTTTTCTCTCTGGTAATCTTTACTTACTGAAAACTTGGCAAATACACCAGGGGAAAAAAACCGACATGTGAATTAACTCTCCTGGCATATTGGCAATAGCAGTAGGGAGGTTCACACAACCAGAGCAGAGCCTGGTTACCTTCAGAAACAAGGACTTCTGTAAAGCAGGGCATGAGCTCCCACACACTAATCTGAACTACTAGGAGGAAGCTCACTTTCTCTTAGAAGACGTCATTAACCGTTTGGGTCTCAAACAGCAAGGAAAGAGTTGCATTTGGTGATCTTGTTGGAGCTGTAGGAGATCTGTGGATTCCCTGGGAACAGCTGGCACACAGACTGGGGCATCCTGCAGCCACCACGAGGAGCTGCCAGATGGGCCTTGCTGTTGGGAGAACGCTTGGCTTTGTCCAATTAATGTCATCGTGTGTAAATCTGCTGTGTGACTCCAGAGATAAAGAAACCTGATGAGCTCCACTCCAGTGCAATAAATCTTTGGGCTCTGGCTGTGGGAATGCCAAACCATCAGTGTATTATTCATACACCCATCAACTGTGTCGCGTTTGTTACCAAAGTCAGTATTGTTTTGTGTGGAGGAAAGGAAAAATCTGTAAGTGTGAAGCCATGTTTTGCTTTCCTACACATGCTCATTTTCAGTCACATCCCTGTGACCATTCTAAGATGCTCTAATTCACCTTCCTGCCCCATGTTCACCACTATTTCAGATGACTCCTACGACACACACATGTACTCGTGTCTTGCTGCTCCCTGGTCATTTGGACCATAATGACAAGGGGATGACATGATCTGGTGATGGTGGCACGGACTTGGTCTCTGCCCTGCAGCATGCTGGTGGCCGGGCTCTGGCTGTGCCCAGCTCATCAGCTGGGAGCATGGGGAGCTGCTCACAGATCGAAGTGCAGCTCAGCGTGGTGAAATCTCAGCCTTGGGCACAAAGAGATCCCCTGCTCTGAAGCTTTCAGCTCTTTCCTTAAATAAATCACTTGATTTTGCTGGAGACCTCATGTTTTGTCCAGTTGGTGTCCACTGAATCAAGCACACCATTCTGGCTGACTGAGGCATTTGTAAAAGCCACGCAGCTCCTACTGACGGATCATTTGGGACTCACTCTCATTACAAGCTTTTTTATCATTATTCTTCAAGTAGAAGCCTGCCACAAATAATGTATGTCGTGTCTGGCGTGAGCTAACTAATGGCCTGCTGGCAGGCAGCTGTTTTGCTGCCTACAGTACTTTGTGCCTGAATATTCTAGTGGGATGAGAACTGTGTGATGTTAGCTGTAGTAATAACAGCCTGCCCCTCAGGCCTACCCCTATATCCCAGAAACCTGCTCCCTCTTGTTCTTCTTTGAGCACCTTATATTGCTATGGGCTCTAGCAACACCATAATTTAGTATCAGAGAAATTAGAAGGAAATGAAAAATAAAGCATAAAAATGCATCTAAATCCTATTATTCCGTTGTTGGTTTTTTTTTTTTTCAGAACCATCTTTGCTTCGTGAAGAAAGGGTGAGGGGCAGTGAGATAAGAAATTTTACTTCTGAGCAGTCCTTATGATTATTTATGCCACATTGCGACAGCAGTCCCACTAAGGGATGCTGTCTTTATGGTGGCTGTATAGTGGCATGAAGGATGATGTACTGCTGCAGGAGAGCTGTGACAATGTCTTATAGCACTTAGAGAGCAAGGGAAGTGAAATGGGTTTTGGGAAGCTTGTGAAAATGCTCTGGTAGAGAAAACACCTAGGGAAAAAATGTTTTAAAGGCAGTGGATTTTTTGCATTATTTTCTGGCTGTTTAGATTTAAAAATAATAATAATAATAAAAAAATCAAACCAACAGCTGATTGCTCAAAGTTTCAGACAATTCCACGGATGAGCAGGCAGCTCCCACGTTCAATGCCATTTGTCATTAAAGTGTTGGATCTTCACCTTTTTCTCTCTTGCTTTTCCATTAGCTTTTTCAAGAAAACAAACAAAAAGAGTAGTAACAATATTTGAGCAGCTGCAGGGCAAAAGTCTTATTGAAATCATCCATTGCTGTTTGTCTATGAATACCATTAGCTTTCAGAAAGTAAAAAGTGTAAAGCTGCATGATTTTTGAGTGAGGGTGTAGGACTGGAACACAGAGGTTTCTGTTCTGTACCTGCTATAATTTGCACTGGTTGATATTTTGTGCTCTGCTGGTGAGACAGGAAAGCACAAAGCATTGCCACTAAAACTCATAGCACCTTTGAAAGCAGGAGAGCTTCTTGAATGCGCGCTCATCCAGTCTGCAGAACAACTGAACTGCACATTATCAGTGTTGGGTATGTCTTTTTATCCCTTTTATCAGAAGACCCTCCGTAGCTCTTCTTTTTCTTCCTAAATTGTCCAAAGAAAATGAGAGCAATTCATATAACGTCTGCACTCTGAATTAGATCTGCTCAAGCTCATGTTATGCAAGCGATGCAGGATCAGGTTTGTAAACTTTCTGAAGTTTCTGCTGCTTTCTGGTTTTACTTAGCCTATTTAATCAGGAATCCTACACTAAGACTGGGTGCATCAGAAGATACCACCGCTATGTAACGTTTCAGACAGCTGGATTTGCTAATGTTCTTGCTGTGTAAAGATAAAATAGAGGCAACACCGAATTTTCCAATATTTGTTTAATTACCCGAATCCCTTTTTAATAAATTAGGAAGTTGTTTCTTTCCCTTCTGTCTATTTGCACGAAGCTCCTTTTAATCCAGGAAGCCTGTCAACGATCTTTCTTGCTTGAATTTTGGGTGTCAATTTTTATCACCGTCAAGATGATGGAATTTAAATTGGTGATTAAAAAAAGACATCCTTAAGGATTTCACTTGCTTTTAAGAGCCCTGCAAAATACAAGTGGTTCAATTCAGAGCTGCCAGTTCAGACAAAGTCGTTGCAGTTTCTGGAGCTGTGACAGGCATGGAAGGTCGGAATAATGCATTGCAGCCCCACGTGATGCATTTTTTGGTTTCTTTTGCCTTAGATATACCCATCTTCTGAGCTGGGAGCAGATTGGTTTGGGAAGGTGTTTAAGTTAGCAACAGGAGTTGGAAAAGTATAGGTTTGTGTTTTGTCTTTTTGCTCCCTGAATGAAGACGCCACGTCTCTGGCATCTGAGATGACAAAGGTGGGTTTGGCCCTTTGGAAGTGCTCTGGGACCACTCTCTTCTGAACGTGCTCCACATCAGGAGAGCAGACACTGGTTTGTATCCAGCCTTATTTTTACATCTTTTCACTGGCTATTAGCTATTCTTAGCTATTGTAATGATCCCATACTTAACAAGCAGCCATATAACCAAATACAAACACACACACACACAAATAACATATCGATGCTATCTGGGCACATTCCTTATTCCTCTTGCAGGGATAAGGAAACTCTTTATGCCGCTCTGCATAACAGCATCAATTATAGATCAGATAATTATACTGTGTGACTGTGGGAAATAATAGGGTGAAAGTTAGCCAAAACAGACCAGTGGTAGAGCAGCAGCTTTAGGTGGCACGAACTGTGAACTGAAGGGAAAGGTTCAGGTTTTCTGATGCCAGTCATACAAACATTTATTACCCGAGCTTGTATCTTAATCCTGAGTCCTCTCACTACCACAAAACTGAATTTTGGAACTTCTGGGACGTCTGGAGGTGATGATGAATAGTCAAACCAGAGAACACTGTGCCAGTGGGGCACTGTTGGGGCAGAAGGCTGCGATGAAGCCTTGGAGCAAATGTCTGTGAGCCCCTCAGATCTGACCAGCACTGCCTGATGGGGTCTGGCACCCTAGTGTGGATGCACATCAGTAACCTTGTGGTGTCTGGAGTGAACAAAAGAAACCTGCACAGATCAGCATAACAACGCAGGCAGGCATAGATTTACATGAATTTATTGGTTTGGTTCACAAAAGCCTGCTGCATTTTGCTCTCTGGTTGTATTGCTTGTCTTTGTGCTGATATGTTTGAGTTTGCTTTTCTGTGAAGGAAAAATAATAAAAGATGAAACTGCAGGTATTGTCATTGTTTATAGATCTCATACATCTTTGCAAAGCAACACTGCTTATAAGGAAGCCTAGCTACAGAGCAGTGTTCTTTGCAGCTTGTAAGATGCTTTTCCAAACAGCACAGTAAACACACGGAGCGGTCACTGCCCAGCTGCTCCCTACCATTCAGGAGCCTGCACGAAGCCAGGGATCTGCTGGCTCTGAAACCCAGAGTAGACAGCCTTACAGATTTACAGCAGAACTTTTGAAGTAACTGAGTTATTACTGGGGCTTTTTTTCCTTCTCTCTTTTTTTTTTTTCTTGAAGTGTTTTATTCAGCAGATTTACATCCATAAGCAACTGCAGTGAGCTGCTGCATCAACTGGGGCAGTTCAGAGCAGCATCAGCTGCAGCTCCCCTAGGGGAGGTCCCAGCTGTCTGCACGAGTCACCTCCTGATCCACACCGTGCAGATCTCAGTGGCACTGCAGGGTCTTCACGTACAGAGAAAGTCCTCTGCAGTTGGTAGCTTAGCAATGACCCCGTAATAGAGATGTTTGTAGGCATCTTTATGTGTCTATATGTCGATGTATTTACCTCTTCAGTTGTATGAGTGGCTTTAGTTGGATGCTAGATTTTATTTCATAAGTGGCCTGTAGATTGGAATCTGTTCTTCTACCTCTAGCTAGAAACAGAGTCTAACTGTAATCTGAAAACCCATCTAGACAAACAGCTCCAAAGCCCAGGAATGTGAACTGTGATGATTTGCTGGATTCCAGAGCGCTTTGTGCTGTACAACAAAGGTCGCTGTGATTTTTTGGACTTCAATATACTGTAGCTCTCAGGTATTGGTGTTTATCAATGTGCACCACAAAAACCGAGAAAGATGTAGAAGGAAGAATTCTTAGATGTATGTTGAGGGGGCTGAAGGAGTAGCCCAGCTCCAAGCTGAGGCATCCTGTGTGCAGTGTCAGAGAGAGGGCTGCACGTGGCTGTCTCCATCACAGCACTGTCAGAGCTGTTCCTCCTCCTCATCAGTACCTGTTATGAAGACCTTTGCAGATTTGAATTTGCTTGTCCTTGAGTCACCCCTGAAGTAATATTATATCCATTTTACAAATGCGAAGCTGAAGGGCAGGGAAGCTAGATGGCTGTCGGCAGCCTCATCTTCAATCAATGTGTATCAAATTACTTAATGTTCATCCGAGTGTTCAGATTTAGCTAGAAGAAAGTGTGATCATCACCAGATAATGTCATTCATGTGTCATTATGGTCAAAATGACCAGACAGCATGAGGATACGTTGCTGCTTGTCCTGAGAGCCAAGTCACTGTGCGTTATGGGTTGAAACTAGATGATCATTTTGGTCCTTTTCAACCCAGGCCGTTCTATGATTCTGTGATTCTATGATTCTGTGGTAAAGTTTTACCCTATGTATTATCAGGTTGCGGTTGGGTTCAGCTCCCCAGCTTTCAGCTAAGGACATCATCTGTGCTATCTGTCCCCCTCCTCCCTCTTACCCCATTAGGTGCAATTTATGCAGTTTAATACAAGTGCAATAAGGTTCTCTTTGGGATGATGAATGCTATTTCCTGCCAAGCAGCACACAGGCTCCCCAGTTCCTGAACTCTGTGTGACAGATAGGTGAGTAAATGTGGTCATTACAGAAGGTCACCTCGCATAAATGCATGGCTTTGCTTGCTGGGACAGGGATTAGTGAGTGTCCTAATTAAATGAATGATGAAATGAGAAGAAAAACTCATTTTCAAATCAGAAATCCTGGCTACAAAGCAATTATTCTACATGCTTATAGAAGAGTGTCTCCAACAGGCTGTGATTTTTACAGGGCTTTGGACCACAGAGGCAGTGCATATTTCCATGGCTCTCTGCTTATAAAGAAAATATGTATCTGCAAATCTATTCTGTGATTTACAGCATGTGAAATGCAGCACGAGACACAGCAGGAATACAGCACTGAAAATCAGAATGGTTGCTTCAACATGCACAAACTGCCACTTCTGGAAACAGGTGAATGGGAAGCGAATTCCTTTCCTTTTATTTTCCTTCACAGACTCTGAAGATGTGTGCTGGGAAAAGCGTGAGCATTTCTGCTCCGGCCTGCTCTGCTCACCCGTGTCTGATCTCACTTGTCCCTGCAGGCCCTCAAGGACAACCGGCAGAGTGGAATCCTGTCCCTGAGCCTGGGCTGGACGCCAGAGGCAAGTCCCCACTCTTCATTGCCTTGATATTTGCTCAGACTTGGTGGTGGACCTGCGGTGGACGTCCATTGGGGATGGCCCTTACGTTGCATGGTTGAAGCAGTGTGGTGTTGTGAGGACCCACTGCGGTGTGATGAGAGATCCTCCGTGAGAGATGATTCCTGTACCCACCTCCCACGGACCCGTGCAGAGCATCTGTGCCACACATTTTTATAACCATCAGCCATGGGCCGGAGCCCGCAGGTGCTGCAAGCAGAAACACGTCAGCTTTTGCATCGGAACCGCCGTCCCTCCCCACAGGGCACCGCCGGGCCACTCACTCGCAGCCGCCGGAGAAGCCGTGCCCGGGCCGGCAGGCGCCCAGCAGCACCACGAGAGGCGGCAGCAGCACCACCGCTCCCGAAGGCGCGCAGCAGCCCATCGCGCCCGGCTTCGTCGCCGCCGGCGCTGCTGTCACAGAACCGTTGGTTCCGAGGTTTGTGCCGCCGTGGGCGGGTGCGGGCAGGAGCTGGAAGGGACCCCCGGCTGCCTTCTGCCGTAGCAGCGCCCTATGTCTTGTATGGATGGATGCGGAGCCACATGGTTGAGTGTGCAACCCAGGTTTGTGAATGACAGCAGCACGAATTTCAGGCTCTGTCCCAAAGGGAAACAGCTGCTCCTAAGGCCCTCGAGGCGTCACGCGCACCAGAAGCGGCTCTCAAACAAACCTTGCTGTGGTTTTGCGTGCTGTCCTGAAGGCGGTGCCCCAGATCTGCTGAGGGTGCACAGAATGCCTCAGAGGCAGTTTGCCTTGTGTGGGTACTCAGCTGTCCCTTAGCGCTGTTCTCCGGGAGGTTAAGGGGAGTGGTGGGACGGATGAATGGCTCCGCGTGTGTCTGAGGGAGGGATGGGTGTCTTTGTGGAGACAGGAATGGAGCAGCGCCAGCAGTACTGAGGAAACTCAGTCATGGCCCCAGAGCACACGATGCCCTCAGCAAACAGCACCGATCTGCGCTGCAATGCAGCAAAACCCAGGAGCAAAGGGGAAAAGTTAAGTGGGGAGGGGAATACTTGGGAGGAGCCAAGCAAGATGAGTAAGTATTGAAAACAAAGAAAAGGGGCAAGATGGAGGCCGATACAGAAATCATGTATAAGCAAGCTGCACGTTGGTTTGTTTGCTTGTTTTATTGGGCCCTGCATCCAATCACTGGAATCCACCTTAATATTTTGTTAAGAATTATTCTACACAGAACTCCAGAGCTGGGGGGCTGGAAGGGAACTGCAGGCAGCTCCAGCATCCACAGACCTTACAGAAGGATGAGGCCAGCCACATCTCCACCTTATTTAGGAGGATAGGGGAGTGGTGACAGACAAGGGGAAGTGGCCTCAAGTTGTGCCAGGGAGGTTTAGGTTGGATCTCAGGAAAAACTTCACTACAGAAAGGGTAGTGAAGGGTTGTTTTTAAACACATCCAGGGACGGTGACTCAACCACGTCCATGGGCAGCCCATTGCAGTGCTTATATATGGGGTTACACGGCAGAGGACTGAGGCCAGCACTTGGTGCAAGGGAAGCAATCAGAGAGCCGCACGCCAGGGAGGGCCTCCTCTGGCCCAGCCTCAGCTGGCTTGTCTGACTGGGACGGTCACCCAAGCTCCCACCAGAGCAGGGAAGTGCTGGGGAGACTTGATACGTGGAGGACTGTCCTTGAGCTCTTGTTCAGAGCTTCTGCCCTGGCAGTGTATATTTGCATTTAGAATGCCGTGTCCAGTTCTGGGCTCTCCAGTTCAAAAGAGACATGGATCTCCTAGAAGGAGTCTGGCAGAGGGCCACAAAGATGACAAAGGACCTGGAGCACATCTCTGATGAGGAAAGGCTGAGTAAGCTGGGTCTGTGCAGCCTGGGGAAAAGAAGACTGAGGGGAGATCTGATCTGTGTTAATTAACACCTAAAGGGAGGTGGGAGGCAAATGATGAGGCCAGGCTCTTCTTGGTGGTGTGTTGCAATGGGACAAGGAGCACTGGCCCAAAACTTGAACGCAGGAAGTTCCATACAAGCGTGTGCAAGAACTTTTTACGTAAGGGTGACGGAGAACTGGATCAAGTTGCCCGAGAGGTTGTGCAGTCTCCTTCTATGGAGACATTCCGGACAGGTAGGCCTGTAGGCCTGGGTGCCTACCTGTGCGACCTATTGTAGGGAACCTGCTTTAGCAGGGGGGTTGGACTCACGGATCTCTTGAGGTCCCTTCCAACCCCTGCGATTCTGTGATGCTGTGACATCAAGAGCTATTGTCTGGGTGGTCTACAGCTTCCTCACAAAGGGAAGGAGGGAAGAAGACACTGATCGCTTCTCTCTGGAGAGACTGTGCTGGAGGTGGCAGCAGCGTGATTCCTTCAGTGCAAGGTGGCAGGAGTGCAGCTGCTGCCGCAGTTTCCAGAGACCCAGGCGGGACCCTGCAGGCGATGGCCGTCAGAGCCTCTCGCCACCAAGCGTCCGGCTGCCAGCAGTGGGTGAGCTCACTTGGACGTTGCGGCCGGGAGGTGCTAACCGGCGAGTCTTACATTTCCACTACTAAATTCGGTATGGAAGCACACTAACAATGGGAAATACGCCTGGTGTAGGAAAGGGGATGTCCTTAGCCGAGGTATGGAAAACTGAAAGAGAACAGGTGAAGCTGCAGATGTACCGATAAGAATGTAAGCACGTGATGCTGGATTTGGCAGGTTTGCGGGAGGGTCTAGCTGCCCGTGTTCATATTTCAGCCATCAGCCTTTGTACCAGAGAGGCTTTATGTGCTTGGCTTGCTGTACTGCAGCACGTTTCACGTGCGTGGGTAACCTGTGCAAAAGCGCCCTGGATCCAGACCCGGTTTCTATATCACATCTTGTCCTTGGTGGCCTGAGGTGTCAGGGGCACACCGAGCTGGAAAGCATTCCCTCTCGGGGTTGTGGAGGCACTATAGAAGTTTGCCACGCAAAGTTGTGGATGCCCTGTCTCTGGACGCGTTCAAGGCCAGGCTAGAGGGAGCTCTGGGCAGGCTGACTCAGCTGGTGGCATCCCTGCCCTCGGCAGTGGGGTTGGCGGTAAAAGTTCTTAGTCGTCCCTTCCTACCCCAGCCATTCCGTGATTCCGTGTTTCTATGATGTAAGCACCGGTCCCAGCAGCCCTGGTGCAGCGCATCACCAAGGGGCGGGGAGCCTCCACCCGGCTTCCCAAGGCCATGAGGTCACAATGCCCCACTGTGATGCTGTCCCTGGGCACAGGCCTTGCTCTGCGCCTGCCCCAAGTGCAACACTTGCTGTGGCGGCAGTGGTGGTGGTGGCAGCATGACACGAGTGTGGGGGGCCACGGCCCCTGCCCGCCTTGTCGTGCTCCTCCTGCTGATGGCGCTGCGTTCCCGCGAGATTTGTGCTGCTCCGCTTCGAGCACTGGCAGCAGGTGAGTGGGCAGAGACGGGGCCAACACTGGGAAAACGGGGGGCCTGAAGTCACCCTTCCCTGGGGCCACCTTCCGGGGTGGACGTTAGGCAGACGGTGACGGGCAGCACCGCAGGAGCCGGGCAAGAGCCCATGGCAGCACTGTTCCCCAGGGCTGGCTCCAGCCGTGCCGGGCCGCGGCTCTGCCGCTTGCTGGCTGGAGCGCAGCCTTCATCCTGGGTGATGTCCAGGGGTGATGTCCTCTGTGTGCTGGGAAAAGCGTGAGCATTTCTGCTCCGGCCTCGTGGTACGCCCCTAGACGAATCCCAGTTTCCAACACAGAGCCCCGACCGCAGCCCAGAGCAAGACACAGGTGTGTTTTCCTCCGGTGCTTCGGTGTGACCTTCCTTTGTGTACACCAGAGGCGTCCCAGGAAGACAGGCCCCAGGGGCAGCTGCTTCTTCCCTGCGGTCCGTAAGGGTTGTTGCGCGTGGCGTGGAGAGCGCATTGTGGAAGCTGCCAGGTGGCAGCCAGGAGGTCCTCCCGGCCGCTCTGCAACTGTGACATCGTGACCTGAGTCTTTCTCCCGCCCCGTCACCTGACCCACCTCCAGTTTCTAAGGGAGAAGAAGATCACAACATCCCCAGCAATGGGAACGTCTCTCATCAGTTCTTGATTCTTGGTTCTAGATGCTGACATTGGTGGTGGTGAATCGACCTATTCAGACATTAGTCTGAATCCAGGTCTTATGCCTTGGGATCAACCCAGAGGTAGGTTCTGAGTGCCTGTTTCCAAGAAGGCAGACAAATTTGTGCCCCAGTAGCATACAGTGTCATTTCAGATCCTCTCAAGGTCTTCCTAACCTGCTTGTACCTTGGAGGTCTTGCACAGATCAGTCATGAGTAGTTTGTTACTGGGAGAGCGGCCACATTTCAGTGGGAAGGTTACCCCTGCCTCTCTCCAGTTGTGAGAACGCAGACCTTCTTCTTTGCGCCACGTCAATCCCTGACCCGCCACCACACCCTGCGGGTCACTGAGGAAAAAGTAGCCCCGAGATGCAGAGGAAGCTCTGCTCTGCTCACCCGTGTCTGATCTCACTTTTCCCTGCAGGCCCTCAAGGACAACCGGCAGAGTGGAATCCTGTCCCTGAGCCTGGGCTGGACGCCAGAGGCAAGTCCCCACTCTTCATTGCCTTGATATTTGCTCAGACTTGGTGGTGATAGCTCAGCAAGCTTTCGGCTCTTCACCGGCCAGCGTGACAGTGCTGGGTGAAATGCATGGAGTCCACTGATTCCTGGGTGCTGCATGCTCCCACTGCTGCCTTTGTCTCTCTGACTCCGAGGTCTCCCAGTCAGAAAGCCTCAAGGGGCTGAATTTTGTTCATGAGGTCTCGGAGGGCTCTTTCACGTGGCCTGGAGAAAGTATTTTGAAAGCTGCTGAATGCCAGCCAGCAAGGTCCCCTGGCCCCTCTGCAACTTGGGAGCTTTTGTCCTGCGTGTGGCTCGCGTGTCACTACCTGAGCCCCGTGTAGTCACTGTAGGTTCTAAGGAAGAGAGAGGTGGCCACGTGCAATGGGAACATTTCTCATCTGCCCTTGACGACAGCTGCGTCCGTAGGCAGTGGCTTGTGGAAGCCTCATCTTAATCTGCTCCATGAGACTCAGGGCAATCCCCCAGCTAAGTCGCTGGAAGGAAAGGGTCTGTAGGTGTTCCCCTTCCCCATTCCCTTTCCCTGTGCAGTTCCACTTTCAATAGCACGGCGCCACTGCAGGCACCCAGCAACTGTTTTCAAGGTGCTCCTGCGTTGAAGAGAGAGAAGAGGGTTGCAAAGTAGCCCCCTGTCACTCCCATCTGAAGAAGTATGTGGGCAGGTTTGACGGCAGCTGCTCTGTCCTGTGTGTCTTTACAGATGTGGATGGCGGAGAATGGGATCCAGCTTCCCAGCTGGGTTCCAGGCCAGAAGGTCCGGCGGATCTCATGGGTATGTCATGGCTTTTTACTTCCTTTGAGAGCTGCCAGCTCAGAGCTCTAATGTCAGCCAGGCACGTCTGAAGGTATGAGAATCCAGACGTGCCTTTGCGTGCCCTGTCACCGCATGATTCCCCGATAGCACCTGCCCCTCAGTGACGCCATCATGCAGCTGTAATACGTAGATTGCAGTGTATGGTGGAAAGTTCTCGTGGTTCTTTGGTTGCAGACGTGGCTCCGCAGAGGGCGTTGCCAGATCCTCGACTGGCGTCCCGCTGGCATCCCAGAGGTGGGTAGTCTGCCTTCATTGACTTCACCAGAAAGAGCACTCACATCAGAAATGGGTTTGCCTGAAATTTATCTTAAAACTTTCCATGAAGGTCCTGAGACATGGAATGAGGAACTGAAGACAGGAAAATATTCCCCTGTCCTCAAGGAAATGAAGGAGGATTTGGAGAAGGCAGTCCCTGGTGCGTATATTTCCATCTGTTCACCAAAAGGCTTGGGAAGCTGAGGTTCTACGTGTATTCGTGGAGAAACTGTAGCATGCATAGCAGGAAGGGACGGGCCAGAGCCTTGCTGTGGTGCTGCTCCTGTGTCTGAACCGGCTGCAGCTTTTGCCCGTTCCCTTTGAAAGAAGGCATTTAGCATCACCTTGCAGCTTGTCAGAAACGCACAGCGTGCACTGTGAACAACAAACTCACCTGCAACCTGCCGGTCTCCCAGCAGGCCAGGTTTTGCTGTCCGTGCAACAGAACTGGAAGCGTGTAGCATTTTTTTTTCCAGTGAATGACACTTTCAGACTGGTGACGAGGAGCACCACAAAGCCCAGGCTTTGTTTCTAAACTTTCTTGCTGTAACTTCAGAAGTAGTGCCTCCCGAAGATACCATCATCCTGATCGGGAGCACTTCTGCAGAGCCAGCAACCGTGGTGCAGTTGAATTTAGAGCTGGCGTGAGCTCCAGGAGGACGTTCCTCTGGGTAGCTCCATGCACTGTTAGATTTGTACAATCGTGGTTCCCCACGTGGGCACCCAGGATCTGCTTCCAAGCTGCTTCTGTGTGGGAGAGAACAGCGTCGTGAAGGAATCTCCTGTTTCAATCGCATGCTCTGCCATTCTGACTGGCAGAACGTCTGAGTTGCTCTGTCCTGTGCTTGTTTGCAGGTGTGACTGGAAGTGAAGGTCATCCAGCTTCCCCGCCGAGTTCCAGGACTGAAGCTCTGTCAGATCACACGGGTATGCCATGGCTTTTAGTTCCTGTGCGAGCTGCCAGCTCAAAGGCCGAATGTCGGCCAGGTCTCTCGGCAGGTGTGAGGGCAAAGTGCTGCGTGTGTGTGCCCTTTCCTTGCACGATCCCCCGGTATGCTCCACTGTGCTCCACAGCGATGCCGTCGTGTACGGAAACTTTTCACGGCTCTTTGGTTGCAGAAGTGCCCCCAGGGAGGGCTTTGCGTGTCCTTGGCACGGGAGATTTAATTTCATGCATTCTGTGCAGGTCCGGAAAGAGGAAAGGGTGCATCGAGAGGAGGGTATTACGCCTGGTGGTCATCCCGTGTCCAAAGGAAACCCGTGATGAAAATAGGGGAGGCAGTGCATGGCGGAACTAAAGGGACTGACCAAGAGACTGTGCAGAAGAAGCCGTTGCAGGAAGGCAGCAGTGACACGCAGCCAGTCTCTGACCAAAATGCTCAGGCAGAACAAGCAGCTGCTTTGCCAGGTAATTTCAGTCCCGTGGTCATCCAGTGTCCCCAGCCAGAATCACTGCGTGCCACCAGGCTCTCCCTGCCTGCTCTTGCACAGCAGGCCAGCAGCCAAACCTGAGCATGTTCCTACAGAGCACGTGCTACAAAGGAGCCCGAGGGCCATGAGCCCTGCCTGGTAGGAGCCTGCAGGAGTGTTTCTCCACTGGGCTGTCTCCAGCTGTGCCTTGTGCTGGCTGGAGGCTGACCTTCAGCCTGGGGAATGTCCTGGGGGAGAGCTCCGGACATGAAATGTGGGGAAAGTGTGAGGGTTTCTGCTCTGCAGTGCTGCCCACGGACAAAGCCCAGACCCCAGGGCAGAGCCCGGCCCTCAGCCCAGAGGAACAGATGGGCAGTGCCGGTGCAGCCTCTCCCTACCCAACGGGAAGTGGAAGCAATCCTTCTTGTCCTCTGGTGCTTATATACCGGAGACGGAGGTACCCACTGATGAAAAAGGAAATCTCTTGGCTCCGTGAAGCGCACTGTGAGATCATCTGCATTGCAGATGACAGTAACCTGCGGCACTGTCTCGGTTCTTGCAGGGGTGGACGTAGGGAAAATCACAAAGGCTGCTGTTGGCAAGGAGCTGCAAAAACGCCACATCCCAGTGGTTGCTGTGGTCTCAGCTGCGCTGCTGTCCGTGCTGACCCTGGCCTGCATTCCTATGCTATGGATGTGGAAAAAATACCTGTGAGTTGACTTTTCCCCAAGACACTATCGCTGCATTTGGCTACAAAGCTTTTTTGGTGACAGGATCCTGATGGCCAAATCAGCTGCTGGCAGTACACTGCCGGCATTTATGTTGCAAGGCCTTTCAAGCGTCCCTCGATTCCTATCGGTGAGCAGTGCTTTCTGAAACTCATTCCCACAGGGCGCGCAAGAGAGAACGGGCAGCTGCAGGACAAGCTCCTCCTGACACCGACTGCGAGAGAGATCAGAACGCAGGCAAATGCCGAGCGGAGCTGGGAGAGGATGAAGAGGAGGATGTAATCTATGAAAGAAACAACTTCATCCCATTCTCCTGGTCCTCCGAAGCAGAATTTGCCGAGCTGTGCAGTGGAATCAGCACAGACCCCTCCCTTCAGCTCGCATGGCCCAGCAGCTCTCCCGCTGACAACATCTCTTCCGTTCATACCTGCAGTCCTTAGGACTCCCCTGAGCCATCCAGTGCCCCTGTTACCGGTGCTGAGGGCTCAGGTTCATTTCCATCAAGTTCCATCTTTATGATCAATAAAAACATCCTATTCCAAAGCTGCTTCTGTGACCATTTCCATTGGGTTACAGGGCACGGGTCTGGGGCCAGCACTTGGGAAAGCATTCCCTCTCAGGGTTGTGGAGGCACTATAGAAGTTTGCCACACAAAGTTGTGGATGCCCTGTCCCTGGACGCGTTCAAGGCCAGGCTAGAGGGAGCTCTGGAAAGGCCGACTCAGCGGGTGGCATCCCTGCCCTCGACAGTGGGGTTGGAGGTAAAAGTTCTTAGATGTCCCTTCCTACCCCAGCCATTCCATGACTCCGTGTTTCTATGATGTAGGCATCGGCCCCAGCAGCCCTGGTGCAATGCATCACAAGAGGGGCGGGGAGCCTCCACCCAGCTTCCCGGGGCCGTGAGGCCACAACGCCCCGCTGTGATGCCATCCCTGGACACAGGCATTGCTCTGAGTGCTGAGAGACTGCCTGAGAGAGCGCACTTTGGGTTCGGCTCCTCACAGCTGAGGAGATGCAGGGCTGTGGCCTGCGGCACCTGCAGCAGCCGCCTGCTGTGCCTTCCCTGTGCTCACAGGAAGGCTGGAGCCGGGAAGGACTCTGCGCCTGGGGCAGGACAACGCTGGGTACATGTAGGACTGGGGGAGAGGGGCTGCAGAAGAGCTCTGTGGAGAGGCACCTGGGGCTTCTGGTTGGTGACATGTTGAATGTGGGTCAACCGCATGCCCTGGTAAAGCAGTGGGTAATGCAGGCTGACCGTACCCTGCTGGGCAAAAGGCACGGCACTGCTAGCTGATGTAGAGAAGGATTATCTTGCTCTGCCCTGTGCTGGACGGCCTCAGCTCAATTGCCGTGTGCAATTCTGGGTGCCACAATACAGGAAAGACTGAAAACTTGAGGGAATGCCCAGCGGAGGGCATCAAAGATGCTGGCAGTCTAGTGGGCAGAATGTGTGAGGTCACTTGGTTTGTTCTGCTTAGAGAACAGGATCTGTGCAGAGAGGGACCTGGGGGTTCTGGTGGGCAGCAGGCTGGCTGTAAGCCAGCAGCGAGCCCTTAGGCCAAGAAGGCCAATGGTATCCTGGGGCGCATTAAAAAGAGCGAGGCCGGCAGGCCAAGGGAGGTGATGCTGGGTCTGTGCAGCCTGGGGAAAAGAAGACTGAGGGGAGATCTGATCTGTGTTAATTAACACCTAAAGGGAGATGGGAGGCAAATGATGAGGCCAGGCTCTTCTTGGTGGTGTGTTGCAATAGGACAAGGAGCGCTGGCCCAAAACTTGAACGCAGGAAATTCCATACAGGCGTGTGCAAGAACTTTTTACGTAAGGGTGACGGAGAACTGGATCAGGTTGCCCGAGAGGTTGTGCAGTCTCCTTCTATGGAGACATTCCGGACAGGTAGGCCTGTAGGCCTGGGTGCCTACCTGTGCGACCTATTGTAGGGAACCTGCTTTAGCAGGGGGGTTGGACTCACTGATTTCTTGAGGTCCCTTCCAACCCCTGCAATTCTGTGATTATCTGTGTTATTCGGTGATCCTCTTTAGGGCATGTCAGGCAGTCTACTTGTGATCGCAGCAAAATGGGAGGAAGGCAGCCTCACTTACACACCTCTCTCTTTAGAGAAAGTTTTCCTGAGTTGTCTTCTCAGTGCTGTACCACAGCTCTGACATGTTAAATGTAGTTGTGGAAGTCTGTCTTTTTGCCATGTGAGTTCTGTTTTTCTGCCATTAGATTCTCCACAAGATTCATCTAGGGAAGACTGACCATTTAGCTTGTTCAGGAGGATTTTATATTCCAGGTAAGCCCTGGGCATGATAAAATGTTTGGAGCATATCAAATGGGTTGCAGGAATCCCAAAAAAAAGAGAAATTTGTGTCTGACATCAATTGCACCACCAGGGCATTCTTTGAACTACTTATCGTCTGAAGCTTGATGAAGTGCAGTTCTCCATCACCTGAGCTCAGCTGCCTTTACTGTCTACTGCTGTGTCTTCAACATTACATCATTGAGTAATCCTTAATATGCTCAGGGGTGCAGAGAGCTGACTGCAGCACCATTGTGAAATGGGTGAGTGGCTGTGTTTATACACTTTTTCTCACTGGGTTTGGTCAGCTGTGAAACAGTGGCACAGAATTATCACTCAGTGCTCAGCACTGGGAGATGTGGGCTATTGCTGCTACTCTGGGCCCTGAAATGTGGACTGTGTGATTCAGACCCAAAGGACTGTTTCAATCTGTATTCCAGGAGTTTGTATGAGATTTTCATCTACAAAGTGAGTTTGAATACTTAGCAAAGAAGTCAGTCTTTCCTGAGAAAAGCACTCATGGTTAGCAGAGGGAGAAGGGATCCCTGTCAGCCTCCTGGGGAGGAGAGAGTTGTGCAGCTTGAGATCAGAGCATCTTCTGCTTGGGGATTCCTGATCAAGCACAGAAGACATAAAGATCAATACTAAGATGTGAAGTTCAATATTTGGCAGCAGGGTGTGAATACCACGAGCACCAGCCTGGCAATACATACCATCAAATAAACGAAAGGCATTGCATTTAAGAGGAGTGTTGATCTGATCTCTGACTGTGTTTATTTTGCCAGATCCTGTTTGAAGAATGCAAACAGAAACAGAACAGCTGAAGAATTTTCAAATGGAATAAAGACTGTTGCAGATGTGCCTTGTAATTGCTGCTATGTATTCAGCTTGAGTTTCTCTGCATTGAGACATATGTATAAAGATCTGAAAGGGCTGCAGTAACATCTGGATGCTGTTTTGACAGCCTAATGGGTTGGTAAACAGTATTTTTGAAAGCAAGGAGTGATACTCTGCATATCTTTTTTTTTTTCCTGTGATTCTTCACTCACAGTAGCTCCCAAACAGTGCTGAAGCAAAGATCCCAATCAACCATCCTTCCTAACTCCTGTAGCAGATTTCTCAAGGACAACACTGATTAGTAAATAATATTTTCTCTATACAGTTTCCTAAAGTCTCAGTGACCTGATGGAGTCACAATGCTGAGCAAAGGCACTGCTACACTTCAGAGAGTTTTTTTAGCCATGATGACATTGACTGAGATACAAGGGAGATTTTTCAAAGCTGGAAAAACCTGAGAAGGAAGTAAGTGGAAGCATTTGCTTTAAGTAAAGCTAATGATGATGACAAGATCAGTTGTCATTAGCCCAGAACTGGAAGTACACAATGGGAATTCCAGTGATTATCTCTCCTGATTTCTATAGCTGGCACTCAGGAGGGGTAACCCCAACTGGGGTCAGTAGAGTTGTACATTTTACTGGTAGAGGAGAGCTTGGTCCTATAGAATCATAGAATGGCCTGGGTTGAAAAGAACCACAATGCTCATGAGGTTTCAACCCCTGCTATGTGCAGGGTTGCCAACCACCAGGCTGCCCAGAGCCACATCCAGCCCAGCCTTGAATGCCTCCAGGGATGGGGTATCCTATACTCACATCAAACAGCAAAGGTATCAAACAGCAAACCTTACATGCAGAAATATAAAATTTGTTGCTCTACTGTGATGCACTGAATGATCTTCAGCTCTTAATCTACCTGATAAAGCAGGAATAATAGGAAGTTTGGCAAACTCTATCACCTTCACTTTTCCTTTCTCGGGGAGAATGTTGACTTTCCCTGAGATCCCTGTACAAGTGAATTTTTACCACTCTGAGTAAAGGGAAAACAAATGACAGTGACTGTGTTACTTGCTTATGTATTCCTATCACATATATGAAGATAATCCCAACTATTTATATGAGGAGTATGTCTCCAAATGCTTCATAGCATTATTTTATTAGCATTCTGCTGAGAGATTTCCTATGTAAGCAAGGCCTACTTTACAGCTGCTGGCAGTGACAGGGCTTTATTTTTTAAAAAACAGGTTATGAGTACAGTACTCTAATCTATTTATAAAGCTCAATAAATAAACTTCAACTGAGTCTTGAATAAAGGAAACTCCATAGTTCCAGCTAGTTTCATCTCATATGTATTTTCTTCTACTCATTATACCTTTGCAACACAAAGTGTAGTGTTCCTCTCCTTTATCTATAAGATAGACCGTGACTAATGTAATTCTTTCTTACACTATCTCCATCTCTGCCAAGAGCCAGTCACCATGGTTGAGATCCTCCAAATGGAGCTTTGAAGAGATTTCTTTTCCTCTCCATTTTTATTTACTCTCCTTAAAGGCTCTGGCTCTGAGGCAAAGAGAAGAGGAGCTCTCTGATACTGCAAAAGTTGGACGCAGCCAGCACAGTGAACAGGAAACCTCTTTGGTCTCTGGAGTGAGCTGTGCCTGTGGTATACTCTGGGAGTTTTGGCCTCACCAGATACGAGGTAAATCTGCAGAAACCACCCTGCCTGAGAGATATGCCATAATGCATATCTGATCATACATGTGGTATCGAAGTATTTCTAAACATGGGTGCTGAGGCTGCATTTTATGATTAAAATGCAGAAGCAGATACAATCTGTGGAAACTCGAGGAATACGTCATTAGGAAGCCAATCAGGTAGATTTTATGCAAACACAATTAGTCCTGCATGACTCAGTAGCTGCTGTTTTTGCTATCACCTTCCGACATTTATTCAGAACCCACTTTCAGTGCAGCTGAGCATGTACCAGATACTGACATGCAAACATTGGCTCTGTTTATATAAAATCACTTTTTGGCAAACTGGCTTCTTAAGCCCTGATTATGCATTGGTGGTGTACAGGCCAACAAAACCTAAAATACATGAGACAAGTAATGCATTTTGAATTGAAAGATTGCTGAGAGATGACATTGGTATGAGTAAGCATGAGAATGTTTTATTAAGGAGGCTTAGATTTTGCTGAAGTCATTAAATACTGATGAAGCTGCTCTGAACCTGACATTGAATGATTTCTAGTACCGGCCTCAGGACCACTGTGAGTTAGTGAGAGAGGATCTTTTTAGTATTTATCCTGGCAGCATTTAAGAGCTGAGGCTTTCTGGACATGCAGAAGGCTGAAGAGAAAGATCAAGACTAGTTCTAATGTAATATGAAATCAAAGTACTTAAAGGTTTCTTGTCCATCATGGTGCATTTTTGGTGCTCCTTCTGCCACTCTCCATCTCAGAAGGAGGAGCAGCAGGGCAGTATCCTTATCACTTGGCAATAACCCTTCCCCCTTCCTTTGTAGATGCAAGCAGCCCTTTTGCAGTAGCATAAGTTTAGTCCAGATCTTGCCACAATGTAAGGATGTCCATGTCCTTCACTTCAGAACAGTTCTCAGCTCCAATGGTAGATCACCCTTTTTAGAAACTAAGCATTCCTAGGAAAAAAAAAAAAAAAGGCAACTTACAGTAAGTCATCCTGAACAGGATGAACAAACATGGAGAAACAATTTTTTCCCTATGTGTGGAAAATATTACAACAATTTGTCTTTTTGTGTAGTGGTGAACCTCTAGGAAGGAAGTAAGGCAAAGAAAAATAATGGAGGTGCCAGATATTAAGTTTAGATTTGTAGCACTTCATTTATTAGATGGCAGAAATCAAAATGTTGCAAAATGCCTATTTTGTCTGGAGGCAAATGACTTAAAACAGTCTCTCTAATGGTCTATTGCACTAGTAAACATTTTGGGAAGCTCTGTATGGAGAGTTTTATAAGGAGATTAGTTAAATTTAATTTTGCGTAGAGAACTCATCATTTAATGACTCTCCAAAGAGCCTACACACTGCGGAATTTTAATAAATATGAAAAATAGATTTTTTAAAAATCCTGCTTAATGCTCAGAGCCTGATTCCTACCTTGCTGCCAAGGAACAGCTATCGCAATGGGAGATGTGCTTTTTCAGGAAGACAGAATAGTCCACAGGATCCATCTCCTAAAAACACATTTCCAAAGAGGAACATGGCAGGACTGTTCCTGTGCAACTCATGCCCACACCTCTTATGTTCACACAAAACATATGCACGTGTCATTCATGTCCATTCCTTTCAAATTGTTTGTAGACATTTCCATCAGAAGAGGACTGGCCAACAGGGACAGGGAGGTGATTGTCCCCTTCTACTCTGCTCTTGTGAGGCCCCATCTGCAGCACTGCATCCAGGTCTGGAGCCCCCAGTACAAGAAAGACAGGGAGCTGTTGGAGAGAGTCCAGAGGAGCCACAGAGATGATCAGGGGGTGCAGCACCTCCACTACAAAGACAGGCTGAGGGAGCTGGGCTTGTTCAGCATGGAGAAAAGAAGGCTGCAGGGTGACCTCATTGCAGCCTGCAGTACCTAAAGGGAGCCTACAGACAGGAGGGGAGTCAGCTCTTGGAAAGGGGAGATAACAGCAGGACAAGGGGAAATGGTTCGAAGTTGACGGAGGGGAGACTGAGGTTGGATGTCAGGGGGAATTTCTGTGCTAGGAGAGCAGTGAGGTGCTGGAACAGCTGCCAAGAGAGGCTGTGATGCCCCATCCATCCGTGGAGGTGTTCAAGGCCAGGTTGGATGGGGCCCTGGGCAGCCTGGGCTGGTGTTAAATGTGGAGGTTGGTGGCCCTGCATGTGGCAGGGGGTTGGAGCTTCATGATCCTTGAGGTCCCTTCCAACCCTGGCCATTCTGTGATTCTGTGATTCCATGATTTGTGCGTTCCTATCAGAGCACAAATATGCATTGTCAAATCATGCATGTGATTGCAATTTGAAAAATTGCTTGCATGGGAAATTCCTAATTTTGCATGTATGTATGTCAGTGCACATGGGTGAGGATGTCAAGTGCATTAAGAACTGTTTTCAGGCCTCTGTCTATCAGGTCAAAATGAACAAGTGTAGTCATGAATTCTCATATCCAGTATGACACAATTGTAAATATTAATGACTCATTTACTAGGGAGGGAAATATTTTACTTCGTGACTTCAGAGAGCTTGGTTTGTATGCAATTGAGTGCAGATTTTGCATTTCTGATGTTACTGCTGCACTTACACCAACCACGCTGGAGGGCTTAAGCTACTGCATGTTCTTCGAGCACCAGAACCATTAACAAACTCGAGTCGCGAAAGTACTAGGGACAGTTTTTGGTTCTTAGGTACAACAACCAAGAGGAACAGACAGAAAAAAAAAAACTAATTTTAAATCAAGAGTTGTAAAAGAAAACTACATGCAGCTGCAGGAATACTTCCAGTCAAAAGATAAGGCAAAAGAAGAAGCCAAGAAAAACTGCTGTAATGGTATAACATCCAACTACCACACATCAGGACTCTGGCATAATACACATTATTTAGGCAGAGCAAAGGCATGAGCCATTAAGCTGCATTCAGAGCTGTGATGGCAAACGCCAAGCTTAAAAAATATTGAGCTCTATCTTCTGCAAGTGTAAATCAGGCTTGCTGTTGTCAATGGATTTGGACTCATTCACGGCTGCCAAGGATCTGTCTCATTAGACTCATCTGATGCACCGTGCTGGAAACCCCTGTCTTGTGCAAACTCTGCAGTTTTTGCTGCCAAAAACTTCTCAGCCTTGAAAGAAATGTGCGACAAAACAATTGCACTTTGGGATGAAGCATCTCAAAAGAAAATCTGTTTGTTCTCTGCCCGGTTGCCAAATGCTTCCTCCCACATAAGCAATTGAAAAGTCTTATTTGAGCAGCTTCTAATGAATAGAATAACTGTTAACAAAAATGTATAGCCTGAAAGCCAATCTTAAGTATTTAAAACAATATTTTCTCATATTCTAAGGGAATAGCTGCTGACCTCTCACAAACAAGTTCTGTCCAGGTGGCAGCTTGCCAATAAGACAGGCAACCACTTAGAAAATGAGCATTCCTCATTTCTTTTCCTGAACCTGGATGCTTAAACGACGTGGGTCACCTTCTCATCCCTATCTGTGATCAGCTACTGGGCCTGCAAGAATACAGAGTATTTATCTATTGTATCTTGCAATTTATATAAACTGAGTTTTATAAATAACAAAGCAACACATTTCTTATCTCAAAACTAAAAATAGGTGGATTTGACGGTTGAACTATTTGGTGAATTAAGAATCAGTTGAATGGTTGCAACCAGAGGATTGTGGTCAATGGTTGTATGTCCAGGTGGAGGCTGTTGCAAGTGATGTCCCCAAGGGGTCTGTCTTGGAACATCTTTATTGATGATGCAGACAGTGGGATTGAGTCAGTTTGCTGAGGACACCAAGCTGAGCGGTGAGGTTGGCACAACAAAAGGAGGGGACACCATCCTGAGGGACCTGGGCAAGATGTTCCATGTGAACCTGGGCAGGATGGACCCTTGTGAACTTAACGAGGTTGAGCGAGGCGCAGCGCGGGGTGCTGTGCTCAGGTCGGGGCAGCGCCAGGCGTGTGCAGACTGGGAGAAGAGCTCACAGAGAGCAGCCCTGCGCAGAGGGACGGGGGTTCTGGTGGACGAAGAGCTGGACGTGAGGCAGCAGCGTGCGCTCACAGCCCCGAAGGCCGACTGCATCCTGGTCTGCAGCAGCAGAGGGGGGCGGCGGGCAGCGAGGGGATTGTCCCCCTCTGCTCTGCCCTCGGAGCCCCCAGCTGCAGTGCTGCATCCAGGCCTGGGGCCCGGCACAGCAAGGGGGGAGCTGTTGCAGCGGGGCCAGGGCAGGCGATGAAGATGCTCGGAGCTTGGAGCAGCTCTGCTGTGCAGACAGGCTGAGGAGCCGGGGTGTGCAGCATGGAGAGGAGAAGGTGAAGGGAGACCTCATTGTGGGCTTCTAGGACTTAAAGGGAGCTTATGAACAGGAGGGGGACTTACCTTTTATACAGACTGATGGTGACAGGACAAGGGGGAACAGTTTTAAACGGAAAGGGTAGATTTAGGTTAAATGTAAGGGAGAAGTTCTGCATCCAGAGGTCGATGAGGCTCTGACACTGCCACCCTATCCCTGGAAGTTCACAAGGCCATGCATGAAGCCCTGGGCAGCCTGAGCAGGGGGGGCAGCCAGCCCATGGAGGGCTGGAGGGTTGGAGCTCAGTGATCTTTAAGTCCCTTCCAACCCAGCCATTCTGTGAGGTTTTGGTTCTATGATTCTGTGGTATGATTCATGCTGGAAGAAAAATGTGTCTGAGAGGTAGCACTGTCCTCATTTAGGGATCTGCAACAAGGAGAGTTTTGAAGTTACCAGGAAAAAATCTGGCAGAAAACACATGGTAACTCTGTGCACCCCAAGAAATCACATTCTTCTGTTATCTGTAGCCTAATTCAGAAAGACAATGTAAAGATAAAATCACTGGAGAGAAATGCAAGAGGTCAGCTTGCTCAAGCAAGGAGCTCTGCAGGAAACCTGCAAGAATAATTGACAAACAGTAAGGGGAAAACAAGGTAGGAGCAGGTGTAATACAGGAGTAGCAAAGATGTTACTGAAGAGCAATGTCTCATACACTCTGGAATGTGAATAGGAGCATATTGTCCCATCATGCCCAATGGTGACATCTCATTTAGCAAAAACAATCCAACAAACAAAAATACAATGGAACAGAATACTGCACCACCAAATCACAGTGGAGGCCAACGCTAGGTCAGAAAGTGAACTGACCAGTTAGAGAGCTGGGGCTGGGTGCCAGACTCTTGTACTCAGTCTCCTCAGTGGTGGTTGAGTTGGGGCACTGATGATTTCTAGGTGGAAAGCATCTGGAAGTGGATGCAAAGAAGAGCACAGTTTGCTCAGTTGGGATTGTTCTGTGCTCCAGGGACAGGCCTGAACCCCCTGAGTCCCAGGAAGGAATGGTGCAGGTATGGCAGAGGTTGGGAGTGATGGTGAGGTTACTGCATCTATAGGACTCAGCACTCTGCAAAAATAGCATCTCTGGGAAGTAATATCTCTGGAAAAATAATTTACTGTTAAAAATATAGAACAACATATAGCTGATGTTCTCCCTTGCCTTTTAAAATTGAGTAAATAGTAAATTTAAACTATTTTTGTCATCTTCTCTACATGAATTTTATGCATTACAGGCTCTGTTATTGTATCATTTTTATAGCTGGAGAAGTCCTGATTTGTCTCTATTGATTTTAACTTTGACTTGCTTTTACACCATGGACAAACATCTTCAAAAATCAATATTTTTACATTTTGACAAATCTGCCACAAATTGATTGTTTTACCTAGGAATCCTTGCCTTTGGAGTAACAGTAAAATAGAAAGCAGAAAGGGAAGCTATTCAGTTTAAAACCTTCCCCATCTCACTTAATGTTGCTCACAGTAAGACCCATTGAACATACATGGTACGTGCATCTGGGTTTGAATTTAAGGTCTCACTCAAGATGATGGCATTGTGGGATATCTTGTACCTTAAACTGCGTAATTTAACAGCAATGCCAGGGAGAGAATCTTCAAACATATTAAATGTTGAGAGTACCACTGAAAGTACATCTAGCTGCTGGCAACCTCATTTACAGGCAGAGAAAAAGAGGATTGGCAAGGTGATAGAGGGCCACAGAGCAGATCATTGAATCTCCTCCAAGTAGAGGTGCAGGTTTTGCCTCAGTGTCTGTTTGCTGAGGCACCTCTGACTGGTGGCTTAGTCAGAAAAGAAAAGAAGCTGGCTGGCTGTGTAGGACCAAAATCAGTGCATATCCCCAAGCACTCTTGCTCAGGGCACCCATAGATTCTAAAAGTTCTGCTTAGTTGCTTCACTGAAAGCCACTGACTACAACAGCTGCAAAGACAATTTCTAGGAGTTTCTGAACTATCCATATGTTTTAAAATGGCCTGCTTCCATTAAAACTTCCGCTGGGCAGCATTAACTTTTGTGGCCAGCACTTAGCAGGTCATCTTGGGTCCCACTGACACTGGCAGGGATTAAGCAGGTCTTAATTTTAATGAGAAGCTGTCAGACAATTTCTCATGCTGTTTATTCACAAATATAAATTCTTTTAACAGCCATTTCGGGCTTTGAAGGACACCTGTTGTTGTTTAATTTCTTCCAGCAAATGCATTTATTATGATGATGTGGCACTCAGAGGCAGGAGCACCTCTCTGCCCTTTACAGAGAGCACAGGAGAAAGGAGGATGGGGCAGGAGCTAAATGCAGATGAATGTGCCCAGCTCAGGGTGCTGCCCACGCATTCCCTCAGCACAGGTTTTCTGTCGATTTCAGGCAGAAGTAGAGACCTGGAGCCACAGTCACTGATTTCAACTGAGAACTGGTCATTAGCTCTCAGCATTCCTTAGGAAATTTCTGTCAAGGTCACTCCTGCGTCCCATCAGAGAGAGACCAAGGATGGGGAAACTCCTGCTGCAGCCACCAGAGGTGCATTCAAGCACCCCCTTCCCCTCCGCATTGCAACAAGCCCCAGCTGCACTCAGCAGCTTCTGCAGCTTCGCTGAGCTGGCACAACTTCTCATCTTCAAAGGAGGGAGAGAGTGACCCCTCAATGACGCAGCCTTATCCAAGTGCAGCAGGAAACTGCTCTGCTAGCAAAGAGTTAATGCCAGGTAAAACCCTGTGAAACCATCCTGCCTTTTTCCCCACGGGCAGGGCTGCTGCAGGGGTGCATGCAAGGAGTGCAGAAAGAGAGAAGCTGTCTTTCAAACGGAATGAATGCTGATGGCATATAATGCTTATTGCTAAATCCATGCTGTGTCTGATAGCATCATACGAGATAGTTACGTGGCTTGTCCATTATTCCTCATCTTTAACCAGCAGGAAGAGGAGTACTCAGGAACAACACACAGAGTAGTGCGAGGGAAGGGACAGACTTGTTATAAGGGGAGAGTGAATCAAGAGCATAAAATGAGGCTCACTGCACACTGCAAAATGAGGCTCTGAAATACATATTGCTATTATTTAATGACGGTATTAATCCAGCCAGCCAGTTATCGTGGTTCCTGCTCTTACCTTCCTGTAAGCCATCATCCATCTACTGTGCTGAGGCAGTCGCTTTGGAAAAGTTTCTCTGCCTGACAGAGAAAACAAGAAAAACAGCTGCAGATGGCTCTGCTGTTTCTCAGACACCTTGCAGATTCTGTCACTGCTCTGAAATGTCATCAGGAATTCAGGGTCTTGCTCTGTAACTGCAGAGGATGTAGTCATGAAGCCCTGCTCATGCTCAGCACTGGCTCCAAACACATTATGACTTCTGAGATGCTCTCAATGGTAGCTGTGATGTCATTCTAACAAAGATTCCTTTTTCTTTTGAGATTACAGGACAATGGCTTGATTTCTTATTTGAAAGAGCGGCCCAGGATGCCCCAGCCCATTTCTCAGTGCTGCAGTCACAGAAGTCTAGCTTTGACAAATGAGAATGAGGAAAGCTTTCCCAATCTCTTGTGCACCCATTTCTATGTGTCCAGTTAGAACCTAAAGGCACTCACAGTAATGAGGTGTGCCTGAAAATCCTGCTTATGGATTTCTCCATCCCGACCACAAAAATATTCCTATGCTGCCAAACACTGTGCTTTGTTATTCCTTTTTATATTTTCCCCTTAGGTGTAGCCTACATGAGGTGAATATCAACTGCCTTTATGATTTAGGGGCCTGGGAGTCATTTGGTTAATCGAACAATGTTATAGAATTGTAGAATCACAAAAATCCTTAGAGTTGGAAGGGACCCTTTAAGGCCATCTAGTCCAACTCCTCTGCAATGAAAAGGAACACACATAGCTCCATCAGGTGCTCAGAGCCCACCCAGCTTGGCCTTGAATGTCTCCAGCCATTAAGCATCCACCACATCTCTGGGTGATCTGTGCCAGGACCTCATCACCTTCACTGTGAAAGCCTTTTTCCTTATGTCCAACCTAAATCTCCCCTCTGTATGTGTGAAACCATTTCCCCTTTGTCCTTTCACTGCAGACTCTGCTGAAGAGTCTGTCCCCTTCTCTCCTGTAGCTCCCTTTAGGATTACCCTCGTTCTGGTTAGTAATGCCAGCTATCTATAAAAATAACAAGGCACTGATTGGACTGCCCTAGAGTGAATCATTTATATGTAAGTGGAAGCATACAGCAGATCCTGCTTGTATCCCATCTCACTGCTATTTTGCAGGATTTCCACGACCCGCTTGAAATGGTAAAAAGTCCTACAGTTTCACATTGAGCTGTGAAGTGCCACACTGCTGAGACCATGCCACACATCACAGAAAAAATCAGAAAAGATCAGTGTGTGAGCAATTCAGTGCTGACCTATGACATCAGGAGTTAAAATCCAGAGGTAGGAGAAAGGCGTAGCAGCACTTCTGAGTATATTTCCACTCCAAGGACAGGATGCCACTCCCATTCATGCCCTTTTGCTTTTTAAATGCAAGCCTGAATCAATCCAAAGAGATCTTGTCTTGCTAAGATTTGAGCAACTTTTTTTTTCTTGTATTTTTTAAAAATAAAAGGACTTACTTTAGTAGTTTTGACCATTTAATTGGAAAACACTCTGTACTGCTCTTCTGACCCCTCTGAACAAGGCAGTATTATAAACAGCATGCAGAAAAGTCCTTGACAGAAAGCACACATTCAGAGTATCTTCAGTACAGTACAAATAAGGGGGTGGGGCTGAACTTTGCGGTGCCACTCATGCCATCTATTCCTCTGGAAGTGTGTGTCCTCCCTCCTGCCTTCAGGGAAATCCCAAAGTGCTTTATCAGCTGCTCCGGATGCACATAGCTGGTGTAGATTAGAGCATCTGACAACATCAACTGCTTTTTCTGCATTCAGGATATAAATCTCCACAGATGTCCCTTATCTGCAGTGTCGTATATTCGATCAGTACATTCAGTAATGCCACAGAAGTAGAATACCTGGGGGGGAATCCAGGCTGGGAAGCACTTGGCACAGACTGAATCACAACAATGCTATGAAAAGACCTTAGAAATTCTGGACAGTAAAGACAGAAAGAATGCGGTGATTATGATTAAAATTCACCAGTTTCTGCTCAGTGGTTTGGAATGTACTGGATGCTTCCTTTGGGTTTGCTCGCTGAATCTGTCAGTAGGACCAAAAGCTGTTTTTGTCTCCGTTTGGTCAAATGACAGCCAGCTGGGGAGGGTGGCGTTGCAGCCCCCTGGTTATACAGCATGTGGGCACTCATCCCCTTTCCTCAGTGCCCTCACTGCCTCTGCAGCACGCCGTGCTCCATACCAACATCACCACTGCTTTGAAAAGTGACTGCCATACTGAAACACTGTCATTCCCACAGGAAATTCTGGTCAAAATGCCGATGACTGCTTTTAGACTAACAACATCTTCCACAAAAAGAGTTTTAATTTCAGAAAGCACAAAGCACCTTTAATGTTTGTAGAGTCATAGAATGGTTGGGATTGGAAAGGACCTTTATGACCATCTTGTTCCTACCCCTCTGCTATAGGCAGAACACTTTCCTCAAGCCCATGTTGCTCACAGCCCCATCCAGGTCTTGAGTGCTTCATAGAATCACAAATGGCTTGGGTTGAAAGAGACTTCAAGGATCATGAAGCTCCAACATGCCTGCCAAATACAGGACCACCAACCACCACGTTTAAAACCAGCCCAGGCTGCCCAGGACCCATCCAACCTGGCCTTGAACACCTCCAGGGATGGATGGGGCATCCGCAGCCTCTCTTGGCAGCTGTTCCAGCACCTCACCGCTCTCATAATAAAGAACTTCCCCCTGTCATCCAACTAAATCTTCCCTCCCTCAACTTCAAACCATTTCCCCTTGTCCTGCAGTTATCTCCCCTTTCAAAGAGTTGACTCTCCTCCTGTTTGCTTCCAGGGAGAGGACATCAACAACCTTTCCAGTGTCTCACCACTCTCACAGTACAGAATTTATTCTAGTCAAAATCTCTTCCAGTTTAAAACCATTTCCCCTTGTCCTGTCACTGCATGCCCTTATCAAAAGTCCCTCCCCAGCTTTCTTTGTAGGCCCCTTCAAGTACTGTTGGTAGCTTTGCTTTTTGTTGAGTATCAATCATCCTTGTTTGCTGATATTATAGGCCATAGGCTGTCTCCTCTGGGGAATGAGGCATCAGTTTTGTTATAAATAGGAAACACACACTCATTTTCTATGCACAGGGGAAGCACTTTGTTCTCGGAGAAAGATGAATTGTGTAGTCCCAACAGGTGACACACAGTAGATGTTGTTGCTTTCCATAACCTGAGCTGTAACCCAGCCGTGCCCTTTGCTTTTGCAGATGTCAGCTGTACCATCTGCTCACGAGAAAAAAAAAAACAACAGCCATGCATCGCTGTGAAAGCCCTGAGGTCTGTGGTCTTTTCTGCACTCTGATCAGGACGCACGTTTTTAAATAGCGCGACCTTTATTGAGCCTTACAAAAATGAACTGTGCGAGATGGAAAACCTGAAACACATACAGACAAGGTTTCCTGGTAGGAAAAAGAATACTGTTGTATTGCAGGAGCTTTAAAACTAGAAGAGATAAATTCAGTTCATCTCCTCTGAAAACCTTTGGGAGAGCCTCAGAGAAAAAGGAACAGGTGACAACAGAAACAGAGATCTGATCAGAGAGGGCTGAAGGACGGGAAAAATTCTTGCTCCATTGCAATCACAGGCTGTTTTTGGCACTGCTTTCAACAGAATGAGGTCTTCATCAGCTGGAATGTTTAACAACATGACAGTTTTGCAGCCTTCTCCCTAAGGAGAGTGCTGTGGCCTGTGAGCCGGCTGCCAGGTGAGTTCTGCCAGCAGCCTGGGAAAGGGAAAACTGCAGAGCTGTGAGGGCCTCGCTGCCTTTTGTCTCTCCCCTTTTCTGCATCCAGGCAGGGTGTTTCCTTCTACATCTCATGAAAGCTACAGAAATGCTTTCTTTCTGTAAATGAGGCCCTCTGCTCCAGTTTCTCCAAGGACAACTTCTGAGGACAGCTTCTTCCATCCTGCCCTCCTGAAGGTCAGTTCCCAGATCTTCCCAATGGGTTTTCTTTCCTCCATATGTCACTGTCCCCTTGCTTTTCTACAGCAAGAAGTCATGCCATACAAGGTGAGCCCTTTGGTAGCGTCTGCCTCCTTCATATCCCATCTGGACAGCATAAGGTTGCAGTTGTTGCTGGTCTCTGGTGAGAAATAAACCTGAGTGAAACACTAAAGCAATTGCTTTGTAGCGTAAAGCAAATATCAGTGGTTTTGTTTCCTCTGCTTTGTTTGATTGAATTCTAGCTGGCTTTAGAAGGAACACAAGCAGCACGGATCAGCAGGTATAACTCAAGAGCTGCTCTGCAGACTCATGCCAGTCTAAGCTACTGCCAGTATGGATGGCAGCACTCAAAGAAGTGCAAGCACTGACATGAGGTCACACAACTGTGGGAAATGCGGCTACTCTTGCTAAGATTCTCTCTGACTTCATTACTCAGTGACTAAGGGCAACAAAAAACCTTGTCCTAACAGACCAGCTTTTCTAATTCAAAGGAGATGGAAGGCAAATTTAAGGAATACTGTGCTGCTTTGTGTCACCATGAAATATCAGGTATTCTTAACAATCAATGTCAAATCCTCCAGACTTCCTGAAAATGGGAAAAATAGGAGCATCCTGCTAAAAATCAGAAACAATGAACTTTTTTGGCTGGTCTTGAGGGTGGTCTAACAGGGGCTGACTGCTGAGTTATTCATTGGCTTTGCTTACAGCCTGAACATTTGTTATAGCTGCCAAAATTCAGGACAGCTCCCTATGTCAGATCAGGTAAAGGCCGTTCAGGGAAGTTATGACACTTAAATTAATGGGACCTACTCCTAAGACTGTTTCTGGTAGGTGACATATGTGAAATCACAGACTCCTCCAGAAAAGCACATTGGATGTCTAACACAGGCAGATGTTGAGGTAAATGTTTCTGAAGAGTTTTTTAGGTATGCGAAATTGTCTGTATGGTAATACAGAACTTGCCCAGCTGGTGGAAGGTATTTTATGATGTAAAAATCAGTGGATGAGGCATGGATGAGAACGCTGCCAAAGCAGGACCACTGCTATGACAAATATGGTGCCAAGCAAGTGCCACAAGAAAATCTATGAATTGCATATATTCACTGTTAGTTACAGATCTTGAATTCATCATTTCAAGATGCTGTTAAAATTCATGCTGTTCTGAGAGGCACTCTTGGAATATGTATAAAATTACCCAATTAATCTTAAAAAAAGTCCAGTGAGATAGTAGATTTTGGGAGATAAGCCGTGAGCAACTAAATACACTGCCAGGCACCCATCGAGTGGGCTTTCCTTGGAGAAGAACACTGTGCCACTGCTTTCTGAGAGCTGCCTTGCAGGAGGAGCCGGGCTGGATTAGGGACTGCAGGAAACACATTTGCAAATCTCCCAATTTTAGTATTCTTACATATATTAAAAGAGCATTTTACCAAACATTCATACAAATGAGTGAGTTTAATGTTGCAAACTAAATTATCTCCTTACTGAAGTGCTTTCTTTGGCAGACACAGATCCTGGGGTTAGTGGTCACTGGTTACTACATCCGTGATTAAATCTGACGGTGAAACTGGGGAAATCCCTGAGATACTCATCCCTGGCAAATGAAATACAAGTATTTTTCAGCACTCCTTTTCTCCTTCCCATTCCCACCCTCTGCAGCACCTAAGAGCACGTTTAAAGACCTGGCTGTGCATGGTAGGATCTGTATAAAGATAAGAATAACCAAATCTGTGGTTCCACTCCTACCCCCTCCCCCCCATTCAGGTGTTAGTGGAGGGGATGGAATGAACCAAGCACTTCTGCAACACAGATGGATCCCCCGTGTCTCTGCACCTCCATGGTCTGGATGTGCCTTCACCCTCCTGGCTGACAGTGGCTGCAAGGTGTGTGTTTATGTGTTCTTTTATGGCAGTACACACAACAGCAAGGCTTTGATGTGTAATCTCTACGTGGCAGTACCCAAAGTCAGTAAATGAAATCACAGTCTCATATTGATTTTATGTACGGCTGATAATGAATTTGGGAATCCTCAGGGATTAGGTAAATGTGCTGACATGGAGCTATGGGGTAAACTCATATTTTTCTTTGTCATAGCAGCTAGCCACTATTGACATACACATTTTTGCTATGATCACATATTAAAATTCAGTATGTGTGTCTCGTCTGATTTCAAACAAGGTGAGGAGGGGGGTTGGGGAGTGGGTGGAATTGGCCTGCTAATCCTAATAAAAGGAAACCCATTCAAATGAGTAATTTTATAAACTGCTGAGCACTCGTGCTGAATGAGGAGAGAAGCCTCTTGCTGTTAGCTTTGGCAAAGGCAAAGCTACTTTGATTATTAAAGCCACCATGAGGGAATACCTAGCAACAGATGCTGCCAGTGAACCACACAGACCTTGGTCAGAAGATCCGTTTGATATATGAGTGAGGAAACATTTCAATTGTTAAAAAGGACAGAATGAACTTCCCGCTACATCCAAAGCAGAAGTTATGATGCACTAAAAAAAACAAAAAAACAAACAAAAAAACCCCACACAATGAAAAAGTTACTATTTATACTGTAACTATGTAAATTGTGTTTTTCCGTGCTAGGAGGTGATGCTTAAAACACATCAGAGGTCTGGACACAAGAGGAGAGGGATGCGCACAGCTGAGGACAGGTCTCTGAGCACCAGCCCCTCAAGCACCTGCAGTCCCAGCCCCAGTCTTTGAATATAGGGGGCACAGATCAGGATCCCCACGTGAGCAGCAACAGAAACCATTTGAGAACTGACTTTAATAGTTAAAATTCAATTTCCATACTCCAGTGACTTATGTATTAATATTCCCTAATTTTTGGTTACAGAAGGCAGCACTCGCAGCATTTACAAAGCTCACACAACCCTCAGAAGTCACTTAGATAGTGGTTTTGAAGGCAGGTTCTACTAATCAATGTGTTAAAGATTTCTTTCATGCTGCCATCCATCATTTTAACATAGCACACTGTTTAGCAATTTGCTTATGCTAATTATTACAACAGACAGAGAAGCTCTGAGCACAGCCCTAGGCTGTGTTTGCTGTGTTATTGACATTCCCTCCATCTACCATGGGGAAGGCCTGAAATCCCCCAAACACCAAGAAAAATGTAGATACCAAAAGTGTATCTCTTCCAATTGGCAAGTTCCCCTTGATGCTCTCGGCAGAGGGGAAAGCTGCTCCTACCTCCTCCACCAGAAGCACTCCTGGGTGCAGATGTGGCAGAGAGACAGCCAGGAATCTGAGGGAAAGGGACAACTGATGCATATACCATGGTAAATGTGTTCAGGGATCAGGAATGTTGATTACAAGAGCAAAGCAGAGAGATAGCAGTTAGTTTGGCAGATAGAGCACTAGGTCTGTGGGCATTGCCTTCAGGCTTTGTTTTCCAACTGTAGCTGCACTGCCTGTTTTGGCTGTTTTGACCTTTCTGAGGGCAGAAGAATTTGCCAGGGTATTCTGCTCTAGTGTCTTCCTAACTGAAAGTATTTTGGCAGTGTGTGTGGAAGTATGAGTATGCCTCTCCCATAATCTGTGCAGATATGGCAGTTTGTTAGGGTAAACAGAGCTCCTCTCCTTACCACCCGTGCAGAGTAAATGTTACCTCATATTCTGCACTCTCCATATCTGACCATTACTGCATCCTCCCCATGCAGTGAACTGAAGGGGGCTGTGAGGAGGAGCCTTCAGATTATCCTATAGTGGGATTTTAGATGGCAAGTTTCAACAGTCCTGGATCTCTTAGGGAGCTACCAGCAAGGATAAAGGCACTGAAACACCTCTGCCTCCCATCTACCCTGGGAGAACAGAGAAAGTACCAGTGTAGGCTGGGAAAAAGTCAGACATACCTCTGGACGGAGCTCTGCATTTTGGGGCATGCCCCAGAGCCCAACAGGGTGAGCTCTGGGCAGGTGTTCGTGGGCTGATTATTTGAGTATCTGAACATCCTGCCTTGCCTCTGGCCTTGCTGAAAACCTGAATGCAATGTTGAAATTGCAGCCTGTCACAGAACAATAGTTTTCAACCTCCATCATAACTGTCCTCTTAAAAGTAGCACAGAAGACTTTCCTGACAAGGCCATTACTGTTGAAAGGACAAAGGGAAAGTAGTTAGTCGGCTGTGTTCAGAACTGGGTTATCAAATTAGCTTCAGTCACTTTCAATTACAGAATCTCGTGGTTTTGAAATGAGTTCTAAATGAGGGGCTATAATTCTTTGTCTGCAGTGAGCAAAAGAACATAATCATCATTATTTAATAGGAGCATACAGTCTAGCTAGCTCCAGGATAAGTTCATCCAAAAGAAGAAAGGATTCAATTGGTATGAGCAAGGGAAAAGATTATCAGCTGGCCAGACTTCAGTGCATTTCTTTAGTCCTGCAGCTATGTAAGTGACCTTGGGACTCATCCAGGGGAGATTTGCTTCCAGGGCCATTCTGAACTTCTAGCTAATGAAACACAAATACCAGAAAAATTAGAGCAGTAGAAGTTGTCCTGTGTCATTCCACCTTAAGTTTGGTCTTTGTTCTGCAGTGGCTTTGATTCTGCCTGAAGAACATTGCTGTTGTTATGATGGTGTCAATTCCTACCTATCTGTGGCTGCTCGTGTTACTGCTGCTTTGTAACACAGGAACAAGGAGATAGAAGAGCTGAGCTCATGCCTAGAGAAAGAAGGTTCACTTGTGGGATCAGGCAGCCTCCTGGAATGAGCTGCAGCCTGTCCTGCTGCACCATGCTTTCCCCAGATGAGCAGTGAAACAGAGCAGTATTTTGCTATGCCATTCTGCTACAGCCACTTTGCCCCAGTGAGACAGGATGTCCAGTGACACATCTGGCCAGGGATGACTGGAACATTCACTGAATATGGTCATGAATGGTCATCGGTGGGCACAACACTTCTAGAAATATAAGGGCACCATGTATGGTCTGTGCAGGAAGCCAATGCCATGCCATCACCATCCTTGTACGATGCTTCTGGAACCCAAATGCCTGGACAGCTCTGCTTATGTCACTGGAAGTGGGTAATTCCTTGTAATCAAGGCAGTGACTGGGACCCTTAAGTTCAGCCTAATATCTTGCAAGGACAGCATGGTCCACCAGGGAGATCAACAGATATCTTGGCAGGCTTCATTGCAGATTTCATATCATCTATGTTTTCTGTGACTAAGAGCATGAAAACGTTAAAGAAGATAAACTATAGCCTCCCTTTTTCTCAATGCTTCTGTCTGGAAGCGTGAGACACTTTATGTCTCAGGACTGCAAGAATAAGAAAGAGAAGGAGAGACTTCACAGATGTGTTTGCAGTAACAAACATAAGCTTCTCTGCACACGGAAGTAGTATGTGATACCATGACTGATTCTGTCACTGAACACTCCTAAGTCTTGAACACAAATTCTGATCTGGCCCGTGTCCCACTAAGGCATGCACAAAGGCTGCCTCCTATTTTATGATGTTGGCCCATGATGTCAGAGGCAGATGGGTGGGATGGCAGCAGAGGTTGAAGCTTCCCACCAGTACCCCATTACATTTTGTTGCCATGTGACAGATGGTAGCAGAGGGGCAATTTGACAGAATGGTGTCTGACATGGGAGTGCATGCGAAGAAAAGAGGTGCCAATGAATTCCTCCATGTGGAAAAATGGCACCTACTGACCTTCATCAACACCTGCTGGATGTTTATGGAGACCAAACAGTGGGTGTTGATACAGTGAGGGCTGGGTGCTGCATTTCAGCAGTGTTGACAGCAACAGCAGTTCACCTCCACTGGTGCAGATCTGTACAAGTGAGGCATTCAGCTTTTGTTCACCGCTGGTGAAGATGCACAGCGAGTGGTGGTGACTGTGCTGAAAAGTAGTGTTTTGTGTCTGAGAATTTGCTCTGCCAAGTGGTGTTATTGTGCTCTTTGTACCTGTTGTGTTTTCTGTGGGAACGAATACAAGGAATTACTTTTGGAGTTGGCTATGTATCTTCCTCACCTAACTGTGGACTGGCACATCTACTCACGGAGTTTAAAGGCAAAGAGAAACAGGTGTCACTGGATTATGATGAGGTGGAAGTGGGGAAGCAAGTTTTGAGCACTGCTCAATATATTTTCAGGAAAATTTTACGGAACAGATGGACAATCCAAAGACTGTTTTTCTCTTCCTGTTCATTGGATTTCAAAGGGCAGATGTACTGCCTTTTGGCTGTTGATAAGTTTGGCTTAAATATCTGGTGAAAATATCTCTCTCTGCTGAAATCAAGAGAATTTTGCCATTTATTTCAACAGGTCATTTCTGAATCAACATTGCCCCCGGGCTTAGGAATGTGTTTAGATTTACACACAAATGAAAGCAACAGAGAAATAAACCATTTCTTTTCAAGTCCCACAGCTTTTATTAATTTGTTTGGTCCTTGTTCTGTACATTAAATTTATTTTCAGCAAGATTTCTATTCTATACAAGTTACAAAATGGGTATCTGGAGAAAACTCTTACCATTTCACACTAGATTTGTTGTTTCTAATGCTTTCAGGAACCTAGACATTGCCTGTCTTGTTTTCCTTGACAGTTCTGTGGGTCTTATTTTGTTTTCCACCATAAATGGACTTCCACTGACAATGTCTAATACCTGCTGAAATTGCTTATAAATTTCCCTTGGAAAACATCATAATATTATATGAACATGAAATTATTGTAAGTAGTGGGAATATCAAGGTCAGTCATTTGTGTAGTATAAGACTCTATCATGAAAAAGTGCAAGATGTCTACTTAATAGATGTATTGCCTGAATCAGGGTTATAGCATTTATGCTCAAGTTACTGCTCAGAATGACAAAGAACTCTCAGTTAAAATGAAAGTTAACAGAAAATTCATTTTCCAATTAGTGCTGGAGAGAGAGAATCTCTTTTCTCATCATGGGCACGAGAAGAACACCGTGTTGATTGGTCAACTGGAGTAGGAGGATCCTTTAGGGAGTGTAATAAAAGGAGCTTCATTCAGGTGCTGAAGGAACACGTAGACCTTGGGTTTACTCTTGGATTTGTCTCCAGGATCATGTGCTTTGATTTCCTTGATTTCACCTCTCTGAAATGAAGCGTGGTCTTTCTTCTTACTTGTGGGTTTTTTGTTTTTTGTTTTTTTCTTCGTAAGTATTGACATTTAAATTTTAGACATTTTGCAAGAGACAGAGAGAATTCTGGGGCCATGATTTTGTTGGGCCCACTTGACAGTGCTATGAATCGCAGGGTTTTTAATTACGGGCTGTTCTGTATACATCTGGCATAACACAGAATCACAGAACCCTAGGGGTTGGAAGGGACTTCTGGAGATCCCCCAGTCCAAACCCCCCAGAGCAGATTCCTTAGAGCAGGTTGCACCAGAACACATCTAGGTGGGTTTTGCATATCTCCAGAGGAGACTCCATCACCTCTCCAGGCAGTTTGTTCCAGGGCTGTGCTGTCCTCAAAGAAAAGAAGTTATTTCTTGTGTTCATATGGAACTTCCTATGTTCCATCACCCCTTGTCCTGTCACGGGAAGCCACCAAAAAGAGCCCCATCTACTTGATTCCCTCCAAAGGGAGGTATCTCAGTCCCCTCTCAGTCTCCTCCAGGCTGAACAGCCCCAGATCTCCTTATCTGGGAGGATCTCCAGGCTCCCACCATCTCTGCAGTCTTTGCTGGACTCTTGTCTTTTTTGAACTAAGGAGCTCATAACTAGATGCAGTACTCTGGATGTGGCTTCACCAGTTGGAATAGAGGAGCAGAATGACCTCCCTCACCCTGCTGGCTATGCTCTGTTCAGTATTCTTGGCCACAAGGGCACCCTGCCAGCTCATGGCTGACCTGTTGTTCACCAGGATACACAGCTCTTGCTCTGCAGAGCTCCTTTCCAGCAGGTCAGCCCCTAGCCTGTGCTGATGCATGCGATCTCCTTTCAAAATGCTTACTTTCTCATGGAGAATGTGCACACTGCCTGCACAAGCAAACTAGTTCCCAGTTTGAACACTAAACACACTGTAGGCTATTAGCATGTCAGAACCCCTCTCGAGGGACCTGTGACATTTTCTGCAGTTTCTCCTTGACAAAAAGAAATCCCCCTGCATCCTCTTGCCTCCACGACCATGGTGCATGCATGCCCTCCTGTGCATGAAGTGCAGTACGTGTGTACCTGCAATCTGTAAAAGCAATTAGCGCAGCGCACAAAATGAAGGGGCAGCTGGTGTGTGGCTGTGTTGTGTTTACACACCTCATTCATGCACACCTCTGTTACATAGTCTAATGAAACAAGGTGCTCTGAGGGAAAAGCCCATTTAACAGAATAACAAATCCCATTAAGCTCGGTGGAGATGGAAATCTACTGCATAATAAATTAACTCGGAGTTCTTGACTCTGAACACATTTCCAGGTCTAGTCTGATACATTTTTAAGCTTGTGTGCATCTTGGCTAATAAACTCAGCATTGTTTTTCCTTTGTATACAAAATACTGATATTTTTGATAGTTTTTCTCTCTTTCAGTTTCTCTGCTCTGATTTCCTTTTGCAAAAGGAAAAGCTGTCATTATTCAAACTGAAGGAACTCACGCATTCTTGTTCCATTCTTGAGGCCACAAAATGGAAGGTCCCTCCCAGACCTGTGAGCAGAGAACTGTCCCTGTCCCACAGGCTTTGTAATCTAAGACACTCAGAAATAGCCCACAAGCTCACGTTGATCAGGGAGATAAATGTGCTGCCTCTGGGTGACCCAGACAGTTGTATGAGAGCTCTTTTAAGCTGGGAAAGAGTATGGCTGTATATGACTTGGTACAGGGACAAGTACATCTAGTAATTCAGGAGGCAGGTTGTACTGATCTGGATGTAATTCAGCACAAATATGGCCATGCAACTTCTAGGTGAGACCTGCTGACCCACTGCTCTGTGGGAACCTACCGGTGGTCTGTCCAGTATTTCAGCTTTGGGCTCTGTCATGCAGTGTAAGCAGATGTTGTCGTTAGTGCAGTATGCATCAACCTTATCCTTGACGTGGTCTTGTTGGCATGTTAACCAAGAGATAGAAAAATTTGGTTAGGAGAAGTAATTTTGAGCAACCTCCGTTTCATTTATTGCTTCTGATTGATCACAGCAACTATAGGCATTAAACAGTGAAGTCATCAAATGAAACTACTTGAATAAAGCTGGATTTCCATCCTGTGAAGCAAGAATGCATCCTCTTCACTGAAAAGATGGCTTAGGTTATGCAATTGGCAGCCTCACTAGCGTTTCATCTTTGAGTGGTACTCGAAAAGGACTGAAGTTTTCTTCTACCTCTTGCAAATATTGATGAAACTGAAAGTGCTTACTTCTGAATGTCCCACTGATCAGAAGACGCCATGAGTATGCTGCCTTACTACCACAAAGAAAAGAGATTTTGGAAAGTCAGTCTCCTCCCCCACCTTCCCCTTTTTGTTTAAGTGTCTGTTTCCCACCAAAGTTATTTGGGTTCTTTGGGTCTCCAATTCCTTCTGCATGGGATAGAGGAGTTCCACCTATGATCTGGAGGGTATTTCCTCACATCTCTTTCACATGCAGACTGTGGAATAGCTGTCTGCCTTTCTCTGGCATGCTGAAGACTTGTACAGCACATGCCAGGGGGTGGTGGACTGTGACCCCCATCAGCCTCCCGAACCCCAGGTGAGCCTGAGCATCTATACCAGCTCTGCCCAACTGTGGAAGCACATTCTGGGATTTGACAGAACAAGTAATGAATCTGTCCTTGTGTGATGGCTGTGTACTCCCTTTTGAAGGGCGAAAGGAATGTAAGCAATGAGCAGAAGTCCAACATAGTGGGGTGAATCAATTCTGATGTAACTTCATGCATGTCAGTAAAATTACACTGGGTCCAAGATCTGTCTGTGCTGAGTACGTCACTCATCTATTGCTGTCTCCTATAGAACAAATGGGATGTTTCTGTGATAGAGTTTTCAAGGGCAGAACACCATCATTCCTCCAGGTACACTGGAAGGGTTAGCTGCATGCTGATGCCATTAGTTTTAGCAGTCAGCATACCTTCTGCAGAATGCAAGTCCATAAGGAGCAGGTGAGGAGCCTTTGCAGCCCAGAAGGCCAACTGTATTTGTGGCTGCAAAGTAGAGTGGCCAGCAGGGTGAGACAGAGGATCTCCCCCTCTGCTCTGCAATGGAGCACTGTGTCGAGATGTGGAGGCCCCAGTGCAGGAGAGATGTGGACCTGTTGGAGTCTGGGCTACAAAGCGATGCAAGGGATGAAACACATCTCCTATGGGACAGGCTGGGAGAGCTGGGGCTGTGCAGCATGGAGAAGAGAAGGCTCCAAGGAGAACCTTCCAGTATCTAAAAGGGCTATAAGGAGAAGGAAACATTATTTAGCAGGATCTCTTGTGACAGGACAAGAGAAAATGAGAGGATATTTTAGATTGGATATAATGAAGAAGTATTTTACAACAAGGGTGGTGAGGCACTGGCACAGGTTGCCTGGACAGGTGGTGGGTGCCCTGTCCCTGCAGGCATTCCATTCCACGTCAGATTGGACCATGTTCTGAACATCTGATGGAGATGTAGCTGTACCTGTTCACTGCACTGGAGTTGGATTAGATGGCCTTTAAGGGTCCTTTCCAACTCAAAAGATTCTATGATTCTATGATTCCGTGACAGGAGGCAGAGATCTCTCTGACTGAAGCTGGAACTTGGGTAATTAAATGGAATATACTTTTTTTTTTTTTTTTTTAATATTTGGTGGTGGTTTTTGACTTTGTTGTTTTCTTTGTTTTTACCTTTAGGACAGACTGACTTCTTTGCTTTATTGGTCTTATTCTTAATTCCCTTCAGCTTGTTGCTTTTTCTGGACTTCTTAAAATCAGAAAGGTGCCAACAGGGTGAAAGAAATCTGCCAAGAAGGATGAGTGAACCCACTAAGGGGCTGAAGGGAGGATGCAAAGAAAACACCAGGCAGAGAGCAGAACAGCAGGTGCTTGTACTGACCCAAAACGCCTCCTCACCAGGTCCACAGCTACAGGCCACAGCTGAGCAGGGCTACACGCCAGGCCAGATGCAGCCAGATGGAATAGCACTCTTGCCTCAAGAGTGGCTGGGTGAGGAGCAGAGTTGTGGTGCTTGTGGTGTCTGAGAAGGGCTGGGCCCTGCTGGGCTCGGGTGGTGCTGCCTGGCTGCTGTCTGTTCCTGGCAGCCTTGTTCCTGTGTCCGCAGTGTCACTCATGCACTGCCTTGCAACAGGTGAGTGCTGTACACGAGCTCCTCCAGCCCCGAGAGGGCATCAGCCCTGAAGTCATCATCCTGTGCCAGTTATTTTCTCCTCTGGTTGCTTATCTGATGCAAGAGAAAAGCAAAGAGAAAGTGTTGCAGCAAATTAGCAAGCTCCCACTGAGACGTGCTCCCCAGAGGGCTTCTGTCTGTGCTTGGATCCTTCTCGTGATGTCCAGGGGTAATGCCTGCTCACCTGCTGTGGTGAGGGCTGCTGGTGGTTGCCCCCAGGGCTTTCCCTCTTTCCAATGTGTGTCTTCATTATCTTAACATTTGAAGGTAGTATTATTTATCTCCTGTTTTATTTCCTGGGCTTAGCTGAGCTAAAACAAGAAGCTCAAATTGGAGTAGCTTGTGGAGAAGTGGCGTTGCAGTAGAGTGTTTCTGAAGGTCTTTATGGTAGAGAAGGGAACTGATAATTAAACACTTTGGAAAAAAATCCAATATCTCTGTTATCATGCAATTCAGCTTGGTCAAATACTATTCTGAATAGGAGGAATGTGATGGATGACACTTGAAAGAAAAGTGTGAGCCTGGGTGTATCTTAGCTCAGGTTGCTGATGCTGATACCATATTTAGTGTGTTCTTATCAGAGACAGGAAGCAGAAATAGGGTGTGGGACTTCATAAGTCTGTTTTAACAGTTAAGATGGTCCTTGAATAAGACATTATCATTTTCTTCTCGTGTTTTATGTTCAGAATCATTCCTGAATAGCAGAGCTGAGCATGAGCAACTTCTGTTCCAGAGTCACATAAAATGGATATGACAAACTTGATTTAACCTTCTGTGTTGTCATCTTCTGCAAGAGTTAGTTCACTGTTCCAGCTAGCATCAATGTCACAGAGCAGAGCACTGATGCTTGTGAAATTTAGTATTCCTAAAAATTATCATCTCCATCAACCATGAAGTTCACTGCACCATCCTGTCTACTGTCTGCACTTCCACCACCACATTTTACACACAGCTCTCTTTAAAATAGTGAATATTATTAGTCTCCAAAACAATTAAGGTACATTTTACTGAGACAGAAGAGCTAGAATCCTCACAGAGGCTATGTCTTCTATTTGAGAGATGAACAGACCTCTTCTACCACGTATTAAACTTGCAACTGAACTAGTCCATATTTCTGAATGCGTGAAGAAGAGTTGTGTTTTCACAGGTTGCACTTCCAGTTTTACAGTAGAAGACTCAGTAGATCTTCTTAAGTTTCACAGAAGCATCACTTGATTATTTTGGCATTGTTGAAAATATAAAAGGCATCAAAATGCCTAAGTATGCTGTAGGAGATGTTGGCTTTATGACTTTCGTGCTTTTTTATTAACAGCACACAGCATTTCTTCCTGTCAAGGCAAAGTTTAAGTAGAGAAAATCTTCTGCATGCATTTTTGTATAGTAGCTTCTTAAAAAACAATTCCTAATTCGAAACTGTTGACAATAGTCTCCTCAGATAAAAACATTTCATTTCTAAGGCTGAGCATTAAACTTTCACATCTTGCACTTCAGCTGTGATGTGCCTTGCTCTCTTACTTTGCCCAGAGGCTAGACCACTGTTCCATTACTAGTATAAATGGAAAAACCTTTGTTTCAATTCAAGCACAAGCCAACTCTTTTCAAGTCCTAAAAATATATCCACTGTCTTCTTTTGATCTCTAGCTCTAATTTTGCTTTTAACACTTAGTGTTTAAAATCTGTTTTCTGGTCACTCACATAACAACTTGAATGTAATGACATTTTCCTGTTTCTCATCAGTGATCTCCTTGCTTGCCACCTTTCTTGATTATGATGATGTACATTACTTGAATTCTCTGCAACTCAGCTTGGACCCTGGAGTCTGCAGAAGTGAGAATGAAGGGGTGTAAGGGGACAGCAGTTCTCAATACCCAGGGGAACAGCACTGTTTATATTCTTGGCAGCCTTATTGTTAGATACTACAGACTAGTATATGCATTCAATTAGTCCAGTTCTCTGCCTGTCAGTTTGCTGTGCAATTACTGAAAGCAGTTGTTATGATTCATCTGATGTTCAGTGTTTCAGTACTGCAGGCTCACTGCTCTAGAAGTGCTCTCAAATAAAACTAAGCAATGCCTGCTGCCCTGCACTGGGTGCAAGTTAGGGAAGAACTTTTTTTGACAGAATCTTCATGTAGTAGCAAAAATGAAATGATATCACATTTTCTTTACTGTAATCATAGCAAACTTTCTCCTCAGCATTGCTGTTCAATTTTACTGTAATGTACATGTACAAGTTACATCAAGGGAGTTAGTAAACCCAGTGCAGTATCTTTTTCTCACTTAGAATATAAGAATCAGATTAACTATACTGATGTCTGTCTACTGAAATGGAAGTATCATTTTCCTAATAGAGTTTTGGTCTATGACTGCATTACTAATGACTTGTTCACTCTGCTTCCTAGGAGCAGCCTAATTAAAGTCTTGACATTGAGTGATTAAAATTTGCAAGAAGAGATATTCAAGGATTTTTATTTATTTATTTATTTTTGTGAGTAAATATGTAATAGCATGCATTTTTTGTTAAATGTTACAACTCATTTAACTGATGTACTGAACAGGAGCATCTATTCAAAGAATGGACTTTAATACTGACTACCTTTGAGAACAAGAAGTCCTTAACTTACATTTTAGCAGATATTACAGAGGATATGTAATAGGGAGCAAAAGTTGTATGCCAGTATTTGGCAGGATCATGCCCATAGCTACACATGTTTCTGTCTTTGAATACACCTCTGGCAGTTTAAAGGATAGTCCCTCACATGTGAGGTCTCAACTGAGAATGACTGTTTAAGAGGGTGGGTTGTGATAGGACAAGGGGGAATAGTTTTAAACTGAGACAGGGGAGGTTTAGGTTGGATATGAGGAGGAAGTTTTTCCCCCAGAGCGTGGTGAGGCACTGGCACAGGTTGCCCAAGGAGGCTGTGGATGCCCCATCCCTGCAGGCATTCAAGGCCAGGCTGGATGTGGCTCTGGGCAGCCTGGGCTGCTGGTTGGTGACCTGCACACAGCAGGGGGTTGGAACTGGATGAGCATTGCAACCCAGGCAATTCTATGATTCTGTGATTCTATAATGTAATGAGAAAAAGACAAATAGTGGGTGAAATTCTGGGCAGCTTTGTACTGAGTAGCACGTGCTTCATACAGCAGCCCCACTGAAGATTATCTAAACATATCACTAATGGAGTCTGCCCCATTACTGTTGGCCGGCAGAGAATATCAATATTCCTTATGCCTAATTTGAATTCACCAATATGTATTTTAAAGGAACTCATTTATGCAGTGAGAAGGCAACAGACATTTATATGGTCATAGTGGTGTAATTTTTCATTCCTATACAAATATACTGGCCTAAGTGAAGTAACAGTAGTTCAAATTAACCACTGATATATGCAACTGAAGCGTCAGTACTAATGGAGGGAACTTTCTTCCTTCTGTTCTGTTGTAACAGAACTGTTTCATCTACCTCCCCTGCCAAATACACAGTGTTTCCAAGAGGATTCAAAGCTGCAGGTAACTTCTGCTTTCATCTCCAGAGCTTGAAATACAACATGCAAATCAGCTAACTGCAATTATTAGAATTGCCAGGAGCCCTGCAAGCACTGACTGAATGCTTGCAGGCAAGAACATACTGAGTGTCGCTTGTCCAGTGACAGTGCACCTTTCCTATTTTACAGCTGGGTGTGTACAGACACATGCAAGTTTCTGTATTAGCTGGCTCAAGTAAGGAAGGAAATATTCACTGCTCATCCCAAACTCTGGACTGGGGCCTTTCATGAGCAAAACAAAATAGAAAGTGTCTGTTTGGATCATGCAATTCTGTGTTGTGTTCCTTTCTGTTCCTTTGAAGTGTGCCTGCAATATGGCTTTAAGTGTCTGTAACAAGAATTTATCTTCTTCCCTTTTAGACTTAAGTAAGAGAAGCCTCTTGTTGCTGTCTTGCAAACAGATTTCATGTTTGGGGGAGATGGAATATTTTGAAGACTTAAATACCAGTTTTATAGAAAGGCAAAATTGGAATATTTGAGGATCCTCCAGGCAGGTGAGGCAAACTGCCACAAAAAGGGTGAGGGCTCCTGGTAATGGGGAATTAGCAAAGGAAAATCTGAGTAGTGTATTGAGTAATCTATTGAGAATCTAAACTTCTGCTGAGTAATTCCCAGTAGGAACGGTCTGCAGAGAAATCTCACTTAGTAGCACTGAAAGCCTCAGTTTCACAGAAGACAAGTAACCAAAATGTGAACAAGAACCATGTGGGAGTTGTATCACAGGAATCTGGGAGAGAGTGAGCTGTGGAAATTTCGAGCAGCTCTTGGCATTTCTTGGAAACAGTAAGTTGTCCTGTTACTGATCAGCTGCCCTGGCAGACACACTATCCAATCTCAGATGCAATTTATCTGTGAACACTGATATGAACAAAAGAGGGAACTGTGTGGTGGAGCACAAATGCCCTCATTTGTCCCATGCCTGTTGCCCCTCGAGTGATTACTTCAGTTATTGATATCCAGAGCCTGAGAGTGCTGGGTGGGACCGTGAATGTGGATTTGGGTGCACATGTGACAGAAAAGCCACTAAGAATTCATTGTACCTATCACAGAATCATGGAATCGCCAAGGTTGGACAGGACCTCCAAGATCATCCAGTCCAACGGCCCACCTACCACCAGTGTTTCCCTACTACATGTAGGTATTTTTTGAACATCTCCAAGGAAGGTGATTCAACACCTCCTTGGGCAGCACATCCCATTCTATGAAGCCACTTGTTTCTTGGGGCTCATTAGCATAAGTTATTTCCTTGCATCCCTGCTGCAGAGATGGTCCTTAGCGATGTCCTTTCTTCCTCCTTCAGAGAAGCAGAAAGTCAGACTGTTCATTCCTACCAGCAAGCTGCTGTATCATATGCCAGAAGTTAGTGACATAGCCAGCCTTCCTGCTTCCTACCTCCTTCCATTTCTGTGCTTTAAGAAGCAAGAAACAAATGTGATTGTCCTTTTTTTCCCTCTGGGCTTCCTTTTTCTGTGGACTATCATCATGGTTTTTTTTGTTGTTGTTATTCGTGTTTGGGTTTTTTTGTAAGATTAGTGCTATCTTAAATAGGGAGGAAAGTAATTCCTGAAAATAACAAGCATTTTTTTAAAGGCACAATTCCCTGTGAGATTGGATGATGGGCTCACTGGTTGGAAATGTTCTTCTTGAGCAGTCTGGATACAGAGGTGTTAAGTCAACAGGACTTTGAGGGCAGCTACCATGCAAATCAATGATGCCATAAATGGTTTTTTTTCCCCTGTGCTGGAATGGAGGTAGCACTGTATCTGCATAGGCAGAGTGCGACAGTGAATTAATTTAACTTCTAGAAAAAAAGAAATCTTCATTACACCCAAATGCAACTGAATAGGAATGCTTGGTTTGGTTTTTTTTTGTTTTTGTTTTTGTTTTTTGTTTTTTTTCAGAGGCTTATTAAAGTTTGACAAAGCATAGCACACAATAGAAGGAAGATGTGCTGTGCATGTGTAATTACTGGCCTTAAATGCTCTCTCTGGGAGAAGCTGAGGAAAAGGAAGAGATCTGCACAACAGAACTACAGAGAAGTTAAATGTGTAAAATGGCAATGCCTGTCCACAGACTCACCCAGAACCGAGTATTGGGTGAAGAGCCTTTGCAAGTTCTTTGCAAGGGATAAGCAGTGCTTTCAACAACTGAACACAAAACAAGCAAGCCTTTAGCATGAGGAAAAAATGTTACTGGCATGCAGACTTGCATTCTACCTGCCTGTATCAGTAGTCATCTTTGCCTGGATGTAATGACATTGGAGCTGAGCTGCTCAGCCTCTATGGCTCTCTTGTATGGCAGAGCACCTGTTCCCCAGCCTGCTCCCCAGTGCTGCCCCCATTCAGTCCTCTGTGAGGACTGGTGTTTGTCCTGGTGTTTGCCAGTGTACCTCAATCTCCTCAATAACCATTCTAAATGAGCAGATGCAGGAATTACTGGGCAAAGGCAGCTCATCCAAACATGTAAATAATTAACCTTTATGCAGCCCTCTCCGTGTGCAGCACTGTATGTTTGTGTGCACTACCTTCTGCAGTAGTTCTAAACATGAATATGGGAGCCAGACTCATTCAGTGTTCTTCTATGAGGTATCTGGTAAATGTGCACAAGAAAAATGGTGTTTTTAGTGATGCTGCTGAGAGCACATCCCTGTTGTTCCTGGCCCAGTGAACTTGGTGCCTCCTCTGGAAGAACTTCCACCAAAATATGTAAGTAAATAGGATATAGGTAATGAGAAGAAATGCAGTGACTAATGGTTACAGTGGGCAGCCTCACCATCCTGTAGATGACTCTGGAAAAGAGAGGTCTGAAAAAAGATCAAAGCTGATGTCCGTGCATGCTGAGGCTTTTTTAACCATTAGGTACAAGTGCCTATGTGCAAGAGGAGATGTCTCTGCTCCTCACTGGCATGTTGTTCTCCTTGTACACATGTGTTTGCATGTGTGTTCCTATGTGTGTTATAGAGGTGATAATTGCACTGCGGAGAAGAAGAGTCATAAATAATGGAGGAAGAACAAGCTTTAGGCAGGCTAATTAAAAACCCGTACAAAATGCTCTTCTTTAGTTAGCAAGGTAATCTCAGAGTGATGCTCTGGCTCAAAAGATTTTTTCTATACTGCAAAGGAAATTATTCATCAGTTAGAGTATTTTCCTTCACTTTTCACCTTGGCAAAAGAGCATTGGCTTGGAGTGGATTTTGGAACAAAATGAATGGGTGCAGCTATGATTTGCTCTTTTCTTAATTTTAAGTAACAAGCACTCTGCATACTGCTTCTTGCTCAGACAGCTGCTGGTCTGAAGTGCTTCGCAGCCAATGACTTTCAACCAGGACAAAATCTTCACCTTTGTTTTCCTTTGTGAGTATAGTGCTTCTGATGATGAGACCTCCTCTCAGTTCTAATTGTAATTATACGTTGTGCATCCATCAAATGTTTTCAATAGTTATTTGTACTCATGTTTTGGTAATAGCTCTGGCTGGAAAATGTGAGGGAAGAAAAAGGTAGTTTTCTACAAAATACTCATGCTTTTAATGTTCTGAGTAGGAGGTAGAGGGAGTAGATCTTCATTAAAGATGTCTGTGAAGACTAGCAATAAGACTAGAGGGAATGGCCTCAAGTTGTGCCATGGGAGATTCAAGCTTGACTTTAGGAAATACTGCTTCTCTGAGAATGCTCAGGTGCTGCAATGAGCTGCACAGGGATGGGGGGAGAGTCACCATCCCAGGAGGAGTTCAAGGAACATTTATATGTTGTACTGATGGAGTTGGCTTCCTGGGCCACATTGGTGATGGATGTATGGTTGCGCTGGACGATCTTAAAGGTCTTTCCCAGCCCGTTATTCTATGACTCTATGATTGTGAACCAAATAGTAAAGATACCTCAACAGTTGAAGTCACTCTTGTGCTACAGCTCTTCACTTGGATCCAGCAACATGTCCAAGGTTTTATTTCTGATGGGAGGACAGACATACAAGAAAAATAAATCTCCTTCATAACTGACCTGTTTCTTCATGAAAGCAGATGTTATTCTTTCAAAGTCTGTAGGATTTTATCCAAGTTTGCATCAGTTGCAAACCTAACCTAGGGTGTTTTGTATGTCAAAAGGGGGATGGCAGAGTGATTCCCTTTCCACAGTGATTTTTTTCCTCAATGTACTTGTTTGACGTTTCCAGAATAAGTATTTATCATGGGGGGAGGGAGACGTGTATTGGAAGAGGAGAAAGATAATTAGCATTTATGTAGCAATCAGGCATGCCAGGTTCTCTTGAATTATTAAACTTAATTAGTTTCATTTATTATTCCTGCAGGCTACAAATATCTGTATTAAATGCCAACCTAAGATGTGGTATGTTGAATCTGATGGGAACATGGACTTGGCAATATACTGCAGTGCTACTAAACTTACAAATAAACTGATGATTCTGCTTTGCTCTCACTTTATAAATACATGTATCTTTTCACATGATGCCAATAGAAAATAAGGTCATTTTAAAATAAGGTCATTTCTGCATTGTGTGATACGCCATTAACTCAGTGGATGCTGCATTCTGTTTCTGAAGCTTTTTAGGTTGTGATTCCATAAATACTTGTACATGTGTTTTGTGTTGTTCACTGATAGCCAGAATTTGTGCAAAACTATAGGTGGCAATTTTGATGTGAATCCTGGCTTCTGCTGCTTTTCTTCGACTTATAGTTAGTAACTTAAGACATACCAGGGTGTTGGTCATGTCATGATAAATAACATAACTATGGCTTCAAGTTGAGAAAACGCTTTCTCTCATTTTTGCTCTGTAGATGATCATTTGATTCCTTCGCCATGTTATTTGTGCTCCTGAAAGCTAGGAGAAAATACCATTTCCTAGCTGCTGTGGGCAAGGAATAGACCCTGAGAGCAAGAGACTGATGCTAATCTTGTCAGTAGAATGAAGAATTTTTTGCCTATAAAAAGCCAGTCTTGACAAGTGGGAAGATGTAGCAGGTGGCAGTAGCAATAAAAGCTGGCTGCAGTGCCTCCAGCCATTACCAAAGTATTGGCTTCCAGCTGCAGCCTCCTTGTAGACAAGAGTTCATGGATACCAGGGCTAACATACCATCCCCAGCTCACTGTCTCACAGCTCCTGTGCATCCCTTCTGCCCCTGAGAGATAACAGTCGTCTGAAATGAAAGCTTCACTTTGAGCAGGATAGATGTGTGTGTGTAGAAAAGAGGAGGTGGAAATAACTCAGTCTACAGCAAGAATAGATTTGTTGCACTGGAAATTTTTTACATGTTTTCTTTTTTTTCCTTCCAGAATTCTGATTACTTACTGCAAACACTGACTTCCCAGCTAGCTGCTGCTCCTCCTCCTGCTTTGGACATGTTTTATGGCCTTCTGGAAATAGCTAAGAACAGGGGTACAGACAGAAAGGCAGAATTGTACTGAAGCAGGCCCAACTTAGTCACTTAAAATTAATTGAAGCCTACAGTTATTTAATTTTGCAAAGAACAAAATCTCCCAGTCCTGCTGACATTTTAGTACTTTATCTTCATTTTGTGACTCAGGTGAGATTTTTCTAAGCCTCACAGAGCAGTGATTTGATTCAACTTCTCGCATGATTTGAACTTACATTTGTAGTGCTCATGGCACTAATTACAGATTAATTCGTAGACACAGTTGATTAAAAAAAGAATTGTCAACCTGGCCATGTCAACTTAACATCTTTACTGTTACCTTCTCTTTTGACCAGAGGCATGCTTTTGTCCTTTTTGTTGTGATTACAGAATACTTTGCTGCAAAATAATTAATTAGTTCCATATATTAAAGTAATGAAGAAGAAAATTTCAGCTTAATTCATATCTGCAGCCTCATTCAATGAATGATGCTTTAGTCATATCAGTTGGCTTCTAAATTCTTCTAACTTTCAAGGGATTTCAGTATTCCACATGACTGCACTGCATTAGTATTGTAATAATGATGTAGTTTGCTATTAATTACCCTCCTGTACTGTTTTAGTCATGGTAGATCTAGTGCTAGCTTTAATTGGTCATTCTTTTTAATTACCAATTAGTAATGTACAGGCATGTATATCTGTCTTGGCTTTGGTTTTGATCTCAACCTGGAATATACCAAGAGATTATCCAGAAATTGTTTAATAAGAGATGGTCTTTATACAAAACAGGGAGAGTGAAATGATGAATAGGCAACAGCAGTCAACAAGATCATCCTAGAGCTGCATCGTGTTTCTGTCTCCTGATACAAGTTGCATGTTGCAAGCAAAGGCTGCCTGTCCAGAGCAGAATTTTTCAAGGCAAAAGTATTTGGAGCAATAACTGCTCCCATACTCTGTGCACAAGCCAGGATCTGTCCTGCCAACACATTAAGTAGACTCAGTGATATTGAATTTGTCTTACATACTTGCTGGAAATTTTAGATGAACAAAAGTGGGTCTTAAAGCTACCAATATACTTCAGCATTAGCACCGCACTAACAGCACAATTAGCACAGTGCTTTGATCTGGAGCACCAGTCAGCCTGCACATCCACCTCTACACTGAAGAATCTGTCTCATTAAGCACCAGAAGGAACAGGTGTTATCTTTAAGAACCAATCACCCTTTGAAAAGCAAGCTTTCATACTTATGCCGTTTGAATAAGCCTAAATTGTCTTTGGCAACCTGGTCTTTGCCATGGCCCAAAGAAAGTTCTTGCATGCAGTATTGTAGTTCCCATACGTGTAGGAATATATATATTGCAACAAAGGTCAGTTTTTCAGTGAATCATCTATACTAAAACAAAGTGTTTCTCCTTAAACTACCCATTCATGTGTAGGTTCATGGTATCATCTTCCATAAGGGATGCCATGCTATCTCTTTAGAAACAGGAGGAGCGAAGAGATATACGTGCAGTGTCAGAGTCCATATAATGACTTGCGTGCCCAGTCTTGAAGGGTATCCTTATTACAGCATTCAAACACAAAGATGACTATGCAAGGAATTTGTTGATATAAACTGCAGAGAGGTGAGACAACAAGGGAAAGCCCAAGCAACAGGGAATTTCACAGCAACATGAACAGTGTCGATGAAAGTGACTCCTAATGAGGCACAGAACTAAATCACTGAGAACAGCGCTGAAAACTTACCTTAACTTGCCTTGTCAAGGAAATAAATTGTTATGAAAACAGCTGTGTTTAACAGTCATTATCATACCGATGGGATGCTGTAGAATATCCTGAGTCATTCATTAAAACTGGGCATGATTCAGTCTGCTGCTTGCAGGCAGCTCTTGCTTTCTCTGAAGTGCCAACCTGCACAGTGGCAGTACTGTACTGATGGTAAGACTCGTGTGAAAAAGCTGCTTAGAGCAGTACATCTGAACATCTTTATTATCGTGTTAGATCTCAAAGGTTCAACCATGAATGGATCTGGTGCCTGTAATATCCACTGATTTAGGATTAGATTTTTGTATTTTTTATCTTTTCTTTCCAACTGGAGCTGGATCTGTGCGATTAGCAGATGCTCAATTTCTGTCCTTATTAATTCATAGTTCTTTTCATGTATTTCTTCTCTGACTGCTTCTCCAGTGCTCTTGAATTTAAAAACATTTCTAAGATAGAAACATCAAAATTGTGCTAACTGTGGATCAGCACTAATCTCTGAAAGTAAAATCCAAATTTTGCATATAAATGAGTCTGATCATTCAGGGCATTTATAAACCTTCACAAACACAGACAAAGTCAGACGTCAGTAGATCAGGTGTGACACTAACCTAATCCATTTATCATAGAACCATTTGAGTTGGAAGAGACCTTTAAAGGCCATCCAACTCCCCTGCAATGAACAAGGACACCTACAGCTCCATCAGTGCTCAGAGAAATATTCTAGAATATCTCACTATATTCTTGGTGCCAAAGACTGTTTTCCAGCATATCTATCTTAACTGCTACTCTTCCCAGATCATAGAATCACAGAATCATAGAATCACAGAATGGCCTGGGTTGCAAAGGAGCACAATGCTTATCCAGCTCCAACCCCCTGCTGTGTGCAGGTCGCCAACCAGCAGCCCAGGCTGCCCAGAGCCACATCCAGCCTGGCCTTGAATGCCTGCAGGGATGGGGCATCCACAGCCTCCTTGGGCAACCTGTGCCAGTGCCTCACCACCCTCTGGGTGAAAAACTTCTTCCTAATATCCAACCTAAACCTCCCCTGTCTCAGTTTAAAACCATTCCCTCTTGTCCTATCACCATCCACCCTCACAAACAGCCGTTCCCCCTCCTGTTTATAAGCTCCCTTCAAGCACTGGAAGGCCACCATGAGGTCTCCCCAGCGCCTTCTCTTCCCCAAGCTAATCAATCCCAGTTCCCTCCAGCTTTCCCCATAGGAGAGGTGCTCCAGCCCTCTGATCATCGTAGCGGCCCTCACTGGACTCATTCCAAGAACTCCACATCTTTCTTGTTCTGGGAGCCCCAGCCCAGACGCAGTGCTGCAGATGGGGCCTCACAAAAGCTGAGTAGAGGGGGACAGTCACCTTCCTCTCCCTGCTGGCCACCTCTTTTTTTGCAGCCCAGTAGGCTTACTTACATAACAGTGGTGTTATTATCTGCAATAATGAGAGCAGGAAATGTTTAGTACTGCATAGAAAGTCTACCTGGTTACTTACTAATTTGCCCTAGCTTTCTAGAGAAACACCCCTTATGTGACTTATTTCACTATGGGCTAAGGTCCTGACCTGTTTTTTGTATAAAATTAAAAGCCTGAGCTCACCCAACAGAAAAATATTTGAACATTCAGCAGAGAGATGGTCTTAAGTTCATAGTTCAATACAGTAAATCAGAACTGGGGATGAGGAGGCCACGTACCACAATGACATTGTCTGCTGTTGTTTAAGATCAGAAGAGAGGGTGTAAAACAGTGCAGGTGTCAATAGGCTATTGAAGTGAAGAGCAGCTGCGATCCAGAGCACATCCCAGCTTGTTAGTGTGCGGTCTTGTACAAGATACTGTGAAACTGCAGGCAATAGTCCAGGTTTGGCTGATGTCCTGCAGGATGGCAGCTAATATCCTGCTGGTATCAGCAGGGTTTGCATTATATGCTGAAAAAAGAAATGCAAGAATGGTGGGTTTTTTGGCATTGTTGTTGTTTATTCTGTTAAGTTTAAAACTGGTCCCAATTTCTCTGAAATAAGAGCTGTAGTCCTTAAGCTAAAGGCTTAGGCTAAAATCATAAAAGTACAAACAAGACAAAAATAACGTCCTGACCTCCCTCCCCACTTTCAATTTCTCCCAGTGGTGTCTGGAAGGATGCTGTGTGTTTCAAACGTGTCTGGAAGAAAGGGCATGTGTTCTGCTTCCAGCAGCAGAGAGGTGCTGTGTGAGGGCACTGCATGGAGCTTGCACTGCTTCAGGTAAGGTGGGCCTGCCCTCTGCCTGGGCATGGCTCTGTGACACTTTATTCATCGTAGAAGTAACTACAGTGACTTGTGACCTTCCCTGTAGTGTGCTATGAAGCTTGCTGTGGAATTGGCAGAGTGGCAGAACAGCTGTCACCTGCAAGAAACTGTCATTTCTAAATGCTGGAGTATCATTTTAATTGCTTTTGTAATTGCCTTGTTGTTGCATGGAACAGATGTGCACATTAGATCTACTGAAAAGTCTCTTAAATAAGGTCAACAAATGCACAATCAAAGAAATATACTTAAAATCCATGAGACAATCTCTGAAGGCATGGCAAGATTAATTTTGAGCAGAATTTCTGACTGATGTATAGATAGAATTCCATGGACTTCAGTGGGTTTGATCCAGTGAGGTGCTGGAACAGCTGCCCAGAGAGGCTGTGATGCCCCATCCATCCCTGGAGGTGTTCAAGGCCTGATTGGATGGGGCTCTGGGCAGCCTGGGCTGGTGTTAAATGGGGAGGTTGGTGGCCCTGCATGTGACAGAGGTGTTGAAGATCCATGATCCTTGAGGTCCCTTCCAACCGTGGCCATCCTGTGACTCTGTGCTTCAGTTCTCCCTCAGACAAATGAACTTTGCCTGTGGCAGTGCCCTGTACGTTTCATTAGCACATCTATGGATGTGTTTGTAATCAGAGGTTCAGCAGAGCTGCTCTGGGGGAGCATAGCTGTATTGGCAGCCCTGGCTCTGCACGCTCAAGCAGGATTAACTCTACCTTCATGGGACAGTTGCTTGCTTGAAGATTTGGGATGCAATTTCCATGGCTTGGAAAAATTCTCTTATTTTTGAAATAGGGAAGGAGGCAGTTAATGAAATATTCCCAGATGTGGGTAAGGTTGGTCATCAAAACTGCATTCTGCCTCCACCCTCGTGGAAATGCATTGCAGGGTAGTGATGACTGGAAAAGATCGGCTGTGTTATATCAGATCATTCAACTGCTTGGAGAAAACGAGAGAGATAAAACACGAAAAGGGGTTTGATATATGCTTCCAGCATTGCACTTCTTATAGTGTTCTCCTTCCTCTAAACACTGACATATATTTTCTGCATGGGAAAATTACCAGACAATCTGTTATAAGCCTGTACATCTTTAAAGTGTCATAGTGCCATACCTCAGGGTGATAAGAAACGTTCTCTTAAGAATACCCTTTGCTGACCAAAACAGACAAGTTAGCATCTTGATAAAGAGAAGCTTTGGGGTTTAGGATTTACAAACCCATTGCCTGACATTTAATATGAGGTTGTTAATTTCTGAGGTCACAAAGCAAAGATTGAAGTACAAAGCGGCTTCCGGGCAGGTGTTGTGTAGGATGAAATCTTAGTTTAGGGATTTGTTCTCAGCTCCATATTCAAGGCTTGAGTCTAATTCTTCAGATGCAGAAAATTGCCAGTGTTCCCCTGAAGACCAATGGAAGAGGATGTGTTGGCTGTCTGCTTGCCCCATTCACAGTTGTGTTATTTTGCAAGCGTGTTTTTTCTACATCCTCATTTGCCCTGAAGTCTCCAGAATGAAAATACATGACCTCTTGTATTTGATGCCTACTGTGCTCTGTAAACAGCAGTGGGAAGAAAGTAGATGTGACCTTTTCAGGCTGCTAAATAACTCCATACACTGCAGTGTCCTGGAAACTGAAAAATGTTACATGATGCAAAGCTCACGGCTCATTCACATCTCTAATGAGAGTGGGAGGTTTTCTGTCTTACTGTAATCGTTTTGGCCCCCAGGCTGTAAGCTGTAAGCTGGGTTACAACATGTAGCTGACACACAAATTCAGCTCTCAAAGAGCAGATGTGTTTAGGAGGGTTTGTATGGCACTGTTGTCCTGAGCTACTCTATCTAACTGAAGAAGTGATGCCCTTTTTGCCACCTTCTGCTATCAGTGCATCAGTTGCAGTCTTTTTTTCTCGTGAGACATTTTAGCTCAATGTAGGAAATCAAAGGAGGCAAAGTAAGCACAATATTGCGTCAAAGTGCAAATCCTGGATTCTGAGTGTGTCTCCCACATATTCACAGGCTACACGGGCAGATCCAGAGGTGTAAATCTCAAAACACACATGCACAATGTACCCTTCGATCCTCCAATGGTCTGGAATTTCCTTTGTGTTCAGCAGTACCTCAAATAGAGGGCTTTGGAAGGACAAAAGGTAAAAATGAGCATGCTTTTACAGACCCCTCGCTTGCATCTGCCTCTGTTCTCCTGCTGACCGGGAGCCATTTGGGCACAGGATGTGGTGCTGTCCCAAGTTCAGAACCCTTCCCTGCCCATTTCTCCTTACAATTTTACATAAAGGCAGTGTGCTATCAGTGTCCCAGTCAGAACTCTGGATCAGCAAGTGTAAGTGGTCCCATGTCTATGGAGACATCTGGATTTCTGGTTGCTTTCCAGTGCGTTTCTGCAAATGGCTGATTTTCAGCTTCAGAGCACATAAAAAATTTAAAGAATCACTAAACGCTAAGTAAAAAAAATACAGTGGAGTTCTCTGCACTCAGTGAAATTATTGAAGCAATAAAGAATAATGCTTTTGCAGATGAGGCTCCAGACCAAGCAGTGCAGAAGCAAATCAATAATGTCATACTTCTTGCCAGAATCAAAATACTTGTGGAAGTAGCTGTGGAGTGAAAGGGGAAAAGGTTTGCTTTCAATCAATCATTCTTGTCATATTAGTGCAATATCACAGACCAAACTCACTTGCTTGCTAGAGCCTTTGAGCTTGAAAAGCATTTAATCAAAAATGTTGAGGCACTGTTTGTCCTGGAGGCTTGTAATAAAGGGAGCATTTGATGGATAGAGGGGAGGCAGACCTGAACCAGTGAGGTTGTATCAGGTCCTGGGCTTTTCCTTTGCATGGTTTGTGCAAAAAGGATATTCCTAAAGCTGCAAGCCTGATGTTTCTTTCAGAGAATTTCATTGCTTGATCAACCCATGAAACAGTGGGAGCAATGCTCAGTCAGGGTGCACTGGCTGAGAGGAGTGTGCTTGATATCTTCCTGTTTGTAATGCAGTACTGCAGGGGAGCCCAGCCTTGCCCAGTTCTGCACTGTTAGCTGTTAGGAGCTCACAGTATTATGTGGGCCTGTTCATGAGGAATTGACAGTATAAATGACTACAAGACTCCTAGAGCAGGGAAAGCCCTAATGAAGTTAAATGATCTGCTGAAGAAACCTGTAGTAACAATGAGAACTGAATGCAAATCTCCTGAATCGTAGTCCCATACCCAGCAAGCCATCCTTCTAATCCAACCAGGAAGGTATTGATGGCCACTAGGCTATGTGAAGGCTTGAAGCACTTCAGGATTTGGAACCAAAGCTGTGTTCTCTGCTCATTCTGAGGAATAGTGGAAGGATCTAGAATTAGAAATTGTGGTTCAGTTCTTCCCTCTTCAGCTTCTGAATCAAAAACAAACCAAAATAAAAACCCCCAAACAACAAACTTGTAAAATATGAGATCCATCTCCTGATTACTGAGAACAGGATTTTCAGCCTCTCATAAGGCAGGTCAAACAACACACATAAAGTTTTCCCTCCTTTCTTTGGGCCATTAGAGAATTAAATTGATTTCATCATTTTCAGTATCATTTCATGACAGTCAATAGTACATCTTCCAAATTGTATCAGTGCCTCGTACCATAATACCCATCTGGGAAAAGGAGAAGCTGCCCCTTGCAGACACAAAGGCATTTAAAATTCTCCTACAGAAAATTATTCAAACAGAACAGTACGACGGCAGTAGTTTTCCAGCTCTCTTCTCCAGCAAATAGATTCTTTCGTAAGAATGAAATTATTTGCTGCTCTTTTTTTCTTCTCCCACCAAGTAGTCTAAACTCACCATTATGTCGAGGTGTTTAGATCAAAAGAGAATATACTCAGTAATTCTGCTGCAACAGTCATAGGCACTAAATGAATCAAGTCAAGAAGTCAACATAGGGGGTGGGAGGAATCAATTCTGACAGTGTACTCAGTTGCAGCACTGTGACTTCTTACCTGGAGGCTTATTTTCTGGTTGGAAGAGGCAGGGCTGCCATCCTGGCTGCTGTGTGCCTTGGGAATGAGGCAGGAAAGGCAGCAGGAACCAGAGCACAGATTCACACTTCTGGAGGGTTTTATTTTTTTTCCCATCCTGAGCTACAGTTCATTTTCCATAACTACTTATTGAAAAATACTTTGTCCCTGGCTGACTCCTTTACAGATGATCCTCCTCCTCCTCAGTGAATTACAGTGGTATAAAAGAGCTACTTGCAGTATCATCAAGATTTCCCTGTAAATGTATTCTGCATCAGTAACAGGGTGCAGATGCGATCCAGAGCAAAAATTAAGCTTAACCATCCTGCCCTTGACTCTCACATATAAAACCATGAACGTGTATATTTCTAGAGTTGGATCACAGCTGGCTGGAGAACGTTTGTCAACGGGTTTGCACCCAACACAGCTGCAGTCTTCCTTCAAGCTCCCAACTAATTGTTTTCCCAGTCTCCTGATGTCAGCTGCTGTCTACGGCCTTATGAAGCTACTGCTGGTGCCTCTGCCTAGGTTAGAAGGCAGAGAAAGCATGTCATGTGCAGCTGTGATTTGTCACTTACTGGCTCAGTACTACTGCCCATGGGCCAGCAAAGACTAGCCATCATACTTCAGGGTAAGTCATGGAATCATAGAGTTACAGAACAGTTTGGGTTAGAGAGAACCTTTAAGACCATCTCGTCCCAACCTCCTGCTGCAGGCAGGGACACCTCCCATAGCCCAGGTTGCTCACAGCCCCATCCAGCCCAGCCTTGAGTGCTTCCAGGCAGGAGGCATCCACAGCCTCACCAGGCAATCTGTGCCAGTATCTCACCACACTCACATTAAAGAATTTCTTCCTGATATCTAGTCTAAAGCTACCCTCTTCCAGTTTAAAACAGTTTCACCTCATCCTGTTGTCATACCCTTATAAACAGTCCCTCCCCAGCTTTCCTGTAAGCCTCTTCAGGTCCTGGAAGGGTGATAAGGTCCCCTCAGAGCCTTCTCTTCTCCAGGATAAAGAGCCCCAGCTCTCTCAGCCTTTCCTCACAGGGAAGGTGCTTCATCCTTCTGTTCCTCTTAGTTCTCTCTTCTGGACCTGCTCCAACAGCCCTATGTCCTTATTGTCCAGAACTGGACACAGTGCTCCGGGCGGGCTGTCATGAGAGCAGAGCAGAGGGACAGAATCACCTCCCTCTCCCTGCCGGTCACACTTCTCTTTAGGCAGCTCAGGATATATTTGACCTTCTGGGCTGCAAGCACACATTGCTGATTCATGCTGAGTCTTTCATCCTCTGACACCCCCAAATCCTCCTCCTCAGGGCTGCTCTAAAGCCATTCTCCACCCAACCTGTATCTGTGCTTGCTATTGCCCCAACTGCTGTCTTTTTGTTGTGAGTTTTTTTATTTGTTTGTTCATTCCACAAGGCATTCCACAATTTCCAGAGTATGAGAGCAAATTGAAAACTGACTGAAAGCACATCCCTGTTCTGGCCAGACTTAGAGGCATTCACTGAACAAGCCTGCGCCTGAACTTTAGGGCTTTTCAGTTGCTCAGCCCAAACCTCTATCTTCTGTAACCCTGAAGGTTTTGCAGCATCACTTGGGGCAAACAGCTCAGTGTGATCCTCTTCTGATGAGGGTGATCTGCATGCCTCTATTTGACGGACCCCTGAGTTGGGAAACTTTCTTTTTCAGCATATCTACAGGATTTTCCAAAGCATTGCAGAAGGAAAATATTTGCTCACCTCTATTGGCTCCAGCTGGAAATGATCCCTATGGTAAATAAGGGATCATTGCTAGCAATAAGCAGAGCTTGATAATTTTGGGCAAAGCACCATTCTAATGTAGTTATTTACCTTCTGGCTTTGTCCCTTGAGTGATATATGCTAGCTCAGACATTTCTGCAGTGTACATGGTTTTGTTTGTAGATGTACACAAAGTGTACAAGAGCTCTAAACACTCCAACTGTCCAAGCTGAACTTGGAAATTGTTGTTTCTTATTGTTGATCTGAGTCAGTGCTTCCTAGTTTGTATCCTACCTGAAGATGCATATATATGACAGCAGAGTAACATCTCCTCCTGTGACTGCAATGCTTAAGTCCACAAAAAGCCATGGGGAATGTTGACAGAAATCTCACACGAGCCCATCTGGGCAAGCACATCATATTATTTTGATGCATACCACAGCTAACAGGCTGGTAATGGAAAATCCCCTATGGAAAGGAAATTTGAACAAGAAAAAGTACAGCCATGATTGAGAAAGGTCTTGTATGGTAACTGCTGAGTCCCAGCCTGAACCACCAACTGAGACCTGGGGAAAGGACCTGGTCAGCCCTGGCAGAACAGGTGAGTGCAATTCAGCTGTATGACTGGAAGAGGTGGAGCCTGGCTGCACCTCAGTTAGACCTCATGTAAGGTCTGACTGCCACTGGGGAAAGATTTCCTTCTAGAGGTCCCTCTTTGGTGGAGTTTTCCCCTGGGAGCTGAGATGTTCAGTGATGGGTGAGCGCTTTCCCATTGTAATACCTTTCCTTTGCTCTAGTCCCTTTGTCTTTACACCTCCTGTGTCATCATTCCACTACACTGATTTTTCTGATCATTACAGGTCCCTGTAGTGCATTAACCAGCCAGATGAAGGGGTTTCCATCCCACTGTGAATATAAGCATGCTCTTAATGAGAGCACGTCGGGAATTGTCAGGGACTGTTTTAAGTGAAAACTGCTACTTCTCCAAGCAACATCTGTTAAATTGTAGAATTGCAACCTGAGGTGATACACGAAGGGGAGGGAGAGGAGCCCTCTGCTTGTCTAAGAATACCACCATTACAGTTTGATGGGAGCTGTTTCTGATAATGTTGCTTGTAACCGTTCATGTCATGTAATTCAGCCTCCGTGGGAGTTCATACTGAGCCAGAAAACCTATCTCTAAAAGCTGCTAGTGATCATGTCTGTTTGCCTACAGCTACTCCATCTGTGCCCCCTCATTCTCCCAGGGGCACATCTAGGTTCATGTAAGAGAAGTGCCCCTGGAGCACCTGACTGAGACAAATCTGTCATTCCAGATTTTCTCCTACCTCAGATCAGGAAAATGCAAACTGTTCTTCCTGCATAATTTGACTGAAACTGACAGTGGCCATTCCCCTGGTTGTATTACCCATTTGCCAACCAGCAGACTATATTGATGGGCAGATAAGGGAAATGAGAGGTTAAACATAAATTTTCTCTCCTAGAGCTTGCAGAAGTCTGATATATAAAATGCCTGGGAACGTACTGTGTGCCTCTGATAGCTGAGCTTCTCTGAGTACTTGATGTTAATAGGTACCTCTTCATATGCTGCTCCAAAGATTTGCAGGTACCTTAAATCACGGGCTTTTCTGCTCAGCTGGGAGCAGCTGAGGGGGCTAACAAAACTTAGGGAGGGCTTTTGCTGTACTTGCCTAAGGGACAGTTGGAGGGAGAAGCATTTGCTCCTGGAAAACCTGTGTTCATTGCCATCCAGTAAAAGGTTCAGTTCAGTCCTTTAGTGTTTTCCATCCACAAGTGCAAGGTAGTGTGAGGCCACAGGTTTGCAGAGATTTGTTCCCTGCCCTGGGTCAACTATGGGCCAAAGGCAGGAACTGCTTGAACTGGAACAGCAGAATCTGCTTCTGTTTCTGAGCAGCAGCAGTGTGTCTCTCTGGGCTCTGCTGATGTTTTATCTTTTGAAACCAATCTGTGCTCTATTGTGTGCTGCTCATGAAGGTTATTGGAAAGAAATTGGGAAGTGAAAATGATTGCAGCTGCGGAGTGACATTCTGCAAAAGCTGCTCTGACCTCAGCAAGGGTCTTCACAGCCCACCAGGCTCACCATGGCTCTCCTCCAAAAGCCAGCATGAAATTCTATTGTGCTCAGCTCCCCTTTCAAGGGGAAGGGGGGATTATATCATCACATAACACTGTCAGCCGTACCATGGGCCTCAGAAGGTGGAAGATTTGTATCTTGTTGCTGTTATTATCAGCATTTACTGTAACATTTTGAGTACCATCATTTCTTCCGCAATGACCACCAGAGACATCTACCACCAGCAGACCTGGATATTCAGATATAATTTCTTGTGTTTTGTTTCTTTACTCCCAGTGACAGTTCCTTCTGATAGCACTCCCACACACGACTTCAGGAATTATAACTGCTGTAGACTGAATGCCTCAGGAGGTGATCTCTGTAAATTGGCAGCTTTGCCTCTGTAAATCTTCTGCCAACTTGTGGAATTTGTGCGGTTCATCCTTTAGGCTAACAGCCTCTTCATATTTAAGCACACACATACGTGCACCCTTCCAGGGAGTTTTTCATCTTAACTTGGAAAAGCATTGCAACTTTCTAGCTCTTCTGTTACCCATTAAAATGAAAGCTGGTTCTGTCTTTTATATGATAGCCATTTTGGCTGGTAAGACACTATGTCTGGTCCTGTGGTAACATTGGTGGAGAAAAGGGGTTCTGGTTTTGGTCTTTGTTGTGTTTGTGCTGGGCTTCTTAGGATCAGCAGTTAATGTTCACGATAGCTGGTGTAAGAACTGATAAAATCATCATTATCCCTGTTAAATATAGAGAATACACTGTCCTTGGCCTGCATTGTTCCATAATCACATTTGTGTAGCTTGTCTGTGCATCCTGTGTCCTACAGTGTTCATCTGAAAACCTACACCAACCAAAAGGGCTGTTGAAAGACCATCAATACATGCTGTTAATTAGTCACAGACCTGTTGTGCTCCTTGCTTGTAAAATAATTTGCTCATGGCTATCTTCTCATATTGCTCTTACTTCTCTTAATCAGTTCTGGCAAGGAAATCCTGGCTGCAGTGAGCATGCCTGACACAAGGTGGAAAACACAGTCAGCACTTGGGTTTGTGACACTAAACCTTTTGCTCCAGAAAGGGACACATACATCAGGAATAAGATCTCTATAAGTTCTTCAAAACATGACAGATTTTAGGGGTCAGCTGCAAAATTCAGTAGCAGGAATTTATGCTGAAGATGTTGTCTTGAACACTGGTTTGAATTTCCTCATAATTTGCTTCACTGCTCTGACAGACACTTCACCCTTGCTGTAACACGGTGGCTACTTGGGGCCAAGTGCTGCATTTTCAGATAATCTTGAGAAGTGGCCCCATGTAAACTTAACAGGGTTGAGCAAGATTTAGGTTAAATGTAAGGGAGAAGTTCTGCATCCAGAGGGCAATGAGGCTCTGGCACTGCTGCCCCCATCTCTGGTGGTGCCCAAGGCCATGCATGAAGCCCTGGGCAGCCTGAGCAGGGGGGTAGGGGGACAACCAGCCCATGGCAGAGGGGTGGAAGGGTTGGAACTGCGTAGGCATTAAGCCATTCTGGGGTTCTGTGATTTAAGGCACAAGGGCTGCTGCTAGCTCAGGCTGGCACAGAAGCTGGGTGCTGGAGCAGTGTGTGGTGAAGAGCCCCTTGCTTTCCCAGCCAAGAGATGCTGGGTCCCTGCTGCCCTGATAGCACCTCTTGGATTTTCCTCAATCTCTGCTCCCTGGCACCTTGCTTTACTGCAGGGTTGGAGCAGCCACTGTCTCTTCTTGTTGCTACACTGAAGCAAGGGGAGAAATTATGTGGAAACCGAAGGAATAACTGTGGACACACATGGGCAGGTTCTGCAATCAGGCTGCCTCAAGACAGTAGAAACTACTATGAGGGGGAGTAAGGATGAGATGCTCCCAGTTCTCAGATGCTCTATTCCTCAAAGCAGTGGCCATAAATCTGTGAAAATAGGCTTGGATCCTGCATTCAAAGCTTTGTTTATGTAGCTGGTGATTTCTGTAGTATCTCTTCTGATTTTGCTCTTACTTGGCTAATGTTATGGTAATCCTGAAGTGCATGCCAGCGGGCAGAATGAGAATTGGGTACCTCTTGTGTTTGATGCATTACTGATATATTATTCACATACTAGCTGGAATGACCATCCTGGTGCATCTCTTGCTCACCCGCAGTTGTTCATTCAAGGATGTCTCCCTGGGGTTGGGACTTGGGTACCAAGACCCCATAAGCTAGCAGTGCTGTGAGTTCTGTTGTCTCAGAAGTTGGTGTGGGCCATGCTGAAAGAAGGTATTCACTGAAATGGCGTTGGCAAAGGAGCTATGGGATCAACAACTTTACCATCAGACTGACTTGTGGAGTAAATAAGTGATTAAATATGTGAAAAAGATAGAAACAAAACATGAACAATTTTAATAGAGGGTTACATAATCTTCTTGACAAAGTCTTCGAATATTTTTCACAGAATCACAGAATTGTAGGGGTTGGAAGGGACCTCCAGAGATCATCGAGTCCAAACCCCCTGCCAAAGCAGGTTCCCTACAGCAGGTCGCACAGGTCAGCATCCAGGCAGGTCTTGAACATCTCCAGAGAAGGAGACTCCCCCCCCCTCCCTGGCAGCCTGTTCCAGTGCTCCGTCACCTCACTGTAAAGAAGTTCCTTCGCACATTGGTGCAGAACTTCCTATGCTGCAGTTTCCGGCCGTTTCCCCTTGTCCTGTCTCCACTCACCACTGAAAACAGTGTGGCCTCGCCATTCTGCCCCCCCATTTTTACTAGAATGTGCACAACTGTGACCAGTTTGGCAAACTTTCCTTGCAGGTACAGCTTATGTTACCCAGATTAATGCATGTGGGCTAGTTTCCCAAGTAAAATAAGCTTCATAAGGGGTATGATCCTGTTGGTGTGGGTCTGTGCCACTGCCTTTGGTATCGCTAGCTAAAGGTGAAATATTTTTGTTTTGCTCTGAACCTACATGACTGTGCAACACAAAAGAGGAAGCGCGGGCCACATCTTATTTTGATGCAAAGGTTATTTCAGATAGGTAACTACAGGACTTTGTAATCATCTTAAATTAGAAGTGCTGGTAATTATCCTGTTTCAAAGTGGATAGTTACAGTATTTGTAACCAAAACTTACTTGGCAGCTTTTAGAATGGGAGTGGGAGCTGTTCTCCTGTTGCTCGAGATGAGGCGAGTGGAGGCATGAGATGTACCACCTCACAGCTGCACTCAAATCTGCTTCCTGACAGCATGAATGTTGATGTATTTGGAAAAAATAACCCAGCACAATCTGGTAGAAAATATCTGTGGTGTGCACTGCATAAACTCAACAGAAACTTCATGATGGAAAAAAAGTCTCCATTGTCTATCAGTCTTCTAGGGTTTGATAAAACTGCACTAAAACTGTTCCCCAAAGCACAGCCTTGAAATCAAACCCAATTCCATACAAAGGCTCTACTCAGAATATAGGGTGTGACTGGCACTTATGATTGGTTCTCTGTGTGTGAGATGGTATCACTGCGTGTTTAGAACTGGATACAGAAGCAGCTATCAGCAAAGCTTTTCTTCTCTTGTAAAACTTCATGCATATATTACCTCTCATGATATTTTCGTAACCTATCCTACAGACTTCTTCAGGTACTCTTCTTTTTTGGAGTCTCACATTTAGTTAGTGCCTTGCCTTCCCACCAGTCCTGTGGTATCTCTTCATCTCATAAATATCTACTGTATTTTCTGGATATGTTCTGCCCTACCCTCTGTATTTTTGTTGTTGTTGTTGCTGTTGTGGTTGTTTGGTTTTTGTGGTGTGAGGAATTATGATGCTAAGAGATTGTGTCATTTGTTATCTGTCATGCTTGAGGGCAAGGTAGAAAAGTATTACCAGGAGGAGTAATTTGCACAGAGCACAAGTATTCCATGTTCTCCTCTAAGAGAGACATGATGAAAACCTGTGAGATTGAAAGGATGGCATGAATTTGAATCAAATTCATTCTCTCCTATAAGCATATGAATTGATATAATAGGCTTTGAAAATGCTGGATTCTTCTGACCAAGATGTTTGTTGTGTCTTGCTCAGAAGTTTTATCCTTCTCCTTGTGTTACATTCAGTCTGCTAAATATAGATAATTTTCTGACATTCAGACATGAAGGAAAGGTAATTAGTGGTGTTTGTGTACAAAAAAAAAAAAAAGCAGTTTTGTGCAGGAAAAACATAAACTCTGTCCTTCACTTCCACGACAGAGAGCAACTGTAAAACTAACACAACTATTTTTTCCTTCTCAGGGAAAAGGAGAAAATTGACTTCTCTAGTCAAAAATGTACTCACTACTTGGGAAAGTTGATCCAAAGCTGCACTTGAGCAACTTTTAATTGAGTCTGTTTAGTAGCAAGTCATGTTCATGAACAAATGAAAATTAGAATTTGAATTGGGACAATATCAAATCGAATTAGGTGCAGATAATTATCTGGTTCTCAACCTACATCAATCAGCTTAGCTTCATCAGCTGAAGAACATGTGCCTGACCCACTTGCTGTTGTCATCAGAATTCTTCTACAAGAACATTAGAATCAGTAAATCAATAAGATGGAAAAGAACTGGCAGCTGGAACCACTGCTGATCTTGAAGGCTCCAGCAAGTCCAGAGATGCTTCCTACATACAGACAAAACTGTAAAGAGCAAATAAAAGCTGCATTTCTCGCAAAGTGGATCTCAGCTTTTGGCTGAGTCTGCTTATTTTTCTTGGCAAGCACAGCTCTAGATGTGTGGTGGTGCCAGATGGGTATCCTGACTTCATTAAGGCAAGGAGAGGTTGGCATGGAGCTGCGCATGCATGACATTAAATTGACAGTTGTGGTGAAGGGAAGATTCCAGCTTCATAATGAATGTACCTGGTATTTCAGTGCTGCAAGTCAATCAGGTTATTGATGGGGGACAAATTCTTACTTTTTCAGCTAGTTTTCCAGAAGTGCACTTCTAACAAAATCCATTGTTCGTTTTTGCTGTTTTTGTTGTTTGTTTGTTTGTTTTTGCTCCTTTAGGCTTGTTTATCACCACCTACAATAAATTCATCTTCAGCAGTCATGAACTTTGCTCCTTAAAGTGTCTCTGAAGATCACTTTTCTGTAGGCACTAGTGCATTGTCCTTCAGGTTTTAACCTGAGAAATAAATGTGAAGATAACATCGAGTGGTCTGTATGAACAGAGAATCAAAGAAACTAGAGCCTAGGTGCTCAAGAGGTGCTAGAAAGAATAACGGTATTGAAGACAGGGTGAAGAAGAACTATGAAGGTCTTGGAAATCATCCAGAAGAGCTACACATCTTGAAGGAATAAGCCATTGGGATATTAAGAAGGTTGAAAATCAAGACTATGCATAATAGCTGGTTTTGTATGATCAGAAAGCTGTCTTAGGATATCAAGTATGTCAGCTTGTTTTCCCAGAACATTGATTCAACTTTACCTTGTGTGTAATCATCGCTAACATGCGGGGTATTTCCAGGAAAATGTGCTCTTTGAATTGATGTCTGGCTTCACAACAGGCATAGCAGTGCTATATTGGAGCATCACAATGCATACTAACATGGCACCTCTAACTGTTGCAGCAAACAGATGTTGCTTTTGCAAGCTGAGTTCTGTTCAACATTTCTGTTGGTTGGCACATTCCATGTATCACATCTTCACATGTTCAGTTTCAGCCATTTTTGTTCAATTCTACAGATTTAAGTTTTGATACTCTTGAGGAAGGCATTTGTATGGTTTTTATGCATTGTTGTGATATGACTTTGACATATTAAAGCTCTGGAATGAGGTTGCAATATATTCATTTTAACTTCCCTGGTCCAGAGTTTTTCCTGATTTCAAAAATCTTAGTTTATTTGTACTTTTAAGTTTTTTTTGCCTTCTTATTTTGCTCTGGAGAGAAAAAAAGAGAGATGATTTGTTAGGCCACTTCCAACAGGCCAAAGTTACCCCTTTTCTGAATAGCTCTGTCAGCTGGAGATGTCTCTGGTTAACACTATATATGAGAAAATTTACTTGGTGCTCACCTGATCTTTCCAGAAGCACTAGAGCTTTGTGTTACATATGGATATGAATGATCTACTACATTTCTGATGAACATTTTTTTTGATGAGAAAACTTGGATGGGGTCCTTGGGGTCCTGACAGGTGCAGCCCACAAGGTCTTTTCCTTTCCGAGGATGGTGATATTTGACCCTGTGATGCTCCATGCTCTGTCCCCATGTCAGGGAGTTCCCCAGGGAGTCAACACAACCTTACAGTTCACCAGCAGGTGTCATTAATGGAGTGGTCAGTTGTGCTTTGGGCATTGCTAATGAAGAAACATGCTGCATTGGTGTCCTGAGAAGTTATGATTATTCTTGTTTCCATTCTACTTGCCAGCTCATACACCTGAGCTCTGCCTTGTTAGCTTTTCTCACCCTTTCAAACCTTGTGCTCAGTGATTGCTTTCAGTTTCTGTTGTTTACCACTCAGTGTTTTTTCCCTGAAGTCATATACCTTATTTCTCACCTCTGACTGGATGACTGAAATGTTGTGCTAGGCTCAGATACGTTATTACTAAGAACCAGATTGTAAAACAATAAACAGATTTGGAAAAGTGCTTTGGATGCTTCCAGTGAGAATGAGAATTTGTAAGCCAAGATTTGATCACCACGATAGCTGAAGAGAAGGTTTTGGGTCACAAAAGGAAATGGATTTCAAAATAAAGACATTGGTTTATCCAAATTGATTTTCTTTTCAAGCATCACAGCTTGTAGTTCAGTTTCACCTACGACTATTCAAAAAAAAGTCATCTTCCTCACCCTCTGTGATGTCCTTTGGTTGCTGAGGGAGCACATCCTTCACACCTCCACAGGGATGTGCTCTCAGAAGAAATGTCCTAACAAATTCTTATGCCAGCCAGCATCTTAGTGCAAGGGTTTCAAATGGACGAAGAAAGATCTACAGTAAAGATTGCTAATTGGGTACAGAGTAGTGTCCAAATCTCTTCCTTCAATGAGTCTTAATAAAGGATTACATGGTAAATTATCAAAGATTGTAAGAGTAAAACAGCTTAGACTAAAGGTATGTATAGAGAAATAATCAGCACCTGTTCAAAAACAAGGCCAGGGAAGTTAGTTAGAACCCAGATTACTGTAATCTATCAAATTCAGGCTTTGCAAAGATCATGCTTGAGCAGTGATGTTTACACATGTATGTTCTGTAGCCTGTGACTAATTATGATTCTACCTATGTTGTACTTGGCAAGGAGACAACATTTGTTCAAGGGGACTTTTGCCAGCCGTGCTGGCGAAAGTGCTTTTCAATAAGATTCCAATTAAATGTTTTGTTAATATTTATTATTCACTGGTGGCAGTTGCTGGTAACACACATTTGCCCAGGGGAGGTTAAATGAAGCACAGCAGAGTTTTACTTGCTGGCGAAGGGTAGCAAATGATTCTTTGATTGTATATGCACTGCCTGGTATGTAAATTGCTGAGCAGTAAAGTCTACATGGAAACTCTCAAAATGGAACACAAACTTGTGCGAGGGACCTGAAGGCTGTGTGGCACTGTGGGTACACAGATTCAATGGTGCCCCACAAGCCCAGGGGACAGATGGAGTTGAAGCGTCTCCCAAATCCATCTGTCACACTATCTCCTACCCCCAATTATCAGAGTTGATCATATCCAAGCACTGTTTTCAGTCATGAACTTTTGAACTAGTAATTTCCATCAGCCAAACTGCACTTGAGTTACCACAACAGCACATTTTTAGTAAAGTGATGGTTGTCCATTTTCATTAATATCTCTGTACATAGGCATTGTATGCTTGGAGCTATCTCCCCTCTTTGTTTTCCAGAGTAAAGGTGAGAGAAGGGCAAGGCAAAGGTAAAGGCTTCCAAATATACGAAGTTTGGCAATTCCAGTCATTGAACCAAATTCCTGAAGTGCTGACCTTAGCACCTCTTTTTCATCGTCACATCAGATTTCAAGGATATAACCTACGTATTTCTACCAAAGCCAAAGTTTTGGCCCCCAACTCAGACCTTTTGGTTTATACCAAAAAACTGTGCAGCTACCACAGTCGGGGCTTTTTGAGCAATCAGTGCATCTGTTGTGCATTTGTATTAACCTCTTCTAATGTACTGTGGTACTGCTTCTGTCCTTATGCTATGCTGGCTGAAAATAACTCCAGGGGAATTAAGCTAGGATGAAGCTGTTGCAAAGACAAGAAGAATTATTGCGATTTTCATGTGCATATGAGCATTTATGAATGATTATCAATTCTGAGCCATGTTTTTCTTCCCCGGGATTTAAGAAGAGAGCTTAATGAGATGAACTGCTATCCTCAAGGTGCTCAAAACTTGTATTTTAAGGCAAAATAGGCAGATATTTGGTGTTTTAAAAAGTCAGAATTACTGGGAGGTAGTTCACAAAACCTCCAACTTATTTTTTTCCACTGCCAGCAACTAAGGCTAATCTCTCCAAACCCAGCATCCCTCTATTTGAGATCCTGTCTTCTGCTGTTGCTGCTGAGTGAGACTTTGGTTAGACATGTGCTGTGTCGCAGTTCTATCAAAATCTTGCTCTGCCCTAAAATCAATAAAGCTTTTCTATGCTTCACATTGCTTTTGAGTGCTTTTTGAAGATTCTTGGCTGAGAGTGTTTTTTCTGCTCCATATTAGTAACCAAACCATCTTGGCTCTGCAGACTAAATGAGCTCCATGGTTGGTGCACACTGATATCTTTTTACTTCGTCATATCAAACTTAATTGATTGGGCTTATTTATGTGCATGGGGACGTCGTTCATACGATTAAAAACTGGTGATATTGGTGTGCTCACTGATACTCATTTACTGTCATTCAATTAATAAGCATCTTTTTTTCTTTTTTTTTTTTTTCTTTTTTTTTTTTGCCTGGATTTAAATAATTTTTAGACTATCTGACCTTGGTTATAATGAAGTTCTCTAATGTTTGGACTAAAGCAAAATAGCATTTGACTTTGTAAAGCTTGAGAAAGTGATTCAGCTTCCAGCTTTTAGGGCTCACTCCTGCTTGTGATTGTTGAGGAACCTCAGAGGCACTTATGGGTTTGGTTGATCAATCTGACAGAAGTTGGCATGGGAGGGAAAGCGAGTTATTGGATCAGTTGAACCTGGCTTTCAATTCTGGGTTCAGTTCACACCACAGAACTTGTCTTAAAGGTGGACTTTTACCAGATGCTTTATAAAGTAGATTTGTAATTCTCTCCATGTATCAGGGCAAGGCCGGCATGCACTTGGCCTCTTGCCTTTGCACAACATATTACAGTGGTTGGGATAGAAATGGGAACATCATTTGCTGAGGTGGCACATGTTTTCATTAATCTGTCATCTTGCACCTTATAATAGGATAGATAGCAGCTTCAGGATTGAGCCTCATATACAGGGGGTAGGAGCAGTGAAAATTAATTTTTTTTTTCATTATCTTGAATGCTAACCCATCTGTCAGATAATGTGCAGAACATTGCTTGTTGTGTTTTTCTATGGAGAAACTAATTAAAAGATTATAGCTTCTGTGTTTAATAGTCATTCAAAACGCATTGGTGACACTGCTTGCCATTCAAATTTCATCATGTTGAGTGCAGCAAAGGGAAATCATGCTGGCACTTCCCTCTTCTGGATTCGTTTCCTCTCATTCACTCTCTAATCTGATCTCCCAGGGTATCACGTGAGTGCCTCTGTTTGTTAATGAATGCCCAAAGTTAAATGAAACCCGGCGTCCAGCAGTGAGCAGGTTTACTTTGTGCAAGGACCCACTGGCAGACAACTGGTTTGATGTCCAACAGAGAATTGACTTCTTCAATTGTGTGTAATAATAATAAAAAAAAACTTTTGGCATACTTTGGAGCTAGAAACTCTTCTGTGATATCTGTAAATAAAAGCTCTTAATAATGGTGCAGAGAAGCAATTACTGTTAACTGCATCCCTCACTGTCCAGCTGGGATGGGAGTTTCCACTGCCAGCAACTAAGGCTAATCTCTCCAAACCCAGCATCCCTCTATTTGAGATCCTGTCTTCTGCTGTTGCTGCTGAGTGAGACTTTGGTTAGACATGTGCTGTGTCGCAGTTCTATCAAAATCTTGCTCTGCCCTAAAATCAAGAGGTTTAAATAGCACTTGGCATCTTTAGAGAAGAATTTTGCTTTAAATAATAGCTCAGCTGTGATTTGCAATTAGAAGTGAAGGAGTGGACTGCTTCTCTCAGTTCTGCTATCATGACTTAAACTACAGTTTCCAATTTTAGAATTGCTAAATTCAGTGGATTTTGAAATGCGAGGAACAAAATATTTTGCCAAAGAATTGGGAGCAAAAAGTAATTTGGGTATTTGAATCTTCTCTAATATGTATGTACATATATACATGTATGTGTATATATACATACATACGAAGCTTAGGAAAGTAGGAAACACCAATGATGTGGCTTTTACCGTGTTTGCAGTTTACCATCCAGCTGGCTGGGTTATAGGACTGACTTTGGGAACAGAACCAGGACAGTGCAAGGAACTTGAACCCCTCCTGTGCTTCCAGTGAAGTTTAGAAGGGTCAGCTTCAGCTCCTAAAGTGCAGAGCTGAGGTGGTAAAGAACACTGTCAGTCATGGTTACCATTTTTTGTCTCCCATTGTATAGGCAGGGTGAGCTGAATACCTGCTGAATACCTTGGGAGTCTGAGTGACTTAGATGCATCTTCTCAGCCATGAGGAACGATACCCATCAGCTGCTCAAGAAAGTAGGTCCAAGACCTACAAAAAGCCCAGGCAGATCCTCTGTGTGATATTGCACAAAAACATACATCTAAAAGTGGCAGATTATGAGGATTTAATTACAGTCCAAGTGAAGATTATCCCCAGCAGAGATTAAGTGTGCCGGTGAGGCATCACACAAACTGCTTTGCTTTGTCTCCTTGTTATTAACGCTTCATCACCAAAGGCCAAAGCAGCCGCATGAGATGACAGCACTGCATGTGGAGTGCTATCTATTTGCAAGATCTGTGAAGTAAAGAGCAGTTGATATTTTATCTTCCATCCCTAAGTGTGTCTGTTGAATTACACTTTGCTGCCTGGCTGGCAAACAAACCGTTGGTTCCGAACTATTCTTTCTAGCAAATAGCTGCAAAACGTGAGAGGTCCAACAGCTCAAAATTGTCCATTTCTTGTTGATTTTCACAAGAGGGCAGAAGTAGGAGATCTCCACTGCTCTTTCAGTGCCGTGTTCTTTACACTGCAGTCATTTTATACGTTTTCACCTCTGTTCCTCTGCATACATAGAGCAGCTTATTGACATTAACCAGTTGGGAACAAAGACTTGGGAAGTCCATTATTGAAATGAATGCTTAGTATGTGATTTCTAATTCTCTTAAAAAAAGTTTTCAAGTTTTCACATTTATTTCTACTTTGTTTATACTCTGCAGAAAGAAACTGTCATTGTCCAGCACTGTCACATGTATGGAGTGCTTAGGAGACCTACCAGAACTAAAATATGAGTCGTAACACTGACTTCGGGTATTAGGTACAGTATTTCTCTTACTGCAATTATATTATATCATAACTTCTGTGTTTTCTGCTGCTTGACAAATAGTGAAATGATCACAGACCACCCCTTGGTGCCACTTTGGGCACAGCCCCTAGCTGCAGTTACTCCCTCGGAACTGATCACTCCCTAGTGATCAGTTGATCTCCCTTGGATACAATAGGGTTGCCAAGAGCTACATTGGAGAGGAACTGATTGCAAACTCGTTGCACTTTTTGATCAAAACGAATAGCATTGCATCTTGATTAGTTTACCGTGGCACTTACACTTTTCTAAATAAGAGCAATGGTTTGATAATGAAAGAATTATTCAGGCAAAATCGACAATATTTTAAGAACCCTGACAACTGATCCTGGTAAAACTACAAATAAAACTGAATTTAGAATAGAGGTCACACAATGAGCAATTGATGCTGAATTCTTTACTTTTATTTATTTATCTCTTTCTTTGTTTTTCAGGTCTGTGCTCACTTGAGTTGATTCACTCTCACAATGAGTTCCTTCCAGGACATATTCTCCACAATCCTCAGGATTTTTCTCTCCGTACTATTAAAGTTCTTCTTTCTCAGTTATTACAGTCTCTTTCTGGCTGAGACCCTCTTTCATTCTTCTTGAAGGACCCTTTAAAAAAACCAAATGCAAGAGCAAAGCTGCTTACTATTCATGTTCACTAAGAGAGTTGCTCCTAGTAACCCTTTACTTTCAAAAACAAAAAAAATCAATATATAACAAATTGATTTCAGCAAGAGCACGTTAATGGGGTAAGAAGTAGTGGTTAATAGGGTAAGAAGTAGAGCTGCTGTTGATAAAACATGTTCTGTTTGCATGCCCTTGCACTGGGTTATGGCGAAGCATAGATGAGGGTTTGAATGGAGCTTTGATGAGAACTTGGACCCCATGGTTGGTAAGATAATGAGAATGGAGGAATATTTTTTAGGCAATTACAGAAGAAATCACCTACTGTGTCCAGGTCTGGAGCCCCCAGTACAAGAAAGACAGGGAGGTGTTGGAGAGGATCCAGAGGAGCCACAGGGATGATCAGGGGCTGCAGCACCTCCACTACAAAGACAGGCTGAGGGAGCTGGGCTTGTTCAGCATGGAGAAAAGAAGGCTGCAGGGTGACCTCATTGCAGCCTGCAATACCTAAAGGGAGCCTACAGACAGGAGGGGAGTCAGCTCTTCGAAAGGGGAGATAACAGCAGGACAAGGGGAAATGGTTTGAAATTGAGGGAGGGCAGATTGAGGTTGGATGTCAGGGGGAAGTTCTGTGCTAGGAGAGCAGTGAGGTGCTGGAACAGCTGACCAGAGAGGCTGTGATGCCCTGTCCATCCCTGGAGGTGGTCAAGGCCAGGTTGGATGGGGCCCTGGGCAGCCTGGGCTGGTATTAAATATGGAGGTTGGAGGCCCTGCATGTGGCAGGGGTGTTAGAGATTCATGGTCCTTGAGGTCCCTTCCAACCCCATGATTCTGTGATACTTATTTATCCTGTTTATGAATACCCTGACTTCAGCTCTACTTCTTACCCTATTAACCACTACTTCTTGCCCCATTAACACGCTCTTGCTGAAATCAATATGCTTACAGGGGACTTTACATCAAGCACTGTACTGCAAAAGGTCTACAATTGCTTTCTTCTGGGAAAACTTGGAGCACATCAGGATGGAGAATTTTGAACAGATGAACAAATGTCAGATATTTACCTCTTTTACTGCACAAAGGATGGTTTTATTTTATTTTATGGTTAATGTTTCCCAAGTAGGCACTTATGGTTTAATGCAAAACAAAGGATGAAGAAGGGATGACAGAATGGCTCCTCAAGATGGTATGTATGGGGTTCAAGGGATCTGTTGCAGACTCAGCACTGAGGTACATGCAGCAGGGCCAGACTCCAAATGTAGGCTCCAGGTATTGGAAAACAGAGGTGTACAGTGACTGGTCAGTCACAGGTCTGACCCTTCAGTGCAGATCTCTGTTTGGTAACACTATTTAGTCGTCTCTCTCCGTTTGTAACTACTTATTTCAGCAGTGAAGTCAGGAGTGAATCAATTATTACATTGAATGAGACAGCTAATGCTTATCTGGTTTGACTTACAGTGGGTGAGAGAGAGATGAGGAATCAGAAAATTGTCATAACTAGATTGTCAGTATGAGGGACAGTCAGCTCTCAATTGTGCCATTGCTTTATGAAGAAGGGAAACTACACTGCATGCAGAAGGATGAGGTAAGTATGAATATTTGAACCAGTCTGGCTGTAGCTGAAATGAATTTAGCAAAGGCTTTTTTATAGCTAAAATCCTGACAAGGTTTTGGTTACACTTGTCAAGGCACAGGTTTCTTTTGCAGTACCACATTAACATAGGGGCTCAGTGGTGGTATGAGGAGTGGGAGAAGAGATTTCTGTGTGACGAAAACAAGGATGTGAGTGGGTGTGTGCCAGCCTGGCGGTGGTATGACTGCAGTTAATGTGGTCATGCCAAGCTGGTGAGCTGGTAAGAACCATCCAAGCAATGGCTGAAGCCCACACTTGTGGTCTATGCTATTGCTGATTCAGGTGTGCCTATACAGGGTGCAAACACGCCTTGGATTGCACAGCAGATCAGTCATTGTCTGGGTCAGATGCCTACCTTTTCTCTTGTTTCTGCTCTCATCTTGATTTGTTCTTCTAAGAATTCTGAAAATGCCTCCAAGTTGTGCTCCCCAGCATAGGGCACCTCCTAGAAAGAGTTTGAAGATTAGGAAAGTCTTTAACTCTGTACACAAAGTGCTGGAAATAGCAGCATAATTAGCTGAAGGATGTCCATGTTTTAGATTGCCTGCACTCTAGACTTTTGCTCTTAGTTTAAAAAGTGAAGGTAGAATTGCAGCAGTTAAACGTTTGCAAGATATCTGGGGAGCAGAGTATTTTGCAGGTCCAGCTGTGATATTCTAAGCTGTCTGAACATTTTTATGGAAATTCAAAATCCAGAAACGTTGTTAAAATCCACATTCCCCAGCTTGAATATTCAATAAGAGCAGCAGGAAGGGGAGCAGTTACATTACTTTTCTTACACTTCACTTTCAGTTGGGGGCTCATGAGAGATTTTCTTAATAAGTTTAGTGAGATGCACTTTCAATTTAGGTCTTTACAATTCTCTGAATGAGTCTGAGTATCATACTCTCTTTTAAAGACGTTGGGTTTGGTGTTTTTTTTTCCCAAATACTATCACTTCCAAGCACGCTCTGCACATCTGAAAGGATCTCAGCACAAATCCTTCAGTGAAAATTTGTAGAAGCCCATGCGTGCCACTTCAGGAATTGTCTGCCTTCAACCAGAGTCTATTTAGACTTAGGCAAATGCCTTTTCTCACCTGAGGTAATCTAGCTTCTCACAGAGACCAACAATGCTGTATTACTTTATACCAGATGCTGTTATGCCTGATTTGAGTTCAAGGGACTATAAACAGAAGACCTCCATTCCCTGGTGAATTCACTAGATGTATACATGGGTTTAATATTCCCCATGTAGTAAGGTATTCTCTTGTAATAAAAGATGTTGCAACCTTGAAGGCATCTTTTCTTTGCAAAATTAACTTTCTTGAGTAATATTATTTGGTTCCTCCAGTGGCAATTAATATTCTCAGATGAGTCCTGCTCCACTCTAATGGCTGAAATAGAAATTTCTCAGACCAAAGACCTGTAAAACCAGAGAAGCAGTTGATCCTTGCTCTGGTTACTGAGGATATGTGTCAACATTTCTCATTAGAGCAATCAGTGCATAAGTGTATGTCAATGTTATTTTTCTCACTTAATCCATGGAAATAAATCAAATAACCTTAAAATCTGCCTGAAAAAATGCATGTTTTTCTCTCACATTTGGACTTGATGACACAATGGATGAGTTGTTCATCTCACAGATGATGCCTGGTCACTCTTTCCTCCACACAGTCATTCCACTCTCTTGTTCCTCCAGCTCTGACTATAGCTGTTCTTGGAATAGAGCTACATGCCAGATTCAATTGTTCTTTGGGGGAGGAGGAAACTTTTCTATCTCACTGAGAGTTGATTTTTGCTTTTGACATCAGAAGGTTTTTTTTATCTTATCAATAGCCATCTAGCAGTGCATCCTTATGCTGAAATCAATGGTTATTAAACAGTGAGAATGAAAAAATAACATAGAACAAAGAGCTGGTGCTTTGGAAAACTGGATCCGTGCTTAAATGTCCAGCTACAGATAGAGGTGTCTGGGCTCATGTAGCTCCACTTAACTCCACACTACGTGACTTCAGGTTTAAAAATAAATTAATTATTAAAAACATGAAATAAACCACCAAGTTTGCATCCATTGTGAGCAAGAGGGTCACTCATCTTTAGCTTCAGAAAAAGCTGACTTCTTAGATTGCTTAGATGGAGTGTGACTGGAAAGCAGACAGTTCATGCCCTGCAGACCAAGCAGATGCTCCTGTCAGTAGGAAGGGAGTGTGATCTCATCAGACCAGAGTGCATGGAAGAGTCTGTGTAAGAATGTGTTCTTTAAGTAGAGAACATGATAACCCAATCTAGAAAACAGCTATGAGTCATGTTATATTAGTCACATTTCCATTGGCTTATCATGAGCTGGCTCAAACTCCTTTATTTATACTTGAGTGCTTTCTAGAGTCTCAGGATAGTTATTCCATCTTTAGAATGCTACCTGCTTCCACACTAGCTTTCAATTCATCCTTAGTCTTTAAACAACATGGAGGATCAACAGGGGCCATCAGAAGACTCGTGTTTGTTTCCAGCACTATGTTTGTGTGAAATCAGGGCTGTACCAGGTGGTGATGCTGGCCTGTAGATATGTCTTGTTCCTCTTCCTTCTGCATGTTCCTCTTTGTCTCCAAGACTTTTCTGTTGAGCTTTTCATTGGCAGAATAAGAAGCAGGGACTGTGAAGGTGGGGTAGTGCCTATACAGTATGTCATGCTCTGTGTATTGGCAAGTTGGGGTATAACTGCACCCTTTCTTTGGTTAACTTCCAAAAAGGTGTAAATGAACTTGGAAGAATTCCTGGTATAACTGCTGGTGAGGCAGAAAATGGCTGAGGCTGTTGCAGTGACTGTGTATTAATGGCTTGAGTGTGTCTCCAGTTATTTATGATGGTCTGTGGCCAGCTGTCCTTTCACTGCACTAAGAAGGAAGGCTGGGACGTGGGTCAGCCACTGCAGGAAGCTGCAGGACACCTGCATTGCCCATCAAGTACAGGCTAACATCTCCAGTGCCAACGGACCTGGCATAAAAACATGGTGTACAAGCAAGAACTTCAGATCTCAAACAAACTTAGTATTTTAAGTCTGAAACAATCCCTTAATGGCTACTGAGAGATATTACTAATTTTTTTACAATCTGGCATTTATTATGAGAATTTCATGGATTTCTGCTCTCCTGTTTAAAGACAAAGCACAATGTGAGTGTGCAGGACTACAGTTCAATTCATTAGAAGATGGGCATGCACATCTGAGAGCAAAATATCTCCCTAAAAGATTAAATGAGAACATGAGCAAATGTCTTCAAATTTAATTTAAGTTTGGGACTAAAAAGAAAAATGAAAAGCTTAGTAATGTCTTAATTATAGCGGTATCTCAGAATTTAATTTATTTTGGCTTCAGATGTACTTTATTTTTAATGAGATTGTATATGTAGATGGAGGAATATAACTACTTGTCTAATATTTTTCTTTCTTTCAGCTGTAGCATTTTCTGATTATTCTGTAACATGGCATTAGGTAGCATATTCTGAAGATCATTAGTCTTGACAACAAATATTTCTTCCCTACTGAGACTGAATGAAATAAAATTACTGGCAGAACTGCACAGGAGTAAGTCTTGAGAGCTGAATGTTGTGAAAATATAGAGGATGTGACAAGTGATAGCAGTATTTTACAGCCTAGTCATAGCTGCTTCAGAGTTGTTCTGTGACTGTCTGCCTCTTGCCGTGGTTTGAAGAAAGGCCTGTAGTGACGAGGAGTCTGGCTCTCATGATGAGGAGTTTGCTCTGAGTTGAGGCTGTTGATAGAACCCAGATGGGAGGCTGCTAAACAGCAGAGAATAAGGCAGTAGTGAGGTCCCAGATGGCGAATAGAGTGAAGGCTCTTGCTACAACTTCACGTTTCAGAGACAGTGGAAGAGTTTCCCCTGTAATTCAGATTCTTGTTCATAATGAGCTCAGTGTTGAGTAGAGAAAGAACAAAGCCTTGCTTAAAGGATGTGCTTCTATCCGACATGCACACACAGTCCCCCATCAGCACGCAGCTGTGCCATCCCCTCAAGTTTCTCACCTGGATATCGGGTCCAGCAGGAAAGAGTCTGAAGAAGGGATAGCGATCCATCACAACTGACAGGACATCGTTTGCTGTGACATCTATCTTTGCAATGATTACGTCCTTGTGGCTTTGATATTTCTCTCCTAGCTCATCCCAGATTGGCAGAAGTTTTCTGCAATCATAGGACCAAGGGGCATCTGCAAATGTAAAAGCATACAGTCTGCTGTAAGAGCATGTCCTGGTTTGCTGAGTGGAATCTGCTAATTCTGTGAAAGTTAATGGGGTTTTATGATTTCTCTTGTAGTCCCTTTCTACTTGAAACCATCCATTTTCTATAAGTCTTCATGTAGTGATAACCAACCTAAGGTTATTACTATCACTATCTCTAAGGCAGCAGCACTGCTTCTTAGATCCTTATTATTGTAACACACAGCATTTGCCATATGACTTTGCTGGAGAAGCATGGCAGATAACCAGTGCAACCCAAGAAACATTGTTCCCATGATGAGGTACTTGCCAGAGGCACAAAATGCTTTACACATATTAAAATGTCTCCAGACGTATTAAAATTAAATGTGTCCATAAACTATGCTATAGTTGTACTGAAAAGGAGGAGATTGAGGTATGGTGGTGCTTTGTCTCCAAGCAGTGCACATTTAACAGGTTAACAAAAAGGCATACTGCTGAGAATGCCCTTAAATAGCCACAGATTTTCCATCAAGAGAAGAGTGGTCATGATCAGATTAGATGGAATTAAAAGGATTGCATGATTGTGCTACCTAGTATTATGCTGAATGCTGTATTTATACTAATGCTGTATGTTTGCTCTGCTGAACAAATTAAGGCAGTGTAATCTCTGCTGGCTGGTATAGGGTAGGGCAGCAGTTTCCTGCAGAGAAAGGTTGACAAGGAATGCCACTTTACTTGCAGACAGAGAAGGGAAAGGAGTTAGATTTGCTAAACTACAGCTCTTCGGGATGCAATACTACAGCACTGCATCCAGACAACCTTACTTAACTCCCTTCTCTCCTTGGAAGACAGCCAGACTCATACTGTACAGAATATTATAATGTTCCACTGTACAGCATGAGATCCTAGTGTCCCTTTCCTTCCAGGCAGAGATTTGAAATTGCTTTGACAAAACCTTATTGAAGGGACTGAATGTTTCTCATTGCCACTCTAAGTCACCAAAGGTAGTGCAGCATTTTCATAGGACAAAATTTTTTAAGTGCTTTCATCAGACATCACAAATTTGCTCAGCATGACTTCTGTAAAGTGCAAAGACCAGTTTGGTATGTAAGAATGAGCTTTCTTTTTTCACTTCCAATGGATCACGTTAAAGCAATCTGAATACAATGACACTTACAAAACATGACAAACACAGTCGTGGTCCTATTGAAGACAATCCTGTTGAAATTCTTCCCAACGAGCACTTTGACAGGCTTCTTGTCCCAGTCTTTGGCAATTTCTTCACTAGAGAGATGCAACTAAGCAGAAACAAACACTGCTGTGAAAGTGCAGGGAGCATCGAGGAACTATACTCCAGATCAAGTTATTGTGAGACAAGTGGGATCACCCTCTGCTTGCTGTCCTCCTCCACCTAATGCTACTTTTTTGCTATCTCTAAATCCTCTCTTGCCTTCTCATGCTACTCTCTGCTCTGCCCTCAGCAGGGAACTGGTATCTCACACCCCTGTATAGTTGGCAGGCAGAATTATGTGTCCCTCTCTTGAATACAGACAGTCTGCAAATCACTTTTGGGAACATATTTGTATTGTACTATGTTATCCTGGATGCTTGCTGTTCATTGGCTAGAATGCTGAAAAGCTTACCCCCTTATTGGCATTAAAACTAAGTGATCATAATGGTCTTTTTCAACCTAGTCCATTTTATGATTCTATGATTCTATTGAGGGCTCTCAAAATTAAGTAAAACACATAAAAAGGTGAGTATTGCCTATATTTTTCTTCTGCTGCTGATCACAGCCTCCACGTGACTCCTTCAATTTCCAGCACATAGCCTGGCAATTTCCTTTCTTTTAGACCAATTAGAAGAATGTCACGCTCTCCTCTTAGGAGCTGTTCCATAGCATGCGTTTGCCACAAAAGCAGGTCTTTGTGGAGGAGATTTCTGCAGCTCTTCTGTCCCTCCACCTGCCTCAAGATTGAAAATAGGATCTACTGCTCAAATTTTTGAAGTCAATTTACTCTGACTTTACTCACCTCATCACTCCTTGTGATGAAAATGAAAGTAAATAACCCTGAAGAGCACTAAAGAAGGAAAATGTTTTCATGTATTTTCCATGTGAGTATGGAGGATGATGCTTCATTATGACAAAAAATACTGTGTTTACCACTGGGAGTGATTCATCCTGTCAAAATTCACTCTGCTAGACTCTGCTAAATTCTGTTTTACTGTGAAATTGACAATTTTCTATTTGCTGAACTTCAAATTCCTTTGCAATCATTAGTGAAATTTCATTTCTCCCAACCAAGAGAACAGAATTTCCTCCACGATTACTGGAAAGATGGAAGCACAGGGAGTCTTAAAGCACTAAAACATCAGCTTGCATCAACTGAAAAATTGCATCCTGAATAATTTGCCCATTTTTCAGGTAGGAGAACAGGAGAGCTTTGTAATCCCCCTCTGTTTTAAATACGGAGGAATGTTCTTTCAGTAATTATCAGTGAATGCACTAGGGCAAGAGTAAGTTAATCAGTTGATAATCAGAAAAACACACTGTTCTCATACTAACTTTGCAAATCTGTTTTAGTTGGTGTAGCAGAGGGGCATCTCATTAGTGATGGACATACCTTTGCTTTTCCATCCAAGTAGCTCTGGCAAAAATGTCTTATGTTCTCCGTAGTCACCTCATCTGCAGGCATTTTGTACTTTGCTTGGCTTGTCAGATTTAGGATTCTTACAGCAGGAACATCAACGTCCCTGATGCGAAAATACTCAAAAATGCGTCCATTTCTTGTTTCATTAGTATTCACCACCACAAATATTATCTGATAATAAAGAGAGCCAAACATCTGGTTGAGTCTTACAGCTTTCTTTTAGCCGTTTTAGAGAAGTGCAGCTTGGCAGCGGGTTTGGACCTAACCTTAAATGAAAGCAATTTTGTAGAACCCTTTTTTGGTCTCAGCCCAAAAGCCAGCAGCTCTGTGAACATTTTCGTACCTTGATCCAAGTTAAGAAATGGCAAAACAGCCAAAATGAATGGAAATTTCCCTTCTGCCTTTTCACACTGGTTTGCTACCACTTATTTTAGAAACGCTTCTAAATTACCCCTTAAAGTTCTTAATAGGTCTTCACAGGACAGAATTGCTGGAACACAGGTCATGCATATGTCTTTTTGAATACTCGTGTGCGCTCTTCTATTACAAGGCAATTTATACTTCTTCAATCTTTAGCACAGTTAAAGCAGAAGTAGCACCAGGCTGGCTGGCAATAGAAACTGAAATACCTCTGTGTAAGACTGCTCTTATCTGTAAATATACATATGCAAACACTTGTGCACTGCACACAAAGCCGTACAGATGCCTTGCAGTGTTTCTCAGGCTTTGTAGCTGGAACCAGCTCTTGCTGCAGGCAATGCCCTGAGATCTTTCAGCCATTTCTGGGTGCAGGCAGAAATTGCCAGAAGCTTGCTAAAGCCAGCTTTGGTTGGAAACTGCTCCGAGAAAGTTGTATGTGTAAAATCAGAAGCCAGTTGAGTGGGAGCAGCTGGAATTAGTGTTGGTTTCTGTGATCTTTCTGTTTTGAAGAATCATTTTGAAGTGACATTTATTCTTTGAATTTCTCAGATAATTCTATTAAGGGCCCAAGCTGAAAAATAGTTGCTGAAATGGTTTTTAAAGGGCTTAGTAGACCTAAAGACAGAGTGGCATCAGTGTACTTTTGCAAACACCAATGGTGTTTTTCCACTGATCTTTTAGCATTTGTGTTTGTGTTGTAGGATTCAGTATTACAAACCTTCCCCCTAAATTCTGCAGCAGCAGACTTGTAGTTTTCATAAGTTGTGCTGAATGTCTTTGAGTTCGTTGGGATGAACAGCAGGATGTGGTTTTCAACAGGGACATCAAAAATCTTCACAGATGTCTGGAAAACAACACTCAACATCTGTTCCATTCCTCTTAAGTAGAGCAGGGAATCAGAGGCTCAGAGTATCAGTGTCATTCAGTTCTGATATTGCAAATTTTACTTTTCAAGGCTCCATTCCCAATAATTTCCATAACCCTGAGATTGCTTTCATTGTTTTAGAGAAGATAAAGTGAGAAAAAAATCAGTAGCTCCTGAATATTTTCTATATTTCAGTAAAAACCTCATTGGTATTCATGGATTTTACAGTCAGAAGGGAGACTCTGTCCTCCTGTGTAACACATGCTGAAGAATTAGTGCTAAAGATGTGCTGAAAGTAAAAGGCAATGTTACCTAAGGAGGCCGAGGTGCAGCATCTAGAGCCAACTGGGACACTTCCCTCACTTCTGCATGCCATCAGCAGCCTACATCTCCTCCTTTGCACAGAACTTTCTCATTCCACACCATGATCAGAGTTAATAGAGTACCCTCCCATGCAAGCATTTCCATGCCTTGTCTCCTCTTCCTCTTCTAGCAATGGCTGTTCCAGTGTTTCTAATTTCTCTTGGCCCAGAGGCCGGGGTTGATGCATGGGAATGGAAGGGCTGGAGACAGGGTGGAAACTGACCTTCCAACCTCCAACCCTCTGAGCTGCCTCAGAAGCCTGAGGTTTGTGCCTTCTCTGCAGGTCGGTGGTGTCTGCATGTTCAGGTGGGCTCACTGCTTGGCCAGCCCTTCCCTGTCCCCTCAGGAAACATCACCTTGCTAAGAGGGATGGACCCTCTGGTCTGGATTTGACCAAGAGCTGCCTGTTGGATTTTACTGGGGTTCCTAGATATGATTAGGGCTAGCCTAGTCAAACAACATTCTCAAACACTAAGAAGCTGATCAGCTCCTTTTCTGTATGCATTCCTCTGCAGATGGTATTTGCCAGCAGAGCTCACATTGACAGCAGTTGTTAGGAAGCAAGGCAACTGTTCCCTCATCCCTAAATTCTTAACACAGAGACTTTATATCTGGTGGGTAGGGTTTCCTCCCTCCCCACTTCCTTCCCATTTTTTTACAGTATTATAAGAGGTGCCACGAATGATAGCTTGCAGTAAGTGGGAAAAAACACATGAAATATGTTAGCCAAATACTCTCTTCTGTTCCAGGTAATAACTTGTCAAGACATGCAAGCAGTTTCATAACATGTTGCCTGTATCAATCTAATAGCCTAAAACCTAAGAAATGTAAGCAGATTTCTCAGAGGTTGATGTGAAATGTTACTGGCTGTCCTTCTTCCATGGCTTTTGTTCACACAGTGAAAAAATACACATACCTCAAGATTATATTCAGTGACCAAATCCAAGGTAAAGGTTTTGATTATCCTTGTGAGGTCCAGTTTGTTCTGTCTGCCATCTTCAAGCACTTCATTATGCGCAGGTTTTCCCTTAGATAAATAGTGAGATTTGAGGTTGTTGGTTTTATCAACTATAGGAACAAAAGCACTGTCTTTAAGCTAAAATGTTGCCCTTGCTGTTTTCTGATCCTCAGTAAGTGAAATTCCATTGCTTGTAAAATGAATGCCATGGATTACAGAAGATTATAGCTAGAATCCAGGATAGAGCTGACAGTTTTAATTTGCTCATTAATAAACCAGCAGATCTCTTCTACCCCCATTTTTGGTCTGGCTACTTTGAGGCCTAAAGTTTGATGCTGTTACTGTATATTTGATCTTGTTGGCCACTTCTGATGTGGGCTGGAAGAAAAGATACCTGCTTGAAGGAAAAGGGAAGAGTCAGCAGAACTCTCTGAACATTACCATGTTCAGTTCATGGTGTGCATGTGTGATTGGTGAATTAGAACACCTAATAAAATTACTTCAAGTATAAACCAGGATCCTGAAGTGTGAGCAGACAGATGGAAAACATCCAGAGGTTGTTGTCTGCCTCTTCCTTATCTTTCTTGTCTGCAAATGCAATATTTTTTGTGATAAACTACTTGAATTTCAGGTAGGGATATAACCTGAAAAAATACCACACTGCCTTTCCATGTCCTGAAGCTGCCACAACAGCCTGTTGCATCTTACCTTGCTAGGCTTATACTCCTACCTTCTTAAACACAACCAGAGTGTTAGTTTGGATGCCATAATGGGCACAGATGTCCTCGCTGCTTGTCATCCCAAAAGGCATCTCTGGCACATCTTTGGCAGTCTCACGGAAAACTTCCATGCTGTCTTTGTGAAGTTCCTAATCCCAGAAAGAGTATTCATTAAGAGCTGTGTCCAGGATCCTGACAGGATGTGTAGGAGTGAGAGCTACAAGTGATGTGGGCCCTGAAAGGCTTGTGAGGTATAGGTGGATGCAAAAATGAGCTTGCCACAATTCCATTCACAGGGAAATCTTTAGAATAGAGGAAATCATAGGAGTGCTGTGACAGCACTGCTGTGTTCACTGTTCTGGCTAGTGTTGTCTGGGCTGGGCAATATGGTTTCTGAACAGCTCCCCATCTCCTTCCTGCACTCATCTCATCTGCCCTGCACTCCCCTGGTATTGCCACACTCTGCCAAGACTTCTCCAGACGGGGAAGGATCGAGCTAGCAGCTGCTCCCCTGCTCCAGCTCTGCTGCACAGCTGCACAAAGAGCTGCATGGACAAGAAGGGAGGGCTGCCTGCTTGCAGGAGGACCTGATGGATGTGTCTGGGGCTTTGACTGAGTGCTCCTCAAAGCAGGCATCTTGACTCCTACATCTGTCAAACAGTCACCGTTCTGTCCACCCTCGAACTAGTAGTCAATAAGCACGATGAAAGGCAGCAGCTCTTTCGGGTATGATTTAATCAGACAATTATTTCACGCTGGATTAATAGCAATTTATATGCTGAGATCTCCCAACACATTTTGGCACTCACATCTGTGAGCAATCTGTGAGTAACAGAAGGCCAAATGCAGCTCTTTATTTACTTGGACACCACTGCATTAGTTTCTACCCCCAGCATTTCTGACATGGCCTCACTCATGATAGTGCTCATCTACTGTTTTTTCAGGTAAATTGTGGAGTCCAGTCAGACACATCTGCAGGCACTATCTGCTATCAGCCTTTTGCAGGAGACTCTCCAGCATCACTGCCATACCAAAAGCATCTCAGTCTGATCCAGCACTGGAAAACTGCCCTTCTCCATACATGGCTGTGAGCAGATTGCTGCAAAGCAAATTCTGGGCTTTGTGAGCATTTTCACAGTTTCTCCTATTATGCCATTTGTGTTCACCACCTCTGTTACTCTGGGCAATTTGGTAATGAATCCTACTTTCCTCAGCCATAAAACATGGTCTGTCTGCTGTAGCCAGCACATTTGGGACCTTATCAGTACAGGTATGAGTCCAGACATCGTGCCTTGAACTAGGCAGAAAGTTACCAGAATAAAAGTCTCTTTAGAGCATTGAATGTTTCAGATAGTGAAGGTTTCAAGGACACAATGAAAAAGCAGAAAACCTACCCCTTTTGTACTGACCTCTGAGTGCTTTGACAGCTCATATTTACTTTACACTATTTGGCTATTGCTCTGCATCGTTCAGTCCCAAATCCTGAGGACCTTATTCTACTTTGGAAAGCAGTAGGATTTTACCTGAGAAAGGACTGCATGAGTTGGATCATACACAGTGCAATAATTTGACTTCCTATTCCCTGCAGATTTCCTAGCTGGCAGAAGTTAAATAAACTGCTAATGAGTTACCGATGGAGCTCTTTTCTACTCCTCAAATGGAAAGACAAGTAAAAGGCATTCCGGCACATTTGATGGTATTTATCACCTTTTCTAGGGATTTGAGCATGAAAGGAGCTTTCCTTCTCCTTGCCAAATATTCACATCTGTGCTTTACACCATCTTTGAATAGAAATGCTGTGATTAGTTGTTGTGGTTTTGACTGGCACAGAGTTTAATTTTCTTTGTAGAGGCTCACACTGTTGTGTTTTGGGTTTTTGATGATGGTGGTGATAGTACCCCACTGCTTTCGTTTTTGCAAAGCAGTGCTTCTGCAATGTTGAGCACTTTATGCTTCTTGTGCTGCCCTGCCCTGCCAGGGAGGAGGCAGGAAGGTACAAAAAGTCTTTCAGGAAGTTCTGGGCCTTTTGGATGTGTGAGATTTGGTGGCAGTGGAAAACAACATAATCCTAACAGATCAGAAGGGAAACCAGCCTTCTGAGCTCTCCAGTGAATTACCTTAAAAAAGCCAATCACTGCCAAATCGTCAGCATTTATGATGGCTTCGACCTGATTGGTGGAGTTGATTAAAACTGTGCTGGGTCCTGTTCGTCTTTTGAGCCATGTGATAAAAGCTGAAGCCTGTCTGACTCCTGTGGCAGGAAAAAAAAAGAATTAAAGTGAGCTTCAAAATGAATGAGACATTTCTGAGCAATCAAGACAGAAGCAGTGGAAGATGGGAAGGATGCTGAACTTAGACTTTTTAGGACTGAGGTCAATGCTGATTCAAACCCAACTTCAGGGTCCCGTCACCACTGTAATTACTGCCAGCTCTAGAAGATCAGCAGTGATGAGCAGTGTTTTGTGGGGCCTCTGCACACAACTGCGTCCAGTTAATTGCTTGAGTGTAGAGATGAGACAAATCAGACAACTAGAAAACCTGTTCTGCAGAGTTTCATGTGCCCACAAGTGAATCAAAATCATAATAAGCTATAAAGAGCTATCGACCTGAGGTTTAATCCAAAACGTCTTCAAACCAATTGCAGATTTTATTGGATTGGCTATTCAATTGAGTTAGGTGTCAAAATTGTTCCTTTGCTGCTGCAGAAAGGATCTAATAGGTACAGAGACATGATGAAACTCCCCAGTGGTACTGCAGCTTCACTTTGTCTTAGATATGAGGAACAAAGCTGAAAAATGTCAAAGTTGTCCTTAAATTTGGCAGCATTCCATCTTTGGGGTTCTAAATTAACATTACTGTGTTCGTAAGTTCATGCTCAGTCCATTTATTTGGTAAATTCTTCTCAGGTTTTCAGGAGTTATAGAAATCCTAAATCTCTTTTAAAATAGTTTCTAGTTATTGTGTTTTCTAAGGAAATAGAGCCATAAGTTGAGGCTCTCAGCCATAAAATAGCCCCTTCATCTCTGTGAGCCTGGCATCCTTTTTAGATTGGAACAAAAGTCCAGCAAAGGGTTAATGAAAACTGTACATGAAAATGTCTGCATGTGTTATGCTGCAAAGTGCCAGAGTCGAGATGTGCTGTACAAGTGGATAATCAAAGATGCAAGTCCTAGAGCTGGGTATTTTAACAATACGGCAAGGTCAAAATTGAGTCATACCATTTTACTGCCATCAAGTCATTTTGCAGCAGGCTGCACTGCAACTAGTTTAAAATATGGGGTTTTTGTTGGTGGTGGTGATGGGGTTTTTTTGTTGTCATTGGATTTTTTTAAGGCCAAGCCGGCAGACATCGGCTGTTAAGGTGTGCAGGCTGCAGAGCAAAGCACAGAGCACTGCCTAGTGGCCACACAGGGCTTGGCTTCTATCCACATGCAGAGCTGGGCTCTTGCAGCTTTCTGTCAGCTAAATAACCTCTCAGCAGGCTTTTCATATGCAGAGTATTCCTGCTGCTGTTCTATACGGCCTGTGCAGTTGCTTCTTCTAGGCAAATTCTGGCCTTGGAGTTGTAAATAACGATTTCTGCAATTCCTAGGATTTGCTTGAGGATTCCTAGTGTTTATAGTTACACTGGCTAGGTAAGCTTTCACTAGCAATTGTGCAAGCAAATCAACAAAGCGTGATTTAAGTCATTATAAGCAGTGTATGTCTCAGAACAGTCAGCACTGCATTATTGCAGACTGCAGAGGAGAAGCAGTTTGCTAACTCCTTGTGTCCTGCTGGGAGGTGTTTCTTAAACAGCAGCTCTGGGCTGAAGGATGGCTGTGTGCATCTCGTGTTGTGGTGCTCTGTGTTCTCTGGCTCTCTCAAGCACACTTGACAAGTTAGTTTACCAGTTTAAAAGATGTTTTCAAGCCAGCCCTAGAAACTCAAGTCGGAGCTTTCACTCTCATATATCAGCACCTCCAATAAAAGTTCTCTATGGCAAACTGTGATTTCAGTGGCATTTGTGCAGGAGCTGTTTGCACAAGTGTAGATTATGGGAACGTGGATATGAAATTCAATAGCTGATGTACAAGGAGAAGCAAGTTACTAAAAATACTCCAGGTCAGCTTTCAGTAGAGCAGCCACAGGGGCTCAGGAGTTGAAGAAATCTGAGCACTCCGTTGTGTACAGGCTCAGAAACAAACTTCACAATCATTTTTTAAACTTGTGACTTAAGTGTATTTGCTCAGAGCACAAATGGAGGTTTAGGCAAGTCATGACATTGTTGCTAAGTCTATAGAATTAGCCATTTTTAGGAAGAAAAACTAAAGGGGAAGGGGAAGAGGGAGGAGAGGAGAGGAGAGGAGAGGAGAGGAGAGGAGAGGAGAGGAGAGGAGAGGAGAGGAGAGGAGAGGAGAGGAGAGGAGAGGAGAGGAGAGGAGAGGAGAGGAGAGGAGAGGAGAGGAGAGGAGAGGAGAGGAGAGGAGAGGAGAGGAAAAGGAACTACTTGTCTGCACTTTTGTTGGAAGAAAAACTCTAAGAAGGCCTGGATTTCCAAGGATTGCTCATTCGTACTATTGCAATATTGTTGTTTTTGCTGAATAACTTTCCCCAAAAGATTTGAAATTATTCCATAATTTCTTTTCTGAGCCATGTATGAGCTCCCTCTCATGGCTGCACTGTCAAATTCTTTTCTTCAGCTTTGTTCAGAATTTGCTGTTAAATGCATCCTGCTGCAGGGACAGTATCTGTGGAAGTTGCAGTGAGCCAGCAGAAGTGCAAACAAGTGAGTTTGGGATCCAATTCTTGTTTGGTGTAACTTTTATTTATTGGGATTTTTTTTGTTTGTTTGTAGTGTGTGGGAGTGTGTCATTTTGGGTGTGTTTCTATGTCCTCAGAATTATGCCAGCTGTGAGCTTGGCTGTGTGAACTCAGTAGAGAGAAGCATATTCAGTTATGAACATAGAAGACCAATTAAAATCAAAATTCTTGTATAGATACAGAGTTAATTGCACATTTAACACCATGGGCACAAAGAGTTTGCATAGACTGTATCTGAGCATCCATACTTTTATCCTTGGCAGCAAAATAGGTCAGCACATCCTGTCACTAACAGTGCAGAAGATAATTTACCTTTGCAGTCTATAGGGGCCTCCCTGATGCCATCCACAAAAAATTTCACGGTAGGAAACTCTTGAATATTAAATTCTTTTCTCAAATCAAATTGATCTGTGACATCTATTTTGCCAAACTGGATTCTTGGAGCTTCTTTCTTAAGCAGTCGCGCAGCCTCAGCAAATTCTTTCGACACATTCTGAGATGCTTGAGATAAAGAAACATCTGGAAAGGGTCAGTAAAAGAGAATGGGTTACACAGGCTCCAGTGTGAAGTTTTGCAGCAGAAATTATTATGTCAAATAGTAGCTGGAGGGGTTGGATAAAGGCCATTTATGACTCAAGTAAGTGAGAAATTATCTTTAGTTCTTCTTTCTTTGTGTTGATTCTGATTGTTCAAGGCTACATGAGTACTTGGACAAGTCAGAGTGAATAATCAACAGGACTGCAATAGTCTTCTGTTGGCAAGAAATGACTTAGAGTAAAAAAGCAAGTTCAACAGAATATCCTGATTCTAAAGATTCTAAAGGGAGTTCAAAGGTAGAGTTTGTACTCACATCGAGACTCTTTGTAAGATGCTAGTTGTGTAAGCACTTCATTAGGATAAACTTGTGTAATTCAGAAACTTTCTTCAAATAAGATATGGAAGGAGAGAATATGCTCTTACAGACTGATAGTGGTTCTAAAATAACAGGTGTCTGTGTGTGCCATGTGCCAACCCTCGGCTAGCTCCAATGGCAGTTGTAGTTCATCAGCTAATTTCATTGCCACTTTACAGAGATTTTCTGAGATTTAATTGTAACTTCAGTTTCCTTTCTTGTAATTATAAATATGCTCTTGCTAACATTTCCCCCATAAATGTGCAGCATGCCGTCTCCCAGCATAAAAAACACCACAGTACTATCTGTCTTGGCTGAGTTCAACCCACTCTAGAAGAAACTGCAGAAGAACTAATGGAAGTTCTGCTCTGTCAACGGGAGACATGGCATATCTACCATATAAAAACACTGCTGTTTCTCGAGAGCATGTTTGTTGAGCCTTTATGAAATATCATTACTTAAAATGATTAGAGATGCATGGAGTCTTTATTAAAACACAGCGTGTTTGCTGTGCTGTTGAGTGCTGATATGTAATGACTGCATACAGACAGGGTGAGCCCAGATCCATTAGGCAGAGATGTTGGGCTTTCTAAGATGTGTTGCTCTGGACTTGGAATAACGAGTAGAAGTCACATGTTGGTGGTTAGGGATCCAGTACTTTCTGGCTAATTCCAAGGCAGTGGTTTACACCAGAAGCAATTTCACTCAGAGGGCAGTGAGGCATTGGAACAGGCTGCCCAAGGAGGCTGTGGATGCCCCATCCCTGCAGGCATTCAAGGCCAGGCTGGATGTGGCTCTGGGCAGCCTGGTCTGCTGGTTGGCGACCTGCACACCGCACGGGGTTGGAACTGGATGAGCACTGTGCTCCTTTGCAACCCAGGCCATTCTAGGATTCTATGATTCAATTTCAATATAGTAACTTTTTTTTTTCCCTAATAAAATAAGGTTGCACAGATCTTTTACCACAGTTGGGAATCCGGAGGATCAGAAGCTTGTTGCATGTGAAGTGGAACTCTCTTAAAAAGGGGCAAAATAAATTGTTGGTATATTCCAGACAGAGAAGCTGAAGATGCCTGGAGGCTTCCCAGGCATGCAGGTATCAATAAGCAATATTGATATATTGATATATTACATATATATGTAGATTGTCTGGGGGACTTTAGGATCCATTTTTTCTGTGAAATATTTCAACTTCAAAGATGTATTTTGTTTAAAGAATGATCCCTTATCACCTAATGACCTGAACCCACTCTCACACAGCCATGGCTATTCTGTGAAGTGTGCCTGCAGGACACTTATTTGCAGGGGAGAGTCCATAACACCATTTCTGCAGCAAGTTTACCCAGACAGCAAGTGCTGAAGAACAGCATCTCTTTTTTTCTGATGACTACAGTTTCCTTTATTTTAAGAACTTCTATAACAAAACCTTCCTCTAAAAAGGTCAGAAGGAACAGATGTTATATATATCCTCATTCCCCAGAGGAAAGGTGCTCTGTGGGGGAGATTTGTCATATTTTCCACTTTTATAACTCAAGCCACTAGCACTCTTGTTCGGTGCAAGAAGTGAGGAACCTGCTTCCCAGAAGTATTGCTGCACAAGGATTAAGAACAGGGCCTCATCACAGTGCACAGAGTCCTAGAGAGAATGCCAGAGTATGTTTTACCCAAAGCCTTGCCAAATGGATATGTTAAAAGTGGGAAGAACACCAGAAATTTTGTATTTTGAACACATGGATGACCTGAATAAGCAACTACTTTGCTTCATGGTGCCATATAGCCAGCTACTATATACTGCAATGTGGGCAGAGATACTTTTTGCTGATACGTACACCTCTCTCATGTACCTAAAGCTTCCTTTAAGTGACAATACATGGAAGTGACAATACATGGAAGATGTGTTCCTCTTTCCTTTACCTAATTGCTAATGGCCTCCAGTTTCATTGGGCAGTCTATACTGATTGCTGCAGACACTGTGAATATGCCTGTTGTCATGCTAAAAACTGATTTCTTAGCTGTTAGTTCCTGACATGGTTAGAAAGTCACTTCAGGATTCATACTTTTCCTCTTTCCTGTGTAGTCTGCTTTTACAGTTTTCACTAACGATACATAATTTTCTGTGTAGAAGAATGGTTTCCTGTTTAACGTATTAGACTGGAAGCAAAAAAAGCAAGGTATTGATCTTGCTGCAAATGCACGTTTTCTTATGTGACCTTGAAAGTGTTCCCATTCTATTCTACTGTGCAAAATACAGCCCATTATCTCCTGTGTTGACTTCTGTACTTTGAATCTGAGCTAATTTAATGTTTGCAGTTTGCAGTTCAGTTGAGGTCTTCTGCTGTGCAAACACTGAAGATTATTCAAGAGTTTGGACCCTTCTACAGAATGTTCAGTTAATAAAAAGCATGCATAAGGGCATCTAGATAAGGGATTGATGCTAATCAATAGGACTGTCCAGGAACTAGAATATCACCTAGTGATTCCAGTGCTGCTTGTAGCTGCCTGGACATGCACTTTCACCATCGAGCTCCTTTTTAAAAGCATATTTTACAAATAAATCAATAAATCAATAAATCTATTTCAGATAGTGTACTCTTAAGGACTGAGACAGATTTCCAGCAAAGCCTACATGAGCAAGGTGCCCACATCCCACACTCCCTCATGCTGCATTAGGTTCCTGTATGGAGCTTAGTTATCAGATATACATGTTTGGGGGTGTTTTTGAACTGTTCCCATGTAGTGAGCAGATTTCTGCATAGCTGGAAGCAGCTCCTAGCACACGAGTGAATGTGCTTTGGATTTTGGCTTTACGAGTGAGCTGACACACTGATTTAAAATTAGTCATGCTCCCTTCACTGCATGGAAGTCTCCTTTCTCACATATGCACAGTCAGCAGTTTCCCATTTGTTTCAGAAACGTCACCTTCTGCTTTAATGCCTTGGGAAGGAGGTGAACGTCTTTGTCACGCTATCTTGCCTATTAAATGTCATCAGCCCAGCACTGATTGCCAGTCACAGGCTGCAGGAATCCTATGGCTGATCTGGTGACTCACTGCATGCACAGATCTGCTAGAAAAGGTAAATGTTTCTTTTATTTTTTTTTTTAATGGGTGGAAATGTGCTTGGAGAGCAAAGTAGCAGTGCAGTGCACAAATCCACCACTTGTGTGTTTGTCCATAGGTTATAAAAAGACAATGAAAATGTTACCACCCAGATAAATAAGATAGGAAAACTAGTGACAACTGCTGCACAGAGGGACCCTGACAGGCTTTAGAAATAGGCCCACGTGGACTTCATGAAGCTAAGGCTAAGTGCAGGGTCCTGCGCTGGGTCAAGGCAATCCTCGGTGTTGTCAACGTCTGGAAGAAAAATTGACTGAGAGCAACTCTGCAGAGAACTTGGAGATGAAAAATGGGATTCAAACCAGCAATGTGCTTTTGCAGCCCAGAAAGGCAATTGTAGCCAGGATTGCACCAAAAGTGTGACAGCAGATGGAGGTATGCGACTGCCTCGTACTGCTCCACTCCTGTGAGATCCCACCTGAAGTCCTGCATCCAGCACTGGGGTCCCCAGCATCAGAAAGACATGGAGCTGTTAGAGCAGGACAGCCATGAAAATCATCAGAGAGCTGGAATGCCTCTAACATGGAGATTTTAGCCTGGAGAAGTCTGTGGGGACTAAGTTAATACATGACTGAAAGTGGTCACGGTTGGTGGCTGTTTGCAGTAGTACTTGGAGTGTTTGTGTTTATAAGTGGACACATTTCATCCTCCCTGTGGTGCTTAATTGTCGCTGAAGTGCTTGGGCTTTTTTGTTGATTATCTTGTTTTTGAGGATAAAACTTGAAAGCAACAATATCCTGCGATGCACTTCGCCACAGGGGTTTGTATTCAGTTAACACAAAGTGTAAATAACAAAACTCTCCCATGCAAACAACACTCATGTAAGATCTACCATCTCTTGGTGGCAGGAGCACTATGTTCTCTATGCTAACATGCATGTGAGTGACACTTAGATCAGTTTAACACTAATGGCAAAGCTGCAGACTGCAGCAGAATGAGGACCATTCATGTGGACTTTGAAACTGAGTGCCCCTTGCACAATCAGGACATATAATTCAGATAAGAGAACGGGCACAATGCCACGTGTTGCTTGTGCTGTTTTCAGACATCATTCACTGTTTTTTTCACCAAAAAAAAAAAAAAGCAAACTGAAACTGGCCTCTCTGTTCTGCTGCCCTCCCTCACTTCCTTTGTGCTGCCTCTTCAGCTATTTTCTCATTGCAGAAAGCAGATAAGGATGAAGGCAGAAGAATGTTGGATTTCTGGATCATTACTTTGTTTCCATAATGGGAATTTGCCCAGTGCACTTTGCTCGGCTCATTAGGGTACTGCACTGCATGGCAGACAATCAGCAGATGTTTTTATATTAAATCTTGCCTGAAGGAAGACAGAGCTGTGACACAGTGAGGGTGGAACTGCAGGACGCACCAGGAGGGCCTGGGAGTCACTGGGCAGAAGATGTCAAAGCAGGCCTTTCTTCACTGAATATTCTGCCACTGGTAAGTAGATACTGTTATACTGCAGGGAAAGGGTTGAGATTTTCTCAATACAAACAAATGTAAGGCAGATCCTAGAGCATTAAATCCAAATTTGCAGCTTACACTTTTCTCCTTCTTGATCATGTCCACTTTCTGGGGTGTATGGGATTCCTTTGCATTCTCTCACTGCACTGCCATGATTGAGAAAGGGTTGAGAAGAATCTCAGGTCTTGCATTCGTTCTGGATTTCTATTCCTATGTGGGAATATTGCTCTGTCTCTCATTACCTCAATTCCCAGAGTAGTTTCATGTTCACACAGTTTACTTAGCCTATTTTAAGGAATAGGGCACAAAAAATTATTTATGGGCTCTCTGTGCTTGTCTGATCTTTATCCTTTTCATTCCAAGGCAAAGCAAATTCTAGTAAATGAACCAGATGTGAACCAGAATAGGCTCGTATTTCCCACATCCTGGGCCAGTGCTGCAGGGCAGGATGCATTTTCACTGTCTCAAAGGCTAGTTAGTACCATCGTCTCCAAAGGGACCTGCTGGGACTGAGGCTGAGGACTTACAGGTAATGTGTCTTGGCTGAGGAACTCAGTCTGAATGATTTTACAAGTCTCTGTAGATGTCATTCTGATTTGTAGGAAGAAAGGCAGTCCATAGTAAGCCTTTCAGATAGATGCAGTGACCTTGAATCCAAACCAGAATGCAGTGAGGCTCACTGGTGAAGATGTGGTAGGGGAGCAGTGCTTCCTCTCTGACTTTATCCAAAGGTGTAGAGTGCAAGGACATGGTGTGTTCGTCCTCTGGTTCTGAAGAAATCCGTTTGTGAGTGGTGGAGTATCAGATGGAGGGACAAGACTTCTCTGAAGTAGGAGCAGGAGATCCTGGTTTAGGTCTCCTACATGCTGTGAGTGCCTAAGTCTCTGAGCTACTATTCTGAACAATTCTTTATCCATCTCTCATTTTTCGTGGAACTTTACACGTCTTCTTCCCATTTGGTATTAAGTTGAAATCCTGAAATATGTTGCAGAACATAGGTGATGATCAGCTCTGCCAGCAGCAAGGAGGCTTGGCTACAAACTCCTCCCAGTCCGGATGTTCAGTGCTTTGAATCAGCTCTTAAAAAAGGCTGAGAATAGTGCTTGAATAGGGTTTTTCTGACACAGTATTTTTTCACCCAAGTATCACATCTTCAGAGGGAACCAAAGCAATTCACAATTGCAGGGTGAATTTGACAAGTAGCTGTAAATCCTCAACAAATAACAAAAACACATACACATTCTTGCTAAATTTCAATATTTCAAACGTCTTGTAATTTTTAAAATAAATTTCTAAAGTGATTGCTCTCAAAGTTTAAGAAATATGTTAGGTTTTGTAACAGTTTGAGGATTAATGAAATGTTCAGTATGACCCAAAGTTATTTTTAGTTTCATTAATTCATCACATCTGCTTCTGTAAAGTTAGGATATTGCTTTAACTTCAACTCAGGATAGATCTGGGATTTGCATCTTGTGCTTAATGCCTACCTGCCTTCAGAGCAGAGCGAGCCCGCAAAGTGTGTAATTTAAAGCTAAGCTCAGTGAGTGCAGCACAACTGACAGCAGGGTGAAGCAATGTCAGGCTCAGGGAACAGAGACAAAGCTTTTGTTGTTTTACACAGATTGAAAAGTCCATTGTCTAAGTTAGACACTCCCGTAGAAAGCTTATCAGGAAAAAGTTCCTATCTTAAGTAGTATCTTCCCCTGCTTGTTTGGTTGAACTGTCCCTACTTGGTGATTTACAGCATTTTTATTTACACTGCAGTCTCTTATAGGACTCCTTTATCTCTGCTGTAACTCCTCTCTGCACCACATAGTGCGTGGTGTTTAATATGAAATGTGCTGTTTCTCCACGCATTATTTCCATCCTGCTGCAGTCTGAATGATCATTTCTGGTCCAGCAGAGCACTAAGCACAAGGTATGCAGGCATGGAATCGTAAGCACATTTGTTAAAGTTCAACATGAATGTCAGTGATGAAGTAGAGAAGGAGTGGGATGAGCACTGCTCCATGGGACTGGGCTTGCTGATAGGTTGTATGAAGCGAGCTAGTAAAACACATTGGAAAGATCAATGCTATCCATAGGGCTTCTGCAGCTTCACTATGAGTGATTTTTGCATAGCCCTTTTTAAGTCCTACACTTCATTGTGGCGGCTGGCAATGAAAGTGAGAAGGACCTTTTGAACATGAAATGGCATCCTCAGGTTTGCAGGCATGAACTGTAACATGCAGCCTCTTGAAGGAGTTTTACTCTGGCAGTCAGAATTTGTGCTACCAGCAAGCTGTTCAAAAAACCTCCCCATGTGGAGGGGGAAGTTATGCAGTCTGAGCTTTTAGGTGGGTGCACTCACAAGACTGTTCTTTGGCTTTTGCTTTTGTTATATACTTCTTGTAATGCCAGGCCTCTGAACTCACAAAATGAGTTGCTCCCCATGTGGAATGAGCAGGAACGTAATAGAAAAACCACAAGCCTGCACCTAATCTAGTGATTTCAGGGAGAGTCTTGCAAACCCATATCATGCAGTTACAGGCACTAAAATAATGTACTGAGCCATTCCCTGAAGCCCACACGCTTACAGAGGAGAGATGCCATCTGGCATAAATCTCGTACATGAAAATGTACGAGAGAGGAAAGCCCTCCCTGATTTTTGAACACAGTTTCACTCATCATCGCTGTGAAACACACTTGCAAGATTAGGCAGTGGAAGCAGGGAATGCAAAGTTGGAGCTGCACGCATGTAAACCTATCTGAGTATCAGTTTTATGGAGTGAGCCAGTGCTCAAATACTCCAAAAAGGAATCAGTGATTGTAGTTACTGTCAGAAATAGAGACATGGTGGACATAGAAGAAGGGCTGTCGGAGGACAAAGCAACAGTAGAACAGGCATACCTTTGTGCTCCAGCATCAGCCGTGCTCTGCAGAGCTTCAGGATAAGACACAGACAAAAGCTGATACTCACAGAACTCCACCAGCAGGTACTTCGTTTCCTTCAATGCTCTGTCAAAGTTGTTCTTTTTCAGCAAGAGTACGCTGTTCTCCTTTCTTATTTTAGGGAGTTTGGCTTTCCTTAGCTTTCTTTCATTCGGGCTTATGCTCTCTACATCCAGGAAACCTGAGAGAAATAACAATGGCAGAAAGAACTGATGCGTCTTCATCTTGCCCTGCCTTTATTGGGTGACCAAAAAGAAAGGAGAAAAGGAGCACTAAGCAGCAGTATTTGCTGCTCAGATGGCTGCTGTTTTATCAGCCGAACTTAGAAGCTGATAAGGTTGTTAAATTTACCACCAGTGGAGCCAAATGCACCTTTCCACTGGAAGGTTAACGTCATTACTTCCCCATCTCTAACAGTGTTTGGAAAAACAATTTCTGTGATAATAGGTAGACAGTTGCTGTAAGTAATAAGAACCCTGGAGAGAAGGTGGAGAGCACAGGAGGGGAAACATGCCTCCGAAGCATAAGTCAATTTGACAACATGCTATTGTGGCCGTAACCCAGCACAGAGCTACAGAGAGGACAGTGAGGTAACTGGAGTCATAGGATCATAGAATCATAGAACTTTAGAATGGCTTTGCTTGGAAGGGACCTCAAAGACCGTCAATCCCCTGCCATGGGCAGGGATGCCAAGCTATTGATCAAGTGCTAAATCAGATTGCCCAGAGCCCCATCCAACCTGACCTTGAACAACTCCAGGAATGGAGCATCCACAGCCCCCCTGGGCAAGCACTAGGAAAACTAGATGATAGCTGTTCCTCTGGTTAATACCTGTTTGTCTGCTGTGCTTGCAAAGCTACATCCTGCAGATTGATTCATGGTAAGCTCTCTGATGAAGTACCATGTTGTAGCTCAACAAAGATACCTACTTTGTAGGTTAAACCAGAGCATATTGCTGTTGATTCCCAGCTATAGAAAGATTTCATGCAATGTGAACAGCTTGTCACCCAAATTTGTTAGCTAGTGTCTGTACAGTAACTGAAGGCTCCAAATGTTTCCTTTCAACTGTTGGATAGCTTTCAAGTGTGAACTCTGAAGCCAAAATATTTGCCAGTCTCTAACGGTAGTAGGAACACTTACAATCCTTAAACCATGTTGAAAGTTGTAGCCTAAAGAGTACACTCAAAGGTGCAGTGTCTCTAGAGGTCTGATCAGAAAGCAAGGACAGAGATGACTTGAGGATGGATCTGTCCAGTTCAGAAGAACCAAGCTAACAGTGAAAGAAATGTTTCTCTTGAAGAGATAAAAGTGTAGCTTCACTCTTTCATGCTCTTAAGCTAAAGGATGAAAAATTTACTATTAGGAGGGTACTTCTCAAAAGTGGTTGGTGAAATTGATTGTGGTTGATGTGCTAGTCTCCACTTCTTGGAGTTGACAGATTGCTTCAGTTTAGGTTGTTTTCATACCTGGTGTGATGAAGGCTTGGTTTCAAGTGAACTCTTCCTTGTAAATCTCAAAGGCTTTGGGTTGTAATGCACCTTGAGACGTGTCTGATTAGCACTTGTTCAGGCTGACTAATGAAATCAGAGAGCTGTATACTCAGGCTGCTTTCAAGATAAGATCACACGTAAATACAGACACAGCAATCAGGTTCTAAAGGGAAGGAAGAAAAAAAGCAGGAAGATAAGAGTCTCCTGTTTGACTTTGTGGTTGTTTTCTCTTCAATAACAGAAAAAACATCTGTTATTCATCTCTTTTCCAAAGCTGTCTTGCAAGTATTGTCCTAAGAGGGTAAAAACCATCTTTCAGAATAACAGGGGAAAAGGAACAAGACCTATTTGATCTGAACATACCCTGTTGTAAGCTACCCGAACCTAAGGTTCCCAGAGCACAGGTGGGAAGACAAAGGCATCTGCTTATAGAACCGGTTTTTCCCTGTCTGCCACTGAAACAAACAGCAATCAGATCAAATCTCTTCTGGAAATCTTCTACAGGGGAATAAGCACAAATTTGAAAAGGGCTTCTAATCTCCAGGAGGGAAACTGGAATAAGAGGAGAATAATACGAAATCTAAGGTTCCCTTAGATTTAACAAGGTCACTAGATCCTTAGGGACTTGACTAAGCTCATAAATTTAATCAGGTGGTTCTGCATCTATGAGTAAAGAAAAGCCAATTTTTTTGAATTCCCAAGCTGGGCTGCAAATAACTGCATGTGCCTGTGTGTTGTGTAGGACAGAAGTGATGGAATTTTCTTCATATGTTTTACAATGTGTAAATGGTGATGCACTTTCAGATTAAGTGAAGAAGAAATGGAAGATTTTGGAATTTCATATTTGCCTGCAGACTGTTTGAGTTTATTCCATGCCCCCAGCAAAATCAGAACTCGCAAGGAAAAAGATACTCAGTTTTACAGGTGAATTATTTGGTGTGGAGAATCGCCACCTAGTGTGCATGTAAGACATAACGTAATTTCACAGTCCTGAATCATAGAATTGTATCATAGATATCATAGTTGGTATCAATCTGATATACAAAGTGTCCTGAGCTCAACGCATTTTCTAGCTTTGAGCACTAGACCATTTCATTTCTGCGACCAAAACTCAGAAGAGTCAAGAGATACGGGATTCATTCATGAGCTGAAAAATTAGAGATCAAAGATGGACAAAAAAATACCTGGCTGCTTCTAAACACAGTTTCTTTCATTGCAGATGTCTGATCCCTGTAAGTGTTCATCTGGATTTTTTTCCCACTGCCCGATAAATCTTCGTTTATCATGAGGACATTTATGATATCCCGGATTCCTCAGTGCCTGCAGATTCTGAGGTCGCCTTCCAGACTTTTCCATGGATGTAACAGGCTTCTTACATCCCGGATTATTTCATATTATGACTCTGTAAACCGGTGTGAAAAGGAACTACCCAAATACTTCAACTTTGCAAGTGATGTCTTGGATGAGTGGTTGCAACTGGAAAAGGTGGTGATTTTCTTCTATTTTATAGACAGTGAAACAAATATTAGACAATAAAGAACAATTTTCATAATGGATGCTGAATAATAGCAGCTGGAAATTACAACGCAGTATTTTCTTTTCTTTGTCAGAAATATGGGCATCACTCCAAGGGATCAATTACCAAAGACCGTTTGTGTAGTCTGGAGCTAGCTTTGATTGAAACTAAACCTTTCAAGGTTTGTCATTTTATTTAATATGTTCTATTGCTATGTTCCAGGATGGAAGGCGACCAGCAAATCCAGCTTTTTGGTGGGTAAATGATGAAGGGGAGGAGGTGAAGTGGAGCTTTGAAGAGCTGGGATTTCTGTCCAGGAAAACAGCTAACGTACTTTCTGAGGCATGTGGTTTGCAGAGAGGAGATAGAGTTCTGGCAGTTCTGCCTCGCGTCCCTGAATGGTGGCTACTAAGTATAGCCTGCATCCGGGCAGGTGAGTTGTCTTATCTTTTAGACACAGAAAGAAGACAGAAAATAAACAGATGTGAAAAAATGGCTCTGTCAATCTGAAAAAAAAAAAAAAAAAAGGGGGGAGCGAGGGGAAAGGGAAAAAGTAAGTGGGAATTACCCATTCTTTTCTGTACAATTCTCCTTTTATATAGGAGAGTTGGCAGTACTCACACAGGAGCCTAAATAACATTGCAAACTAGATGCTGAACAGACTTTGCTCAATTAAATGCCATCCTTAGTTGAAGGCAGTGGAGGAAGAATGGTTACAATCTGAGGCCAGATTTGACCAGACGTGTTATCAGTATGGACAGTTCTAATGACAATAATAGTTAATAATTCAATACAGTACTTTTCTGCTCTGCTGTTATTTCCACAGATTCTTCAGAAGAATTTGACCCATCACCTTTTCAGTCTGCAAAACATCCATGATAGAATAATTCAGCATCAACAGGGACACATACGAGCACTTTTGTATTGTTTGCTCTGTTGCAGATTGCACATGGTACTGAGGCTCAGGGAACCCGGTTCTTTTGTATCCAAGTTTTTTTTTTTCTGTATTATGTATTATGTAGCTCAGTTCTTCAGTTTCCCAATTGAAAAATTTGGTAGACACCTCTGAAGGTGCAACGAGACTGAAATCAATCATGTATGTTCAGACTATTGAAATTCTCAGGAAAAGGATGTATAGAAATCCAGGAAATTCTTTTTTTTTTCCCCCTCTGAAACTGTGATACCAATCACATTCTGCCCATTATCCAAACTCACATTTGTTTATGCTACAAAATTAATCCAAGCTAGACAGAGATGTTGACTGAGCAATGCGCGTAAGCCACCTGAGCTCAATTTATTGAGCTCTGTATCACGTTGGAGGTATTAATTCCTTACTAAAATGAACAATGTCTTTATTCGACACTATCATTTTGTACAAACATCATAAAGACAATTGGACCATTTTCCAAATTCTTTGTTGCTTTTTTTCCAGGAATTGTCTTCATTCCAGGAACATCCCAGTTAACAGCCAAAGATATTCTATACCGACTCCAGGCTTCAAAGGCCAAGTGCATCATTACCAACGATACCCTGGCACCTGCAGTGGAATCTATCTTGCCTGACTGCCAGTTTCTGAAAGCGAAACTAATTGTAGCGAAAGGGAACAGAGACGGGTGGCTCAACCTCAGAGAACTCTGTGCGTGAGTATCCAGTTGTCTTAGCTTCATCTCTGTGAAATAAAGGAAACTGTGTCAGTCAGGTGACATTGCTGAGTTTTGACATTCCGAAATACAGATGAGTTATGTTTATTCAGCCCTCTGCCAACTCACTGTTATCACTACATTAAGTACATATCTCTCCAGCATACCTCTTGGGAGCTGGAATCAGATCCTTGAGCTGCTCCTTACTTAGCACCTTGGAAGCAGAGACCTTTTTAGAAGCTGACAATTGTGATCACAACATAAGAGCACAGACTACTAATCTCGAAGTCATGTTGTGCTTCTCTACTAGATCCCAGCCTAATGGCTCTTGAATTCTGTGATAACACAACTGTTGCCAATTCTTGCTGCCCAGCTGGCGTGGCATCAGCTATTTCTTCCCTTGACTATCTTGATAGCTCAGGCAGTCTGGATAGTTCATCAGCATCTTGAACTTCAGTAGTATAATGTGTGTCTAAGAGCACCTTGTCTGGCATCATAGAATGAATATGGCTTCCATTGACTTGAAAGTGGGAGATGGCATGTGTTGAGGCAGAAGTTGGCTTTGCAGCTACCTGCTATTCCACGAAAAGCTTTCAGAGACACTGAATATATCTGCAGGCAGTCACTGGAATAGGCTCTAGGTTTTCACATTGTGAGAATTACGATGTATGGAACATGAATGTGATTATCAAAATCTGCTTTCTAACTCATACATGTACCTTCTGATGCAACTATTTATTTTGTGAGATCATATATTTTAGTGCAACTGTTTTCCTTCTTAACTCCTAAATCTTAAAAAATAAAGTTTCCTTTGTGGAAAATGTACGTGTAATAACCATCATGTACTATTTCTTCTGAAGGGTAACATCTGCTGACCACAAATGCGTTAAGACAAGAAATGAAGACCCAATGCTTATCTATTTTACTAGTGGAAGTACAGGCTCTCCAAAAATGGTGGTGCAGTCCCACAGCAGTTATGGCATTGGATTTGCAACCAGTAGCAGGTATTGTTCCTGGATACTGTCAGTGTCTGGATTAAGTGACATAATCACTGAATGACAGGGGCTGGAAGGGACTTTTGGAGATCACCTAGTTCAACACTTTCTGCTAAAGCAGTTCCCTGCAGCAGGTTGCACAGGAAAGCACCCACTTGGGTTTTGAATATCTCCAGAGAAGGAGACTCCATCACCTCTCCAGGCAGCTTGTTCCAGGGCTCTGTCACCCTCACAATAAAGAATTATTATTTTTTAAAATGTAACACTAAGAACTGCATTAAATGTAGGCGTTATATCAGTGTGGGATCTTCTTCCTCCTCTTTCTTCTCTCAGGGTGAAACAGTGGTTATTAAAAGTTTTTTGTAGGCTCAGTTGAAAATATCAGCCACAGTGTTTACTCATTCACAGGGCTGATTGCAGAGCAGCAGTCAGGATAGCCTTGTAGCCAAACCAGATAAAGTTGAGTTCTTCAGTATTATGTAAGCCTTCCTTGAGAACCAAAAGCCTTTTATCATAGCATCTGAAAAGTCACAGATCATTCGGAATCCAGTTGGACACTTATTTACCTCCACGGAACATCATTCTCATTTGTACTTAACATGAAGGGAGAAATTCTGTGAAAAATAAAAAATAAATATCCTTAGGCATTCTGTGTTGAAAGGTGGTAGCGTGGAGTCAACAGATAACTTGGTTATTTTCCTAGAGTAGTAACCTGTGGTGTGGCTGATGTCTCCAATCCACAGGGTGAGAAAAGTCCACTCCGAATGACCAGTTTTTCTTTTGAATCCAATTACACAACACATTTCAAGGCTATTTTGGGCTGTTCAGGGGTAAAACAGACACTGGAAATGTTAATCGGGAGGAAATGAATGGAAACAAGAGAATGTTTCAAATCTTAAATTCCTACAAACTTTCTAAAGAGCCCTAATTGCTGACACCAGATTTTTTAATGGAAGCCTCCTGTCCTTTCCTTTAATTATGCTGTGACTTGGGCTTAAATCAAGTCTTTCATGCTGTGTGAGCCATTTATGTTTCCCCTCTGCTTTATCAGGTACTGGATGAACTTGACTCCCTCAGATATAATGTGGAATACCTCTGATACTGGCTGGGTAAAGGCAGCTTGGAGCAGCATTTTTGCACCATGGATCAGTGGATCTTGTGTTTTTGTTCACAATATGCCACAGTTTAAACCAACAGTCATTGCAGAAGTAAGCATAACATTTCATGCTGTGAGCTTTATTTCCAGCTAGCATAAATGAAACAAACAAACTGGATTCCAGAGCATACGTACACAGCGTTCTTCAGCAGCAGGCATAGTGCTTCCCACATCTGACAAGTTACCCCTCCTTATGGTGCACAGTAAAAAAGAGGAGCAAGTGTTTTCCTTCCTGGTTAGGTTATAGGGTAGAGATGTGGTGGTGAAAGATGCAGGACAGAATTAACTTAAGATCACTCCTGTCCTGTCCCATGCTTAGCCTAAAATGAAATTTGAATATGGATTTCTGGGCAGTCTGGGAGGAAGGTGGGCATTGGTCAGTAATCAGAGTAGAGTATGGGCCTGAACTGGGTTTGTGCTATTTAGAACTTTCTCCGCAACATCAGCCTCTTGTAGGAGAGGAGATCCAGACTGCCCCAAGAATAAACTTGGAAAAGCTTCTTCTCAGTTCACTACTGTCACTTAACTCTGGGTCTAGGACAATCACCTTGGGAAACAGAAAATGATCTTACATGGAACTACCAGATGCACTCAGTGGTCATTCATTTACAAATGATTTTTGTTGGACAGAAAGCATTGTATTTTTTCTCTAACATCAGCCCTGACTGATACAACCACTCTATGCTCAGAGTATTTCATTCATTCATGACTTGTTCCATGTTAAAAATATCACATGTTTATGGGTTTCATTTTGCAAACATTTTAGCACAGAATTCATACAATCATAGAATCACTAAGGTTGGAAAAAACCTCCAAGATCATCCAGTCCAACCATCACCTGCCACTAATATTTCCCACTAAACCATGTCCCTGAGTACCGCATCTCCACCTCCAGGGACAGTGACTTCAACACCTCCTTAGGCAGCCCATTCCAGCACCTGACCACTCTTTTGGAGAAGAAATTTTTCTTAATATCCAACTCAGATCTCCCCTGATACAGCTTGAGGCCATTCCCTCTAGTCATGTTAACATCTCATGATATATACTAAGTCAGAGCCACCATTACCTTTTCTTTTCAATATAATCACCTCCTTTTTTTTTTTTTTCTAGACTCTCTCAAGATACCCTATCACTATTTTCTGCACTGCCCCCACTGCCTACCGCATGCTTATCCAACATGATGTGAGCAGGTACTGCACATCTGTGTGTTGCAGGGGTAGCAAGGGCTGGGATATGATTCTATGACAGCACTGGCCGTTTAGTTATTTATGCTAGGTTTGGGTTTTTTTCAGTTAAAGAAAAGCTAACTAAAGGAAAGCCTTGCTCTCAGAAGAGAGGGCTATATTCCAAAAAAGGAGAAGAAGTATTCACACCTTGATCCGTTCAGGCTTCAGAAAGGGAATCTCTGAAAAAAGAGCGCATAGGAAATTAGATTAAAATTATTAGATACCAATTAGGCATATTTTTTTAAGGTGTCAAACCAAACTTATGGCTCACAGTTAAATTTAAGTCAAGGAGGATTTCAGACAGCACTGGATCAAGGAGCTGTTGGAGTACAATGAAGTCATTGCTGTATCCTTGAGGACATAAAGATTTAGAGGACTTTGACATGCTGATAGTTATTTGGCAGCTGTTCCCACTGGTCTGTTGCACTGTAAAATATTTAACCTTATGAGTAGTCAGTGTGGTTTGTAAGGAGATTTCATATCATTTCTCATGTACTCCTTGTCTTATTTTGCCAGGACACAGCCACCTAATTCAGCTTTCCAACAACACCTGACGTGTTTGTTCAGATAATTCTTTTCTTGTTCTACTCCTGAGGAAATGCTTTTGTTTACTCTTCTTCCAAGAAAATTTGCAAACACTTTTTTTTGTCCTTACCCAGCTCCTACAGACACAGATAAATCCCCTCAGTGGTAACGTGAGCAATCTAGGAGTCCAGTCAAGGATAGTGTGACAGAAGTATTGTAGTCATTTCCAAAGTAGCTTGTGAAGTGTTAGGCATACTTCCTTTGAAAGTTGAGGCACATTCCCCAGGTCAGATCATTCAACTGCTATTTTCAAAAATTAAGAAAACTCTTTTATTTGCTATTCTTTTGAAGCTACAAATTCATGACTCTGAAACACTGTGTATGTGGAGGAGAACCGCTCAATCCTGAAGTGATGGAGAAGTGGAAAATCCAGACAGGGCTGGATATCTATGAAGGCTATGGCCAGACTGAAACAGTATGTTTGTATTAATTTCTGCAGTATGCCATCCCAAAGGTAACAACACCCGAGGCACAGTCTGCTTTGATTAATCAGTGGAAAAGTGAGAATCGTTTAAATGAACTTTTTTAAAAAGAAACTCCCTGCAAAATAACTTGTAGTAGATCCCTTCATTGTCTTTGCTTCAGAAGGGAAAACAACAATTAATTTGCTCTGAGTATCAGTTTGGCTCATCTGAGCTTCTGAGGGAAAGTATTAAATCAGTTCACATTCCTGCTGACTCTGTAGGCAAACATAACAAAGATATTAAGAATCAGATTTCAGGCATTCTCTCTACTTACCCTCGAGATGGTCCCAAATTAATTGTCCCATTATTGAAATAAGATATGCGATGTCTCTGCTGCTTTGTCTCTGCTGGATTGCAAATTCAAGTGTTTACAGAAGAATCCACTGGCTCAGTCTGGGCAAAAACAACCTCATTCCACACAGCTGACCCTTCGCTGATGTGATGGAGAACCATGGTGCTTTGGTCCTCATTCAGTCCTGGTCATGACAAAGTCATGAAGAGGCAACATGCCTAATGCAAGGCCATAATAAAATCTACAAAATGCTGTAGAAATATGAATATGTATACATATGTGTGTATATTTATTTATCTATTATGCAGGTAACAATATGTGCCAATATGAAAGGAATGAAAATTAAACCTGGCTCTTTGGGAAAAGCTGTTCCACCTTATGATGTGCAGGTATGTTGATACACTATGTCTGAGCTCAGCGGTGGTTGTGGGCACACGCGTTAGAATGCTGAGTCCCTGTGTGTTGTTCACTGTTACATCACAGATATCTCATTAAGTTAATCAGTGCTGTAATGACACGTCCCTTTGGGCACTGGTAGTTGGGCAGTGGAATAGATCCCCTCAGGGCAGCGGTCATGGCCCCATGATGCCTGACTTCAAGAAGCATTTGGACAACACTCTCAGGCCATGTGAGCCAAGAGTTGGACTTGATGATCCTTAGAGGTCTCCTACAACTCAGGTTATTCTGTAATTCTGTTCTTCCTGTAGATCATAGATGACCATGGGGCTGTTCTGCCTAAAGGAGAAGAAGGCAACATTGCTATCCAAGTTCAACCGTCACGACCCTTCTGTATGTTCACTGAGTACTTGGTAAGCTTGAGTTCTTCTGCTTGCCTGTGCCTGCTGAGAAGCTCAAGAGAGACCCAGGACAAACTTACTGAGGAGCAGAATTTCATCCAGAATCTTCACAGGGCCTCTCTACATGGCTTGAGAGCTTTGAGCCTGATCAGTACATCTGATCAAGAACAGACTGGCAGAGTATAACTGCAAGTTGCAGCATGAAGCAGAAGTAGCTTGTTCCACACCTGTACCTGACCATAGTAGATTTTCTTTGCTGCATTTGGCCATCACATTGAATAAGCCTTGAGGAACCTAGCTATATGTTTCAACCTCTTCTGAACTCACATAATATTTGGGTATTTGTAGCATCCCCTAATAAAAACTCCCAGAAATTAATTATGGATTAAAAACACTCAAGTTTTCAGTTGTCAAACTTTTTTTTTTTCTTCTTGTATAACGTTCATCCAATAGATCAATGTAGTTAATGATGTTTTTGCTGTAGGTCACCTCGTTTTGCTTTTGTCTTGAAAGATAGAGGTAAAAAGTTTCTATTGACAGGTCATTGCGGAGCCCCGCTGCAAGAAAAAAAACAAGAAAACAGTTATCTGAAGAGAGTGGATTACACATTTTAGCAAAATACTGTGATAAATGAGCATTTTGATGGAACATGAATCCATGGACACACAAATATTCTTTTCCGCTTCTCACATACTTCCAATGAAAGACTGCTAATTAATGTGACTCTTTCTTTTAAACCTAACTCATAAAATAGTATTAAAATACTGCTATGAGAATTGCTTAAGAAATAGTCCTGATCACATTCTTTGTTTTACTATTGATTGTTGTCAGGATAATCCAGAGAAAACTGCTGCCTGCATGACTGGAAAGTTCTATGTCACTGGGGACAGAGGGATTATGGATGAAGAAGGATACGTCTGGTTTGTTGGAAGATCTGATGATATAATTAATTCTGCTGGGTAAGTCGCCTGCTTTTAGATTCCATTGTTTACCTGTTAATGATCTGTTTTTATTTAAAAAATCGATCTGAAAAAACCAGTGCAATGGCAGGTTGGCTGTGGCTTTTGTATCTGGATTTTTCTCCTAGGTACCGTATTGGTCCATTTGAAGTCGAAAGTGCATTAATACAACACCCAGCAGTCTCAGAGTCAGCTGTTGTCAGCAGTCCTGATCCAATTCGAGGGGAGGTACAGATATGGAAAGAAATGTATTTGATACTAAGCATCGAGTTCTCTGCATATGGTGGACTTCTTTTGGGAAGATTTTGAAATTAAAATGGATTAAAAATTAAAAACTGTGCCTTAATAGATTGTGATTTTCAGCATTTCCCTGGTAGCAAGGTTTCATTTGGAAAAACAGATTTATTGTGGCATTTTTTTGTCTAAGAAATAGTGTTTGAGATTTAATTCCTTGCATTCTGTCACCAAGCACTTGGTGGCAGTGATAAACACAGAGGGGTTTTTTTGGTTCTGTGGTTTCAGCTCAGCAGTGTGTCTTTGAGATCTGAGATGAAATATTCAGCTGCTTTCTGCTTTAAAACTTTTGTAAAGTTTAGTAGTGTATAAAAGCTAAGAAGAAGAAAAACATGGAAAGAAAACAAAGCAAACATTCCTATGCTTCAATATAAGTCATTCATTACAACTAATTTTGTAATAAACAGCCAAGAACAGGCGAGATTAAAGAAAAAAACTCACATTTTTGTATTTTGGTGTTCAGTTTTAGCAATCCCTTAATTACCACATCTAGAAGTTAACAGAGTCCTTTCACTTTTGTGGCACAGGTAGTCAAAGCCTTCGTTGTTTTGTCTCCTGCTTTTGCATCACACAACCCAGAAAAACTAACTCATGATCTTCAGCAACATGTCAAAAGGGTGACTGCTCCTTACAAGTACCCCAGAAAGGTAAGTACGCCATAAAGAGCCAGGTCTTCTAATTACATCAGACACTGGACTGGTTTTGTCCTGCCCCTGTTTCTTTTCCACTTCTTTTTGACAAAATCTTCCAGTATAAAAATATTTTAGGGAATGCGTTGCAGCTGAAGCCTTGGATTTGCTGTTCTTCTGTGGAGTGGGGGGGAAGAAAAAGAAAGAGGAAATGGTAATATCAGAGCCCAGCTCCTGAAATAGCAGGGTTTTCACAGAAACTCAAATGGACAAAGCATTCTGTCCTTATCAATTCTTTCCCTGAGCTGTGTTCAGATGCAGTCATAACAAAGCAGAAATTTCTGCTGGCATCACGTCTGGAGAACACTCACGACTCTCCTTCCTAATAGTTGAAGCAGACTCTTCTCCAGGATCATTTTACTTGCCCTTGCAAGCAAATACCGCCAGTGCAGAGCAAATAAGACATGCGGCAAAGAATTTCACCATCCCAGCTCCAAGCTGTGCAGCTTTGCATCCTGTTACCCTCACCATAATGATAGAGTGTCTTTCCTTGCATCTCCAAGATTAATCACAATGTGTTTGGCTAAAAGCAAGCATTTTTTGTCACTCAGGTGGAGTTTGTTCAGTCTCTGCCAAAGACAGCTACAGGGAAAATCCAGAGAAAGGTTCTAAGAAACAAAGAGTGGGGAAAAGCATAACAATATCTGAAAATGGAGGAGAGAAAATTTCCATCATCCACGTCAGCCAACGCACAGTGTTTGGACTTGGCACGTTATCATGAACCAGAGCACCAAGAGAATGTATGGAAGAACAAGCTGCGGGAGGCAAAAATGGAGGCACCACTCATATAACTTGGGGATGTGTGATATGAGAACCACTTCTACCATCAACCCACAATTATTCAGATGGGAAAAGGCACAAATAATTAAAAATGTGGTATGAGAGAGAAGAGAGTGATCCAAGACTGCATGGAAGTTTAATTTTTTTTACTGCAATTAATATAAACATCAGATTCCTTTAAAAAAATAAAGGACCACAGCAATTTTGACAATTACAAATAAATGAGAAATTAATAAAAATAATCTCTGCCCTGTAATGAGTACAAGCAGTGATGGAATGATATTCACTCTTTAAATATTCTCCCTATTCCCAAACTCTTTCTGTTTGGAAGGAGAAGGACATAATGTGTGACTACCTCTCACTCTGGTGAACCTGTGATCTTCCCAGATGGTTAGAATGGAAGAAAAGAATATACAAAGTTCTTTAGGCTAAGGTGCAAATTGATTGACAATGGTGTAAATGATTACAAGAAGAAGGGTTACTCTAGAAATTATTACACTGCCTGGTCAGTTTTGTTCTATGTTCTGCTCTGATTACTTTGAAAAAAGCAACTGGTAAAGGGCCATCACTCCAAGTGCTTCTTAATTAGCACGTCTGAGCTGCACATCTCCATCCAGTCTTCCCAAAGTGCCTTTGGGAAGCGTGTCTTGCAAGCTGAATGAACCAGTGAAGAGGATCGACTGCAGGCAGCTCAACCCATCCAGGCTGCCCAGAGCAAACAGGTTGGTGAAACATGTTGTTCAAGTTCTAACGACGCGAAACCAAGGAGAAGCAATTGGTACTAATCAGGAAAAATGATTTCTGATTCCAGCAGCAATTCAAAATACTTTCTCATTACTGTATCCTTCTGTCAATTTTCTTCTTTCGTTTTCAAAACTTAATGTAAATTCTGGCAGACCACCAGGGAATCCTCCAATTAAAGTCTCTTTCACTTTGTCAGCTTTGAATACTCTGTCCAAACTTGAACAGTGCTCCTGAATGTCTGTAGTCTCCTCTCTACCCACTGTGTATTTTGCTCTTACAATGCTCTTAAAACTACAGATTTTAGCTAAATCACAGAATTAGAGCACACTATGATATTAGAGCTTACTGTGAGATTAAAAAGAATAATCCAAATTATTAGGAGTTTGTGTTACAGGGCTGAAAGTAGATCCATTGGTTTTCAGCATTATTGATAGTGGTCATATCTCAAACAGAAGTTACATTTAATGCAAAGCTTGCTATTTTTCACTGAAAGTGGTTTTCTTAAGTAAGAAAAACAAAAACATATTTCTTAGAATATTATGTTAAAAAATCTTTAATATCCTTTTTTATGTAGAATTTAGGAAATATTTAAAAGGCCATATTTCACAAGTAAAACCTTTTTAGATTTTTAGAATAGATCACATCCCTGTTAATAGGATTTTGACTTTAAATGCAATTACCACCTAGATTCTAAGTTTCTCCTCTATAATCCTAATTCTGAAGAGGATAGCATAGCTCTTCTGTTGCTTGTCATGATCCCTCTGGAGTATATATGTAGTTATCAGAATGCATGTACTGGATTTTAATCGGATTTGCTTTCCATTCCCTTTCAAGCACCCATTAGGGAACCTGATTCTCTCTGTCAAGGGGAAACATCCTCTTACTGCTGTGAACCTGATTTTATTCATTTTTAATGGATGTATTAGTTGAGTTGAGCACTGTTTTACCAACTGATGCTGAAAAGGGCATGCAAGGACACAGAATCATATATCATCATCTCAAGTTATGGCAAATAAATGTATGCATTCTGATACACTGCCAAAACACAATCCTGTTTACAGAGAAAAATATGTAATTCTATCAAGCAGAGTTGCTGTGCTCATTGTATCTGCTGTAGTTTCCATGAAAATAAATTGGAGGCATTACTTTCGGCCAAGACAATTCTTCCTCATTCAGTGCGGCCCTGGCAAGCCCAAAGATTGGACATGCATGCCCTCTTGGATTATTTCTCTGATAGCACTGGGGTGAGGCAGACCTGCAGCTGAAGGTGGACCAGTCAGGGGAATGCCTGCAGCCTCATCTCAGCCCTTCCTGCCAGTCACTGATGCCAAGACCATGTTTCTCTTTGACCACTCTTGCCTCTTTGCTTATTACTCTGGGTTAAAGGCAATGGGTTAAATGCACCAGGTTAAAAATTTTCCTGCTTTTTTCGTTCACTCAGCAAGTTAGAAGTGAGCAATGGTAATTCTTTTCAAGACCTCTGGTATTACCATCTCCCAGCAATGATAATGAACGACATTACTGGTCATTGAATGTTGTTATGTGGCAACGGTGCATAACACTCCATCGGGCATTGTGTAAATGCATGACAGTTTCCTGTACTGCCTACCCAGTAACACATTTGTGTTTATTTTGAATACCGTCGTGAGATTCTTTGCTTCCCAAAGATCACAATCATAACAAGATGTTGAAGCATTCTGCATCCAGCCCACAGAGTTTCTTGAGCTGTCATATCTCACTGAAAAGATTAAGTTATGCAAGCTGTAGGTATCTGAGTTCACCCTCCTGACAGGAAGATCAAATGTGACTGTTACCAGTCCTGCTAATAAAAAAAAAAGAAAGAATTCTGCTGTTAAAATATTTATTTTGTCATGAGGAATAATGTTTTTTTATGAAAATCGTGGTCAGTACTTCAGAGGTTATGGTTGTAGATATGGGACAATATAAACTGAATACAAAACTAACTTAAAAACATGGATCAAAGGGCAAAACTCACTGTTTTTGCAGCTTCACTCAGGTCACACATTTCATGTGGACCAGAAATTAATCAAAAGCTTTCTTGTTATTTTTTTCTAAGCTGGTTGATGGCTTCATTCTTTGTAAGAATAGGAAAGAAAATGACTTGAATATCAGCAATCACTCACCTAAGCTTGTAACACGACCAGTAATTTATATTTAGCAGCTGAAAATCAATAGAAAGGAACAGATTTCAGAATCATCATAGACTGCCTTGTCCCCTGCTATTTCTGCAGACTCTTCCAGAGGCAAACCAGGTTTTTTTCCATGTTGGATAGTGTTCATGTATGCTCAACAGGCACCTCTAAACAGCATTCCATCATTGTTTGGCAAGATTCTGAAGCAATCTTCTAGGTTACTGAAAGTAATGGTAAAAAAATAATAAAAAAAAAAAAAAATTAAAAAGAAAAAAGAATAGCAATAAAATTGAAGCAATTCATTAGACTGCAGATCATTTATGATTCTAGTGTTGAGAACAGATAGAAGAGGGAGGACGTTTACAGTGACCAAGTGGAAACTGGAAACATCCCTCAGTTCCATGTGAAACAAGAAGAATCTCAGAAAATCAAATACCAAGTGGTCTGGTGTAAGAACAAATATCCTTCCACCATGTCGGTGATGTTAGCAGCCTTGAAGAACTAATCTATAATCTGTATGGATCAGCCAAGCTACAGACGATATGATCATGTCAGTAGTTTAAGTCCTTAAGAAGCTGTTGGTACAAAATACATGAAAGCATGCTGGGGAACTTTGCATTTAAACATCAGTTTTGCTGTGAATAGTCTAAATGAATTCAACTAATAATTAATCAATTTATAATAGAATTATCTTTGTCTGGTTAATTTCAAGATAGTGTTTCTCTTTTTCATTATTTTTGTTACAGAAAAACAATAGCAATGATGCCATTAACTTTCTTACGCAGTCTACAGCATCTCCATTTATATCCTGCCATGAAGATTTGTAAATTACGGACTCTAAAATCGTTGTGGACTCTGAAACCTCCTTGTAGGACTTTCCATAGGCATCCCAGGCTGCTTGTCTCTGATGTGCACTCTCAGTACGAATCTGTCAGGCGTGGTGAACAGGAAATACCAAAGTACTTTAACTTTGCAAGTGATGTAGTGGACAAATGGGCTGAGATTGAAAAGGTAGGTGATCTTTTGTTGGGCAGATGAGAGCCTTTAATTAATTTAAAGTAATAACTTCTTTTTATTAAAAAAATAATCAGTTGCTAAAAACAATATGCATCAGGAAATGATGTGGGATCTCATTTCTTTTTGCTTCATTTATTACAAATGTCTCTGATCCTTGGTGCTCCATGTGTAGGTGGAAAAAGCAATGATAAGACCCTCATGACCCTGATCTTTCCTTGGATTGGTTGTGCTTATTTCTTCTGCATGCCATAATATTAGCTGTTACATCATAAAAACAAGAGTAGCATAGCAATAATACTGCATGACAAGGAATTTTCTTCCACAAGTGTGCAATTGGCTTGCTCCAAAGCAGAGGCTGCATTTGTCCAGATGTTGTGTCACTGACGACCTCTTGCTTTGTTCACTCCCTCTCCCTGAGCTCTCAGGCTTGTCCTGGATTACTGCATTCTCCTGATTTATTTTCCCCTCTGCCCAGGTAGCTTCTGTTTGTTAGTATTCCGCAACTCCATTCAGAATATCACAATTGTTAGGTGAAGTATTTCATGTTGCCCATTACCTTCTTAAGAGAAATAATGCTCTAAGCTTAAACAGGAATAGAATTCACATTACTTGAGTCTGGAGATGCACAGAATGGTGAACACCTCAGGTTAGAAAAGGGCAATTTGTTAGGAATATCTGACTATGATTCATAGAGAGTCTTGCACTCCCTAAGGACAAAGGAAAATAATGGCTCATATGCAAGTTTGAAAACACCTGAATCCTCTACAACTCGCAGATACTTGTGCTTTTATAATTATGAAGTCTTTAAGAAGAAATTGGGGTTTCTTTGGAATCCTTGTGGTTTTTAGGCTGGAAAAAGACCAACAAACTCTGCTTTTTGGTGGGTAAGTGGTAGTGGAGAAGAAGTAAAATGGAGCTTTGAGGAGCTGGGATTCCTTTCTCGGAAAGTGGCCAACATGTTGACCAAAGTATGTGGACTGCAAAAAGGGGACAGAGTCATTGTGGTTCTGCCACGAATCCCGGAGTGGTGGCTGGTGAATATGGCTTGCATTCGAGCAGGTAAGTGAGCATATCTGAGATCTGGTAAAACTGGTATTTAATGCAAATCTTTTCAGAGGATACAGAATCCTTTATAAAGGAGAAGTAATGTAAATTAATAATCAAGTGAGTTGCCTAGCTACCAATTACTGCCCTGAAGGATTTGCAGTAGGTGCCGTAGAGCAGGTGGCCTAGGGGCATGGAGAGCTGAGGAGTCACCAGGGAGGTCCACCTCTGATTTCTTACAGGAGGGCACAGCAGCTGCATTACTCCAACATTAACTGACTTGGGAATGTCAGGGCAAATCCATCCGGAGGTCAGTTTGGGAATAGTTGCTAGTTTAGACTCTTAGGAAAAGACTGGATGTAAAAAATGTTATCCTAAATTAACCATATTGCTCTTCCAGGAATTGTCTTAATTCCAGGAACATCCCAATTATCAGCCAAAGACATATTATATCGACTCCAGGCTTCAAAGGCCAAGTGCATCATCACCACCGACACACTGGCTCCTGCAATAGACTCAGTTGCATCTGAGTGCCAGTATCTTAAAAACAAGCTGATGGTGTCCAAAGACAGTAGGGAGGGATGGCTGAACTTCAATGAACTGTACAAGTGAGTATGCATGAGCAGCATTACAGTCACAATGCAGAAAGCTGGCCTGTTCTCCACAAATACTCATTTACAAGTATTCATCAACTGTGAATATCCATCAAATGCCAACACTAAGCTTTAGTGGCGCGAATTCATGACTGCCTGATTACTGTTTCCACATCAGAGTTGTTTGCTGAGAGCAGTTGTTTACCAAGAGTCTTCAGTTTTATTCCAGGAAGTTTCTACCCTGTCCTTCTTAAGTGGAATCTTGTCATGGAGGAAAGCGCAGTTCTACACAGTTTCAGTCTAATTTGGTGAAAGGCTTCTGCAAAGCTTACATTCTGAAACCCATGTAATCACTGAAGTTACCAATTGCATTCTGTGCCTTACAGAACCCAGCCTGCTGAACATTCCTGTGTCAAAACAAGGATTCAAGATTCGATGATTATCTACTTTACCAGTGGAACCACAGGTTCTCCAAAGATGACTGAACATTCCCAGGGCAGCCTTGGTTTTAGACCCCTGTTATATGAAAGGTATGAAAGGCTCGAGCCTGATTATTAACTGGAACTGCACAGCTGCACAGTACAACTGGTGGAAAGTTCCTGAGTTACTCAGATGTAAGGCTACAGTCCTTCTCCCCCAGAAATCAGGTTAGAAACTCTGACAGATTTCCATGTAAGTAGGATCAGCCCCAGAGTTTCCATTTTCCAATGACTATCTTCCAGTCTTTCTTTAGAGTGGTTCAAAGGACAGACACAAGCTGGGAATATTTTAGAGTGCAAAACCAAGGATATCACGCTGTTTGTGCTGCAAAAATTATGTCATGTGTGTGGATGAACAGAGTGAGAGCTGATGCTGGCTGTACAGATCAGCCTGATCCCTCAGCAGACATGAAGTGAAATTCCTGGTGTTCAACAGAGAATCAACACGCTTCTGCTTCAGCCCTACTTTCCTCCCCAAGAAAAGTCACTTTATTGCAATTCTTTCCTTTATTGAATCCTATGTTATGAATGACCTCCTATCTTTACCATATATGTGTTTATTTGTACAAATACTTAAACCTTAGAGGTCCTTTCATTCCTGAGGTAGGATGAACAAATGAACTTACTGAGAGCTCCCAGAGCCCACACATCTCATTAGCCATCTTGGATTTGATTTTTGTTTTCTATTGGCGTTGCTGGTTGCTGGATATTTGGTTTTTTTTATGGAAGGAGTGGGGAACAGTGACCCTTTGGTTTCACTTGCTTTCCTTTTGCTTTTTTTTTTTTTTTTCTTTTAATTAAACCAAAGTTATCATTTCCTTTTTATTTTTTTAATTCTTTTTCCTGCTTCTAGGTCCTCCTTGTATGCAACTCCGTCAGACACAGTGTGGAGCGTTACAGACACAGGCTGGATAGTAACTTCAGTGATATCTGTATTTGATGCCTGGGCTTTGGGATCGTGTGTTTTTGTCCACCAGCTCCCACAGATTGAACCATCAGTTATCCTAAACGTAAGAAAAACTTATGGATTTGTGTAGATCTGCAGAAAAGGAGCAGAAAATAATTTCTAACTGCATAGAAAGATTTAATGACTGTTATGCCCACTGTTTCATTCAAGATGTATCCTTCCATAAAGTCCTACTCACTTTTTTAATGTACACAGAAGGGGTCCGTCCCAAGATACTTTGATACCTTTTGCTCATAGCTGGTAAGCACGTGGGAAAATCATCCCAGAAGCAGTACTTATCACATGCCTTTGTTCCAGTAGTCATGGGGGATAATATTAGCTGATATTTATGCAAACTGAAAATTATTTTCTGCCTGTGGTGGCCAAGATGAAAGTGAACCCCACCTGGAGTCCTGTGTCAAGTTCTGGGGCCCCCAACACAAGAAGGACATGGAGCTGTTAGAGCAGGTCCAGAGAAGATGATCAGAGGATGGAGCACCTCCCCTATAAAGACAGACTGAGAGAGCTGGGGCTCTTCAGCCTAAAGAGAAAGCGCCAGGGGGATGTTACAGCCCTTCCAGGACCTGAAGGGGCCTACAGGAAAGCTGGAGAAGGAATTTTTATAAGGGCAGGTAGCAATAGGATGAGGAGAAATGCCTTTAAACTGAAAGAGGGTAGATTTAGACTAGATATTAGGAAGAAATTCTTTACTGTGAGGGCAGTGAGAGATTGGCACAGGTTGCCCAGCAAGGTTGTGGATGCCCCCTCCCCCTCCCTGGAAGCACTTGAGGCCAGGCTGGATGGGACTGTGAGCAACATGGCTATGGGAGGTGTCCCTGCCTACAGCAGGAGGTTGGAACGAGATGGTCTTAAAGGTCCCTTCCAACCCAAACCATTCTCCATAATGCAGACAGGCTTATTCTGTCCATGCTCTGAGCTGTCTATGCAGTCTGGATTTCATGCAGACAAGAAAGAATGGGATTTTTTCCAAACACTGTGATTCTTCACCTGTTATGCCAAGGGTAGGAGGGTTATATACATACATTCTGCTTCTACATAACGGGAGAGCCACCTTTAACCCCTACACCCCCGTGCTCTGTACATCCAGAAGACAGCTTTTGTTGTCTGAGTTTCACCTGTTGTCTTGTTGCTTCACTCACTAGACTCTCTGCAGATTCCCCATCGACATCATGATTAGTGCTCCCACTATGTACCGCATGCTGGTGCAAACTGATCTCTCCAGGTACGTCAAGAGATATTATCTGCCCTAACTAAACGTTAGCAATTTCCCAGTCCAGCTTTTTACCCAACATAGGGTCATAATTCAGTCTAAAATATCCTTTATGAAGAGACAGTTATACAAGGTTTGTGAGTTTTGCTGATTGTAGAGAAGCTTGATATTTCCACCAGTCATTTGAGGCTTTTCATTACTGAACTTCTAAGCAAATCCCAGAGGGTATAAAACTAAACACCTGGGAAATTCTAATTCCAATCACCAAGTTAACTGTCCATGCTCTGGGAAGCACAGTCACCCTTGGATAGCATTAGCATAACTGCTGGGACTGACAGACCTTCTGCTCCAGTTTCTCACTGATGAACAAACTGTTGCTGCTGGTTGCTCCTCTCCTGTACTTTCTCCCTTGACCTGCTGCAGAGGGTTGGCAGTCGTGCCCCTGGCTCAGCAAATTGGTCTCTGGTTAATTACAAGCCGGTGCTTAAATCCCAGCTGATTTCAGCAAAACTTTTACTTTGTTTTTCATGTGTGTTTAACTCTACTTGTGTGTAACACTGAGCAAAAACTGATATCCTTGCTTTATTGGGAACCAAAGAATCAGGAATCCTCTGGTTTTCCTACTTCATGGGAAGAACTTCCCAAGTAACAGAACTCCAGGATTATTTTACAGCATTTTGCTAATCCTTCTCTTATGCAATAGATTTAAGTGTTTCTCTTTGCTTTTTGACCTCTGGGAAGTTACAAATTCAGGAACCTGAAGTACTGCATGAGCGGAGGGGAGGCGCTGAACCCAGAAATCTTTGACCAGTGGAAAAACAAGACAGGGCTGGACATCAATGAAGTATATGGCCAAACCGAAGCGGTAGTGTCAATATTCTGTTAAATCTTTGTTATTCCCTTTTGCTTAATGAAACATAAGTGCTTATTTTCAATAACAGCCTATTTCTTCTTTCACGTTTCTGTGAACGTTTCAGTAACCTCTGCTGATCACCTCTGAAAAAGCACCTGTGCATGGCTCTCCTCACAGAACCTCTTGGAAATGGGGATTGTTGGGAGGGGATGTGCTCTAATATTTTCTTTAATGTCCTTAAGCAGATGCCAAATGACAGTGGCAGGAGGGAGTAAAAGCTAACAAAGATGGGCTAGTAGAGGACATAAATTCTTTGTAGTTAATGCAATTGTATTCTTTCCAAGTACTTCTTCATCTTGCTCATTCCTACTTTACAGAAACAGGATCTTCTGAATCTTAATTCCTTTGGCTTCATTCTAGAAAATACATGCAATGAATTGAATGTGAATGTAGTGGTTTTCTATGGCAAACTCTTATTTTAATTTTTATTTTTACAGGGAATAATCTGCTCTGTTTCTAAAGGAATGAAGATCAAACGCGGATCAATGGGAAAGGCCACTCCCCCATTTGATGTTCAGGTTTACTGACTGCTTTTTAGACTTTTCCATAGGTAGGGGATGGTTGTTCTTATTTTATTTTGCTTTTACTGAAGTACATGTTGCTTTTCATTCTAGGTTGTAGACAAAGATAATAATATTCTGCCTCCTGGACAACAGGGGGATATTGCTATCAGAAGCAAACCCATAAGACCACTTGGTTTATTCACTGAATATGTAGTAAGTATTTTATTCCTCACCAACAGCAATCTCCCCAGAATATCTCAAATTCCTTAGGGATTAAAGAGGCCCTGTGATTTTCACCAATTTTCAGGCTTGCTGGCCCATTTTTTGAGTCCTGAACCGCAGAAGCAATATATTTTGGTAGAGGTAATCTCAGAATGAACTCCTTAGATGCCCTGTGCAGACTGGGACCTAATGGGAAGCTATTCTTCCCCTTAAGGTTGGATATTCTGGATCTCCGAAATTCCTTTTCAGGAGTGGTGATGCATTGGCACAGGGAGCTGGTGGAGTCGCTGTCCCTGGAGATGTACAAGAAATGTGGAGATGTGGCACTTGGGGACATGGCTAGAGGGCATTTTGGGATGGGTTGAGGCTGGTTATCTTGGAGGTGTTTTCCAACAAGAATGATTCTATGACTCTAAGATGCACTTAATAATTGAGTGGCCAGGGTTGGAAGAGACCTCAAGGATCATGAATCTCCAAGTGGAAAAATGTGATCCAGACATTTCATCCCATTATTTGATTCAGATTTTTGTTCAAGAACATTAAAACATGGATCTGAAAAAGCAGCCTAAAACATTTCCCTACCATCCTTATTACAGACAGTGACCTCACTGGGAAGTACCATATGTGCACCATATGCTATCTGAAAAGCTCATTAAATATTTATGTTAAGGACTGAATAAAAGATCAAGAAATGTAGAGAAAACATGAACGATTCACTTGCTTGGATTGGTGAGGTGAAGAGAAGAATTTATCAAAGATTAAGTTAGCTTCTTTTCAAGAGTCAGAATGGTTTTTTTTAAGCCTATTTTATTGTATTTTATATCAATATCAGTATAATTCTTGAAGAGTATTGACCAAAAAAAAAAATTCCAATTAATTTAACATTATGTGTGTTATAATGTATAGCTGATGCATTCTTAAAATTTAAATTACTATTTGTAATCCACTTCAAGGATAACCCTAAGAAAACTACAGAAAGCGAGCGTGGGGATTTTTACATCACAGGGGACAAAGGGATTATGGATGAAGACGGATATTTTTGGTTTATTGGAAGAGACGACGATATCATCATTTCTTCAGGGTCAGTTTGTGTGCTTCTCTTCTAAACCTGCTGTTATGCAATGTTACTGCCGTGATTGTGACACAATGGTCCTTAAGGTGAAATGCATTACCTCTCACCTTATGAATGCTCACTTTTATTAGTAATTTTTCTTAGACCTGCAGTATTATCATCTTCCTCATGTATCTGTATCAGGTTCCCCTGTAACTCATCTCTTTCAGCACATGAGCACAGCATAACCTGCCTGTTTTCCACTGGCATAGGAGGGATTTTAATCTAGATCCAGTTCAAACCGAAATTGAAGGATACCTCTATCATAGCCAAGGAAACGTTATTTCAGTGCTGGTTTGGTACCAGTTTTCCAGCTCACAAAATCAAATCCTTTGCTGTTCTTCCCTTATCCAGGTATCGCATTGGGCCATTTGAGGTAGAGAGTGTTCTGTTAGAACACCCAGCAGTAGCAGAAACAGCTGTTGTCAGCAGTCCAGATCAACTCAGAGGAGAGGTAATGATGCTGCACAGTGGTGGCAGAAGCCATACGTTTGTTTAAGTATATAAATAAGTTCCTTTTTTACTGAGTAATGTATAGCTGTAAGGCAAACTTCAGAGAGAGATAAAATGTTCAGCAGGCTCTGCAAAGGCAATTCTTGTTACCCCTTCTTCTTGACCCCCTATGAGGGTATAGAGCAAATGCTCTTTTCCTGTAACAGGGGCAGGAAAACTATACTTTCATCTTTCCCCTCAGCTTAACAGTGTGCAGAAACTGGGCACAACCATTTCATACGCTGCTCTGGCTTCTCTCTTATTCCTTCTTGCATGTCATGACTCCAAGCTCATATCATAACTGCCCACTGGTAGCCAATGTATCAGTTCTTAAAAACTAACAGTGTCAGATCACTCTTACTGACCTTGTCTTCTAGGTAGTGAAAGCATTTGTGGTCCTGTCTGATGCCTTTTCATCCAGTGATTATGAAAGCTTAACCCGCGACTTGCAGGAGCATGTCAAGAAAACTACTGCTCCGTACAAATATCCCAGGAAGGTAAATGGTTTCTGGAGAAACTAAACCAGAACATCTTTTCATAAATCTTAGGAAAATTATTATTTAGATCTTCACTGTTCACCTGAAAGAAACAGTGATGATATGCTTGGTGTTTCTCATAAATATCAACATTATAGGAAAAATGCTACCAGCAATGCTTTAGTTTACATATGTAGAACTTGTAGAAACTAAGGACCATTACTTTATGCCAAGATCATCCCTCTTCTCTTCATTTTGTCATTATTAATCTCTGTTCTCAGGCAGCATTAGTCTTCATCCTTTAGTTACAATGCCCAGTCAAAGAAGGCAGCTTCCCCTGGTGTTTGACCATCTAGGAAGCCAAAGAAATCTTCAGAAGATGCACACTGTGCTGCCTTTATTTGGCTTGGACTTAATCCTATAGGCAAGATGTGTTTACTGATGGGAGATCTCCTTGTTTTCCATGTATGTTGAGAGACTTGGAAAAGCTGCTCTGCAGAGATCATGCTACATCATTTTCTGTCTTTTTTATGTAGGTGGAATTTGTCCGGGAGCTTCCAAAGACAGTCACCGGGAAGATAAAGAGGAATGAATTAAGAGCCAAAGAGTGGGGACAGGTGTAGCACTGTGTGGAATTTAACAGACCTCCTGTTGTTCCATTAATGCTATATTTCTCTGTTAAAATCTGCCTGGTCTGCTTTTGTTAAATGCCTGAGGATCAAAACTTGTACATAATGCCAAAGAGTGATGTTTGCATCTGTTTGCAAAAACTTCTAATGTCAGCACTACAGGTTCAGGTCCTGATGCACTGCTGGGAGAACAAACTAATTATACAATTCCATTCTAGTTCTTACTATCCAAAAGTTCACCAGAACTTAGCTGGTGACCCATCTCTTATAAATAACATCCAAGATCACGAAAGGACTGTGATAGGAGGAAGTTTTTCACTCAGAGGGTGGTGAGGCACTGGCACAGGTTGCCCAAGGAGGCTGTGGATGCCCCATCTCTGGAAGCATTCAAGGCCAGGCTGGATGTGGCTCTGGGCAGCCTGGGCTGCTGGTTGGCAACCTGCACACAGCAGGGGGTTGGAACTGGATGATCATTGTGGTCTTTTTCAACCCAGGCCATTCTAGGATTCTATGATTCTATTATGCAGATGGTTTAGCTCCAAGCTGTAGAAAGAGACAGGTGTGCATTTCAGTTACTTACATACACTGTCCTTAAATGCAGCATGCTTTAAACTGAATGCAGCCCTTCTAACATTTACTGAAGATGGAAAGACTCCTCTGCTGATACCAAAAGATCTTCCTGAACCTATGTTCATATGTTATGTATTGATGACAAGTATTGCCAGCCTCTACCATGCTTTATCCACAAATGTCATTTAATACAGAGAGTGGCTTCGTTGCTCATCCTCTGTTCTGATCTTCACACACAAGATGCAAAACTCCTGTACCACTTCTGATGCTCTTTAAAATAAAGTTTGCTGTTTGGCAAGTGACCCAATCTGTAGACTAAACCACAGTTCTTTGCCACAGTAGCCAATTGCTGCATGAAGAGGCTACATCAGCAAACACTTAGGTAGAGGTAAAACCAGTGAGAAAACTCCCAGAGTCTGTTTTAGATTGTCACATCTGCTTAACTTTAAGCTCTTTGCTTTCTAAAGAAGTATGTACTATAATGTGCACATCTTTCCTCCTTACACTGCACACACAACAGTGTTTCCTCTCCTCTCCTCTCCTCTCCTCTCCTCTCCTCTCCTCTCCTCTCCTCTCCTCTCCTCTCCTCTCCTCTCCTCTCCTCTCCTCTCCTCTCCTCTCCTCTCCTCTCCTCTCCTCTCCTCTCCTCTCCTCTCCTCTCCTCTCCTCTCCTCTCCTCTCCTCTCCTCTCCTCTCCCTTTCCTAAGATTTCCTTTTCTGGCACGAATTTTCATTAATTGACAAAACGTCCCCAGCCTTCAGCAGACCTTAATTAAGAGCAAATTGCTAGAAAACAGCAGTATCTTTGGGCATGAGATAAGGTCTTTTCCAGCTGGCTCCCTGCTTGGAATTCCATTCTAGAGTGAGATCTGGAGAATGCTAATTTTGAGAAAATAAAGCATTTTTATTTCTTGAGATTAAACGTTTTGGTTATGCCAATGAAACAATTTCTGTACCAGCAACAGCTGAAATGAAAGCAATTGTCAATAAATACATTTTATTTGCTGACAGTCATTTCATTGCTTAATGCTCCTTAGTATTTCACAAAGATTTCAGAGTACTTTTCAGTATTTCAGTATTTTAGAAGCATAGAATACATAATTGTACAAGCAGTCATTGCTTTCTTAGATGCACTTGTTTCAGCATGCCACATATCACTGCCACAAGCTCTTAACTGTATACAGTTCTGTTTCCCTTAAAAGTCATACATTTTCTCTGACTCTTCTAAATTTTTCTGCTTTGCTTCAAACAAACGTTTTACTATTGCACACTCAAGCAGAGGCAAAAGGCATAATTACAAGCACATGTATGTGAAAGTAAGCAAGTTAAGCAAGTGTATAAACTGGAATTCAGAAACCCTAGAAACAATCCCTGGCTCTGCAATTAGCAGCTGGCTGATTAGAATAGTTTGCCACAGGGTTTAGTGCTGAAAATATCATCTACTGTGATTCCTGACTCAGCTGATTCTAGGAGCTGGTGCTTTGCTGTGAACTAGTACTCAGTTTTTTGCATGAATAGGACAGGATCATAGTCAGACATATTGGCAGGTCATCCATTCTGCTGCAGCCAGTGAGGTGCCCTGGTTCACACTGCAGCAATCAGGCTGGATGCGGCTCTGGGCAGCCTGGCCTGGTGGCTGGCGACCCTGCGCATAACAGGGGGTTGAAGTAGATGAGCATTGAGGTCCTTTTGAACCCAGGGCATTCTATGATTCTATGAACCTCTTACTGTTGATATTCATTATAGTTTTCTGCCTCATGTTCAGGGTAGATGGTTTGCTGAATTCTCCTTCTCTTCCCAGGATCAGAGAATTACCAAGAAATTTCTATGCAGAATGATTTTAGAGATCTAGGTTTGCAACTACAAGCAAGTGAAAGCAAAATACATACCTCCAGCTTGTGACTCTCTTTTGGAGCCACAGAGTTTGAATCACGAATGGTTTATATCATTCTAACTGAAAAACACAACTTTTTATAGACTAGCCTTCCCTCTCAGGTCTCTTCTCTAGCCCCACTGTAGCCCAGCTTCAATTTGCCATTATTTTCAGAAACATTAGAAAAAAGTAATAGCTGTGTCTGAAAAGGTATTCTGCATCAAATACATTTTTCCTGTTACTTTCTTTCATGAGAGTTTAGCCTCTCATCCAAAGCCTATGGAAGGGACACAGTGACTTCAGGCTGTATGGTCTCTGTTGGGACTACAGATGTGCATTGCTCCGCTGAGGCTGTAAATCAGGCTCCCCCTGGCGTTAATGCTGTCAGTTCCTCTGTGCGTATATTGCTGAACTTCTGCAAAGACGTCAAGGAAACAGAAATGGACCATAAGGGAGAAGCTGTTGTGTTCTTGAGACTGTGTGGTCCGAAGCTTCTGCTTCAGAAGATAAGTAGCCCTTTATTCTGTTTCAATTGTGTTTAGAGTAGGCAGTGCAGTTGTTCTAAGGACTACAGGCAAGTCAAACAAGCAACCAGTTATTTTAAACTATTTGTTTCTCTCTTTTTAGCTTTTAGTTAAGAAAAAGAGAAAGCTTCAGTTTCAACTTGGGACAGCAAATATGTTTTCTCTTTATTTTTCCTCTTCACTGGTTATATCCATTTTCTTGTGGTTTGGGACAGTGGCAGCACAAGCACTGAAAATGCACTGCTACATGTGGGAAACTAGCAGTTTTATTTCTGCAGGATTCAAAATCCACATGTATGGAGGTCAGGTGAGAACCGTGCGTAGGCTGCCCTTCTTTTGGTGGTGTCTCTAGCCTGCCAAGCACAACCCAGGGATGGAATTTCCAATGGAGTGTTCAAAAGGGAATTTTTTGGATCTTCTAAACAGGGAATAATGTTCTTATACGTAGTATAAGAATGCTAAGTAGCACAAGTAGCATGTTTTTATACTACAGATAATCTTGAAATAGACTTTTGAATTTGGTATGAGTGTAAGACCTCATCTTTTGTTTCAAGAACCTCCCTGAGGTAAATACAGTGAGAACTGAGATTAACTGTAGTACTGAGAAATAATCCTTTCATGGATGATGCTATCATAGGCAATGATAAGCTGATAGTTGTAGAAACTATGCTTAATATTACAGACCTATAAATGTACTGCGTGCATCTATGTTATACATAGAGAGAATAGAATAGAATCATAGACTCGCAGAATCACCGAGGTTGGAAAAGACCTCCAAGATCATCGAGTCCAACCATCCACCTACCACCAATACTGCCCACCAAACCATGTCCCTTTGTACCACACCAGTGCATTTCTTGAACACCTCCAGGGATGGTGACTCTACTACCTCCTTGGGCAGCCCATTCCAGCATCTGAGCACTCTTTCAGAAGATAAGTACCCCCATTTCTTCCTATTTTTTACCTATTTTTTAAAATATTTTTTTCCTAATATCCAATCTGAACCCCCCCCCAACACACACAAATAGTGTGCCTGTATAGCTCTTTTTGCATTATGAAGTAAGTTAATGTGTAGTTTGCTGTCTAAGAAGTCCCTAACTCATTTCCAGAATGTGTTCTGAACTTCACATTGCAGATTTGCTGCATGGTGATTTCTGTAACTTTTGGTTTGCTATTTCAGCCATTCCACTGAACAGAAGTATTTAATAAGTGATCTACAACTTCATCTACTTTTCAGTACAAACATTGGAATAGAGCCATCATGAAAAACAGAGCAGTAATTGAGCTTGTTTTTAGTTATTTGTAAGGCTCTCCAGACTGTTGGAGTAAAACCAATTATTATGTTAATATCTTACATGTGTCTTTATAATTACCCTGTACATATAAATATAGCACAATTTATAAATGCAGTGGTTGTAAGCAAATTTATGTGAGAAGGATTCATTGTTGAAAAGATCAGGCAGGGATGCAATTCAGCCTTCCAATTCAAATATTAGATTTAAGACACAAACTAAAACTCACCATTAGCGTCTGAGTTTCACTGGATGTGGCAGAGCAACAGCGTCCAGCAGCTGGTTGGTTTAATTCCATTCAAGGCCAGGTCTTTGCCTCAGCAGATTTTGTCAGATCCTTCCACTGACATCCGAAATACGAAGGATTCCTCACTGTGATTTCTGGGATATTTCTTGCTGCTGTTGGGACTCCGTAGGAAAAGCTGCCAAAACTGTGTGGTTATCTTCATGCATCTGGGAATAAGTGGAGATGAAGGTGAATATTTCTGGTTTGATGAGATAGACAGTGATATCATCATCTGGGTAAGCTTGTAGTTTTTGACTTTCTTTTTTTGTTCCTCAGCAAGTTCATTTTATTCTGTTAGGATTTTGAGTTCTCTGCAAAATAGGAATGGAAGATACAGTTGTCATGCCTAAGTGTAGGCTGGTAATTAACTTCTAAAGGAATTTCACTAAAAGTAAGATTGAACTCTTAATTTGGATCTTAATTGAATCTGAAGGGAAAAAAAGAAATCACTCCAAATGATCGCAATTTTGCATTTACAGCAGTCTTTTAATGAAGCATTACATTGTGATATTGTTGAAATCAAAACATTTGATTTTTTTTTTCATTTTAAAAATGAAAGCAGTTTTTTGAGTGTTTGTATAGGTTGAAGAAAGTAATCTTATCAATTCTAAATATATTCTTTGACCTGAAGAATTCTGGTGTTTTCTATTCCGAGTTGAATATTTCAGTTTGAAATCAGCTCAAGTCATTTACCTTTTCATTTTACTGGAAAGAAATAAAAGAAAGTTGTTGATGTTCACGAATAGCTGCTGTGATCTGGCTTGGTTTACCACTGAACCAAAGACTTGAGGAGTATTTGGTCAGCTCCGTTTCTCAATGCCAAATTCTTTTTTCCTATGCAGAAATTTATCCAGCACCTGGCCTAGAAATGTGGATTTCCAGTGCTTTGAAAGCAATTAGATTGTAGAAAAGTGTGTTATTACAGTCTTTCTTTTCAACATTATTCATCCAGTTAGTGATTACTGAGAGTTCCCTAACTCCATCTCTCTCTTTTAGATGTAAAAACTTCTACTCTTCTGACTCATTACTTTACATTTCATGATCTTGAAACAATAATTCCTCATCCTCAAGAGCATGTGGAAACTTAACTTTGTCTAACAAATACCAATATCCAAACATCAGTATCCACTGATTAGAAAAGTAGTTCTTGGCAGTACACCCTGAAATTAAGACTGCTCTAAGAAGTAGGATAATCAGATTAGAAACAGAATCAATTTAAATTTTGGAATAACTTGAGTTTTTTTGTTTTTGTTTTTTCCTGGTACCTCTTTGTCTTTTAATCCATTTTTTAAATGTAACTTTGAAAAACATAGACCCCGTTCTAGCTATGTAAGTAACTACCAATCATTGGACCATCACAGACCCATGGCAATACAATCTGACAGTATTTTCTTACACTGAGACTACAAATGAACCTATATCAGATTTTGCTGTGATTATGTACAGGGAAATGAAGTGCTCTTTCATCTAATCATATTGTTTCTATAAGCATCAATTTGACTTCATTAGTTTAAACAAAAGAAGCAGATTTTACAAATTAAATAGCTCTACGAAATATTAAATTTGTTTTAGACATTTTCATTAACTAACTGAAAAACAATAATGCTTAGATGTTATAATAACAGGAAGGCTTTCTGAGGATTCAAACTGCATGAGCAGTGTATTTAGAATGGTTGAAAAGAATTTCAAAGCATCCCTGTTCAGAGTTAAAGGCGACCAGTTTGTCCAGAACAGCAGAATAAGCCCCATCTGACTGAGTAATGATGCTCAGTTCTACCACAATCATTGGACTTCACTGCAATTTGGTTTCTTTTAGTTCTGGACAAGTTGTCAACATCAGTGCATGGTGTAAAATTTCCCTAAGGCACTATGACAACTCTTTGACTCTTACTATTCTTTGAGTCTGTGATATTTATAGGATTCTATAGTGTCTCTAGTATGACTCTTCAAATCTATGATAACTCTATTATGACTCTGTGATGATTCTATGACTCTATATTGACTCTATGACACTTCTGAGATGTCTTTATGATGACACTAAGACTACTCTATGACCACTCAATGATTCCTATGATGAGGAATTTGACAAGTCACTGATGTCCCTGTGATGCTACAATGACTCTATGACGAATCTTTAACCTTATGATGTCTTTCTGATTACTCTGTGATAACACCTTGATTTTTTTACAACTCTATAATGACTCCAGCAGTCCAGCCTTCAGATCCACATCTCTACAATTCAGAGATAAGGATGTGGTGCAGGACCATGTCAAAGGCCTTGCACAAGGCTAGGTAGATACATCAGTTGCCCTTTTGCCCACCGATGCTGTCACTCCATTGTAGAAGGCCATCAGATGGGTCAGGTGCCATCTGCCCTTGGTGAAGCCATGCTGGCTATTTCAGATCTCTTCCTCATCTTGCATGTGCCTTAACATCTCCTCTGGGAAGACCTGCTCCATGGCTTTCCCACACACGGACAAGATGCTCACCAGCCTGCAGTTCCCTAGGTCTTCCTTTCTCCTTTCTTAAAAACAGGAGTGATAGTTCCATTTTTCCAATCACTGGGGACTTTGTCTAACAACCATGACTTTCCAAAAACGACAGGCTTGGCAACCACAAAGCCAATTCCTTTGGGATCCTGGGATGCATGTCACCCAGCCCCATAAACTTGTACACATTCAGCTTCATGAGGTTGTCTTGGACTTGCTCTGCTCTTATTGTTGGAAGGATTTTGCTCTCCTGAGCCCCACCTAAAGGTTCAGGGATATGAGAGGCATGAGAAGCCTGACTGCCAGTGAAGATTGAGGCAAAGAACTCACTGAGTACCTTAGTCTTCTCTATATCTATTGGAGTCAGTTCTTCATTTTCATCTGTCAGAGGGGAGTACACTCCCTGGTCTGTTACTTCTGACCAGTTTACCTGTAGAATCTCTTTTTGTTGTTTTTCACATCCTTTACCTAGCTCAGTTCCATGTGTGCTTTCCTGATCTCATCTCCGCCGGCATGACTTGCGTCTTTGTATCCTCTATGATGACTCTATGGCCACTCCGTGACTCTGAGACAACCCTATGACAAATCTATGACACCTGATGATGACTCTGACTACTATATTACTCTCTGAGGTCTACATGATGACTTTATGATATATTTGTGATGACTAGGACAACTCCAGGATGCCTCCATGAGGACATTATGTTCATAATATAAGACTCTAGGATGACTCTGTGATGACCCTCAGGCTCTCTAACAACCTCATGCCAGCTCTAGGTCTCTGAGGTTTCTGTGACAACTCTATGACCCTAACACTAACATTAGCTCTAATGGCATTCACCCTAACCACTAAACCTAACTCCCAGTGTTAAACCTAAAACAAATCCAAACCTTAATGATAACCGTAGCCAGCTTCCCTATTCCTAATTCTATCCTGGGACATTTTAAATGTTCCCACGCTGTCTGAAACCGTTCAAATCTGCCCACACTGCGCATGTCCGCCGGCGTGGCCGCGTCCGAGCTCGCTGCCGAAAAAGTCCCCTGCGCACACCGTCACTGAACTACTGCGCATGCTCCTCAGGCCGCTATTGCGCATGTCCGCCGGGGGAGCCATGCAGTCCACATTGGCGCTATTGCGCATGCTCACAAAGGTATCGCTGTCGAAGTCGACGGGTCAGCGCCACTGCGCTTGCGCGCTGCCAGCTGCCGCAGTACTGATATTGGCCTGTGGGTGGCAGCAGAGGGCCGGGCAGCGCCGCGCTCTGTGAGCCTTTAGGCCGCCTCTGTCCCAGGGGAAGCTGCGGCTCCATTGACTGCACGGGGGAGCGCGTTGTGGGCTGCGGGCGGAGAAGGGGGAAGAAAGAAAAAAGGAGTGACACAGAGAGTGGACATGGATAGGGGCAGACAGCAGGCGAGGAAGGGAACAGGACAGAGAGGAGCGAAGGGAAGAGGAGGGCAGCAGTGCAGGAGAAACAAATGTGGGGGCAGCAAGGCAGAGATCGAGATGGGAAAAATCTGGAGGAAGGATAAGGGTAAGGGGCAACTGCATCCATAGAAACACAAAGCAGGACAGGTTGAGACAGAACCAGAGAAAGAAAGGCTGCAAAGATGGTGAGAGGAGGGAGAGGACGTGAAATGGAGGGGTGGTGGGACACAAAGGGACAGGAAGGAAAGCAGAGAGAAGAGACAAGGCAGGAAGCAAGACAGATCTGACAGAAAAGTGTTGGACTTAGACAAGAAAGATGTGGAGACAGGAAGCAGCACAGAGTGAGGGAGAAGTTCGAAATATAATGGACTGCAAGGCAAAAAGAAAATGAATGGCAGGGTCACAGAAAGATTCCCTGCTAGGGGGCAGTGAATACAACAGAGAGACTGCAAGGAAAGGTGAAGAGTAAGAAAACACAATGAAGAGAATAACGGCGTGGGATGCAAGAGTAGGGAAAAGCAGAGGGAGAAGAAGTAGGAAAGAATGCTAGGAAGAGAATGAGAGGTATGGGGGGAAGAAAGCTTGGGAAAGAGATTAGTGACAGGCAGCAGAACTGAGGGATGGAAAAGCAAAAGGTGCTGAGAGGACCAGGACAGAGCAGGAGAATAACAGAGTAACACAGGGACAGAAAAGGAGGGCACAGAGCAGAGAGAAGGCAGAGAGAGGGGCAGGACTGGGAGTGAGAAACAGCAAAAAGAGACAAGAGGCACTGAGGGACAGACAGGGTGAGCCTGTCATGGGGGATAGAACAGGAGTGAGGAAAGGGCTAAGGGACAGCAAGAAGCAGAAAGAAGGACAGGGAGCATGACGAGGAGAAAAAAAAATCATGGGGTGGAGAGCAGGGATGGAGGATGAGACAGGAACAGAGAGCAGGGCCTTGCTGTAGGAAAATACACAGGTGGGCAGCTGGACAGAGAGAAAATGAGATGAACAGGAAACAAGGCAATGGGGTGCAGAAAGAGTAAAAGGAGACATAGGGAGCAGAATAGATATACTGAGAGAAATGTGGGAAGAAGGGCAGACTGACTGACACAGAAACCCAGGAGCAAAGGAGCAGGACAGTCTGACTGAGGGGGAAAAAAAGAGAGGAAATGAAAAAGGGAATGGGGACAGAGCAGAGGGATAGAGAGAGAAGCAGGAGGTGAGGGAGAGAAGGGAGGGAGCAGGGGTAGAGAATGTTTGGGCGGTGGAAGGAAGGGACAGAGCAGAGCACCAGCATTGGGGGGAGGGTGTGAGGTACAGGAGAGGGATGCAGATCGGGACAGAGAGGGAGAGGGAGAGGGATAAAATGGAGATGGGCTGCAAGTCACAGACTGAGGAAGAGCAAAAAGAAACAGGATAGAAGCACTGAGGGGAAAAAGAGACAGCCAGCTGGATGTAGCCAGAAGTGAGGGAAAGGTCAGCAGGACAGAGAAGACCGAAAAAAGAGAGAGCAGAGGCAAGATGTGGGGGACAGGCAGAGAAAAAGAGGGAAGTTAAATAGCTAAGACAGAAAGAAGCATTAGGAGCAGAGAGAGAAAGAAATACACTAAGAAAGGCAAGGAGGATAGAGATGAGCAGAGAAACACAGGGAACAGGACACCAAGAGAGCAGGGATGGGGTGTAGTACACTGATAGACAGACAGAGAAGTATTAGGGACAGTGAAATTAAGGAAAGAGAAGAGAAAGCAGGGCTGAGAATCAGAGAGAGAAAGAGGAAAAGAAGTCATTGAGGCAGAACAGAGGAGTGTGGAGCCTTACACATCCCCCAGAACCCCAGTGAGCCCCAGAGGTACCTCCCAGAGGTGCAGTGTCCCCCCAGTATATCTCTGTGACCATTACAGAGTCCCACAGTACTCCTCAGAGCCCTCCAGCATGCTCCAGAGCCCTAACAACAAAGGTACAGCCCCTTTACAGCAGGCTGGCACACTGAGCGGAGGAGGTCCTGCAGAGCAGCACAGGAGATGACTCCAAAATGGGGCTCCTGCACAGGACTCCATGGCACCTTCCCTCCTTGCACACACCTGGACCAGGTACTTCATGGACCTGCTGCCATGAGAGCCTGCAGCCACGGCAGGGCCTGAGCTCTCCAGCATGAGCTCTCCAGCACCAGCAGCCACGCTCCTGAGGCCCCAGCACCTCACTTCTGACCCCATCTGCAGCCGACAGAGCTCGGCAGGATGGGCACCGACCTGTACCACATCCCAGAGCCAGGGATATGGGGCTGCTGTCACTTTGTGCTGCACGGGTGCCTGCTTAGCCTTCCTTGATAGTTATGGCATCATTTCTCTGCAGAAGCCCACGGGTGTCTGTGTGACGATAGAGTCCTGGCCCCTCCCAGCAGGCATTTTCCAGCTTCAAGTCCTCTAATTTATCTCTGCACTGTGTTGCTTCATGGCGCGGCAGCTGTGGGAGGAGGAAGGGGTGAGGAGCAGTGAGGTGAGCATGTACAGCACAATGGGTCTGGAGGAGGGCTGCAGGGGGCATGTGGGCCTGGGCCCTTCCTTCCCACCCTGTGGAGCAGGGGCCTGGGGGCCCCATCCTTCCCTGCCCTGCAGCTGCACACAGCACTCCATAGTGCAGTGGTTTGGGGGAAGCATTGCACAGCTCTGCTCACTGTGTCCTGAGGTACACCCAGGGCAGGGGCAGACCAGGGCAAGAGTAATAGAATTGCTTGAGTTAGAAGGTGATCTAATTCAACTTCCTTGCACTGGACAGGGACACTTACAATTCAATCAGATTTCTCAGAGCCCCATCCAGTCTGATTTTGAGTGTTTCCAGGGATGCGGCACCCACCCCATCTCTGGGCAACATGTAAAAAAAATTCTTCCTTCTATCCAGTCTAAATCTCCCCTCTTTTGGTTTGAAACCATTTCCCTTGTCCTGTCACAGCACACCCTCCTGAAGAGTCTGTCTCCTTCTTTATTAAAGCTCCCTTTTAGATACGGAAAGGACATTCTCATGTCTCCCCAGAGTTTTCTCCAAGTTGAACAGCCCCAACTCTCAGCCTGTCCTCATATGGGTGTGTTCCATCCCTTGGATCATTTCTATGGCCCTGCTCTGGACACGCTGCAACAGGTCCATGTCTTTCTTGTACTGAGGACTTCACATCTGGATGCACTCCTCCAGGTGATGGACTCTCCTCCAATGCGGAACAGAGGGGCAGGATAACCCCTTCACCCCGCTGGCCATGTTACTTTGGATGCAGCTCAGGATATGGTTGGCTTTCTTGTCTCTGTGGACACACTGCTGTTTGCCATGGCCAGCTGGCCACCCACCAGTACCCCAGGTTCCTTTCAGGAGGGCTGTCTTCAATCCTTTCACCCCCCCCCAGTTTGTACTGATAGCGAGGGTTGCCCTGACACCGGACCCACAGAAGGAGCTGGGGAGAGGCACAGGGCAGCCACACAGTGGGGAACAGAAACACATCCAAGATACCCGAAGTGCCCCCACCCAAAAAGAGGGGCTGGGGGGCAGCTGGGCAGCTCTGATGTCATCCTGCTGCTGCTTTTCTCCAAGGGCCCTGAAGAGCTTGTGCCTCCCTGAAAGCCAGGCAGACACTGCCTGCTGGGCCAGGCTCAGGGCTGAGGGGAGCTGCTGGGGGCTCCAACTGCTGCTCAGGGTCCCTGGGTGCCCTGGGTGCCCACCTGGGCTGGGGGCCCTGAGGTGGGCTCTGTGTTTATTGCATGTCTGTGGCTGGAGGACACCAGAAACAATTCATGGGTGGTGTAGTGTTGGCTGTTGCACACCTACAGGGCTTCGTGCTGTGTGTGATTGAGGTGCATGCAGCTGTGCCCACTGTCAGTGCCAAGAGGCATGAGCTCGCTGTTAGATTTAGTTGAATCACATCGAGTTATAGAATCGTTACGGTTGGAAAACACCCCCAAGATCACCAAACCCAACCACCAGCCCATCCCCACGGTGCCATTAAGCCGTGTCCCCAAGTGCCACATCTCCACGTCGTGTGCGCCGCGGGGCGGGCGCTGTGTGCTCGGTGCGAGGTGCCCACAACTGCCGGCGCTGCACGGTGGAGCGTGTGAGCGTGTGCCGGGGTGCGTGCGTCCATAAAGGTGTGCGGCGGGGCCGGGGCGGGGCGGGCAGCCGGGCAGCGGAGCGGAGCGGAGGCGGCAGCGGAGCGTGGCAGGTAGGATCCTGCCGGCGGGAACGGGGCTCCCGAATTCCCGGGTGCCGCCCGTGCGAGCAGCCCGTCCGGGCCAAGCGACCGGGAGCGGGGTGGGCGGCGAGGGGAGGGAGCGGCTCCCGGTGCAGACCCGCAGCCCCAGACCCGACCGTGCTCGCTGCAGGAGCCCCGGGGAGAACCCGGCTGCCCGCCCCGGCTCGGTGCCTGCCGGATGCTTTGGAGCGGCTGCGGTTCCCAGGTTGAGCACCGAGTTTGTCCCCCGGCAGAACAAACGAGGTACCTGCACAGATGGGGAAACGGAGGCACTCTTTGCTGGGAACAGCAGTGACAGCAGCAGAATGAGCAGCCCATTGAAAAAAGAGAGCTCGAACCGCCTGCTCCTCCTCTCCTCCGTTTGCTCCCGTCTGTCCAGAACACGAAGGGAGGGTCCGCAGCCCCCATCCCATCACCTCCCCCGTCTCCTCCCGCTCTCCTTGCCGTTCCCTCGCTGCAGGATCTGGCCGTGCCGTCCCGAGTCCCCGCCGGAACGCGCTGCCGCCCCACCGACGGTCAGTGCCGGTCCTGCTGCTGCCCGCAGCCCTGAGCCCTGCCCGTCCTGTGTCTCCTGGTTTGCCGTTCCAGCTTTGCCACCGATTCAGGTCTCATCCATCCCTGGCAACTTTACCTCTCCCTGTCACAGCACCTTTGCCCCTGCCAGTCCTGAGCAGCAGGTGTGGAAGAGGAACCCCATTGCCCATAGTCTCCTTATTCCTTCTGTTCACGGTATCTGTCCTTCTCACATTCTCTGATAGCAAAGGCTGTTCGGAACCAAATGAAACTCAAGAGCATTGCCATAAACCCATTCACAAAATGGTAGGGTGTCGAACGGTTGCAAAATGCTTCCAAGGGACATTAGAGCAGACCCTCGGGTTCCTGCTGGCTGCCTGGGAAGATGATGAACTGGGACTGGGAGTATCCCACTGCACCAGAGGTGCTCTGAGTCACTCCTTGAGACTGTGTACTGCTTACACATACATACCTTGGAAGGGGTAGTGCTGCTGTCACTCTGTGCTGTTGCTATTGCTGTCCTGCCTCTGCAGGCAGGACTGCACACAGAGGGGGGCTTCAGAACTAGCGGAGAAGACGTATATATTCATTTCTCTGCTCCATCAATGGGTGCTCTGATAGCTACTAAGCCACCACTTTACGTTCCCAGCTCCCCTGTGAAAAGGGAAACAAAGCACCGCTGGGCTTTATACAGACAGGTCATGAATTGTGGGTGACCAGGTAGAACCCTGAAGCTGTGGGAAAGACACACAGCCAGGCACAGCCAGGCACCTCCTGCCAGTCACCATGCTCCTGGTCACCCACCGTCCCTGCTAAGAGCATTCCAAGCTCCCTGAATTCCTTTTCCAACAGGATCAAGAATTGTGCTTGTAGCTGAGTGATAAATTGTAACAGAAGTAGCTCCCTGACTGTCAGAACCAATTTTTGCCAAGTGAAGCATGAACTTCTCACATGCACATCAAGGGAAGTCAGATGCAGACTGTAACCAGGCTCTGTGACGTGCCAGCACTCTGAAGTGATCCCACAGCAGATCACAGCAGTGAGGGGATGTTTGCAAGGTTACCTTCTTTGATTTGCAGAGAGGCATGGAGGTATTCCCCGTCTTTTTGTTCTCTTTAGATCAGCCTTTGAAGAGGGCTGACTGTGACTTATCTGCCTTGCAAGAGGAAGAGCATCTGGTGATGAGCAGGATGGTGGGGAGGGGACAGCAGTCACCCTACCAGGCAGCACAGGCACAGTCTGTGTAGATGTTAATACGAAGCTGGTTTCTGGCTTTCTCAGACTATGGAAGGACCTCAGGGTATGCAAGGGTATAGCACTGAGCCTAAGCCAGTGCAGTCCAGTAGCAGTAGGAATACAACACCCATAACAGCCTGAGCACATTCTGCTGCACACAGGGAAGCTCTCTGGTCCCGAGGGTGTTAGGTAACAACAGCCCTGATCCCTCAGACAGATACTGGGACCAGACTCCCTGGTGGGTCTGGGTGAGCTCCCCTGCTTCCCATGCATTCATACAGTGTGGGGTGTTCAGTTCTGGTGTGGCTGTAGGGTGGACTTTTGGCTATGCTGAGAACTGACACTGCCATTTTAATTGGTGGTGTTCACACACCAATGCAGAGCTGAGATCACATCTACCATCTACCAAAGATAAATAGCTTGCACCTCAGTGCTGGTCAGCCCACTTTTCTGGAGGATTCAGTTAATCCCTCTGCCATACAGGCAGCATAAATAGGCCATTCCACATCTACGAACCTCAAGGTTTCTGTGAAGGAGAAGAGGCTCAGCCAGAGATCAAGTTTCTGTGCTGCACCCAACGCAAAGCAAATTCACATTCAGCCTTGAGGACCCCTCTGCTTCAGGACTGGTAAGTGTCCAAGGGAGAAATCTGCATGACTACAAATGAAGGGCAGTGACCTGGGCTCCAGAGAGTAGTGATAGCTTCCTTCTCTGATGTAGGAGAGGCTGTCACTCTAGGAGGAGCATTTGACTCCTAGCAGCTGCTGGGAAGTCCACAGGAGGCCAAGGACTGCATCCTGCTTTGTAGCCTTTACGTGCCTTTAACACTTTCTTTATTGCAGCAGTGGTTGTGTTGAACAGGGTTTGCAGTGACTCCAAGCAACTGACATCCCCAAATCTGCACCGATACCTGGAGCACCTGCACACCCACAGTCACATGCCTCTTGCAGCAATTCTGCTTCAGTCACTCGCACTGCCTGTGCTCCCAGGCCAATTCCCAAACCTGAATCAGAATGCACAAGCTAGAGCTTGATTAATTGCAGAGATTCCATGATCTCCATACTTGTGGTAAGCCAGCCTTGGACCACACAGTAGTAACAACAGTACACCCGTACAAACACTGCAGAGGGAAAAGGACTCCAGTCTTCCAGTTTATTCAAGGGAAACTATGCCTTTGAACATAGATAGATTGATATAAAATATATTCTTCCAGCTCCAGAATGAAAAAAACATGCTGTGCCTGTGATGGAAAACTAGAGTTTCGCCATGCAACCTCATTTTCAGCTTGCAATCCAAATGCATGTTTTGGTGGCAGGGGACTGATGCAGAAAGCTCAGCTCTAGGGGAGAGCTGCCCTGTGAGGCAGAGAGAAGGAATATGTTTCTGGATCACTGAAAGCAAAGCGTAGAGTGTCCCATCAGAGTTGCCCTCCCCCAAAAACTCATCACTTGAGCACAACATGGAACTGGGTAGTAGCTGTCACTGCCAAAAGCATTTCCAGCCTGTATCTAGTGTGTGATGCTTGTTCTAGGAGCAGGTACTGAAAGGACTGAAACAGAAGCTATAAAACTGTATGTCGGTATTGGTGGAGCAAACACCTCAGATTGTCCAGCTGGTTGGTTTGAGGTTGAAACCCCACTGCTGGGAACAAACCTCACACCCCTCCTTCCATCAGCTGGACCAGCTGGAAGGTGAAAATTCTGTCTCCCTTCTCCCACACTAGTGGAGGCTGTGCCACCCATGGGGACAGATGCTATCCACTCCCCCAGGTCTCACTTCCAGCATCATCGGTCCAAGGTGACATCTGAGCCTGGGGTATGGATTCCTTCCAGGGCCAGAATGGGGGAGCACAGAACCCTTTTCTCCCACCTTACCCACACCTATCCTACAGGCCAGCAGTGACCAGAAGAACCTGCTGAAATGCATGTGTGTCTCAGAGCTGAGAGCGGAGCTGTCTGTGTCCTGCCAGCCAACAGATCCATCAGCCAACCTTACAGGCCAAGAAGCACTTCTCCAGTCTCTCACCTCTCTCCCTGTGTTGCCACAGGCTCCAGCACCTCACCACGGCACAGAACGATGGAGCACGAGGACTTCACCAGCTTGGCTGGGTACTGGAATTCCTCTGACAGTTACCAGTTCAGCCCTGCTAGTGTCATTGTCCCTGTGGTCTTCTCCCTCATCTTCCTCCTGGGCACAGTTGGCAACAGCCTGGTGCTGGCAGTGCTGCTGCGCAATAGGCAAATGGGCCACAACACTACCAACCTCTTCATCCTCAACCTCAGCCTGGCTGACTTCTTCTTCATTGTCTTCTGCGTGCCTTTCCAGGCCACCATCTACTCCCTTGAGGGCTGGGTCTTCGGCTCCTTCATCTGCAAGGCTGTCCACTTTTTCATCTACCTCACCATGTACGCCAGCAGCTTCACACTGGCTGCCGTCTCTGTGGACAGGTAACGGCCTGACGATGCGCTGGGGCTGGGGAAGGAGGACAGTCAGGAGAAACTGGGTAGAGTGAGAGCATGGGAAGGTCATGGCCTATCACCTTTAGGCGAATCGCTCAAACCACAGTGGCAATGGTCTGTTCCAAAGGCAGTCTGGGGACTGGGTTTCCCGTCCTCTAACAACCCCAAGCAGCACTTCCAGCTCTGCTGAGTGCAGAGCCAGTGCTGCTCCTGTCTGTGCTTCCCAGACAGGTTAGGGTGCTTGAGAAACTCAGCTCCACCCTCTGCCAGAAACACCCACTGCTCATCACCTAGCTCCAGATCAGAGGTGACACTGTGAGGTAATGTCTATCTCCAAGCCACTACTGCAGAAAAGTTTCATGTGGGGACAGCAAGGTGAACCGAGGGCACGGTGGGGGATGCCACATAAATGCACAAGAGGGATCGCTCATTCTCCTGCAGCTGCCAGCCCAGCACAAAACCTGTCACCTAACAGTTCCTGCTGCCTCACCTTTCCCAGCCCTTCTGGGAAAAGCGTCCCACAGCACCTATGCAGGAGGGCAGCCATGCCACGAGGCATGTTTCTTCCTGGAAAACTGCCTAGGCTGCTCTGGCCTTATTGATGGCATCTAAATTGTTCCCAAGGACATTGCCTAGTTCTCCCTCAGGGTGACTGCTGTCAGCTGCCCCACTACTGACTGAGTCCGCGCTGGTGGTGTGGGATGAGGAGGAGCTCCATGCTGGAGTAAGACTCAGCCTCACCTGCCATACACAGTATGTGCTCTGGCCCATCTTGCTCTTTGTGCTTGCTTCCAAGGGTAGTAAGACAGGACAGGGTCAAACAGCCCTCTGCAATAAAGAGGATCACAAGGCTGCAGGCAGAAGGACACTTCAGCACCTGTGCTCCCAGGTCCCAATAATAGGGAACCTCTGGGATGGATGAAGTCCCAGTGAGTAGCGTGGTCAGTCTATTCCTCCAGTCTCCTTTCACTTCATCCTGCTCTCTGGTGATGCTTGCAGGGCCCTGGTATCTGGCAGTTGTTCCACTCCAAGAGGCTAGCATCCCAGATGGGGTGATGGTGCAGGATTCCCAACAAAAACATCACACTCCTCTGGTTTCTAGTGCTTATGTACTCTAGCTGTTGTCACAAAAAATCTGAGATTTCTCATGCTCCACCTTGTCTACACATTCTCTGTGCCGGGCACCCCTCAGCCAAGGCCTGTGATCCTCCTGACCAACACCAGCCAGCAGCTCAAGGCCAGCACTGACAACCATGACAGATGGACAACTCTTACGGCAGCATTTCAGCCTCCTGCTTTCCTGTACCTACATCACCTGTCTGCAGTCTGCTGCTCCCGCCTGCTCAGAACTGGGGCACAATCTCAAAAACACCCGCCCAAAAGACGTGTTGGCAGGGCATTTGTGCATGTGTCCTTTCCCTTTGTGGTGGCACTTTTGTGCTGTTGTGCAGCATCTGCATTTCAGCATAACGTTGCATGACTCCTACACAGCTGCTTGGAGCTTTCAGGATGAAAGGACCAGCAAGCAACAAGAGTTTTGCCACATGTGTGACCCTTTTGACCAACTGCCTGTTTTATTCAACCTGCTCTGCTGGCCTGACAGTGCATCACATGGATGTCCTTCCCTGGGTGCTGGCAGGTGGAGACTGAAGTGGTTGTGCTCCTGTTTGTGCTGACAACACTTCTCTGTCCCTTACCCATCAGCACCAAGCCACCTTCTTTCTAACATCTACTTTGCAGGAGTGCAAAGCAGACATGGGAAAAGAGATTCCCATTTGCTGCTTGTTCCCTCTCCTACCTAATGCGTGCAACAGCATAGACCACCCCAAAGGCAGTTCTGCCAGCTTTGTCCTGCAGTGTTGCCTGGAGGTGGATAAGCAAAGCTGGCCGTCACACTGGCCACTGCTGATGGAAGAGACAGGTTCCCAAAGACTGCCTGGCCCTTTTGGTACTCAGGTCGAGGCAGACAACCTTAGCTAAAGGGAGCCAATCTTTCCCTTGCCAGTCGAATCTGTGAAAGCCAGAGAGGGCTGAAAATGGGCCCTGACTGGGCAGGAGCCAGCACTGCATCCATCACCAAGTGAAGCTTCCTCTAATCTTGGAACTGCTAGACAAATTCCACCAAGCAGTGAATATCTGTATGGTCTCCACAGCCCTATTTCTTTCTAGATCAAGCATATAACCCACCCCATCATATGCAGATGAGTCAGCCAGCCCACACCTATGAGAGGAGACACATCCTTACTACAAAGAGAACAGCTGTTTTACGCAGGACCATATTTCTAAGGGGCCATGAGATACCATGTAGGGCCACCCAGGGTTCTTCAGGAGAATGAAGGAAGCCCTCTTGTTCCTGGTGTTTGTGTGGCCAGGCTTGACTGAAATCTTAGCTCCAGTTGCTTTGCTCTCTCCTGCAGGTACCTGGCCATCCGCTATCCGCTGCGCTCCCGGGAGCTGCGAACCCCCTACAACGCAGTGGCTGCCATGGCTGTGATCTGGGGTCTCTCTGTGGTCTTTGCTGGGCCCTACCTGAGCTACTATGACCTGATTGAGTGGGAGTCCAGCTACATCTGCATGCCTGGCTGGGAGGAGTGGAGACGCAAGGTCATGGACACCAGCACGTTTGCCTTTGGCTATGTCATCCCAGTTCTGGTCATCAGCCTCTCCTACACCAGGACCATCAAGTACCTGTGGACAGCAGTGGAACCCTTGGAGGACATGTCAGAGTCCAAGAAGGCCAAGCGGAAGGTAACTAAAATGATCATCATCGTAACCATCCTTTTTTGCCTGTGCTGGCTACCCTACCACGTAGTCATCCTTCGATACCTCTATGGAGATTTCCCTTTCAACCAGGCCACCTACGCCTTCCGTCTGCTTTCCCACTGCATGGCCTATGCCAACTCCTGCCTCAACCCCATCGTCTATGCCCTGGTATCCAAGCATTTCCGTAAGGGCTTCAAAAAAGTCTTCAGCTGTCTCCTGAGGAAAAAGCACCGCAACAAGGTGCATGTGTTACATGCTGCTCACATTGTGCCTGGCTTTGAGGCAGGCTCCACTGAAGTGTCCCAGGTGCATGAAGAAAATAACAGGTGTGAGCTGAATCCAGACTCCCTGGCAGTCCCCTCTGGTTCTTCCAAGCATCTTCACCTTTCTTAGTAGCTCCACACCATCTACCAGCCCAGCTGTGCCATCTGCCTCAGGTCACTCTCTCCCATTGAATGAGACAGGATGATAGGAAAGGCAAGACAGAAACCTTGCTATATCCCGCTTCTAGCCTTGCTGTTCCTCTTCTTTCTGGGTACCAATTGTCCTCCTAAGCCACCTCCCCACATCTTGTGTATAAGGGAAGGAATGGACCCACACTTGCTCCTGATCCACAGCCCACCTGCAGTTCAAGGACTAATGCTCCAGCTCTTCTGTTGACTCTCATCCTTCTAAGTCCTCTGCTTAACAGCCCCACTACGTTGGACACATTTGTTTGCTGTCAGATGGTCCCTTCTTGCTTCCTGTTGTCTGATCTGGACAAAGTGTTTCTTATGGAGTAGCAAGGGAGACAGGCAGCATGAGCAGGGCCAGGTGAACAAAGGCGGGACAGAGAGCAACCAGCATTGCCTGTGGATGGTTACAGTGGTGGCTTCTGTACTGGCTGCGCTGCTCTCCTGGTGGCCAAGTCCTTTCCTGTGGTGTGGGCTGTGAGTTGTCTGTATGTGTGCGATGTTGCTGCTGTAAATACTAGGGAGATGTTTTTCTGACCCAGAGTAAATAAATGTACTTCCCTAATCCAGGCAATAGAGGGGCTTCTGATGGTGATCTGGGATTGGAATGGACTACCTACACCTCCGTGTGGCCTTTTTCTTAACTGGTATAAATCAGTGTACTACAAAAATTACTATCCAGTAATTTCTACAGAGCCAAACCCTGCCTCGCATCCCCACTCCCACACCACAGCCGTGCTTACTGACATGATCACTGAGCCTCTCCGTTCATCCTCAGACCAGGCCCAGGCAGGAGGAGGTTCAGAGGAAGAGTTTCTGGATGGGGTTGGTCCAGGGTTTGCCAAGAGGTCACCATCATCATCTTGCTGCATTAACATATGGTCCTATGGTCACATGCTCTCCTTCACCTCAAGCCATCAAACTCCTGCCTAGGAAACCACACATGCAAAGAGTCACTGCCCAGAGATGTACAGGCTTTCCCTTACCCTGCCTGCACGTCTCTTCATGTCAGATCAATCACTCTGCAACACAGATGTTATTTTTCTCAGAAGATGCTCCATCAGCCACAGCTCAGAATCTACAACATATAAAAGCAGCTTTGCCCATCCATTGCTCTCTGGCTGCCCCATGGGCAGTCAAGCAGCCAGTGCTCAGAGTGAGCTGGGTAGTTCAGTTATGGTTTGTCCCGCCTGCATAGCTGAGTCTTTGCAAAAGGGATGCTCTCTCTCCACAGTGCAGCAGATGGTTGTCTTCAGGGCATGCTGAGTGCCAAACATGCAATCCTGTAGCTTCAGGGAAGAAAACTCTCATCTCCTTTTCTGAGGCTGATTAGATGTTAGTAGATGCCTTCCTGCCGTTACTAAATTACTGGAGATGGAGAAAGCCTCTCCAGCTGACTGAGTTTGATCTGAAAAACAGGTCTGAGAAAACCTGCAAACACAACAGACCCCACACCAGAGACTTGCACCCAAGACTGGGAATAATTTACCATTACCTCCTTGCTGTGTTCAGTGCAGTCCAGCCAACTCTCCCCATTAACTCAGAGGCTCTCTTGCCTTTTCAACAAGTGATTGCAGTCCTATAGGGCTGAACACAGGAGCAACATATACTTTCCTTCCAGTTCTAAGACTGGATCCTTTACTGAGCAAAACATAAGTGGACCTCCAAACCAGCTTGATGCATTCTCAGTCCCACTGGCAAAGCCCTGCTACTTGTCCAGCACTGCTACCAGTTCCACTGCAGGTCATCTTGAAAACCCCAGGTATGGCCCCTCACCACACGTGCACAGCATGCAGGAACCCAGTGCAGAGGTTGTGGTTCCTGTCCCAAAGACTCTACACTCCAACCAGAGCTGGGCAGCAAGAATTCAAGGGGAGACTCTCTGCAGAGCTGCAGTTGCTGGCTTGCTAAGAAGGGCTTCCAGGGCAGCAGCTTGCCCAGCAGATCCTGAGCACTTCCATCAGTGAAGCACTTCTGTGAGGACCCCTCATCCTAATTCTTAAGGAAGCTTCTTAGATACAGAGTCTGGACTCCTACACCCAATTGCCTTATTTTGTCCTCTTTAAAGAACATACTATTCTCCAATCCTTCCCACTTCTCTACCACCAGGGCAACTTCTCTTCATTCACAAGAGTTGGACTTAACAAGCTGGACAACAATTTCCAGCCTGTTTGAAACCAATACACGACTCTCCAGGTTTACTCTTGGCAGCAGTAGTAAATTCAGCTAATGGTGAGTGCCATAAACAAACTGCTTTATGGTTTGGTTTCTGCCATGGAAAGAACCCCCTGGTGCCTGTGCTAGGCAGCTGAAACAAATGGCAGAGAGCTCTCTGCAGCCCAGAAATACCCAGACAGCTCTCATAAAACAATAGAACAGTAGATACTCCAAAGTTTATAGTTCCCACCTCTGGCAGTGATGCATCCCTGGGTGCATAAACAGAACCAGACAGCTCAAGAACAAACCAGGCAGAGGAAACCCTTGGCTCAGGGAGAAGGAATCATGAAGCCTGGTTCTTGACTCCCGCTGTGCCCTTGCCAACAACACAGGACTTTATTCTTTTATTCATTTTCAGCAACTCTGTCCTTCTGGTCTGACCAACTATAAAGGTCTTTTTGTCTGAAGATAATTTTTCTTTGAGGCTCCAGATAGGCTTTTTACATGATGTCACCTATGGTGCCTGCACCACAGATAACCGGTGTAACTCATGCGGAGCGCACGCTCTCCTTTGGCTGATGACCAAGGACTGCTGTTTCTAGCTCGGGTCATGAACAGATACGAGTTTTTCAGAATACAGCTCCAAGGTGGACCCTCTGCATCCCATCCTTCATTAGTATTGCTGAAGTCCCTCTGCTCAGTTCTGCAGCTAACTGCACAGCTTCCAGCTGCCCCGTCCCAACAGGAAGCACTTTCTTTGCCTCACCTTCATCAATAAGGAATTCAGGGTCGATTTTCTTCTGCTTGAATCAGATTGATAGCAAAGATCTTTAGCAACATTACTGCTAGGGCTTTCTCACCAGCAGCCTTTTCCTGAGCAAAAATAATTGTCTGTGCAGAAGCCACCAGACAAGAACTAATCAAGCTGTGGCACATCTATCATTGTTCATTAGTCCTGTTGGAAAGCTCCTGGCATGCTCAAACCAGCAGGAATCTAAATCTAAAGCAACTGTGTTGTTTATGTTTTTGTTTTGTTTTTCCACCAAAAGAAGCGCAAAGATTTTAACAATATTAAGTTTCCCCACCAAATTTACATGGTTTGTTTTGCAGAAGATAGATACTTTCCTGCCTCCCCTAAACAAAAGCTAGCAGAAATCCTTCACTCCCCATGCAGCTCAGCTACAGAGTGACATGGGAAAGAGTCTTTGTTCCTAGGAGAAAACCCAGATCCAGAAATGCATTAGCAGATGCCACTAGCTGTGTTATCCATCACATAAAAAACTCTGCTGCCAGATGCAGCTGTGAGAAAGAGCCACAGGCAGGGGTTTCAAAAGCTCAGTGTACCTAGGCTGGGTACCTCCAGCACTGCTGGTAAGCTCCTGCTCAGTCCCAAGATCTCAGGAAGGCAAAGGCAGCACCTTCCCATCTAACATGATTTCCTGACACAGGTAGTCAGAGAACTGACTAGGGAAAGTGCCTGTTGTTTGTTAAGAGGGAGATGTTGTGGGTGATGTGATGGTTGGAGGCACAGTGATAATGAGATGATGGTGTTCTCCATCCTTGGGGGTGGCAAGGAGGACAGTTGGTAGAACTGTCCTACTTTAGACTTTGGGGAGGACAGATTTTGGCCTGTTTAGAGACCTGGATGGCAGAAACCTTTGTGAGCAAGTTCTAAAGGGCAAAGGAGTCCTAGAAGGATTTTTTTCAGTGATGAAATTCTGAAGGCACCAGACCAGGCTGCCCCTGTGCTGAAACATGAACTGACAAGGAAGAAGTCAAGTGAGGAAAAGGCTGAGGTACTGAATGCCTTCTTTACCTCAGTTACTATCGGTAAGACTGATTTTTCTTGGGGTACTCAACCCACTGAACTGGAAGACAAAGGCAAGGAACAGAATGAATTCCTTACAATCCAAAGGAAACAGTATTTAACAGCATACCACACCACTGGACACACAGATCTATGGGACCAGTTGGGATCCACCCAAGAGTGCTGAAGGAGCTGATGGAAGAGTAAAGCCACTTGTATATATATGGACTGGGAAGAGTAGCTGGAAAGTTACCTAGCAGAAATGGACCTGGGGCTGTTGGTAGGCAGATGGCTGAAAAGTAGCCAGCAGTGTGCCCAGGTAGCCAAGAAGGCCAACAGCATCCTGGGTTGTATCAGAAATAGCCTGGCCAGCAGGAGCAGGGAGGTGAGTAAGCAGAGTAAGTGGCTGTAGGCTGAAGTGACAGAGCCTGGTGGCCAGCACAGCACACAGAGCCTTGAAATCTCTTATTAAAGAGGGGTAGTTAAGACCTACTTCCCACACAAGCCAGCAAACAGGCCATCCCTTGGTGTTTGGTTTGGGGGGACAGAAGACCCAGTTTCCCACATCCTCTGTTCACACAGCTCTCAGGAAGCTCTGGATGTGTCAGAGAGAACTGTTCCACATCCCTTGGGTGCATTAGAAGCATAGATCTGCTGTCCTGCTAGCAGAAGTTGCACAAGCAAATTTGCCCAAACACTGAGATTTTCATCAGAGCTGAAAACCCACAGGTATTCTGTAGGTATCACCTATTGCTCCTTCTGCAAAGCCTCAGTGCTGGACAGACAGCTGTAACCCCAGAATGTCTGCCATTCCCCTATTCTTGCTATGCCTTTCCTTCTTCATACACTCCTGGAAAAAAAACAGCTGCTTTTACTCTGTGCAGGGAAAGGTATGGTCAAATGAGGGATCTGTCTCAGCAGACAGAGAGGGGAATCTGGTGAACATACTACCATCAGGATTGCTGTCATAGCTTGCCGTTCACCTTTTTTTCTGCAGAATGGATGAATTCAAGCCCTGTGTACTGAGAAATTGCAGTCAGGCAAGCCCTGTAATTAGCAGACTTGACTGCTAGCCATCAGGCACTTATGAACTCAGCAATTACAAACAAATCAGACAAAGACCCAGAAGGAGGAATGGGTTGTTTCTTTTGCTGCATATCTTACCTGGCTCTCTTACTGCATAGCTACCTGTGAGCATAAGAACTTGGGCAGTGTGAGCACTGCTTTGCAGCACAGCATTCCCAGGGTTTTCACTTCTGCCATGTCAAGCAAGGGCTGCAAGACCACAGACAGCAGGAGTGGCTGGGAGCCCCTTGCAACCTGCTGCTTTGTGCCTGAGAAAAGTGTCCCCATAGTAACTCTCACATCTCTCTCCTGCCTCTGTTCCCAAACTAGTGGTGCCAGAAGACCAGTAATCTTAATTTACTGAGAAACAGCCTCACAGTTCTGCCAAAGCTCCTGAGCACAGCCCCTTCCACCCCCAGCCAGGGCTCCACAGGCAAGGACCACCTGTAATACTTGTGTTGCTCCTCCTGGCTGCACTGCCAAGCAAAGGACCCAGCCATCTTCCTCAGTCTGCTCTCAAACAATATCCACTGCAACTGTCAGCTTCCTCAGCAGTGGCATTTCAGGCTACTTGTTGCCCCCAGGGGCTTCCCCCCTATTCATATCCTGGCTGGGAGCTGCCTAAGCGGGGCTGAGAGCTCTTCCCACTCACTGCTGCTCTCAGCTCCTCTTGAATCACAGAACAAAGCCAATATTCTAAGACAGGATTCACCTCCCTAAGAACTGGTTTTGGTCAGTCCTAGTTCAGCTCCCTCTTGAAAAAGACATACAGAAAGGTGACCATATTCACATTTAGACAGAGATCAATGGTGGGTGCTAATGGTCTCCTGCTGCCCACCTTGCACACCCAGCTCAATTCATATTGTTTCTTGAACTGCAATAACACGATCAGCAGCACATCCAGACAAAGGAAATGGAAAAACTCAGTAATAGTCACCAAAGACAAAAAGGGACAGAAACTGATTAGGAAGGAGAATAAATCAGGAAAGTAACGAGCTCTGAAATTTAAGAGACTGTTCCTAATGGTGGAGAACACTTTGTACAATCCAGGAGTTGCTTTATGTTTGGCTGTTTGCTTTCACTGGTTTTCACTTATTTTCCTTTCTAAAATTGATAAGAACAGGCAGAACAGCTGAATTGAACAGAACTTTAAGAAGCACCTCTGTTTTGGGAATCCTGACACAGTTCAAACCACACACCTGCCCAAAGCCACAAGAAAGAGCTGGGGAAGCCTCCAATGAACGGAAGCCCCTGTGCATGGTACCCCAGAGCAAAACCCAGCACCTTGCCCCTCTGTAAGAACACCCTGTCAAATTGATAATTGATCCCCATAGAATGGAAAACAAACAAGCTGTTCAGAACAGAGCCCACCTAGTTTCTCATTTGGACCAATTAATATTGGAATGTGACTCAGTGCATCTGAGCTGCAACCAGAACCACAGGAAACAAAGCTGTGGAGAGGTTCCAGTGCCCATGCTGGGGCCATTGGTGACTGTTCTCAACATCTTCGCACACAGAGCCCCTCCAGCTTTCCATCACATTTTTCTTAGTGCCTAATCTGTCCCCCAGTAAATTGAAGCCCATAGCCCTAAACAGAGACTCAAGCTTCAAGAGGATAAAGAGGGGAGAAGCAGAAAGTCAGCTGGTTTGATCAGTCTTCCCACACCAATTGGATTGTTTTTAGGCTCCTGCATTCTCTACTCTGACAAGAATTCAATACTACACATCACACTTTTCCTGCAGCCCCCTTCTTTCTGAGTCTCAGTATCTGCCTGTTTATACGTGGGGATGTCCTCGACTCATGCATTCAGTCAAAATCATTTTCCACATCTATGTGCCCAAGCACACAACCACTTCCACGGAACTAACCAGACACAAAACAACATCACCAGTGACTTTTGAGCTGCAGGGCTTCCTGCTGCACTGTGCTGGGGAGGACACGACAACCTGCAGAAGTGCATGGCAGGGATGGCATGGGCCATACACCAGTGTGGTTTCGTGACAAGGGTCCTGGCTCTCATCAAACAACTGACAGAGAGCAATTCACTCCTCAGGAGAGAGCATGCTGCTTCCTTCTGTCTCAGAGATCCTCCAGCTAGTGACACCAGCAACTCCAGCCTTTCCCTTCTTGCAGGGCTGTGATGATGAGAATCCATGTCTATGCCTTCAATTCAAGTAATAAGGATGTATGGTTGGGTGTATTTCAATGTGCCTGCTCTGTTACTCCAGCCTGGCAACTCATGGCTGATAGTGGAACCCCCAAGGCAGAGGAACTGCTCCAAACACCAGAGGTGCCTGCAGATGACACATAGCAGCCTTGAAGAAGGTCCTTCCAGTACAGATGCAGCAGCAAAAATGTTGATGTGAAACCCCTTCTCTGTCCCAGGCAATGTCTGCTTGACACAGAGGTCTAAGTGTGATTTAAGACACAGATTGTTTCTTCCCTCCTGACCTAGAGAGGATGTCGCAGCAGACCTGAACAGAGGAACAGGTGGGAAACACACAAAAGAGAAAATGCAGAACTGTGCAGCACACCAGGTGTTTCTGTCTCCTGCTTTAGAGCTCTCTGGAGGAGCTGAGGTTTGCTGTCTAGCCAGGCAGGATCGGTACAGACTGCTTTGAGGATGCCAGTAGTAGGGGAAAGAGGTGGGTGTGAGTCCTGGAGCATTTACCTGTCCCACCCTGAGAGCCACAAGGCACACCAGGGTCATTCAAGTCAAATACAACAACCACAATTCCCAGCTGCTTCCCTGTGTTGCAGTGAGGACCAGCACCCACTCAGGGGCTTAGGAAAAGTGTTGTTCACTTACCCAGGCACACAGACAGATGAACACAACCCCGTATCTGGCAAGGAGCCACCGTGTCACCACCCCACGGGGTGTGCTGGGAGTGTACCCAATCCCTGGGGTCACCTTTGGGCTGTGCTGGGGATCAGACACCTGTGGGCCAGCTGGAGATCTCCAATTTTTCACTGTGCTGTGATGGTTTGGGCAGAGTCTCTAACATGGTGTGTTTTTCTCATGTGAAAGACAGTTTGCTCTCCCTGTCCGCTACTGAATTGCTTGTAATTATCTTAATTATACCTCTCTCTCCTAATGTCAGACAGAGACCAGCACTAATTTGAGTATATTGGCAGAGATGCCCACCACCGTTTAGCTGAGTGGTTTGTACAAGAACCTCGGCAGTGCCTTTAATAAGCACAGAGGGAATAGACAAGGAGGAGATGCAAGTTCTGGTGATTAAAGCTGGGGTCAATAAAGACACGAGCAGGCAGACTGCACCCTTGGACATGGAGCCTGTCTTCTGTACGGCCTGCCTGCGTTCCTGGGAGCTCCCATGTCTGCTTCTGCATCCTCCCAGCGTGCCAGTTACATAAACACTGTGATTAGAGAGCCTGGAGCATGGCTTGATATTACTACAACATGGTGTGTGCATCAGGGCAGGTGTCAAAATACTTCCAGATGCCTTCAGAGAAATGAGTACCAACCCAAGCAGAAATAAATGGTTCCATCTGCTCTTACACCAAGTTCATCCTTCCCCACTGACCAAGAGTGTTCAACTTTCAGAGAGTAATAATTTCATTTGAATGAATGAAAAGCAATAGATAAAGAAGCTGTGCTGGGGATAGCAGGACTATTATTCAGCTTGATGCTTCTGGATGGACATATAATTTCTTCTCTTAGGTGCAGTTGGGTAGAAGAGGCAATTTTAGTTTCAGGGCCCATACGCCTGCCACACACATTACTGTGTTGAAGTCACAGCTTTCTGGTCCCATGTAGTGAGTGGTATTGACATCTCTTCTCACGTGCCCTTTCTACTGCCCATAAGGTGCCATAAGCACACATGGGTGCCTGCAGCAGGATGCTCTGCAGCAGGCAGCTCCTCAGATTAATCTGAAGGTACCAGAGACACTGAAGTGGGGATCTATAGCTGTGGAAGCAAATGATAAATTCTTTCAAGATCTAGAGCTGTAAATTTTTGCCCAAGGTGCATCTTGCTCAGCACAAGTCTCTTTTCTTCTTCCTCATAATCAGCCATAGCCCCTGTACGCCAGTGCACTGTGGTCACTGCCTGCCCGGTGCTCTGCCCTATAGTTCAGTGAAACCTTCAGTCACCGATTTTAACGTCATCTCCTATACCATCAAATGAGCATGTGAGAGCTCAACACACATCCTCCATTTCTTTTTCTGTTGCCTGGTATCAGCACAGAAGATAAAACTCCTCAACCTACAGGTGCTTCTCTTCATCTCAGCAGCCGCAGGTTAATTTGGGACCTGTCAGCAATAATTAAGTTCATTGCTCATGCTGGGGCCTCTAGACACAGCTCTCCCAGAAAGACTGAGCCACAACAACCTTCCTAGCCCTACAGCCCTGACATCCATTCCTTCTGGACTGTAGCCACCTGAAATAACAGCTTGGACTACTGCATCAATAAAAGGATCCAAGCAGAGTCCTTTGTGTACTATCCAACTTGCTGGGCAGGATTCTCCCTGTATTGGACCCTCACAGATAAAGACACGTATTTCAAGGGATGTTTAAATGTATACAAGCACTGGATGCCTGAGCCAAAGGCACAGCCTGCACAGCAGCAACGGACAGAGCAAGCTGTTTGCACATTTGCTAATATTAGAACATGGCACAGTTTGCTTCTAATGAAGTGTTCGACCTGGCTTTGTGATAGACAACAAAATCCTGGTGTGGTGTCCTGTGCAGCTTCCTGCCCACACCATCCTTCCTGCTCCTGCTAATGGCTCCCAGCTGGCAACTGCCCAAGCCAGTAGCTAAATCTAGAACAGCCCTGATCCTAGTTTAAGCTTACTTTAAAGGTGATAATTTTCAAGCTGGAGTAGAGCTAAATGCACAGTTAAAACAATCTGACTCTCTCCCGTAAGCACTGGCACCAGCAAGAGCTGCTGCCACTGGGCACAGAGTCTGGCGTGGAGAAGGAGCAGTTTCCATCATAGAATCATAGAATCATAGAATGGCCTGTGTTGAAAAAGACCACAACGCTCATCCAGTTCTAACACCCTGCTGTGTGCAGGGTCACCCACCAGCAGCCCAGGCTGCCCAGAGCCACATCCAGCCTGGCCTTGAATGCTTCCAGCGATGAGGCATCCACAGCCTCCTGGGCAACCTGTTCCAGTGCCTGACCACCCTCACACATCACAGCTGGCAATGCTCAGAGGCAAGGAAGCTCTAGACTTCAAGACTGCATGCTCAAAATCCCTTTTTGGGGGGGATGTTTTGGGCGTTCAGAAGTGCTGCTCCACTTCCTGACACAAAACATCTACTGCCCCAAAGATCCATGGTCACTCTGACAGCTTCAGAGCCCAATCTGAGGGCTGATGCTGATGTACTTATACAAAAGTCGCACCTCCTGCCGCTCCCTACAGCACCAGTCCTTGATTTTGCCTCAGTTCCTTTCTCTCTAGGGAAAAGCCGCATGCCAAAGGCAGCTCCACTCTTCTGCAGCCCTCACACTTTCAGAGCCATCCCATCAGGGACTCCAGACTCTCCTCAGGTTAGCTGCTACATTGACTGGAGAGTTATCAGGAACTCAGGTGCATTAAATACTTCTTTGCAGGTTTGCCTCTTCCCTTTGACAGGAGGAGCCTTCTTCACTCCTCTAAGTGCTGGATCAAAGCCTGCTGTCCCCAGGCAGACAGGCCAGGAGACCAGCCTGAGACCAGGCTTAAACAGCAGTATCCCCTTGACTTTCTCAGCACAAAACATTTCCTTTCCAAGCAGCACCAATACTCCTTGGGATGGGAACCTCTGTTTTCACCACAACCCAATGCCAATAGGCACCAGCTTGTCCACAAGCCAACCCAACGCAGCTCGTTCCATTCTCTGCACAGAGCTGTCCCTAGTCAGGTCCAATGGGACCTCCTTCCAGCAATGCCCACATGCCAACACTACCTCAGCACTACTACTGGAGACAAGCCACACACAGCACAGGCACACAGTCCATTCAGGAAGAGCAGCTGGAAAGACAAAGCTCAGAGAGACCTTATTGCCTCTATAAGTCTCAGAAAGGAGGTTGTGGCAAGGTGGAGGATATCCTCTACTCCAGGGTAACAGCAATAAGATGAGAGGGAATGGTTTTAAATTGTTCCAGAGGATGTTTAGGTTGGATATTAAGAAAAATTTCCACTCCAAAAGAATGCTCAAGCATTGGCACAAGCTGCCCAGGGAGGCAATGCAGTCATCCTCCCCAGAGGTGTTCAAGAACCGTGTGGATGTGGTACTCACGGATGTGGTTTAGTGGGCAGTATTGGTGGTATGTGGATGGTTGGATGAGATGATCTTAAAGGTCTTTTCCAATCTGAATGATTTGATGATTCTACAGTCCAGCTGTGCTCTTTTAGACAGTCATCAGCAGAATGATGGAAAAACTAAAATAAGATTCATTAATTACTGCCACACAATGGTAGAACAGAGCTTTTACAGATGTCTTCTGAAATAAAATATCCTGTACTGAAAAATATCAAGTGACCTTGATGAAAGCTATTTTCTATAACCCCCTTTGATTGGCACTGTCCCATGCCTGAGTGCTTGATTAAAAGGCCAGAACAATACAAAATCAGAATAATGCACAAGACATGGGTTAAAACCCCATTAAAATGACTGTGCCACAGATCATCACTAGAAAGGGAGAATCAGTGAGAATGAGTGAATACTGCTTGTGACGGAGACCCTTCTTCGCCCCGCTCACTTGGCAGGCTGGAAAGAAGCAGGTATTTGGCATTCAGTCCAGACATACACCGCCTCTTTATGCTAGCAAAAACAGAGAAGCCTCATTTGCAGGTTGGAATCTCAGATCTAGCTGGAAAACAGAAGTTGCACGTGTTCTGACTTAGAATGGGTGCATTTCTTCTCTCTGGCAAGGTGACAGTCATTATAATTGGCAGCAAATCCTCCACCCTGCCCGTGGAAGTGCTCAAGTTCACGTCCAAAGCTTTCTCAGAGGAAAGCTCAATCAGCCTCAGTGATGGTCCTTGTAGGAGTTCATGCCACTGTAGGCTTGCAGGGGAGCAGGATCTGCTGTCAGACCACCAGGCTCTCTGGAGCATGCTTAGGTCTAGAAATAACATCTGGTGGGCAGATAACCTGAACAGAAAGGCACCGAGTGGCTCTGTGGCCCTTTTCATGCATTTGTATGCATGTTTACATTCCCTCCCTGTTTTCTTCACTTATGGCCTGACTCCCTATGCAGGATTTGACCCCAAAACCTCCCAAAATGTGGGCTGACCACACTGATAACCTGAGCAGTATTGCCCACACCACTGCAAAGTACAGAACCTGATGATTTACTTAAAATAAAGGAGAAACTGCTGTCGCATCTGCCTTACACTTCCCAACACCCTGTGACTGCAGCTGCCAAAAGTACTCCTTGCTCTCCTGGGGATGTCCAGCAAAGAGGGAGTCCCAGTCCCAACACGCAGTGGGGAAGATGGCAAATCTGTGACAAAGGAACAGCTGGACCAGCAACAGGAACACAGGGAGGAGAGAGCAGACTGGAGAGATCCATCAAGATGCTGAGTGATTTTACAGCTCAGGTGCCAAGGAGTGCCTCCTGCACCAGCTCCAACATTTTGGAGTCCATGTCTCCTTTTGGAGCACAAATCATTTTTGCTCCCGGGGCCATTTGCCAGACAACAAAACAATTTTCATCAGCTGCCTAACTGAGGTCTCGCTCGTGTCCATTTATATCTACCTAATCACTCAACAAATAAATGCATCAGATTGTCTCTTTGCCCATTCAAGCTTTCAGTCTCCCTGTGTCTCCCTGTGTTACCAAGCTTTCAGTGTCCCATTCAGTCTCCCTGTGTAACCTTTCATCTGCCTGTAAACCACTCAGGCTTCTAGCCAGACAAGTGGGCAAATGTATTTGCCTTCCCTGCTGCCACTGCCCCTATCCCAGCTCTCATAATCAGCAGCCCAGCAATGAGACAAACGTCATTCCATTCCTCAGGCAGTGAATTGGCACACATGAATATCTTCCAGGTGAATTACAGACTCTGCTGATAAGAAGCTTAGAGGTAAAACATTCATTTGCCTGAGATGACAGCTCAGTTTGAATGGCAGTGGAATTGGGCTCTAATTAGACTGTAAGTGATGAGAAGCAGGGAGACATTGTACTCTGAGCTGTTCACAGCAGTCAGGACAAACAATTCCAATTTCTTGAGAGATTTCCAGCAAAAAGAACTGCCTCCCCCTCGGATACACTGCATGTGTTCTCCTGCACACCTCAGTGCTCCCAGCATGATGCATGTGTGCAATAAACCATTGAGAGGACAACCAAGGAACAGGTCTGTGTGCACAGAGAAGTGCAGCACATCTGTGCAGCACATGCTTAGCCATGACAGTCTGTGAGGAATGGCTGCTCTATGCAGCAAGAGTTGTATCGACACCATGGAAGTTCTTGCTGAGACACAATTTCTCCCCAGATCTTACCCAAGCTGGACACAGCAAGGTTTCAGCTGGGCACCCCATCTCTCTCTCGGTGGTGTGATGGTGTCCTTCTAGCCTGGTGTCAGCCTGCAGCAGGGATCTGCTGGTACCACCCTGTGAGCACACAACAAAGAAAATGTTGCACAGGCAAAGCTTTGCTCTTGCTTTTCTGATGGAGAAAGGCATCAGCATAGCAGATTGGAGGTAGCACAGCAAACTGAGTTCTCACTGTGCAGCCAAGGCCAACCAGAAAGCTTCCTCTTGCTGTCCAAATCTGAGGGGGAACTGGACGACGTCTCCAGGGCATGACAGCCCACCATATTTTGGACCAGCATATCTGGGGGGAGCTGCAGAAGAGAGCAGCAATCAGCAATCTGGGTATCAATTGGAAGATCAATAAATGAGGTGTGTTCAGCAATGAGGTGCGTTCAGTGAGTCTCTGCACAAAAAGTGCAGGGTACCTGGCTTTGAAGCACTCCCATTCCCTGTGGCCTCCCTGCAGGCTAAGGCTGCCAGGGAGGAGTATTTGCAAGTGGCTCCTCATGGAGCAGTGCACTGCTGCCCTTTTTCAGGACCCAGAGGTCTGCCCAAGCTTTCAAGGACTCAGCATCATATCCATACCGAGCCTTGGCCACAACACTCAGCTTCTGCCTGATAGCGTGAGGGCAGCAGCAGCACCAACCAGCAATCCTTTCTAAGCATTTAATAGCAAAAAAATCTCACAGCTCTGAGGTCTGAGCCTCCCTGCTCCACGTAGGCAGCAATAAACTTCATAGTGATTCAGTTTCTCTCTTAAAATAGCTTCAATAATAGTACCCAATAATAGGGGACTTATAGGGGGACGTATGCCCCATCCTGGGAACAGCAGGCAGGCTGCCAAAACAAGGGACACCAGAAGCAATAGTTCTGCTGGAGCAAATACCTCACAAGCTGGGCACAAGCTCTGTCCGAGCGAGTTGTGTTCAGAGGTGGGAGGCTCTCTGCAGCCCAGCAGCAACCTCCAGCAAACCTCCTCCCTCCTTCCACACAGCATCAGGGAGATGGACCAGACAGGCATGAAACACCGCTTGACTGTGACTTCACGGAGTACAAACCTGTCAAATCAACTTGCCTGCTGTCATTTCAGATAACACGAGCACAGTCAAGCCTGAAGTATGAGTGAGCAAAATCCCTGTCCTGGCCCCTAGGGATCAGGGCTCGTCTCAAGGAGGCACAGACGACAGGTGACAGAACAGCACAGCAGGCAGAGCCCTTGGGTGCCTTTTCGCTTTGGCATTGGACCAGCGCACGCTGCTGTGAAGCATCATCCTGTGCGTATTTCTGCAACACTGTGAGCAGAACTGTCCTGACCCTAAGCTCAGCTTCTGAACTAAAAGCCATCCTGTGACCCCACAGTGCCCTCCTGACAACAGATGTGCCATCTACCTCCAACAGGCTGGGCCACACAACCAAAGAATGAAGCCAAAACCACTCTCAACGCCATTAATTAAGGTGATGACAGTTACTACCACCTTGTAAACTGGAATCAAAACTTTGTCTATGCTCACATTATCCCAGGACAGCTCATCTTGGCTTAAATTCACATCTTTGCCTCACGCAACAAGTCCTACCCTTGCCCAAACCAAGATGGCTCATTCCAGCAAACTACTTCTGCTATGTGATTTTTTTTCTTTTTTGGGTTGGTTTTTTTTTTTGGTGTGAGAATGGAAAGTGCCTCTCAGCATGAAGATTTTCCTGTCTGCAAGCAACATTCCCTCAGGACAGCTGTGCTTCTCAGAAATATGCTCCAGGTTCTCATAAGGAATAGATTGTTACTGCCTCAATGAAGTCCAGCACCGTGATCTGAATTGCCAAATTAGTTTGGCACCTGTTAATAACAACATGGAGCGGCAGAAAAGGCCAAAACCATTTTCAGGGAGAGGGAAAATAAATTACTGCCTTTCCTGAGGGTGCTGCTCTCTGACCCTACAGAAGAATGGACAGAAGAATCCCCAGCCAGCTGGGGCTGTGCCTGCAACCTGCCCCTGGGCCCGGACAGATGCATTATGCTACCAGTAATTCAAACTCATACTAGAAAACCCAAATGGCACCCCAACGCAGGAGGAAGTCTGTGCAGCACAGTCTGTGCAGGCAAACACAGAGCTCTCCACCCACCTCACCATGGACCCAGACTCCTTTATTTCCTCTTACAGTGATGTTAGTTGCAATCCAGTCCCATGTCACTGGGCACTCCATCTCAGTCCCTGATGCTCTGGGCTACATTGGTGGAACTTGGCTTCAGCTGCTCATGCTATAGACACAAGCTGCTAAAAGCAGGCACTACCTTGCTGGCTGGGTTTGGCCTTTTCCCACCTTGCCCTGCTCAGGGATTGCTCTACCCAAACCATGGGACATAAGCCCAGGGTATTGCGCCTGTTGAATTCCACTTACCTTGCTCCTATCTTGCTCTTCTGGATCATTAAACAAGGCAGTGTCCTCTGTGTAGGAGCCACCCTGCTGCCTAGCAGCTCTCACAGCACAGTCACTGCATCAGAGCTGGAAGGAGGACAGCTATTCACTCTGCACACTCCTGCCCTTCAGAACAGGAGACTGTTTTCACCGGCAGGAAACAAACACAGATTGAGTGTTGTATCCCTGACAGCAGGAAGCACCGTTGGAGAGGATGTAGCAACACAGACAGCACTGCACAGAGTGAAATAAAAGAGAATCCTCCATCCACACACACAGAGGTTTAAAGAGAAGTTCAGACAGCTCCAGAGAGATTAACTATAGAAATACTCTAATTTGAGAAGCTGTTAGTGGTGAGCACACACGTATAGCCACTCTCTAAGCAGAAAATAGTCCAGAACAAAGCCAAGGACTGGTAAATGCATACCCAGGGTCATGACCACAACTAGTTACATTACTAGCTCCAGTCAATTACCCTTGTATTTGCGATTGAATTAGCTCACCCTGGCCTCTCTACTTGCCACCTTTCACTACTGACACATACATTAATCAGTCACAGCCTGATATTCATGTATAGGAAGTGCTAATGCCTGCAACCTGCAATATTAACATGTTAGGCAAAGCACAGCCCTGGTGCCAAGTCCTCAGACAAGGGGCACAAACTCACTCCAGGATCCCAAGGGTCTCATTATGGAACAGAAAGGGAGCTTACAGACAAAAGGAAGAGAACACATACGCCCAGAGCAGAGATCCAAAGAGAAGAAAAGAAGATCAAAGTGACTTATCTCTAGTCTCCATTGTCGGAGTTGCTCATAAACCATCTGAGCAACTGACTCTAAGTGGCTTTGCTTGAGCAGGAGAGTTGGACCAGATCGCCTACATTCCCTTTCAACCTTAGCCATTCTGTGATCTCTCCTTTTAGAGCAGAGAGCTCGATACCACTTGGAAAGGAACAAAATCCTGCATCCTGTCAAGACAGCCTTCAATGGCCCTGATGTACCGTAGCCTGCTCTGCTTACCTCAGCACACATCTAGGCTCCTGGGTAAGGTCCTCCAGTGATGAAACCCATCAGAAACACAGGCTGGACAGGGTGAGTAGCTGCCAAGCAGGAGATAGGCAATGCTTCTCCAACATAGCCAGTCAGCTCCAAGAGCCAACTCAATCCAGTCACTGTACATACAGCCACTTCAAAACATGACTGTCAAGGGAAGTTTGGAGAAGGGCTTTAAATAACACTCAGGTCAGAAGGCACTGGCTAAGAACTATAGGCTCGTAGGCTCCGTTCTCCAGGCAGTAATACAGCATGCACAACTAAAGCACTCACTTGAAAAAGAGCACAGAACCTTTGGCAATCGTTATTCGCAGCAAAGACAACCCACAGGAGCATGGTATGTCTGAGGATCTTTATTTCACAGTTACCAATGGTTAGAAGGCTGAGTTACATAATGTAGCAATCATAAATAGGCAGCAAATCATAGTAACAACGTGGTACTCACTTTGAGTTTAATGACAGGATGTGAGACAGCACAGCTGTGTTCAAGGTACCAAGGCAGCTCCAAAAGCTGGCAATGAAAATGAGATACCACACCTGGAAAAAAACCAAGTGGCTGGACTGGGGTTTAGGAAAAATAAATAATACAGATGATCACATTGATGCCGAGGAAAAAAAGCTCAAACAGTAGCAAGTAAGAATATCTTCAAAGGGGAATCGGTAACACGGGTATGGCCAGAACAGATTGGAGAGAAAAGCTGAACTAGTCATAACTGCAGCTGGACCAACATGCCATGCACTTTTTGTGGTGTGTTAGATGAGTCTAATTTCACCCCTTCCTAACCAGCTCACAGTCCAGCAGTTAGTGATAGCACTGTGTGCAAATACTGTTACTGAACGTGGTTGATCCACAGCTCCCCATCCCTTGTAAGGGACTGATGTTTATCAGAGGTTGGCAAAGCATAAACCACACAATGAAGACAGGTGGAAGCTCCCACCAACCACACAGTATTGCTTGGTGCCCTGCTCATGCATTATTCCCAGACAAGGCTACCAGATGTGTCTCCAGGTCCATTGACCCTACCATGAAGAGGACCATGAGGTAAGTGAATCACAGCACTCCTCACAGGCTGACCTGGACTCAACTGGCACACAGAAAACAAACAGGGAGACACTGGAAGTGTTTTAAGGGTTCGGAAGGTCCACAGGGAATTAATATGGCTTGTAGTTCCAGTAACTGGAGAAAACTGAAATCTGGAAAGCAAGAGAGAAAGCAGTTAAGCTCCTGGAATCTCTCGACCTTAGAAGAATGAGCTTACGATAAGTGTGAAAAGATTGAGTTTTACAGTATTATCTAGCACTGTGCTGCAGAAAGACAGATTTGCTGCTGTTGTCACTGAAGAGGCTTAGAGCACACTGTTATTTGCCAAGGTAGCAGCCAGGTCAGCTGCAGAGCTGAAAGTGAACTTTGTTTTACTGGAAACCAGCTTGCTGGATAGGTCTCCACATCTCCTCCCCAGGACACTGGCATTTCTTAACATCCACCTCACGACTAGCACAAAAACTTTGACCTGTTCCTTTCCATCTAGCTCAGCAAACATCTGCCACGCTACATTCACCCCAGATGGCTGTCTGCTCGCCAGCGACAGCCAGCTCCTAGGCTCCAGAGCGCTGACTCACTGCTTGTTTTCAGTCTGTGTACCAGCTGTACAAAATATCTCGTCAGATTTTTAGGACGTCTGAGGTTCCCTCGAAATTCAGAGTGATAAAACAAAGCTCCTTCTCTAAGGCCATTACCTTGTCCTTCAGTTGCTGGCAAAGCTGCAGTGAAACTGTGAAGAAGACAAGGGCATCATTTAACCATGGGACAACAGACTCCATTTTATGGACATGGCTGACTTCATACCGCTGGTTGCCGAACTCACTGGATAGGGTAAAAGAAGAGCACAGCTTCACACACAGCAGCACAGAACACAAAACTGTCCTCCATTCTCACAGAAGGAGTCAGAATGACCTCTTCATTTAAAACAGCACCTGGCAAAGTTACAGAACACAAACTCTCAGTCTACCTCCAGCAGGACTCAGAATTTAGCACAATTCAATAGGGATCAGGTAGAAACATTATCACTTTCCAGAGAGGTGCACTGCAGGAAATGCAGGAAGCCATACCAACAGTCTGATGTTCTGGTGGCTAATGACTCCAATCTCTTGCCAAACTCGTGACATTCTGTGGGTGAGCTGAATCCCAAAAAGCCTTTCTCACAGTCATAAAGAAACACTATCGCAGGTAGCTGTGCAATTACAGGTACAGCCACAGCAAATTGCTCAGTTTAGTTTTTCCATTTAAACAATCTGATGAGAGCATCTGATCCATTTGGACCTTACCCTCTGCATCCTCCTATCACTGTTACACAGCCTTGTAGCAACTGTACTTACAACATGGCTCCAGGGTTGTGCAGGATGGATCCTCCAGCAGGCTTGAAGTTCTAAGAGAAGGCAAAGGCAATTAGGATTTTGAGGCAGTAAAATACTTTGAAGACCTATAAGATGTGCAAATTAGTAGCTTGACAAAAAAAGAACACCTGCTGTATACATCTGAATACTTTGTTCATATTGAATCCATGCCATTTGATCCCATTTTGCTCCTTCAGAAAAACATTCTACACAGTGGCTGAGTCCAATTTAGCTCCAGATTATACAATCATAGAATAAGTTCCCACTGAACAGAATATCTAGTAGAAGAACAGAAAACTGATTTTAGGAAAAATATCCTTACAGAGGGACTATATTTCATTAACTGTAAGAGTTTGATTCTGCTTTTATGGGACATCAAGCTGACCCAAGTGTACTATGTAAAGCAGAAAAGTAACCACCAAAACCCAATTCAGAAAACCTAAGATGTGACTTCAGTATAAAATGTAATACAAAGCTATGCCCTTGTAGAACTATGTAAAAATTATCCAACTATATTGCAAGATAAAACACTGGCAAAAATAATTATTACTTTCTCCAGAGCACTGTTATTTTCCTCTTGGCTAAAGAGCCATGCCATGAGCTAGGTTTAGAGCCAGTGTTTTGGCTGTAGTAGACCTACATACAGACACAATACCAGTCACCACGATTTATACATTATCTTATGCTTGTAACAGTGCACTCTGTAACAGTGTGATCTCCTCGCAGTAGGAGGGAAGGAGAGGTAAATAAACAAGGCTCAAGAAATGGCAGACATCACCTTGGTCGTGCTGGGCTGTAGCACGTGGAGTTGGTAGACAGTCAGGCACAGCTTATTCAGGTTTATATAGAAATTCACAAGGATGTCTGGAGGAAGAGCAGGGCTGAACATTTTCTAGTGAGAAAATAAGTTGTTTTTTTTAATCAGTGAACAGTCCATTATTTCTAATGCTACAAAATCACTACCTTTTCTAAGCTGTACAGCAAGCAGCCCATAGTGTGGGATGTGACAAAAGAAACAGACTGAGCAGCATGCATGTAATGGCTGCTCCTCCTGCTGCAGTTGATCAGATGGTGTGGGCATGAGTGCTGATGCCAAAAGCGGATGGAATAGTATTCATAAGAAGAAATCATCCCTGGACAACCTTCCTGGACAGGGAACACAACTTCTCCCTGACAACCAGAGTCCTCACACCCCAAGGGACACAGAACAGACAAGAATTAAGAGCTCAGGGTTTGCACTTACTTTCTCTCTCCCCCTTTCTCTCCCTTCCCAGGAGAGGCTTCAGAAATCCATTCCCACCAAAATGCAGAACAATATCCTGACCAATGCACACTACCAAAGTATTTAGACTATCGAAGATTTAGACTACCAATACTTACAGTCAGACCACTGGAGGCAATTTCTGGTAGAGTCAGAGTGGCTGGAGTGGTGAGTCGATTCCGTGCTCTTGAGAGCTGTAACATCACAGCATCCATAAGCTGGAAAATGACAGTACAGTGCTGAGTGGAAAGCCAGGAACAGCTCTTGAGAACGTGCTGCAAAAGGCTGTAGGATTCTGCCAGTGTTACAACCACCCTCTTCCACTCAGAATTCAGGGACTTGGGAAGATGTGGCTCCCACAAGGACTAGCAGACAAAAGAACATGACTGGATACAGGCTGCTGGAAAAGGAGATGTTGTGGTCTCTTATAAACTCATGGCAACAGGATGACAATTCCCATTTCCTCACAGATACCAATCAATCAGCAACAAATACGAGGTTTTGGCAATGGTTGAAATCGTAAAGCAAGACTCATACAGTGATACAGCACCATGCTTAAAGATGCATAAGTGCTGGGAGGAGATCAGGAAAGGCAAAGCACAGCTGGAGGAGAATTTGGCTAGAGTTGTGAAAACTAACAAGTATACAAGAACAACAAAGAAAGAAAACTTGTTCTACCCCTCCTTGTCTTGACTGAGGTGACACAAGACAAAGTGCAAAGTCCTGAACCCAGGTCAGAGCAATCCCAAACAGGAATGCAGACTAGGCAAGGAGTGCATTGAGAGCAATCCTGTGGAGAAGGGCCTGGCGTTATTGGTAGACAAAAAAATGGAACTTGAGCTGGTGCTCTGGGGCACCCAAAGAAGAATATGGATCTGGTCCATAGGAGGAAGCTCAGAGGGCTGGAGCAACCTCTCCAATGAAGGCAGGCTGAGAGAGTTGAGGCTGTTCAGCCTAGAGAACGCTCCAGGGAGCCCATATAGCAGCTTTCCTGTGCCTAAAGGAGGCCTAGAAGAAAGCTGGAGAGGAACTCTTTATCAAGGAGTGCAGCAATAGCACAAAGGGTAAAGGCTTTAAACTAAAGGCGGGTAGATCTAGGTTAGACATCCAGGATAAATTCAATGCTATGAAAGTGGCAAGGCACTAGAAGAGGCTGACAGAGAAGCTGTGCGTGCCCCATCCTTGGAAGTGCTATGAGAAATAAGTGTTTAATGACAAAGACTGAAGAGATAACTATTCATTACAAGAACAAGTAGGGAAGATGAGATCAATTACTGATGTCACAGAAGCATCCACAGTTCATCATAAACTCTTCCGAAGAGCAGGTATTCAAGAAAAACAGCAACCCATGTTCCAGTTTCCCTGCTGGCCACTTCATGAGTACAAGAAATACTGAATGTCTCCTGACCCATTCATAACCCTATAAGAGCTACAGCACTGTAGAACCAGCTCATTGTGGGTCCAATTCTGCACACCACACCACAGTTCAAAGGCTCTATTCAGGCAGACTTCCTTTTTCAGGGAAGTGGGAAGCAACATTTGTCTGTTGCAAAGTTACAGCTGCTAAAATGAAGGTATTTAAAATCTTGACTAATTTCTCCCCCCTCCTTCCACTCAAAATTAAAAAGGATGTTGACAATAAAACTGTATCTTCCCTATCAGTAGCCATTGTGCATACATATGGCAACTAAAGAAATTCAGCTGAAATGTTTGATACTGTTCTGAGTTCTACTGAGTGAAGCCCAACCTCTGGTCCAGAGAGCATGTCCAGGCTGGGCTGTATCCCACACAGCAGCTGGTCTGTATCACACAGGTATCGCTAGCAGCAACTGGAGAAGCCATTTTCAAACCATCTGTAAATCCTGTTACCTTTTATTTGCTACAACTGCATTGTTTCTTCTCCTCTCCTCAAGAGCACCGACCCAGGGAAGAGCATGATTGATCTACTTCTTTAGAGGATAACACAGCCCTGAAACAAATTATCCAAAGATGCCATGGAGTCTCCTTCTCTGGAGATATTCTAATATTCAAAACCCACCTGGACACTTTCCTGTGCAACCTGCTGTAGAGAACATGTTTTAGATGGGGGCTGGGAGATCTCCAGAAGTCCCATCCAAGAACTGTGATTCTGTGATAATTACATCACCCAAGAGAGGCTCTCTCACAACACCACTGCTGTGCAACAGGCACTGACTGCTCAGATCAGCATTCAGTGTGACTTATAACCTCGTTACTGATGCTACACTGGTAATAGATTCATATCAAATGAGGTCACACAGACACTCCTTGACACTTCCAGTATGAAGAGACAAGACAGTAATGTGCAATAAGATTCCCCCCCCTCCCACCCAAAAAAAAAGCAAACAGAGGAAAGAAACATGAGAAACATGCATACTCCAACTCAGCTGGAGCGCTTTTCTCCTCACCTTGAGAACCTCTGAGCCAGTCTTGAAGTGGTAGTTTACATCTCTGTTCATAAGCAGGTAAATTGCTTGGTTAACATGGTTTCTAGCATCCTGGATCTGCAAGGGTACAAATGTAGCAGCATTAAAGAAGCACTCTCTGTAATATACAAAAGAAAACACATTTCCCCATCTCGTTGGGAGTCATCTAAGAAAATGGTGACTTCTTACATGTTAAGGCCATTTTCCTGTTACTACCAGATACTTGCCAACACAAATCTGCCATTGCTGTCCAGATACATTACTATATTGTTCACTGGACATATTAAACAGTGTAATAGCTACACCATGAACTCTCAGTTCTGCTGCTGTCCCAAAAGAAGAGTGACATCAGACACTCTGATCACAACCATTCAAGCACGAATTCTCACTGCTGACAGCATATGGTTGTTCAGTCTACCATCACGAATAATGATTTCTTCCTTAGAGCTAAAACAAATGACAAATGCCCTGTAGTCACTGGGGGCTGAAGGTTATTTTCAACCTCAAGAAATGCCACTGTGCTGCTTGTGTGGAACTTAACCAAACACAGGAGACAGCTAGCCCAAATTTCTCTCATGTAAGGCTGCTTGCAGCTGGGAGACAACTATCAGAGCAAGCTCAGTAGGTGTACCCCAGTGTTTTCATGGGTGCAAAGACAAACCAGAGGAGGAGGAATACAGTTCCGGGAAAAAGTGATTTGTATTTAGTTCCAGAGAGCACAAAAGAACTGAGGGGTAACTCAGAAGGAACAATAAATGAAATGAAAGCAGACAAGTCCGCATGAAAATGTGGCTGCTGGGAGACAGATGAAATAAGTTTGGGATATTTGTTGCTTGATACATCTGTGCTACTCCTCAGTACCACCAGTTGCAAGCTCAAATTTGTAGAGGCCTCCCTGGTGTAGATCCAGGCACTGGTTCCTCCTTATCCTGGGCTCACGGATCAGAGTCTTGCTCTTAAGTAGCACAAAGCATTGGAGGTTACAGAAAGGTAATATTATAAAATCCACTGACAGTTTGTACAGAGATTCTGTAGGCCTTTGAACTATGACATCTCTAAAACGCCACCACTTCCAGCCTTTGCATCTCCCAAGTGCTTCTGTGCAAACAACACAGCTCCTGGCAGCACCAACAAACTCAGCAATACCAATAATGCCATCACAGGGACTTGCTTTATTTCTATTTCCCCTTGATTTTGCTCTCATTTCTAATTAAATTCTGTGCATTTGCTTGTGTTCCTCAAAACCAGACTGAAGCTGCTATTTCTTACCCATGGCTTTACCCCATTTTGCACAGAAAAACAAGACTCCAACTGGCACCACATGCTAAGGGAAATACAACACTTCAAGATCCTCAATTTTAGCCCAGACAGGACAAAGATCTCCACATAATTACAGTAAATGCTTCTACACTGAAGCATTCCACATTCCACATTCCACATCTTAACAACAGTTCAGCATAATTTTTCCAAGTGAATAAAGCTGTCAGCTGGCAGAAGCCCATCTCAAAGACAGCCACAAAACAGGACAGACTGCGGAGTGTTAGCACCAAAGCTTCCTGTAAAGTACAAACAGTTTATCTACAATCCTGACTGGTTGAAACACAAAGCAAAGTATGGCTCAATTCAGCATCAACAACTTGAGCACACAATTTTCTAGATTTTTATGAAGATTTCACTCTGTTGCCCAAACAGTCATTGCAAACTGCACTCCAGGAGCAAATACACCAACCATGTAGAAACATCCAAGCCATGGCACAGGAAGGTACACAGCATACACCCTTCTTCAACCTTCAGCTATGACAAGTAACTGTGGGAAACCACACTTTCAAGACCAGGCTCTAGATGAGGTTCTGAAATCAAGTATCTCTCAGTAAAATGGGGTAAGAGATTCAGTACTGAAATCCTTAACTGAGGGAACTCAGCTATGCTACAAGGGCACAGTGCAGCGACAGCTGTTCTTAACATTAAAAAATGCTTCTGTAAGACACTGAAAGCAAGTGACTGAACCAGCTCAAAACCTTTGAAGCTGCTCTCTGTCCTGCTTGCCTGGCCTTTAGATCCAGTTACATGCTGCACATACACTCTAAACACTCCTTTTAAAGGATTATGAGCTCTATATAAACAGCCTTCAGATTGGTGGTGTTTCAGGAACAAGCAGAATTCACTTCTTGCTTTCCTAGCACCATAATTCAATTTAAACGTACGTTTCCTCCCTTAGCTTTTACCACAGCTTAGGATGGAATAGTCCTTACTGAAAAAATGAGGCAGCAGATGCTGCAGAGGGGTAAACTTACAAAGTGAACAGTACCTGCTGCAGTTTCCACTGCTTGTCTTCCCGGAATGCAAAATGCAGGAGCTGATTACTTCTGGGCATTTTCAAATTAAGGTCCTTGAAGAAAGAAGCCAACATATCAGAGCAAGCAATCCCCACCTGCAGAATATAGAGGGTGCCAATCCATTCTGCCTCTCACACCATCTTGGCAAGCTGCTAAAAGCCATTTCACCATGGTCAGAACATCAGTCCTTTTCCAAGAAGGTGTTAAAACCACAGATAAGCTGAAGGGAATTTAGCATATCAAGAACCAGGCAGGAAGCACCATCTCATCTCCAAAGTCTTCTCTCAAGAGAGCTTGAAATTACAACAATGCAAGTAGTAAAGGCAGAGAATCCCCATAAAAGCTGACTGCACCATAGGAATTTTAGTACCAGCTGGTATGATTACCAACATAACCTCCATCAATTATGCTTCTTTCTTGCAGCCAAAGAGGTACAACTTTTGCAAAAAGTCCAAGTCTAAGGGTCTATATGGTGTAAACTACAACCAAAGATATCTCTTATCCACTGCCAGTTCAAATGGCATCAAGAGTGCAGTGGTATGCCATTGGGGGGGAGCACTCAAAATGCTGGATCTTGAAAAATTTCAACAGTCCTTGAAACATTAAGGATTTAAGGCCTATTAAGGAAGACAAGAAATACTTATTGATCACTTTCAAAGCATAGCAACAAAGACCTCTCCCACATCTCTTTATGGTACAAAGTACGGATATACTCACAGCTTGACACAAGGCATCTCCTTGCAGTGTCAACACACCTTTTACCTGGTCCATGCTGAAATGAAAAGAATGAGAAGAAAATCTGGGTAACACAGGTCATAGGAGACAACAGACACCCACACACACTGCCAGCAAGCACTGTTCCTCCCCAGGCCATGCAGCCAGCCACGCTCCCCTCCCTCTGGGGGTCAGGTGGACTCTACAAACACATCCAAATCCCTAGTTCTCAGTGTTCTGCCATACACTGTGCACCACCACACCCTGCCTGCCCTACCTAAAACATCACGTTCTGTTCCAAACAGGGTTTATTTCATGTGTCACCTATCAACACTTTGGCTGCTGTTACAAACAAAAAAAGCATACCCCGTGCCCGTTCAAAGGTCCTGCAAGATGGCTCACACCCCCAGCAAACAGTGGGGGAGGGCTGAGGTGCCTGGGCTGTAAAACTCACTTTCTCCATACCTTACATAGTAAGGTGCTTCAGATTTGCACTTTTTAAGATCCACCTTGGAAAAACGAGGAATAAAAGCTAGGCTCATTTTAATGCTGTAAGATTTGAAGACTGTGATTTTCAAAAACAAGACAGGAATGCTGCACCCTTCTTCGGTGCTCGCCATGCTGTCTCTAAGCAGCAAGGCACTCTGCTATGCCCATGGCTTGTAACCCTGCCAAGGCACAGACATTCAGACAGAGGACTATGCTGTAGATCAAAAAATGGACAGCTATTTCAGAACTACACTCCTGAAGGACCACATACAAAGCTCTGTTTGTTCTGTGTCAAGGAGATTTAGCATTGTTATCTTAGGGAGATTACAACAATGCTTAAGATTTATCCAAGGTCAGAGTCAGAGCAGGTCTTGTAGGTTAAGCTCACAGATCCCAGAATCAAATGTCCCTTGGCAAGAACTGCTGACAGCAGTGCACAGATGCAGTACACCAGCACGTGGTCAGGGATCAATGACTGTATTACAGAGACAGTAAGAAGCTGCAAAAGTCCAGTCAAAACGGCCCCTGAAACATGAATACAGACAAACTGCTAAAGTAACCTGCCGTAAGAATATGTTTTTCCATATGGCAAAATCCGATATGGAATGAGGCCCCTTTACTTCAGCAGTGCCACGGGAACTGTTCCCAAAGACATCTGGGAGGCAGCATTCCTTCACCACCAAAGCACAGAAAATGGCCCCACAAGGGGGGAATCACGACCCCAGCAGCAACACCACTTACCCTGCCACACTCAGCACGAAGCTCTCCTGCTTGGCTGCTCCTTCCGAGCCCCCCGCTGGCAGGGCGAACCTGTGGGAGGCCTCCTGCCCCAGAGAGAGAGCAGTGAGTGCTGGAGCCCCCAGGCCTGGCACGCCTCAGCCTGGGCACAGGGAGAGGCAGAACAATGCCAACAAGAGGCCTGGAGCCGTGCAGTCACTTCTGTGAGCCTCCAGCACCCTGCCCAGTGATCACAAGAGAACAGAGACATCCCTTGACTCTTGTATGGGCACCAGCATGCCACGGCTCACCCCAGAGTCACAACAGAGCAGAGCTGTCCACTGTCAGAGAGCCACTTCATGCAGCTTCACAGTCATGCCTGCAGGGCTCTCCCACAGCACTCCCAAGGATCAGCCCTTCTGACTGGTTATACTGGCCACTGACTGTCCTTCAGCCATACCTCATCTTTAAAACTAAGACATTCTTCAAAAGCAGTACAATATATACAGAAACTGGAGGTCATCTTCACCCCTATTGGGCCATATGCCACATCAGAGCTACAATCCTTCCTCCTTGGGCATCTTCCTCCCATCATCCCCTATATTTGTCCCTGCTCTTGCACCACCCACTACCCCCATCTGAGCAGGTGATGCAGAGAAGTGGTATGTTGGGGGAAAAGTGGGCTCAAATGGGATGGGGGGGATGTGCAAGTTACTGCAATGAGCAGAAGCTTGCTAGCTGAAGGTTAGCGTACTGCTTCCTGCCCTCAAATGGCAGATTTATTGGAAGATTCAGATTCTCTGTTCTGGAAACATTCATGCCCCAGAAATAGCCTGGGACACACGCCTGGCTGCTTCCACATGTCCTTCCAGAGCATGAAGCATAGAGGATGCTCCATGTCAAGAACGGAGCATCCTCAGAGAGCACTGCTTCACTGCAAGTGTTCAAAACCAGACAGCTGGCAAACCCTTGGGACAGCACAATAAACAGCTGATGGCTCTTTCTTTACACTCCCTACTGAGATTTCTTCTCACCGCAAACAGCGAACAGGCAAATTCTCAGCACAGAGGTGCATGAAACACATTGCCCTTACCTTCAAAATATCCTGCAGCTGTTTCAAAACAGCATGGACCTCTTCCTGTAACAGCCATTTAAACTCTTCTTCCTACATTGCGGAAAGACAGCAGCAGAAGCATTAGAACTATTTGCCAAACACTAGAAATAAATGTAACTGACATAAGAAAATGATTTAAGCTGTAAATAGAATGCAATGTGTGTTATCTTTGCATCACGTTATTAGGAGAAGAAAGATCATTTTTTTGCTGGATGTGTTCAGAGGCCTTGTGGCCTTGTTCTCTGCTCCATCCCAGACAAGTCAATTCTCCACATTCCCGCCCTGACTTTAATAAAACAGAATTTGCACAAATAACTGCACCAATAATCACACCACTAAGAATCACAGAATCAAGGTCAGAAAAGACCTCCAAGCTCATCCCGTCCCACCATCCACCAACACTGCACACCGTGTCAGTCACTGCCACATCCCCAGTTCTTCAACACCTCCATGCACGGTGACTGCAGTGACCCCCAGCTCCCCGTGCAGCCCATCGCAGTGCCTCAGCACCCCTTCTGAGAAGCTTTTCCTGTTCTCCAACCTGAACTCCCCCAGGTGCAACCCGTGGCTGCTCCCTCTCATCCTACGGCCATTACACGATACGGGCAGGCTGAGAGATTTGGGGCCGTCCAGCCTGGAGAACGCTCCATGGAGCTTTCCTGTGCCTAAAGGAGGCCTAAAAGAAAGATGAGAGGAACTCTTTATCAAGGAGTGCAGCGATAACACAGGGGCACAACGGCTCAGGACTCCGTGCCGTCGGAGCGGGCACCTCCGCCTCTGCAGCGACCTCTGTCCTCGGGGTCCTCGAGGGCAGGGACCCCCAGCAGCCACCCCGGCAGCTCGGACACGCGCACGGCAGCGGCTCTCACACGGGATTGTACCGCGCCCGCCCAGGGCGCCCATTGTACCGCTCGGCCCCGTTAAAGCGTTTCGAAGGGGGCGCCGCCGGGGCAGGACGAGAAGGGACGAAGCCCCGCGGCTTTACCCGCGGTGCCGCCCCGCCGCCGGTGCATCCGGTCATCACGGCGGCTCCGAGCCCCCGCCCGCACTCACCAGCACCACTCGCTCCGCCGAGCTCACCATGGCCGCCGCCATCCTACCACCAGCCCCGCCCCAATCTCCCCCATTGGCTGTCTACCCCGCCTCCAGCCCTGCCCACGCCACGCTCTATTGGCTGTCGATCAGCGTCCACTTCCGCCCCACACTCCCTATTGGCTATCGCCCCGCAAGGAACACCGCTTCCTCCCTCCCCTATTGGCTGCCATCACGCGCCCAGCTCCTTTCCTCCCTTATTGGACTGAGGCGCAGCGGTGACGCGGGAAGAAGGGCGGAGCGGGGCGGGGCCACGGCGCCCGCAGGGCTGTGCTGTCCTGCAGCCGCCTCACAGCATTACGGACGGGAGCAGCGCTCCCCCTCCTTCAACGCTGACGTAGCAGTGAGATAGCCTGCAGAAACGGCCACAACAACGTCGTGTTACCAAGAAAGGTTTTATTCTTTTCGCCAGTAGCTTTGTTAATTGCACAAAAAATCTTTTTGATTTGCCATTTAAACATCTTCACACATCCTATTCTGAATGACAAATGTTAATTAAAAACAAGGCAAAAAATAAAAATTCACAACCTTAATTAATGATAGGATCTATCATTGAGAAGAAAAGAAACTGCTTTTCTTACAAGCTTCTCACAAGTGTCACATTGTCTCTTTAAAAAGGAGGGAGTCAAAAAAACGCAATTTGCTAAAACAAATCATCGTAAAAAGGAACTTTACAGAATTGTCAACAATATTAAGACAACACTGACTAGCCAGTTTTATCAGAGCATCTCTCAATCCACAGCTCCCCCCTCCCCGGACCTCAGGCCTAGGAACAGAGCAAGACTCACCTTTGGAGGCGACAGACATAAATAAAAGAACCCAAGCAAAGCTGACGGTCAGCCTCACACAGCATCTGCCAACAGCCCACTTTCCACCATTTAACCCCTCTTCCTTTCTCTGCATCCACTCCCGAGCTCCCTGCCCCACTCCCAGCCCCCTACAGAGCCTGCGCCCGCCTCCCCACCACAAAGGCAGCCAGAGGCTGCAGGAACAGCTGGCAGCACCCACAGGAAGAACCACCTCTGCTCTGAGAAAGGCAGCATTTCTAGGAAATGAGACCTGAGCTCCGATGCGCCTTGGGATCCCTCTCACATGGATGGCTCTCTGAATTCACTTTGCAATGCACGTCGTGAGACTTGAGAGCTCCTCTTGCATTCCCACAGTTAGCAGAAGCACCGTGGAGTAAAAAGAGATGATAACACCCCCTCCTTGACGACACCCACTCCGACCCATTCTTCAATATACTCCAAGGGACTGCTGCACTGACCTGCAACAGTTCTGTGCTCAGTGGGTCTGGGACAGCACCTCCCATTCCCTTATTTCCCAAACACACCTTAAGCTGCAAGACACGTGGGCTTATCCCCTGCCCACAAAACACAGTTATCCGCAGATGCCCTGAATACGTGATTTCCTAACTGCAGTGTTTTTAATCAAGGTCTGCTGATGCTAACAGCTCTGTGAGATGGGAAATGTGTAAAGGTCGGAAGCAGGCCGATGGGCGCTTTTCCTGGGTATTTATATGTGCCTTTAATATGAATATCTACATGCAGGATGACAGCTGTATTGCCAAAGAAACATGTATGCATAACTAATACTGCTCAGAGATACCACTGACAAACGGGCAAAGAAATGCCTAACAGATCTATTACTAGATGTTTGCCACAGGACACAATGCGTAACACAGTATTAGCCCACATGTAACGGTGACTGCAGCAGGAGAAATATTCACCCAAGTAACATTTATAGCATTAGATGTTAGATGTCACATCTCACAACAAAGAACCTGATAACTTCCTCTGTTTCTTAACAAGGTGCCCCTGAACCACATACACTTGCTGCAGATAGCAGGATCGGTAAGAAATCCTAAGCCACAGGAAAATTTCCATAAATAGCCATTAAGTTCCTAGAAAAATAAGATGGTGAGAGGGGGCAGACCTCAAGGATTTAGAGCAGCGTGGTCTAACTTTAATTTGCTTCCTTTCCTTTCAGAATCCCAGTCGAAGGGAGGAGATTGTGCCACTGTGCAGCAACTCTGACAATAACATTTCTTACTGGCATTTTACTAACTCTCAAATCTAAAATGGAAGAATCCTCCTAAAAGGCTAACACTGAGAGGTTAAAAATAAACAAACACGCGCTGTGCATTTTTTTACAGACAGGCATCCTTTGGACTCTGGGTTGCTCTGCTACCAACGGAGATCATCTCTGCTCTTCAGCTTTGGCCTCTGCAGTTCAAGTCCCACATGTTTAGACTACAGCTCAGCAGCATTATTAGCCTCCCATTATATCCACCAGTCTTCCTAGAAGTTGGTACCTGGCCACAAGCAGAGTCACAAGTACAGGGAATATTCTCATGCTGTGCTAGTGCTGTACTCACAGTAGTAACACTAAGAATACTTGTGGAAAGTTTGACACATACAAAGATCACTAATCATTACACAAAATATCCCTGTGAGGTAGGTAATTATCCCCCACCTTTGAAGATGGGCAATCAGGTTAACAGATAAAATGACCATGAAAAGGCCAGAGATAGCACGGGAAGGAGCTCAGGAGCATCCATCTCTTGGCACCATGATCATTCCCCTCACACCTTTCAGACTCATCACTCTGCTTGTGACTCTGCTACAATCCAAGACGCCTTTGTAATTATTGACTCTAGGGTAAAAAAAAGAAAGCAAATAGTAAAGCAGCACAAACTAAGGCCAGGAGCAACCCCCTAAAGTTTGTTCCTTCACCAAATTAAACACCTCTGGCTAAGTTTTAAGCTGAATGTTTCTCTTGCAGCTTTTATGCAAATCTGTGTGAAGCTCCCATGCTGTTTGTGGGGTGGGCAGCTGCCATTAGCCTTTTAGGAGGCCACACTTACCTACACTGGTATTCTCCCATTTTCAGTAAGGTTTGTGTTCCCTATGCTAGAGTTGTCTGTACAGGGGAAGACTTGGATGCAATCTGTTCTCAACAATATGAGGAATTCCTCCATCAAGGTGCCGGGGAGGTGGAAGTTTAAAAAGAAACAGAATCAAGACAGTGTTGCATGCAACCCCATTACCTTCTGGAACTGTCATTCTCCTCCACGGGAGGTGCTTTGTTCTCAAACAGTGGGTGACAAACAGGAATGCTCCTCACCTTACTTGGGACCAAGGACTTTACAGATATTCACAGGTAGATGGGATGTAGTCACCTGTTCCCCTTGATGCAAAAAGTCCAACACACGCATTATTTCACAGCAAAGGAGAAAGGGGATCGTTAGAAACAGCATCTTGGACAAGCATACAAAGAAGAAAATAAAAGCAGCCAAGCAGCAGATTTCTGGCAGAGTTGCCTCAGAGCTTCTGAACAAGCCGCCACTGTTCTGTTCCATGACTGTCAGTGCATGGCATGGATTTTCTAATTAGACTGCAACAATCCGAGCCCCCTCCTCCCCCCCTTCTGCCACCAGGGGAAGGCCGACTGCAGCAGCTGCCTCCATGGCAGATCTCAAAGTCTGTGTATAAAAGGAAATGGAGAGACAGAGATGGACTGGTCCAGAGTTAAAACCCAGTATCATAATAATATTAATCAATAATCATAGTATTAACAGTAAGAATGGTGCAGCCTAGTGGATGTAGGCCCTGTACACTGCAGACATGTCGTTGTCTGATTGGTCCAACGCTTTTGCTCGTTTATAGACCTACAGAAGAGAAATAGAAAAGGATCAGTGCCTGCTCTTACAGAAAGCCTTTCCCTAGCAGAAAAATTACTTTCCTGATCACTACAAACCAGAAAACTGCAGTGCTTCAAGTAAAAACAGCAGCACGGATCAGAACACTCCAGGTTTTCTTTAGGTCATCTGTTTTCACTGATGTAACACTTTAAGAGCTTCTACCATCAAATGAAATCAAATTCCATCCCACTCAGAATATTTGCTGTTCCTTTCTCTCAGACAGCACATAACTCTCAGATTTTGTCCCTTGGTGACAAACAGCTCTAACTCCGCCTACTGAACAAACACTGAGAAACAGCACTCACCTCGTTGGCAGCAGCTGCCATAGGAGTTGGATGGTTGACAGAATCACCCAGTGCAATAGCTAATCTAAGATCCTTCTGTATGTATTTCAGGTAAAAATCAGGTTTAAAGTTTCCTTGCAAGATATCTGTTGAGAGGAATGCAAGCAAAAAATAAGCATGACAAAAGTAAATCAAGCCTATCACACTGCAAGGTCATGCAATTCAACACCTAATTCACTTTCCCATGGTGATCACCAGGAACACTGCTTTTAGCTCTTCTTTTTCTCTGCTTTGTATCCTCATCCCACCACAGCAGATAATATCACTTCTGCCCACTGACAAAGCGAGCTCAGATTTCTAAGCAGCTTGCCCTCCTCTTCACTTATTACCCCATCCCAATGAAATCATCACTGTCAACTCAAGACCTGAGCATGCTGTAGACAATGCACAGCATGAGATGTATTCTCAGAGCTTCTGTCTGTAAAGGTTAATGAATAAAACTCAGCTGTTCATTTTCAGAATGCTTAAAGCACTCAGAACCCTAGGCTGATGAAGCTGGGATGATTTTCTTCTTTCCATCATTAACTGAAACCGACAGACTGTGACAAACATCCTATAATAAAACAACAAAGAGAACTTTACTTTGGCACTTCTGGTCCAGGAAGATGCTGGCAAGTTGTCCCTGATTGAGGATATCCAGAAGGGTCTGTTGGGACTGACCAGTCACTTGAGCCAAAGTCAGTCCTTCTGCTATCGTAGCCATGAAGCTGCCTTGGACCATGTTCACAATCAGCATCATCTTGGCAGCATTGCCTACTTCACCTGGAACAAAACACAGCACTGAACATTCCTCCAGAACAGATGCAGCAGCCTTGCTCCCCCACCCCACACACTGTTAACTCTACTACACTTTCCATACTGATCCCAAACACTTCACACCTTCTCCTTACAGGCTCTGGAAAACTTAGCTGTTTCCCATGCACTTGAACAACAGGAGAAATTAAAGTATCATTTAAAAATAAAAAGCACCACAGATTCTCCAAAATGAGACAATGTTCAAAAAAGAAAACTTAGTCTGAAGGCTCTGAAGCTGGCAGAATTCCAGAGGAGCGGGCTGGTTTCCCATGCTGCCTGTGGAGACAGACAGCAGCCAGTCCTTCTTGTCAGCAGCCTACAGAGATGATACATATGCCTCTCAGACTCCCTCCTGAATATCCCAGTCCTTGCACTGACTAAGAATCTGCTATCAGGCCCTCGGTGTGTCAGTTACCTAGAAAAAAAGAGGTCTTCCCCATCGCTTGGAAACAGCTACTGCAGTCCTCATATAAACCCCTGTCACCAGCTGCCAGGATCACAAGCATCCCATCATTTGATAGCTGCTGATTTCCTGAGACTGGTGCTTCCAAAAAGCGACCACCCCGGGACACTATCACCTGGAAAAATAGTATCTCTGGTTAGCAGTGCACAAACAGCAGGCATTGAGCACTGTCTGAGGACAGAATTTTAAAGCACAAACAGCTTAGACACAATAACAGGAGAGGGAAGCACTGCAATACATCTAGCATGATGCACGACGCAATGAAAGGTGTGCCTGAGCACAAAAGTTGCCTTCATTCTCAGCAACACTTCTTATCTTAATGGTGAATATTTTCAGCAGCTGAGCTTATGTGCTTCTGCCATGGCATCCTGTAATGGCCAAGAAACAGTGCTTTGTGTACAGCATAGCACTCTCAGATTATTTGCTTTGTATTTAACTCCTCTTCCCCAGAGATGAAAGGCCTCTGACAGAACCCCTTGGACAGACGTTTACTAATGTGTGTGATTATGCACTTTCCAAATTCCTGTGTTATGCATTACTACAGCATCTCTGCTTAAAACTTGACCAACGCTATCTTCCCTTCTTTCTGCAATAAAACACACTCATTTAAGGGCTGAGGATAATCATCAAGACGTCAAGGAAGAAATAAAAAATGCCATGCCAGAAGTAAATCAAAACACTTCTATGTCAATCCTCCCTTTAAAAAATTTTAGAGTGAAATATGAAGGCACTTTTTCCCCATAACCAGGGCACTTAAAATAAGATTATTATCAGTTTAAGGACACCTACGCATCCAGACTGCATTCCTCTCCAGTTTGCTACAGAATACCAGATCTGTACCAAATCTATACTAAGTAAATACTTCCATAGGGTTAAAAACTCAGCAGGCAGTTCACATTGGTGCCACCTGACAGCCCTGACAACTCCAGAGGCTTTGCTGTTGTCGTAGAGTACATCTTATCCAGCTCTGTTCACTGGTCAAGATGTGACAATTCATTCTGTCTCACCTGCTTGAGACTTGAGTCTCCTCTAGAAGAAGTCAAGAAATCTTACAAAACATCTGTATCATCAATAGCTTAAAGCCTGAAACAAGCATTGCAGTAATGCTGCTGAGTCACAAGTGTTGTAGGAGCAGCTGATTACCTGGGCCAATTCTGTGACTGTATCTGCATCCACAGTGGACATATCCACATAGCACTTCCCTGGTCGAATGCCCTGCAACACTCCACTCGGACCAAGCACCAGCTGTGAGGAACAGAAGAGCGGTAAAGCAATAGGGTGTCTGCAAAGAAACTCAAACCCTCCAAGTCCAAGAAAGCCTGGCGCTGCAGTGGCAGTCTTCTAAAACGATATCAAAACCCAACCCCCGTGGATTATCTTTCTGCCAGTAAAAGGGAGGGAGGTAAGTATGACTTTGTTGGGAAACAAGGTGACTTATTTGTCCTGCCCAGCACCTGCAATAAACCAGGCTACCTTCACCAGTAGGAATCAGAACTAGCGCTCAGCGGTGGAGGAAGAACAAGAGCTAATCCTTACATCCTTTGCTGCTTTTGGATCTGATACACAGGCAAAGGTGATGTCACAGGTGGAGACAACTTCAGCAGGGGTTCTTCCCAGCCGTGCCCCTTCCTGGATGAACAAATCACACTGCAAAAGTCACAAATTGAAACGTAAGTAAAATTAAGTACAAACCAAATGGGTTCCCTAGCATTTTGATGAAACAAACTTTACTGCCAGACTCAGCATGAGTCAAGTGTGTTAATTATTCAGTAAATTCAGGTTGGGTTTTGTTGGTTCATCTCCTACACCCAAGGGGCTCCTCTGCAGCTTTCCTGAACCCTCAAGAGAAGAGCTTCAAAACAAATGCACAAGAGAGAAGGCTTAGGTGATAAATTGTAAGAGATTGAATGTTGCAGTTTTTAGGAGAGAGCGCAAAAGAACTGGTAAACAGAACCAGTTGCTGAACAGTAAACAGGATATGCGCAGCTGAGACTGACGCAGGCTTTAAAGGGCTGCTGTTTCAAATTCTTAGCTCCTTCCCACCCTACCCCTTGTTTTGTAGTTAGAAAACATCCTTAAAAAACCCTTTGCTATTTTACAATACAGTTGACACGTGCATGTTTTCTCCTCCACTACAGTTGCTAGAACACAACTGTGTAGCCATTTAGCTCCATTTCAACACTGAAAAGGAATATTCTTAACCTGGTCTCATGTCATGACACAGCATGTTTGCCACACAATCTTCAGCCACTGCAAACAGCACAATGGATGTGTAGATGAAGCTGTGGTCAAGAGGAAAATCTCACCACACCACTCCTGGGCTCAACTTCCCAGCATATGGTCCTTTTGTCAAGCTCCAAAACACAATTACTTAGCTACCTGAATCAGGAATATGCCCAGGGAGAACTTTATGTTGCAGTCCTCAACAGGGACACAAAGCTGCAACTTCTAACATCAAAACAGCAACACGGTAGGAACCATTCACAGCTTCTAGTGTGAAGTGGCCACAAGCACTCAGGAAATAATAATAAAACAAGGTGGCAAACATACCTGTGTTTCTTGAGCATCCTCTCCGAGGCACCAGCGATTGGTGATCAGAGGTAGTAGGAACATGTTTAAAAAAGGAAAGTACTGTCTATATCTAAGGTACATGCCTACCTTCTCAGCAGTCCGGTTCCAGACAGTGACAGTATGACCCATCTTCAGTAAGTTGGAGACGATGCCACTTCCCATCAGACCAAGTCCCAGAAATCCTATCCTAAAGGGAAGGGAGAAGCATTAATGCAAGGAAGGGATTATCTAACAGATAAGAAATTGTTGTCAGCTTCCCTTGATCCTGGAAGCGATCAAGAGCAAAACCTGGAACACAACCAGCAAAAACCAGACTACAACACAGCCACAGCCAGAACAGGACTTCCAAATTGGGAAGACACTGTGCTATAACAGCAAGCCAGTGTTTGTTTTGCATACTAAGCATCGCCAACGATTTCCTCTAGAAAGACTTAAGTCTGCTTCAGAAAAGTAGTTGAATGCTAAAGGTTGAGGGGCTGTTGGTTCTTCATTAGTTTTCTTTTGATTAAATTTGCTGCTCTTGTACTTTCCATTACTAGCCATTGCTGTACTGAAGAAAAAGAGGTCAACTGCATATCAGCAGGTGCTTCTCTAATTTGCTTTCTGATTTTTGAACCAAGTCATGCATACAATGACTTGTTTATACTACTGAATGATACATTACTACTTTTACTTCAGCAAAACTCAGAAAGAACTACTGTACTATGCACCACACACAGACCAAAGGCCTAACACCTCTCCACAGCTGCAATTCAACAAAAAAAATAGTAGTAGTCCTGTACAGGTCAACATGAGAATAATCCCAGGTAACTGCTGCCTTCCCTCTCCTAAGATGGGGAGAACTTTGCTCCCCTCATTTCAAGAAAAAGACAACAAAACTAACAAGTTTCATCTCCATAATTACCTGGAATTGGAACTCTCTGGCAGTCTCTGCTGCAGCAAGCTTCATACCCAGCCACAATCTCAGTAGGAATTTCTGAATCGTTCACTTACATGTCTGATGTAACCTCAGCCTCACAATCCCCAAAATGTAATTCTTCATAACTAGCCATGCTACACTGCACTATGGCTTTCTCAAGTCACCTCTACTCTCCCAGCCATTATTTTTTTTTGGTTAGAGCAGACTAACTCAGACAGATCACGAGTCACCACAGGCTCCTTCAACAGCTTAATGTCCACCTATTTACAAAGCTCTGAAACAGACCTTCTCTCTCTCCCTCTCCCAACCCAGCTCTGTGCCATGCTTTCCTGAGAGACTATTTTACCTGAACAGCTTCATCGTTATTTTGGTTCCCCCTGAGTACAGCTGAGAATTGATATCCCATGAGAAATGACCCAACGGCAAACAGCAAACAGCAAGGCCGAGTGCAATTTGAACACAGCGGAAGTTACAGAGTGAAACAGGAAGCTCGAGTGAGGCTCGTCTCACTCCAGAAAGGAGAACGGGGACGTTAGAAGAAACCAGAAAGCTCACGTGCTGCATAGCAAAGCTCCTGTGCTGGGAGCCTCCCTCTTCCGCTCGCCTTCTACGCGCTCAGGGCAGCAATAACACGGCCCTAGTCAACTGCCATGCACCACTGGAGAAAGATATCCTTTTATCGTCCTGCCCCACATGGCATTCAGAAAGACTGCTTCTTCATGTTCTGCAACGTGCCCTGCAGGAAAAGGGCAACTGCAGGAGAGCACCGAGATGCAAGTACATCCAGGGCAGACCTTGTTCTCCTGTTTTGCTTTTAGCTGCCTCCCTCCCACCTCCACCCAAATGAGTGTTTCACACAAGGACAGAGGAGATCTCTAGAGAGAAATGTTAGGTTTATTTATTCTCAGTGACAAGCTGGATAATGGCTGCATGTATGAGATGGAAAGGAGAAAAAGAAGGGAAATGGCTGAAGTGCGTTGGAGATCTTACTTTTTGTCTGTGGGTGTGATACTGCCATTGACTGCCGTGCTGTCTGCTGCCTGGATGGAGGTGGATCCTGTTTCCTGAAGAAAGAAGAAAAAGGACCATACAGCTCTGGAGGAACTGCCAGTCCTCGTGATAATACAGAAAATCCATCAAAGCAAACATCTGTCTCACCTCTTCACAAACCTTCAGCTTCTTTGTGATGGCTTGATAGCAGACAGCTGGCTGTACGGATAAAACAAAGCATTCAGGGGAAGGACAGTGCTGATCTGCTCTGCTGAGCAAACAGACCGTATCCTCGCTACAAAGAAAACAGGCAGCTCACCCACACACCATCTGCAGCACAGGAAAGCTCTCAGGCTTCCCTCAACCAGAGAAAATAAAACCCTATTGTAACATACCGAGTTCCTCCCTTCCTACCTACTCCAACAATTCAGACTGTTTTCTGATGCAGGGACTACAAAATCCTTTCTGTAGCTCACATGGCAGGCACTCCAGCGATGAGGATACAGCATATCCCCACTCTCACACCTGAATCAAAGAACACAGATCTCTACAGCCTGCTGCAGAGCTCCATACCGGTGCTCATTATGTCACTGGAGCTGCTGAGGCAAAGCGTTTTTGTTAACCTAAGGCAGCACATGGCTTACAACAGTGTGGTGAAGGCTGCTCCTGCTCAGGCTGCTTATTCTGAGCTGCTCTTAATCTGTCTCTGCACAGATCCTCAGCCGGATATGAACTGTTTTTCATTCAATTTGATATTTTGTTTTCCTCCTGACATTCACAGGCTGAATATAAAATCCTGCATGGTTTGACTCTAAAGTTGGCTACATTTTACATGGAGCTTTTCTAGTCAGGGACAGTTTCCTTGCCATATTCAGTTAATTAACAAATTCATACAGATGAAGAAATTGGACGGATAACCGTCAAACAAAGAACAGGGCTGCAATTAGTAAAACATCACCTTCTAGCCCTCATATTTAATCTGCAGAATTTAACAGAACAAGTCTGCCGAATCCTGGTGCCAGGTCATCTTTGATATCTAGAACTATCTGCTGTCCTCACTGCCAATCACCCTAAACCTAAATGCCGGGATGTAACCAAATGGTCAGATAGCACATGAGAGCCTCATTGCTACTAGGCCCCAAGGAACGCAATTCCAGAGCTGGTTATGTATCTCCTTGTATTTAGACCTTCATCCCAGCAAAGGGCAGGATGCCAAGCTAGAGCAATCAGCAGAATGATCCTGTCTGCCCAATCCTCACCTTCTCCGTCTGGCTCAGCAGGAAGTGATGAAAGTGTGGGTCACTGTCCTTCACAGGCTACAGAGAAAAAGTACAGACTCAGAAACATTCCCAGAGCGTCACTGAGCAACCACATCACTATTCCCTGTTCTCCCGAGCAGCACGGTAATAACTTCAGGTGGGAAATATTTAATGCATGACAGCTGGACCAAGCAGTTTGTTTCAATACAGCAGTTTACGTTGTGTTTCATTTGCAAAAGCAAAGCCATTCAAGTTAAATCCCTTATTTCTCAATTTCTGCAGGAACATCAAAACGAAACTATCAGCAGGATTAACAAGGGAAGAAGTAGCCTCTCCTTATCTGTAGTCCCAGATCCCACCTCCTTCTCCTAATGAAATAAAAACACTTTCCAGCTTCCAAGGAATTCCTTAAAACATACTCATGGTGGGTAGTGGCTGAACATTAATCTTAGCAGTCACGTGATGGGCAGCTGGAGCATTCATCTCTCCAATGAACACTCTAAGCACTAGCCTAGAGTTGCACTCTTCTTACTCTGCTTGATCATTTAATTACTTAAGTACAAAATGAAAGCTGATTATGAAGGAAACTGAAGTAAACCATCCAATATCACATTATGCAGACACGGAGAGCCTATCCAAGTCTTCTCTTCCAGTTCTGCAAAGCCAGTCACAGAAATAGTTTTGAAATCAGAAGTGCAAAAACACATGTAGCACAGTTAGGTGTGAATTTGCAGACTGCTCCATAAGGACAAAAATCTCACTTTCCAACATACTTCCTAGCTGCCCAAAGGTACTGCCCAGCTTTGTTATACCACAGAATGACAAAGAAAGCACCTTAAGCAGAAGAGAGAACTCCACCATTTCAAATTGGAAACAAAAGGTTCTACATCATCTTCAGCTAGGAACTAAGTTTGCAGAACCATGCTGTAAAGCCAGCCCAGGGTTTCTCACCTCACTGACGCTTGGTGGCCATTTAAATCCAGCCACTGTTCCAGTCATCACTCTTTTCACTGTACTTGACTCTGGAATTGTGAGATCCTGAGAAGATACAAAGGAGATCAGGAAATAGCTTACAAACTGACTAAGTGGCTGGTAACAGCAAAATGATTGCAAGAGCACACACACAGTTTTGAAAAGCACTATGCATGCCTTTCCACAAGTGGTCATATTTCAAGCACGAGGTGTATTATCAACACAGGTGATGCAAAGTGAAAAAAAAAAAAAAACAAAAAAAACCAAGAACAAAAAAACCAAGAACTGTCAACAACAAAATTCAACCAGTTACATACGAAGAACAGTTTTTCCAGAAGCTGTAACAGGAATTATCACACTTGTTTCTCTGCTCATTGCATGATTACACAAATGAACACACTTGATCCAGCATTTCCCTCTGGTGGATGCAAAAATCTGAACAAATGGGTAAAGAACATCACTGCAGTCAGACAAGGTTTGAGCTGTTCCTCATCCTCCACTGTTGATAAAAAAAAAAGGCAGCAGCCTACCTGTTAGCAGGAAAACCTTCTAAGTGTGCACCTCATACAGTCACACCTGCTGTAGTTTCCAGAATGCATGACACTGGAAATCATACATGGACTGTTCCCATCCCTTAACATGTCACGATGACACTTAAAGCACCATTACTTTACTGTTGTTAAATTTTGATCTGTTCATCCTTATTTCCACAGGTAAAGATTAAAACATAGGTCTTTATGATTTATGAAGAGAACGTGCAGGGCTTCTATATATTGTGTAATCTTCCTGAGATGAAGATTCAGAAATGAAATGCACTTCCTGCAAATGCACAGTGTGCCTCAGTGTCCACAAAGAACCACCAGAGATGAGTGCTGTTTACAAAGCAAGGAAGAACAAGGCTGCTGGAGGTAACTGACACTGATACAAACGTTTCATCTGATAGCAAGGACAACTTAGACATCAGCCTCTAACCTTAAAGTGCCACTGTACACTAGAATTCTCTTTTTGAAGAGCACATAGCTGCTTCAACTGGCAAAGCAAGGACGAAATCTGCTCTGATACATAAGTAGTCACATTGGTCCTTTGAAAATATCCACATAAACTCGAAAATGAGAGTATTTGAATGAACATGTATGCCTACAGGACATTTCTAGACAGACCACACCTCAGTAAAAACTGGATCCTTGAATTTTATGCATCCTGAGTGCTTGGAAAGGTAGCTGAACTGTGACTGAACAAAGCAAATGAGCCAAAAAAAGAAAAAATACATCCCAAATACCAACACTGCAGTAACTCAGAACAGGGACAAACATTTTATTTCCCCTAGCACTAATAATTCTGGGAAGTCATGAGACCCAGGTAATCAGAATGTATGATTTCAAATTTGTGTCATGGACTGAAACAGCGTTGTGGCAGTGCTGCTGGAACTTCACAGCGATTCCTCTAATCATCAGTACACTGCCCTTCAAAACTTGCACAGTTACTTTCCTACACAAACTAGCTTACTTTCAGTCTGCAGCAAGGCTTTCATCCCCTAGCTGGCAATCTCTTTGTGGCAAGCTGATGGAAGCCACTCCACTTGCAGCTTCCCATAAAAATTTCTAGCGCCATAATTCAGTCACTCAAAGCTCTCTCTATTACCCCAAGGCAGCTCACAGAATAAAAACTAAGTATGCAGTGTGCCAGCACTACTGGAATTCCCCCACCATTCATTTTGGTTAGTTTGGACTGAATTTACCTCAAAGACAAAAAAGCATTTTGTGTTAGGGGAAAAATGGTCCAGGGCTTCATCATAACAGATACATTCAAAGATACGATGTGATTATAGCAACATCGCAGAAGGGTAAGCTAAGGTGCTCATAAAGTGTTCTTCTGCAGTCAAAAGATCCACAATTAACAGTAATTCACCTGTATGATCCAACTTCCCCTTCTTCCAATTCCCTCAAAAGGAGAAACTGATGGGCTCACATGATGTGATTTAACAGAAACTGGCTTAAAAAAACAAAGAAAGCCAGCATCTCTTACGACCAGCTTCATTTTCACCACCAAGGCATCAAGAGTTTGCTGTTCAACCTGTTAAGGCCAATCCTGTAACAATTCAGGAGATGGAAACCAACTATTTTGAACTGGATCCTGAAACACCGAAAGCAAAGGCTGCGAGGCACAGAGCAGCACAGTCCCTTTGAAGCAGCGGTGAGCAAGCACACTGCTGTAGCATCAGCTGAAGCCTCCCAACAGTCTTCAGGTACAGTCTCCAGTGAAGAACGTGCATTGTAGTAATCCACTGAAATTTCTATCCATCTGGACAAGAAAGATCTGGACCACAACAGGGAGCTCCACAATAAATAAAGATGAGTACTCTGCATGACAGTAGACAAAAAATTGCTGGCTACTGCTTCTGTCATGACACTCAGAAGTAAACAAGGGAAGTAACGAGGATAAAATAATGATGCTCCAGTGCTGGACCTTTATAATGGAGAATGGAAACATATTCCACAGCACAGAAATGGAAATGAATACAACTAGTTCTTCTGGTGCATTATTCCCACGCTACACAAATTTCTTCTTCACACCTTAGTCCTTAAGAACATCCGACCCTCAGTAAGCATGGAGGGTGAAGTTAAGAGACTATAAATCACTTGATCATACAAAGCAGATGAGATGAGAAGGGAAAAGTCGGAAATCAGATGAAGAGCCACACCTCCTCACTAATCCTCCCCGCATCAACTGAATTTGAGGGGTAGTAAGATGGAAGGTGGAGTCTCATGAGACAGCTCTCAAAGCCCTCTCAGAGAGATGACCAGAGCCACTCAAAGCAACTAACTGCTAAAAATGCACGTGAAGAATCAACAACGTGCTTGTCAAAGGTATCCGACAGCCAGCTGGTCTAGAAGAAGCAACATGGAAGAGCTTAAAAAAAAAATAAAAATCTGGTACTGAACTGATACTCTTCACACTGGCCTGTTAGTTAAGGTGCCAGTCATCCCTAAGTCCACCTGCAAAGTCCACAGAGGGCACTGGCGGACATGCACAACACAAACCTTCTCATCCTTGGGTGGACGCCCCCGCTTTCGGGGGCTCTGATCCTGGGCTCTTTTCAAAGGTGACTTTGATCCTCTCTCTGACGATACAGAAGAGACCCTCTTTTTTCCTTCCCCTGTGCCCTTCTTCAACTTCCCTTCAGACAAACTGGCTTTGCGTTTCTCTTCGCCAGCAGATTGCTTGCCTCTTTCTTCGCTGGAATTACGCCGATTCTTCTCTTCACTGGAGTTATGGGAAGATGCCTGAGAGATTACAGAATAGAAGACGGTAAGGAAAGAAGAGAAGAGCTAGAATGACTTTCATGCAAAACCAAGGATGCGAAGGACCCCGTGCTGTTTACTATCAGGCAAACCAACAGCATGGGAACATGAAAACTAGACTGCTAGCCCCCTGAAGTCGGTGAGTGAAGTTCCTTGTTAGCTGACCTGTAAAAACACTTACTTTGAGTCACTGAGTAACAGCACAGGACATCTGAAGACCCAGTGGGAGTGCATGCACACGTATGCACTTCCACTAACAGTAAAATTGGTACTATCATCCACGTCCAAGGTTAAGACTGATTTATAAATTCATCATAAGCAGATCAATTAGCCTCTTCTGTGTCTCCATCAGTGTAACAAGTCTTTCACCCCTCATCAGACAAGACTGAACGGGGAAGAGGAGAGGTTAGGAAACAATAAAAATTTTAAATTGGGGGGAAAAAAGAAAAGACAAAAATGAAAACAAAATCCTCCCCAACAAATTGCCAGAAATAATCAACTCCTTTCAAATAAAAATGTGTTTCACCATCATTCACTTGAAGACTTGTTTTTATGCACACAGTAAAGAAGAAGCCATTCACTCACCTGGTCCTTGCCTTTGGTTTTTCTAAGAAACTCCTCCACAGCATCCACGGCTTGCTGGAAGCGCTTACCCTTGTTAATCTTTATCATTTCTTCTTTGTGCAGGTGATAAGGCTTCAGCTGTTCCACCTTGATCCAAGCACTTGAAAACAGGAAAAAAAAAAAAAAAATCAGTTATATTCTCCAACAGCAGCTTCCTCAACCACCCAATTCCTTGAAATAATTACACATTTCTTGTCCAGAGCAATCAATGACAAGCTTTCCACAGCATGAAGGACTGCAACGCCTGCATTCACTAAGAACTTTTTTCTGGCACTTTCACTTGGTTTCTCCCTCACATTACACATCACATTCTGCTAGCATTACTCCCCTCTAAGCACTACTGACACTCTATCAGCAGACCAGCCCTTAGATGTGATCAAGGGTACCTGTTCAGAACAAAGGCTGACCAGTGACCTCTCCTGTACCACCAGGAGGAACATCCACAATCACATGCCACCATATTTGGTAGTATTAACCCGTTCATAGTGCTGTTAAAAGTCATCAATCCCTTGCTCAAACACACTGTGCTCTAGTAATCATTATTTCCAGCTAGGAATCAGCTCGCTGAAGATAGACTGAAACTTTTTGTGTCCCATGTGGGGAGAGGTAAGGTCCCCTGATGGAGTTGACTGCAGAAGTAGCAGCATCCTTCCCACAGTGCCATATAGCCTACACCACAATTCTGTCATTGCCTGGAAGCAGAACTCAGTATTCTCTTGCACACCAAGCTGAATCTTTCTGCTTAGTTCACATCATCTTCATAATAACTGACTTAACGTGCTATAGAAAGTCAAATTGTTGTTTTCAGACTGGAGTCTGCAGTCAGCAGCTACTCAGGGAACTCCTCCTACGTGCCCGAGCTTCACAGTGACATATCCTAACATCCACTGAGATGCAAAGGCCTTTTCTGTGACTCTCAGGGACAAAGCATACCTGGGTACTACGCAACATCAACCCACACTAAGTCATCCCATTGTGTATACAAAGGAAATAAAATCTGCCAGTACACTGTAAGAAGGCACATGAAATGTTGTTCCCAGATTCGAATTACAGAATAGGAAGCATCTCTTCTTCCAAGACTTTCTCTCATGTTTCTATCTGCACACACTACTCCTTTCCACTGCACAAGCTTATTACTTTTTCTTCCCCCCACTATTTTTTCCACTGGAATGGAGAAAGCCTGAAGCACAAAGCTCTCTGCTCCCTGGCTTACAAGGTGCATTTCAGCACTTGCAATCACCCAAGATATCAGAGGCAAACTCACAAGTAAGAAACAGCCTTCAGTGCTGCCTCGAGGGAAGATAAACAGAAGGGGTTTCTTCCAGTTTATCCTTGGTGTGCCACCTACTTGGAGGCCCTTCTGCAAGGTACAGTGAGTCTTCTGACACTGCACGTCCATCCATAAAGCATTTGTGTGTTTCAGACACCTGAAAACTAAACCATTCTCCACCAAGCATATTCATTCACGTTTCTGCAAAGGATCTCTTGTTTTTGTTAAGCAATGACCTCACAGCTATTATTTATAGAAGAGGTCTCCAGGATGCAACATATAAAAGGAACTACAACTCAGCAACGAATGAACATCCTAAAAAAGGAAAACATCAGTGACATCACATCACTAAAGCTGTCACATTTTAAGATGAGACTGTATTCATACTGTGGTACAGTCATCCAATGCCCAGAAAGAATGGGTTAAATACGAAGTGAAAAAGGTGTTAAAAATCTACATTTTGGTAATGGTCTTCTCTGCTAATTTCTCCATGCCCTTTCTCATCCCTTCCAAAATAGCATTCCTAGAAAAACCCTCATAAAAATCCACATTCTAGTCATGAACAACAAACAAAATTGATCACGGTGAAGCAGAGCTAAGTGTGAATGTGACCAAGAGCAGCACGGAGAATGGTGGCATAGAAGAAAGAAAGAGGGAACAGATTCAGTACAGGTAACAAGGCCTTAAAGCATGCTGCTTTTAGCCATTTTCCAGTCTGAAGACACCACTTCCTAAAGACAGCCTGAACAATTGGAGAGATGGAAGTGGCAGAAGTGCCCCATGTACCCACATTTGGCAGAACTTACAGTTAGCTCTGCTCAATGGTGGCACTACCTCCAAATTTCTTTTACTTACTGGAGCATGGGAAAGTTTGCAAAGCTTACACTGTGCCAGTTGAGAGGCCCACACTAAGTGCTAACACAGCCAGCTACAAAAATCACAAGAGAACAGCCTGGGTTTGGAAGTAGCCAGTGTTAGCTAGCACACAAGAAGCCAGATGGAGAAAATCAAGATGGATTTTGTGACGTGAAAATGGAATGCTGCACTTTCTCATCAGAACTGGCATCATGATGAGTAAAATCAAACAGCTGAGCTCTCTGATTTATCACATCCAGTTTTTAAAGGAAACTTAAAAGCAGCACAAAAATGATCTCATTTACGTTAAATCATACAACTGAAAGGAAGGAGCATTTAGCAAAAGAACAAGCAGCAGGCCAATGCTGAGAAAAGTGTGTAATAATGAAAAATGTACGGCGGACCTTCAGAGATACCAGCAGCAAAGGGCCAAAAAGTTCTGACTACAGTAATGCTCAGTTATGGCACTCTGCTGAGAGATGTCTAACAATCCAGCTGGCTCTGGCACACAGCAGCCTGCCTAGAGCAACACGGAGCTCTGTATGGGCTATGCCAGCTGAAAACAGCAGCAAACTAACCCTCTGTTTGCCCAGCCTATAGTGGAGAACAGCTCGAGAGCAGCCCTGAGGAGAAAGACTTGGGGATGTCAGAGGATGAAAGACTCAACGTGAGCTGGCAATGTGTGCCTGCAGCCCAAAATGCTAACCGTACCCTGGGCTGCATCAAGAGAAGTGTGACCAGCAGGGCAAAGGAGGTGACTCTGCTCCTCTGATATTGTGAGACCCCACCTGGAGTACTGTGTCCAAGACATGGAGCTGTTGGAGCAGGTCCAGAGGAAAGCACAAAGATGATCAGAGGATGGAGCACCTCCCCTACAAAGGGACTGAGAGAAAGCTGGGGCTGCTCAGCCTGGAGAAGAGAAGGCTCTGGGGAGAACTTATAGCCCTTCCCAGATCTGAAGGTGCCTACAGGAAAGCTGAGGAAAGAATTGTTATAAGGGCAGGTAGCAACAGGACAAGGGGAAATGGCTTTAAACTGGAAGAGGGGAGATTTAGACTGGATATTGGGAAGAAATTATTTACTTTGAATGTGGTGAGAGACTGGCACAGGCTGCCCGGTGAGGCTGTGGATGCCCCCTGCCTGGAAGCACTCAAGGCCAGGCTGGACGAGGCTGTGAGCAACCTGGGCTATGGAAGGTGTCCCTGCCTGCAGCAGGGGGTTGGGACGAGATGCTCTGAAAGGTCCCTTCCAACCCAAACCATCCTGTGATTCTCTGATAACCTCTGGCTCTTAGACTCCCAAAGCGTCACATCCAACACTTGACAAACTCCAAGTGTCTTCTGATGTCAGGATCTCAAAGAATGCTTTGTAAAGACTACATCCAATAATTTATCTCTCCCTAAAAAGACAGAGAGAACAGTGGCGTAAGAGCAAACGTGTTGGCATCACAGCAGCATATGGAGGATGAGAAGACAGAAGTCTGTGCTGAAGTTGTTGGGCCTAACGCAAATTGGCTGCAGATGACTCTATTTACCTTGGACTGCAAGCTTCCTCCCATTTTTCTTTGATGTTACAGACAGGAAGTGACCCCTTACCCCAGCACTTCTAGTGAGATTGTTTACTTTTGTACTGATGCTTCAGAAAGGTGCTCTGATAAGAGTGGGCTGCTCCAGTTTCCTATTAAGACTCTGATACATGACTTACAAGACTATACAGCTATCACAGCATTTCTACAGTGTGTGTGTGTGTGTGTGTGTGTGAGTGCGTGCTCACAGCCTGCAAGACTTCCTGCTGCTTCCAGTTAAGTAGTTAGCTTAGAAAAGGTCAAATGGTTTCCAAACAGGCCATGAAACCTAAGAATATTTGCACCTGGATGGAATGCACTGAGAATTTATGGAACATTAGCAGACTACGAGCCTGCCAGCCTGGTCATCCTACCAACTAACAGCAAGAAAGAAGCACGCATACCAACTTCTAAGTCCTTACACCGCTGCCCTTGATTACTAGAATGCTGAACCAATATTTCATGTGACAAGACTGTAGCCTGGAAAAGCCCTTTTTATTTTCCAGACTAAGAAGTACAGCTAGAAATGCTGATAAGAGGTCAAAGTTCCATTGCAATTTAGGAAGGTTTAAATTCCAGTAACTGAATGTTGTTGCACACTTGTCACTTCTGTGGGCTGGAAATATCAGCTGTTATCGATTTTGGATGAAGAATCATTTTAATGTGAAGTCAGCCTGAGGACAGATACTCAGGAAGGTAAGTCCCAGACAGACTCAGAAAATCTCACTATTGGAGAGTAAGTGAATAGAGGCATTTCATGAGCACTGTGCACCACAACGAAGGAAGTCAGTCAGAATAGGACACGGACATTACGTTACTGCTGTGAACACCCAGCTGGCCTGCTCTGCCACACAGTACAGGAGCATGTGTCACACTTGAAACCAAAACACAAATTCCTTTTCCATGGGTAAAAATAGTTCTCTTCTAGAAAATCTACCAGCCTGAAAGCAACAGAGCAACTCTAGCAACTGAGCAAACACAGAACCCTGAGCTCAGCAGGAACTCTCAAAAGCCCACACTTACAGAGCAGTCTGACTGCCCTCTACTCTCCTTTTTGTGTCTCTCACCACAGCTGCACAGAGCCTTCCAGGTAACGTATTCCTTTCACCACTAAACTGAGCCCAGTAAAATTAGCATGTACACCTCATGCACGTACCACGGCCAAGGTTACAGCTAAAGCAGTGCATTTTCTTGACAGTTGTACCCCAAATCACTCAGATTTCAAAAACAACCAGTGCCTATCTATACACTGCAGCAAAAGCACTGCCAAACAGAACATTTTCATTCACTCAACCACTCCGCTCACATGTGCAGTCACGCTGCAAATCAGTTCTCACTGTTAAGCAGCTTTCTCCTTAATCTTTGGTAGGGGAAACTGGAACCATGCTAGTCAGAAGGAAAGAGCCTTTCCCCAGTCTGAAATGGTGGCGTTTCCGAATTCCTCAGAAGAAAACAGACCATCCATGCTCTGAGATCACCTATCACTGACAAACTGGCTGGTAACCCAGCCACTGACTCTACCCACCGCTAAGCACCGCCTTCACCTGTAAGGTGACAAAGAGTGAAGGGCCTGTGCCCAAACAGCCACCTGTTAAACCTTGGCACAGCAAGGCACTGATAGAAGATCCATGAAATTTGATCAATGCTACGTTAGTATCACCTTCCATACTTGGGAAGGGCAGAAAGATGTAAATGCAGGAAAACAGGAATACCAGCACAAGCCTGTGTGCTCATCAGGCCATGGGCTACAGCCAGTGACAGGAGCTCTGCATCCTCCCATTCCTAATTCTGCTCATTACGTAGTGATTTTTTGTCAGTTTGGTATTTCCACCCCCTGTTTACATAGACCTTAAAGAAAAGTATTGTAAAACACATTAGTTTACTTACACAAAATAAAAGGAATTTTACCCCCAACATCAACATTTTAAGTGAAACGATTTAAAGTCTGTGTGACTCTGCTCAAAGATAAGGATTTTCTCATGGCTCTAACACCAGCATAACCCCCAGGTACACAAGATTCTCTCTCTCCTGTCTAAAAACATTATTTATTTTAGGGGCAGCAAAAGAGACAGTACTTATTTGTAATCAATTTTCAGACAGGGTACGCAAGTCAAAGCAAGCAGTAATCATGGAGCAGGAACTGATTAAATCCCACAAGCAGCAGGGGGGCGAGGGGCAGCCCTGCAGGTGTGTGCATTCAGCAGCACTGTCTGACATGGCTGCCTCTTCCCCAGCCAGAATCTAGAAACACAGAGCAAACCCCAGCTGCTTGTATGTCTGAACTCTTCACCTGCAACCAAACTGCTCATCTCAGTGACACAACCTTAAGACGTACAGCCACTTTCTCCAAACTTTTCTTAACACAGAACATCCCTGTGGTTAATCCACAAACACAACATGCAAGAATCAAGAGTAAGCTAACAGGATAGAAACAATTTCCTCAACTTAGGTTCAAAGAATTGCTCAGGTTGGAAAAGACCTTCAAGATCATCAAGTCCAGCCACAACCCAACCATACAGCCTCACTCTAACAGCTCAATCCTAAATCACACCCCTGAGTACCACATCCCAGTGGTTTTTAAACACACTCAGGGATGGTGATTCAACCACCTCCCTGGGGGTTGTTACCCTTTCTGTAAAGAAGTTTTCTGTAAAGAGCTTTGAGAGCTCAAGTTAGTTAATAAGAAAAAAACCCATCAATATATGACTATATGATTTCAAATCAACATTCACCTGCCTTACATTACTACAGACCCAGCAAACCTTCCTACTTGTGTGCAGCACTCATTTCTGCTCCATCAAGTACAGATCTCAATTCTTAATCATAGAATCATAGAACGGCCTGGGTTGCAAAGGCCCACAATGCTCATCCAGCTCCAACCCCCTGCTGTGTGCAGGGTCACCAACCAGCAGCCCAGGCTGCCCAGAGCCACATCCAGCCTGGCCTTGAAATGGACAACTGATATTTTAAAATTATTTTTGCTTTAGCATCTTTTCAATTGAAAACAGCTTCCTTAAGAAACATTCATTAATTGGCCTCAATTCATTACTTCTGTTCCCACCAAAAATAAGGTGTTTTCTAAAATTCTGCAAATGATTGCAGGATTGCATGACTTAAAGACTCCTATTATGTCACTTAATGCCACATAGCAACAAACAAAGGGGAAAAGTGAAAACCAGCAAAATAATTTCCAGCTTCACAAAAGGCAAGTTTTCAGTTTTTTTTACTCTGAATTGTAAATTTCATTGTGCAGGTATGTTTGGAATCAACAAATTCAGCTGTGCAAAAAGGGAGCCTACAAAAGTCCAATGCTGCAGAGTCTTCCTAAGGCACAGCAAGAACGTTTCCAGTCATCAGGCATGAAAATACATTCTGATCAGGAGTGGCAAGCACAAAGCCACGCTATTCTTCATGGCAGTACACGAATGCCCTTAGCTGCACCTTGCTCAAACAGCATCATGCCAAAAGCTCACCCAGTCACATCACACCTGCTCCCCTAGAAATGGCAGATTACCAAGAACTTCCCAACTTCCCATCATCGACTAAAACCCCAACATATCGAGTACAGAAGTCTGTACCCACAAGTGGCTGCAGCATGCACTGATAGATGGATTTCTTTGCACATAGATCAATGAAACTCTCACAAAGCCACACTTTGCTGTGTTGGGAAACCTTTCTTCCATTAAAAGAAAAAGAAACCGTGTTACATGGAGCAGTATTTTCATGGGATGAGAACAAGCAGTACATACTGATCTTCTGTTCCAAAAAACTTCACAAAGAAGCACTTTTTTCCACGAGGTTTCTTCAGATCTTTAGGTGGATTAACAATCTGAAGGCAATTAAAAGTGACAGTTAAAGTACATAATGAAAGATCATACTCTGATTTCATTACCTGGCATTAGAATTTTTGCAGACTTTTAGTTATTTTTAATCCTAACTACGAAGACAACTTGAATCTGTTACAGTTAACTGTGTATTCTCATACATACCCTTAGATATGAGCAGCAGAGTGAACAAAACCCCAAATGCCAGTTACACAGCAGCACCAATCCCCAGCAAGGCTGTTCCCAGCAGGTAAGTCAGGAACCTCTCTAACTTCATCAGTCCAAATAGCACTTAAGGGAACTTGTTCCTCTTTGCTACCTTCAGGAGTCATATTTTATGCTCTTAATAAGCAAACTACTCTGCGAGTAAAGCGTGAAGTGCTGCTGAAGAGAAAAGCAGCCATTGTTACATAGGTGACACCACAGGGGAGCCTGGACTTAACCTGATCCAAAGACAGGAGTGAAACCAAATGCTTATGGCCATCAGCTGCATTAATTGCATTTTCCTCCGCGGCGTGCTTTTGTGTGAGCACCCTCACACCTCATATATACACCAAAAATAAAAACAAAGTCCTTCATTGGAAATGATAATTATAAAAAGTGCCATTTTAAAATCTTTCTGGACTTTCATCAGCAAAAAAACAAAAAATAAAAACAACCACACTCAACATCTGTAATTATTACTTAAATAGCACTGCTCTAAAACAGTATCTTGAAGGTAGATTTTTTATTTCTACTATTTTAACCAAGTAACTATGGAAGAGGAATGCTTCCTAGAAGCTGACAGGGGTTGGTCTGGGGAAAACGATCAGTTCCAGTGCTGGATGCAGCTTTCCATCATACCTGAGCTAACAGCTCAGTGAGAGGGTGATCTTCTGCATCAATTAAAACCCCACTGGTTCACAGTTCAGATCCATGTGGATGGTATATAAAAAAAAGTAAAGCAAAAACTAATCCTAATCTTTAACTGAAAAGCTTTCAGGTAAAGGTTTGTCTGTGCAGAGGAAAAAACAAAACCACCAAGAAAACAACAACAAAAAACCCAACTCACCTTTCCTGGCCATGGTGGGTACCGACCCAGCTTCCCCCTAGGGAGAAATGGAAGAATTAGGCAGCAGGAACAGAGATGGGGGGGAGGGGGGGGGAAAACAAACCCACAGCATCCCAATTCTCCCTCTTTCTATTACTCCATGTTTTTCATACTGAGAGAAATACAACTGATAGTCAAAACCTACCGTGAGAGGCAAGGCGCGAGCACTCGGCACACTGCTACTGGTCAATACCTGCACCTGAACTGAGCCTCCTCAAAGCCTGCATGAACTGGCTGCACGATCAGAATTTAAGTCAGAAGAACACCGGCAGCAGCACAGCTACTGCCTGGAAGACTGGATGCTACAGCTTTTATTGCTCTTGTAAGATTGGATATTCTCTCACAAGGAACTGGGATAAGCAGCGAGGCAGGCAACCAAACCAAAGATTAGGTTGGTAAGTTACACCCATCAGGACAGAGCAGGCTGGTAAGCACAGAAGGGATGGATTTGCAGCTCAGACAGCTGAGATTCTTAGAAGTTCTCACAGGGAAGCACTAACTGGCAGGACCCCTGCACTAGGTGTTCCACTGTCACATTCTTCAGATGCTTGTCACCACACGTGGTGGTGTGCTAAACAGAAACAAGCCAGAAGAAAGGCAGAAAAGTTTACTTCCTACACTTGTGCGTGTTTCAATTACAGGAATTGAATAAAACTATTTTTTCCACACAGGAATAGAAGAGACGTTGGCCTTAGATCACAACATGCCAGCTTTATTGCTACCTTACCCTTCCCACCTACAGCAACTGCAGTACTCTCACAGAAGTCATTTGGTTGGTGCCTTGCAAGAAAGCAGGAGAGAGTCTGTAGAGCCTGCCAACTCCTAAGCAAAAAACTCCAAAAAAGAGGCATTCCAGCCCCTCCTGAGTTGGGAATGTTACCCAGAAGATTCTGTAGCGATGATCAGGCAGAGCTACTGCCAAGAGCTTTAACCAAGCTCACAGCTCATAACTCACGTTTCCATCCCTGTGCTGAACAAGATGCTTCAAGCTTTCTGTGTGTTACTGTTTCACTGCTATAGATCTTCTGCAATGGTGCCAGGGATGGTAGCTGTCTAGTCTGTCACGTACAAAAGTAAAGCAGGATGATCTGCATTCCAACACCAAGCGCACCGCACTGCCCAAATGCCTGTTTGAAGCAAATGGTGCTGAAAGAAAGCTTTATTTACTTTTAAACAGCTTCACAGCACTGTCCATTTCTCAGATGAGAACTTGCAGCTGTCACACAGCCAGGAGCACGCCTTTCTTTTTACCTGAGACAAACGCACAGACCTGTGTGGTGGTGCTTAGCTATTTTTTGTGAGCCCTACAGGAAGCCCTAACCTGTCCGGTGAAGCAGAGCCTCAAGAGAGCCTCTCCAAGCACTTGGAGATCAGTGCTTACAGGCCTCGAAGGAATCCCTTCAGTTCTCCCGATCGGGAAATACAAAACCACAGCTCTCCGACTACTGGAAGGTAAAACTGGAGTGACAAAGGGAAGGAGCTTCTGTGAGCTTCAAGGAGAACATCCTAACCTGCAAAAAAAACAAAAAGGTGCTTTCCCATGTTATTGTGCTGCTTGGCTGACGCACTCGTTCAGCACCTCACTCGCTTACTTATTTTCCTTCTTGCTCCTCTCGAGAGGAGACCGCATTTCCAGCCGAGCCAGCCAATGACCGCCCCTCGGTCCCGCTCCCCCGCTCCACCCCGAACCCCGCTCCCCTCGACGCCGAGCCCGGCAGCCGTCACCGCCGCCATCCCCCGGGGCGGCGTGAGGAGGAACGGCGAAACTCAGCGCCCGCCCTCCCGAACCCGTCCCCAACCGCTCCCTAACCGCCGCAGGGCCTCGGTCTCTCCGTGGCTCCGGGGTGGCACCGCCCGGCCCGGCCCCGCCGCCGCGCTCGGCCGAACCGGGCGCAGCCCCGCCGCCGCCCCGCCCGCCTGCCTCTGCGCCGCTCCGAACGAAGCCTCGGCGCCGTTCCCCCTGGGCACCGCAGAAGGCGCTTTCTCCACCCGCACGCCCGAGCCGTGCCCCGCCGCCCCACCGTCGGCCCGCACCGCACTCACCACACCAGATCTCCGAGCCTCAGACTCACGGCCGCCATCTTACCGACACCGCCGCCGCCGCGCAAGGCCTGCCGGGACAGGACGGCACCCCCCGCGGGGCCGAGGGCCGCGGCGGCGCTGATTGGCCAGGCGCGGTCACGTGGGCGGGAGGGCTGTCAGCGCCGCTCCCCCGGGGTGTGGCTGCCGCTGCGGCGCCCGTCGCGTTCGGGTACCGCCTGGGTTGGGGCGGCTGCTGCTCTGTGAGCGCCAGCGCCTCACCGCCCTTCAGAGAAAATCCGTCATGGGACCTGACTGCCCCTCTTTTGGCTTAAAGCCGCTTCCATTGCTGGGTGGACTGAGGCTGAGTATCTCATTCCAAAGTGGCATTTGTGGATTTAAGCGACATGTCTGCCCCCTTCCAGCTCCGCGCTCCTTGCAGGAGATGCAGCACGTGAGGACAGCATTGGATGTTCTAAAGGCATTAACGGCACTTAAAACTGAGTTTTACTGCATCCATTCTGTGCCCCCCTCCTCTGCTCCCTGTCCTACACATATCGCTCCCGCCTGCTGGCTGACAAAAGCTGGCGTCTGTACGCCTGACTAAAGGGCGCCGCGGAACATCGCGGTGGGTGATTTCCTGCGGGCGGGGCGGGGCCTGCTTCCGGGGACGGGGCCTGGATCAGGGGCGACTTCCGGGGAGCACCGGAAGCTGCGGGTGGAGGCGGTGGACTGGAGCGGGGGCAGCCCTACTTCCGGGGGCGGGGCCTGAGGCGGCTTCCAGTCGGCGCCATGGCCCGCAAGAAGTTGTACCGGCCGATCGCCGCCATGGCCAAAAAGGTGCGCGAGTATCGAGCGCTGAAAGAGCGGCCGCGGGATTCACAGCGCTTCGCTCTGGACTACGAGACCATGAGACGGCCGCTGACGCAGAAGCGGCTGCCGGTGCTGGCCTGGGAGGACGTGCGGCGCGAGCAGCGGCTGTTCTCACTGCTGTGCCGCCTGCCGCTGTTCGGTGTGGGCCGCGTGGTCACCCGCAAGTCCTGGCTGTGGGCGCACGATGAGCCCTGCTACTGGGTCATCACCAAGGTCCGCGCAGACTACACGGCCGAGGTAACGACGGCGCGGGGCGGGGGGGCTGCGGGGCTGCGGGAGCCGCGCCGTTGCGGCCCTGAGCCTCCGTGATCTTCACTGCAGGGCATGGACCACGGCAGGGCTTGGGGCCGGCTGACGTTCCGAGGTAAGGCCTCCCGGGAGGGGTGGGGGCTGAGCAAAGCGGCTCCCGGCCATTGGTACCAAATGCCGCGGTCCGGCGCTCCCGGAACGCCTCCGTAAGGGACGTTATGGGGAAGCCGTAACGCGGAGCTCGGGCCCTGCGCTCAGGGCTGAGGTGATGGGCTGCTTGTAGACCTGGAATGCAAAGCGTGTGCTGAGCACGCGGGGATGTGCCAGGTAGAGTCATCGGTGGAGCAGCAGTGGTGGCAGGGTGGCTTCTGGATGGGACTGTAAAATAACTCTTAGAGTTGCATGTTTGAATTCTCCAATTTTTAAGCTGCTTCACACTAGGTTTATAAATCTGGTCTATTAGAGCTTTTGAAACACTTCTCATTCAAAGGTTTTAAAGTTGTTGAGTATTTTTGTCATTGAACTTCACGGTGTGGAGATGCATTGCTTTTGTTCTTTGCCATGGAAACTAAGGCAGAGGGAGAGGTGACTCCTTGCATGACAAGTCATGACGTCTGCACAGTATGGAGCAGCTAGCACGTGTCTTTTCAGTCTGTTCCTGGTCAGATTTCCAAGGACTGAAGTGGGATCCCATAGTATAGCAGTGAGGATATCATATGATCTTTTGAAAATTTCCTTTATTGTTGCTTCTTTCAGTATCTGTGGCACAGGAGAGCTGATACTTGCTACAGTGTCTGGAGAGAATCGGTTGCTGAGAGCATTGTCCGCTAACGTTCATCTTTTATCAGGTAAAACTGAAGAAGAAGACAGAGAGATTGACAAAGTCATGTATCACGACTGGCGAATGGTGCCCAAGCACGAGGAGGAGGCCTTCAAGAAATTTACCCCCGTGCCAGAGGAGAGCTGTCGGTACCTCCCATACCCACCTTTGCTCCGAGCCATGATCCTCGCTCAGTGGCAGAAAGAGGGGAAAGAGATCACAGAGGAGCCAATGATTGACCTGCAGAGGACCTTTCACCTTAAGGCTGCAAAGAAAAATGCTACAGGGACATCCTTGTAACGTCCTGCTCTGTGTCCTGAGCTTCCCACACGCTCCTGCTTCGTATTGGCAGATCACCACCTTACTGAAGCCCCCCTTGCCTACTGTGGTACAGTGTGTCCAGTTGATATCCAGTTGACCTTGTTTTCTCCCCTGGACTGTATGGTAATCTCATCTGAAATTGAATATGAAGATGCATTTGGATTTTATTTTTTTCCCCTCATAACTTTGGTCTCAGATTCACTGTATATTCTCTGAACTTAGAGCTCCTGTCATCCAGCTACAGTGCTTGGGAGCACAGTTTCATTTACAGCCTGAGAATCTAGGAGTTTATAAAGAACATTTCTGAAGCAGTTTATAAGTTCTACATGATGGAAAAACTACTAAGTTAAGTATGACATTATTTCACAGAGCCAAAATAAATTATTTCTTATTTCCACATATTTCTAAGAAAATCTGTTCTTTGGGGGGTGATTTATTTATTCAGTGCCTGGAGCTCAGCATGATGGTTTGCTGGGGGTCCAAACTTAGCCTTTGCAATACAGGTAGAGCATCACATTCCTCTTACCACTGCAGTCTCATCTCATTTACTGACATAAAGCTGCAATAAACAGCATGGCAGGAACACAGCTGAACTCTGGATTCTGAGCATGATTCCCAGCAATGGCTGTCAGGAGATGAGAGGAATCATTTTAATTCTGATCACGGAAGGTATACAGGATTAGCTCTTAGTATTTGAAGCCAGTTGCGAAATATCACTTGTTCTGGTGCAGCACATTGTGGTGAAAGTTACAAAAATGCATCTTCTTAGTGCAGAGCTTACGTTTTCATTTCTTCTCCCAATGGTTGTGGCTTTGGTGCAGTGTCAGGAACCATTGTGGTGAGGGGTTCCAGTTTGGTTGTGCGTGGAGGAGTCACAAGAGCTGTTCAGCTCCTTGCAGTTCAGCATTTGGCACTTCTGTCTGAGAATTGCTGTTGCATTTGCAGCGGCATCCTAAAATCACAAGTTGCCCAAAGGGATTTACTGAAGGAAAGCAAAAATGTGACTCTGTGCCCTCTGTCTGCATGGCAGGCCTCAATGACACAAGGTAGTTTGGCTGCAGCTGCCAGAAAGGCTGTCAGCAGGCAGAGCAAACAGGTCAACAGCTACCTGTCCTTCACAGGTTTCCTCACCAAAGGCTCATGAAGGCTTAACATGGATGAGGGCTTTCACGTGGGTTAACAGCTGGTCCTATAAGCTATAATAGTTGGGAAGCACTGGGCTCTTGCTCCTGTGCTGTGGAAGACTGTAGGGTTCAGAAGGGCTTTGAAGCAGTGGGAGCATCCATAGGAGGCAAGTGCAGAGTGCTGATAATGCATTAATGCTGCCATGGGCTGAGACGTCCAGCTGCAGCTCGTCCTTAGTCACGATGGAGGTGCTACAGAAACAGCACAGCACCGAGGAGGGAAGAGGAGGGAGGAGCAGGATGGGGAAAGAAAGTAGCTCTGGGTTCAGAAGGAGCAATCCTATCCTCAGCCCTGCATGGCCTGGCTGAGCAGCCAGCACTTGTGGTGCCCTCTTCCAGAAACCCGCAGCAGCAGAGCATCCACCAACAGCCAGAGACAAAGCAAGAAATGGGTCAGGCCCAGGGCATGGATGGGGAGCCTGGGCAGGAGTAGAAACAGATGGGATGGGACCTGCTTCCAAACCTGGCTTTTGAGGTTCTGCCAGCAGCCCAGGATCACTGCTTGGTGGCCCCATGCCCTGCCACGTTGTGGACACAGCTCCTGAGATGAGGGGCTCGGGCCTCCAGTATGGCTCCTGCAGGAGCTGCAGGGCAGGTCTACAGGGCTGCCGGCTGACCCCTGGCAGGGTGTCCTTGAGGAACCCTTCTGCTTCATCACCTTTCTGCTTAGAGCACACAGCTCCTGGGCAGCCAGATCTCCTGCTCCAGGTTCCTCTCCCGGAGCTGGTTTACAGCTCCCAGCACACTACAGAAGTCACTTCAGACCTGCAAGGCTTGGCCACTTTTTTCCATAAGGCTGTGGGCTCTCCCCCAGGTCTATAAGGGCAGCAGATGGGGATGGCCTATTTAAGCTACAGTGAGCACAGCAGTTAGCACCAAGTGCGTGAGCCAAGTGCTCTGTTCTCAGGGTGCTGCACCAAACTACTTGTGTCACTGCTGCTATTTGCAATTTTACGTGCACGCTCTTAGGATGCAGGCAGTGCAGCTAATGAGGAAGCAGCTCATCATGCAATTAAAGTTGTCTAGGAAGACAGCAGTAGCTGCTCAATGCAGTTCAACATAAAGACTGACAGCTGGTAATTGACCGAGTCAGTATTCATAATCTTAGTAATTTTCACTCCTTTTCTGTCTCTTATCTATTACTGCTGTATGTACCCCTTGAATAAATTCAATTCTACAAAATAAATATGAGCTTATCTAAATACTGCTGGGATTGGGAGGAACAGCTGAACTCGCCTTATCAAGTGCTGAATGTCACCATTCCTATTGCACTGTCAACGACCACCTGGTATCGGCAGGGAACTGATGGAAGATTCCCCACAGCCTGTCTGAAGGGGGTCCATAAGGACACGTGGACAGACTGCAGCTGGAGGACCTGTCTTTTATTTCTGACACTGAGAGAAGCCACAATGTGCACTGGCTTTGAAGGCAGTGTCTTGCAGGACCAGCACCTCCTCAGACAGTGAGGAACACGCATCTCATTTCTTGCCAGCTGCTGAACAGGAGCCATTCCCACCATTTTAAGTGTCGTGATGTTCCTAAAGGCTGAGCGGAAATCCAGTGACCTTTCCAGCAACAAGACCTACCAGCACTTGCTGATGTTAACACATTTATTACATACAGAACAGATATGGTTTGTTGTTTGATAGCGTAGGGAAAAAAGCATGGGAACGTATTCATACAGCGGTCTCTTTACAGAATGCCATCTTCAGACCAAACAGCGGAGTTTACAGGCCTTAAGACACTTTTTAAAATCCTTTTGTAACATACAAGATACTTTACATACATCACAGTGGAGATATGACAGGGAAGTGTGTTGAAGCCAGTCAGTTCTCACCTTGCTGCCCAGCAGCCACCACATCCCAACAGGAGCTGATAGCAGAGGCTGAGCTGGAGCCACCCCTCCGACACGTGTGCTTCTCCTGGAGGAAACCAAGCACCAAACTGGGAAGGAACCTGCTGGCAGAGGCCCAAGAGTGGTTTCCTCATGTTGCCATGGACCAGTGGGTGACAGAAGACTGAATATTGTCACTTTTACTGCTAAAACCAGATAGAGAACAAATTGTAAGAGGTAAGAACGTTACAATCCTGTATTTTTACGCTGAAGGTTTGACATGCCTAAAGAATTGCATTTGCCTTTAAATGACACCAAAGCGTGCCATTTTCCTGGCTCTAACTGTTAGATATCTGTGGAATCTGCTGTCTCAACATCTGTTACTGCACCCTGTGCCGTGACCCAGAGAGCCTGTTCTAGCAGAAAGCATTCTGGGGATGAGTGAGCACTGCCCCAAGTGAGATGTCTCCTCTCAAATATTCTCCTCTACATGAATGGCTGCTTGCAGTCAGCCAAATGCAAGCCACAGATCCTGGCTTGAAGATACAGCCCAGCTGGCTTCCTACCTCTGCAAGGAGCAGTGTGGGTCATCACGTCACCAGCTGCTCAGGCAGTGTGGGCAGCACCGTGGCCCCATACTTTGATGGCTGAGGCCTCTGCACCCTGCGTATGTCTTCTTGCCTCCCTGGATGGGAACTGTGTGCCCCAGCCTTTTCTGAACTGAGCATCCAAAGACCATTTCAGGGTTGCTGAATGAGGACAGATGTTAAAACTTCCCCAGTGAATGCTGTGTTCCTGCAGCACACAAACAGCTGCAGACCACAAGGCTTGAGAGCAGCCTGGACCATGACAAGCAGCACAGGTCTTGTTCCTCAGAGATGGAGGTGGACATCCTTGGGAGATCCACAGTGCTGCACAGCTCAGGAAACCAACAAGACAGCCACCAGGATCTTCTAAATTCATTGCTAACAGCTCTTCTTTGTAGAGGAAGGAACTGCTGCAACTGTCAGAAGGGGAAAACAAACCACTGCCTCTACATCTGGAGCTGCCACACTTTCAATATGGAGCTTAAAACTGTTCTCCCTGGCTGCATTTTTGGCTGCTTCTCCTACAAGCAGGACACACAGCTTGCACAAGGAGCGCAGTCAGAATTTCTCTCAGAGGCTGTCATTCTTTAGAGGAGTAACAGAGATCCAGCTTTTCAAACCACTCACTAACCAATTCAATCAGTGCTTGTGATGCTGAGTAAAAGGAGCTGGGAGATCTGGCCTCAATTCCCTTATCTGCATGACCTCAGGCAAGACACAGCCTGTACACCTTGACTGCACCTACAGAGTCTTTCCTAACCTGACAGCCACTGTCTAAAGGAAAACAGCCACCTCCTTCCAGCAGGATGCCAGCAGTTCCCAGCAGGACGGGGTCCTGATGAGTCGAAGTAATCTCAGTGTGTTAATGCAGAATTCACAGCAGACGAACATTATCTGCCACTGCCTCTATTTTAAAAGCCAGTAAATCCTATGTAGAGATAACTTTCTCCTAAAGCTTTCAGGCTCACAAAACGAATGAACTCAATTCTTTCCTGCTTGACTTTTTTTTTTTTTTTAGAGAAGGGAGTTAAAATATCACTGCCTTTTCCCCCTTTAAAATAACAGGGTTCCAGTACTTCTTTGTTAATAGTTTTGAAAGGCCCCACGGCTTCCACAATCAACCATCTGTCACCCACCTGAGGCTACCAAACAATCCCCTCTAGACACATGCCGTCACCCAGCACACTACTGCTATGATAAAAGCAGCAGAAGAGGAGGGAGACTTTCCATCTGCAAGTGTGGAGGATGTGTTCCCCCCACTAACAGCCCTGCCACCTTCTCCAGCCAAACAGCAAAAGCGCTTCCCAACCTCGACATTCCTTTCTATTGAAGGCTCCTTGGACCTGGCTGCTGTCAGTCTGTGGGATATTATTCTATGCTTGGGTGCACATAGTGGATAAGGTGGAAAGTCCACTGGTGAACAAGGAAGGATTTCTTCTGGGGTGCTGTAGGAGTTGTGATCCTCCATCGCTGCTTTGGCGGGGATGCCAGGGTGCTGCACTACTTCTCATGCAGGTGGGAGCAAGGCATCCTGCTGGAGAACCAGACCCACCACCTGTCCAGCTCCCCAGCCCCAGGCAAAGCTTTTGCACAGCTCTGGCTCCAAGCTTCACTTTTATCAACGCACTGCCATTTCTCTCCTTGTAGACGCCAGCTCCAGAGCAGAACAATAATCCAACCACGCAGAAAGCTCATGGGCCCAAGATGAAAGCTGCAAGTTCAGAGGTTACAAAGGGGTCACAGTCTGAGGCAGGAGCCGCTGCAGTTGTCTGGGGTCGGTTTCCAGCAGTAGGTATAATGCAGGCGTTCTGTATGTACATCGTGGCATTCAGGTGGGAACAGGGACACTTACATTGGTAGGAAAGGAGAAATTCTCACTCTGGGATATAGGATACCTGCCACACAATAATGTGGCTCCTTTCTGCCTTAGAAAGTACTGGCTTCACCTGGGTGGCATCTCCTGCATTCTCCTCTGTCTCATCATCTTCTCCATCCCCTGAAGACAGAAAGCAGAGTAAAAAAGGCTGGAAAGAAAATCCCAAGCTACACTGCCCTGAAATTGTTCAGAAGAGGTGAATATTTGTACTACAGTCTTCACAGTCTGACGACAGGCAGCAGGAGCCGAGACCTCCCTGCATGCCTGGAGAAATAACAGCATGGTGCTTTTCTGAACTAGGCTTCTGTGAATGGAACAAACTGTCTCCAGCTAAAGGGAAAACCATGTCCCATTTGGGGAAGCCAATGTTTACAACAGAGCGCCCCAGAACAGCACAGGTGACTCCAGTGGGACGGCAGTGTTTGCAGCCAATGGCACAGATGTTTTTATTTTTCCAAGGCCATTAATGCTAACTGCACAGCACTGTAGGCACAGGCAGGGGGAAGGTTTGGCAGCTTCGTGCTGTGGAAGGAAAATACTTGCTATCTGCCACCACAGCGGGAGGTAGGAGAAAAACAGCCTTGCTTTTCAGATTTCCCACAGCAGTGATCCCTCTCCTTCACAAATCGTACCCTTGCACCCCTTCCAATTCCACACCCCCCACTGCAGGCACTCACCGATCCGGAAATCAATGTACCCTTCTCCTCCACTCAGCACCAGGACATTCTTCAGCTTCTGCCCCTCAGTCTCTGTGGCTGCTGTGCTGGGGTTCTCCGAGGGGCTGTCCAACACGCTCCCATTCAAAGTTGCTAGGACGTTGCCTGGGACAGGACAGAGGTGCCATCAGTGCCACTGCTCAGCCCTCAGGCACTCTGAGAGACAAGCACGACTGAGCAGGCCAGTTCCTTCTGCTGGTGAAATCTCAAAGACACTGCAGTTTGAGCTACCAGTGTCTGAGTCACAGGATCTCCAAGTGCCAGAAACTGGCAGCCTTCTGCTGCAGGTCAGCCTAAGCTCCTGCCTCAGAATGGACAGTGCTAACAGACCCTCATAAGGAAGGGCTGTGCTCATCCTTACCAGGCACAGAGACAAAGAACTTGACAGCATCACGGTGACCATGGAAACAGAGCTGTGCCTGAGCCATGGAGCAGTAGGGAATAAAACTGCTGGCAGATTTGTCACTGTTGTCATCACCATACACGTGGATGACCCCGCCAGAGCGGCTGCCCTCTCCGGAGGTGGGTGAGGTCTTGTTGGCTATGGACAGGAGAAGGAACATTGTTAGTCACAGTTTTGGCCCCATTTACAGGAGGGGCACAATCAAAAAAAAAACTCTTGAGCCCTGAAGGAAAACCTTTATGGATTCAAATCTCTTAAAAGGTCTTATAGAATAAAATGGTTCAGCTGGGTGGATCTTCAAAGATCACCTACTCCAACTGCCCGCTTCGGGGCTAATCAATACTTAAAGCATTTCATTGAGGGCATCTCAATACACAGTCCAACATCTCATGAACAGACAGGCATGCGGCAGCACTTGTCTCTCTAGGAAGTTCCAGTGCTGCCCTACCCTCATGGTAAAGAGATTCTTCCTGATTCCCAGTCTGAGCTTCCCTGGCACAGCTCTGGGCTGCTCCCACACATGCTGTCCTTGGCTTCCAAGCACAGAGCACAGCACCTCCCTTGCTTCCCCTGCTCAGAGAGTGCAGAGCAGAGAGGTCACCCCCAACCTCCTGTTCTCCAGGTTGCCCTCAGCCTCTCCTCAAAGACATGGCTCCCAGTTCCATTACCAGCTTTGTTGCCCTCATCTGAATGCTTTCAAGCACCATCCTTTTTATATTGTGGAGCCCAGAACTACACCAAATATTCAAGGTGAGGCCACACCAATACTAAGCACAGCAGGAGAATCACCTCTTTTGACCTGCCAGCCATGCTGTGACCCAATAGACTCCAAAACGCAGTTTGCTCTCTTAGTGCCAAGGCACCCTGTTGGCTCCCACTGAGCCTGCTGTCACCACTTAGATCCCTTTTTGCTGAGCTGCTCTTCAGCTACTTATCTCCCATGCTCTGCTTGTGTCCAGCACTGCTCCATCCTGGGTGCAGAACACAGCATTTTCCTTTGCTGAACTTCATGCTGTTGCTCCTTGCCCAATGCTCTATCTATCTGGAGCCCTCTGCAAGGTTTCTCAACCCTCTGAGGAGTCAAAAGCACCTCCGAGCTGAGTGCCATCACGTGCTGAGGATGCACTTCAGTCCTATAACCAGACCACTGATAAAATATTGAATAGAACAGGCCCTAGAACTGAGCCCAGAATTATGTAAGGGTTATATTCATAGGATCCTTAGAGTTGAAAGGGAAATTTAAAAGGTCATCTCATCCAACTCCCCTGCAATGCACAAGGACAACACAGTTAGATCAGGCTGTCCAGGGCATGATCCAGCCTGGTCTTGCAAATCTCCAGAGATGGGGAATCCACCACATCTCTGGGCAATCCATTCAGTGCCTCACCACCATCACTGTAAAATACTTTTTCCTTTTACCCAACTTAAATCTACCCTCTTTGAGCTTGAAACCATCTCCCCTTGCTCTATCGCCACAGACCCTGCTAAAGAGTCTGTCCCCTTCCTTCCTGTAGCTCCCCTTCAGATACTCTCAGTAGTGAAGGCCACTCTCAGCTCACCTCACAGCCTTCTCTTGTCCATGCTGCACAGCCCCAGCTCTCAGCCTGTCTTTACAGGAGAGGTGTTCCATCTCTTGGATCATTTCTGATGTGCTCTAACAGGTCCATGTCTCTCTGTACTGAGGACTCCCAACGGGATGCAGAGCTCCATGAGTTCTCACAGTGCTCAGCTCCCTTGACTTGCTGGCCACACAGCTTTGGATGCAGCCCAGGATACGGTTGGCTTTCTGGACTGTGAGAGCCAACACGTCCTGCTGCCATCCACCAGTACCCCCAAGTCCTTTTCAGCACGGCTGTGCTCCATCCTTTCATCCCCCAGCTTGTATTGGTAGTGGATGTTGCCTGGACCCAGGTGCAGACCTTTTGCACTCAGACTTGTTGAACCTCATGAGGTTCTCCTGAGTGCACTGCTCAGCCTGTCTGGGTCCCCCTAGATGGCATCCCATCCCTGTAATGTAGGACTACAGCAAGTTATACGGTCCCTCTCTGTTAGGCTGATTAAATCCACTCACAGAAACAAACTACTTTTTTTTATTTGGCTGTTAATGACGCACACTTCCCTGGTGGTGGTGGACAAGAGTGACTCTAGGGGACACAAGACAAGGCCTCTGGGGCGCACCACTAAAGGTCTCTTCTCCAGGCACAATCCTGTCCAGCCTTCAGAAGTCATTTACTGTCCTAGTGATCAGCCTTTGGGACTTGGCAATGTAGGCAAATGTATCCACTATAACTGAGACACGATCAAGACTCTAGTCTCCCATACCAGACCTGGAGAACTACTGCTATTCTGGGAACTGAAGTTGCTTCCAAATCAAGTCCTTTGCTCATGCCAAGCTGCTTTCAGCAGCCTCTGTGTCTGGCAAAGTCTGTGTCTGTCAGCCCAGCAAGTGTCAGAGCAGTGGAGCCAGCGCCTTCCTTAGTCCTTGATTTAGAAGATCAGCTACTCAAACAGTGAACATAAAGAGATGTCCAACATCCACAGCACCCAAGGACCTCAAGGTGAGCTCAGAGGCATGCATCTTTCAGGCCTGTGCTTTCGAGGTGGGAAAGCTTCCATTCACCAGGGATGAAAGCAGTTCTCAGAGATGAGGACAGGAAATGCTTTTCTTCTGCATCAGTAAAACAAACCATACTAAAATCAGAAAGTATTCACTTCCTGTTTACTTACAGAGCAAAATGAACTGCTTACTTACTATCTGTAGCTCTGTATGTTGGCTTGGGCTGGTTTCCAGTTATTAAGAGGCTCAGGAACAAAGGAGGTTCTTACCTAGCAGATTTGCAATGGGATGCTGGGGTAAATACAAATATTTGGATGGAGGAATGAGAATCAATGTGTGCTGGGGGAAGATCCCTGAGATGAAAGCTTTGCTTTCTGCACCTCTGTGCTTTGGTTTACTGAGGGCAGACAGAACTGGCTGAGGCCCAGTAGACAAGGCTCTTCCAGCTCAGCATCTGGCTTCTCACAGTGACCACTACCAGAGGCTTTAAAAGGAAGAGAGATGCACCAGTAATGTTTCTGGACAGGAGCATCTTACAATGAGAAAAAGCACTTTCTGTCTCTAAAAAGGCTGAGGCAAGTATAAATCTGAACAGTGAGCTCAGACCTTGCTTTAAGTGACACAAACAAACAATTCTCAGTATTCATCCAAGTTCTTCTTTTAAGTGTTGGCTGACTTCCTGCAGCTGGCAGGTGTCACAGCCCTTCCTACCACTGGCCTGGAAACTAATTTGAGACACAGCCTTGGAAAACCAAGGATGACCAAGGATGACCTCAGAAGAACAGTGTGCTCCTGCTTCTGGAGCTGAATGAATAAATCCTCACAGTCTCCAACTCAGACCTGGCCTACCAGAAAGGCAGTACTGTATAGTACTATACAGTAAAGTACTTGACACAAAAAGCAGAGGGGTGGCTGATGAGATGGACGAAAATGTTTCAGACCGTAGGAAATGATCATTTTCAAATTATTGTCTCCAGACACTTTTCTCACTTGACTGACTTAAAATGAAAGAGATGAGGAAAAATGGATGGGGAGAGCTGAATGGCAGGATGGAAGGGTAGGAAAGTGACTGCAAAGGTGAGCAGCTGCAGAAGTGAAAGCTGAAGGAAGGAGGCAATGGACTTACCCCGGAGCCCAAGGAGTTGGCCTCGGTGGAGGACTACAGCTAGGTAGAGGCAAGGAGTGGGAACACAAAGCAGCACGGGAAGAGACAGGAAGGATGGGAGAGAAGAAAAAGGTGATTACTGGGAGAAAATTCAGGTAGCAACAGAAATGTATATATTTGGAGAAACCACATGAGCTATGGGCTCAATTCGTTTATACCAACACTGTTCTTGCTCATTTTACTATTATCCCACAAAGACAAACGAAGTATCTGAGACAGATGAAGGTGCTTGGTCACAAAGATCTATTGCTAAAGTTTCTAGTGAAGGTTTACAGCTTATCACATTTTTAAAGAAACACCAAAAGATAATGCAACTGGTTTATAGCAGGGAACAAGCTGAAACTGCAATTATGATAACAGCATCAGTCCCAAGGGGGGTTCAGCTCCAGTAGCCTTAGAGGAAACAACTTCAACTCCAACTTCCAGAAGGGCTGCAACAGGTTTGCCCCTTTTACCCAAGAGCCATTTGTTTCTCAGCTTTCCTGTCAGCACTGATGAGAACATGTACGTATCGCTGCTTTCCACTGAAAGGAGCTGCAGTCAGCCTCAAGTCCTACTCCTTGTTATATTTTGAAACAGACCTTCCACCACAAAAAATCTGATGATGACTGGCAGGTACAGAACAGGCTTACTGAGAGCTTCAATTAAATTTCCAGTGCTGGAGGTGTGCCTTTCAACAACTGCTGCTACTGGACTTGTCTTAGGATGCTGATTTCTACTTGACTAATAAAAACTGAACTCTAATTTGAGAAAATGAAGCTTTTCCTAAGGTCAATTTCTGCAAAATATTCTCATAGACATCTGAGCATCTCCACACCAGATAAAAATTTCCAGGGAGATCTTCCTGGTGACTTCTCATCCCACAGCCTCCTCCTTTTGGAGACTTGCTACAATTCCCAACTCTGTTTCTCCGGCTTCCCAGTAGGTACAGAATCAGTTCACATCAGTCTGCTCTGTCAAGGTCATCCCCAAAAGAGAAGGCTATATAGAGAGGAGAGATTACATTGGTGCCCAAGAGAAACATGCCTTCAACTGAACTGAAAATGAACAATAATAAATCTCTACTTGGCTTTAAACAGGTTAAATTCATTCAGCTGAACACTTAATTACATAACTAAGGAAGAGTTAAATCAAGGCCTGGGTCATTCACACTCAGCACTCTTCTCTCTGAACACTTTGTCAAGTTCAGAGTAAAAATGTCCAGAAAGTATTGGCCCACCAAAGCCATCTGCCAGAAATCACCAATTCACCAAAGCACTGCTCTTTTCAGGGGGGCACAGAAAAGTCTCTGATAAATGTCACTTACTCTCAGTCAGTGGAATGGAGATGACAACGCCGTTCCCTGTTCCTACCCAGAGACGATTGCCAGCAATGAGCAGGGCTGTAATCCGTACAAAGGAGAAGCCCAGTTTTCCAGTACCTGTAAGCACGCATGGGAATGGGAGCATCAGCAATCTGTATGACTTTTGGACAATGTCTGCTAACAATTTTTCATTTCTCACTGATCTCAGTAAGCAACAGACCATTGAGAGGCGATCCCTACTGCCTCACCTAGCATCTTGCTGACATAAGGCTCAATGTCAACGTCCTGCAGATGCTGATGGCTGTGGGCGTGGTAAAGCCTCAGGGTGGAATCCAGGCGGATGGAAACCCACACTCCATCTCCAATCCACGCCAGCTGTCGCACCTGGCTCTCACGCCGAGGGTGGGCATCAAAGGACTTCTGAATTGACACATAAGTAGAGCAATGCAAGTTCACAAAAGCTTTTCCAATTATCTATACATATGTTCCTATATCTATTCATATATTCTATATATTTTCCTTAACAGAGATTGCTTGTTTGGGTTTCAAAGGCCTCAGACAAAATGCCACATGACCTCAGAAGTTCAATATAGGATACAGATGATGCTCTATCAAACGAGTTTCGTAGTGCAGAGCTGTGGCTCCACAGAGAATATGAGTCTTTGCATGCCACTCTGGGAGCAAAATCATTTAGAAACCAGCAGCTCCAAGAGAAATCCTGAATATCCGCAAACTGCCTTCACTCACTGATGTGAACTTCAACACTTCTCTCTACAAGTAAATTATTGGGCACACTGTTAAGCACGGTTGCATGAACTCCACTGTACGAAACAAATCTTTCAACTAAAAGGGTCTGAGTATTTATTTTTTTTAATTAGGCAAGTGGAACCACTGGGGCTCGCTGACTTGTTCTTCCTTCATGCCACAATGCCTACAGATGGAGAAGTCTTAGACTGCAGCTGTAATGCACAGGCATGTTTGCACAGCATGTGAGCCCAGGGTCTCACTAACAAAGGCAAAGACAGTGCTCATTTCAGACTTTTTGCAAGACTTAATCTCTGCCAAAGGAGGAAGGAATAAACACCTCCCTGGCAGACTGGGTCTGAAGATAACCCCAACTGGCAGCCTGATAGTTTTCATTGCAGTCAATACCGACAAGAAAGTTCTGTGTTTCCACGCTCTGCAGCAGAAAACAGAAGAATAGATACAAGTATCTGTATGCATACGTGCACACATTTCCTCTCTTACCTCAATTTGCATTGTCTTAGGTTGAATAACATGGATTTTGTTCTTGTAGCCACACCAGACTCTGTCATACACAACAGCCATGCAGCGGATAGAATGGTGAGTGTGACCAAGGTCCATTAGGTGGTAATTACTGAGATCCCACTGACGATCTGGGGTGAAAAACAAGTGCAGAAAGATACATTGCTGTCATTCCATTTATATCTAGGTATACAAGGCCTACCTGATCCTTAAAAGCTGATCTTGCTTATGTCTGTGAACTCCCATCAGCACATGTTACTGCTTCAGACACAGCCTTACAGTTAGCAGGCACATGACAAAGCTTACTTTGATAGGCTAAAAGCTCTCCAGCTCAGGCTAATTTACAGATCCTTTTATGGTAATGAAATGAACAGTCTTCCTTAACAAGTACAACAAAATCAGAAGGGGAAGACAGACAAACTAACAAGACTCTGTGGAAACTTAAAGGAAATGGAGCACACAGTTCTTCATGGTGAGGCTGTCCCACTGCACACACAGACAACACGATTTCTGTGGAGTGGCAAATCCAGGATAAGGAATCAGATACCTGTTCTCTTGTTCTTACTTTCTAACTCATCAGGTAGGTTCTGTCTTTTGCCTCTAGGTGATGGAGCATTACCATATTTCTGATGGGAACATTCAGAGTGTGTCAATGGTCAGGCTCACATTCATGAAAAAGCCTGAATCGAAAATTACATTGCACAAAACCAGAATATCTGGTTGATAAACTGTTACCCAATGAACATCTGATAAATAAATTCTTTATAAGCAAATATTATTCACAATTTGCAAATTCCTCTGAGTTGTATGAGCACAGCTCAGGAACTGCTGAAGTTATAGGGAAACAAAATCTACAACAGCAAAGAGGACAAGAAACACAGAATTCAAAACAATATCTTGAAATGAGAGGATTAAGGCACAAACTGACGTGCCTTAGTATGCGCCCTAGTCCTCTCATTTCAAGATATTTTTACTCAGACATCTTTTCTTTATCACAAGAAGAACTGGCCAGGTGCAATGTGAAAGCTCTATCTATTTGGGACTTTCAGGCTTCCAGAAAATCCTAGCTCCGTCCTTCTGCATCCACAGAGACCAACTCCACTACCAACACAGACTCTAACTGCCCTGCACTGCACAGATGATCTGCTCAGGCACTGCCTCCCGGAGCTGTTGGGAGCTCCCTTCACACGAACTGTACAGCTGATTTGTGAATGCCCACTAATACTGGTTACGGCCCAAATGCATTAATCTCATCAAACATGCTTCAAGCAACTGCACAGTATATGTGCTCCTAGGCACGCTGCATTCCTTCCTCCTATACTACATAGCATTTTTACATTTTCTTTCTTCTTTTCAGAAAACCTCAGCAAACAATGTTGGAATATGCTCCAACTTACACGGAGATGTCTGGAGATGTTTCTGGATCAGGGGTGTATTAAAGGTATATAAAAGCTATACATTTTAACCAAGCGTTTGTACTCTGGCAATCTAGCACTTTCTCTTTCTTAACTTGGAATACTATTTAAATAACTGCCACAGTCTTGACCAGCTTGTTTTAATTTTATTACACTAATCCTTACCTTCTCCTCGGTGGAATATGGCCAGTGTTCCATCTGCCAGAGCAACAAGGACCCTTCCCTTCACATGCCTGAAATCACAGGACAATAAAAAAACTCTGTGGAAACAAAGGACTTAACAGATCCTTTCCAATATCCAGACAAACCATTCTTATGTTTTCCCTAGAATTTCCATTCAGTTTTAGACTTGCTGGCAAGGCCTATAAGGGCTCAGAGTCCAATCTCCTACCTTGTGTGTAGTCAAATCATCAAACAATTTCCTGCTGAGTTTAACTTCTCTTTCACACTATCAACTCCATCAATTTCAACAAATTCCACCCTATTTACTACCCTTCTCAAGTCTTCCTCTTCTCCTTCCCACTTGTTTCCACCTGATACTATAAATACATTGTACTACCTTCCTTATTCATTGTATTGGCTCACGTGTGCAGCTGCACAGGAAAGTGACTCAGCAGGAAGCTCAGGAAAACTTTCCTGATAAATCAATGCACTTAAGAGTAAGAAAAAAGATGACTGACAAAGAACTACCACCCCCATGGAAGACACTGCTTAGGCACTGAGCATCCTCCTTCAGTGTCCCTTGGTGTGTGTACTTACACTAGACTCAGCACCGAGTCCTTTAGCTTTATCGAGTGCAGACACTTCTTCCAGTTAGATACAGCAGAGTGCACGTAAAGCCTGGGATAAAGGACAAATCAGGGAGGGTTAGCAGCAAGGCCACTCATCTTCACACTAACCAGGCCTGAATTATTTCTTCTGGTAGGACAGGAGTGTGCACAGTTAGGTGAAGTTACAGCGCCCATTATGAGCTGAGGACTCAGAAACAGTAATGAATACCTACTTTAGAAACAAAAAGCAAACTAGATGCATAAGGACATGAAAAGTGGAGGCCAGAGGACAACCGAGGCAGAGAATCTGCCTAAGGGGAACCTACCAGCCATTCTGTGCTCCCAGCCACATGGTGGGTGCAGCACTGGTGCATGTCCCAGCAGCATCCCCATTCAGCTCCTGATCTGGCAGTGCTGTGCTTGACTCTGTTTTCAGCTGCCCATTCTCTCTTAAAGGGCAAAGGAAGGTGGTTAGAGGCCTTTAACTGTAATGCACAGAATGCTCACCTGCACTCACAGGCTGGCACTGCACAAGCAGATAAAGGCACTTGTACACACACAGCACATCCCTCCCCTCAGTGTTTTTCAGTTCCTTTACTCCCTAATATTCAAAATTTCCTTTCCCATCCCCTGCCAAAACAAACAGCCGTTACTTTATGGCCAAAAAAATTAACTTAGTGTTTGGAAGTAATTTTCTCCAACAATTTGTGTTCATTTCCAGCTCCAACAGAAACCACTCAGAACAACCCCTCAAACCATCATATTAGGCACATTAAGAATTCTGGGGCACTGATATGCTTTCTTCATTATCTTTACAGACATCCAGAGTTACTGCTGGAATAAACAAATGATCACACATGGATCAAAAGCCCCTTTGGTAAGAACATTAAGTGCCTGCGTATTTTGGAAGATCTGTCTAAATTATCATCAAGAGATCAAATAATTGCTATTCAACAGCTGATACAATCTGCTGCTGCCTGAACTGCATTTATTTTATTTCTTCCTCCCCTCATCATTCCATCTGAAATACTACCTGGACACAAAACTGAAAAAAGTTTGACACTTTATGAGAAGATCAGGCTTGTTCTCATAAGCAGCTTATGAGAACAGACCTGGTAGTCACTGAAGGGACACGTTGGCCCAGACAGCCTACCCGTTCTGACGAAGAGGAGCCTGTGCAGGGACGGGGTCCGTAAACACGTGCTCTGTGAGGGGTCCAGAACGGGCTTGAACGGGCTCTGTCTCACTTGTACCATTCTCTGGCACCTCTGTAGCTTCTGTTGCTTCCTCTGTAGACTGAGATTGGTTGATCTTCCCATTGCAGACAGCAGCCACTTCACCTAGGTGACAAAGAACAGTGTGAGGTGCACAAAGAGCAGGGGGACCAGGCTGAAAGCTAGCCAGAAAGAAATCCTGTTTTCATTTCTTTCACTTCATCCTTATTTGTAAATTATAATCAAACCCAAAGACTACATTGCAGACAGAAGCTCCTCCAGAGTGTCTGCTGCTCTGGGAGGAAAATAGAGGCAGTTTTCCAGCGAGGCACCACCCGAGTTTAATAGAATATCAAGAGTTCTCCAAGGCTACCCACAGTAGTGGGTAATCAGTAGTATGTAATCAGCAGTACATAATCAGCAAGAGCATTATTACACTATCATATAAGCTTACATGACTAGAAGACATGGTTGAGAGGAAAAAGCAATTAGAACAGGATTTAGGAGAGCTAACATCACCTGCTCAAAATATTCTGTTAACCTAACCCCACAACTAGGCTGTGGATCACTCAGAAAAGGATGGCTCTAAAGGAAAAAGTACCAAATGGCTTTGGATATCATGTACTGCATTAAGAAACGTCTTGAAATCTCTGGAATAGTTAAGCCAGGGGAGAAGGATGCAGCTGTAAGACCATAAGGTCACATGGAACTAGCTATTAAAGGCTGCCATTAGGCTTTATATCCAAAACTCACTCTGTCCTTTGTCCAGCACAGGTGTGTCACCACGCGAGGAACAGTTGCTTCGTGGCACATTGCAGCGAGTTGCACAGCCCACCAGAGTGATTCCTGCCAAGACACCATCTGTTCCAGACGACTCTTCAGGATTTACATCGCCCTCCAGGAAGATCTCTCCTGGAGGATAATCACTCTCACTGGCCGCTGAAGGGCAAAGAACAGATTCTCCCATAAATCTAGCAGTCACTGCCAACCTACGCATCCCAGTAGTCCTGAGGTCACCGTATGGTTGGATGCTGGTACTCAGGGTTCACAAGCCCCAGGGAGGGACCACAGCACCAGCCAACACTGTAGTGAATCCCCTCATTCCAGTGTCAACTATCACACCAGCTACAGAGCCCTCCAAACCTGAGCAAGGCTCACTCTTCTCCCCAAGAGTCATCCTTTGCATGCCAAAGGAATCACTTACTAAATGCTCAGAAGTGAAGAATCTCCACAAGATTCCACTTAGAAGAAGGCAAGCTCTGGAGTTATGCTTTTGAGGGACAATTACAGAATGCAGCAGCTTCCAAAGGCCAACTCTGAAGTGAGGATGCTACACTTGTCACTCCTTAGCTGAGCAAGTTGTGACCTTGTGCAGACCATAGCCAGTAGTGGAACATTACTTACCAGGGATGCTGGAGATGCAGAGCACATGAGCATTGCAGACAGTGAACTGGTCCACCACTGTGCCAGGCTGATTGGCATCAATGATTACAACTTTACTTGTTGACAAGGTACTGGTGAGGATCCAGACACGACTGGACGTGGCATCCATTTCATGGAACTCCTTTGCCTTCAGGAGAGCAAACACAGGCAGAATCAGTGCTCCCCTCAGATCAGACCGAGCATATTCCTGCTTGGCAGAGATCACAACACCAGTTCCAAAGATCCCACTCTCCTCCTAGCTGGTGCAACAGAAGCAATACAACTTTTCTTCACATTGCTGCACTTGTATCTGGAAGAGCAGCCAAAAGCCTGTATGGCTCCTAGGGCTAGAGGAACTCAACCATCAATTTCTGAGCTATCTGACTAATATCACTGAACATTCACTTAGACAGAATACCATGAAGCTGGGATGTGCTCAAGCTGTCAGCATAAGCAATCTGATCACAGACAGTGAGAGACAGCTGTGACAAAGTCCACAAACCAGGAAGGAGAAAATGTTGTATCTGTTGTATCTGTATAAATATCTGTACTCTGTAAGTGGGTCTTAAAAAACACTTAAGACAACATTTGAAAAAACAGAGCTGTAATAAAATCTCAAGAACTTCAATTTATGAACCAAATGAACTCACGAACTTTGCTATGTCTACGTTCTTCTTGAAGCATTCTTTGCTGTTTGGTTTTGCATGGTTTTCTTTTTTCATTTATAGAGATGAGGACTCTAAGTCTTCCTAGCAACTTCATCAGTCCTTATCTATCACTATTAGAATTTTTTTCAAAATTCCAAAAGTTCCAAAAACTGACAGTCAAAAATTCCACCCCAAATGATTTATGATTTTATTATTATTATTATATATAAATAAATTTCAAAAGAGTTTGTAAGAGAACCCCAAACTTCCCCAAATAGCCAATGCCTCTGAATGACTACAGCAGTAGCAACAGTACAAGACTTCACCCAGAGCATTACATAATGCAAAGACAGTCAGAGAGACAAGGAATGTAAGAGATGGAATGAGAAATAACACTGAAGAAAAAAAAAAAATCTGACCTTTTTCTTTTCAGGAGATGTATGGTTACTTTTGTTGTTCTCGCCCTCCACTTCCCGATCGCAGGTGAGAGGATCCCGTCCAGGATCCAATTTCTGCCCATTCCCAGCTTCCTGCTCCAATGGTCTCCATCCAGTGAGATTGACTCCAGCTGCACACCAGAGCTAAACAACAGAAATGGAATTGTAAGGCCATGCTGCTTAGCACACATACCCAACACCTGAAACACCGAGGTGGAAAAAACAACAGGTGATTGCTGATTTCTGCTAGGAGACCCAGTCAGACTAAATGGAGATAAGAAAAAGGATCTCTGCAACCTTGTGAAAACCATTATGATTTTTAACAGACATGACTAACGTTTTAAAGAAAATAAATATAAAAATCAGGCACATAACTGAAACAGGCTTCTGAAACATCCCCCGTCTGACTCTGGTGTTCCTAAGGTAGCGCAGCAAAGCAAGCAGGACATGGCAGCTGTTTCTAACTAGTTTGGGGTACAGTAAGAAGCACTGAACTCAACCAAAGCTTGATGTCTGAAAATCAGCTCAAAATCTCGGTGAATTTAATGACAGACTGCTTATTTGGAAACAACTAGTTACCGCAGACAGATGTGCTACATACAGAAAGAGGATCATTTATTCTTAATTGCAATTCTACTGAAAATGTTCCAGTATTGATAGATACAGCTTCCCAGAAGATTCCCTTAGCTAATTTTGGCCTGTAATCAGTGATTCCTGATCAATGATGGAACTCAAAGGAAGGGTGATGAAATGTGGTTTTGTTTTCACCTGCTCCTTTTCATGAATTTTTACATTGCTTTGTATTGTACCTGTATGAGACTTACCAAAAGCCTTATTCCTAAGTATTAAATTGTTGATATTATGGAAGAGATGCCTCAAAAAAAAAAACAACCAAAAAAGTAAGACAGATGTGGGACCTGGCACTGAGAATCAACTGATAATTATGTACAAGAGGTACTTTTCCCCACATATACTACAAACTACTATTTCCAAAAAAGAAGCAGAAGATAACATTCGAAATGAAAAAAATGCAGACTGTCATAAAAATTGCATAGTTTGCAAATAAATTCTGCTTATTCCATGCCCCTTTCTGTACTGAAATGTCATGCAACATACCTTCATGGTTGGGTCCTTCTCTACAAGTGGGCGACAATATACAGGCACAGGGACATTTTTCATGCGAGTATCTTCCTGACCACCATTGGGGCTCAGCTGTGGGAAAGAGAAAACAGAAAAGACAGTACCAGGGCATAAACACCAGGCCGTGGCACTGTCAGAGCTCTGACCAACAGGGCAGACCAAGCTTCTGCTTCAGAGGTGCTTGCCAATAGCAGCTGTTGCTTCATCTGACATCATGTATGAAAATGTCCCTCCCCACAGGGATGGGAACTTGAGAGACCATCTCTCTCCCCATGGTACGTCCAGCCAAGGCTGTACACTGCACTGCTGAAAGACAAAGGTTTTGTTGGAGTTCACTCCCTGTGCAGAGGCAGAACACTGGCATTCTTTTCCATCATAGCCTGAAATGCATTCAATTCCACCGCACTCTTTTCAGGTGATTTCTGACCAGAGTCATACGAGCCACAGGCCAACAAATGAGACTGATGACTGTTTTTTGTTTGTTTTACTAAAGAAGAGAATGGGGAACAAATTGTACTGCATTTGGCTTTTAAACTGAACAATCAGTAGAGTTCTCGTAAATAAAATAGCTGATGTTGAAACTCAATAACGAAGGAAACGAAAACAAGATGGACAAAGAGCAGCTGCTGTAGTTCTAGCCTAGGTTCTTTCAGTACCTTCAAAAAGAAAAATTATCTCCTGTTGACTTTGGTGGAGATACAGAAAAAAATTCATTTATTCTGTGCTTGCAATTATCACACAGAAAATTGCCACATACACAATACCTCAACTGGAATATTTAACAATTACGGCTAAGGTTACCAGAGGGAGAGCCAGGTCTTCAGAGTCTCACTACGAGGGATGAAGTCTGCACCCCTGTCTCTCTGGGCATGGTACCTACCTGCTTGTACTTGGCAGGGAGGCTCCAGCCGCAGGCCTGCAGCCGCCCATCATCGTTCCGCACGTGCTCCCGGACCTGGCGGTACTGCTCCCGCTTCTGCTCGCGGCGCGCCGAGGACGTGCAGTCACTGAGGACAGAAGCAACAGCGTTACTTCTCAGCCGAGGGTTAAAAACACGGGCAGCTGTCCCTTAACAGGGCAGTACAAATTCAGGTAAAAAGCCTAGGAGTGCAAAGCAGCTTCGGTCCGTCTTTGCACAGGGAGAAAAGGAGATGCAGGAAATGAGAGAAAAACAGTTTTGAAGCAGACAGCCCTCAGCAGCCCTAATCTCCAATGCCTTGTAACCTGAAAGATGCACCAGACCAAACTGTGATCATCTCCACTTCAATGTTCCATGAGCCCTTTGGACACAGCATCCACCTTCCATACGACTAGCTATGAGATTCTATCTATTTCTGCTTAGCTGTTACAGTTTCCTGACCTAATGTCTCCATGAGGAATGTGTTTTGATCTCTTCCCTCCTCCATTGTATTCAACTATTTATTTTTACGTCCATTTTAAACTTTGCTGACAGGGAAAATATGCACTAATTGCTTTTGAAACTGCTGGTTTCAACACAATGCTTTGCTTTGGCAAAGGTAAGACAAAACATCAGTCAGCTCTTAGGATGTGTTTTCATATAAACAAGATTTGTTTGAGTATCAGTTCCAGCTTTCAGTAGGTTTTTAAACAATCATTCCAAGGAATGAACAACAGCAGCAAAAAGATCCAGGCCAAACTCCACACACGGAATGACACACATTCTTCAAATAAATCCCATCAAACTTATTATACTTCAAAAATTATAGTTCAACTGTACTTCAATTATTATATTTAAAATGTAATTTCAAGCTTTAAAAATATACTTAAAACAAACTCCTAAGACAAAACATTTCCCAGCACATGCTTCTTCCCTTGGAGAGAGGAGGAGAAAACAGCTTCTAGCAGCTGTTAGCCACAGCACTTCATGTAGTATTAAAATGCCCTCAGAAACCACACAACGGCTGCAGTATGGTAGCCAGATAAGATGAACGGAGGAAAAGCAGTGGGCATTTATAAAATACAAATTCACCCTCCTAAAGATATTTTTTACCTACAGAAAATCTGTGTACAGCTGGTTTACTGGCTTTCCAGTCAAAACTTCATACTGCAGACACTACATGTTGTAGTTTATCATCACATTCTCCAAAGCCCTTCCACACAAACACAGCACATAGAAAACTGTACCACCCTGTAGTTGTAGAACATATCCATCCTGAAATTACGTACAGAAGTGAAGATTTTTTTCCCCTCATGTCAGAGAAATAAAGGACAGAGAGAAAGTGCTGCGGTAGCAGTATTTAGAGGCTCTTTTAAAGGAAAATGAAAACCAAATATTGAAAAAGAAATGTGCTGTTGAGAGAACTTGTCTTCACTTGACGTGTTGGCTGATGGGGTTGGGCAAGACTGTCCCCAGCCCATTGCCCAGTGCTGCCACACACTACCACAGAAGCCCTGCTTCATTTTCTCACATGATATGCAAACACCAGGGCACAACCAGGGCTGAGGCAAACCCTAAGGCCAAAAGTGGTCTCTGCTGATATGAACCATCACAGCAGTCGTACTTTCAGAGAACAAAACTGCCACTTTGCTGAGCCTATCCACGCAGTAATCAATGAGTTAACACCACACACAAATGTGCGTGGTTTTTCTTCCAGTGGAAAACAGCTTGTTTGAAGAAAAAGTTGGGGGACCTGGCTGGGGACACAGCACGTAACTCACTCCTCAGGGAAGAACTCCAGGGTGCGGCTGCCAGAGGAGATCTGGCACATGGTGTGGCTGCGTCGCTGGCTGAACCCTGCTGTGGTTGGAGACTTGTAGTGGATGTTCACAGATGGGTAGGTCCTCTTTGCTGGTGGGGGACTTGAGGAGGAACTGAACAGACGGCTGAAGCTAAGGACAGGAAAAGGCCAGTGTGAGAAAAGGAGCCCAGGGACACAACATACCACAGACACACAACAGAGGTGCCAACAGCTGCTTTAAGCTCTTCAAGAAAACTGCCCTACTTCTGTTTGATCGACGTAAGGTGTTTTTAGCTTTAAAAAACAGGTGCCTTCTGAAAAACCTCCTTTATTAAAAAAGATTCTGAGTGTATGTATGTTTCCATCCCAGGTCAAGCAGAACCCTTTTCAGCTTGTGAAGCAAAATTGAGAGGGATGTTCAGATCTGATCTTAATTTCGCTAAGGAGAAAGAAAGCCCTTGCAGGCAAAAGGGTTCAGCTAACAAGAGTTTCAACTGATTTCTCATTAATATGAGAGCAGGAGTCTACTAAGCTGCTGTAGAAGTAAAAATGGCAACCTTTCCCCTTTTCTTCATCTCACATAGATCACCAAAGAACTTACAACTGCCAAATGGTGGACTTCTTCTTCTCCTGGACGGATGGGTGCTCACGGGAAGCTCTAAGAACAAATACAAAAGAATCATTTGAATTTCAGAATCTTTTACCCAAATTTCTGCCAAACAACCTAAAATTCAACCAATCAGCAGGCAATTTGCACCAAGGAAGCCATGTCACAACTCAGAATTCATTTTAACACAGAGCAAGTGACACGCAGTCATTTTAATGAAGGGATATCCAATTGCTTTATATTTCAATGTTAACATGAAGTGCAAATAAATGTTCTCAGATCAGTGCTTTATCAACTCCCTTTCACAGTATCACTGCCATAGTATCAGTCTGGTAATGATAAACTCTAATCCTAACCCAAACCCCAGCATTACAGTCCTTGAAAGCCACCGCCAAAGGAACTAATTAGAAGCAAACCTTTTCCTGACAGCTTTTCTGAGCTTAAGTAGCACAAGAAACTATCAAGAGAAACAGCTGCCCAGTGTCTCCAAATAATAACGGTAACTCCTGATTTGCAGCCCAGGATCAGCAATAAGAGAGAAAATATTAGGTATGAGAAGAATCTAGTTTGGAAAACATTCAGCACATCTTCCGTATCTTATTAAGGGCATTAAGGCTAAAAGCAAAAGGTGCAGCGTGAGCAGGCTCTGTCCTGAAGGGATGTTACACCAACATCCATCCTCACCTGATCATTTCAGTCCACCTGACAGCCTCCTGGAGCTCCATCAACCTCTCTTTGTACTGATTGCGCTCCATCAGAACCCGGGCCATTTCTACACGGGTGAAGCGCCGGCGCTGAGCTATGGGAATGTTGTCCTGCAGAGGGGAGGAGCACTGCTTCAGCCAACAAAAGATGGAAGGGGATTGATGTTAGTACAGGGCAAGTCAGGAGACAGAAAGACATACCGGTTAGTGCTCTTCCTTTTCTGCTTGATTACACCCCTCCCCATCCCACACCTTTCCCGAATGAGGTACTAACTCCAGACAAATGATTTCCAAAGTAGGGCCCATGGACATCTGGGTTCTGAAAACTCAGGGAAACAGAACTAGAATCACCACCAAATTGAAGACCTTACCCAGGGAACATTGCCATGAAGGCGCTTTGGTAATCTGCAAGAGGTTTTGAGAACTGACAGCAGTCCATTGGCCCATAAAGTTTGGAAACCAAAGTTTTAGTGACATTCAGTAGCAAATTCAGCGACAAGCAGCAGAGAGCAGAAGATAATGTTATCTCTCCCCTCTAGAGGGCTAGGCAGAAGGCATTCTGTTAGCATGCACTGGTAAAGGCAGAGGGCACATGAAACTAAAGAACGACTTTCTCCTTCCTGGTGACAAAATTTGGCTTCCCAAAGAAAGCAAACATGGCTGCAGCACTTCACAAGCACAACCTGAAAATTTTCCTATCTACCTACATTCTAACCAGAGTAATTTTACCTCAGTTGAATCAGGAGAATTAGGCTAGAACTGAACTAAGTTCTATACTTTTTACAAAGGAAGAACAGAGTTATATTAAAAAGAAATGTATCCAATTTATCTTTAAGGTGAAGTTGCACAGGGCCCTGGGCAACCTGACCTACAGCCTGATTTAGTGGTTGGCAAGCACAGGGAGGTTGGAACTAGATGATCTTTAACATGCCTTCCAACCAAAGCCATTACACAGTTCCATGGTTCTGATCTCCTACCCTAGCAGAGGAGACATTTACAGAGGAAACTCTTTTACTCTCTGGTTTGCTTTATTTTTGACTACGGTGCACTCTGCTGCAAAGCCTCAAACTCAGCCAAAACAGGAAGAGAGCACCGAGCCTTCTCTGCCTGTACTCTGTAACAAGTACAGGCTTATGTAAAAGTAAACAGGACAAAAAATAACACTGCAAGATTGGAGCTTACAGAACTATGAAAAGAAGGTAATTTCTGCTGAAAAGCTGGCTGTAAAACCTGAGTTTCACTGCACAAAGTCCTCATGGTTTACAGCTTCACTGCCAACACGAGATTAACTCTTCTGGGGAAGCCTGACCATCACTAGATTCTGTGAGAAAGCTCACCACACACTATGCTGTCTGGCATTCAAAACTGAGGAAAACCAGGTAAAATGGAAAGGTGCTGAGTTGGGCACTGCTCTAACACCGGCGTTTTAAAACCACACTGTGCACTGCGTTGTCACTCTGTCAGCTGCTGCTCTTTGCCAAACTATAGTTTGCAAGTTATATGCAAAGGTAATTACATGACAACAACTTGCAATTCAGCAGATCTGCTCTCAAAACATTCTAGAAACATTTAGATATCGCAGTAAGGGACATGGTTTAGGGAGAAATATTAGTGGTAGGTGGGCAGTTGGACTGGATGATCTTGGAGGTCTTTTCCAACCTTGGTGACTCTACGAAAGACAGATCAGTGTGCATCTCAAGAACCTTACATCAATTATTACAGTATGAGCATATAAACCCCCTTTCCCCGCAGGCATTTTAGTAATGTAATATACCAATTCTGTACAGAGATAGCTGCTTACATCCTCCACCTCTTCTTTGGGCTCTCGTCGGGCAACAATCGCTTCAGATTTCACTCTAGGAAACAGGAAGAAATGCATCGAACCAGCAAGTGATACTGTGACTGCACCTGGTGGGTTGACTGCATCAGAAACAAACTGTTTTCCAACTGTGAGTAACACTAACAAATTACAAGGTGCTTCTGAGCTGTTCTTCCTCACTCTTGCAACACGTTTCTGAGAACAGCTTCACTGACATCATCCCCTCTCTTTGGAAAACGTGATTTAAGCACAGGGCTCCAAAATATGGACCACTGGGACAGACCTGTTTCAAAGATATATTTTATACTCAAATGTTTGTTGAGATCTTAACAACGCAAAAAGCGAGCTGTTACCAGCAATTAATGTTGGTTTAAGTTCTTCTGGGCTGCTTCTCTTTCCAGTGTAGTAAAAAAGCCTACAATATGAAGGGCAGTTTGCCATCACAGCAAAGAAATGAATCCCAAGTATAAATAAATACAAATTTAAAGTATTTATCTGAATACTTTTAATTTACTTAAGCCTCATAACTTCTATTAGCAAGGAAAAAAAAAAAGCCATCCTTATTTCCTAGTAAAGCACAGTGGACAGTTAAAAGTCCACATCCATGCTGCACAGCGTATTTTATGTATTACATAACACATCAGGAGACTCAAAAAGGCATTTTCAAAAAATCAGATCTATTTCCACTGCTGGTGAGATCACCTTCACTTCAGACATTCTGAACACTTAAGAAACCAGACTGTGCTGTTGTCACTCTGTGTTCAAGAATTTAAAAAGAACAGAGGCAACTTTCCAGATTCAAGATGCAAAATAAACACTGTCCTCTGAATCTGAGTGTCACAGTGCAGCTGGTACAGCTAGTTAAAATGCAGTTATGTAGCCTGGAGATCAATGGGGCATCTGTAGCTTTATGGAAGTGAAAACTTCCCAGGCTTTGTAGGCATTCAGGTTTAGGTTTCTCTAGTTTGAGTGGAAAAATAAGAAATGGAATCTGTCCAAACGCCACCTCTGTGCAGAGCTCTAGAATCTCCTCTCCCTCTTCTTATTCTTAATGTGAACAATGAGACAATTAACAATACTGACATTTAAACACTGTTTGTGAGAATCTGCACTCGTTCTTTCATTAAATGAATGGGCATTTCATGCCTCTCAGCATAATCTTGGCCACCAACAGGATCAAGTTCCTGACAGTTTTCTTCAAATCTACTGGTTCAGAAATTCCTTTGTTGTTTGTTTGTTTTAAATTGCAAACTGAAATGCTGACAACTTCACTCTGGGAAGCCTAGATTTGCAACCACTGTGATGGACCCCTAATATTGGAGGGGAAAATTCTGTAGATTTTCTAAGGTTCAAAAATTCATTTCAAACTAAGAAAAGCAATCTAAGAACACCAGGAATATCTCAGCCACATACTATCAGCCTTGAAATGCTCTGTAAGCTACCTCTGAATTCTAACACTAATGCCCATGAATGAAATGCAGAAAAGCTGACTGGCACAAGTTTCACTCTCAGGTCCTCTCACAGAGGCTGTGAGTTCATCACTCAGGTTCTCCCAGATCCCTGACACAGCATGGGAACCACTCACCTTTTCAGCTCTTCCTCCAGCTCCTTCACTCTGGTTTCCATTTTGGTTTTGGCTTGCTTTGTTGCCTCAAGCTCTCCCTTCAGTACTTCTTGTTCTCCAGACAATTGGTCCACCTTGGCAATCAAATCATTCTTCACAACGTTCAAAGCATTTCTTAAAGGTGCGAAAGGGACAATAAGCAAAAATGCCATAAGCTGTCCACAAGAGAAACCTGAAACTAAACTCACAGGTATCACAAGGAAACCTGAAATGAGCATACTGAAATAAGTTCAGACTGTAAGTCATGAAAAAGCACATCTTGCAGAAGAATGTAACTGGTCAGGATGAGGTCCGTCCAGTTCTGCTTTCTGACTGACAGAACAACCTCAGGTGCTTCATAAAAGATGCAGAAAGCACATACAGGGCAACTTAACAGCTGCACGAAATTGAAATCTATTTAAAGAGAATTAAGTGCTGAAACATACCTTTCAGAACCTACATTATTTGTAGTTGTTGATAGCTGGAGATGATGGTGACATACTTCAGCATTCCCAACCACTTCTGAAGTATCTTAAAACCTTTAAAATGAGCAGCTTCCCATCCTAACTTCTACAGTTACCACCCTTAGGATTACTTCTCCTTCCTCTTTATGGCTGCTTAGCCATTCCTTAGTATCTAGCTTGAAGTCTTTCCCAAAGGATAAGCAAATTACATTGCCTCGCTTTTCTTTATCAACTATTAAATCTTTGAAAATTCTTCTCAACAGTAATACAAGTTTATTTTCAATTAGTAAATCTTGCAAATAAAAACTTCAAAGTGACACAGACTCACCCAGACTCCTGCTGAAGTTAATGAAAGAAAAGCCTACCACTGATTTCAGGTGGGATCAGAGCCCATCAAGAAAACTGCTCAAGAGAGGAGTTTCTCTTCTACATTTCAAAGCATAACAAGTATTCAAGAGAGCCTGCCAGATACACCAATAAGCCACAGTGAGGCTGGAGTTCTAGCCACAACCTTATTTGTGATGGCATCTCAATGATATAACCAGGCAGGCGGTTCAGAGCACACAACAGTTTCTTACTTGGTCTCCAGTAGCTGTGAGTTCTCCAACAGCAGATTGCCCACTTCTTTGCCCATTCCTGAAAAAACAAAAAAAGTCAAGCAGTTTTCATCTGTTCTCCTCAGGGTATGGAGCTTGCGTGGCACTGACTGACTCATGCTTGAGGAAGAGAAATCATTTTGTTAGGCTTCCCTACAGCCAGATTCATCCACTTGAAAGGCTTCCTATTACCAACCTTCCACCGTGGCAGTATTAAAAGGACTTCAGATTGTCCAATGCTCTACTATTTACCTTGAACAATTTTCTTTCACAGGGGTTTACAGTTTGAAGTCTCAGGCCCATGACTTAAGGATCACTCCCAAAAAAGCACCTAGATCAGACATACTGCACTTTGGGTAAGAACACACGAGGGCTGCAGCACACAGGTCAGGTAGCTCCAAATCTTTCAGAGTGCATGCAAAGTGTAGAGATTGAATTTAGTAAAAATGAACTGAAAGGAATTTAGGGACCAAACGCACAGGAGAAGTGCTCCCTGCTGCCAGGAACTTGCTGGATCCCAGCATCTGCTTCTATTTTACAAATAGATACAGAGGGTACTGTTTTTTTAATGGACAGTGCTGAGTGTTGCAGCTAGTTTCTCAACACAGGCCCCAGGGAACAAAAAGGCATCACAACCATCAGTGTTTGTGCTGAAGTGCTCCTCGTCCTGCCCTCGAACTACCTATCCCTTTACAGCAAAGGCATCAACATTTTCCACAATTGTTACTTGCTGATTAATATTCACAATAAAATAAAAACAAAATAAACCTTAAGTTAATGGAAGTTAGAGAAACATGACGGCATACAAGAAGTGAGCACACACCACGACACTCCAACAAAATAAATCCTCTTCCCACAGTTAGATGGCATGAAGTTATGATGGCAAAAGCAGATTCCCAGCAGGAAGGAATAAGAAGCAGCATTTTCAAGTTTTTCTTTGTTTGTTTTTGTTTTTGTTTGTTTTTTTAAATCAGTAGAAAGATAATTAATCACTTTGATGTTTCAGGCAATGTATTCTTTGTGTGTCAAGGAATACTGCAAACAAAAATGTGAAAACTGAAGTGTACTTTTGGCTTGGTAAGATGGATCAGCTAATACCCTTTTCTTCCATGGCATATACATTGTTCCTAAAATCCAGAGGTCATACAATACAATACAGACATCAGTTTATTAAATACTTCTCTTGTTCCTTTTGAATGATTCTACAAAAGATCAAATACGTATTTAACTAGTAAGACATTAAAATGGCACAAGGATCCTGTGAGTGCTGAGGGACATCGTCATCCTCATGGCTTGGTTTTTCTGTTGTTGGTGGGATGGTCAATAATAGTTTGCCTTCTCATCTACAAGCAAGATAACACTCGTGAGTCTGCCTCTGGGAGAGAAAGGAACTGTGGTGCAGAGGGTCAGCTGTTACCCCAGAACTGCCTAATTAGTGTGTGGCCCAGTCCCAGCCCGATGCTTTAACCAGTGGGAGCTCTGAGGGACTGATCTTTCAATGAAGAAATGGATGAAGCCATCCTACAGCCATAGAGTGAGACACTATGAGATAATCTCATGCAAGCTGTAATGACAAAGCCCCACTCATGAGAAAGAAGAAAAGGCACTGTGGAGTGACTAAAAGGAGAATTCTTTACTCTTTGTGGTGTGGAACAAAGGAGGGAGCCATTCATCACTGTGCACCTCCTATAGCCAGGCAAATAGTGTGAAGCATCAAAGTGGATAATCAACTATATCAAGGGAAAGAAGAGAATTCCCAGATCACAACTATGGACCAGCTGCATCCTGCTTCTTGGAGAGGTGACCATCACACACAAAAAAAACAAACAACAAAAAAGAACCCCACAAACCAAGGTAATGCAAGACATATGGGGGAGATGTTGAGTGGATGAAAGAAATTTTAAAATAAAAAACGCATGGTTAAAAGAGGAAAAAAAAGAAAAAAAGAAAAAAAAGAAAAAAGGCCTTCGCCTTACCAAAGAAATCATCCCGTACTATGAGGACCATCCCATACGAGAAAGGGAACAGAAAGATAGGGGGGCAAAGGGGAAAAAAGGAAGAGAAAAAAGCAGCCATTAAGTACCAATCTGTAAATAACAAACAGAGCAGCTCATCAGCATGTGCAAACGTGTGTGGTGCCAGTACACGTGATGCTCAGCATAAACTAACATACATCTGGTTTAGCTGCAGCCTGGCCTGATGCAGATTTATGCCTGAAAGTTCAGGACAAGTTCAAGATGAATTCATTTTCTTCTTCCATCTTCATCATTTACCCTGGGACTGAGTATCTTTGTGCTTTCCAACCCCACCACAACGGCAATTCAACAGATGTAATGAATAGGGTGAAAAAAGGACAGGGGCAGGAGAAAAAACAAAAGGGGTGGGATATCAAAGCTGTTATCTGGCCTTTCTGCACAGACCCAAATCCACTTTACTACTGAGATAAATTCCAGTGCCGCTTCAGTGGGAGAGTTTCTGAGAAAAAAAAAAACATGAAAAAGTGGCTTACAGTAACAGTACAAACAATCTGAACTAAGAGAAAGGATGATGCCATTGCTCCTTTTGTAACCTTACAGACCCAACATCAGGAGGTCCTGTGTAGAGGAATGTGACAGAGCTCATCACTGCACAGTATTACGCTACAGATTTTGTACCGTATCAACCCAAGTCACCTACCCTTATTACAGGTTGAACTTCATTCAGTTTGCACTGAAATCAAGAGAGATTGCCTTGATCTCATCTGATTTTTTATCAGCACCCAAGTGCATTTAATAGAAAGGTGAAAATTCTGCAATTTAGGGCCTGCTGACCTTTGTATGGCATGAAAGGCAACAGAGGCAGCACTTCAAACTCCTATCAAAAAGACAAAACTTTTAAAAAGCCTGTGGCTCTGCCACTCTCTTCCCCACAAGAAAGTCTTTATTTCCACCGCAGCTGTGGCAGAAGAGGGTCTGTATGCATTAAGAAACTCATAGTGGGCACCATGTGAGCAGAGGGACTCCTCAAAGCCTTGTTCATTTGAAGAAAAGTGATAAACTAACTTAATTCTGTGCTCAGCTGAGCTCTGATCAGAGCACAGCACTTGCCCTAAAAAAAGGCACTTTGCACCCCAAAGCAAAGGAAAGGTGCAGTGTGGTTTTCTTGAGACCTTGAGAGACGGACCAGTGCAATATAAGGGAGCAAACCTGCAGAAAGCTACACAAAAAGTGGATCAAAAAGCAGCAGACATGTGAACACAAAGCAGGGATGTCCTACTGCCCAGGGACCCGCCAGTGCAAGGAACCAAGCAAGGCAAAGGTGGGAGAAAGTCAGCAAAGCCAACCGTGATTGGACAACAGCAGGGGAGTATCACACGTGTATACCATGTCATTCAGTCTCAACGAGGTAAAAACAAACAAGAAAGGAAACTGAGCAGAGGAGAGATACACACCTGAGAACTCCCCTATGGGCCATGTCCAGCGAAGCACAGAGAGACAAGGGAAAAAAGGAAGTGAAAAAAGGATCGATCAGTGACTGAAACCAACCAAATTAAAATTTTGTTTTAAAAAAAATAAATTAACAATGATTCAGCCATTTCAATGTCAAAAGGCATGAAATAGTAAGGACAGGAACTGCCATGACTGTAGGAGGCACGACTCCACATATAGGACAAAAGAAATCAAGGGGAGGTAACCCGTGTTATAACTGCAACCACATGCTTCAGCTACCCCCAGTATGCAAAAGACAGTTGCATTTTACAACATCTTTTTCCCTATAGCAGTGCCAGGACTCAGTTTGATAATTTCATTTCCACTTCTGTATAGAAAAACAGTATTTGTATGCATGAACTTACCACTAGTGTAAAACCTGCTGTCTGCACCATAAAACACCGGTTACATGAAGTGAGATTTTAACCTCCATAGCAAACACAGGTGGGCATCCTAACTCTAAAAGAAAGGACTTCCTAGTGCCCATAACCCAACTGTTAGTCCTCCCCCATGTCCGGAGTACTGGGATAATGAATATCGGGAAAGGGGATATGAGAAAAAGGGGGAACAACCCATGAGCAGCTGGTAAGAAATGCAATTAATAAGTAAACAGGCAGGAAAGCAGCCAACTAGATGGTGAGAATATTCCAAAGGCTATAGTGAGAAAGAAGGGAATTACAACTGTTACACTAGAAAATGTTCTCATTCCACATATTTCTCCAGAATCCTACACAAACTAATGTCATCTGCCTGGATCTGTGTAAGGATTTTTACATGGCCCCAATACACCGAATCGTATCTCCAACTTGGAGAGCTATGAATTTGAAAGCTGGACTATCCAGCGGATAAAGAATTGGTTGGATGGTCGCAGCCAGAGGGTTGCTGTCAACAGCTCTACGTCCAGGTGCAGACAGATGACAAATGGTGTCCCTCAGAGGCCTATTGTGGGTACTCTTTCACAGCATTATCAGTGACATAGATAATGGGAACAAGTGCATCCTCAGCAAGAAGAGCAGCACAGCTGACAGAACAGAAGGAAGGGACGTCATCCAGAGAAATCTGGACAGGCTTGAAAAGTGAGGCGATGAGAATCAAGGAGTGTTGCACTTGGGTTGGGGCAATTCCAGATAAGAGCAGAGAAAAGAACCCACGGAGAGCAGCCCTGCGCAGAGGGACGGGGGTTCTGGTGGACGAAGAGCTGGACGTGAGGCAGCAGCGTGCGCTCGCAGCCCCGAAGGCCGACTGCATCCTGGGCTGCAGCAGCAGAGGGGGGCGGCAGGCAGGGAGGGGATTGTCCCCCTCTGCTCTGCCCTCGGAGCCCCCAGCTGCAGTGCTGCGTCCAGGCCTGGGGCCCGGCACAGCAAGGGGGGAGCTGTTGCAGCGGGGCCAGGGCAGGCCAGAAAAAATGCTTGGAGATTGGAGAAGCTCTGCTGTGAAAAAAGACTGAGGGAGTTGGGCTTGTTTAGCTTGGAGAAGAGAAAGCTCTGAGGACACCTCATTGTAACCTCCCTGAATGTGAACGGAGCTTATAAACAGGAGGGGAATGGCTTTTTAAAAACTCTGATAGTGTCAAAACAGGGACGGGGAATAATTTTGAACCAAAAGAGGGGAGATTTTAGGTTAGATTTTAGGAAAAAATTATTTAGAGAGTGGTGAGGCACTGGCACAGCTGCCCAGAGAGGCTGTGGATGCCCCATCCCAAGGGGCATCAAGGCCAGGTTGGATGGGCCCTGGGCAGTCTGATCTCTTGGGTGGCAACCCTACCCATGGCATGGGGGTTGGAGCTTGATAATCTTTAAAGTCCCTTCTAACCCAAGCCATTCTATGATTCTATGATGATTTGTGTAGAGCAGTATTAGAACAAGGGGGAAAAGTAGATTTTATATTTCAAAACTGCAATGAAGAGTGCCAATTTTCTTGTGCCAATGTTGGCAGTACTATTCTTTAGATCTCTTCAGAGATCTATTCTTCAGACATTCTTAGTGCTTCCTATAGTTCAAAGCAAAGAAAAAGAAGTTTGAATCTCATTTCTCACTCTTTGCCTTCCTTCCTTTAAACAATCCTGGCAACACATGTTCACGTTAAAGAACACTTTCAAGAAGATAGAGCTGGCAGCCAGAGCTCAACAGAAGAATCAATTTGATTGACAATTCTGTCATGAAACTCACTGAGCTAGCCAATTTAATCACAATCCAGATCTCAAAAGGAACTGGAAGAAGCCTTCCTATTCTGCTAGCCCACCATGCCGTCATCTGCAAGTTTTTCTTGCTCTTCTCAAATCAGAAAATTATCCCAGAGTGCAGAAAAACTGGCAAATTACATGTCACAGCATCTCTGCTGAGAAGATGATAACCAAGGTTTAATGTATTTCTCTTCTGTAAGTGAGCTGGGAACACAAACTACACAGATAAATTCTTTCTGAAGAGTTTTAGAATTCTTCACCATTAGCAGATTCATCCTTCTACTTCATTCCTAAAGAACTGATAAAAAGAGGAGCCATTCAGGACTAAAAACATACAGACTGACATAACTTTAATACTACTCCCTTTGACACTGTAGAGGGTATTGTATACACATAGTACACTGTATACACATCTCTAGGATGGGGGAAGAAAATGTGCACAACTTTTCCAGTAAGCATTTAATTCATGCATGGATAATTAAGCTACTCAGACAAACCTCTCAAATGCTCTGATTAAAATATATTTTAGGTGTTTCACACTTTCATATTTTGTCCAGAATACTTCAAAAATGAAGAACAGAAAAAAGAATGTCAACTTCAGTAAGGCTTGAAATGTGTGCACCATTCAAAGGAAAACTGACAGATACAAAATACCAGAAACCTAACAACAGCAGTGTAAGCTGGAGATGTTTTTTGTGCTTAACAAAGAGGGGAGTAGAGATTTTTATTTCCTAAGCAAAAACAAATTGAAGGATTAAGCAATCTCCCCTTTTTCCCTGTGTATTTGGGCATCCCTGTGTATAAGGAGAAGCTATCTCTATGTATCATAGAATCATAGAATGGTTTGGGTTAGAAGGAATCTTGAAGACCATCTAGTTCCAACCTTCCTGCCACAGGCAGGGACACCTCCCACCAGACCAGGTCCTCACAGCCCCATGCAGGGCCATGGGCAGTGCCAGACCCTCACCACCCCTTGAGTAAAGAATTTCCTCCCAAGGAAATAACCTTATGCTTAAATTTAAAAACTTGATATATACATATTGACAGTTTTGGCTTTAGGTGGAAAGGAAATTGATCTTCACGAGCCGTACTTACGCTCAAAGTCTCTGTATAATTTTCTTAGAAGAGGTAACTGCCAAATAACAGATGACTCAAGATGTCTATAGATGTCTGGGCTGTGTGATTACTGGAAGAGGTGAACACCTTTGACTAACTGGAACTGTGGTGATGTAACTTGCAAGATCTAAACTGGGCAACTAAACACTTGTACACTTTGAAAACAAGTCTATATTTCTCACTGGTCACTGGGTGAGACTATTGGGTTCTGGGGAGTGGATTCAGAGAAGACAGGCTTCCAGAAGTGGGAAATGGGTCTTCCCAAGCAGTTCATACAGCAAGTCTTTCATTTCCTGAACGATTCTGATGCTCACACTTCCTGATGCCACAGCCATTTCAAGAGAGATAAAAAGCAACAAGTGGCACAGAAGATACATGTGATTTAGAGGAAGAAAGCCATGTATTACATCATATGCTCTTCTAGACAAGGAAGCACCTAAGGATCAAGATAAAACACATGCTAGATAGCAAGATTCTGATTGCTTTTAATTCTTTGAGCCTGTCACAAAGAGAGCTCCCAATAATGCATGGGGGCTGACTGAACAAAATTCATCCCACATCTTTAATAGCCACGTGTTGTTGCTCCTGCCAACTTCACTAGGAGCAGGAGATCAAGCCCTTTTGCAATGACTGCTAACATACAGGTCACTCTCAAACCTAGAATTCTTGCTTTTTCTTTTTAATTCTGATATTTTCAGTATCTGCCCATATTGGCTCCAATCACAGGCTGCAAAAGTTCATCTCTACTCTTCTGTAGACTTTTTCTTCCACCATGGTGGAAGAGGTGTCAAACAATAAATGTCTTAAAGCCTTCTGGCAATGGTCATCACTCCATGCACAAGAGTTACACTGCATGCTGCAGAGCTAGCATCATGTTCCTAAAAAAACATCTATACCAAACAGCTATTGCAAGTGTTGTGTTCACAGCCTAGATCTCTTTCACATTCCAGTCACACAGTTGCCCACAACAGTATCGATTTCAGAGATTATGTCTTAGATAGAGCAAGAAACTATGTACTGACCTACTCTACAGCCTTCAGTCCACTTCTTCATGGTTAAATCTTCAGGGAATAGGCTAAAATCTGTCCCCTCTGCAGAAACATACTCCTTCAGAGGTTCCTGATACCAGACTCATTCAAAGGTAATACAAGTATTCCCCTAATTTAATTCTCGTAAAGAGAAGCTGCTGCAATTCTGCGACATGACTCAGCTGATCACGTTCTAGATATATGAGGGCTGCTCCAAAAGTAATGTCTCCTATTTTATTACGTTGACCCATGATGTCAGAAGCGAATGTTGGTGGTAATGCATCAGAGGTTGAACCTTCCCACCTGTATTGCATTAAATTTTTTTGCTATGTGACAGATGGCAGCAGAGAGGCAGTCTGACAGAATGGTAACTGACATGAAAGTACAGACGAAGCAAAGGTGTCATTGAACTTCTCCATGCAAAAAAAAAAAAAAAAAAGGACCCAATGACATTCATCAACACTTGTGAATGTTGATGGAGACCAAACAGTGGGTGTTGGCACAGGGAGGAGTGGGTGGTGCATTTCAGCAGTGGTGACAGCAGGTACTTCCACTGGTGCAGATTTGTACAAGCACACCACGCAGCTCTTGTTCACTGCTGGTGAAAATGAATAACTAATGGTAGTGACTGAGTGGAAAAATAATGTTCTGTAGCTAAAAATTTGCCCTATCAAACAGTGCTATTGTGTTCTTTGTATCTGTTGTGGAAATAAATAGGAGACATCATTTCTGGAGCAACCTATGTATATCCAGAAGTTTTTTGGATATACAGTAAAAATTTTGTTTCCAGAACCAAACTTGTAAGATTATCCAAATGCAGCTCTTATGCCAGTAACCACCAGAAATGTTCACTTTCACATCAGATCTCTTGCTGCTCAATGTCTTAACAGGAATACTTGTAGGAGTCCTCGTATTTTCCACAGTTTTTAAATCAAGCAGTAAAACTGACAGTGAGCTACACAGTTATAAACTTTGTCAGTAGCTTGTGTTATCAGGATATTCAAATACCATTCATATTTCCCTGAAAATATTAAGCAGGCCTTCAGAACAAGCTTAAATTCTGCCATGAATTAAGGTTTGCATGCTCAGAGTCCAACACCAGAAAGCATGGCAAGGGCTCAGACTGCTACCTGACACAAAGCCGCTTCTCTGACTGCTTCTAAGTCATCAGGAACACAGAATATAATCAGACTTCAGATACAAAAAGCTCCTTCAAAATCAGCCTAAAAGGAAAATGCAAATCTCTCTTGGATCAACTATAAAAAGGTAAGAACTGCAGTGAAGACTATGATGTTTCCATATGAGAACAAAGAAAAATTGTTCCTTTAAAATACTTAACAAAAGGAGCTGTTTTCTTGCAAACTTCCAATAAAACCTTTATTCCAAGTGAAGCTGCTAGAGTGCAGAATTACTGGAGTGAAAATTTGTGGAAGGAGTGGAAGAAGCAATCTTCAAACTGCTCGTGCAGGAGAATTCTATAGGAAAATAACTTAAAGACACATAAAGACAGCCCAAATACATAGCCATAAACTTAAATTGTTGGGTAAGAATTACTGTGCCGTAGGTATATATTTCAGTCACAGTGCATCCCAAATTCCATGCCATTTTTTAAAGGCCAAACAACCAAATTCTGAAAAAAGAGCAAATTTAAATGCTTCTAGAAGCTTAACAGAGTTGTCATTGCATCAGAGAAAACAGAACAGTTCCAACAAGTTTTTACCTAGCAGATCTGCTCCTTCATCAACATCCCCGATCACCTCAGATCCTGCTGTGGAAAGTTCATGATAGAGAGAGTCTGTGTTGATGCCAAACGCTTTGTTCACAATCCCCTGGGTTGGGCTGTGGTTGGAAGAAGGAAAGGCAAGGATTCTTGTTATTTGGCAATATTTAAGCTAGAACATCATTTCTCTGAAATACTGAGCATCACAGACCATTACAATCAAAACAGGTGGAGTGGATTCCACCCTCTTGCCATGGACTGACTGAGGGAATTTAGTAAGTAAAGCATGTTTTAATCCCCACACCAAGTACCAGTACCTACCACGTATAACCTCAAAGCTCACCTAGCTGACTCCTTTTCAAACAGCTCATGACTTCTCAGTATTTCATAGAAACTTTCAACTCACAGACCTAAGACTGTGCAATGATGCCTACACTCCCACCAACTTAAACAGCAATCCTCATAGCAGTAAGATCAGATAAGGACTCAAATGCTGCAAACAGCAGTGGTTTTCCTTTTTCTTTGCCAGCTAGTAAGTCAGCCTGAAGATTTAGTTTCTTCTTTGAGTGAATCTGTGCACACAGATGCTTTTCCATACCTCAGCAAACTGTACTTCATTAAAGGTAAATCAAAGTTAATGTTATCTAATTACATCATGTGGAAGCACATTTCCACATCTCTATGGAGAATCACCTTGCATGCCTTGACAGACTCGTGGCTCAAAGAGAAGACAGCCACTGCAGGAAGGCATAGCATGAGAGAGTGCGGTGTCCTGTGGGACTGCCAGTGCCTACTCCAACAATCAGCACTGAAGCAGGTACAAAAACACTTCTGTGTGCCATGCCTTGTACAAGAGGAACCAGCTTGTGCAACCTTTCCAGCAGCCTAGCAGAAAGGCCAGCACCACTGGATAACATCCCAAGCTCTGTGGCTTTGTCCTTAGGTAAATCAAGTCTCTGCGACCAAGCCTGGAGATTACAGATGTCACTGATACATGAGTAATACAGCACATTGCAGAGAAAAGAAACAGCTTTCTTAACTACAAAGCTACCCAGGTATCTAAGAACACTAAGGAATACAGCTGGGTGCCACAACTGCATCAGAATTAATCAGCTGATGCAGGCTAACAGGCAGCACAACTGACGACAAGCAACCAGCATTCAAGGTCTGACTTGAAGGCATCACTCAGCCTCAGCACTCCACTTTCTGAAGCACTGCATTTTCCCAAAAGCATTCTGCTATTAAAGATGCAGCTCCAGAGTTATCTCATGTCATCTGTACCTTCAGTATCTCCAGCTGGATCAGAGATCACTGCCTGAAGAGCTCCCCATGCAGCAATACTCTCCACTCCTATATTTTCTTCAGTTTGAAACCAATTATTGGTCTAACCATAGCAGTCACTTTTGCCTTCCTCACACAGCACTGTTCAGTGTACCTGGATTCGTCGTACTGCTAACAATTGCCCACGCATCCTACATACTCTGAAGGAAGTTTAACTGAGAAAGGCATCTGTTACTGCTGCTCACATACGCTCTTAGAGACTAGAGGAGAGTGCCCAATAAATGAAATCCAGTTCACATTTGGTCTGTGAGGAAATCTTGCTGTAGCTTTGTCAGAGCATTATTTTCTGCATACCTTTTTGCTGACATATTGTCAAGTTACCCACCAGACAGTAAAAAAAGAGTAAAAAAAAACCTACAACATTGCTAGACCTTGGTAAAAATCGATCAAGGAATCTAGACTAACAATTCTAGCCTAATATACGTTTCACAGATACACATGGAGCCAAAATTAATAGCCTTTAGGGAGCTGAGTGCCAGGTGCTAGGCAGGAACCACATCAACATATTGGTTCACTAACTCAGAGATCTTGACTGTCTTGACTGACCACTTCACAACTGAACACTCTCATCCTGCTGGTCCAAGGCGTCCCTTAAACCTCAGGCCTGTGTCTTCAGTCCTTATCTGAGCTACGCTATAGAGTACTTGTCCTCAGCTCTGTCTGCTGCTTCTGAGTATTCTCTGCACCTAATGCATCCTCTTCTTATCTGGGAGTGCTGATGGAGCCTCTTACCAGTACCCTACTACACTCCTGCACCCTGCTTACGATGAGCACTGCCCACTGGGGTTGTTTTTGTTTGTCCTCCCAAGCATAGCAGCTCTGCTTCTGCTCTTCCAACACTTAAAGAATACCACACAAAACTAGAAGTCTTGAGGCTTTAAACTGCATTCAGAACTGATCTCATTAGACAAACACATCTTTTTCCTCTCCTTGAAAACTTAAGCCCATATTCCCTATGCTTAACTTAAACCTTTTGTTTAGAAACGCTACGTTTCTTTGCACTCCCTGATCCAATAAGACAACCTGTCTCAAAGCAGCCTGGACCTGGGCCAGCTGCACAGATCCTTCCAGATTACCAGCTGATACGTGCCTTCCCTGGAGAACTCAAAGAAGGCCAACATGCCCTCATTTTTGCATTAGCCAGGATACATGCATTTTTTGAAACAGCTGCATCTTGAACTCTGAACCACAGTATCCATTCCACTCCTCACAGAAACAAGACAGAGGGCCAAGAGCAGAAAGTCACAACAATACCTGTTCCCAGGGCGTTCCAGGCGGGGATCTTGACACATATCCAGCTCAGGAGTGGAGTCTATGATGTCCTGAACATCGGACCACTCATCACTGCTTCCCATACCTAGGTGAGACAACACATGATCTATGGTAACACTGCTCCTTAAAGCCACTTCTGCAGCTTCAAATACCATGGCTTGAGAACGTCATGGTGCTGTGTACAGCTGTTAAAATAGAAACAGCAGCAGATCACCTAGAGTCACAAATGCACCTGTGCTGGAAAGATACCTTCATATGTTTAGGGCAGACAGACCATAAGCATGCTCCCTGCAATACCACAGTGCCACCAACATAGCTGACCTAGATCTTCATTAGAACATAACAACCAGAAATACTTCATCCATTAGAATAACTTCTATATAATCTTTTAACTTGTCAGTAAAAATTCTTCAGTCACAGTGCATATTTAGCCAAAATCACATCACTTCACAGAGATTACTCTAGCTATGAACCGGCACTGGCTCATTTAAATACAAGCAATTAGTCAACACAATTTCTCAAATCTACAAGGAGCTTACATATCCACTATGGTGAAATTTCACTTAGAAACTGCATTGTACAATGCATTAAATCCAGTCTGGTTTCTGTATAATTTATAGCCTGAGAGCAATATTTGAGGAAGAAAACAAGGGACTTCCCCCTCATGTCAATTTATGTGTATTAGAAACCAAAATGCTCAAAAGCTGAGGCAAGCAACAAAAATACACTGTGTGTTCACATACAAAATGCTTGAAGGATTAAGGACGTCATCTGTATATTATGTTAGTCTGCTGAATGTGTTAGAGGTGGCATTTTTGTCCTTTCCAAACTGCCTTGGAACCCAAATATACAAAGCTCACAACAACAAGAGTGTTCATTCCCCCATTTAGGCTGGCACTGCGGGCTAGCTGGCAAGCAATACCATGCTGAAGACAAAGCCTGATGTGTATCTGTTGCCAAAGGAGGCATCCATACACAGCAGTTCTCTAGCTCATACAAACTTCTCTTTTCAACCTGAAAAACTTTGCAGCAAATACCTTGGAATATAATTTCTGTAGGCTCCTCTTTAAGACATTTGTATCAGTAACAGACATTTTAATAACAGATGCAAAGAATTATGCAATTACAATTCAAGTACCTGAGTTTCTCCACAGCAGAGATGTGTTCTGCATTGCACAAGAGACAGCTGAACAGCAGAGCACATAAAGACACAACTATCTGCCAGGAGCAGATTGCACACTATGATCATTTCACCAGGAAAACTTAAATTTTCACATGGGCATTTCCTTCAGAATTGAAAGAGAGCTACTGACAGTAAACAGTCTCCTCAGAAGCAAATGTAAAATGAGGATACTTATTTATAGTACATTTGAATTACTGAACTCTGAGAAATACTGTAGGACAAACTTACGACTGAAGCAAATCCAGAATCATCACTGGACCTACTAAAGCAATTCCCCTTTTCTTGCATGCACAGTATAGCTTATTCTTGTCAGCTCTAACTTCTGGTCTCAGCCACCACAGACATCCACGTTCAATTTCTCTCACTAATGCCCTCTGATTTGCCTTGGCCAGGATACACACGAAATAACAATTTCAGTGGTCTATGCAGAAGCCACATGCCCTTACAGAGAGCTGTGCTGGTTTCTGGCAGACTAAAATCCATGAAGTTGGGAGCCCCCAGCTGCTAATAAAAATACAGAATGGGACTCAGTTGTGACTCTTTTTATTCAAATGCTACAACAGAAGATGTTACATCTTGTTTTATAGCCTGAATTTGTTAGGAATCAGCTGCTGAATGTTAGCACAGGCATTTCTTCTGTATTACAGAGGAAAAGGTTCTGGTTCTGATGGTCCTTGGAAACCTGTGCTCATTCACATGCTCCTAAACAGACTTTTTTCCTTATGGTCTTCGTTGAGTTTTACAGTCCTTTTTGAATTTAAGTTAATGACATGTAACAAACACACCACTTCTCATTTCTGAAGGCTGCCACAAGTCTAAACACAATACAGCCTGAGAGCAGCTGACACTACACTGGTACTGCTATAATAAACTTCACTGAAAGTGGCTTTTCTCGTGTTCTTGCATTCTTTTCTTTCTTTCAGCAAACTAAAGCCTTGGGTGATGGCTTTCCTCACCAGACATCATTAATTCAATCTGCTACAAGACTCTGGGGAGTGAAAAAAAAACAACTGTAACTTTCCAAAGATTTCTCAAATGAGAAACAGACTAAAGAGAAAACAGCTTATTTAGCTTAGAAAAACAGCTGGATGAGGATATAACTATTCTTTTAAAATACATCTGGGTGTGGAGTAAACACACGGGAGGGAAAATAATTATTTAACCGAACTGACAATTATGATATATGAACAGCTGGGTATAAAATACTTCAGAATAAATCCAGAGAAAAAAAGTTAACAAAGTTTTTAACTAGCAGATTAATGAGGCCCAGAAACTGCTTCCCAAAAGCTCCAATATGGGGCTTTCTCGTTCATGACAGGGGTTCTATGACATGGATGAACACACCTGCAGGGAAATGGACTCAATATCTACTGCCATCCTGCATACCTGGGAAACCATTCACATTACTGACTTTTTAACAAAGTTTGCTACTCAGAAAAAAGCTCACACTTTATTCTATTTGGGATAGAAGCTGATTACGTATCAGTCTCCCAGCCCTCTCCTGTTACAGAAGGACACAAGCACTGCGAAGGAAATTAATTTCCTGATCAAGAACACATGCTCCAGCTCCCATACCTATGCTGACGTTCCTCATCTCCTGTGTGACCTGCACTTCCATGTTCCGGCTGTTCCGCTTTTCTCGTGTCCTCTTGTTGCCCTTGGTTGTGCCGTTGTATTCACTGATGGGTTGGATGCTCTCGTTCAGGGGCGTGACAGCAGCAGAGGGCACAGATGATGTGGGAGTGTTGGACTTGGTTCCGGTGGTGCTCGGCGTGGCAGCTGCTGAGGACTGCCCAGATTCAGACATTTCATCCTGGGGACACTACGGCGATTCCAGGGTAGGAAAAGAACAAAAAGGCAAAAGCAGAGCTATTTATTTCAGTTAATCTCCGATTTGTTGGTATATGGCTGCCTTAAAGCATTAAGCAAAATGTGCCTTGCTCACTGTACCGACTAAATGCCCAGCATTCACTGGTGACACATGGCACTGCAACCAGAACGTAGCAGTGAGTTCTCATGCTGAACTCAGCAAGCAAATCCTACCTGTGAAAGGATCGACATCCTTCTTCTCGTACTATGAAGACTTATCTTCATAAGTCACATCACTATGTGACCTCTTCATCATGCACCTCAAGGAAGAAGGCCTTTTCATAAGTGAAAAGCACCTCCAATTGCCACTGACTACAGCAGAAGCTGAAAGGCTTTGGCACTTGCAGTAAGCCAGGACAGCACTTCCCAAGACTGGAAGGTAAGACGGGCATTGCTTGGGAAAGACGTGAGCTCTTAGAGGATCCAGAAGCTGTCATTACAGTAAGCCACTGACATAACCAGGATGAGAATCCCTTGTGGTGAGAGAACAGCAGCGTATTTTTGACACCAAACTGCAGAAGCAAAGTGGCTAGCAAACGAATGGTCTGATTTTGCTAGTGGGGGAAGACCTATGTCCCCACATGATGTTATGCAGAAGCTAGCCAGGCATGGATCTGGCTTGACAACACAGCAGAAAGAGGCATGGTCTACCCAGATTGATTAGGCAAGACCCAGAAACTCAAAAATAAGAAGCTGACAAATTAACATAGGCGACAGACTTCCATTGTGAAATGTGCACAAATGAGGTCCAGCTTTACAGACATTACAGCCCCATTTCTTGTCATAACACCTCTTGAAAAGCATAGGAGGCTTGTAAGGCTCTGTGAGGATTTTATACTGCAGCCCTTCTTTGTCCATTAAAGTGGCACCGCTTCAAAGTCAGCCAATTAACGCCTTGACCGATGCAGTAATCATTCCCAGGAGCAAATGAGATCTCTCCTTTCTTCATGGCAGCCCACACTAATTGCTGCCGGCAGGGAGATGGCAAAATGAATTTGGAGAGTTATACGTGCTAATGAGTTGCAATTGGGTGCAGTGACATTCAGCAGCTGCACACCCAGACTCAGCTATAACTGTTATTGCTTGCCTCTCCCCTCCTGTGCAACTGCTGCAAAGACTCAGACTGCTCAGCAGCTGCTTCAGGGCCTCCCATCCTCGGAGCTGTGATGCTGGTTCACTTCACCGATTTCTAAGGCTTGCTCTACTGTTGTAATATTAACTGCACAACATAACAAAGCAATTCAAAATGGGATGATAGAAAAGACTGAAATATATTAACCCTTTGCAGCCTTTTTTTTTTTTTAATCTGGAATCTTATTAACACATTCCTTTAATTAGACTGGCCTCTATGCCTATCTTAAAATACCCTGCAGTACATTGTACTGCAGAAGTCAAAGGCTTTATATTGCATCTGTGCATTTACATAAAAAGTTAAGATTTATTTTTAATATTTGACCATTCAAAAAAATCAATGACTTGTTTGGTTTCTGCACTGCCAGTCCAAATAGCCCCCATATTCCTACTTGGAAGTTCCAATTGCTTCCCTGCACGTTTGCTGATTTTACAAGCAAAACTAGGATAGAAACACTTTACTGTGAATACATGTGGAAACCACACTTCTCACCTCCACTTCAGATTGTTTCATGAGTTACTTTTTTAATGGTTTTATTCAGTTTTTGTGAATGTGATCCAGTAAACCTTCTAACACTTCAGCTGCATTTTATCTGCTGTGCTTTCTATCATACAAAGGGACAAAGAACACCAAGTGTAAAGTGCAATCACAAAACCTCTTCCCCCAACCAAAAGGAACTTCTGTTGGATGAACAGATTCAAAGCTTCTTCTGGTACCCACAACATGTAAGCATAACAAGTCCATGAGGATTTTAGCACTGCAGAAGAGACATGCAGATGGGTACACTACATGTGTACACACGAAGTTTCTTGCACTTGGGATCTAGATGTCATTTACAAGTTCTACATTGTCAGTGTCTACAGAGTGATACATACCTGTATTGAGAAGACATCCCATAGCTTCTTGTTAATTGACATTATCTTTCTTTCACCCAGAGCACATCAGGGAGTAATTACACATGTAATTACACTCACTATATATATCTGTAGTTTACAGTCATCTAGAAAGCATCCTTTATTAAGTCTACCAGCCTGCCCTGGAGAAATTCCTCTCAAATGTAAACACTACCAAAGCACTCTTCTTCACAGTCCAGAATCTCTATTAAACTTCCTTCTACTGTCCTTTTGTACAGCTTTCCTCTGCAGTCTGGGAGGCACACTGCATAGCCCACAGCTCACCCAAAGAATACTCTCCACAACCACCACTTACCTACAGCCATACCTGTCAACCTCCTAAACATCAAATGTGTAGCAGTGACCTCCAAAATGCATTGCAAAGGCTCAACATTCATAGCAGTCATATGTCACCATGAGTAGTCACAATTGTATGGTTATAACACTGAAAGCATAGTACATAAAAACAAAAACGTTAAGGACTTTCATCTCCAAATTATTATGTAAAATAAATGTGCAAATGAATGTAAAAATAAAATAACAAAGACAGCAACTTAAATAGAAAATAGTCATAATAAGTATACAAGGACAATTAAAACATAACTAACATATGGCCCCACGAAGGAGGAAAACTAGAGAGAAAGGTCAAGATAAAAATATTGAGAAAGTAAGTTATGTGTTTGCAGTCATTGTCAATGAAACATCAGAGCAGATAAAGAAAAAGCAAGGAGTGCACGAGCACCACCACTGCTGAGATTTCAGTCATGCATAAGAGCTGAGAAATGCTATTTAGTCAGAGAGAGTACACAAGTAGCTTGCAAGAGGAAAATTTTCCATTCCAAATTGCAAATCCAGCAAGTCAGCTAATCAGTCCTTTTAATTATTCATAGGTTTGTTCCATACTCTTAGGAAATCCACCATAACACACTAGCTATCCAAATCTTCCAGAGCCCAAGCTCTATCTGCACACTATCAGCTGACCTTCGCAGTGTGTTTCCCCCTTCTGCATTTTCCTAACAAGCATCAACACCAACCCCAGAACTACCCATCAAATACATGTAGAGGAGCACAGAACTACCTCTGCACAATGTTCTCTTTTTACAGGAAATGGTCTTTTTGCCTGACACCACCAATAATAAATTACAAAGTTATCAAGTCAGTAACTCTCCATTATCCCAGCTTGGAAACCAAAGCTTAGAATTTATCTGGATTCCTGTTGTATTCTCCTGTAATGCAGATCCTGAGTTACTGATGAGCTCCACTCAGCTCTCACAGAAAACCTTCCAGAAGCTCTGCAGTGATACATCTGAAAGAATTACACCTTCAGAAGTCTGGAAGGTGGATTTGACCTCAACTTCCTTACAGCTCCCCTGAGGCTTACACCTGCCACATGTGCCTGACCAGTAGAGAGCTTGAGAGTACATCCATACAGTAGTGTACAGCTCAGTTGGGAGATCCAGAGCAATAAGTTATTTGCAGAAGTAAGTCTCTGTACATCTTGGTTGCTGTGTGCACACCTACAGCAATGTGCTGGCACACCCTAGTCTACCTGAAGCCACACCTTCACATCCTCATCCTACTGTCTGTGGCTTTGCTCTTCCCTAATTGCAGTAAAGCTTTCCAGAAATTGGTGTAGGATATGACTAGCCCTTTATAAGGTATTTTTAAAGCAGACCAGAAGCTTTGCAGGGAGGACATACTGCAAGCCATGCTGGCTGTCAGGCCTGCCACCAGGCACCTGGGAAACACTGCTTGAAGAGGAATTCGGTAGGATTCTGAGCAAAGACTTTGAGAAGTCTACAGGTACAGCATGTGGGAAATATGGCTCATCATGTATGGCATAAACTGTTAATAAATGCACAAATCTGTCAACTAAGAGCACAACCTCTGGGTCTTCGGGCTCAAAGCAGGCTCCAAATGGCAGAGCAGAGCACCTGAAGCAAGAGGCACAACTATCCAGCTGCTTTGGTGTGGCTACCATGACCACACCAAATTCTAGCAAGCCCCAGTGCAGAAGGCAGTGCACTGAATTGGATGTAGACAATGCAAGAATAGAGCTGCAGACCAGACGTGTGAGGAAGTGAAGAGCTTTAAGCACAGTGCAGGACTTGGGCAGTCAGAGAGGTTTAGTACTCCTTATAACTGAAAATAGGAAGGCCAGAAGAGTGGTAAGACAAAAAGTACAACTGCTGAAGAGCAAGTATAACCCTATGCCTGGCCCCAGGTGAGGAGCAAAAGCCTTGTTATTACTGAGGGGAAGAGAGGAGGCAGGCTCCATCATTTCCTCTCACAAATAAGCTAAAAAAGTTGAAGATTTTATCTTTCCTATATTTCTAGCTGCCTCCACACACTCCTTTCAACCCGGGGCCAGCCAAATAAAGGAGATTAACACTGAGACAAGGAGGTAGCAAGCATGAGGAGCTGTATAAATCCCTCCTGCCCCATACGCCAGATCTGTGATGGACATCCTCCCTCCTCAGCACAGCCATCACAGGAGAAAACGCACAGCAGGAAGAGGCTGCAAAGGGTTATGGACACAGGTTAATCTCCACCTTAATGAAAACATGGGATGCTATTGACAGTTGCAGAGTGGGAAACCCTTGCTCCGAGATGGTCTATAAAACCTTGTAGCTGGAGTTGGACTGCAGCTGGCCGAGGTCACTCAGGTGCCAGTGGTCCAGTGTTGGGACGATCTTGGCCCCTATCTGCCCACGTACCATGCCATCCGCGAGGGGGAAGACATTCAGAGAGTTAGGACGTTCCTTCCTGCTAAACAGAGAAACAGAGAGAGAGGAAAAGCCAATCTGTTAGCTGTTTACAAGGTTCATACCCAAAAGAAACAGCACACTAGCTCATGCGAAATATTAGTTATTAGAAATAGAATTGCACTCCTCCCAAATTAGGAGCTGGGTGGACTCCCAAACCCACAGCTCCATGGTGCTGCTTGTTCAGATCCAGGGTGTCTACAGGTAGAGCCAAGCATATTCCTAGAAAGTCTGAAGGGGTGAAGAGACCAAAACAGGCACAACTGACATCACCACCTCCATGCAATGTTTCAAGGAAATGCAGAAGTGCAATGAACTGAGCCAATTTAAACCAATGTGTCCTTTGAGATACAGATGTACTGTGGGAAAACAAGCCACAGCAGACAATCCCACAACAAAATGGTCATCACTGAATGAAGAAAAGAGGCTGAATTGAGTCACCTACATGCCACTTTTGTACATTCCACCCCAAACCTGGTTTACACCAACAGCAGAAATCAGTGGGTTTGGGATCATTTCCAATACTAAGCAAAAGAAGTAATACTTGCATTCCATGATCCACTCTCCATATCTAACTACAGTCCATCAAAATTCAGAATTTAAACAAACTCATAAATAAATACATTTTCTTCACCACTCTTTTTCTGGCAAATGCAGGTGACCAGCGAGCTGTGGATTTGATACTGAATATGTAAGCTGGCACAGATTTTGGGACCAAGTCCCAGTGGGAGAAAATATAGAGCAAGCAGTGGAGGTGGAAATTCAAAGAAAGGAAGTGGCTTGTCAGCATGAACACTCCAGAAACAGGGCAGCAGTGGGCACCTCCTTGCGAAACACTGATCTGCTTCCCTCTCCACCAGGCTCCACACCAGCCCAGTTCAGTGCTGCTAAGGGACATAGCAATCATTTTGCTAAAATTCAGCTTAGCTACCACCATCACAGAGTGGGACCAGGTGGCCTCCAGAGGTCCCTTCAATCCAAATGTTTTGTGATTCTGTGGTCTGTGACCATGGGTGAAAACAACTGCAGCTGCACCTAAGGCCGCCCCAAGACCAACTCAAACACACTGACACAGGGGCAGAAAAGAGTTCATTAACAAAGCAAAAGCAAAATGTCTAACAGAATAGAGAAATGCTCAGCCTTTCTGTTCTGAGCACTGCCCAGCTGACACGGCACGCTGCACTGCTATGCCAGTGTGGCTCCTGCTTGGAGTGACTGCTTGCTGTGGCCCATCTGGGAAAAGCAGGAGAGGCAAAAAGGGATTTTCACTGTGGTCCAGCAGGGAGACTTGGGAAACTTTTCTTAAGAATCCCCATTAAAATCTTCTCCTGAAAATCCTAAAGATTCACACAGAGAAATTTTGTAAATAAATCCTCTTACAAAAGCAGCACAGCTACGAAAACGATGGCCCTAGGGACATCACACTTCACAGCTGCATTACAGCTTGAGAAAAGTTCTATAGCTCTAAAATATTCTTAAAAATAATTTATTTCTAAAAAACAGGTGTCAAATTATCTGACAGTATACTATAAACACTTCTGAGATTATGGCCTAATTAGTACGGCCTAACATGCAGAAACTCAGGAGAAATGGGGCCATCCCAAACACATGCTGACTCTGATGTTAAATTATACCTCATCTTCAGGTAATTTGTCAGATCCCATTGAATGTACACAGACTACATGAACTTTATCATCTGTGCTAACAAAGAAGAGAAGTATGAAGTAACATCAGAAACTGTAGGATCTTCAGGGAAGTATTTTGATGTAGACTGCAAGGAAAGCTGCATTGAAAATTTCCACACTGTGTTTCTCTGAAAATACTTTCCAGCCTCTTCTGCATCTCCCAGGGAAGAGCAAAAACTGCAGGAAAACTAACTTCAGTTTTGCAGTCTTGATGTTGGTGTTACCAGTCCTCAAAGTAGTTCAGAATATCCTCAGGGTTGGCAGAAATTTTCAGTGCTGACTACAGCCCTTTGGAGTGACTTTCGTACACCCACGTCCTTCTGGTCCAGAGGGACCCTGAGCACTCGGTTATTTCTACTGTGTGTTGTGAGGAAAACAGCAAAAGCCTCTGCAGTGGCTTGCAGTAGCCAAAACCTGGATCAGAATGCTCCTCCCGTAACAGCCTAAAGCTTAGAAAATGTAACAGAACTACTGTGTTTGCCATCACTGCAAGATGGTAACTGCCCTCTTTGTAGGCTGGGTGTGCAGAACTCTGCCTCACCCAAAGTCAGATGTGCTTTCTGACAGTTACTGGTACATGCATTCCCTGCCCTGCCTAGAAAATATGCCTATTTTGTACTCCTATAGGAAGTGTTCAAGAAACGTGTAGATGCAGTAGGAAGGGTTGTGGTTTAGAAGGGAAATATTGGTGATAGGTGGATAGTTGGATTGGATGATTGGAGGTTTTTTCCAACCTTGGCGATTCCACGATTCTAATTAAAGGGAGAAAAGACAACTTTTTAAAATATTCTGGGAAGTGAAGTGCAGAAGTCCAATTACACAGGGATGATCCTGGTTTGGGACCTGCACTTTCTGCTTTTGAGTGCACACATCCTTCCCGATTTAGCAGCTTGCTGGCTCCCTCTGCACCAGCCAAGGGAAGCGTGCTGTGTGTGAGTGTAATGCAGATGTCAGTACACAAAGAGGGCAAACAGGCCTTTCAGCATCACACCATGGCCACCCAACAGCAAACTCCGAAACTATGATTAACAAAGTTAAGATGCAGCAGTAGGATTTACCTTTTCCTCCATGACTGGCGATGACTGCAGCGACAAACGTAACAGCCAAAACAGAGCAGCAATTGCACAAAAAGCAGGACAAAAAAAAACAAAACAACAACAACAATTAGAGAATGAAGGTCATGCAAACGTGCAGCCCTATCAGAGAAAGCATGTGCATGCATTTTTATTCTTACTACATGAAGGTGTGCACTATACTCGTCCCCCTGCTCAGATGGCAGTAGACACACACATACCCAGCATTTATTGCACTATCTTCTCTCAAGTGATAAGCAAGCATCCTTGGTGTATTTATGGCCTTATGCAAACATGTACCTACATAGACTATCATACAAAACACACCCAAGCACATCCACAGGTGAAAGCAACCAAATGCACTCACAAACACCTACGAAGACAGTGAGAGATTACAGCCATATCCCTCCCCAAAACACATCAGCATACCAACTCACACAGCTGTGCAGAGACACAAGAACACACATCCCTCAAAGGCACAAGCATACACAAACACAGCACACACGAACAGCACAAAGCTTGAAATGAAGGAAGACAACCCACTTTCCAGTTGTTGTTCCTACAGACTCAGATGGAGGCCTGGCAGGGGCTGTGACAGACATAGAGAGCTCCTCTATTTTTGCATTCTTCCAGGAACTAGCAATATGTCACATGTAAAAGCGTTCTTCCATCACAGAGACAATCCTCAGTGAAAGTTTTGTCCTTCACATCAGAGAATGGTGGTCTTACAGATACAAGCAGTAAACATTTCTCACTGTGTATTTCCTTCGCTGAACGGTAACAAAAAGCCACCATTAATTTTAGCTTTTTTCACAATTAGGGAAAACTCATCAGAACCAATTTCAAGCAGTCCTTTCCAAATTTGGCTGTTGATGGAGCTGTCAGGAACACGTGCTCTTGCAATCCTAAGAACAACCTACAACCTACTGGTTCTTTTCACACCATATCTTCTCTTTCCATACCCATCGTGTTGCCCCTGTTTGCCTAGAGAGGACACCATCTAGCTTCTGCTCTTTCTTCCCTGTATAGGTTTCAATACTTGTCCACTGGTATACTGGAAAAGCACCACCTTCAGATGGGAAGGGGCCAGAACGCTGGACTCCAAACACTGTAGTCTGTAATCAGTTTTATTCTTCTAGCCACTCTGACCCGACATTAATTTACTGTTTTGCAGAAAACATAGCACTGAGAACTTACTATTCAGCCCACTTTACAAGTACCACAACCTTCAGTTATTCCTCTCTAAAACAAATACATTAAGCCTCCCTCTTGGGGGTAGGAGTTTGTGCCTCTCTTGCTCTCTCCTTTTCTGTTTTACAATACACAGTCAAAACTTCTACAATCTGAACTTCTTCCCAGGCACTCCAATCCAGAAAAAGGAAGCCACAGCTTCCAGAGAACTTAAATTTCTTATTTCAAGACCTGACAATTCCTTCCGCTTTTTTTATCCCAAACCCAGTGGACTCCTTAGTATTTAAATGTTACAGATCTAAACATAGGGTACTAAAATATCCTTATTCTTCCCTTTTTCTAAACATATTTCTTTTTTTTTTTTCTTCATTTGAAATAATCTTTTTATACATCTCAGTGGCTTAATAGATTGTACTCAGTACAAATAGATTTATACGATGCTTTATTTGATTTATTACTTCTCTGATCAGTATTTATGGAACACCACTTTTTTTTTTCTTTCACAGCCCATGGGCAATATTATTGGTCCATACAATGTATCTGTAATGAAATGATTGCAATTGGAATTTTTGTGCTTTAAATTTAGTGTAAGGCTCCAAAAAATAGTGTTTTTATACACTGAATTTCATTTCGTACTACTGCCATTCTTTTAAACAGAGGCTGGTTCTTACCAGTTTGGTGCTATGAAAACAGAGGGAAAAAAAATCACTTTCTTGGGCATAAGTAGGTCTACTGAGTGACTGACTCAGAGAAATCTTCTCTTGAAGAAACTGGGGGAGAAGTTATATAAAGGCTAATGCATTTAACTACTCCAGTTTTGCTGGCCATCACACATACACACAGACACACACACACAAGTGAACGCCTTCTTCCATCTCCATCCATTTTATAGATAATCTTTTACATGCCACCTGAGAACACAAACATCGCTTTCCAGAAGACCCCATCTGCAGCAGCACCATAAAGTCTAAGCTTTGTAACAGAACACACAAAACTCCTCTGTCAAACCTTAGAGAACTTACCTATAAATCATCATCAACACATTACAAAAAGCTTCAGGTATAATCCATGCCCACAAGGAAAGATCCTTTGTCTGGTTTCTTTCTCTCACAAATATGCACTCATTTTATACGTTCCTGGATGGCAAACATTATATGGAGAGGTTATGGTCCTACCTTCTCCCAGGTACACTGCCCTCAGTTTGATTATTTCCCCCAACCTGCTGCATTTTGGATCGCTCGATGTGTTCCACGTAGGTCTGAATCATCTGTGAAGAGGAAAACATACATGAGCCAAACTGAAAAGACTCTATGGGACTCAATCGTTATGTGTCCCTTCCAACTCGAGATATTCTGTGATTCCTGTTTTTTGAATACTGTTTTCCAGATTCATTTCCAATGTTCCTTTTTCTTAAAAATATATATACATATAAAAAAACACTCATCTTTGCTTCTTTTTTTTTTTTTTTTTTTTTAAACTGATAACGTAAGTGAATGGACAAGTCTGACAGAAAATCTGTCACAAAACCGTGTCAGAAATGGCTTAAGCTTAACCTTAAGCCATGAAAAAGCATATCCAACATTTATACAGGTCTCCATGAGGCTGGTTAGTTGTGGAAGGTGAGAGAGGAGAGCTCTGTTCACAGAATTACTGACCAGTGAGGTTAGAAGGGACCTCTGGAGGTTGTCTTGTCCAATGCTCCTATTTAGGCAGGGCCATCCAAGGCAGGTCACAAAGGACCATGCCCAGACAGTTTGTGAACATCCCCAGGTAAGGAGATTCCACAATCTCCTTACACAACCTGTGCCAGCACCCGGTCACCTAAACACAGAGAAGTGCTATCTGACATTGAGACAGAACCTTCTGTGCCCTCTGACTGGCAATGGGCACCATTGAAAAGAGCATGGCTTCATCCTCCTTGCAGCCTCCCTTTAGATAATTTTGATGTTCTCAAAGTTCAGAAGCTCTAGTCACTGCCAGGATGACAAAACTGAATCCTCAGACATGATTTTATGAGTAAACTAAGAGTTTATTTGGAATTTGTTTTATTTGGAATATTTATTTGTAATATTTGTTTATTTGGAAGGTAACAGACAAAAGCTTACCTCTGTGTGACGCTGATGTAAAGCATTGTACTCTTTCTTCATTTCTGATTCACGCTCTTCCAGCCGTGAAACTGCCAAAAAAAGATTCCAACCATTAGCTAACATACAGATTAAGACCCTCAAAGAATCTAGAGAAATCTCAAAACTTGTACCACAAAATAGGTATGCTGTGCTGAAAATGAATTCCTACCTACTGAACAAAAAGGAACACAATAATGCATAATAATGTGGTTTTCATTACAAAGTCACTTCATGGTGGTGCAAGACAAGTGTAAAAACAGAACTCCTGAGCCTGGTGCCTCTTAAGTGTGGTGGTTTGACAACAATTTAAATTATCCTTTGGGGCGGGTGACTCTGGCTGTTTCAGTAGAAGGAGTGTTAGACAGAACGTGATGGGAACCTTAACCAACAAAATGCATTCGTTTATATGACGAAAAACATGGGAGGTTCTTTTCAGGTACAAGGAGAAACTAAAAACCAGATATCAAAACCTTCAGCAATGGTCCAGACCTTACAGCTGGGGAGATTAGGCATGCTCCATGCAAGAGAAACAACGAAACCTGTACTAAACTAGTGTGGATATAGCCACCCTATAGATGGCTCAGAATTTTGTACCAAAGAAAGGGACAGCCAAAGATTTCAGGCTTTGCATAAATTACATTAAAACGAATGACAAAAAAAAAAAGAGCACATGAAAAATATCTGCAAGTATATACTCACGGAAAGCAAACTACATAATCATAACTGGTGCACAACTTTGCTTACTCTGATCTGCATAGTTTTTGGTCTTCAGCTCCAACTGTCGAGTCTGAAATTCAAGGTGTTCCACTTGGATTTGTAGCTCCTTCTTCTCCTGTTCCAGTGCATCTTCAAACTCTATAAACTTCTGGACAGGAAAAAGCCAGAGAAGGAAGCAAGGATGAGGAACAAACATAAAGTGTTTGTGCTATATGACTTTTCCCCTCCTCTCCTCCCATGTTGTGTGGGTACATATGCACACAAAAAGCAAGAGATGAGAATCTCCACATGCTTTAAGTAGTATAACGGCCTCTAATCAAGATAGAAATAGTATCTTATAAAACAAAGTAAAAGGTGTATTCTGTGTATCATTAAGATATAAGTTATTGTCCAAAGCAAATTATGTAAACCAATATGATTCTATCATCTTCAGCAACATCTTTATTCGTCATGCTCGGCTGAATTTGGACTCCTGTTAGTTTTATGTCAGAAAAGACGAATGTTGTGCCTACAGTCACGCATTTAGAAGCGCCTATGTCAGAAATCTCCTTCAGACATCAGAGAACCTCCACTATAAATGATGTCGCACCTAAGCTTTGCAGCAAACATACAAGTCTTGCAGAAAACCTATCCACAACCATCAGACCTCACAGTCACCTTTGCATTCCACTTCCCAGATCTTCAACCAGAGGTTAGGGAAAAGGCATACATCAAATAAGGGATAGAGAGTTACATGACAAAAAACAGAGTAACTCTGAAAGAGATGATTCTGTAAGGATTGCACTTCTAAACTCCTGAGTTGCTGAAAAAAACTTGAGTCTTACTCTCTCAGTTCTGTAAACTGAGTTACGCCTCAATCAGTGCAGAAAGGAAGCAGTGGCTGACGAGACCTCGCAGGAAGGAAATCCCAGCCAGCCTTCTCTGGACATCAGTAAATTCACCTCAACAATGAAACACTTTTTATTCCTACAAACCTTTATCTACAGAAAAGCATACAAGCATTTCGGCTATGCCTCATTCTCCTGCACTCTGTGCTTTTAATCCTTACAGAGCCTTCATCTTTCTTTTCCGTTCTGCCCTGATGTATCACAATACCCCTTCTTTCATTAAATTTTGAGTCTGTAAAAAATTTTAGATTTTTTTTTTTTCTCTGAAATGTCAATTCAACATAAAAACCACGCAGTCACTAACCAACAACCAGCAAACCACTTTATGGACTCTGAGAAAGGCAGACTTATTCTTGAAATTCTTATTCCCCAGTAATGTATCCACGTCTGGGCCCCCAGTACAAGAAAGACAGAGAGCTGCTGGAGAGGGTCCAGAGGAGAGCCACAGAGATACTGCAGGACTGGTGCACCTATGAAGACAGGCTGAGGGAGCTGGGCTTGTTCAGCCTGGAGAAAAGGCAGCTGCGGGGTGACTTCATTGCAGCCTGCAGTACCTAAAGGGAGCCTACAGACAGGAGGGGAGGCAACTCTTGGAAAGGGTGGATAACAGCAGGACAAGGGGAAATGGTTTGAAGACCGGGGAGTGAAGATTGAGGTTGGATGTCAGGGGAAGTTCTTTACAGAGAGAGTGGTGAGGTGCTGGAACAGCTGCCCAGAGAGGCTGTGGATGCCCCGTCCATCCCTGGAGGTGGTCAAGGCCAGGTTGGATGGGTCCTGGGCAGCCTGGGCTGGTATGAAATGGGGAGGCTGGTGGCCCTGCATGCAGAGGGCGTTGGGGGGGGAAGAGAGGGGGGTTTGGAATTCAGATTTATCAGCTTTATGATCCTGGAGGTCCCTTCCAACCAGGGCCATTCTGTGATATGGTTTCCAGAATAACTGTATCATTCAACTCTGACTAAAAAAAAGGAAGAAAAAAAAAGTTCTAACCAAGGTAGCCACACTGAACAACAGACCTAAAGAAGCCATTTAACTTGGTTTGGACTGGTTGAATCTGTACTAAGAAAAGAAGTGTTTTCTTCTGCCTCCTCTCAGGGATTTGCTGGAAGTGCTCCACACTAATGCTCTGTTGACAAACTTCTAATTACAGCCAACTGCTAAATCCCTGTCGCATCTCACTTGCCTGGCTTTCACTCCTGCACAGCTTTCTTGGCTCGAGGGGCCCAGCTTTCCCCAGTTCCTCACCCAGGAATGTGCCACCCAGCCAGGCAGGAATTATGCTTATAGTAGCCAGAAACATTAACTGGCGTTAAGGAAAACATTCAAAGCAAAAGAAGGCATGAGACCAATTTTATTCCCACTATGTAGGTCAACTTTAATAGGATTCCTGGATTTGCTACTGATGCTTGGGTTTAGTTTAGAGAAAATGACTGAAAGATTAAATGTCCCACAGTAAGTCTCTTCTTACTCAGTTCCTGTCTGTCTTGCAATCTCAAAGTAATCAAAGAAACAGAAAACCAGAAATCAGCTAACCACTTGGAGAAGAAACAGAGACAGCAATATTAAAAATTAATGCCACTCTAAGTGCTCTCAGGGAAGAACATCTCAGGTAAGTGTACTGCAGCATATCCTGCTCTGTCTCCTACAGAGATCGAACACCAGCTCTTGGGCACAAGGACCAAAGGCTCCTTACTCTGTCTGGCTCCAAAACACTTTTTAGCTGTTCCTGCATCAGAATCTCTCAGCCAGCGTCTCCCCATGCATCAGAAAGTCAAGACAAGAATAAAGTGTGAGCTGTGGAGCGGCCACCCAGAAAGCACAGGGACACGGAGGAATTGTTCTTCAAGGAACAAAGAGAGCCCTGTAGATCAGCCACCCCGGTCCTTACGGGTGACTTCAACTCACCAGATGTTAACTGACAATACCACACAGCTGATACAAACAGCCCAGGAAATTCCTAAATTTGGGAGGAGTGGTCTCTCAGGGAGATGGTGAAAAACTAGAGGGACGAACAATCACCAACACCATGAAGTCTAACAAGAGCCGAGCACCAGAACCTGCACTGGGACAGGGCAGCCCTGGCTCTGTGCACAGACTGGGAGACAAGCAGCCCCACAGAAGAGGAGCTGGGGGTTTGATGACAGCAAGTTGATGATCCCTGTGGGTCTCCTCCAACTCAGGAATAGTGAATTTTGGTTATTTTTTTTATCACCTGACTCTGAGGCAGACGTGCTTAGTTTTAAAACATAACGTTGAGTGAATGCAGCTCAGTGAATTCACATTCATTTCACATTTTCCATTTCTTTCATTACACAGAATGGTCAGGGATGGAAGGGACCTCAAGAATCACGAATCTCTAACCCTCCTGCCACATGCAGGGCCACCAATCTCCCCATTTAATACTAGACTACATGAACATGTAGCGTACAACCAACCCTGCTTGTACTGGAGCTGTGGGAAAGTTCTCACTAACTCAAAAAAGAGAAAGATTTCACCCTTTCTAAGCCCTCTGAAAATGAACAGGCAGAGGAGACACTGATTCAAAAGTCATCTTTTTTCCATGTGTACATTCACAAATAAAGCAGGCATCACAGGAAAATGATCCCTCTGTTTTACTGTGGTTTATTTTACTCTTTTTCCTTTAACACTGTGCACTGTCAATCCTATCTAGATGCTGCAATCGGATGCAGAAAGATGAAGCTGAACACCTCTCTTGATGCTGAACTAAAAATCAGTAAGGCTTTGCAAGGCTTCACCAAGGGCAGATCGTGCCTGGCCAATCTGGTGGACTTCCACAATGGACTGATGGCATCAGCAGACGGAAGAGCAAATGATCTACCTAGACTTCTGCAAGGCCTCTGGCATGGTATCACATCACATCCTTACCTCTAAGGTGGAGGAATATAGATCTGAAAGGTAGACTATTCAACAGATAAAGGATTGCCTGGATGGTCACAGCCAGAGGGTTGTGGCCAATGACTCTATGTCCAGGTGGAAGACTTGGCATCCCTCAGGAGTCTCTCTTGAAATCAGTGCTGTTCCAATCCTTATCAATGACAGACAAGGGTTTCAAGTGCACCCTCAGCAAGTTTGCAGATACCATTATATTGGATAAAGGCTGTTGATAAAACAGAGGGACCTGGACAGGCTTGAGAAGTGGGGCCCCATGAACATAATGAGGTTCAACAAAGCCAAATGTGGGGTGTTGCATTTGGGCTGGGGCAACCCCTGGTAAGACCAGGAGAACTCACAGAGAGCAGCGAGTGCTGCATTTGCTGACTGCCTTCTTTCAGTTCACCACTGCCAAGAGAAAAAACCACAGCGCTGGTTAGGAAATATGGGCTTAACTTCATGCTCTGAGATGTCCTGCAGATCAAGAGGTATCTCATGTGCGGAGGCAGATGCTCTGGTTCATTTTCTTCAGTTACCTCAATGCAAGAAGCTCAGTTCAGACCAACACCTCAATTATTTCACAGCTCCTATCTTTATTTTTATGGAGATGTAGCAAAGATTTTTAGAAAACAAATTAAATGTAACAGATAATTCCAATGTTTAAGGGAAAATATTGCTTTTTTTAATCCCATTACAATAAAACAGATGGGTGAACTGGAAAAACAGCCCACTCTCAGCTGTTCTGTGTAGCAAAGCTGACCACAGCATTGCTATTCTTTCCAGAACCTTTATACTTGCTTTCAAAGGATAATTTTTCAACAGTTACAAGAACCAGATACTTTTAAACAGCTATTAAGAAAGCTGAAACATTAATCTTGCTAGAGTCTCTCCCTGTATTTCAAGCAGGATAACTGGTCTCTAACAACTCAGGGTACAACAACCAACATGACTCACATGCTCATCATTAAACAACAAACATTCAGCATAAAATCATCTTAAGTGAAAGAATGAGTATTCCTCTGAAAAGCAGTGTTACACTGGAGATTGCTTAGCTTCCTGCATTTCTGGCTTTCAGAGGAAGAAAATGACTAAAAATAGCAGCACGCAGTCAGAAATCATCATATCATATTAACAATAAACCAAGCAGAGTGAGCTAGATATGCATATATGCGGAAATCTTATTACAAGGCCTTAATCTGGGCTGGCTGGCAGCACGCAGCAGATGCCAGCAGGAACAGCAGCAGCTCAGCCAGCGTCACCCTCATGCTGGGCAGAGAGCAGTGCTGCAGTGCCCTGCAGAACAGCTGGAGACACACACACACACAGCTGGACACAGCTGGAGACACACACACACAGCTGGACACAGCTGGAGACACACACACACACAGCTGGACACAGCTGGAGACACACACACACACAGCTGGACACAGCTGGAGACACACACACACACAGCTGGACACAGCTGGAGACGCACACACACACACAGCTGGACACAGCTGGAGACGCACACACACACACACAGCTGGACACAGCTGGAGACACAGACACACACAGCTGGACACAGCTGGAGACACACACAGCTGGACACAGCTGGAGACACACACAGCTGGACACAGCTGGAGACACACACAGCTGGACACAGCTGGAGACGCGCACACACAGCTGGACACAGCTGGAGACGCGCACACACAGCTGGACACAGCTGGAGACGCGCACACACAGCTGGACACAGCTGGAGACGCACACAGCTGCCTGTGAGGGGGGGCTGTCTGCAGGGCAGTGAGGACTCAAACCGCGCTCCACACCTGCAGGAAGCCTATGGGCTAGGGAGGCAATGCAGCCTTCAACTCACAATTTGGGCCAATGATTAACTGGCAATTTGGGAAGTTATGTTGACAGTATTCTGTCTTAGGAAGCCAGACACAGAAACAGGCTAATTCTCAGCTATCTGACTTCTCACCTGTTCCACACTAACTTTCTAGTGCCATTATACTCATGGGGGGGGACACGACTGGTAAGGTGCTACCCAAGGTGAAGTCATTGCTCTGCTCTCCTAACAGAACCCACTCAAAGCCACGAAGCTCAAAAAGGGAGGATTACTTTCTTGTGAGGCAGCTGCCTACAGCATGGCATTTGACATTCAAACAGCAAGGCACAGCTTCCTACTGCAGCTACTCTACAGGCAATTTCAAGTCAAACAGCAAAGTCAGAGCTTCAATAAAGTAAAGCTACACCTTTCCACTTTAACATTTAGAAAGAGGATGGTTCAAAGTAAGCCACTTCTCACAGATGTGGCCATAAACAACAGGCTTGGTCAGGAAAAAACTCCCAGTTTCCATCATCAAGGTAAAAAGAATCCTGCTTCTCACTTTCTGAATTCAGCTCCATTGGTTCAGTTACTTCTCTTACAGAGCTCTGTAAAACAACCAGCAGATAGTTAACAACTCCACACTACAAATAGATCTTCAGATCTCTATTTTACATAGAATGTGTATAAAATTAAGTTACCTGTATAGCAAAACAAAAGGGTATGATTAAGAAACTGAATCTTGTATATATCATTTCTGGAGTGTTAATTTGACTCCGCTTTGTGAAAGCGTTCCTAGTTTCTATCAGAACGTGGACAGTTTTTATATATTTACTTTCACAAAAACAGAAACACCCAACCATCAGCCCCCAAACTATTACACTCCTGTAAGGTTACCGATGGAAACTGCAGACAGACAACTTCTGGTAGCAAATAATCTGTTGGAGAAAAAAGTTCAGCTGCAACTCTGAAATGAAGCAATCAGCAATTCCGAACTCTCCTACCCTATGCTTCTTGAAATTCTCAGGTAATCACTTTATCATCTCAAATTTCACGGTTGCTAAGAAATCTATCCTGTACTTACAACAGGACTTGGCAAAGAACAAAGGCATTCTCAAACCTCTCCTTATGCTCTGCTTGGGTTCCCCATGTTTTGCTGTATCCCACAGGTATGAAGCTCCAGTTGGAACAGCCACAGTACAGAACTCTCACAAATTTTCATTGCTGAGCTTTGCCTGAACTTCAAAGCAGTTCCACAATACACCGTATGGCACACACCAGCCTTGGGACCAGCAACTGTTTTGTACTCATGATTCCACAACTGTATGAATGTTTCTGTATTGAATATTCATAACACAGAACACCAAATCACGTGAAGATCCTTACACAAATTTAAAACACTAAAACATTGAACACAGACTAGGCTGAGGCCTCTGACTTTAAGTGAAGCTGACAGTGAAAATAAAAGCATTGAGAACAACCCCTCCCCGTTTTTTCTGATACACTGTAAAGCCATTTTAATCGTATTTTAAGCTAGACTGCAGAATTTACTTGCCCAGCAGGGCACAGTACTATGCTCTGAGCTGCAGCGATGCTCAGATCTTTGCTATCCTCAAAGAGGAACACTCTTCTGAAGAAACATTTCCATCTGCACAAAAGCACACAATCATAGTTAAATAAGCTTTTCTTGACAACTGCTGCACTTAAAGGCTTTTGCTTCTGTTGCTAATTTCAAGGATTCACAGATACATCTTTTACGCGTTAGCTATTTTATAGTTGTATATTGATATTTGAATGCTTCTGTAAAATAAAATTCTGTTATTTTGGCATGTATCAACAGAACTATCCCCCAGATTCCTATTCCAAGGGATCTGAGCCTTCTTTTCAAGAATGAGATAGTTCTGCTTTTCAGATGCTCTCCACAAAGCAGGCCTGGTGCTACAACAGAGCCAGGCAGACAGAGGGGCTCTTCCCAACCCCCAGCCCTGACACAGCTCTGCTCTCAGTGCTGTAGAGGAACACAGAGGCAGCACAAACAGCCTTGTAGTAAGTGGGGCTGACAAGACAGGAGGTGCTAGTCAAGTGCAGCAGATGACACAAGACTGGGAGATGCCACTCATGAAGAGAATCAAAACATCACACAGGAGGAACTAAGTGATGCTGATGGCCAGAGAGGTACTGGACTAAGCAAGGGCATGCACAAAATGGCAAACATTTTGACTGCAGTGACAAGTCTTGAGAGAAAAGAGCTGAGCACAGAGCAATTACTGCCCCAGGCCACTGCAACACAGCGTGAGGAGGGAGACAGATGTGCTGTCACCTCCAGCCAGCAGGATGTCACACAGGTGAACAGGCAGTGATCACCCGTGATAAATCCTACCATTGTGATTTTGAACAATGCAACACTCCAGTACATCCATTCATGCTACCACACTGCTAAAGCCTTCCAGAAAAGCCACCTGCTACTGCAGCAGGCGGCTGCAATGCTCAGGGAGGATCAAGCCAAGCATGGTAAAGTGTCACCAAATCACACAGGGATGAGGGAAGCTGAGGCTGACTGTGTCAGCAGGCAGCTGCACAAATACCTCCATGTGGCACTCCAAATTGCCCCTTCTCCAGTGGGCAGCAAGCAGAGCTTGGCTTGCACTGCCAAGCCAATGGAGACCAAAGGCTGGATTGGTTTCTATTAATACATCAAAGGCATAAATATTTGATAGGGGCAGAAGTTACTTAGAGCAAAAGACAATGCTGGCACAAGAACAAACCAGTAAAAAGAGGTGGCAAGTTAAAAAAAACAAAAAACAAAAAACAAGTGGAATTCAGTAGGCAATTGCTTTTAGAAGAGTAGAAGCAAGAGATTTAACTAAAGGTTTTAAGACAAAGCTTGATAAATTTATGAAACAGCTTATGTAATGCAATTGCCTGCAATACTGAGACTGGACATGTTGAGTCAGCAAGTCCCTTCCAGTTCTATGCTCCTGTACAAGTGGGTGTCTTCCTAACACCAGAGACAAAACAGTTACAGAGGAAAAATTACTATGCAAGGTCTTATACATAAGCTGCAGATGTTACTAAATTAGTGGGAGCTGTTGATTCCCTTGAGGGTAGAGAGGCCTTGCAGCGAGATCTTGACAAATTAGAGGGATGTGCATCAACAGCCACATGAGGTTTAGCAAGAGAAGTGCTATATTCTGCATTGGGACAGGGCAGCGCCAGCTCTGTGCACTGAGTGGGAGTTGAATGCTGGGGAATGCCCCAGAAAGGAGACCTGGGGGCTCTGGTACAAGTTGATTGTGAGCCAGCAGCGTGCCCTGCCAGGCACACACCAACACTGAGCATCACTGCATCACCACAAAACTCCTTCATATTTGCCAAGAAAAAAGCTACTTAAATGTATCTGTTCCTTGATAATATCTTAGTTCTGAACCTGCTTGCTTATGTTAGCTCTGAAACAGCCTATATGGTTTCCCTAAGTAACATCAGAGGAGATGATATGCACCAAATAAGACGCTGAGAGAAACAGAATCCTCTTAGTTTTATCACCAGAGGCAGCTCTACAACAAATACCACAAACTCTGCATATTCATTCCTCAAACCATTACAATTCCTCCTGAAAACAGAGCCCTATTTCCCAAATTGCAGCTCCAAACTAAAGAGGGAAGGGCCAGGGCCAGGTACAGGAGCAGTGCCCCGTCAGCACCAGCACCTCGCTGCCTCCATGTCTTGCACACAGCCACATCTGCATGTCTGCATGCACACGTGCTTCCCATCATTCTCACAGGTTTGCTGTGACATGCTGAGCTTGGATGCTCCTTATGTCTTACAAAAGCAGGACATAATCTAATTTACATCGAGAAACAACCAAGTTGACAAAAATTATTCAGTTTTAGTTCCACCAAATCATTTTTTTTTTTCCTAAGCTCTAACTGATGGGTGAAGAAGAACCATGAAATATCTCAAAATGACACCTCTCCCTGCAGTGGGAAAGGGAAGGTACCTTTCCACAACAGAGTTCCAAATGTGTCACGCAATACTGTACGTTTCTTTTGAGTGTGCTCTTCAGAAATGCATTGCATGTGAATCTTTTCTACCAAATTCCAAAAATCATTAAGTGTTAGCTCTCTGAAAGAGGAAGCAAAAAGGAAACATGCCCCTGAGTGGCACACAGTGGGAAAAAAAATCCAATCACTTACAGATCAGTTTATTGTAAATCCTAATTGAAGACAGAAGTCTGATGTATCATTACCTCCAGGAAGGAACTTGGCTCACATCTGACAGGCAACGCAGGCAGAGGGGGGCCAGCAGTGCAGCTCTGACACTGAGCTCCTGCAGATGTGCACTTTGCTCCAGCACCAAGCATCCAGCATTTGTCTCACAGAGCAGCACGCTGAGGTGGGGACGGCCAAACCCCAATTAGAACAGGAGCAAAAAAGAAGCATAATGCTGACTTCGCCAGGCCCAGATGAGGATGACAGAGCAGAGCCCTCAGAATCAGGGGAAGTGGGTGAGGAGGGAGACAGCCACCAGCCTTCCACAGGCTGCACCCACAGCAATGGCCTCAGTGCTGAGGTATAAGCTGCAAAGGGGATGCACTCCTCTCCATCATCACCCTCCCTTCAGGACAGGTCCCCTCAGGACCACACGTGCCTCTGTGGGATACAAACCCACATCCCTCAGAAAGCTACCACCTGTGCGACTGCAGCTCTGTGAAGACAGATAGTGGGATTTTTCTTGAAATTAAAGACGTTGTGGTTATTTCATTTGCAATAGCAGCAATTGAATATTCCCAGATTGTAGCAATTGGACAGATCAAGACAATAGGAAGAGCATTACAAGAATGGTGTGATGACAGAAAAACCAGCACGATAGAAAGGAGCCATAAAGGAAGAAGATTGTTCACCCATACCAAAAGACTCCAGGTTCACAGAAGAAAGCTCCACCAAGAAGGGATCTCCAGAAAGAAATCCTTTCCCAGTGGCAATTAACCCCATAAATGAGGTCTAAGAGAGGTGCAGCCAGGCTCCACCCCTTCTGCTCACACAGCTGAATTGCATTCACCTGTGCTGCCAGGGCTGACCAGGTCCTTTCCCCAGGTGCTCCATCAGTGGTTCAGGCCATGACTCAACATTTGCCATACACCAGATCCTCTCAGCTTTTCCCTTACAACTACACCTCCTGAAACCCAAAAAAACAAGTCCATATATCCAGCAGAGTCACACAAGCCAATGACTGCAAAGCAGACTGCTCAATTTCACCATGGCATACACAGGGATTACAGTCTGACTGCTGCTGGTAAATGTGCTATGAGGAGACCATCAGCCCAGATCATCGTCAGCAGTCATCCACATTACCTCAAATTGATCTTTAAATAAAAAAAAATCATATTGCTTGCTCAAAACAGCTTTACTTTAAAAGTATTTTTTAACAACATGCGCTGCTTATGAATATTAATAAGTGTCATAAGCTTATGTGACGTAAAGAAGATGAAGAACCTAAGCATGAAGAATCCATGTTTGGATACAGACTTTTCCCTCTAACATTACTGGGAATGAATGAACTTACCATAGGGCCCAGACAGGCATTACATTTTAAGAGCCTGATGCCTCATAATGAACTTAGTCAGATATATATATATGGTACAGGAGGCCACCACAAACCAGTCTGCTAATTTTCGTAAGATGGATAAAACTTGTGAAATGAAGAGACTTCAAATGTGCTTCATCAAATCAGTGTAGAATTCATATAATCCATCAGGAACCTTTACAATAACTAATTGTATTGAGCAAATACTTTTCCAACAACTGTCTGCCAGATCTGAACATCTCTAATACGTTAAACAAACCTGTAATTTCTGCTCAGCAGACACGTTCTGCACAGAAACATTTTAGAGGGGAAAAATCAAGGGTGATGAGGGAAGGACGTGCTGCTTCTGTGTTTCCAAGAGTGTTTTTCCTCCACCTAACCCCAAAGCATTATGTCTTGCTTTTTACTTCTTAAATCAGCATTTGATCCACTTGATATTTACAGAGCTCATCAAATGTAATATTGAAACAACCACCCACAGACTTCAGAACAATCCTTCTATGTGCGCACCTCCAAGCACGCACTGCTCTCTCCCAAAAGACTGCAGAATAAATTATCTAATTTGTAGTTAAGTTCTGACTGTATTTACTTGAATGTCTCTGTTGGGAAATCACTATAGTTAAGCCTTCTGTACCCCTGTGTCAGACCAGCCTGGCTTGTCCCCAACAGAATGGCACATCTCCTTCCTGCACTGTCATGCATTGCAAAGCCAGAGCCAAGAGGTCTGCCACCAATCACAGAATTGCAGAATCAAAGAATGCCCTGGGTTGCAAAGGCCCACGATGCTCATCCAGTTCCAACCCCCTGCTGTGTGCAGGTCACCAACCAGCAGCCCAGGCTGCCCAGAGCCACATCCAGCCTGGCCTCGAATGCCTGCAGGGATGGGGCATCCACAGCCTCCTTGGGCAACCTGTGCCAGTGCCTCACCACCCTCTGGGGGAAAAGAAGGATCCCATGGGAAATGGGGTCACAGGAGGGACCGACATGTTCTGTATTTGCTAAGGGGCTGCTCTGCCATCAGCTGGCATTTGGGTCACTCCTCAGCCCAGACACACAGCCTACCATGCAACCACTTATTCAGAGCAAGTGGTGCACTACTAAGAAAGCAAATAAAAACTAAGAAAAAATAAATACTAAGAAAGCAAATAAAAAAGCTGACTGCCTTCACTAAAACCATCCTGTGGGAGAAGGACAAGTGGCCCACTCCTCAGCTTCTGCAGATGGGAGCTTCCCTCATAGCATTGAGGAAGACATTTGGGGGAAAAGAAGCAGCAGAAAACAGCAGTGAATAGTCCTTAAGCTTGAAGAGGCAGTCTTCTGGCCTCACAATAAAACATACAAAATGCCATTTACTTATTTCCCAGTGAATGCTCCTTGTTCATCTTCAGGGGAAGGAATGAAATATTTCTATCATTATTATTTGCTTTACCTTTGATCCCAGGGCTGTAGCAGAACACGGGTAATGGAAAGTCAAATCTCCAGCTTGTAACCCTATTTGGTTTCATCGCTGCATTTTCTGTAAGTAAAGACATGCTCTGAATGCTCTGAAAAAAAGATTTCTGACTTTCCCAGAGTGGACAAGTGGAATGAAGGCCAAATCAGTGGCGAGGGTCTGACTGCTGATAAAGATAAATGGCAAAGTGAACTTGCTAGCTAAGAAAGGAGAAAATTCAAACTGTTAGAACCAGTGCTTGCCTATGTAGCTATGAATTTGAAACAGGGTTCTCCAGAAACACTGCTGTTTCAACCTTTTTAATAAATGGAGTCAGTTTCTAGTACCCTTAACATTCTGTTTTAATCATCATTCGCAACACCATGAATCACATTCAAGTTCTATCCCTGACAAAAGAGACAACAGAAATAAGAGACCAGACAATCAGTGCCCTGTGACCGAAATGCTGTCCCACCACGATGCAGGTGATCCCTCTGCTCACTTGCACTGCCTCTCAAGTCTGAACAATTAAATAGATATCTCACCATACCGTGAGTAAGGAGGCAGGCATCAGAAATACGACACCTAATAACTGCAGGCTCATTAGAAAAATATAATTGCAATATTACAGTATTCTTCAAGAAAAAAAGAGAATCCAGTTTCTTCAGGATCGACAGCTTTTGTAAATTAAGACAACAGCAAAAGCATTTTCTCATTAAATTGGAAGAATCCTCCAATAATTACAAATTCTGCTGCTCATTATTTTAGCAAAACCTGACACTACCCTCAGGCATCAGGAATGGAAGAGCAGCGTCTAAAGAACACAAAGACAGGTCTCATACATGGACAGTTGTGAAGTCAGCCTGCACTCCACATTTGCCAACACAGTGGAAAGGACCCACATGATAAGCAAAGCCCTCATCTGCATCTGCTATTCCTGAATGCTTCCCCTTCTCCGACACTATGAGGTCGCCATGAAGCTCCTGAGGCTCCCATCCATCAGCTTCCATCCATCAGCTCATTTGGAGTTTGGATTTCAGGGTGGGGCAACAGACAGTGCCCTCCCAGACTGCCACTGTTCCAACATACAAGGCAGAGCAGGGAAAGCATTCACAGCAGAGAACAGCAGATGGCTGTGTACAGAGCTCTCTTCCATCACCTTGGTAAGGGAACTAACCTAGGAGGGAAGGACTGTGCTTAAAGCACCCTTTATGCTGGGCTGAGGGCTGTTCTCATAAGCCTTTATGTAGCAGACATAAAGATGCAGACACAAGCTAGAGAACTTGCCACCCAGCTGAACAGTTCTTCAATGACCTCAAGTCACGCAGAAACCTGTGGCAGCTACAGCCTGCATCTCTCCAAGGACCATTTTTTGCCAAAGTGCTGACCACTGATTTTCAAACAAAACATTGGAAGCATCTCCAGCTAGCAAGCAAAAGTGCTTTTACTGCAAAACAACAACGCAGATAGCAAGACATAAAGATGAACCAACGGCCACAGCAACATGACAGCACTTTTGAAGGGGAAAGGATGACACCCACGTACCACTCCATCCAGGCACCTGCAGGTGCCAGGTAGACCAGACAGGGCTTTGACTCCCACAGCAGCCACTGCCAACTGCAGCCCTGCATCAGTGCCTGGCTCCATGCTCCTGCAGCTGAACACAGGCAGTGCCCACAGCTGTGGCCTGGAATCAGACCCCTGCTGTGAGCAGAAGGGTCACGTACAGCCTGCCCCCACATTTACAGAGCCCTTGGTTTCTATTTCTTCTACTGTTTTTCAAAGGAAGTGGCATCAGGTGCCCCGTACAGAGCATTAACTGTAAAAACCTTTTATTAGGGAGCCAGATCTACTAAGCAGCACCAGGTACTTCTTTTTGTACTGTATCAATGTGCATATTAAGTTAACATTTGTTTTAAAAAATTCTACTGAGTATCAACTGATGCTGCAAACCACCCACTGGACAAAACACTGCTTTGCTGTCAGCCCACTGGATCCAGTCAGCCACCATGCGCTGGAGGTGAAGAGGCAGCAGAGCACTGTGCATGCCACACGACAGCCAGAGCCAGCCCAACCTGGCAGAGCCCCTTGCTGCCCCTCTGTGCCCCACAAACCAGCAGCCCCAAGGCCACGCGGCCTGTGGGAGCTTCCACCTGCACGTACACTCGTGCTCACCTAACAGCTGGGGTCCCAACAACCCCTGTGGAAGCCAGTACTTTGAGCACACCACACTTTCCTGGCAAGCAAAGAAGAATCCAGGTTTACATAAATCAAAAATTGTTAACATTGGACAAAATAAATTCGGTTTTCCGTGGGGATTTCTGCTAGCACACCCATGGTCCCTGCTCACCTGTCAGAGCTCTGAGCACACCGAGCAGGCAGCAGGCACAGGCTGGTACCACGCCATGAGCCCAGGGCCATGCAGGTGCCCTGCAGCCTGCTCCACAGGCAGGGCCCTCACCAGACCTTTCTCCACCAGGCCTTCTGACTGCCACCAAAAAGTGATACCATTCCTTTCCGCTCTCCTGAAGCACTAAGGCCTGAACAGCAGGCCTTGAACCAAAACTGACTTCTAGATGAATCTCACAACTCAGCATTATATATCATCAGTATCTGACCATTAGCCAAATATATATGCTAATTAGCAAAATAAGTTGGACAAATACTTAGGGTAATTAGTAAAATATCTTGGACAAAACCTCTCATTAGCAAGAGATGTAGCTCAGAAAAGTGTTATGAAGATATATTAACCTTTCCTCGTTTAGAATCTTTGTGTCAAGGCCTACTAGTATACAAAATTCCTTGGCTCCTCCTTGAGCCCTAGCTGGGTTTGAGGTAGAATCCAAGAGAGAATGAAACCAAATGTTCCAAGAGAGGCTGTGGATGCCCCTTCACTGGAGGCTGGATGGAGCCCTGGGCAACCTGGTCCAGTACCAGATGTGGAGGTTGGTGGCCCTGCCTGTGGCAGGGGGAGTTGGAACTTGATAAGGGACCTTGGGGTCCCTTCCATCTCAAGCCATTCTGTGATTCTATGTTTCTGCCTGTCATATAAATTTGTTTATTCAACAATATAACAGCTGGATCCTCCGTTAGCAAAACTGGAGACTTCATCTATGAACAGATGTACTGCATAGGGCCCCCCAGCTACAGGGAAGGGCTTTCCAAGCCCTCACTGCAACTGGGGCTCCCAGCAACTGGAGATCTGGATGATGGTGAAATATTCAGGCAATTGGCGACGCATCTTTCTTTATCACTATTGCTATCCTCACGCAGTAATGGCTACGTGCATTGCCTCCCTATGTATTATTCTTGCTGTATCATCTCACTTATCACAGACGGCTTGAGTTGGAAGGGACCTCAAGGATCATAAAGCTCTGAATTCCAACCCCCCCCCACCGTATGCAGGGCCACCAACCTCCACATTTAATACCAGACCAGGCTGCCCAGGGCCACATCCATCCTGTCTTCAAACACCTCCATGGACGGGGCATCCACAGCCTCTCTGAGCAGCTGTTCCAGCACCTCACCACTCCCTCTGTAAAGAATTTCCCCTGACATCCAACCTAAACCTTCCCTCCTTCAACTTAAAACCATTTCCCCTTGTTCTGCCATTATCTACCCTTGTAAAGAGTTGATTATTTCACTGCTTTAAACTTAAGTAAACATGCTTCTTTAAGTTGGTGCCTGTGACCTTAGTGCTGGTCCCGTCCAACAGCAAAACATCTCCTTGTGAGAAGTAAACTGTGTTTTGCAGTAGAACAATGCTAACTAAGATACAGACTTTTGCTAAACTTTCTTACAAAATGGCTGCAGGGATTGTTGTTCACAACGAATCATTGGGACATAGCTTAGTACAGGGTAGAGTAAGCCTTCCAAGTAGCTTGGTTGCCAGAATACCTAGACTAGGACAAGGTAACAGAGAGGGCGAATCTAGCATGCATTGTCCTCCTGTCCCCTTGATAAATGAAGAAGTGCAGGTGGGCCCAATATGCACTGCCCTCCAGTCACCCTTGAAAAATGGAGGGGGTCTAGAATGCATTGTTTGCTTGTTCCCCACTGAAAGATGAAAGAACAGGTGGATGTTAAATTGATATGGAAAAATATTTTAGCAATCACATCGGAAAGACTGTGAGCTTGATACGGTCAACCACTGAGCGACAGGAGAGGTGTTGGAGTGAGAGTATTTAACGGAGTGAATTTCTGTGATAAGTTGCACAATTCCTCCCTTGCCATAAAGGGCTGTGCCCCATTACTGCAATAATGAATACACTTCCTCCTTCACAAAGATCTTTGCCTGACAAAAAAATTATTGATTCTGAGTGTTTCTCACATCCTGAGAGCGGTTACTGCCTTCCTAAGTTACTGGGGGCATGAGCCTGAAAGCATCCATAGGAACTTCATCTCAAGATAAATAAATACATAATCATCGACTGGTTTGGGCTGGAAGAGAACATGAGGAGCACCCAGTCCCACCCATAGAGCAGGGCCCTATCCTGCCTGCCCGTGGGCACCCCCAGTTCTCTGGACAGCCTGTGCTGCAGTTCTGCAAACGTGCCATATGATCAGTCATTACCCTACACTCACACAATACAAAGCAGATGGAAGAACACAAAAATACCAAAAATCTGATGCCGTTCCACATCTTCAGTAGTTTGGAGGTCAAGGAAAAGAAATGTTATGTTCTAAGCCCCGCGATCACAGACTGACAGCACTGCTTCATTTCAAAGAACTTCTGATTTCAATGCTCTTGTCCAGGTGCTTCTGCTGCCCTATTTTAGGGCAAGTGGAAAATATTGAGTCACTCTGCAGTCAAAATGTCTAGAAAAGCTTTGCTTTTGGCAGTTTGTTTTAAAAGATATCGTATACAACCATCTTGGGGAAACACATGGAAGAAGAAGAAAGCCGAGACAGAAATCATTCCTTCAGAGCTCAGTGGAAGGGAAACGAAGGCTGTGCAAACAGCCCTAATTTAACAGGACACAGCTATATGCACAGTCCCTACACACTTATGTAAAAGCAAGATTGGGTGGTTCTGCAGTAGCGGTAACAAGAGGATACGACACTCAATTTTTATGCCAGAGAACAACATCCACTTCTGGTTTTATTTCACTTAAAATCAATGAACTAACAGTGTAATTAGAAGCCCAGCTCTTTCGACATGATATTGCAATAGAAGAACAAATTACTTTTTGATCAACTCCCAGCATCCCAGTGTTACTTTAGTTGTTGAAATGTTGCTGAATGATACATGCAAAGAAATCAAGAGTGAGGGATTAAACCTCGCTCCCAGAGGAGGATCCTCCAGTGAAGGTGGCACTGGAAGCTGCAGACCCAGGAGCTGCACAGGCAAAGCACACAGCACTGAGTGCTGCACAGGGAAGGAGATGGGTTTCCCTGCTACAGAACTGCAAGGCACGCTCTGATGGGGAAAGCATTTCTCTGCTTACTATTAGCTGATGAACAGCAGAATTCTCTGTAACATGCAGAGATTTTCACTTCCATAACAGTTAATCTACTGCACAGTAAGAGGCTTACAGGTGCAGGCAAGTGCAAAGGGAAGTAATAGCTGCATTTTACATACATGAGCTGATAACAGAGGCTATGTAGACATAACAAAACTCACTTGTTCTCATAAGAAGCACATTATCTATTCCTTTCTGCTAACAAGGCTCTCTGCAGATACTTTTTTTGCCCATTCAGCTCAGATGCGCCTGAGGATGACAGAGTGCTTTTTACATCTCTGCCAACAGCACTCTGGTGTGGACCCCGAGTGTCCCTGCAGGGGATGTAAGTATTGTCACCACATCTGCTTCCAGGAACAGGCACACTTGAAAGAAGCACACCCTGTACCTGCTAAGCCGAGAGCAGAAAGATGCAAGTCCAAAGATGCAAGCTCATTCCATCGGGCTGTTCCACTCCACACCTCAAGTTCCATTCCACCCCATGAATAGCGCATTTCCACGTATTTAATTCTCAGAAGCTACAGAATACTGGCTCTATGGAATGAAATCCTGCGCACTCGGGATCATTTTTCAATCCCCACATGCCTTCATGAGAATTTGAAAAGATCAACTGTAAGATTTATTAACACATGCTTAAAACTTAAGGCCTGGTTATAGCTCTCAGTATTAGTAATGGACAATAAGCATCCTGGGCTCAAGTCCTCCTCAGCATCCAGCTAGCAAGATTCCTGCACATCATTATTCAGCAACCAGAACACCTCCATTAAAATACTGCACAGTGCTTTACGCCGCCCTGGAGTTCTGAAGATATTTCATTTACTACATCTAAGCAAATCAAAACCTGACTCTTAGCAAGACTCCTGAAACCGAAATCCTCTTTCCTAACTTACAGCAATAACACAATAACACAGCAATATATTCCTTTTTCAGTAGTTTTGTTAAGAAATGAGGATGACGTGGTGGGCGGTGGACTTCCAGCACCATCAATGCTTTTAGCCCAGTGCACAGACCGCAGCTTCTGGAGGCCAGGGCTGGCAGGCCTCGCCTACAGCCAAGATGCTCGTGCTTTCAGCAGAATCGGGCGCACAGGGAGAGAGCGGCGCACGTCACCTCCTCTCCTTTGTCCCCGCCCGAGGCGCTGACCAGAGGCCGGCCGCCCCCCGGGCCGCGCTCCCACAGCCCGCACGGAGCCCGGCGCAGCGCCGCGAGCCCCGGGACCCGCTGACCTGGCAGGGGGCTCCGAACAGAGGCGTCTGCCTGCGTGCAGCCTACTGAAATGAGACGGGCCACCATTTCTACGGGGGAGAAGCACAGGGAAGAAATTAACAATTTAAGGGTCGCGTTTCAAACCAGAAACCAGCAGGACTTTTCAAGTCATCGCTTGCCGCTGCTATTCGAACCCGTGGCACCGCAGCCACGCGGGGTTATTCTCATTCCCTTTCACGCGGGCCGCGCCCGCCGATGCGGGAGAACCGGAGTGCGCCGACCCCCGTGGCCGTCCCCCATCGGCCGCCCCGGGCCGGGGAGCAGCGGACGGGAGCGGGGCGGGGAGCGCGGCCTGCGATGCGCGGCACCTTCGGGGCGGCCGCCGGCTCTCGCCGCTCCGGGGACGCGCGGCCCCCCCCCGCCCGCATCGCAGCGCATCGCATCGCACCGCACCGCCCGGCTCGGCGCCGCGCACAAGATGGAGGCCGGGGCCGGCGGCCCTCGGGCCGGCTCACCTCCTCGGCCTGCTTGCGCAGCGCCTTCTCCCGCTCGTACTGCGTGAGGAGCTGCTCGTTGTCCTCCCGCAGCAGCTCCAGCTCCACCTCGTGCTCCTGGTTATCGGTCAGCACCGAGTCCAGGTTCTCCAGCACCGTCACCACCAGCGGCATCAGCTCCTTCACCACCTCCTCGTCATAGCAGTGGATGAGCCGCTCGAACTCGCGGTAGATGCTGTTGGCCAGGCCCGACACCCGCTCCGACATCACCGAACCCGAGCAATAGTCGTCGCCCGGGTACCCCCCCACGCCGCCATCGTCCAGCTGGATCTCCAGCATCCTGCCGGCCTCACAGCGCTGCGCTGCGCCCCGCGACGATCCGCTCCGCTTCGCCTCCGAGACCCCCGCCGGGCTCCGCCCCGCCGCCGTCGCCGGGAGCCAATGAGGCGCGCGGCCCCGCCCCGTCACCGAGCCCGGCTCTGAGGGCCGCGGAGCTGCGGCCGCGCGGGGCGGGATTTGCGCTCCCCGTTCTGGCGCCGTTCAGCCGCGCTGAGGTGGTGGGCGGGAGTCCCGGGCTCATGGATGCCCGGAACGTGCCGAGCTGGAGGGGCCCACGAGGACCCTCAAAGCCGACCGCGGCCCCTCACGGCACTGCCCAAACCCGGCGCAGCCTTTCCCGCATCCCCCCGCCCTCCCCAGCCGCGGCTCCGCGCTGCTCCGTCGGGCTGTGCCGCTGCCCCTCCGCTCGTTGTAAGGAGCCGCAGCCGCCACGAAGCCTCCTGTCCGCCTGTCCCCAGCGCAGCTCGGGGCCGCCCCGCTCCTCCGTGCCGTGCTGTGCCCTCAGCCCCTCACCGCACGGAGCCCCACAGCCCCCGGGCGCACAAGGCGCTGCTGCCCGTATCAGAAATCCACGCTGCCGCTGCGGGAACACCTTTCCTGGCACCAGGACGTGGCCACGGCAAATCTGGCTCTACATTTCGGTCCCTTCAGCTCTTCACAAATCCAAGCTCTGTTCTCAGCATCCTGAGCCCAACCCACAGCTGAGCGCTCCACGGCACAGAGCCATACCAGGCCTGCACACCCTAACAAGCCACAGACTGGGAAGGCTTTCAAAGTGCATGCTATGAAGGTCGCAAACAAGTCAATTCTTCCCCGTGTACACCTTTAAATACTCCATCATCTCACAAAAAGGCAAGGAGCATCATCCAAAACAGCTATTGCTCAGTCTGAGGCCTGATGTAGGAGGTGTATTTCTGGAAGAGGGTGGAGTCAGGAGCTAGAACCTAATTTTGCAACCCAGTTACTAGTGCCAACCACCAAACACTTTCAGACCTGCATGTTTCTGCCCAGGGTCTATGAAAATCAGAACACTCCTGTGCATCCATATGTAATGGTTGTTTCAATTAAGGTAATTATTCCTTCAAGGTGAAGTGGCTGTGGTTTCTACAGTGAAAGGGTCAAGGGCCCTATTCAGACAGGGATGAATCAAGAGAAAAACAGAGGGAAGACTGGCTGTCCTAAGTGCTAAAAAATCTGGCACCTGAGCCCTTGAAAGCAGCACTGCAGCCATACAGCTTCATCAACAGATTTCCATAAGCAGGAGTACACTCAGAGAAATACACTGAACTCCAGCATCCACAGCTCATATCATTAAAGTATATGGTACCCAGTTACGTAATACACCTTAACAGAATCTAACAAGGGGATTGAAATGGGAAATAATGCTCCAAAACGCACATGGTATCAGCATTCACCCGTTCTCACTGCTGCGATGACATTACATCCTTATTCATCTTGATGCCCTTTCGCAAACTATCCTTGTGAATAACCTACGTGTGAGAGATATTGCTTTTCATGTGCTTAGCTGAGGAAGTAGAGAGAGTCTGAAGTAAGAGGGACATACTGTTATGGTTCTTGACAAAGAAAAGGCAAATAAGCACATTAAATCCTTGACACGTGTAATTACCACAGCCAGCCTGTCCCAAGTAGGATATTTGACTTACGCCCACAAAAGCAAGAACAGAGTCATAGGAATTCTTCTGGCCCTTTGGTACTCAATCAACTTTCACCTGTGTTTATTTCTGATGTGCAGAATGGACCCTTAGAACTTTTTGATGTGGGAGAATGGCCAAACTGTTCTTGTAGTAAGATTTTGGATAATAGGAGATGCTTTTTTTTTTTCATTATTGAGGCCCTACTTCAGCCTGAATCTAGTGAGGCGATGCAGGACTTCATAGTGGTCACGCTCATTTGTGTTAATTGCAGAGTATTAACAGTCAGGAAGCTCCAGAGGAGCATTAGATGGCATTTATCCAAATCCTGATTTCTTACTTTTTTTTTTTTTTTCTTGGAATTTATGCTTAGACACTTAAAACTGCAATGCATAGACAGTTGAAGTTTTGAGATTCTTGAAACATATATATTTGTAGAGTTTTTCCTCAAGAATTAATTAGTATTTGTTAGAATTGTAAAATCACTGAGGTCAGAAAGGACCCAAGGATCCTCGAGTCCAACCACAAACCCACCCTCACTGTGCCCACAAACCATGTCTTAGAATCATAGGATTGTTAGGGTTTGAAAAGAGCACTAATATCATCCAGTCCAACCACAACCCACCCCACCATGCCCACCAACCACATCCCTCAGAGCCACATCTCCACGCTTCCTGAGCACCTTCAGGGACAGTGACTCCATCACCTCCCTGTGCAGCCTGTGCAACTGCATCACCTCTCTTTCAGAAGAGCTAACTTACGGCCATTCCCTCTCATCCTATTGTTGCTACCTGGGAGAAGAGGCCAACTCCCACCTTATTGCAACTTCCTTTCAGGGAAGCAGTGAGGTCTCTCCTAAGCCTCCTCTTCTGCAGACTGAACCATCTCATTTCCTCAGTCACTCCCTATAAGACCCCACTGTGTTCCAGACCCTTTAGAGCTTCACTGCCCCTCTCTGGACACACTCCAGGTTCTCAGTGTCCCCAATGCTCTAAAAAAATAAAAAGGAAATTGTCCAAAGAGAGGTTAAGAGAACTTCATAGCCCATTCACTACAAAGAAGCGTTTTCAATTTGGGTGGCGAAAAGAAGAGATCAGACAAACAAGTACATAAACTAACAGCTTAAAATCAGGAATAGATTGTCAGGCTTTGCATTATTACTGAAGGCCATAAGTGCTGGAAAAAAAAATTGGGGAAAAAAGAATGGAGGAAAAAAAGACATGCCTATTTTTGACACCACTGAAATCTCCATTTTGCAATACATCTAATAAAGTAATTTAACAAATTTGTTTTCACAGGCAAGCAATACTTTTCAGCATCTGTCTGCAGTCATTAATTTTTATTTGTCCATGTCCAGCTGCCTTTCCAATATTTAATCCTCTGAATAGTTTTGGCAATCTGAAGAGGTCCCATTTGGGAAAAATTAAAAAAAAAAAAAAGGATTTGCTTATTTTCGCAAATGAGAAACAGTCACCCCTGTTAGGTGTAACGAGAGAATTGTCCCCAGAACTAACAGAAAAGGTTGCTATGGCCCATGCAATACACAGGGTGGATGAAATTCTCATAACTTAAAGAGTTTTTAGCGTTAGTTGCAAATGTGTTTTCATGCTAAAGTAACATCGAAAACTCCAAGTCTGAGTCACGAGAGCAGCACATAAGCTCTGTGCAGACAAAGGCAGAGCAATAACAAATGGCCCCATCCAGAATAACCTATGATCTAGGAAAAAGAAAAAACTAGAAAAAACAGTGCCAACACAGAGGCGGTTGGGAATTCTTCCGTATGACAAAGGAAGCTACATGCTAAGGCAGAGATCTGTGGTAATAACATATCCTGCGGGTGGAATTAATACAGAATGGAGCGGGATTATAGAGATGCGCATGTCAGTGACGGAGGCACGAAATAGCTATGTTCAGTATGTGTGAGACCAAAGATTAACAGCAGTAATTCAGTGATGTCCACTTCACAGATACTATTTAGGTCTCATGCATTCTATTGGACATTGTCTCTCTGTTAGAGATTGAAGAAACGGAGGCATAGGTACTGAGTGAACCCACAGAGAGCAACATGGAGGAGTGCTAGAGCGGGATGGGGGCAGAGGAGCTCTTGAGGGCTGAAAGCAGATCCGCAGTCTGCATCTGATCTGTGTAAGCCCTGGCGAGGCAGACAGGCTGCCTTCAGCACATCGGCACTTCCTGAGTATAATAGAGTTACCGGTGTGAGGGAAGTGGCAGCACGCCGTGCTTGGATAGGTCCCAGCTATTCCGCGCAGTGTAATAGCAGCAGAAAACACTGCAGAGAAACGTCAGGGGGCTCTGCGAGATCTCAGACTCAGGTGATCTTAAGCTGCGGAATTTGAGCACAGCGGCAGCAGCAGAAAGCCACCTCCTGTCCACATCCAATTCCTGCACGGAGTTTAACCTGGCAGGATAGGAACACCAGGGGCTGATCTGTGGAAAGGCTCCTGACATTAAATTGATTTAGAGCTCAAAGATGAGTGTAATTCCAAGGTCATTATTGTTATCCTAAAGACTCCGTGTTACACAAAGCTAAAAGACTCTAAACCTATCCTAGAAGCTTAATCGCAATCACATCTCACCCTTGATTAATGGCCTTAAGTCTTGTAAATATTCCATTCTATGTGATGTCATTATACCTAACTACATTGCTAGCATATCATAGATTCAGTGCACGACAACTTTAAAGAGACACATTTAAGGCTCATCTCATGGAAAGGGAGAATTGACAGTCAAATAATTATTTAATCTGAGATTGTACTTAATTATGTAATGGATCACTGTTAATCATGAGGCAGCTCCACTCAGAGCATTGTGCAGATGATGTCACGGGTGTGTATGTGAATGCAAAAGTCCCTCTGAGACATATAAAATGCAAGAAATTTGGCCCAAGAGTTTGGCCTCCATTCCCATTTTGTTGTGTGGGAAACAATATAAACAAAAAGTAGCACACTAGCAAAGCATGCTTAATTGCCTTCCTGATGGCATTAAAAGTATTAACAATACAAACACAAGATCATGCAAAAAGAGTGGAACAATGGAGAGAAGGTTCATGCTGCAGTGTGTTCTGGCTCGCTCCTCCTTACATCAAGTATTCTGTTTTCATGTATTCACAAGAGGACACAAAAGGCGACTGTAAAGTTTTCTTATGTTCTGCCTATCTACATAGAAAAAAACTAATAATGAGAGTAGCACCAATTAAACCCCACTAAACCACATGATCTAATGAGTTCATGGTATTACCCACACTTCTTGACTGTAATCTCAAAATGTTCAGCAGGCATCCCTAAAGTGATCGATTCCATCCTCCTCCCTACAGAAGACAGCTTGCTCAAGTGCTACGATCCTGCTGAAAAAGACAGCTAATTGCCTTCAGTTAGATGATCATTCTTTTATTTATAGACCCAGATCCTACGCCCAGCTCCATCCGCACCTGTCACAGATTCACCAATCTTACAAACACAGGGTGACAGACAAACGCTCAGCAATAACGACTGCAGAACAGTATTGAAGGAGGTTGCCATTATTAGTGGTTGTGTAAAAAGGGGAAATTCTGCCTCTGTGACAATTTGCTAACAGCTCTCCTTAGTTTAGCATCAGGTGAAATCCAGTGTGGATTTTTAAGGTCTGTCGTGAACCTGCGGGAGAGCATTTCTGAGCAAGCTGAGCATTAGCAAATGGAACAGTAATGTTAGAAGAGGCCACATCATTAATTATGCAAAGGAGCTCTCTCGTGGATAGCAGGACAGCAAAAAACAGAAGAAGAGCTCATCCCTCAGTCACAACAGACAGCAAATACACAGGAGTGTGGGTTTTCCTGCACTGCAGAGCCCTCTCCTCTGCCTGCTTACTGCATGCACTGGGGATCCCCTCCCTTCAGCCTCCTCATGCTCTGAGATGATCAGTGCACAGTGGTGGGTGGCAGAGCCATGGGTAGCAGAAGAGATGTTTTGGAGCTCAGCAGCAGAACATAACCCGGACCCAATGGGCCTCAGAGAAGGCCTGCTAGTCAGCAAGCAAAGCATGGCAAGCATGCAGCAAAATACACTAAAGGATTACCCATTAACGCTCCTGTTCCCTTTGTTTTCAGAATACATACAGCCCACTGCATAACGAAGTATAACATACATTACCCTGAGACCATCAGAATCATTCAACAGTCTGAAAATGTTGCATGTAAATGAATCAAAGTGGAAACAAAATGCAAACAATAACACATGCTTTAATTTGTCGTGCATTACACTTAAAGTCTGTCTGTGAGACTTGAAGACCCCCTGAGACTGAAGCCGTGGTGATAAAAAGTCCAGATAAACAGGGGGCAAGGCAGACCAGCACAGACCTGTTTTAAGGGAGAACACTGAAGTGTTGAGATTGGGAAAACGGGAACAAGGGCTTCAAGGGCATGGGGAAGGAACTGATAATACTTTCAACAAGTTTTCTGTAAAACTGATTTAGAATGATCTATGTAGGTTTTTATGGCAGGACTGTAGCCAGGACTTCGAGAGCTCCACGAAATAACAAAAGCTGCACAGCTTTGGAATAAACATACAGTAAAAGCAAAGTGTAAGGATGGTACGGGTATGGATGTACAGATACAGGAACCAGGAAGGGAAAAGAAAAAGGGAGAAAAAGAAAGTGGAAAGGAAAAGGAAGAAGTGAAAAGGAAGAAAGGAAAAAGGAAAAAGACAGGGAAGAAGCAAGGGAGAACAACTGAACTCCTACCAGCTCAAATCAGGATGAGTGGAATTTGGCAGAAAGTAACAGGCCTAAGAGGTAGGAAACAATATTAAAACCACAGGTATGTTGTAAGTTAGAACTTGGGACAAACCTTATGAATTAACCAGCAGCCCACAGAGTCACAGACCTGAAGGGGCTGGACAAACTCTGGGGGTTGTCAACCCAACCCCCTGCTAAAGCAGTTCCCTACAGATCCAGGTGGGTTTTGAATATCTCCAGAGGAGGAGAGCCCAGCACCTCTCTGTGCAGATTGCTTTGGGGCTGTGTCTCTCAGAGGAAAGAAATGTTTCCTCAAGTTTGTATGGAACTTCCTATGTTCCAGTTTGTGCCTGTTGCCCTTGTCCTGTCCGGGCACCACTGAACAGAGCCTGGCCCCATCCACTTGCCTCCTGCACTTCAGATATTTATGAGCAGTGCTTCAAAACAGAAAAACCCAGCACAGGCCCTCTAGATTCAATATTTTCTTCAGCAATGGTATCCAAGGATGGTTCAGAATCTCCATCTTATTTGTCAATTTCTATGTAATTTATATTTCTTATTAAGCATTAATTTTTCTTTCTTGAGGCAATGATGGAAAAAGAGCTCTCTTCCGTCTGAACCGTTCTGCTTCCTGTCCTGTGAGCATTGCAACTAGTTGGGATTTGAGGCAATTCTTCAGTTCTACATCTCTTTTCCTCTTCTGACTGTGATGAAGTCCATACCCATTCTACCACATAAAGTATTTTATTGGATAGAAGACAGACATAATCACAGATCTCCGGTTCACCTAGCTCCTTACTTCCGCTCTCAGCAGTATCTCACTGGGTCACATGCAGTGGGTTGCCTTTAGCCATCAAGACACCTGAAGTATTTTTATGCCTGTCCATTTTTCCTTACCGTCATCACCTTGCAACATCATATTTCATGTTAGTGCTGGGCAGCCACCTTGAACTCAAGCAATTTCTCAGCTGGTGAAGTATATCAACAGCATTTCCAACTTCTTTGTGCAGTGACAGCTTTGCCACTTTATCTTCTAACTCAGCTGGTAAAGCTTACCCCTGGCAGCACAGCTGGGACTGTGCTCTGTGAGACCCTAGAACCCTCCAGACACAGGGTAAGCTGAGGAGGCAATGGGCATGCCTCTGTCACTGCCCTCCCACTGCCCTCACCAGTGCTGGTCCTACACAGTGCCTTTTCCTGAGGGCTTGGAGTGAAATATGCTTCCAGTCTGCATCTCTGATAGTTTGCGAGCTGATGCTGAAAAGGGAGGGAAGAAAGAGTAAACCTCAAAATGTGAATTAATTGTAAGACATCAAATGTGCATGGCCTGATAGGCAGTGACTGAAGGAAAGGGTGGAGGTGAGGGGGGAGGCAGGACAGAAGCAAGGCAGCTGTGTCTGCTCAGCGTCATGCAGGTTCATGGTGCTGTTCTTCAATGGCCTCCTGAGCCTTCGGCTCCTGCTTCTGACATTCAGAGAGAGCTGCAGGCAGAGGGATCCCAGGGTGTTCAGGCCCAGTTAGGGCCAGGGTCTCCTTCAGCCTATTGGGGCCGGGGATGGCAGAAGGCACTGCAGGAGATCCCCTGAGGCACTGTGCAGGAGGAAAGGCAGCAAGGATGCTGCTGCAGGCAGTGGGCTCTGAGCCAGGGCCTGGGGATGTGGTCTTTTCCCTAGCAACACACCCTGATCTTCCAGTTCTGGTGTGTCTCAGCCTTGTGCTTGATGTCTTTCTGCTTCAGGATCTTTGAGATGACTGTGAAGGTTTCTCCCAAGGCCTGTGGAGCAGCAGAAGCTGGCAGAAGGCACCACAGCACGTGGAAGGAGACCTGATGCCCGCTGCCTCTTAGTCAGGGTGCGTTACGGGAAGTTGCTCAGGGGGACAGAGTGTGAACTGGGTTGGAAGGGCAAGGCGGGCACACAGAAGCAGTAACCCTTCTGTGGGCTTCCCCAGGACGATGCTCAGCTGGGTGTCTCACAGCTCCTCCGTGCTCAGGCTCCAGGTGGCAGAGCTCTGAACCCAGGCTGCAGGGCCAGGGTTCCTTCATCTGCACTGAGGGAGGAGGCCAGCCATGATGGACGTGGCATGAGGAAGGAACGGGAGCTGTGCCCAGGCTTCAGGGACTCAGGCAGTGGCACCCCAAGGGGACAGACATCCCCGGGGGCCAATTGCCTGCATCCCTGGCCCTTGATGCCCAGAGCTGTGTGGGGTCAGCACGCCCCTGCCCACACAAATGGTCAGGGCTGAAATCCATACCTGTGCCATGCTCTGGGTCTTGTCATTCACAGGGAACAGCAGCAGAAGCAGGCTCAAGCACAATCTGCATTTCTCTCTTATGTTCCACTGTCTTTTTATTAGTGTACAGTGAGTTCTCACAAAACTCCTGCTTTTGTTGTGCTCCGGCCCCTCTGGCTGGCATATTCCAGATGGTGCCTTAGAAGGGCAGAGTAGAGGGGAACAATCATGACTCTGCTGCATCCAGGTACATCAGTGGAGGACCTGATCCAGGCTCTCAGCAGGACCTTGCACTTGGCCTCGTTGAACTCCACCAGGTTGGCATGGGCCCACCTCTCAAGCCTGTCCAGGTCCCTCTGGATGGCATCCCTTCCCTCTAGCGGCTCATTGCACCGCTCAGCTTGGTACCAGCTGTAAAACTGCTGAGGGTGCGCTCAATCCCACTGTCCATGCTGCCTACAAAGATGGTGAATCAAACCGACCCCAGCACTGATCTCTGGGGAATACAGTCGTCACCAGTCTCCATGTGGACATTGAGCCATTGACCACAACTCTCTGAATGCCCATGTCTCCCCATCCCATCTACAACCATATGACCCCATATTTGAGCTGTGAACTCAGGGATCCTGAGATTTCCCCATCCCATGTCCACTCCGCCTCATTTCCAAGACCAAGAAAGTGTCCCCACAGCACTGACCCCCTGGGAGCTCTGACCCCCTGCCCCTGAGGCGCCTGGCCCTGGAGTGCTGAGGCCCACGGCCAGAGCTATTCTGCCTTCGCAGAGCTGCCTTCCCAAGCAGGGCATGTCTGTCTGCGTAAAACCAGAGGGCTGGCTCATCCAAATGCTTGCTGATTGTTTGGAAGCCCAAATCCTTCCAGCCTCCAAGCTGGAGGCAACACCTCTTGGGTGCAATCGTGCGGCGCCTGAGTGAGAGGGTGACCCGAGATGGCTGCACAAGAGTCACCTTAATTTCTCTGTTATCTTACTTCCAATAACCCCACTGGGTGACCCTTGTGTCGGTCTCTTAGAATTTGGATCTAGGAGGTGACTGTTCCATTGGTTTATAATGTTCTGCAGGAGTGATGCGGAACCATGGTGAGGTCACAGTGGTTGCTGGGGTGGCAGGGCTTGGCCCTTGGTGGCGAGCAGAGCTGGTGCTCTAGTGAGCGAGTGGCACACAGAGACTGAGCTCTGAGCGTTTTGTGGCAAGGATCATCCTTGAGAGCCCGTCAGAAGCACCGCTGCGGCGTGTGTGTGACCTGGGCACAGCCTGGACTGACCTGGACCAAGAGGTGAGCTGGGCTTGGTGCTGCGTGGTGGCTGTAAGGAGTCTCAGCAGAAAAGCTGGGCTGGGGAGGAGTTCCCAGCTCAAACGAGGCCCTTCCCAATGGCTGTTGCCAGGGGAAATTGATTCTCTGAGAGACTGTGGCACACGTTTGGGTGAGGATGACGAATTGCCATCACTCCCCTGTGTAACGCTGCAGTGCAATGGAAAGTGCAGCAGTAACAACAGGGTGGCAAAGTCCGAGGCTGCAGCAAGGGAGGATTTGCCCAAGTGCAGCAGCTGTGGACACAGAAAGAAAGGAAAAAAGCTGCTGAGCCTTGGAAGGCCTCAGGTAGCAGGGATCTCCACTCAGACACCCTTGCCTCCACTGCCAACCCTTCAGTGATGACTGGGAAGAGTTTGTGTGCACCTGAGCTGCCCTGCCTTCCCACCAGGTGCTCAATCACTGCCTCAAGTCAAGCTGTGACCATTGCCACACAGCTTTGCCACTACAAAAGAGTTAGGCAGATAGACACAAGTTGGATGTAGACTTGGCACAGTTCTTGCAACCTGCTGCTTCTGAGACTCCTCGAGAGTCACAGAAACGAAGAAAGATGGGAAACTGCTTATTGCTCATGATTCTTCCCTTGTTGACTCTTTCCTTAGGGTTCCATCTGAAAGGTGATCTTGGGTCCAAGCAGTCCCAGAGTGCAGCCGCCTCTTTCCAAGAGCGGGGAATTCCTTTGGAGACAGCCCAACCTTGCTCCAAGAAGTTCCCCATGCCTCAGAAAGGAGTCGACTGCCACTTCTATTTCAACTCTGTCTGCTTTAAGGTATGGTTGGGTGTCTTTTGCCTGGATTTCCTTCCTTTCCTCGCTTTGAAGAGGAAGGGCTGGAGCAGGGGGAGACCTGCTGGCGATGCGTTGCCTTCATCAGCAGTGGCATTGTGCGCTCCCTGCTACCAACCTGGGCCGACAGCACGGACGTCTTTCAGGCTGTGCTCTTATGTTCCTTTTGCTTGCAGGGAGACAGCTGTCCCTTCCGCCACTGCGAAGCGGCTCTGGGGAGTGAAGAGGTCTGCAAGCTGTGGATGCAGGGTCGCTGTTCCAGCAGCGACTGCAGGCTCAGACACACAAAAATTGATGTGAGTGCTTGCCTAAAGATGAGCTCTCCACTTCTCTCTGGCACCACCTGCAGCGCTGCATCTCTCTGCAAACCTCCTCTGCCTGTTTCCATGACCCTTCCTTTCTTTCTCTCTTCAGAAGAAGCGCAGTGAGATTCCCTGCTACTGGGAGAATCGGCCGGGAGGCTGTCAGAAAGCCCACTGCCCTTTCCTTCACTTGAAGGAACGCGGTGGGAAGGCACCGACTGTACCACCAAGTGACGGTGAGTTCCTGATGGCATGAAGCATGACAGACTTAATGATGAATATTACTTCTGAGCGGGTGCAGGATGTCAGGTAACATTCATTGGGGAGCGCAGGGAAGAGTGGTGATCAGTGAAATATTGGTTTGTGTTTTGGCTGTCAGAATAGGGGTGGGTGTTTTCTGGAGAGAGGTCAATGCATTGCAGGTCTGTGCCGACTGCAGAAATGGCACAACATTTGAGCAGGGGAAAGGCCAATGCAAGAAACTGTGCTTGAAAATTGGAAGCTTGTGGCTTGGTGCGCTGAAACCTTCCTCCAAAGAGATGCTCTTCAATTATTTCTTGTCTCCTTTCTGCCAGAAGCTGACACGAGCCTTCCTCTGACCAGCGGCCCTGCACAAAGTCTGGAGAGCCAGACAGAGGTTGAGAAGGCAGCAGAGAGAGGTACAGATACTGAACAGGCATCTGGGTTTGAGGCGCTGCCTTTCGACTCCCATGTTCTGATTGTTCTCTCCTGGACTGTTCTCTGCAGGTGACATCCCATCTTCCTCCCATGGCCCGGCTGCGCAAAAGCGCAAGCGATGTCAGGAGAAGGGCAAAGCAAGCGAGTTGCCTCTCAAGAAGAGAGTCAAGGGTGAGCAGCAGGAGCTTGTTGCAGTGCCTCAGCACAGTCATGGTGCCACTCAGCATTGTTGTGTGTCAGAGTTTTCCTTGCCCTGGACTATTGCTGAGTGCAGCTCGTGGGTTTCTTTGTTCCTTTCGATGCGCTGTTGGTAGAGATGGCTGTGTGGAAAACATTGCTGAGAATCCTGGACATGGCAATGTAATTCCGCTGGCCAAATGTATTTCGCTTTGTTGTGGGTTGGCTTGTGGGAATGATAGGAGAACGGGGATTTCTCTTGAGCCACAGCAAGACCTTATCAGCAACCTCTTCCTTTTACTGCAGCTGGACGCAAGGTGTACCTCAGGTCTGCTGCTTGGAAATCCACCTTCCCCAGGAAGCAGACACTGAAGCGGAAAGCAGCGGACATGCAACCGTCTGCTGCTGAGGACACCGATGAGCCCCCAGCCAGAAAACTGCCTATGGTAAGAGCAGCAGAACAGCAGCAGTGCATACGGAAGGTTTACACTGCACTTGAAGTCAAGGTGGACATTTCACATGTTCTACAGGTCTGCTGTTGCCTTTGAAGGCAGCAGATGTCTCACAGGGTACTTGTGGAAGACCTCTATTTTGGGTAGATGTAGGGCAAGGATTATGTAAGACTCTGTGATTCTACAATTCTCAGATTGCTCTGCGGTGTGAAGGATTTTGTCCACGAATGGTGCGCTGTTAAAAGCACCCGAGGTCATTGTAACCTTCAAGAGAAGGTTTGTAACCATTGTAACCATTGTAACCTTCAAGAGAAGGCTTTCTTCAGGAGCCCCGAGCTTCTGTATTTGGGTTCAGGCTCAGCAGTGCCCAGGGGAGGGAGGAGCAGTCCTCAAAGATCATCCAGTGCTCCAGCTGTCCTGCTGTGGCCAGGGCTGCCAGCCACGAGATCTGACAGCCTGAAACCCATCCAGCCTGGCCTTGAATGCCTCCAGGGATGGGGCATCCACAGCTTCTCTGGGAAAAGAAGCTACTTAGGAAGCTTTGAGCCGTGCTTCATACACACTGTCTTGTTTCTTCCTAGGCCATCGTTCCAGCCCTGCCTGGGGACAGCCTGGTGACCATTCCTGCAGTTGAAACACCTCCGAGCAGGTGATGACCACCACTTGTTCTTTGTCAGTGCCATTTTTACATTGGACATAAGTTCTTTCACATCAGGGGACAAATGGGGTGTTTGAGATGTGCCGTGGCATAATGCAACAAACAAAGAGGTCATCTGCAACAACTTAAATTGCTCGCTCAGAATCTCTGCTGAGTATGTCATGGGGACAAGGAACTCAGCCAGTAAACAGCTTTATGCAGAGGATGACTTCTTCATGCATTTACAGTCAAACAATGAGGCTGGCAGTGTGCTTCTGCTACAAAACCTGGCCCCTGTTGGCTGGACTCAAACTGCTCTGTCTGCACACATCAATTGCCACTGTGACACGTGTGCCTGCTGGTATCTTGCACTCTCAAGGCAGCCTCAGGTGAACTGAATCGCCATCCCTCTGCGAGCGTGAGGTGCGGGAGGGGTTAACCACAGATCTCAGAGCTGGTAGCTGAAAGCGTACCTGCAGTTAGAAATGCCAGGTGCTGATTGTTCTCTTCCTTGTTCTCCCCAGTCTGGAACTGCTTCTGGGAAGCCAGGCAGACTCCGTGGCAGACTCTGTGCCTTGGGCCTCACAAGCAGCACATCAGATGCAGCAGCTGAGCTGCACAGAGGCGGGGAAAGCGCTCATCTCCGAGGAGGATGACATCGAGACATTAATGATGGAAATCATGGGAGATGAGTTAGAAGGAGAAATTGACATGGATACTGAGAAGGATACGGACGAGCTCCTTCAGGAACTGTCTGACATCATTGACAGTGTACCACCATAGACTGATTGTATATTTTAAAACAACCAACAACAAAAAACAATTAAAACCAACCCTATTCCTTTTCAACCAACCCTGTTCCTTTTCTTTCTTATACTGTGGGGACACTTTTCGTGAAACTGTGCAAGGAGTCTGAAAGCAAACTGGTCAAAATCAGCAGTGGAAAAGAATGGTGCAGAAACTAGAAAATGCTGGGATCATAAGACCTGCACATAGCCCGTGTAATTCCCCCATATGGCCAGTGGGGAAGTCAGGCTGCACATGGAGAATGACAGTGAGTTACAGAGCATTAAACAAGGTTACGTTTCTTGTTCATGCAGCCGTACCCAATATTGCCTCTCTGATGGATACAGGGATGGAGTAGAGACATAAAAACCTACCACTGTGTCCTAGACTTGGCAAATGCATTCTTCACTATTGCCATCCATGAAGAATCCCAAGGTCGGTTTGCATTTACACGGGGAGGCAGGCAGCAGACCTTTCAGGGCCTGCCACAAACGTGTGTGCGTTCACCAACCTGTTGTCAGGACAGGCCCAGGCACTGGGTATCTTCAGTCCTACCCTTCCAGCCAAACTAGATGTCCATGGAACTCAGGATGGGTTTGGCTGGGGCCTATGGCAGTTCCAACATTCTCTTTGAACTGCAGTTGGGTTCTGGTCTCAGGTTTGGCATGGAGCAGAAGTGAGGTACAGCATGACTGAAAAACATTATTGGCTGCCTGTTCCGTATTACAAGCAGTAGAGCCAATAACCCAAACAACTGAAGTCGTAGTTAAGACCACCTTGCCAATTCAGGGCTGGGTGAAAGATCTGACCCACCTTCCTAAGACAGGAGTGGCCCAAGTACAGACAACGGCAGATGGGTTGCCTATCTCGGGCACAGGAATAGTCTGTCTTCATCACCACTGAAAGAAGAGCATCACTTTGGCCCAATGATGTATCATGGCTATGTGCCAGAAGAGACAGTGATCTCTCCATCAGAGAAGAGTCCCATTCAAGAAGGGAAATATCTCATTCCTGAAGATGCCTGGTATACAGATGTGTCCTGCAAGGTAACTCCAGCAAACCTTCTGGTTTGAAGATGAGGATGGTCAGAGTAGCCAACGGGCAGAGCTGTGAGCTGTGTGGATGGTTATAACCAAGGAACCCCGTGATGATATACTGAATATCTGCACAGGCAGTTGGGCTGTGTACTGTGGGCTCACCCTTTGGATTGCACAGTGGGCCATCCAGGAACGGACTACCCACACCCAACCAATCTGGGGCAGAGATTTGTGGTTGGACATACAGAATGTGGTTCTGACACAGGATTCAGACACAGGACTGCACATGTCTACCACATTTCTGGCCACCAACCTCTACAGTCACCAGGAAATGGTGAAGCCAACACGATGGCCCGAATTGGATGGGTTGAGGATTCACCATCTGAGAACATCGCCCATTGGTTACGTCAGAAGCTGCAGCATGCAGGACAAGACAGTGTGGACAGCTGATAAAGCATGGGGGCTGCCCATACAGCTATCTGACAACGCCAAGGCATGCTGAGACTGCGATGCTCCAAGATGAGACCTGTGGGACAAAGAATGTCATTACCCTGCAAATGAGTAAACGAGCTTGGTAGCTACTTGCGCCAGATGTAAACATGCACAAGGTGCCTGGTCGGTGCCTGTGAGCAAGGAGTAGTTGTGCAGGTATATTGAAAGCACATAAAATAAAGGTCTTCCTTCTGCACCAGCAAGGGAGTCCGTGACTCTCCTGCCACACCTTCGGCTGCTGCTTCTGACATTCAGAGAGAGCTGCAGGCAGAGGGATCCCAGGGTGCTCAGGCCCAGTTAGGGCCAGTGTCTCCTTTGGCTTGTTGGGGCCAGGGAGGGCAGAAGGGACTGCAGGAGATCCCCTGAGGCACTGTGCAGGAGGAAAGGCAGCAAGGATGCTGCTGCAGGCAGCGGGCTCTGAGCTGGGACTGCACAGCCAGGCACAGCTGCACAGCCCACAGCCTGGGCATGTGTGGCAGGCTCATCCAGCCAGGGCCTGGGGATGTGGTCTTTTCCCTAGCAACACACCCTGATCTTCCAGTTCTGGTGTGTCTCAGCCTTGTGCTTGATGTCTTTCTGCTTCAGGATCTTTGAGATGACTGTGAAGGTTTCTCCCAAGGCCTGTGGAGCAGCAGAAGCTGGCAGAAGGCACCACAGCACGTGGAAGGAGACCTGATGTCCGCTGCCTCTTAGTCAGGGTGCGTTACGGGAAGTTGCTCAGGGGGACAGAGTGTGAACTGGGTTGGAAGGGCAAGGCGGGCACACAGAAGCAGTAACCCTTCTGTGGGCTTCCCCAGGACGATGCTCAGCCGGGTGTCTCACAGCTCCTCCGTGCTCAGGCTCCCGGTGGCAGAGCTCTGAACCCAGGCTGCAGGGCCAGGGTTCCTTCATCTGCACTGAGGGAGGAGGCCAGCCATGATGGACGTGGCATGAGGAAGGAACGGGAGCCGTGCCCGGGCTTCAGGGACTCAGGCAGTGGCACCCCAAGGGGACAGACATCCCCGGGGGCCAATTGCCTGCATCCCTGGCCCTTGATGCCCAGAGCTGTGTGGGGTCAGCACGCCCCTGCCCACACAAATGGTCAGGGCTGAAATCCATACCTGTGCCATGCTCTGGGTCTTGTCATTCACAGGGAACAGCAGCAGAAGCAGGCTCAAGCACAATCTGCATTTCTCTCTTATGTTCCACTGTCTTTTTATTAGTGTACAGTGAGTTCTCACAAAACTCCTGCTTTTGTTGTGCTCCGGCCCCTCTGGCTGGCATATTCCAGATGGTGCCTTAGAAGGGCAGAGTAGAGGGGAACAATCATGACTCTGCTGCATCCAGGTACATCAGTGGAGGACCTGATCCAGGCTCTCAGCAGGACCTTGCACTTGGCCTCGTTGAACTCCACCAGGTTGGCATGGGCCCACCTCTCAAGCCTGTCCAGGTCCCTCTGGATGGCATCCCTTCCCTCTAGCGGCTCATTGCACCGCTCAGCTTGGTACCAGCTGTAAAACCGCTGAGGGTGCGCTCAATCCCACTGTCCGTGCTGCCTACAAAGATGGTGAATCAAACCGACCCCAGCACTGATCTCTGGGGAATACAGTCGTCACCAGTCTCCATGTGGACATTGAGCCATTGACCACAACTCTCTGAATGCCCATGTCTCCCCATCCCATCTACAACCATATGACCCCATATTTGAGCTGTGAACTCAGGGATCCTGAGATTTCCCCATCCCATGTCCACTCCGCCTCATTTCCAAGACCAAGAAAGTGTCCCCACAGCACTGACCCCCTGGGAGCTCTGACCCCCTGCCCCTGAGGCGCCTGGCCCTGGAGTGCTGAGGCCCACGGCCAGAGCTATTCTGCCTTCGCAGAGCTGCCTTCCCAAGCAGGGCATGTCTGTCTGCGTAAAACCAGAGGGCTGGCTCATCCAAATGCTTGCTGATTGTTTGGAAGCCCAAATCCTTCCAGCCTCCAAGCTGGAGGCAACACCTCTTGGGTGCAATCGTGCGGCGCCTGAGTGAGAGGGTGACCTGAGATGGCTGCACAAGAGTCACCTTAATTTCTCTGTTATCTTACTTCCAATAACCCCACTGGGTGACCCTTGTGTCGGTCTCTTAGAATTTGGATCTAGGAGGTGACTGTTCCATTGGTTTATAATGTTCTGCAGGAGTGATGCGGAACCATGGTGAGGTCACAGTCGTTGCTGGGGTGGCAGGGCTTGGCCCTCGGTGGCGAGCAGAGCTGGTGCTCTAGTGAGCGAGTGGCACACAGAGACTGAGCTCTGAGCGTTTTGTGGCAAGGATCATCCTTGAGAGCCCGTCAGAAGCACCGCTGCGGCGTGTGTGTGACCTGGGCACAGCCTGGACTGACCTGGACCAAGAGGTGAGCTGGGCTTGGTGCTGCGTGGTGGCTGGAAGGAGTCTCAGCAGAAAAGCTGGGCTGGGGAGGAGTTCCCAGCTCAAACGAGGCCCTTCCCAATGGCTGTTGCCAGGGGAAATTGATTCTCTGAGAGACTGCGGCACACGTTTGGGTGAGGATGACGAATTGCCGTCACTCCCCTGTGTAACGCTGCAGTGCAATGGAAAGTGCAGCAGTAACAACAGGGTGGCAAAGTCCGAGGCTGCAGCAAGGGAGGATTTGCCCAAGTGCAGCAGCTGTGGACACAGAAAGAAAGGAAAAAAGCTGCTGAGCCTTGGAAGGCCTCAGGTAGCAGGGATCTCCACTCAGACACCCTTGCCTCCACTGCCAACCCTTCAGTGATGACTGGGAAGAGTTTGTGTGCACCTGAGCTGCCCTGCCTTCCCACCAGGTGCTCAATCACTGCCTCAAGTCAAGCTGTGACCATTGCCACACAGCTTTGCCACTACAAAAGAGTTAGGCAGATAGACACAAGGTGGATGTAGACTTGGCACAGTTCTTGCAACCTGCTGCTTCTGAGACTCCTCGAGAGTCACAGAAACGAAGAAAGATGGGAAAGTGCTTATTGCTCATGATTCTTCCCTTGTTGACTCTTTCCTTAGGGTTCCATCTGAAAGGTGATCTTGGGTCCAAGCAGTCCCAGAGTGCAGCCGCCTCTTTCCAAGAGCGGGGAATTCCTTTGGAGACAGCCCAACCTTGCTCCAAGAAGTTCCCCATGCCTCAGAAAGGAGTCGACTGCCACTTCTATTTCAACTCTGTCTGCTTTAAGGTATGGTTGGGTGTCTTTTGCCTGGATTGTCTTCCTTTCCTCGCTTTGAAGAGGAAGGGCTGGAGCAGGGGGAGACCTGCTGGCGATGCGTTGCCTTCCTCAGCAGTGGCATTGTGCGCTCCCTGCTACCAACCTGGGCCGACAGCACGGACGTCTTTCAGGCTGTGCTCTTATGTTCCTTTTGCTTGCAGGGAGACAGCTGTCCCTTCCGCCACTGCGAAGCGGCTCTGGGGAGTGAAGAGGTCTGCAAGCTGTGGATGCAGGGTCGCTGTTCCAGCAGCGACTGCAGGCTCAGACACACAAAAATTGATGTGAGTGCTTGCCTAAAGATGAGCTCTCCACTTCTCTCTGGCACCACCTGCAGCGCTGCATCTCTCTGCAAACCTCCTCTGCCTGTTTCCATGACCCTTCCTTGCTTTCTCTCTTCAGAAGAAGCGCAGTGAGATTCCCTGCTACTGGGAGAATCGGCCGGGAGGCTGTCAGAAAGCCCACTGCCCTTTCCTTCACTTGAAGGAACGCGGTGGGAAGGCACCGACTGTACCACCAAGTGACGGTGAGTTCCTGATGGCATGAAGCATGACAGACTTAATGATGAATATTACTTCTGAGCGGGTGCAGGATGTCAGGTAACATTCATTGGGGAGCGCAGGGAAGAGTGGTGATCAGTGAAATATTGGTTTGTGTTTTGGCTGTCAGAATAGGGGTGGGTGTTTTCTGGAGAGAGGTCAATGCATTGCAGGTCTGTGCCGACTGCAGAAATGGCACAACATTTGAGCAGGGGAAAGGCCAATGCAAGAAACTGTGCTTGAAAATTGGAAGCTTGTGGCTTGGTGCGCTGAAACCTTCCTCCAAAGAGATGCTCTTCAATTATTTCTTGTCTCCTTTCTGCCAGAAGCTGACACGAGCCTTCCTCTGACCAGCGGCCCTGCACAAAGTCTGGAGAGCCAGACAGAGGTTGAGAAGGCAGCAGAGAGAGGTACAGATACTGAACAGGCATCTGGGTTTGAGGCGCTGCCTTTCGACTCCCATGTTCTGATTGTTCTCTCCTGGACTGTTCTCTGCAGGTGACATCCCATCTTCCTCCCATGGCCCGGCTGCGCAAAAGCGCAAGCGATGTCAGGAGAAGGGCAAAGCAAGCGAGTTGCCTCTCAAGAAGAGAGTCAAGGGTGAGCAGCAGGAGCTTGTTGCAGTGCCTCAGCGCAGTCATGCTGCCACTCAGCATTGTTGTGTGTCAGAGTTTTCCTTGCCCTGGACTATTGCTGAGTGCAGCTCGTGGGTTTCTTTGTTCCTTTCGATGCGCTGTTGGTAGAGATGGCTGTGTGGAAAACATTGCTGAGAATCCTGGACATGGCAATGTAATTCCGCTGGCCAAATGTATTTCGCTTTGTTGTGGGTTGGCTTGTGGGAATGATAGGAGAACGGGGATTTCTCTTGAGCCACAGCAAGACCTTATCAGCAACCTCTTCCTTTTACTGCAGCTGGACGCAAGGTGTACCTCAGGTCTGCTGCTTGGAAATCCACCTTCCCCAGGAAGCAGACACTGAAGCGGAAAGCAGCGGACATGCAACCGTCTGCTGCTGAGGACACCGATGAGCCCCCAGCCAGAAAACTGCCTATGGTAAGAGCAGCAGAACAGCAGCAGTGCATACGGAAGGTTTACACTGCACTTGAAGTCAAGGTGGACATTTCACATGTTCTACAGGTCTGCTGTTTCCTTTGAAGGCAGCAGATGTCTCACAGGGTACTTGTGGAAGACCTCTATTTTGGGTAGATGTAGGGCAAGGATTATGTAAGACTCTGTGATTGTACAATTCTCAGATTGCTCTGTGGTGTGAAGGATTTTGTCCACGAATGGTGCGCTGTTAAAAGCACCCGAGGTCATTGTAACCTTCAAGAGAAGGTTTGTAACCATTGTAACCATTGTAACCTTCAAGAGAAGGCTTTCTTCAGGAGCCCCGAGCTTCTGTATTTGGGTTCAGGCTCAGCAGTGCCCAGGGGAGGGAGGAGCAGTCCTCAAAGATCATCCAGTGCTCCAGCTGTCCTGCTGTGGCCAGGGCTGCCAGCCACGAGATCTGACAGCCTGAAACCCATCCAGCCTGGCCTTGAATGCCTCCAGGGATGGGGCATCCACAGCTTCTCTGGGAAAAGAAGCCACTTAGGAAGCTTTGAGCCGTGCTTCATACACACTGTCTTGTTTCTTCCTAGGCCATCGTTCCAGCCCTGCCTGGGGACAGCCTGGTGACCATTCCTGCAGTTGAAACACCTCCGAGCAGGTGATGACCACCACTTGTTCTTTGTCAGTGCCATTTTTACATTGGACATAAGTTCTTTCACATCAGGGGACAAATGGGGTGTTTGAGATGTGCCGTGGCATAATGCAACAAACAAAGAGGTCATCTGCAACAACTTAAATTGCTCGCTCAGAATCTCTGCTGAGTATGTCATGGGGACAAGGAACTCAGCCAGTAAACAGCTTTATGCAGAGGATGACTTCTTCACGCATTTACAGTCAAACAATGAGGCTGGCAGTGTGCTTCTGCTACAAAACCTGGCCCCTGTTGGCTGGACTCAAACTGCTCTGTCTGCACACATCAATTGCCACTGTGACACGTGTGCCTGCTGGTATCTTGCACTCTCAAGGCAGCCTCAGGTGAACTGAATCGCCATCCCTCTGCGAGCGTGAGGTGCGGGAGGGGTTAACCACAGATCTCAGAGCTGGTAGCTGAAAGCGTACCTGCAGTTAGAAATGCCAGGTGCTGATTGTTCTCTTCCTTGTTCTCCCCAGTCTGGAACTGCTTCTGGGAAGCCAGGCAGACTCCGTGGCAGACTCTGTGCCTTGGGCCTCACAAGCAGCACATCAGATGCAGCAGCTGAGCTGCACAGAGGCGGGGAAAGCGCTCATCTCCGAGGAGGATGACATCGAGACATTAATGATGGAAATCATGGGAGATGAGTTAGAAGGAGAAATTGACATGGATACTGAGAAGGATACGGACGAGCTCCTTCAGGAACTGTCTGACATCATTGACAGTGTAACACCATAGACTGATTGTATATTTTAAAACAACCAACAACAAAAAACAATTAAAACCAACCCTATTCCTTTTCAACCAACCCTGTTCCTTTTCTTTCTTATACTGTGGGGACACTTTTCCTGAAACCGTGCAATGAGTCTTAAAGCAGAGTCAAACTTGTCAAAATCAGCACTGCCTGCATTCTGTTCTCCTTATTTCCCTGCTGCTCAGAGTTCAGGGGCCGTGCACCCACTCCCCAGCCCCGGGCAGCTGCCTTCAGCATCAAGAGCAGAAAGCACTTGTGTGGACACAGAAAGACATCCATCCGCAAGGCCAAACCTGAAACCTCTTCCTTCCTCCCCCCTTGGCAAAACTCTTCATTGCGCTCCTGTGGGAGCTCTGGGGTTCTGCTTCTTTGTACAATGCCTGTGTCAACTGCAGCGCTGCCACCCTCACCTCCCACTTTCTCCCCCTTCCCTCAGGTCTCACGCTGCATGGTGCGGTTCTTCTCCTTGAACAAAAGCTGCACACCCAGTACAACCAGCACACCCCTTTCCTTGCCTACACCCTGCTTGCTTACCCTTGTGGGCAGCAAGGGGCAGCGGCTTGCAGCGTTAGGGCAATCCCTTATTGCATCTGACTCCTGCTTCTCATCCCATTGCCCAAGAACAGCGGTGGAGTCACTCATCTCCTGACAGCCCAGTGGGGGGAAGTTCATTACTATGAGAGCAGTCAGGTGCCCAGAGTTGCTGAGATGTCCCGTCCCTACTGGTGTTCAATGCCAGGTTGGATGGGGCCCCGGGCAGCCTGGTCTGGTATTAATTGGTGCCCTGCATACTGCATAGTATGGGAGTTGGAGCTTCATGATCCTTGAGGTCCCTTCCAGCCAAGGCCATTCCATGTTTTATGATTGGAAGCTCTTGAAATCTTCAAGGTTTCTTTCCCCACTTGTGCTTTCCTGCCCACCTTTTCCCACCACTTTCCTCATGGTTCCTAATGGCTTTATGTGCTTTGTCTTGGTAAAGCACTTCATATTCTGGATTACCAGATATTCTCTTCCCGAAGTGTTGTCAGCATATTGTCAGCATGTGATCACTGCTCCCTAGGCAACAACCATTGGAATTACAGAGCTGTGACGCAAATTAACACTGTTTTAAAAAGTAATGTGAGTATGTGTGTGCATATATTGTAACTGTGTGGCTTAATAAATCAGTGCTGGAGCCCAGCACTCACGCTGGGGCCCGCAGGAGGTTTACAGGGGAACACAACGATGGGGGGATTTGGGAGGGAGCTGGAGGCTGAGCCGCTGTGCAGGAAGCAGCCCCAGCAACCGGCGTGGCTTCTGAGGGACCCCCTTTGGCCGGGGCCTGGGAAGGCTTCCAGGTGGCAGCGACAGCGCAGCTCTTCCCCTTCCCTTTCTCTCTACTTCCGCTTCCCTTTTCCTCCCTTTCCTTTCCGTTTCCACTTCCCGCCCACCCCATTGGTTGCAGCCCCCCCTCGCTGTGCGCATGCGCACACCGCGGTCCGGCCGGGCGCTGTGATGGCGATGCGGGGACGCGGGCGGCGGAGCCGCGGTCGGGGCCGTGGGGCGGTCGGGGCCGCGCGTGATGGCGGCGCGGAGCTGCAGGAGGAGGAGCAGCAGGAGCCGCCCCGCGTTTGTCACAGGTGGTGGCGAGGAGCGGGCGGGCCGTGCCGCTCCGGTCCGGCCCTGACGCTGCGTGCTGTGCCCGCAGGGTGACTCGGTTCTGCCCGCAGTGCGGCGGCGGCGTGGAGCCCACCTTCAGGTTCTGCCCGGCCTGCGGCGACAGACTGCCGGCACCGCCGCCACCGAGGGACGCGGCCGGCCCGCCACCACCGCAGGCCCCGAGCCCCGCGGCCGCCGCCGGGGATGAGCGGAGCGCGGCCGTGCCGGTGCTCTCCCCGCCGGCCGCCCGCACCCCGCCCCGCCCGCCGTGTCTCGCGGCGCGGCGCGGTTCCCCCTCGCCCCGCAAGGCCCGGCCCGGTCCCGCCGAGCCGCTCCCGGAGGGCGAGGAGCTGCGGGACCGCGGCGGCGGGCGCTGGCGGCTGCAGCGGCTGCTGGAGCAGGGAGGCGGCTGCGGGCTGCTCTACGAAGGTGCGGGACCCCGAGGGTTGGGGGGGGGGAGAGGGGGTTCCGCTACCCCAGGGCCTCCGGACTGCAGACGTTGGCACTGAGCGCTTCACGCTGCTGTGCGTCTCGGCGGAAAGTGGCCTGGCTGCGCTGCTGCTGCCCTGCGGGTCACGCGTCTCCGTGTCGCGCGTCAGTTCGGGGCAGGCAGGAACGTGATTGGGAACTTGAGTGCATGCCTGAGCGGTTGTAGGCTTCCAAAGGAAACATTTCAGTCCTGGAAGTTGCTCAGGAGGAGTTTTCTCCACTCTGAGGCTTTGCGTGATGTTTGGCTTTAGCATCTTTATGCTCACTTTCATTGCTGCATAATGCAGGCTGTGCATTTGCAGACGTGGTGTGAGAAGAAGGGAAGGGTGTTGTGCTGTCATTGGGACACGCTCTGGCTGAGCAGCAGCAGATAGCTGTGTTTAGCACTCAGGTAAAGGGCAGAACAACAGAGGCTTCTCCAAGGCAAGGTAATGGGTGAAATGCTGGGAGAATTTTGTCACATATATCTGTGACACCCACAAGGGGGGGGGAAGGGACTCTGATCTCATCCAGCTCTGATAAACTACAAAATGAGCTGGAGGGAGTGCTCACTAATTGATGGTGGGTGCCTTGGAGGTTCTGCTAACAATTTGTTCTTTATGTACCGTCCTCAAAGCCCATATTACTGTAGCTCCAGGTGCTCATGTGAATTGAGCAAAGCTGCACCTGGAGCCATGTTGGGGTGCTGAGCCCCCAGAGCAAGGTAAGAGTTGTTCTGTAGAAGCACTGGTAAGCACCGTCACAGAGATGCTTTTGCAGAGACCAAGAAGCAGAGGATCAGCAGAAGCCAGCTGTGCAGGCGGTGCTGAGCGATGCAGCTGACACCGCAGGTGCCTCTTTTCTGTGCTCTGTAACCACATCTGTTCCATCCTTCCACAGCACAGTCAGCATCTGGAACCTGCCCTCAAAAGCAAAGATTCTCCCTCAAACTTGTGAGTTTTGATACGCTTGGGTAAGGAATAGTGTGTAGTGTTGCATCCTGGGCCCAACCTGTCTGCTCTGTGTCACCAAAGTGTCCCATGAATGCAAAGAATGTGCTCTGAAAGGCCATGGCTGTGCTGTCCCATGGAGTGGGCACCGACTCATCGTCCTCATTGCCATGGGTGTATTCCTTAGAGAAGTGAGGGAGCTTAGGGTCCCGTTGCTTAGGGAACAGATAAAACTTCCCAGGAGCTTCTTGGTTGGCTCTTCCCCTAATGGTGCAAGAACAATTAGGAGAATTTAATTTAAAACAACAGCAGAAAACCTTCATCCCAGGAGATTGCCTCTTTCATCCAGCAGGCTGGGTGATCTCTAGAATTGAATGCAGTGGTGTGAGGTTCCTGCTTTGTTAGTGTCAGGTGTGCTGTTTTGGTATGACGTGCACAGATGCTACTGCAGTCTTGGGGGAGCTGGGGATGGCAGGATTGGTGGCTGTGCTGAAGCAGTGCCATGAAGCAGCACTGAGAGACGAAGTGCCAGAGTCCCTGGGCACTTGCCAGCGGGTCGGCGTCTCCAGAAATGTGGTATTTTCAGTAATAGCTGCTCTGTGATTACAGCTTGGTGGCAGAATGATGGCTGTGTGGGGGCTGTAGTGGTGCCCACTCACATGCACTTGTAAAATGACTCGCTCTGCTATCAGAGCAATGTGTCAGAGAGTGAGAGCAGTGTTATTAATGAGAAGAGACAGCTCACTGCTACTGAAGTAGGACCAGCAGGTGAGGAGCTCTGCACACTTATGAGCGTAACGCTCACAAGTCATCACCTTTGGCACCTCCTGGCTTTGCAGCAGAGGGTGTTTCAGTTCCTGGGTTTGACAGTTCACACTGGCTTCCCAGGCAAGATGCACGATATCTTTGGGGATGTGGTTATTTGTGCTGTCTGGAGACTGCTGATCCTGCAGAAAGCAGAGCTCCTCATGGGTGGGACTGGTGGTATCAAACACAGCAGGGAGTGAAACGCCCACCTCCTCCCTGCACAGCATCTCTCCCATGTTAGTCTGCGCTGAGCTGAGTACTCATGTATGCATACGTAAACGTGTGTGGGCACTCAGACTTGTGTATTGGTTTGTGAGCTGTCGGGTCACTTCTTAGCAGCAGGACTAAAAGAGCAGTAATGCTTGTTGCTGTAAAAAGGAAGGGTTTTAAGAATTCAGCATCACCCAGACACTTGGGAAACGCGGTGACTACAGACTTTCTTGCTTGTCTTGTTTTCTGTCAGCTAGCATAAAACACAACAGCTGCTTTTTGGACTCACCTGCTTGCAGAAATAACCTACTCATGCTGTGGCTAAGAAGGCTGCCTCTGGCTCCTAATGCAACAGCTTCAGGACTGGAGCTCACTCTGGGCTGGTTTGCATTGTTGCTGTTAACCTACACGCTTCTTAGTGGTGGTGCTTGAGATGTGAGGCAGCTGCTGCCTTGCTTTGTGCTGATGTGCAGCACTAAACAGTGAGATAAGAGACCCAAACTCTTACTTGTTTTTCCTTTTTTTCTTCTGAAGAGGGTGGGACAGGGGAAGTTCTTTCAAATGTATAGTGAAGATTGTGTAGCAATCATGTCCAAATTTCCCTTTCTAGCAGGAAGTATGTAGCTGAAGTAATGTGTTTTCTTTCTGTTTCTTTCAGGATGTCAAAGACAGTAAAATCTACAATGAACAGAACTTTTTCCAGCGAGCTGCAAAGAAAGACAGAGGTTGGTGCTCTTTGGCAGGGTGAAGACTAGGCTGCTTGTTAGGAGAGCTGTCATCTCTCCTTTGTTATCTAAGTCTCTCAGAAGGCCGCTCTAGAATAAACCAGTTTGCTTCTTCCTCTGTGCCAGTGCTGAGAAATTCAACCCTAGGCCTGCTCTCCAGCAGTGAACCTTAAGAGGGCACAGCACTGGCATTTTGCAGCTCTCTCGTTCTAGTCAGCCTTAGCTGTATTGTCACACAGCCTGACGGGCTGCTGTTCCCTTCTGTGTCCCCTCTGTAGGCATTTCTGTCATCTGCTGTCAAGTATTTACTTTGCCCACGCTCAAGTTTTTAAAGTCAACAAAGCTGACCAGACATGATAGGGGAATTCCTGCCAAATGAACACTTCTGGGAGGGCTATACTCAAATCCTTTGCAGACCTGTTTGTAGAATTTGCTTCTCCATTGCTGTTCCTGGCTCTCTCTTCTCCCCTTGCTGTTTTATGTAGCCCCACAGCAAGCACATGCTGTAGCCTGCTCTGGTATTCCCAGCATCCTTGCTGTCTTATTCTTGCTCTACAGTGCTATGTGCACTGACATGCCAACACCCTGGCACATTAGGCTGGCATTTTGAGGCAGATCAGTATGGAAACAGCTTGGCATCTGCTGCACTCTTTTCCCTCCTAGTGGAGAAGTGGAAGAAGCTGCACTCTTTGCCCCTGCTGGGCATCCCCAGCTGTCTTGGCTTTGGACTGCATGCAGATAAATACAGGTGAGGTGACTCTGTAAAGAGCACAGCTGAGCTCTTCTGTCTGCACTGCCATCTTCCTGGGCTTTCCTCCTTCCCTTCTTGCTGTGCACTGTCCTTTTTCTCGCTGTTCCCTGGGCTCTGAATGTAATGTGCCTCTCCTAATTTATTAACAAATGCTTTGCCTCTCACCATCCTGTTTCCTCTAGTCCCTGGGTTGCTGGTGTAGCCATTGCATTTGCGGCTTCTGCTCCTCTGGCCCAGGGGCACCTTGTTCTTGCCTTTTGAACTTTAAAAAAAAAAATCTCAGTCTCTTTTATCTGCAACAAACTCCTGTAGGAGGAACTTTTGTTACCTAAGTGAGGGAAGCTTTGCCCAGGTTAGTGTGAAGTTGTGCTGGGGGGGGGGGGGGAGAGGGGGGGTTCTAATCCAGGCAGATCATTTGAGTTTCTGTTGCAGGGCTTCTGTACCAGGCAGGCACTGCTACATCCTTGTCTTTTGTAGGTTTTTGGTGTTCTCTGATTTAGGGCGATCTCTTCAGTCCATTCTGAATGACAACTTACACCTGAATGAGAAGGCAGCTTTTCAGATTGCAGTCCGGCTGGTACGTAGGGAGCCAACACTTTCCAAAAGACTTGTTAAGGAAAGGCATATAACTTCCTCCCTCATCTTTTAAAGGTACTTTAAAGCTAATCCAGGGGATTTGCTGGCTCTTAAAGTAGCATCTCTAGAGCCTGTTGTAAACCTGAGTAGTGTCTCTTGAGCATTGTGTAAAATAGAAGGAATCTGAGGTAAGGAGGATGAAAGAAACCTTGAAAATCAGAGGCTGTGGGATATGGTGCTCATGTATCCTCCACACAGCTACAAGAAATGTGGGAGCAGGGTCCAGCTCAGTGGAAGCCTGGGTGCTGAGTGAGGAGTGTGTCGGTCTGATACGCTCTGCTCTTCTGTTTACCTGTAGCTGGATTGCCTGGAGTACCTTCACGAAAATGAGTATGTGCATGGGGACATCACAGCTGACAACATCTATGTGAACCCAGCAGACCTCACGCAGGTATTGAGTGGGAGCAGCGCTGCAAGGAAATGGCAGCTGAGTTGGGCTCATACAAGTGGGACAGAGCAGCTTTTGAGCAGGGGAGCAATGCAGTTCATGCAGTGTTCACGTGCAGCAGTGCAGGACTGGGGGATGCACAGGTTTAACACCCAAAGGCAGGAAACCTTAGAAGCCACCTGGTATTCCATAAAGGGATTACTCAGAGGGAAGATTCAGGCTCTGACTTGGAGATCTCTGTGGAGCAAGCAGAGCAGATGCACAGCCTGTGGTCCTGGCCCCAAGTAGTAATGCTCAGAAGTGTGTTTCCTGCTGTCTTCCAGGTGACCCTCGCAGGCTACTACTTTGCCTTCCGTTACTGCCCAGAAGGGAAGCATGTGGCTAGGCGTGAAGGCAGCAGGACTCCTCATGAGGGCACGATAGAGTTTATCAGCCAGGACAGCCACAGGGGAGCAGGTGAGTCTGTTTCTGACACAAGCTGGTAAAAAGCCCATCTGAAGCTGTTTCTGTAGCAAGGCTCTCTGAAGCTAGGGCTTCCTGCTGCCACTTGTTACTGCTGCTTTCCAGGCATGTATGTGCACCTGGAACCCAGTTTCTGTTCGGCTTATTTCCTCAAACCTCTTTCCAGGCTGCTGTGTTGGGGAATGGCCAGGTTACTCAGCAACTGCAGCAAGAGGTGCAGGGGTGTTCCTGCTCCATCTGGGGTCATGGCTCCTGCAAGTGTGCAAGGAATAGAAAACTGGGTTGCTTCATGCTGGCTTAGATGGGATCTGCTTCAAGCTAGGCTGGATCCCTGCCCAAAACAGACTCCACTCTGACCTTGAAGCAGAGAGCTGGAAGGATGTTCAGATTAGCTATTTGGTTGGGTCTCAGAAATAGACACTTCCGAGGATGTGCCATGAGTGCTGAAGTGCTCCTTTGGAGAGGTGCTAGCTGGACTTCCCCTGGGATGGCTCCCAATCCATTTTCTGCATGTGAATTTCTCTTCTTTCAGCACCATCTCGACGGAGTGACTTGGAATCTCTGGGCTACTGTCTTCTGAAATGGCTCTGCAGCTTCTTGCCTTGGTCTAAGGAGCTGGACAAAGTAGAAACTGTGATGGAAAAGAAAGAAATGTAGGAGTATTCATGTGTGTTTTGGGAAATGCTCAAAAGGAAACACTGAGGGCGATTCTGTGACTAGAGGACTGTGATCAAACGATTTCTCTTTATTGTGGTGTGGATAAATCCCACTGGAAAGTCACACTGGAAGCAGGTGGCCAAAATTATCTCCCGGGTGAAAGGGTTATTGGTGAACCCAGCTCTCAGCAGCATTTAGAGCCTGACCATCTGAATTTGGCCTTTTTTGTATTTTATTGTCAAAGACGGGATGCTTCAGTGCCTGCTCCATTGCTTCTCTTCTGACAGCTCTCTGCACTGGTTCTTCCAGGTACAAAAATGATGTGACATGCCTTCTCCAACAGTGCTTCAGCAGGCAGAGGTCGATTCCAGGTGCAGGCTTGCTTTCCTAGGGGCTTCTTGGGGAGGGAGAGGGGATTGACCATACTTGAAGCCAGAGCTTTCCTCACACTGGGGTGCTAACTGGGATGGCTTGTGGTGGTGGTGGTGACAAAGCAGTGCACAGACCAGCTGCCAGGCTCCTCCTAAGAACAAAGCCCTTGTTTGCAGCAAAGCAAAGAAGGCTGCTGCCTGTTACATCTACGTTCATAAGCCTTGCTGAAGAGGCCAGTGTTCTAGTGGCTTTAAAAATGCAGAATTTGGGGCTTGAGGTCATTTCTCCATCCTGTTTAAACTATATTAGTTCTGTGTTTTCATAGAATGGTTTGGGCTGAGAGGGGCCTCAGAGAGCCTCTAGTTTGACACCCTCCCCCATGCCATGGGCAGGGACACCTCCCGCCAGCTCAGGCTGCTCAGGGTCCCATCCTGCCTGGCCCTGAGCACCTCGAGGGATGGAGCATCCATCCACAGCTTCTCTGGACAGTGGTGCCAGAGCCTGCATAGTGGAAAATTGCTTCCTTGTATCTAAAGCCAGTCCCTCTTTTAGTGTAAAGCCATTACCCCATGTCCTGTTGCTTCATGCCCTTGTAGAAAGTTTCCTCCCCATCTTTCCCATAGTCCCCTTCAGGTACTGAAGGGCAGCAGTGAGGTCTTTCTGTAGCTGTAGAAGGGTGAGAATCCCTTCCCTGACCTCCTGGCTGCACTTCCACTGTAGCCCAGGTTTAGTTTTCCTCTCTCTGCAGCTGGCCAAGGCTGAGGAGTGATCTCTGCAGGGAATGGAGTCTGGAAATGTTCCTTGTCAGTTTTGTGAAGGTGATGGGTTGTGTGGATCCACATGGTGACATTATGTGCTTTGCAGCTGCCCTTCAGAGCTACCTGCAGCAAGTAATGGCACTGGAATATGAGGAGAAGCCGAACTATGAGGCCCTGCGGCAGCTCTTCAAAAAACCACTGCAGATGCTGAAAGCTTCAGCTTATGACTCTGTGGATATCATGGTAGTGCCCTAAGTAAGTGCCCTAAGTTCAGACTGCTGCAGCACACAGCACCAGTGCCCTGCGCTCCAAGCAGCAGTGGAGCACTGTTGCTATTACCTCAGCAGATCTCCACTTGCTGTAGCTTAAGACCTTTCTACCCTGCCATTTCATCACGTTTTCCGTGGTGTTTCAGCTTTCCATTGAGTTACAGGGAAGAAACTGTACAAACTGATTTATGTTCCCCTTTTGTCTCCTTTTAGGTCAAGAAAACTTGCACAGGACAACACAGTTCAGAGCTTTATGCAGTGTGAAGCTTTTCCAAAAGATGTGAGAGATTTTACCTACTGTTGTTTTATAATAAACTTTTTGGAAAGCACACACAGCCTGCAGCATGGGGTTACTGGGGGAATATTCAAGGCTGTGCTTTGGCTTTCTTTCCTCATGGTAGCGCAGATTTGTGATTTGAGTCTCATGTTCTGTGCAGGGCCCTCTCCCACCTGCTTGTGGTATGGATGTAAATAGCCTCCATCCCCCAGCTCAGCAGAGGTGAACGGACACCAGCCATAAAAGCAACACAGAGAGCCATTCATAGATGTAAAAACAAATTTTATATTAAAACGAACAAACAAACAAACACTACATCCTATCTGAACTGTTGCCACCTGCCACAGTAACTTCTAGATAAAGGAAGAGTTGTGGAGTCCAGTTCCAGTGTTAAAATCATTGACAATTCATGAAAGTCATAAAAACAAGAACAGAACATTAAAATACCAACACATAAAAAGAAGGCTATTTTCCTAATGTAGGCAGGCTGAAGGAGCTTTAACCCAGGATGGCTAGGCTGAGGTCAGTGTAGGAAGTTCCTTCAAAGCCCTACTTGATACAGTACAGAAGATTGCAATTTTAATGAAAGCATATGCTCCCCTTGCGGACTAGGATGCAGTTGCAAGGCTTAAATTAGGGCTTTCAGACAGTTTGCCCTTACTGCATTGCTGCCTGCTTCTAGTGTTTAAGTGAGGTGTGCTTTACTGAAGGCCACATTCATGGAAATAGCAAGGAAAACAGGCAGTGAAGGTGGGCCATGGACTGGAGGTGGCAGTTAAACCACACTGCTGCAGCATGGGTTAACAGTTCACAGTACTGTAGCATTGGGCAGTGAAGCATTAAGGCACAGGAGGATAACGTTTCAGGGAAGGAACACGTGGCAACTGAGGCCTGAGTCAAATAGGGTTTTTAAAACCATGAGAGGTAGGTTAAAAAAAAGCTCAGACCTGCAATGAGCCTTCATTTACCTCTTGACTATCGATAAAAACCTTACGTCAGTGCAGCAGAAGATATATACATAGAAGAGGGAAGCACCAGCTGACTTGAAACAGTACCTGGCTAAAATTAAAATGCAGCATAACCGCACGGAGGTCTACCAACTTCAAGCATAGTGTTACATCCAGTAACTTCGTGACCAAGACAAATTCTTTCTTTCATGGTGCCAGGCCTCACAGTGAAGCAGGGGAGAGGACAAGGTCATTCTCAAGGAATAGTTGGCGAGGTATGACACAAGCCATAAAGTTAACCTCCCTCTCAGTCTATGGAACTTGGAGAGAATCAGAAAAGAGGAAATACTTTTAAAAACGCAGTTATCAAGGGTGGAAAAAGGCCAGAAGTGAGATACAGAATTAAGAGACAGGCTTACAGAATGTGGTAGGAATAGGCAAAGTTAAGGGAAAGGGCTCTTTCTGGAGGTATTGACAATTATTCACTATCATTTCTGTACAACTATGACAGAAATGCTGCTTCCAGAAAACCTAGAAAGCATGAAATCAGAGGCTTAAGAAGCCCAAGTTCACCCTTTCTTCACTGTGTTCTGCCAGGTTTTTGCGCTTGACTTGCCTTCGGGCAGAATTCCTATCACCAGCTCTAGCGTGCACTGATGGTAAACGCGATTCCAGGTCGGGGGGCAGGCATGGCTCCTTGTTCATGGCACTGCCACCAGACAGTGCTGAGGTAGGTTTGAGAGGTATTCCGCAGCTGCCTTCCACGGAAGATGTAGGACTGGCACCGCTGACAGAAGAGTAGCCTGAGCTCCCTTCACAGCTGGGATTTCTTGAGGCAACACAGGCTGAAAAAACTCTGCGAGTTTCATCTGGAGTCCTGGCCTTCCTCGGCGGTGCTGCGTGCCCAGGATCCTCGACAGAGAGGCTGTCCTCATCACTGGAGTCCTGACAGCAGTGCTCTGCTGGATCCATGTACACCACTGTCACATCCAGGATTCCACTGGGACTGGTGACTGAGGGATGAGAGAAGGAAAAGGCCAGTCAGAATTTGGGCAACACCAAGCTAACAGTCGAGCAGAGAAAAAAAAGTGCAAGTGTAAACCTTGTCGAGAGGGGAGGGTAAGGGTAGAGCTTACCCTCATTAAAGTAATTTAATATTTCCCTCTCGCCCTGTTTGGAGAGGTACTGCCCAACTTGGAAAATGAAAGGCCAGAGCCTGTGTGTCAATAAAACAAACAGCTGACAGCGTTCCAACACTGACTACAGTGTGACCCATTCAAGGCTGCTTATACTGTAGCAGCATCTGAAAACACCCTCTTGGAAATGCTGAGTGGCTGCAAAATCCTTAAGTTCTGAAGCAGTGATGAGAAGAAATGTACCCCTAAAAGTTTAACAACTATAACCACTGGGGGGAGAAGGAGAGTTTCCCCAGCTGCTCTTAGGAAAGTTTAGGCTCTTCTGGTGCTCCCAGAAGGAGTTTTATGTAAAAATAAAAAGGCAGGTTTTCAGGTTCTCTTATGTGTTTTTGTTTGTTTGTTTGTTTTAAATAAGACTAAAAGCCTTACCATCTCCATCTCTCTCGCCTTCGCTTTCCTGATCACCTTCATAACCAGAGCAGGAATCTAAACTCCAGTCCAGGAAGCTGTCCAGAAGACTTTCTTCCTGGGTGGACAGCTCAGCTGTAGGTGTAGTCACCAGGCTGCCCCTGTCATCCTGAGCGCTGTCTTCCCTCCTCCTGTAGCAAGAACATCCAGAAGTCACACATTAAAAGCCAACTCTGCTTCTCCAGCTCTTCTAATAGAGATGTCAGGCCAAGGTAACGGCAGAAGGAATGGAAGCTCAGGATGCCAGAGAGGAGGAAAGGCTCACGCAAGTCTTCACAGACCTTTACAGCCATGGGTTATACTCACCTTTTAGATCTCTTTCCAGAGGGAGAGCTAAAGAAAGCTTTAATTTCTATGACATTTGTGTGCAGGGGACTGGGTTTCAGGTCCTCCTGCTTCACACCCAGCAGTGAACAGAGCTGGCTGTAGCTCATCACCTGAAAAACAAAGGGTTAAGAATAAGACCATGTGATTCCCTCTGCCAGGAAGCAGCTATTTTATCCTTATTTATCTTTATTTCTTTCCAGGAGAAAGCTATCCTGTTGAGTCCTTCCTAGAACTGCTGTTCAACCACAGCAGTTACAGTCCCAGCAGACAAAATTTAGAAGCCCCAACCTTACCCAGCCATTCTCTACTTCCAAAACCTGAAATTAAAATTCACTTCCACTTACTGGAAGTTTTGAACACCCTGCCACATAGTAGCTTTTGCTCTAGGTGTCAGATTTCAGCAAACAAAAGAACAAACCCACCTTTTCTTTGCCTACTTCATCGTATCGCTCATCTTCAAATCTCTGTCTCACTGCGGTTAAAGACACCTGCCTGTAATCCTTAGGGACCTCATCATGGAAACTGGAAAGAAAGACCAGGGCTTTAATCTTAGAATGGATTATATAGAACATTGTTAGCAAATTCTGGCCATGTAAGCACCTTCCCTCTGTCCACCTCAGCTCTGTGCCGAGGAAACTGGCATTTCAGCAGAGCTGCTAAGCATGCAAGCATACAATTCCTTTTCTGTTTCTTGAGATATTTGACTTCCAGCCTTTCAGAAATGAATTACTTTTGCTACTGAGCTCCTTCTGGAGCTCATCAAAAACTGGTCACAATCACCTGAAAACAGTGATGCTGGCAAGCTGAAACCTGCTGGGCTTGGGGAGCACCAGGGCTTCTGTAACCCAGGGCCACTGCCAGGCAAGACAAACGCAACAGCCGTCACTGAAGCAGCCCCTAGATTTCAGTGCCCTGGGGTAGGGGAGTAAAGCAGTTTGCTACAGCCACCTCCTCCCTTGTGAAGGACTTCCAGCAGGGCTACGAGAGCCAGAATACAAAAACACTCCCAGAAGAGTTCCCCAAGTTTTACCATTTTTGGTGAAGGCGCAGCACACACGGCAACAGGTCTTCAAGAGAGAACCCAGTGCACTCAGACAGCTGGCTGGTCCAGGGATGTGCTGGAGGAGGGAACAGGCATTACCATTTCACAGAGCTCGCAAGTTCTATAGTCAGACAGAGCTGTTAATGGGGTAAAGATCATGCCTGTGTGGTGACAATCTTTAGGAGCTTTTGCCTGCACACAGCTGAAGTTCAGAATTTGCTTCTAGGATAGGCTTACTTGAGAAATGGAAGCTGCGCCTAAGTAGAATTCTACTGCATAGATAAGGGCAAAACCCTTCAGTCTCATTTAAATGCAGGGCTCACGTTATTGCTACAGACCGAACTCAACTCCATTCCCACATATTACACCTTTCCCCCCTCCCACACTCCCCAGGGTGGTTGGGGCACCTTGCCCACAGAGGCTCCCTGAAGGGACGAGGCAGCCTGATGCACTTTGCTGCAGCTCCACTGAACGGGCTGCTCCTTACCGTGGCCATGCAGGATCTTAGCCAGCAGCAGTGCTGCAGCAGCCAGCCGAGCTGGGGAGTACCCGAAAAGGCTCGTGTTTAGGAGAGACAGCTCACAAATGAAGCTGTAAAGGTGAAGAGTTCTTCTCTCCAGTGAGACTATGTTTGACAGCACTTCTTTGTAGTCCACAATAGTAGGTATCTAATGCACAAAGGAGAACAGAGGTTGGCAACACAACTCAAGCACCAAGTATTTAGACCACAGTTGTTCTCACAAGACACTGCTTTCATTACCAAGTATTATTTTAAATTCTATGCTAACACTGAAATACTCCCCAGTGAAACAATAAATGATCTCTGAACGTGCCTTAAGAAACTCAAGTTTTAATCTCTACAGGAAAGCAGATGGTTTGGTATCTGCATGCTCTTAAATGTGCAGTCTCCACAGGGAACACTTACAATACAACTTTTTGTTCTTTTTATTCAAAAGATCCACTTCAACTGCAGCCCCAGGGATAAAATTGCCCATCCGCTTCCCAAACTCACCCTTATCTTTCCTTCCAGGGCAGAGATGATCTCACCCATCATCCTCACCAGGTCTTCATATTTGTATGTGTTGTCCGTTAGCCACACAGCCTCCCGTATTGTCAAGATCTCTTTGCTGATGAAACTGCAATATCAAGTATAATTAACAGTTAGCCCAAGAATAAAGACTGTTTGTGTACCTATGCACCATTTTTTGTGGCCAGTAAATAATAGATAAGATAACCAAGGGGCTAAACTCTGCAGGGTTTTTGAACCTCACAAAGATTTTTGAGGTTAAACTTTTTAAGTCAGGTACAAGCTGTGAAAGAAGGAACAGCAGCTCCTCGTTTGTTTTTACCTTTATGCTAGAACTGCCAACTAAAACATCCCTAATTCTTCACTTATGGAACCTCTCCTAGTTACGGTGCAAGACATTGAGGTAACTAACAGAGAAGAATAGTTCTCCAACACACCACACTGTTCATCTGAGCATAACAGATGGAACTAGGGAACAATACTGCTGTTCCTTATACAGGGTTAATCATGCTAACATGAGTATGAGAATGAAATACTTCAGTTCTCAGTGGAATGGAAAGCTTAAACTTAACTGCTACTGTGGAGTTATTTCTGTATTAAAGACATGTTTGAGAAATATTATATGTCAATTTGCAGTGCCTGGAAGCATTTGTATGTGAAAACTGTTCAAGCAGCAGTTAGTGCAGAGGGTTCTTTCCAGTACTGGAGGAAAAACAAGCTTGAGCTGCACAAATGAGTTTGAACAACCCCAATAACCACCCCCACCATCAGTCAGAACTCCTACCGTGTGCAAATGACCATGCAGGCTATTCCCAGGAGCTGGAGTTGATACCGGGGCACAGGTCTCAGCCTCAGGTAACGGTCCACACAGCCCACCGTCATGTGAAGGCAGAGGCAAGAAAAGTCTTTCATGGTTGCCACTTCCACCAGCCAGTCAACCAGGATGTACCTACATGGCAAAGGGAAACATAACTGCCCAGTTAAAAGCCATCCAGAGTCGTGCTGACACCCTCCCTGTGCCTGCTCATCTGAATCCCTTCTCCACTCAGAAGTTCCAAATTAGGAAATTCAGCAAAAGGAGGAGGTGATGTTTTCAGAAAACCAACACATGGCACCAAGATAAGGATTTGAGCCAGTTATGCTCTGAAGGGTCAGTGGTCATCTCAAGTTGTAAGTCAGCTTATGATTTCACTTCACAGACAAGTGATGTGCACTCACACAAGAAATGGGATGAGGTGCATCAATTAGGAGACCAAAGGCCACCTAAGAAAACCAGAGAGCAACCAACTACAATGCCAGAAAGTCCAGCAGTGCCTCCAGATCTGTGGGAAACTGTCAGTCTTAACAAACACAAAGTATTTACAGTCCAGAAAAGATACACCTCCCCCCCCACCCCCCAACCTCACATCCCTGCATTCACTTCTTTCCTTGGGCATGAAATGAGGTTTCTGTCCCTTTGCAAATGTCATCCCTTTCTGTGACTGCACACTGCAGAGGGGTAAAGGTGAACAGTTTATCTCCCAACAGGCCTCATTCTAGATATGTTCCCCCCTTCACTGATGCAAACAGAAATAAGCAGCGATTCCTGCTGTGTGACCTCACTTCTGGATGTGAGTTTTTACCTCATTGTTTCATTTATTTTTTTCTGCACACTGAAGATATTTTGCTTGCTGATAGGACGGGAGGCTTGAAACAACTGAGCCACCATTTCACTGGAAGATTTTGCTTCTAATCCTAGTTGGTTTCCATTTCCACAAGCCTTGGCTAACGCTATCTGTAGCAGAGGAAAAAAACACGCACAGAAAAGGACTTTTACCAAATGCAAATTAAAGCAGTAGAGAATGGTCCTGTAATTTTTCTGGTGGAAAGAGTGAACAATAGAAAAATACTTGGAAGAACTGCTAGTAGAACTGGTTCTTAGTCTAGCTTGAATGCTGAACACTGCACATGTTATTCGGGGACAGGCTTTTCTGTCACTAGTTCAATCCTTGGATCCCACCAAGGAAGTACAGCATTTTTCAAGAGCTATTTGTGAAGAATAGATATGCACACAAAGATATCACTCAGCAATTCTGACCATGTTTCTGAAAGGAGAAGCTTAAGTCTACAGTGACAGCATAGAAAAAAAGCAGCTAAATTCCCCAGGAGAAAAAAAAAAAAAAAGAAAAAGCAACACAACCAGAAAAACATACCTGTGCATCCCAGCACCCCTTTGCTGCATAGTCCCGTAGCTTCCTGAGACTTTGGAGGTATCTGCCAGGGTCTAACATCTACAGAGAACAACATGGACAGATTTCAAATACCATCACCAACAGAAGAGAAAAAACACAGCCTGTAGGTACATCTATTGTTCCACAACCAGTCTGTTCCTCATCATCAGAGCTACAATACTGTTGTTAAGAAGCTTTCTTCAGTTCTTGTCCAAGGTCTTACAAGAAATGACATGGGTCACCCAGGATTCCCATATATGAGCTTTGCAAAATTAGTGACAAGGCAGGCAGCCTCCCTGCTCACGAGTGAGCAACCTGACCAGCAGTGCCTATGCCTTTAGTAGTCACTGTCAAAGAACTGCTTACACCTCTGCTACAAAGGCATGTAGACTTGCTAGCTTCAAACACCAAGAGCTCGTTTCTGAGTGTTTTCAGTGCTCTTCTTCATTGTGAAGAAGGTAAGATCTGAGGAAAATGTATCAAGTATGTCCCTTGCATGTGATAAAAGGTCCAAACATAATGAAAATGCTTTGAGAGAAGAAAAAAGGAAAGTTACTTACAGCAACCTTCCTGTTATTTTCCCAAAGGAGGTAGGAGCTATTTAAACAACCCTGCTTCGAAGACTCCTCAAACATTTCAAGAGACTCCTTTCTTTTTTCTTCATCCTAAGGACAAAAGGCATGATGGTATTTATGCTGCCCAGCCAAACTTAATGCTTCAGAAACTACAGAAAACTCTGTACCATAAACTGCAGAAGTTGTGAGCCCCCCCAGGCTGCAGGGGCTGCTCCAACACCCACTCAGCATTTAAAAGACTCTGGCTGAGAACGGAGGTTTCCCTCAGCTATAGGAAAGCTTTCTAACCTGCATTCTGCTGAAGGCCGTTTGCATCTGGTTGCTTTTGGTTCGTATTAGGAAGGAAAGGCCCTCTTTAAGACCTGACCACACAGCAAACTCATGATCAAGCCAAAATTAATTTCACTGTTTCTAAAATTGAACAAGTTGACCACATTCCTTAAAACAACCAGGAAGTAAAATGCATGAGAGCAGAAACACCTTAGGCCACTTGAGGAATACAAAACCAGTCCTACTATCATTACCACATTAGCAAAGAAGTCATTTTCAAAATCCCCAAACACACAAATCAGAAACACTGCTCACCTCAAAGAGGCTCAAGACCTTTGCCAAGCAGTACAGAATAGATCCTTTCTGAGCCTGAAAAAAACAAGACAAAACACTGATGAAGACAAAGAAAGATTTGCTAGGTATTCCAGACTAAAATTGGGTTGGCCTTCCATTCTTCCCCCTCTGCTTTTCTTTGTCATCTTTGGGCCGGTACTGAATGCCTCAGAACAGACAGCACGTGCCTCTCCAACCACACACTGCAGTTTGGCAGCAAATTCATTAAAACGATCAATCCACAGTTATTTAAGCAGTGGGAGAACAGGAGCTCCTTGGGGAAGCAAAATCATTTCTCCAAAAGGGCTCAGTGCAGTTCCCAGCTTATCTTAAAGTCAAAGGCAGAAAGCAATCTTACTTTGTCCAGTTGACACTCTGCTTTGAGACTCTCATAGACCACAGCTTTACAACAGCTTCCAGTCAAGGACCAGGGAGGACGAATAAAGAGCCAGATGAAGGGGGCTGCACCCGCGTTCAGCCGCTCCGCCAGACTGAAGAAATGAGACGCCTTCAACCCGTTCACTTCTGCACGGCCCTCGTCCGAGATGGACACTGCACAACAAGAGTCCAAAATAGGTTACAGTTTATCCACAACAGGGTGTTGGCAGCCAAGAGAGAACAGCGTAACCCCAGGAAAAGACTGAACTCCATAAAGCTTTACAAGTCATGGAGCTGGCAAAAGGAGAAAAGAAAAAAAAAAAGTCTTACTACAATTAGATCCTAAGCCTGGGAGAAGTATTTTACAAATTTAACTTTACAAATACCAACACTCAAAGCAGAGTTCATTTGCTAACTCCTGGCACTGCACAAAGTGCTGGGCAAGTCACCTTCAGCAAGGAGGCTCCTCCTGTCAGCCATCAGTCCCTTCTGGTTCACCCAGCACACCAGGGATGTAGCAGAGCTCAGTTGGAAGTTTACAAAAGATCACCTCTCAGTGCAAGTCCAAAAGCTATGCATGGGCACACCTGGGAGTTGCAGAAGCCCTGTGTGCCAGGCTATCACTGAACACCTAGCTATGTGCTGCCCAGTTCTTAAGTTACACTGAAAGACAAAGCTGAAGAGGCATGACAGCAAATGAAACCTAACACACACTGAGGAGAGCAGACTTCTGCACATCACTGCTCTAGAATCTGAGCACAGAACCATCAGTATTCAAAAGAAATAGCTTTGTAGGCAACCAGCAAAACCTGAGACAATTAGTCTGATCTGTATCTATAATTAAGCCATCAGCTCATCTGTGTATCTTTCAATTGTGCCATTTTCCTCAGGGATCCAAGTAAAGCTTGCATACTTACAGCCTTCATTGTACAGGTACGCTACCCCCAGCTTCACAGCAGCTTCAAAGTTGCCCCTTTCAGCAGCCCTGAATGGGAACAGAGAAGATACTTCAGGTTGAAGTCAATAGATGCTTCCACATCAGACAAGTTACTGCAGTGAAGGCCTCACTCTGAATTTGTTGTTTGCTGATCACAAGCACACCTGATTTCACTACAGAAGTTACACGTGAGTTATGATGTGGCTCTCCTTGCTGCAGTACTTTCATACATCCATCCAGGAATCACTTCCCAGTCCCATGCAACATCCCAATGCAAGAAAGCAGGTTTAGGTACTTGCACCCTCAAGGACATGCCTCAGTCCCTATGCTCCTCCCTCACAGATCTATTTTCAGATAGCAGCTTCTTCACAAAGTAGATAATACATGAATCATAGCAAGCACAATAGTTAGAAGCAGAACAATTAGTATGACATTTAAGTCAACCCATATCCTTCAAATCAGACAGATAAAATGCGTTCTCCTTTTCCACATGCTTTAATATTGAAGTTGACACTTTTTTTTTTTTTACTACATTGGTTTGAGAAAAAAAAAAACCAAAAACCAAAAAAAAAACAAAAAAACAAAAAAAACCAAGACTCAGGACTGTGCTCTTTGATCTCGCTTGTTCATATGGAAGCACCAGTAACAAGATTTCAGTTCATGTGTTATGTTCAAACCAGGAGCAGTAATGCCCTCAGAGTAATAGCTTCCAGGTATGCTGTAGGCCCTGCTCCAATTAACAGAACAGCCACTGTTATTTGCAGTTTCGACACAAAGTCAGCTACTCTCACCACTGTGTGCAGACTTCTACAAATAAGGACAGTCAGCTTCACCACTGACAGTGAAGACTGATAGGGATTGTAGGTGTAGCATTAGATGCCCTCCTCTACAACTTTAAGCACCAGCATTCCTTTGAAGCTCACCTTTCAAACACCTTCAGAGTTTTTGGAGAAGGCCATACATCTTCAAAACTTGCACATGCCCAAACACTGGCATGATCATCTACGAGGTATTTAAGATGGGAGTGTACCTGCAATGTAGGAAGGGAGCATCAAATAATTGTTAAAATAAAGGAACCAACAGAAAAATAGTTTGTGATCCAATTTTAGATAAGTAACTAATCACAAGTTCATTGTAACTTTTCCTGCCTAACCATCACTACAGCAAGAGATGCCAAACCAAACTCACTTTTCCAGTCACACTGATCCAGAAGGACAATTCCCATAGAAACCTCACACAAAACACACAAATACTGCTGCGAGTTTTGAGGCTAGAGGAGTGAGAAATCTAGCTGTCGGCGCAGCAGACACCCATCTACTGCACGTACTTTGTGGCTCTCCTGATGTCTCTGCAGATGCAGGCATTCCTGCGTGCAGTTCTGGCTCCAGGGGCAGAAATAAGTCCCTGCACTGCAGGAGGGGCCAGCACTCACCGCTCTGAGCGAGAGGATGTCCTCAGCAGGAAGGCCTTTCAGAACATGGAGCAGAACGTCCTCGGGCAGACTCAGCAACGTCAGGACGCGGGGCCGTTTTCTTACCCTTCGCTTGGCAGGGAAAGAGAAACATCTGGAACAGCGGCAGTGAACCACTGGAAAACAAAAACGCCACCTCGGTTAGTGACAGAACAGTAAGGGAAAAAAGGTGCATACAGAAGGCATGTTTCATCGCGGAGGACAGTTCTTCAAGCACACCAACCACAGCAACTCAGCACAGAATGCTGTAAGGCCAAACCATGCAGAAGCGACTCGTTCAGTTCAGGCAGCTGAAGCAAGGTGCCCAGAAGGGACGGCGCACACCCATCACAGCACAGCCCTGCTCTGACCCCATCATTCGGCTGCGTTTTGTTCAGCTGTCACTGCTGCAACTGCATGAACCTCCCCCACGCTCCAACTCCTCCTTGTCAATAGATAACAGTCCTTGAACCGCGACCGAAGAGATTAGGAAGGTAAGGCCCGTTAAGCACCCGAGTCCAAAGCCCATCTCTGCAGGAGCTGCTCCCGGCAGAGCCCTCAGAGCCCGTTCCAGCATCTGGCAGCTCCTACAGACCGGGGGACCGCCTGCATCACCGCTCCTAGCTGGGAGTTTGCCCTGGACACATTGGCCGGGAGAAGCTCAGAGACGAGGCGAAGCCAGGAGGAGCACAGGAGTAACGCCGGCAGAAGGCAGAAAGCCCGAAGCCCCTCCATCCATCCATCCGTTGGGACGGCACAGGGCTGCGGCCGCCCGAGCTCCGCCTGCACTCGGGAGCCCCAAACCCCGCCGCGATTCAGCAAACGAACACCGGGAAGCCAAACGACGAGCCAAACCGGGCACGGAGGGATCGGACCGTCCGTAGGCGGTCGCCGCCGCTCCGCGGCGTTTCCCCTCGCTGCGACCTTCCGGCGGAGGCGCTCAACGCCTCTCGCCCATCGCCCAGGAAAGCTCACGGCCTCGCAGGGAGCGGCGGCGGCCAGCACGGAGCGGGCACGGCCGCATCTCCGCCCGCCGCGGCCCGGGGCGAACCGCCGCCCCGCTCCGACCTCCCCCGCCCCGCCGCCACCCGAGCTACCCGCCCCGCCGCGGCCCCGCAGCCGCCCGAGCTGCCCTCAGAGGGACCCGCGCGGAGCCGAGGGGGAAAGGCAGGGAAGGAAGGCAGGAGAGCCGCGCGGCCCGCACTCACCGCCCGCCTTCATCGTGGCGCTCCTCGCGGACCGAGCGCACGCAGCGACCGCCGCACCCGGACCGGCTCCGACCGAGGGGCGGCGATAACCGCACGAGGCCGCGCCCCCTCGGCGCTCAGCGCGGGTCAGAGAAGGAGCGTGAGGCTGACTCCGCCCCGGCCGAGCTCAAGCGGCGCCTCCGCGGGGCGGCCACAGCTCCGCCCCACCGCCGCGGACCGAAATCCGCTGAGCGACGCCTACCGGCCGCGCGCACTTCTTTTTAAACACGGCGCGCCGTCTGATTGGTCGGGAGGATGACGGGAGGTGGGGCCGTTCCCGCCCCGCGGGCCGCGATTGGACGACGAGGATGCGAATTCGAATTGGGGCGGTTGGCGGTTCACGCGCACGGCGGCCACGGCGCATGCGTGCGAAGCGCGAGCCCTTCCCGCTGCCCCCTCACGAGGGCGCTGTTGCCGTGGCGCCATCTCCTGCCTCCGGGATTTCGCCTCACAGCAAGTACTGGAGTCGCGATAGGATGCTTTTATCTTTTGCCTCAAAACGTGCAGGGACATTTTCCTCGGTTTCCACACACATCGCTTTTAAGAGTGGCTCACGACGGCCTAATCTTCCCAGGTTGGAAAAGATCTGCAGTATCATCCAGTCCAGCTGTCCACCCACCAACCGCGTCACTCAGGACGGCACCTGAACACAGTCTGTCTCACTGCTCCTGCAGCCAAAGGGCTCAGATGCACGTGTTCCTGCCCGATTGCCTCCTGCTTCTCTAAGTGTCACAAAGGAATCTGAAAATAGGTTTGAAGATTAAAAAAAAACAATAATTCTGGTCTACTTACGGCTCCGTTTCTCTGTTTTCATGTCACGTTTGCAGCTCTGTTACCTGCAGGTTTCCACATGGAACGCATGGGGTTGCTGCCAGATATCCAGCTCAAAGACCTGATCACGTCTCTGACCTCTCTTAGCAGAGAGAAATACCCCTCCTTCACAGTCACACCTTATTCACATCATCGCTTTCTCACACACGCACACACAAGCTGTGAACAACCATTTTCAAGGATGAAGCACGAGGAGTCAAATTCCACGAAGCCCTGACAAACACCCTGATGACGAAACCCTGACATCTCACTTCACCGCCATCGAACCAGGCCGATGCATTAGTTTCACCAAAACAAGGTCAAATTTCCCACTGGCTTTATCACGGATTTGATGAGACTGGAAAAGACCTCCAAGATCATCAGCCCTCTGCTGGGGGAAAAGAGCACAAGTGTCTCCTCTTTACTGCTGCAGAACCTGACCAGGGTTAAGAACTGCAGCAGTGAAGAGGAGCCCAGCGCTGCACTGCTGTTCTGTCACAGCGAAATGGGGGAGAAAGACCAGAGAAAGGCAAAACTCACGTGTAGAGATAAAAACAGTTTAATAGGACAGAATAGGTGGGGAGAATAATAAAGGAAACCAAAAAAAGACTCATCTTTGTTAACAACCGCTTCAAGCTTGTTATTCCCTCTCACCTCAGAAGCGTCATAGGCTTTAGAGTTCCTTTTTTCTGTACTGTAGGGCTTTGCCTGCAGCCTGGCTTTGTTTATATCATAGAATCATAGAATCATCAAGGTTGGAAAAGACCTCTGAGATGATCCAGTCCAACCGTTCACCTATCACCAATGTTTCCCACTAAACCACGTCCCTCAATTCAACATCTACCTATTTCTTGAACACCTCCAGGGACAGTGATTCCCCCACCCCCCTGAGCAGCCTGTGCCTCAGCCTCACCACTCTATGGAATAGAGGTATTTCCTAAAGTCCAACCTGAATCTCCCCTTGTGCAACTTGGGGCCGTTCCCTCCAGTCCTATTGCTAGTTACTTGGGAGAAGAGGCCAACTCCCACCTCACCACAACTCCCCTTCAGGTAGTTGAAGAGAGCAACAAGTTCACCCTTGAGCTTCCTCTCCTCCAGACAGAACGACCCCAGCTCTCTCAACCGCTCCTCATAAGGCTTGTATTCATTTATTTTCATTAGCATAATTAGTAATGTCCTCGGTGTAATCACCCGTGTCTTTCCAAAAGGAGGTCTTCAGATAATGTTGCTATCTAACCCTCTACAGGTCAGCTTTATCTCCACAGAGGGAATGTTGCAGAGGGGTGACCATGATCCAAGACCTGTCTTAGGGATTCTCCTAGATTTAGGTAACTTAGTACCCCACTGAAGACAATGGAAATACTGGCAGATAAGCATCCTTCAGTCCAGTGTTTTGCTCTTCTGGAAGCTGAAGACTTAGTCCTACCATCTTTCTCTGAACCAAAGACTCCTTCCTGCAACAAACCTCTATACCTACAATGGGTCTGAAAAAAAATGTCTGGGGAGCTTCGTGCAAGATTTTCTCACAATATAGTCAGTCCAGCTGACTGAGGGCTTTCCTGTCAGCGAAAAGGAAGGGTGTGAGATGAACATTTGGAGGGACAGGGAAGAATGACCAAGTATCGACATTGGATGCTGTACAATTTGGCTATTTATTGCCTCTCTATGGAAAACGATATGCTCATCGAATTTCTACACAGATCATGCTGCCTGCAGAAAGCCAGTACTATATTGCACTTTTCTTTTTTTAAGCTGTGACCAACAAATTGCATTTCTTCTGCACTGTGCATCATTTCCAAGACCAGGAAAGTTTCTCACTGCACTGACTCCCTGATGCCATCCCTCCAGGAGGCTGGAAGCTCTGTCCACCTGCCCCTGAGGCGCCAGGCCATGGAGTGCTGCTGCCCACGGCCAGAGCTATTCTGCCTTTGCCGAGCTGGCTTCCCAAGGTTCCCATAAAAGGGGTGTCTGGGATCTCCTCATCCCATCTACAAACCCATGACCCCATATTGGCTGCAGGGTTGCAGCTGACTCCCCAAGACTGCAATAGGAGGTGGTGACACAGCCTTGGGCTTCCGTGAAAAAGAAAGCTGTAGAAGAGCCAGAGCGTGCGCGGGAGCCCAGGAGGAAATGCAGCCCAGGAGTTGCAGCAGCGCCTGGCAGTGTAGTGCTGCGGCCCACGGCCAGAGCTATTCTGCCTTCGCCAAGCTGCGTTCCCAAGCAGGGCATGTCTGTCTGCGTAAAACCAGAGGGCTGGCTCATCCAAATGCTTGCTGATTGTTTGGAAGATCAAATCCTTCCAGCCTCCAAGCTGGAGGCAACACCTCTTGGGTGCAATCGTGCGGCGCCTGAGTGAGAGGGTGACCTGAGATGGCTGCACAAGAGTCACCTTAATTTCTCTGTTATCTTACTTCCAATAACCCCACTGGGTGACCCCTGTGTCGGTCTCTTAGAATTTGGATCTAGGAGGTGTCCGCTTCCTTTGCTTAGAATGAAAGCGCAGGAGTGATGCGGAACCATGGTGAGGTCACAGTCGTTGCTGGGGTGGCAGGGCTTGGCCCTCGGTGGCGAGCAGAGCTGGTGCTCTAGTGAGCGAGTGGCACACAGAGACTGAGCTCTGAGCGTTTTGTGGCAAGGATCATCCTTGAGAGCCCGTCAGAAGCACCGCTGCGGCGTGTGTGTGACCTGGGCACAGCCTGGACTGACCTGGACCAAGAGGTGAGCTGGGCTTGGTGCTGCGTGGTGGCTGGAAGGAGTCTCAGCAGAAAAGCTGGGCTGGGGAGGAGTTCCCAGCTCAAACGAGGCCCTTCCCAATGGCTGTTTCCAGGGGAAATTGATTCTCTGAGAGATTGTGGCACACGTTTGGGTGAGGATGACGAATTGCCGTCACTCCCCTGTGTAAAGCTGCAGTGCAATGGAAAGTGCAGCAGTAACAACAGGGTGGCAAAGTCCGAGGCTGCAGCAAGGGAGGATTTGCCCAAGTGCAGCAGTTGGGGACACAGAAAGAAAGGAAAAAAGCTGCTGAGCCTTGGAAGGCCTCAGGTAGCAGGGATCTCCACTCAGACACCCTTGCCTCCACTGCCAACCCTTCAATGATGACTGGGAAGAGTTTATGTGCACCTGAGCTGCCCTGCCTTCCCACCAGGTGCTCAATCACTGCCTCAAGCTGTGACTGACCATTGCCACTACAGCCCTGCAAAACTGCTGCTGGGCCCCAGCCTTCACCTCAGGCAGGACAAAGGAAGAAGAGCACAGACTTGATGCAGTGCAACTTGTGCTTTAATGACCCACGGAGCGCTGGCTGTGCCGTATCCAGCCCATTTTTAACAAAACCCCCCCGAAGTCCCGGTGGAGAGCCGGGTGCTCAGCTGGGGACATGCACTGTCCGGTGACATCACAGGCACGGTGACATCACAAGCACTGTGCTGGGGCCGTGGCTGCCACCAGTGAGTGCCACAGCCGTGAGCGCTGCGCAGCAGTGTGGACACGCTGCGTCAGCTCTCGTCCCGGCTGGCAGTGAGAGTGGTGGTGGCTGACGGGTGCTGCCCGCTGTCGCTGACGGTGCTGCTCAGCCATTGGGCTGGAGTGTGAGCTGGAAGGGAGAGGGACTGCAGCTGTGCCTGGTAAGCCAGAACTGTAGGTTTGTCAAACGTGGGAGTCGTACCAGTGCATCCATTGCAGCTGCAGCAAGAGGAGAAGATGAAGGGAGTCATTTTCATGTCAGGAACGCAAAATGCGTGCTGCTAGGGGTATAACTGGTGGTGAGATGGAGGACAGTGCTTGCTGGGAGAAGTGGTGGCAGTTAGACACAAGGTGCATCTAGACTTGGCACAGTTCTTGCAACCTGCTGCTTCTGAGACTCCTTGAGAGTCACAGAAACGAAGAAAGATGGGAAACTGCTTATTGCTCATGATTCTTCCCTTGTTGACTCTTTCCTTAGGGTTCCATCTGAAAGGTGATCTTGGGTCCAAGCAGTCCCAGAGTGCAGCCGCCTCTTTCCAAGAGCGGGGAATTCCTTTGGAGACAGCCCAACCTTGCTCCAAGAAGTTCCCCATGCCTCAGAAAGGAGTCGACTGCCACTTCTATTTCAACTCTGTCTGCTTTAAGGTATGGTTGGGTGTCTTTTGCCTGGATTGTCTTCCTTTCCTCGCTTTGAAGAGGAAGGGCTGGAGCAGGGGGAGACCTGCTGGCGATGCGTTGCCTTCCTCAGCAGTGGCATTGTGCGCTCCCTGCTACCAACCTGGGCCGACAGCACGGACGTCTTTCAGGCTGTGCTCTTATGTTCCTTTTGCTTGCAGGGAGACAGCTGTCCCTTCCGCCACTGCAAAGCGGCTCTGGGGAGTGAAGAGGTCTGCAAGCTGTGGATGCAGGGTCGCTGTTCCAGCAGCGACTGCAGGCTCAGACACACAAAAATTGATGTGAGTGCTTGCCTAAAGATGAGCTCTCCACTTCTCTCTGGCACCACCTGCAGCGCTGCATCTCTCTGCAAACCTCCTCTGCCTGTTTCCATGACCCTTCCTTGCTTTCTCTCTTCAGAAGAAGCGCAGTGAGATTCCCTGCTACTGGGAGAATCGGCCGGGAGGCTGTCAGAAAGCCCACTGCCCTTTCCTTCACTTGAAGGAATGCGGTGGGAAGGCACCGACTGTACCACCAAGTGACGGTGAGTTCCTGATGGCATGAAGCATGACAGACTTAATGATGAATATTACTTCTGAGCGGGTGCAGGATGTCAGGTAACATTCATTGGGGAGCGCAGGGAAGAGTGGTGATCAGTGAAATATTGGTTTGTGTTTTGGCTGTCAGAATAGGGGTGGGTGTTTTCTGGAGAGAGGTCAATGCATTGCAGGTCTGTGCCGACTGCAGAAATGGCACAACATTTGAGCAGGGGAAAGGCCAATGCAAGAAACTGTGCTTGAAAATTGGAAGCTTGTGGCTTGGTGCGCTGAAACCTTCCTCCAAAGAGATGCTCTTCAATTATTCCTTGTCTCCTTTCTGCCAGAAGCTGACACGAGCCTTCCTCTGACCAGCGGCCCTGCACAAAGTCTGGAGAGCCAGACAGAGGTTGAGAAGGCAGCAGAGAGAGGTACAGATACTGAACAGGCATCTGGGTTTGAGGCGCTGCCTTTCGACTCCCATGTTCTGATTGTTCTCTCCTGGACTGTTCTCTGCAGGTGACATCCCATCTTCCTCCCATGGCCCAGCTGCGCAAAAGCGCAAGCGATGTCAGGAGAAGGGCAAAGCAAGCGAGTTGCCTCTCAAGAAGAGAGTCAAGGGTGAGCAGCAGGAGCTTGTTGCAGTGCCTCAGCACAGTCATGCTGCCACTCAGCATTGTTGTGTGTCAGAGTTTTCCTTGCCCTGGACTATTGCTGAGTGCAGCTCGTGGGTTTCTTTGTTCCTTTCGATGCGCTGTTGGTAGAGATGGCTGTGTGGAAAACATTGCTGAGAATCCTGGACATGGCAATGTAATTCCGCTGGCCAAATGTATTTCGCTTTGTTGTGGGTTGGGTTGTGGGAATGATAGGAGAACGGGGATTTCTCTTGAGCCACAGCAAGACCTTATCAGCAACCTCTTCCTTTTACTGCAGCTGGACGCAAGGTGTACCTCAGGTCTGCTGCTTGGAAATCCACCTTCCCCAGGAAGCAGACACTGAAGCGGAAAGCAGCGGACATGCAACCGTCTGCTGCTGAGGACACCGATGAGCCTCCAGCCAGAAAACTGCCTATGGTAAGAGCAGCAGAACAGCAGCAGTGCATACGGAAGGTTTACACTGCACTTGAAGTCAAGGTGGACATTTCACATGTTCTACCGGTCTGCTGTTTCCTTTGAAGGCAGCAGATGTCTCACAGGGTACTTGTGGAAGACCTCTATTTTGGGTAGATGTAGGGCAAGGATTATGTAAGACTCTGTGATTCTACAATTCTCAGATTGCTCTGCGGTGTGAAGGATTTTGTCCACGAATGCTGCGCTGTTAAAAGCACCCAAGGTCATTGTAACCTTCAAGAGAAGGTTTGTAACCATTGTAACCATTGTAACCTTCAAGAGAAGGCTTTCTTCAGGAGCCCCGAGCTTCTGTATTTGGGTTCAGGCTCAGCAGTGCCCAGGGGAGGGAGGAGCAGTCCTCAAAGATCATCCAGTGCTCCAGCTGTCCTGCTGTGGCCAGGGCTGCCAGCCACGAGATCTGACAGCCTGAAACCCATCCAGCCTGGCCTTGAATGCCTCCAGGGATGGGGCATCCACAGCTTCTCTGGGAAAAGAAGCCACTTAGGAAGCTTTGAGCCGTGCTTCATACACACTGTCTTGTTTCTTCCTAGGCCATCGTTCCAGCCCTGCCTGGGGACAGCCTGGTGACCATTCCTGCAGTTGAAACACCTCCGAGCAGGTGATGACCACCACTTGTTCTTTGTCAGTGCCATTTTTACATTGGACATAAGTTCTTTCACATCAGGGGACAAATGGGGTGTTTGAGATGTGCCGTGGCATAATGCAACAAACAAAGAGGTCATCTGCAACAACTTAAATTGCTCGCTCAGAATCTCTGCTGAGTATGTCATGGGGACAAGGAACTCAGCCAGTAAACAGCTTTATGCAGAGGATGACTTCTTCACGTATTTGCAGTCAAACAATGAGGCTGGCAGTGTGCTTCTGCTACAAAACCTGGCCCCTGTTGGCTGGACTCAAACTGCTCTGTCTGCACACATCAATTGCCACTGTGACACATGTGCCTGCTGGTATGTTGCACTCTCAAGGCAGCCTCAGGTGAACTGAATCGCCATCCCTCTGCGAGCGTGAGGTGCGGGAGGGGTTAACCACAGATCTCAGAGCTGGTAGCTGAAAGCGTACCCGCAGTTAGAAATGCCAGGTGCTGATTGTTCTCTTCCTTGTTCTCCCCAGTCTGGAACTGCTTCTGGGAAGCCAGGCAGACTCCGTGGCAGACTCTGTGCCTTGGGCCTCACAAGCAGCACAGCTGAGCTGCACAGAGGCGGGGAAAGCGCTCATCTCCGAGGAGGATGACATCGAGACATTAATGATGGAAATCATGGGAGATGAGTTAGAAGGAGAAATTGACATGGGTACTGAGAAGGATACGGACGAGCTCCTTCAGGAACTGTCTGACATCATTGACAGTGTAACACCATAGACTGATTGTATATTTTAAAACAACCACCAACAAAAAACAATTAAAACCAACCCTATTCCTTTTCAACCAACCTTGTTCCTTTTCTTTCTTATACTGTGGGGACACTTTTCCTGAAACTGTGCAAGGAGTCTGAAAGCAAACTGGTCAAAATCAGCAGCGCCTGCATTGTGTTCTCCTGATTTCCCTGCTGCTCAGAGTTCAGGGGCCGTGCACCTGTTCCACTGGATCCTGGCCAAGGGGGCAGCACGGAATTGATGAGGCCAGCAAGTGCTGGCGTTTGTGCCGCTGGCGCTAAGCAGCAGAAGGTGGCACCATCCATGGAGCTGCTCTGTACAAGCACCTGGCCCAACCTGGGTCCGGACGCCTCTCAGGGACGACGGAATCCTCGGGGCTGTCGATCAGTGGAAGCCGGGGCAAAGTCCTGCCACTCGAGTCAGCCTCAGTTGTCATCTGCTGAGGAATGGCAGTGCTTGGTGAGTGCTTGGAGAACATTAACTGATGCTGGAGGTTTGACTGAGGGTCGGAAAGATAAAGGTATAATCTGCAAAAGGTTGCAGTGTGTCTTGACCTGCCAGGAGAGGGGAAAACCAACCTGTGGGTGCAGAAACATCAATTGCTTATGGTGATCCAACCAAATTCCAAGGAGACAGAATGACGGTTGGTGGGGTTGGGGAAAGACCGTCCCTGTAACCCAGACATGGTTGAAGTTGGGGGCTGGGCATCTCCCTCCCTGGCAGTATAATAAGGTGTCTGCTGTTCAGTCCCAGAGTGCATACGGGGCATAGTTTGGGTCTGACCCTCCCGATGACTGTAGGAGAGTTCAGACTGAGAGGAAGATGTATTAGTACTGGGTGGCACAGGTGATATTAAGAGGCCATGCAAAACTGGAGCCTATTCCTTGCCAAATCTGTGCCACATTACTAATACTAAACACATAGGATAGACTCCCAGGGGGCAAGAGGAAATCTCTAGAATGCTGCAGGAACTAGAAAACGCTGGGATCATAGACCTGCACGTAGCCCAGCATCACAGGAAAACAGCAGGAGGTAAGAATGGCCAGAAGCCCGGCCGTACAACAGTCCCATTCTGAGTGCACCTTGTATCGTAACGTCTGCTGCTGCTTAGATCTCACCTTTCTCCAGCATAGCAGAGGAAGGCAAAGATCACTGAGTCGGGGAGCCAAGAAGTAAGCAAGTGCAAGATCATTGCTCCTTGAGATTTGGTATTTCTTTTAACTCAAGCCTTTACTATACTGGCCAAGACAATAAAAAGTGTCTAAAACGCTGAATGGTTTTTCTTATTCTGGTGATGACTTACAATGGCGAAGACTATCTAAAAACTTAGAAAGCTGAAGACAAAAATAAGTCCCCCTGCATAACAGCCACCTCTCAGACAGACTTAGCAGGGTGACGGAGGGGATCCTCCCTCTCTGCTCTGCCCTGCTGAGGCCACTTTGCGAATACCATCCACTCACTGTGATGTGTGCCTACCACCTCCTGCTCATCTGCCATGTCCTGGGGCACTGGCATCACTGAGCGTTTGATGGGAAGGGCACACGCTGGCACGACCATGCACCTAAACACTGGTGAGCACCTATGGTACCCAGGAGTCCTTCCTCAATGTCACACTGAGTGGCTGATACGGCACAGGACCAGCTGTGTCCTTTGGTTACCCTGTGCTCCAGGGCAGTGGCTATGAAGTCGCTCTGGTCTGTGGAGAGGAGGAAATGGCAAGGGGAAGGAGCTGGGCACTGAGGTGTGCGAGTGGAGCGGGGTATTCCAGGGGACCCAGGGTGTGGGGCCTCCCAAATTCGAGAACTCCAACTCAGTGGTAGACCAGGAGTCTGGGATCATCCCATCCCATTTCCACCCCCGGTCCCCATAGCTCAGGGGTGGAACCAGCAGTCTGGGAGATCCCGGTCGTATTTCTAGTCCTCGGTTCCCATAACAGGGGGGTCCGGGATCTCCCCATCCCAGCTACAACCCCATGAGCCCATATTGGAGTTGTGAACTCAGGGATCCTGAGATTTCCCTGTCCCATGTGCACTCCAAGTGCCTCATTGCCAACACCAAGGGAGTGTCCCCACTGCACTGACCCGCTGATGCCACCCCTCCAGGAGGCTGGGTGCTCTGTCCCCCTGCTCCTGCTGATGTCAGGGGGCCGAGTGCGCACGGAGAAAAGGGGGGACAGCAAAGGATGGTGCTGCTATTGGGGGTGCACGTGGCCTTCAGTGGTGACAGTGCTGTGACAGCGACTGTGGCGATGGAGCTGCAGGAACAGCTCTGTGGGATCTGTGTCCATCTTGAGAATAGGGGGACAAAGCACTGCGAGTGGAGGATGGGAATGGGATTGGGTGCACAGTTCTGGGGTCTGGAGGTGGGGTTGGGTGGGAAATGGGATGAACCAGCCCGTAAACTGCTGACAGGATGGGACGACATAGGGTTGGGCATGGGATGGGGAGCACAGCTGTGGTGTCTGCAGATAGGGTTAGATCGAGGAGAGGTGGGGATAGGGAGCAATGGAGATGAGGAAAGAGGGCTGGAGAAGAGTGATGAAGGGAGAAAGGGATTGAAAAATGGTTGAAGTAGTGCTGAGGGAAGGAGGAAGAAATAAATGAATGGATGAAGAGATGGAGAAGGGGATGAAGAGGAGGAGGGGAGGAGAAATGGAGGATGGTTGGAGGGCTGTGGAACCCTTCCAGCAGGACCACTAATCTAACTACTGCTCCTTCTCTTTCCCCAGCCCCGTCCTGCTCATCCAAACACCCACAGAGGCTGTGTGCCACCATCCCAAACCCTGTCCCCAACCCCAGTATCATCCCCAAACAATTCCTCACCAATGCCACCTGCTAAGCCCTGGGTGTGGGCCATGGCTGCACCTTTGACCACGTCCAGCATGATTTCTCAGGCTTCTGCCTCTACCTTTTGACTGAACACTGCTTCAGAAACAAGAGCCCCAGATTCTTCGGTGTCCTCATCCAGGGCAGCCCTGGCAGTGCCATTGGTGCCCAAGTCCATGTCTTCCGCACGGTGAAGGAGCTGGAGCCTGGGCGGGTGCTGGTGAGTAGCCCTTGGGATGAGTAAGGGAAGAGGGGCAGTGCTGAGTAAAGATATCAAATGGTCTTCAGAAGGGTGGTAGGTGGAACATGGAGCCCATGGAGTGCCCCAAGAACTCAGGAACACAGGGAGAGAACCCAACATTCCAAGGGGGACACAGCATTCTGCGTGGGACCCTGGCACCCAGGAAGGGACTGAGGGCTTGTTTGTTTGTTTGTTTTTAATAGTTTGTAAAAAAAGCTTCCCTCCTTGTGTTAGAACAATGTTCTGAAGTTTGAAATTTGTCTCTACATTCCTTCATCAGCTGGGACGTTGATGCCGCTGCACACATCTCCTGTTTTGTCATTCTGGTTTGTGTAAAAGATTGGTGAGATGTGCAATCTCTGCATGAAATTTCATTCAAGTGTTTCCCATTATTTGCCCCCAGGAAGCAATGGCTTGGAAATGGCGGTGTCAGCCAGGAGCCCGCACTGCAAACTGAAGTCTCATCATGTGGATCTGTTGAAAACCGCCGTGATGACAAAGGAACGCTTGCGTCGTTTCTGTGCTGACTGTCACACAGCCTTGCAGAGCAGGTAAGGACATGGCATGGCAGAGAAAAGGGATTTCCCTCCTGATGGGGAACAGGTGCCCAAGGAACGTTCACATCCCACGTGCCGCTGTGTAACCGCTCCATGCCCGTGCCCCACGTGCTTCTGGATGGGCAGCACAGCTTTTGGTTCACTCAGCCGCCTGTGGCACAGCACATCAGGCTTTCTGCAGGCATGGGAAATCATCCCATCGCTTTGTGCCTTACAAGGAAAAGGAAAACTTCCTCTTGTGAGAGTCCGACTTCCAACCCTTACCGCCTACACTGAAGAAGATGCCGTTTTTCTTGTATCCTTCAATTCCAAGCCCATATTTTCCAGAAGGCACAAGAATTCAAATTTGAACTCCAGCAAGCGATTTCAGTGCCTATTTCTGATTGTGGCAATTACTCAGTTCAGAGGTCCCACTTAATTTGAGGTGCCTGTTTTTATTCAGACAAAGGCTGCAGTTGCAGCTGACTCCCCAAGACTGCAATAGGAGGTGGTGACACAGCCTTGGGCTTCCGTGTTTGTGCTAATCCCATGTTTCCTTTCTCTGCCTTGCAGGGCAGCTCGTGTTGCAAGTGGCCAGGATCGCACTGTGAATGAAGGTCGGCGTGGGAGCAGCTGCTGATGGGAGCAGGAAGTCCAGGCTGATGCACTCTGAGGCATCTCTTGGTGCGGTACCAGAGGTGGCAGTAATGATGTCGGGGCACAGCTGCAGAAGAACGTGAGGAGCTCCCCAGCAGGAAGCCACAAAACCTGCAGAAACCGGCAGGAGAGCCAGAGCGTGCGCGGGAGCCCAGGAGGAAATGCAGCCCAGGAGTTGGAGCGGCGCCTGGCAGTGGAGTGCTGCGGCCCACGGCCAGAGCTATTCTGCCTTCGCCGGGCCGGCTTCCCAAGCAGGACGTGTCTGTCCTCGTAAAACCAGAGGGCTGGCTCATCCAAATGCTTGCTGATTGTTTGGAAGATCAAATTCTGAAGCTCAAATCCTTCCAGCCTTCAAGCTGGAGGCAACATCTCCTGGGTCCAATCGTGCGGTGCCTGAGTGAGAGGGCGACCAGAGATGGCTGCACAAGAGTCACCTTAATTTCTCTGTTATCTTACTTCCAATAACCCCACTGGGTGACCCTTGTGTCCGTCTCTTAGAATTTGGATCTAGGAGGCGTCTGCTTCCTTTGCTTAGAACGAAAGCGCAGGAGTGATGCGGAACCATGGTGAGGTCACAGTCGTTGCTGGGGTGGCAGGGCTTGGCCCTCGGTGGCGAGCAGAGCTGGTGCTCTAGTGAGCGAGTGGCACACAGAGACTGAGCTCTGAGCGTTTTGTGGCAAGGATCATCCTTGAGAGCCCGTCAGAAGCACCGCTGCGGCGTGTGTGTGACCTGGGCACAGCCTGGACTGACCTGGACCAAGAGGTGAGCTGGGCTTGGTGCTGCGTGGTGGCTGGAAGGAGTCTCAGCAGAAAAGCTGGGCTGGGGAGGAGTTCCCAGCTCAAACGAGGCCCTTCCCAATGGCTGTTTCCAGGGGAAATTGATTCTCTGAGAGATTGTGGCACACGTTTGGGTGAGGATGACGAATTGCCGTCACTTCCCTGTGTAAAGCTTGCCTCCACTGCCAACCCTTCAGTGATGACTGGGAAGGGTTTGTGTGCACCTGAGCTGCCCTGCCTTCCCACCAGGTGCTCAATCACTGCCTCAAGCTGTGACTGACCATTGCCACTACAGCCCTGCAAAACTGCTGCTGGGCCCCAGCCTTCACCTCAGACAGGACAAAGGAAGAAGAGCACAGACTTGATGCAGTGCAACTTGTGCTTTAATGACCCACGGAGCGCTGGCTGTGCTGTATCCAGCCCATTTTTAACAAAACCCCCCTGAAGTCCCGGTGGAGAGCCGGGTGCTCAGCTGGGGACATGCACTGTCCGGTGACATCACAGGCACGGTGACATCACAAGCACTGTGCTGGGGCCGTGGCTGCCACCAGTGAGTGCCACATTCGTGAGCGCTGCGCAGCAGTGTGGACACGCTGCGTCAGCTCTCGTCCCGGCTGGCAGTGAGAGTGGTGGTGGCTGACGGGTGCTGCCCGCTGTCGCTGACGGTGCTGCTCAGCCATTGGGCTGGAGTGTGAGCTGGAAGGGAGAGGGACTGCAGCTGTGCCTGGTAAGCCAGAACTGTAGGTTTGTCAAACGTGGGAGTCGTACCAGTGCATCCATTGCAGCTGCAGCAAGGGGAGAAGAGGAAGGGAGTCATTTTCATGTCAGGAACGCAAAATGCGTGCTGCTAGGGGTATAACTGGTGGTGAGATGGAGGACAGTGCTTGCTGGGAGAAGTGGTGGCAGTTAGACACAAGGTGGATCTAGACTTGGCACAGTTCTTGCAACCTGCTGCTTCTGAGACTCCTCGAGAGTCACAGAAACGAAGAAAGATGGGAAACTGCTTATTCCTCATGATTCTTCCCTTGTTGACTCTTTCCTTAGGGTTCCATCTGAAAGGTGATCTTGGGTCCAAGCAGTCCCAGAGTGCAGCCGCCTCTTTCCAAGAGCGGGGAATTCCTTTGGAGACAGCCCAACCTTGCTCCAAGAAGTTCCCCATGCCTCAGAAAGGAGTCGACTGCCACTTCTATTTCAACTCTGTCTGCTTTAAGGTATGGTTGGGTGTCTTTTGCCTGGATTGTCTTCCTTTCCTCGCTTTGAAGAGGAAGGGCTGGAGCAGGGGGAGACCTGCTGGCGATGCGTTGCCTTCATCAGCAGTGGCATTGTGCGCTCCCTGCTACCAACCTGGGCCGACAGCACGGACGTCTTTCAGGCTGTGCTCTTATGTTCCTTTTGCTTGCAGGGAGACAGCTGTCCCTTCCGCCACTGCGAAGCGGCTCTGGGGAGTGAAGAGGTCTGCAAGCTGTGGATGCAGGGTCGCTGTTCCAGCAGCGACTGCAGGCTCAGACACACAAAAATTGATGTGAGTGCTTGCCTAAAGATGAGCTCTCCACTTCTCTCTGGCACCACCTGCAGCGCTGCATCTCTCTGCAAACCTCCTCTGCCTGTTTCCATGACCCTTCCTTGCTTTCTCTCTTCAGAAGAAGCGCAGTGAGATTCCCTGCTACTGGGAGAATCGGCCGGGAGGCTGTCAGAAAGCCCACTGCCCTTTCCTTCACTTGAAGGAACGCGGTGGGAAGGCACCGACTGTACCACCAAGTGACGGTGAGTTCCTGATGGCATGAAGCATGACAGACTTAATGATGAATATTACTTCTGAGCGGGTGCAGGATGTCGGGTAACATTCATTGGGGAGCGCAGGGAAGAGTGGTGATCAGTGAAATATTGGTTTGTGTTTGGGCTGTCAGAATAGGGGTGGGTGTTTTCTGGAGAGAGGTCAATGCATTGCAGGTCTGTGCCGACTGCAGAAATGGCACAACATTTGAGCAGGGGAAAGGCCAATGCAAGAAACTGTGCTTGAAAATTGGAAGCTTGTGGCTTGGTGCGCTGAAACCTTCCTCCAAAGAGATGCTCTTCAATTATTCCTTGTCTCCTTTCTGCCAGAAGCTGACACGAGCCTTCCTCTGACCAGCGGCCCTGCACAAAGTCTGGAGAGCCAGACAGAGGTTGAGAAGGCAGCAGAGAGAGGTACAGATACTGAACAGGCATCTGGGTTTGAGGCGCTGCCTTTCGACTCCCATGTTCTGATTGTTCTCTCCTGGACTGTTCTCTGCAGGTGACATCCCATCTTCCTCCCATGGCCCGGCTGCGCAAAAGCGCAAGCGATGTCAGGAGAAGGGCAAAGCAAGCGAGTTGCCTCTCAAGAAGAGAGTCAAGGGTGAGCAGCAGGAGCTTGTTGCAGTGCCTCAGCACAGTCATGCTGCCACTCAGCATTGTTGTGTGTCAGAGTTTTCCTTGCCCTGGACTATTGCTGAGTGCAGCTCGTGGGTTTCTTTGTTCCTTTCGATGCGCTGTTGGTAGAGATGGCTGTGTGGAAAACATTGCTGAGAATCCTGGACATGGCAATGTAATTCCGCTGGCCAAATGTATTTCGCTTTGTTGTGGGTTGGGTTGTGGGAATGATAGGAGAACGGGGATTTCTCTTGAGCCACAGCAAGACCTTATCAGCAACCTCTTCCTTTTACTGCAGCTGGACGCAAGGTGTACCTCAGGTCTGCTGCTTGGAAATCCACCTTCCCCAGGAAGCAGACACTGAAGCGCAAAGCAGCGGACATGCAACCGTCTGCTGCTGAGGACACCGATGAGCCCCCAGCCAGAAAACTGCCTATGGTAAGAGCAGCAGAACAGCAGCAGTGCATACGGAAGGTTTACACTGCACTTGAAGTCAAGGTGGACATTTCACATGTTCTACCGGTCTGCTGTTTCCTTTGAAGGCAGCAGATGTCTCACAGGGTACTTGTGGAAGACCTCTATTTTGGGTAGATGTAGGGCAAGGATTATGTAAGACTCTGTGATTCCACAATTCTCAGATTGCTCTGCGGTGTGAAGGATTTTGTCCACGAATGCTGCGCTGTTAAAAGCACCCAAGGTCATTGTAACCTTCAAGAGAAGGTTTGTAACCATTGTAACCATTGTAACCTTCAAGAGAAGGCTTTCTTCAGGAGCCCCGAGCTTCTGTATTTGGGTTCAGGCTCAGCAGTGCCCAGGGGAGGGAGGAGCAGTCCTCAAAGATCATCCAGTGCTCCAGCTGTCCTGCTGTGGCCAGGGCTGCCAGCCACGAGATCTGACAGCCTGAAACCCATCCAGCCTGGCCTTGAATGCCTCCAGGGATGGGGCATCCACAGTTCTCTGGGAAAAGAAGCTACTTAGGAAGCTCTGAGCCGTGCTTCATACACACTGTCTTGTTTCTTCCTAGGCCATCGTTCCAGCCCTGCCTGGGGACAGCCTGGTGACCATTCCTGCAGTTGAAACACCTCCGAGCAGGTGATGACCACCACTTGTTCTTTGTCAGTGCCATTTTTACATTGGACATAAGTTCTTTCACATCAGGGGACAAATGGGGTGTTTGAGATGTGCCGTGGCATAATGCAACAAACAAAGAGGTCATCTGCAACAACTTAAATTGCTCGCTCAGAATCTCTGCTGAGTATGTCATGGGGACAAGGAACTCAGCCAGTAAACAGCTTTATGCAGAGGATGACTTCTTCACGCATTTACAGTCAAACAAGGAGGCTGGCAGTGTGCTTCTGCTACAAAACCTGGCCCCTGTTGGCTGGACTCAAACTGCTCTGTCTGCACACATCAATTGCCACTGTGACACGTGTGCCTGCTGGTATCTTGCACTCTCAAGGCAGCCTCAGGTGAACTGAATCGCCATCCCTCTGCGAGCGTGAGGTGCGGGAGGGGTTAACCACAGATCTCAGAGCTGGTAGCTGAAAGCGTACCTGCAGTTAGAAATGCCAGGTGCTGATTGTTCTCTTCCTTGTTCTCCCCAGTCTGGAACTGCTTCTGGGAAGCCAGGCAGACTCCGTGGCAGACTCTGTGCCTTGGGCCTCACAAGCAGCACATCAGATGCAGCAGCTGAGCTGCACAGAGGCGGGGAAAGCGCTCATCTCCGAGGAGGATGACATCGAGACATTAATGATGGAAATCATGGGAGATGAGTTAGAAGGAGAAATTGACATGGATACTGACAAGGATACGGACGAGCTCCTTCAGGAACTGTCTGACATCATTGACAGTGTAACACCATAGACTGATTGTATATTTTAAAACAACCAACAACAAAAAACAATTAAAACCAACCCTATTCCTTTTCAACCAACCTTGTTCCTTTTCTTTCTTATACTGTGGGGACACTTTTCCTGAAACTGTGCAAGGAGTCTGAAAGCAAACTGGTCAAAATCAGCAGCGCCTGCGTTCTGTTCTCCTGATTTCCCTGCTGCTCAGAGTTCAGGGGCCGTGCACCCGTTCCACTGGATCCTGGCCAAGGGGGCAGCACGGAATTGGTGAGGCCAGCAAGTGCTGGCGTTTGTGCCGCTGGCGCTAAGCAGCAGAAGGTGGCACCATCCATGGAGCTGCTCTGTACAAGCACCTGGCCCAACCTGGGTCCGGACGCCTCTCAGGGACGACGGAATCCTCGGGGCTGTCGATCAGTGGAAGCCGGGGCAAAGTCCTGCCACTCGAGTCAGCCTCAGTTGTCATCTGCTGAGGAATGGCAGTGCTTGGTGAGTGCTTGGAGAGCATTAACTGATGCTGGAGGTTTGACTGAGGGTCGGAAAGATAAAGGCATGATCTGCAAAAGGTTGCAGTGTGTCTTGACCTGCCAGGAGAGGGGAAAACCAACCTGTGGGTGCAGAAACATCAATTGCTTATGGTGATCCAACCAAATTCCAAGGAGACAGAATGACGGTTGGTGGGGTTGGGGAAAGACCGTCCCTGTAACCCAGACATGGTTGAAGTTGGGGGCTGGGCATCTCCCTCCCTGGCAGTATAATAAGGTGTCTGCTGTTCAGTCCCAGAGTGCATACGGGGCATAGTTTGGGTCTGACCCTCCCGATGACTGTAGGAGAGTTCAGACTGAGAGGAAGATGTATTAGTACTGGGTGGCACAGGTGATATTAAGAGGCCATGCAAAACTGGAGCCTATTCCTTGCCAAATCTGTGCCACATTACTAATACTAAACATATAGGATAGACTCCCAGGGGGCAAGAGGAAATCTCTAGAATGCTGCAGGAACTAGAAAACGCTGGGATCATAGACCTGCACGTAGCCCAGCATCACAGGAAAACAGCAGGAGGTAAGAATGGCCAGAAGCCCGGCCGTACAACAGTCCCATTCTGAGTGCACCTTGTATCGTAACGTCTGCTGCTGCTTAGATCTCACCTTTCTCCAGCATAGCAGAGGAAGGCAAAGATCACTGAGTCGGGGAGCCAAGAAGTAAGCAAGTGCAAGATCATTGCTCCTTGAGATTTGGTATTTCTTTTAACTCCAGCCTTTACTATACTGGCCAAGACAATAAAAAGTGTCTAACACGCTGAATGGTTTTTCTTATTCTGGTGATGACTTACAATGGCGAAGACTATCTAAAAACTTAGAAAGCTGAAGACAAAAATAAGTCCCCCTGCATAACAGCCACCTCTCAGACAGACTTAGCAGGGTGACGGAGGGGATCCTCCCTCTCTGCTCTGCCCTGCTGAGGCCACTTTGCGAATACCATCCACTCACTGTGATGTGTGCCTACCACCTCCTGCTCATCTGCCATGTCCTGGGGCACTGGCATCACTGAGCGTTTGATGGGAAGGGCACACGCTGGCACGACCATGCACCTAAACACTGGTGAGCACCTATGGTACCCAGGAGTCCTTCCTCAATGTCACACTGAGTGGCTGATACGGCACAGGACCAGCTGTGTCCTTTGGTTACCCTGTGCTCCAGGGCAGTGGCTATGAAGTCGCTCTGGTCTGTGGAGAGGAGGAAATGGCAAGGGGAAGGAGCTGGGCACTGAGGTGTGCGAGTGGAGCGGGGTATTCCAGGGGACCCAGGGTGTGGGGCCTCCCAAATTCGAGAACTCCAACTCAGTGGTAGACCAGGAGTCTGGGATCATCCCATCCCATTTCCACCCCCGGTCCCCATAGCTCAGGGGTGGAACCAGCAGTCTGGGAGATCCCGGTCGTATTTCTAGTCCTCGGTTCCCATAACAGGGGTGTCCGGGATCTCCCCATCCCATCTACAACCCCATGAGCCCATATTGGAGTTGTGAACTCAGGGATCCTGAGATTTCCCTGTCCCATGTGCACTCCAAGTGCCTCATTGCCAACACCAAGGGAGTGTCCCCACTGCACTGACCCGCTGATGCCACCCCTCCAGGAGGCTGGGTGCTCTGTCCCCCTGCTCCTGCTGATGTCAGGGGGCCGAGTGCGCACGGAGAAAAGGGGGGACAGCAAAGGATGGTGCTGCTATTGGGGGTGCACGTGGCCTTCAGTGGTGACAGTGCTGTGACAGCAACTGCGGCAACGGAGCTGCAGGAACAGCTCTGTGGGATCTGTGTCCATCTTGAGAATAGGGGGACAAAGCACTGCGAGTGGAGGATGGGAATGGGATTGGGTGCACAGTTCTGGGGTCTGGAGGTGGGGTTGGGTGGGAAATGGGATGAACCAGCCCGTAAACTGCTGACAGGACGGGACGACATAGGGTTGGGGATGGGATGGGGAGCACAGCTGTGGTGTCTGCAGATAGGGTTAGGATGAGGAGGGAATGGGGATAGGGAGCAATGGAGATGAGGAAAGAGGGCTGGAGAAGAGTGATGAAGGGAGAAAGGGATTGAAAAATGGTTGAAGTAGTGCTGAGGGAAGGAGGAAGAAATAAATGAATGGATGAAGAGATGGAGAAGGGGATGAAGAGGAGGAGGGGAGGAGAAATGGAGGATGGTTGGAGGGCTGTGGAACCCTTCCAGCAGGACCACTAATCTAACTACTGCTCCTTCTCTTTCCCCAGCCCCGTCCTGCTCATCCAAACACCCACAGAGGCTGTGTGCCACCATCCCAAACCCTGTCCCCAACCCCAGTATCATCCCCAAACAATTCCTCACCAATGCCACCTGCTAAGCCCTGGGTGTGGGCCATGGCTGCACCTTTGACCACCTCCAGCATGATTTCTCAGGCTTCTGCCTCTACCTTTTGACTGAACACTGCTTCAGAAACAAGAGCCCCAGATTCTTCGGTGTCCTCATCCAGGGCAGCCCTGGCAGTGCCATTGGTGCCCAAGTCCATGTCTTCCGCACGGTGAAGGAGCTGGAGCCTGGGCGGGTGCTGGTGAGTAGCCCTTGGGATGAGTAAGGGAAGAGGGGCAGTGCTGAGTAAAGATATCAAATGGTCTTCAGAAGGGTGGTAGGTGGAACATGGAGCCCATGGAGTGCCCCAGGAACTCAGGAACACAGGGAGAGAACCCAACATTCCAAGGGGGACACAGCATTCTGCGTGGGACCCTGGCACCCAGGAAGGGACTGAGGGCTTGTTTGTTTGTTTGTTTTTAATAGTTTGTAAAAAAAGCTTCCCTCCTTGTGTTAGAACAATGTTCTGAAGTTTGATATTTGTCTCTACATTCCTTCATCAGCTGGGACGTTGATGCCGCTGCACACATCTCCTGTTTTGTCATTCTGGTTTGTGTAAAAGATTGGTGAGATGTGCAATCTCTGCATGAAATTTCATTCAAGTGTTTTCCTTTATTTGCCCCCAGGAAGCAATGGCTTGGAAATGGCAGTGTCAGCCAGGAGCCCGCACTGCAAACTGAAGTCTCATCATGTGGATCTGTTGAAAACCGCCGTGATGACAAAGGAACGTTTGCATCGTTTCTGTGCTGACTGTCACGCAGCCTTGTGGAGCAGGTAGGGACATGGCATGGCAGAGAAAAGGGATTTCCCTCCTGATGGGGAACAGGTGCCCAAGGAACGCTCACATCCCACGTGCCGCTGTGTAACCCCCCCTTGCCCGTGCCCCACGTGCTTCTGGATGGGCAGCACAGCTTTTGGTTCACTCAGTCGCCTGTGGCACAGCACATCAGGCTTTCTGCAGGCATGGGAAATCATCCCATCGCTTTGTGCCTTACAAGGAAAAGGAAAACTTCCTCTTGTGAGAGTCCGACTTCCAACCCTTACCGCCTACACTGAAGAAGATGCCGTTTTTCTTGTATCCTTCAATTCCAAGCCCATATTTTCCAGAAGGCACAAGAATTCAAATTTGAACTCCAGCAAGCGATTTCAGTGCCTAATTCTGATTGTGGCAATTACTCAGTTCAGAGGTCCCACTTAATTTGAGGTGCCTGTTTTTATTCAGACAAAGGCTGCAGTTGCAGCTGACTCCCCAAGACTGCAATAGGAGGTGGTGACACAGCCTTGGGCTTCCGTGTTTGTGCTAATCCCACGTTTCCTTTCTCTGCCTTGCAGGGCAGCTTGTGCTGCAAGCAGCCAGGATCGCACTGTGAATGAAGGTCGGCGTGGGAGCAGCTGCTGATGGGAGCAGGAAGTCCAGGCTGATGCACTCTGAGGCATCTCTTGGTGCGGTACCAGAGGTGGCAGTAATGATGTCGGGGCACAGCTGCAGAAGAACGTGAGGAGCTCCTCAGCAGGAAGCCACAAAACCTGCAGAAAGCTGCAGGAGAGCCAGAGCGTGCGCGGGAGCCCAGGAGGAAATGCAGCCCAGGAGTTGGAGCGGCGCCTGGCAGTGGAGTGCTGCGGCCCACGGCCAGAGCTATTCTGCCTTCGCCGGGCCGGCTTCCCAAGCAGGACGTGTCTGTCCTCGTAAAACCAGAGGGCTGGCTCATCCAAATGCTTGCTGATTGTTTGGAAGATCAAATTCTGAAGCTCAAATCCTTCCAGCCTCCAAGCAGGAGGTAACATCTCCTGGGTCCAATCGTGCGGTGCCTGAGCGAGAGGGTGACCCGAGATGGCTGCACAAGAGTCACTTAATTTCTCTGTTACCTTACTTCCAATAACCCCACTGGGTGACCCTTGTGTCCGTCTCTTAGAATTTGGATCTAGGAGGTGTCCGCTTCCTTTGCTTAGAATGAAAGCGCAGGAGTGATGCGGAACCATGGTGAGGTCACAGTCGTTGCTGGGGTGGCAGGGCTTGGCCCTCGGTGGCGAGCAGAGCTGGTGCTCTAGTGAGCGAGTGGCACACAGAGACTGAGCTCTGAGCGTTTTGTGGCAAGGATCATCCTTGAGAGCCCGTCAGAAGCACCGCTGCGGCGTGTGTGTGACCTGGGCACAGCCTGGACTGACCTGGACCAAGAGGTGAGCTGGGCTTGGTGCTGCGTGGTGGCTGGAAGGAGTCTCAGCAGAAAAGCTGGGCTGGGGAGGAGTTCCCAGCTCAAACGAGGCCCTTCCCAATGGCTGTTGCCAGGGGAAATTGATTCTCTGAGAGATTGTGGCACACGTTTGGGTGAGGATGACGAATTGCCATCACTCCCCTGTGTAACGCTGCAGTGCAATGGAAAGTGCAGCAGTAACAACAGGGTGGCAAAGTCCGAGGCTGCAGCAAGAGAGGATTTGCCCAAGTGCAGCAGTTGGGGACACAGAAAGAAAGGAAAAAAGCTGCTGAGCCTTGGAAGGCCTCAGGTAGCAGGGATCTCCACTCAGACACCCTTGCCTCCACTGCCAACCCTTCACTCATGTCTGGGAAGAGTTTGTGTGCACCTGAGCTGCCCTGCCTTCCCACCAGGTGCTCAATCACTGCCTCAAGTCAAGCTGTGACCATTGCCACACAGCTTTGCCACTACAAAAGAGTTAGGCAGATAGACACAAGGTGGATCTAGACTTGGCACAGTTCTTGCAACCTGCTGCTTCTGAGACTCCTCGAGAGTCACAGAAACAAAGAAAGATGGGAAACTGCTTATTCCTCATGATTCTTCCCTTGTTGACTCTTTCCTTAGGGTTCCACTCTGAAAGGTGATCTTGGGTCCAAGCAGTCCCAGAGTGCAGCCGCCTCTTTCCAAGAGCGGGGAATTCCTTTGGAGACAGCCCAACCTTGCTCCAAGAAGTTCCCCATGCCTCAGAAAGGAGTCGACTGCCACTTCTATTTCAACTCTGTCTGCTTTAAGGTATGGTTGGGTGTCTTTTGCCTGGATTGTCTTCCTTTCCTCGCTTTGAAGAGGAAGGGCTGGAGCAGGGGGAGACCTGCTGGCGATGCGTTGCCTTCCTCAGCAGTGGCATTGTGCGCTCCCTGCTACCAACCTGGGCCGACAGCACGGACGTCTTTCAGGCTGTGCTCTTATGTTCCTTTTGCTTGCAGGGAGACAGCTGTCCCTTCCGCCACTGCGAAGCGGCTCTGGGGAGTGAAGAGGTCTGCAAGCTGTGGATGCAGGGTCGCTGTTCCAGCAGCGACTGCAGGCTCAGACACACAAAAATTGATGTGAGTGCTTGCCTAAAGATGAGCTCTCCACTTCTCTCTGGCACCACCTGCAGCGCTGCATCTCTCTGCAAACCTCCTCTGCCTGTTTCCATGACCCTTCCTTGCTTTCTCTCTTCAGAAGAAGCGCAGTGAGATTCCCTGCTACTGGGAGAATCGGCCGGGAGGCTGTCAGAAAGCCCACTGCCCTTTCCTTCACTTGAAGGAACGCGGTGGGAAGGCACCGACTGTACCACCAAGTGACGGTGAGTTCCTGATGGCATGAAGCATGACAGACTTAATGATGAATATTACTTCTGAGAGGGTGCAGGATGTCGGGTAACCATTCATTGGGGAGCGCAGGGAAGAGTGGTGATCAGTGAAATATTGGTTTGTGTTTGGGCTGTCAGAATAGGGGTGGGTGTTTTCTGGAGAGAGGTCAATGCATTGCAGGTCTGTGCCGACTGCAGAAATGGCACAACATTTGAGCAGGGGAAAGGCCAATGCAAGAAACTGTGCTTGAAAATTGGAAGCTTGTGGCTTGGTGCGCTGAAACCTTCCTCCAAAGAGATGCTCTTCAATTATTCCTTGTCTCCTTTCTGCCAGAAGCTGACACGAGCCTTCCTCTGACCAGCGGCCCTGCACAAAGTCTGGAGAGCCAGACAGAGGTTGAGAAGGCAGCAGAGAGAGGTACAGATACTGAACAGGCATCTGGGTTTGAGGCGCTGCCTTTCGACTCCCGTGTTCTGATTGTTCTCTCCTGGACTGTTCTCTGCAGGTGACATCCCATCTTCCTCCCATGGCCCGGCTGCGCAAAAGCGCAAGCGATGTCAGGAGAAGGGCAAAGCAAGCGAGTTGCCTCTCAAGAAGAGAGTCAAGGGTGAGCAGCAGGAGCTTGTTGCAGTGCCTCAGCACAGTCATGGTGCCACTCAGCATTGTTGTGTGTCAGAGTTTTCCTTGCCCTGGACTATTGCTGAGTGCAGCTCGTGGGTTTCTTTGTTCCTTTCGATGCGCTGTTGGTAGAGATGGCTGTGTGGAAAACATTGCTGAGAATCCTGGACATGGCAATGTAATTCCGCTGGCCAAATGTATTTCGCTTTGTTGTGGGTTGGGTTGTGGGAATGATAGGAGAACGGGGATTTCTCTTGAGCCACAGCAAGACCTTATCAGCAACCTCTTCCTTTTACTGCAGCTGGACGCAAGGTGTACCTCAGGTCTGCTGCTTGGAAATCCACCTTCCCCAGGAAGCAGACACTGAAGCGCAAAGCAGCGGACATGCAACCGTCTGCTGCTGAGGACACCGATGAGCCCCCAGCCAGAAAACTGCCTATGGTAAGAGCAGCAGAACAGCAGCAGTGCATACGGAAGGTTTACACTGCACTTGAAGTCAAGGTGGACATTTCACATGTTCTACCGGTCTGCTGTTTCCTTTGAAGGCAGCAGATGTCTCACAGGGTACTTGTGGAAGACCTCTATTTTGGGTAGATGTAGGGCAAGGATTATGTAAGACTCTGTGATTCCACAATTCTCAGATTGCTCTGCGGTGTGAAGGATTTTGTCCACGAATGCTGCGCTGTTAAAAGCACCCAAGGTCATTGTAACCTTCAAGAGAAGGTTTGTAACCATTGTAACCATTGTAACCTTCAAGAGAAGGCTTTCTTCAGGAGCCCCGAGCTTCTGTATTTGGGTTCAGGCTCAGCAGTGCCCAGGGGAGGGAGGAGCAGTCCTCAAAGATCATCCAGTGCTCCAGCTGTCCTGCTGTGGCCAGGGCTGCCAGCCACGAGATCTGACAGCCTGAAACCCATCCAGCCTGGCCTTGAATGCCTCCAGGGATGGGGCATCCACAGTTCTCTGGGAAAAGAAGCTACTTAGGAAGCTCTGAGCCGTGCTTCATACACACTGTCTTGTTTCTTCCTAGGCCATCGTTCCAGCCCTGCCTGGGGACAGCCTGGTGACCATTCCTGCAGTTGAAACACCTCCGAGCAGGTGATGACCACCACTTGTTCTTTGTCAGTGCCATTTTTACATTGGACATAAGTTCTTTCACATCAGGGGACAAATGGGGTGTTTGAGATGTGCCGTGGCATAATGCAACAAACAAAGAGGTCATCTGCAACAACTTAAATTGCTCGCTCAGAATCTCTGCTGAGTATGTCATGGGGACAAGGAACTCAGCCAGTAAACAGCTTTATGCAGAGGATGACTTCTTCACGCATTTACAGTCAAACAAGGAGGCTGGCAGTGTGCTTCTGCTACAAAAATTGACCCTGTTGGCTGGACTCAAACTGCTCTGTCTGCACACATCAATTGCCACTGTGACACATGTGCCTGCTGGTATCTTGCACTCTCAAGGCAGCCTCAGGTGAACTGAATCGCCATCCCTCTGCGAGCGTGAGGTGCGGGAGGGGTTAACCACAGATCTCAGAGCTGGTAGCTGAAAGCGTACCTGCAGTTAGAAATGCCAGGTGCTGATTGTTCTCTTCCTTGTTCTCCCCAGTCTGGAACTGCTTCTGGGAAGCCAGGCAGACTCCGTGGCAGACTCTGTGCCTTGGGCCTCACAAGCAGCACATCAGATGCAGCAGCTGAGCTGCACAGAGGCGGGGAAAGCGCTCATCTCCGAGGAGGATGACATCGAGACATTAATGATGGAAATCATGGGAGATGAGTTAGAAGGAGAAATTGACATGGATACTGACAAGGATACGGACGAGCTCCTTCAGGAACTGTCTGACATCATTGACAGTGTAACACCATAGACTGATTGTATATTTTAAAACAACCACCAACAAAAAACAATTAAAACCAACCCTATTCCTTTTCAACCAACCTTGTTCCTTTTCTTTCTTATACTGTGGGGACACTTTTCCTGAAACTGTGCAAGGAGTCTGAAAGCAAACTGGTCAAAATCAGCAGCGCCTGCGTTCTGTTCTCCTGATTTCCCTGCTGCTCAGAGTTCAGGGGCCGTGCACCCGTTCCACTGGATCCTGGCCAAGGGGGCAGCACAGAATTGGTGAGGCCAGCAAGTGCTGGCGTTTGTGCCGCTGGCGCTAAGCAGCAGAAGGTGGCACCATCCATGGAGCTGCTCTGTACAAGCACCTGGCCCAACCTGGGTCGGGACGCCTCTCAGGGACGACGGAATCCTCGGGGCTGTCGATCAGTGGAAGCCGGGGCAAAGTCCTGCCACTCGAGTCAGCCTCAGTTGTCATCTGCTGAGGAATGGCAGTGCTTGGTGAATGCCTGCTCTACATTCAAGGCAAGGGAAACCGTGAGCAGAGGCCAGCTCACTCTTCTTGCATCCACCTCCTTACTTGTTTATGCCCTGTAATTATACGCAGTTGTTGTGCAAATGTGGGTGTTGTTTTATTAGATCCATGTATTTCTCTTCTTCGTGTGTGTATCTGTCCATAGATGCAGGGTATCCTGTTAGTGAGTTGGATCTTGTCATCTCTGAATCAGTACTCAGGCCTCTGTTTAATTATCACATTTTCATTAAGTCATGTTACTGACCTCCTAATTGGTTTTATGATTAAGTGCTGTTACAATGTTAGCATTTGAGCTATAATTTATCAGTATCATTAAAAATTATCAATACCTCTTGAACTGCTGATGAATAAAACCAAGTGAAATGCAGTTGTCATTTCCTGTGATGCCAAACTGGTGGAGTCAGAAGGATTACAAGCAGAGTCACCAAATAGTTACAACAATGTGAGATCCAACCTAAGCCTATGTTCCCTGAGGATTTGGCTTTTGATAAATGGTGTCCCTCCCTCTGCCTTGCAGTCAGATTGATGATTGAAGCCACAGGGCCTTGGGGTTGTGCACAGAATCACACTAATGAACAACTCCATTTGATGCCATCCCCAAGGCCAATTTACACCATTATTATTGCTGCAGCCCTGGAGAAGCTGAAAACGACTGTCTGTGGGAGCATTTCTGACCAGGGGAAACAGAATGTTGCTGGAGATGGAGCCAAGAGCTTTTGGGGTCCTGTTGCCCTTGTAAAGGCCAGTCGCAGCCCCAGTTGACCCCCACTCAGTAACAAGCATAGTGGCATAGCTAAAGAGGTCTTGTATATGGACTGACCTAGGCCACAGGTTTAAATTACTGTGAGAAGCAGAATCTTCACTACGTTTGTTAGTGAATCTCCTCAGGATCCGTGTCTTTAGGAAGCTTGAGTTGCTGTCCCCTGCTTTGTGCAGAGATGATCTGCCCGTAGCAGAAAAGATGAATTATTTCACCCTGCAGTTATGTAGCGCCATTACGTCTTCAGATGCTGGAGTGGTGGTTATGAAGATCTGCCTCAGGATGTCCTCGGGGTTTATAGAAAAGTGTCCTGAACAACAAAGCAATATGAGCAATCATCAGTGAAAAAGGCGACGTGTATGTGAACTAAATGTCCTCCAAAACTAACCTGCTTGTTGCTCTCTTCTGTTGATGCCAGCACTTGGAGAGAAACTGACATGCATGGCATGCTGCACCCCGTCTGGCACCACCAGTTTTGTGCTCACCTGCACTTGCAAGTGCAGCACAGCAGCTTCGGTAGCCCCTGAAGGGACAGGTGCATCAGATGAGGTGTGCGTGCAGAGATTGCTTTGGCTCTTTGCAGAACAAAACAGATACAAATCTGTTTCTGAGAGAAGGGTGTTGTCTGCAGCACATGCCCATTGCCAAGGTTGCTTCTGGCACGTAACCTGACTCAAGTCTATGGAGCTGAGCACACTAACAGGTGAAATTGATGTGATGCCTGCAGTTGGTCAAGTGAAGAGGTACAACTTGGCTGCCAGTACCAACCCAAGTGCAGCGCCTCTTTGTGCTCATCGACATTTCTCAATCTCTGCGCTGTGTTTACCTTGGGCTTGCTAGGCACAGGCCTGCTGCAGTTCAGAAGCCATTCTGATCACAGCCCAACAAAGTGGCCATCTTCAGAGAAGCGCTTCAGTGTCACAGGCCTCTGGAAGCTCTGGAGGGTGGAAATTTTAGTGGACAAAGAGCTTGAGGATTGTCTTAGAGGGTGGTAAAAGGTAAACAGTCCTACTGTGAGACTGTAGTATTAATGTTAACAGAAGCTGAGAATAGTCATAGGGAATTCTGTGTATTATATGCATGACATGATTTTGTCACTTGATTTTCTAACACCTGCTGTGTCATTTCCTGCTTTGTGTGCTTGGTTTTATTTCAGCCCTCGTGGTCAGCACACCCGATAATGTGGGTCTGAACTAGCTTGGCTTGGATGGGGTTAACCAGCAAGAATCCAAAAAGGTGGTAAGCTGTACACAGCTTTCCCATCTCTATTTCTGACAGGCTGAGAAGCAGAGGTAAGCACTGCTACCGGCCAGGAGAGGGCATCAGCACCGCTGCATTAAATCTTGCATAGGACTTCAAGGGTATCTGAGGATACGGCATCTGCAAGCTGTCGGGCAAATGCAACTTTTCTCTTCAGATCACGTGTATTTGGAGCCTTTGGAGAGCCACCTCAGCACTCTGAATAGCATTACTTCATTGAGGCAGGTATTTCTTACTGGTCACCACTCAAAGGAGGCTTTTCTGGATAAAACTAGATAATAGTCTCCTTCTGAAACTGCTTTCTATCTCAAGATCTGGAATAGAAAGTAGGTTATCTGGCCAATACCGAACTATTTTCTGCCAGCCTTCATCTTCCATTCCTCGTTGCATTCATCTGTCTTGGAATAAGCATTAAGACAATACAATACAACTTTTTCTGGCACTTAAAATTAGACAGCTTTCTTCTCACTATGTGTTGCCACTGGCTTCTCTTTCCTGCTGTAGCCGTTTATATGGTATCTTTTGGTTTCTCCAAGGTTGTGCAGAAGGCTCTTACAGCCTGCTCAGAGTAGTGTCCTGCATCCATAGCCTTTATAAAATGGCACTGTGGGATGTTATTTGCTGTGGGTTTTTTTAAATTGAATAAAGAACAGATTCTTCACCCTTACAGCACGTGCAGAATTTCTGTCAGAGCTGTGTGAGCTGCCTTTGCATTCTCTGCTATTACTTCTTAAGACTTCAGTGTCCTTTGATGGCCTACAGCAGAGTGCTGACTGAGGGCATCTTTTCTTTGCAGAGGACTCAGGACAGCCTGTATCTTCCGCATCACCACTGGCTCCTGGTTCTCACCATCATGTTCTTCCAAATGGAGCTCTCCCCTTTGCAGCAGACGCCATGTGTTGCTCAATGGCTGCAGCCCCAGCGACTGACACAGACCTCTCTGAGCCTCACACACCTTTCATTTTTAGCTGACTGGGAAATAGGGGAATGACATACCTTTTCCTTCCACTTGTGAAACACAGAGAAACATGATTTTAACACTTAGCTGAAGAGTATGAGGATTCTTTGACTTTCCCTTCAAAGACAGTTTGAAGGAGGCTTCTGAACAACAACTTAAAGGGAAGTGATTCATTCAATCTGGGAGAAGGGGAAGAAATGCCCTGTTTGAAAAACAGCCCATAGACATTTCACCTTTGAGCCAGTCCCACAAGCTGGCTGCCTGTGCAGACGGGTGGAGCTTCAGCTGCACCGCCGCAGGCAGCTCTGCCCGCAGTTCCAGCTCGTTGTCTGCTGTGCTTGGAATGAAGCTAAGTTTGCATCAGCCTTGCTTTGGAAGCGAGGAAACCTTTGCATCCCAACCCAAGTCTTACAGATTTCCTTTGTTTCCTATTTCCATTTGTTTATGACAGCTCAGCTCAACTGGGACTCCCTTTTCTGTCCTGTGGCTCTGCTTCACATTTATCATTTTGCTGCTTTCTTCCTATTTGTAAAACGTGGATAATGTGGCTTCTCTCTGGTTGTGAACTTTTAAAAGAGCAGAGGCCGTCAGTAAAAACACAAACATTATTTTGGTACTATTTCATTAGTGATACATAGCACAGTCTGCCCTGAAGCTGAGAATGAAGAAATGCCATCAACTGCTGTAACAAATGTAGAACAAACTCTAAATATTAAAACAAATAAACTCAAAGCAAGAAAGGTTCACCTTGATGAGATGGACTTTCTATGAGCTGCCTTCTCATTTTAACCCCAAAACAGTTAAAACTGAAAATGGAATCCTCATTTCTGCAATTCTGCCTCCTTGCATTCTATTGTGCAGCAAAAACTCAGCCACTAAGTCACACTTCAAACATCTTTTCTGGCAAAATATGCTCTGCATCTTCCCACTTGGAAAACAGCGGGCCCAAGGCCACAGGAGGTTGGTTTGTATAATTTCTGCTTTAACAAAAAGGATCCTTGGAGACTGAGGGAGAATTCCTGGTACCTTTAAGACACAGATGTTCAATTTCTACGCTGCTCTGTGCTGACATTATTTTGAAATACTTTCCTGCCCCTCAGTGTTCTCACCCTTGGAATGAGAAAGTTTCCTGCCTCTTCAAAGAGAAACATTACAAATCCTGCTTTGGATAAGCAAGGGCAAAATTCTTCTTGTGAGCTGTGCTGAAGTTTCTGAACATAAATACAACCTTAACCTGCAGTTTTTTGAGTGCAAAAACCCTTTCAAAGCGGCACTTTAAACTAGCAGCTTCCATCTGATGTGTGTTGATTAAAAAGGAAACAAAGGCAAACCAGACTGTACCAAAGTTCCTTACAAATCCTCTCATTAACATCCTTGCTGTATGATTGTGCTCAGGTTTACTTTCCATCAAAACAACCAGATCAAGTGACCTCACTTTCTTTGTTTTAATTTTTAGCAAGTTTATTCAAGATAAATATTCTGGTTACAATCAGCAGGCTGCTGTGTATACTGCTGTGCAACAAGCACTGCACTGTATATATTGCTGGTGCAGCACCTCAGCTCCCCTGTTCTCTCTGCAGCAGTTGGCATATTAGTTATGAGTACCCAGTGCGTTTCTCCCACCTTTCCAAATGTCTGCTACAATCCCTCACCAGATTTTGGCTTGTTACTCCTGGTCAAGCACTCTTTTCATTCCCTGTAGCCTGCAAGATGCTCTTTGATCTGAACTGGAGGAAATAACATAAACCCACCTGTATGCAAGCCTCTGTTCCTGCAGTAGCACCAAATGCTAGCAAATGGAAGTATGATTGGAGAAGTCGAGCCTGAGCTCATTTCTATAACTGTTAAGAGCAGAATGGTTTGTTTTTCTTCTTCTCTTTATTAAAGCCTGCCACTTCACCTGAATTCTTGACGCAGGTTCTCTGGTAAGGTTTTGTCCCAATTAATGAGTGGAATTAGCAATCGCCTGCTACAATATCAGCCACGTGTCCTGATGAGCAAGTTGAACAGGAATGGTTTGAAGTCACTGGCACTCCAAACCTGAAGAACTTGGCTAGTTGCAAATACCCAGCAACAAACCATCATAGCACAAAACCCAGAGTAAAGGACTGTTTGTTACAGCATGAAGCATTAAGCTTGTTTTTGCTTTTCCCAGTGATTTTGCTTTTCTCAACCAGACTTCCTTAGAGGCTTATGTGCTAAGCCATCATGTCCCATTCAGGAATCTAGTCGCCTTATTCCAGTTTGAAACTACACACTGTCTATGCTCTCTCAAGCTGCTTGAAAAGGATAGAGAACAGTCTTGAACCTGCCATTGGCTGGGAGGGATGTACACCAGATTTCTTAAAGAGGAAGCACAGATGTTTATTTAATGGAAATAGTAAGTTCTCTTAATTCCTCTTAGAACCAATGACAACCTAAGACCTTCAAAAACTGCTAATTCTTCTTTTCATTACTCCTGCCAGGCTATCTATACCTCCTGTGGTCTCCCAAGTAACTTTAGGAACAGCTATAAGGCTTGCATCTTCTGTCCAGATGATTGGAACTGGCCTTTCAAATCTTGCTGGGCACGTTCTCAGAACAAAGTGCAGGTGGGAATGCTTCCCCTGCCACTCCACACAGAGACATCAGCTGCATGTTAATGGAATATTGCGAAGAGAAATCAGCGTCTTCACAACCTGCATGGAACTAGAGAGGTGCCTTAAGACAGAACAGTTGGTCCCTTGAGATGTTTTCTGCCCTTTTCTAGCAAATTAAAGACTCTCCTGCAGCTCTGGCAACACACAATGGTCCTTATGTTGGTAAATACTATTTGTGCCTCGTTGCTTCCATAAGCCTCAACATCTCGGACAAGAACCAAGTAAACGTGACAAAGGTGGAAAATAGCCTTGCATCACCAGCTTGCCTTTATTGATGTCATATCTGTTGGATGCACGTATGAGTAATTCCCCAACACAAAAAGAGGACTCCATAGAAAGAGTCGGCTACTAGAATACTGCGCAGCACTTACCAGTCTGACCCAGCATCAAGCTACTGGTGGGTGTAGCATTTTTGAAAGGAGGTGAGGGGAAAGGCCTCCTCACCCTTGTGGTATTTGTGCAGGAGGAACGATGACCTTTTTGCCACTAAGTGCTTCTGTGAATTGTTAGGGTGGGCCGCAGAACAGAACAAGAAAGGGAACCTTGTGCAGCAGGAGGGCAGAGTCCCTGCGGGTACCACACCGCTCCTTGGTGATGCAGCAGGAGACAGAGGCTCTGTTAGCTGAACCTCTGAGAAGAATGACAGCTGCCAGACACAGCACTAACCCATCTGAAAGTTGATTTCTAGCGTATGCATTTAAAACATGCTTAAGGGAATCTCAGAGGGAATTATCTGCAGACAATGCTTCTACTTTCTTGTATCTGGCACTCAAATGAAACAGGGCAGTCAAGCAGTTCTCCAACACACACAAACCTGCATGGGGTGCTTCAAGAACTACACTACACTAAGGGAAACCTCTCGAGCCCCAGCTTGTTCATAAGCCACTAGATAGCTGCTTTTCAGTCTTGCACAGAAGCTCCCTCCCTAAGGTATGCCTGCCCATACTACTGATGCTCAGTCACAAGAATTCTGTGTATCAGAACTCGTTAATCCCTGTCCCACCCTGCTGTCCTATATTACTATGCATCTTGTACAAATCAGATATCCAAAATAATGCTAACCTTCAGGCTGGAGGCTGAATACCAAGTTAATCAAAGGGATTGCCTTCTGCCTCAAGCACAGCCTAATTGCACATTGTCTTAGCAGCAAGGTTTCCACAAGCACTGCCCACTCACCCTCAAAAGCATAAGAGGTTTCAATCTGAAGTTTTGTCCTTTAAGCCAGGGTGCTCTCACTCATTAATGGCTTGCTTTACTCAGTTGCACTGTGCAAAATGCAAACACACCAACTGTTTACAGAAGCACAAGTTATGCTTCAAGAATGAAGTAAACTTTTAACATTGCCAAGTGCAAGGCATGCTGAAATAAATGACTTAGATTAATTATAAATTCTTAAGTGAAAAAGTTCTGTTCAAGTTACATTTAACATGAGCACTAAAAGCACTAAAAGTCACTCAGAGCATTGCCAGTAAAGCCACCTCTTTCAGGGTGATCAGAGAAGACAAATCCATCCTTTGCAGCAAAATTTTCTTAAGCTGCGTTGCCACTGATGGAGACTCGACTGCCTCTGTACAACCTGTTCTCATATTTGACCACCCTCACCGGTAAAAACAAAAACTAAGTTTTGCCCCATCTTGTCCTGAGCAGAGTCTGGCTCCCTGTTTGCCACTGCCTCCCCGCAGGTATTTACACCCACTGATAAGCTCTCCCTAAGCCATCGCTTTTCCAGGCTGAACAGTTCCAGCTCTCGTAGGAGGAGAGGCGTTATTGAAAAAACCCACATTCAGCACTTTCTTATGCTGGAGGTTTGTCTACAAAAGAAACCTTGTGTTCAAAAGAGCTGATTTTGTGTGCCATATTTTACCAACACCTGGCTTTAAAGCAATGACTGTCAGTCAAATCAGGCCGATTAACAGGAGGTGATCAGCTCTCCCAGTTTCTACACCATACACTGCTGCAGCTGAACTCAGCGTGGCTGTAATGAGTGCTGGAACGTGCACTAAAGTCCTGTACTTGTTTCACTATGGAAGCTCATAAACCTGCCAGTCCTTGTTTGTCATCCCATCATCTACTTCTGGTTACAACTTTACTCTCCTGCTTTGAGGAAGAGCTGTTCTTTTCATAGAACCTGCCCTTGGTTAATGGTTCTCATGTAGATGTAGCCCTGGAAGTTTTACTGCCTACCAGGTGTCATTGTGAAGCTTTCCTATGTATTTGTGCATTGCAGCATGTAACATGAGAACTTCTGCTGGTTAGTTTTTAATGGATACCACTGCAAAGATCCCTGCAAATGCTCTTAAAAACTATTATGAGCTTAAAAAGAAATAAAGGGTGGGAGCAACAGGGAATTCCTAGCAGCCCTACTGCCCGTGAGCCCAGACCCATCTTTGGGTAGGACGACTCTACTAGAGCCTCTTACAGACAAACTGTTTCCAAAAGGCCATTCATGCCTTTCAGGTCAGACTTAAAAGGCTGAAGCTGATGTAAGTACAGTAAGTTGGCAGAGAACAAGCAACAGTACCTGTGCTTCCTCACGTGAGTACATCAGCAGCTTCCTGTCACTCATGTTTAACTGCTCCTTTCATCCATCACTCCAACAATGACAAGAAAGCTTTGCTTCGCCTGTATTCCTGCTTGTTTGACAGCAGCCACTGCAGTGTCAGAGCTCACTTCTGATAAACTTTTTCCAAAGTAATTAAATGGTTCTTTACATTCATTAAGCCTGCCACAAAAATGTGAGTGGCTTTCGCAGGAGTCAATATGCTGTAATAAATGGAAAGTAACAACTCTGTTTGCATCTGTTGAATTTCTGTAGTGTTGCATTTATGTATGCAGGTAATTGAAAGTCCCCACTCCTTACCATCTCTCTAGCCCAGGGCAACCCTGGAAATAGTATAATCAAATTCTTTTGGATAATGTTATTTGGCAGAACCTTTATTTGCATACAACACACTGGATAGCAACTTTCACAACAAACTATGCAAAACTAGAAAGGGGACTTCAGGCAGCTCACGCTGAAGGTTTTTCACTCTTTTTGCCAGCAGTACTCCACAGCACACTCCCAGGATCCAGCACATTGAACTCTTTGACACAGTGGAGCACACAGTTACATGCAGCAGCAGCTGAAGAAAAGCCATCATCTTCATGAACTGATAGGCACAACACCACGTTCCTGGTCACTTTTGATAGACATTTCTATGCTCCTGTTATGCTTTAACACAAAGCCTTAAGTGGCATACAGTATGTATCAGGGAGTATAATGGGAAGGATAATGAAAAGCTGCTTTTTAAAATCTATGTATACATATGAGGGAAGAGGAAGGATAGGAGTCCAGAATTAGAAGCAGGCTGGAGACAGGCTGATGGGTAAAGTGAATGAAAGCATTCTTGCAGTCAGCATTTCAAGTCAAGTCATTTACAGTCAGCATTTCAAGCTGCTTGAAGAAGAGGAGATTTGTGTTGACAACAGGCATTGCAACTTGAAAGAAGGGAAAGTCAGATTTGAGTGGATAATCTTCATTCGCAGCAGCAAGATAAAAAAAATAGGGCTGTAAATTTAACACAGCATTTAAAAACCATTCTTTCTGCTCATTAACTACACTTTCAGGAAGGGGAGCAGGAACCCACACATCCACATAGCCCACTGCCTGTTGGTTGGGGTCTGTTCATCAGTTTTTGGCCAGCAGTAAATCATTACTTTCTGTATGGATAAAAAGTAGTCACATGAAAGGTTTGTTATTGTCATAGTCCCATAGTTTATGCTCCCATAAGTCAGTATCCTTCTGCTTTCTATAGCCAACACATCCTGGTTGTGACACTTCTTTATCTTTCAAGACAAGTAAACAAATTAATGCAAAGCCCCTAGCCTCAGCATTCTAAACCTTCATCTTCCCCACAGCGATGCTACACAGGATGTCAGCAGAGCTTGAAGCCCAAGTTAAATAACAGCCAATTCAGAGGACTTGAACAAACCAGCTGACTCCCGAACTACAGAGATGCTTTGGCAGGCAGGCATCAAGCAGTTCTCCATCACATGAGCACCAGGCAGCTGCGACAAATCAAAAAGCAGTAATGCGACTTCCTTCAGGCACAGTGCATCAATATTCTTCATCGAGAGTGAAAACCGTGGGTGTTGCTTATCAAAGGTCATGCAGTGATGCAAGAGAGCAATATCAGAAGATGTTTAAGATGTAGTGCACAACAGTCAGCAGTCTTAACAGCAGAAAAACTGCACCGATCTTGATTCAACATAAGACAAATTTGCATTTTCCTTCCACAACTGGACCAGTAACCTGGATAACAACCTATGCCAGGGTGCTTCAAATCCTCAATTTAGGGGCAAAGTAATGAAGTTACATGCAGAGATGTGAAATGAAACTGTTCTGTAGTCTGCAGGGACAATCTCTTGTTACCAGTGCAACAAGCATTGCAACAAGGACATTCACAGGTTCTCACACGAAGATCCTATCCAAAGCATTGTGCATACTTGAGAGAAGAGCTCTGAACTGTAAGTGGCAAATCTCTCAGTGCAGAATAGAGAAATACTAGTAACGGGTGCTGAGTGAGAGGCTCTGCAGGGCATCACAGCTTGAAACTTAAGGCACAATGTCAGCAGACCCCTCAGCTGAGAAGCCACCACGTCCAACTCACCTGAACTGAAATTATGGTCACTCCATTCTCTTGGCAGAGATAACATGGCACAGGAGGACAGTTTTACACTCACTGAAAAATGTAGGAATACAACTTCTTCACATAAAGAGAATCCTCTGCTTAGGGGGAGTTATTACACTGTACTACAAATACTTAAATATTAAAAATATTTGAATATTCAGACCAACACTGAAGAGCATAACAGCATTCCTGTATTGTGGAGAACATGAAATGTTATCTCCCTCCCCAAAAATAAGCCTAACTAGCCCACCCTCGCTGCATTCCTTAACTCCCAGGGGTAAGAGATGTTTTCTCATGAGCAACCTCAGGCACGGTCACATCTCCAAAGCTTTACACTACTGAAGGCCCAAGAACTTTGTGCAACTTCTCCAATTTCAGATAAAATTCAGTGTTATTCGGCGAGGCCACCAATTAGTTTATAAGAGCACACATCCACAGCACACAGTGAAGTAGCAAAATACAGAGGTTTATTGACAAGTGCATTCAAATCATCTTATGTGGCAGAGAAAGGCTCTCAACAGGTTCACTTGAAGAACTGGAGGCACGGTTTAGACAGCAAACAAAAAAACCATGAAAACAAACTAACCAATGTAAAGGCCCAGTCTGAAGTCTGTTTAAAAGACAGGCACTGTAGCCAATGCACTAAGAGATGACAGACCTAAGCTCAGTATTAGAGACAACGTCAACTGTACCAGATCTTTCAATGCAGAAAGCAGCTTCTGGTTGAGGTTGTTTTTGTTTTTTAATTTAGTAACCTCTTAAAATCTTGTCAGGTATGGACCAAGGTTTTGTAACAGAAGTGACTGAAGCTCAGCCAGAGGCATAGCAGCACAGACTTGAGAAAAGCTGCTGAGAAATACATGTTTGGAAGTAGCATAAATGCAATATAAGGCTTAAGTTAGAATCCTTGTGCTGTTCTTCAAGGGAGCCAAACAACAGAGAGCCCCAAATCCACGTGAAAGACACAGAAGCTTTGGAACTCCTACTTTCCACATTATTTAGATCCTTCACATTGCCCCATATATTTCACTTTCACAATCTGAAAAGGCAACTAAGTCTTCAAACAGTCATCCACCACTTCTGACAAACTAAGCAGAGCAGACTTTAAACAGAACAGACTAATAAGCACCGTAATCAAGAGTGTTTTTAGCACCTGACCCAGAAAGTTCCCTCTAAACAGCAGCGATTTTCAGGGAACCTGGGCTAGAACAGCAGTGGATATATGCAGATAAGGCCACTTGTTCTTTGGTGTACCTGAACAACTCCTGTTTTCAAATGTCTAATTTTAAAAGTCACTACTAAATACATTGGACTGTCTAAGCACTTAACATTGACATTCAAATACAAAAGCTCTGAACATGACCAGGAGCCCATTCAGAGAAACAACGGTGGGAGCAACCCCCCCCCATCCTCTTGTTCAATAAATGCACGTTTTCCAAACATGACTTAAGAAAGACAGCATAAACAAAAGGGCTGTATTGTCTTTGCTTCTCCAACTAGGATAGTCTACAGTATGACTCAAAACAACTACAATCATGGTTTGGGAAGAATTCAAATAGCTTTCTTCCTTAGCAACAAAAATCCGAGGCAGTCAAAGGCAAACGCGAGGCTGACGGAAGACGAGAGGATTCACTAACAGAGTCAGCACAGGCCAACGAAAAATGCACTGTGGTGAAGACAGCATAACAGTCCTGGTTTACACAGCATACAAAAGTGAAAAACCATTGCAGAAACTAAGGCATTTCTATACAGGTTGGGTTATCAAAGCCAGCTGGCTAGACATCTCAGCATATTTTCTACAGTAACTGCAGATCACATGTTGTTTCTGTTCAAAGAGTGCTATGAAGCAACTGCTTGCACTCACATCTTTTCCATAAAGCGTGCAAGCACTCAACCATGATACTTTTATCTAAAGACTTCTAGAAGCACCTACATGAAATGGTACACTGGACTGGTGTTATCATTTAGCTAGAGCTACTCATAGTAATCAGCAGATTACTGAAGGCAGAAGAAAGGCCAGAATGCTCTGGGGAGGGGAAAAAAAAAAAATCAAGATATCTATTAACATACGGTGATTATGAGAGTATAAAAGAGACCTTCAGCATGTTTTGCACTCATATCAGCAATCACATGCTGTGAAGCAAGAAAGGCAAGAGAACCAAAGACTAAAGTCTCTCAAGAACACGGCAGCACTAGTTGTTCCAGTGGAACTATTTACATTAAAGTGACTGCAAGTCAACTCACACTGTGAAGCTGTCTCCCACTGCCAAGAAAAAAGCTCAGCCTACCTGCTCTGCTTCAAAATATTCCAGATGTGACCTCCAGGTCTCTACCCATTCACAACGTCTTACATGTTGACCATACAGAGAAGCCTAGTTCCACCAGCGTGTCCTGAGCCACTCCTCGCCCAATGAACTCTCCACAAAGTAGCACTGCTCTTTCACAAAGTTACACTAATGTTCCCCTCCACCACCCACCTAAGCAGTCCCTTACTCCTGTCTTCCACAAGGCACCCCTTCCCTCCCTCAGCCCTCCCTCCCCAGATCACCAGTTTTCTTTTCCACACGCTTTAGCACAACCCTCATCCATCAGCCTAAGGATCTATCCACAAACAATACCCTGAAAACTGACCTTGCAACCACAGACCAGACTTTCTGTGCAGACTCCGTTAGTGAAAGTGAACAGATGACCCTAATAGAATGCAATGCTAGATTTTCCACCCGGGGGATTGAGAACTTTGTTGTGTGAGCGTGGCCTCGGCCCTAATCTGGGCTCATGATTGTCTATCTTGGGTTCTGGCTCCTTGCATCGCTCCTCTTTGCCCACATCTTTTTTCTCGCCACCATCTTGCAGCTGTGGTTTGTTATTTTCTGCAGCTGAATAAAAAGAAAAAAAAGGATCAGACCAACTTGCACACTGTAGTGAATGAAGCACTTTTTGTATGTGTCATCCTGAGAAAATTCTTCCTAATGTCTCCCATCCAGCACACCAAGGACATGGTTTATACCTATTCATTTTTACTGAAGGAAACAGATACCAGGAAAGAATTTCACTTTTGTAGTAGTTGCCTTCCTTAAGCAGTCTCTCTAGGAAAGATATGTAGGCTAAGCAATGTACCTTCAGAATTATTTTGGCACTTTCAGGCAATTAAGAGATGCAACATACCAAGCAATTCTGTCATATCAAGCTTGAAAACCACGCACTCATCATTCCTTAACTATAATTAGCAGAGCAACAGCACATTTTGTCAGTCAGTTATTTGTTGTTCACTGCTAGAGGATGCCTAGATTACACACTTGTAAGAGATGGCAAAGGAGAAAGAAAGAATCTTTTAGGGTGTTTCATAAATATGCAGATGTATCTCTGTCTACAGTACCAATACAGCACCAAGCAAAGTAGATACTCACACTGCACACACTATCAAGACTCACGCATGTGCTGTTCTCCTCAATAAGAGGAAGAGGACAATTTCCCTGAAGTCATGACTCAGTTTCTGACTGAGAAGGAAATCCCCTCTGCAATATTACGCTAACCTCTGGTGTTAGACTTGTGTTGTTAAGAGGAAGCACAAGAAGCCACCCCTCACAGCACACATTCTCAAAAACAACAGTTTCTCTTGCTGACCTTCTGGCTTCTTTGGTGTTTCATCTTCCTTCAAGACGATGTGATCCTGCAATGAAACCAAAAGCAACCTCAGTATACCACTGTTCTCAAACAGTACCTCAAACAGAACAGAATCTTCAGAAGGCTTTGCTTTGTTTCTGACCAAAGTTCACTTGTTTATCGTGGTAAGAGCTGACAGCCGCAGACACTGCGCACAGCCCTTCATTCCCCCACCTCTGTGTAATCCCAAAAGCACTACTAGAATTAAACTCTCAAAGTTAACTTCTACATTACGTTCAGGTGCACATCTCAGACAATTCACTGAAGCAAGGGAAAACATTACATTAACTCTTCAGATGCTTAAAACCTGCTGACAGACAGCTCAGCCCAAAAGCCAAGAATTGCCCCTGTTCACTGCAGGGACATTAGAATAGATGGCCTTTAAGGGTCTCTTCCAACTCAAACAATTCTATGATTCCAGTCACCACACCTGAAAATACCTAATATCACTTCAGAGAAGTCAATTCTTAACCCAGAGCAGCTGGAACACAAGCAGCCCTGCAGCACTCACACCGATAAGCAGCAGCTCCTGATGTAGGCAGGCATCAACAGCGACCCAAACAGGACAGTAATTACAGGCTTTTGAGACCATTTCCCAGTAACATTAATTGATCATCAGAAACACACAACAATACTTCAGAAAAGTTTCCCTTTTATCCCCACCCACAAAAGCTCATTTGCTACAATCCTTGCAAGTTGCAATCTCCTGTATTTCCCATCATACCAATGCTGTATCTAAACTCATAGGAGTTTCCAAAGGTCCATCCTCCATTTAGACAGGAATTCATGAGAATTAAAACGTCACATTTAAAAAAAGCTGAGAGGAGTCATAGAGCAGCCCCACAAAGGGTACAGAGGAACACAAAGCACTTTCCTACTCCGGCAGCACTACTCCCAACACAGTCTAGATTCCACAGCCTTTCTTTTCTTCCTCCCAATGCCTCCCAAATAAACTAGAGATCTCACATCAAAAGTTAGCTAAGAGCCCACAACCAGCACCTCCAAATTTAACGGGGAAAGTAGAGAAAATTAAATTGGTGCAATCTTTCCTTCCTAAGGTTCCAGGAAAAATGAGACTGCTCATACATTCCCATCATAAGGAGTGTCAGCTGCACGGCAGGTACCTGACATATCAGAACCACTGAAACACAGCAATCACTCCTTCAAGGGTACCAGCTGACAGGAAAGCAGCAGTTGTTAACCCAAACACAGGGCATTTGAACACAAAAGCTGAATATAATTTGCAATGTTTCCTTTTTTTTTTTTTTTAATTTTTCAAAACCAGATTTGGTTGCAAGCACAAACCTCTCCAACCGTTCCATACTGCAGCTTTCAGAGCGACAAACAATAACTGATGTACCAAGACATGCATTTGTCTGACCTCACAGAACCACGGCAGATCTGGTGCTCAAAGCTGACCTGCAGTTTTCTCACGTTGGTCACTTAAGCTTAATCTCCTGCTGGAGTTCTTTCACACTGAATGCAGACGCGTGTATTTGGGAGAGGCAAAGAGGACAGCAAGGTCACTGCAGCTCACTGATATTCACTGGTTTGCCAGAGCGGGTGTCAACATCACCTCTGCCAAATTGCAGAATAAAGAGAAAAATCTCCTACCCTTTTTAAAAGGTCTCTCAGCTGCGTGCCATAAGAGCTCCAGCCAAACCTCACCTAAAACCAAATGATTCAGAAGCACTTTTTTCTTAACGCAGTTATTAACAGCAATTAACAGTTGTATCACAAACTGGAAGCACCTGAGAACCAACACACCGCAGATAAACTATAAAAAGAGATTTCAGCACTAAGTGTCTAATCTGAAGTTACTCCATGCATCATTTAGGTTTGTCACCTCAAGAACAGGCACTGCTGTATGGCTGAGCAGACACCAGGGTGACTCTGAGCTGCCAGCTCCTTGCTCCAGTGAGAGCCAAACCAGTACCTTAGGCTTGTTTGGGTGTGCTCGCACAACGTTGGTAGAGACTGGAGAGCCAAAGATATCACTTGTCTTCCCACCAGGTGGATTCATACGTGGGCGAGGCTGAGCAGTACCAGAATCCTCAAAAATACCACTTTCTTTTCCCCCTGAAAAACAGTTGGTTTTGGTTTTTTTCCACGACTTAGTTTTACCAAGCTATTAAAAAAAAGTAACAATTCAAAGACTTCTGGAACCTTGCTAGCTAGAGACTGATTTTCTCTTACCTGAAGATACTGTTTGAAATCCTTTGTTACAAGGATTCAATAGAGATCTCAGATTCCCAGCTGTACTCATGGCAGCTAGCTGACAACAGAGCTCTAGAATAGAATCAGCTTCCTTTCATCACTTCCTAGGCCTCAGCTCAGAAAGAATTAGCCTTGATGTGCTAAAAAGCCTATGAATATGTAAGTCACTGAAATATTCATACCTTCATGCATGAGAATAGATCTAGAGCTCAGGCCCACTCATGCTGTGAAAACATGACATCAGATAACAGCATTCCACAGCACAAACCCAGCTCTGCTCTGCAACTCAGAGCCCAGCCATGCTGTGGGGGTGGCTGCCCTTACCTGGAGGGTTTGTTCTTTTCGGAAGATTCTGTGGTTCTTCTGATGCTCCAAAGATATTGGAGGCCATTCGGTGCGGCTTGCTGGAAGAAGAAACTTCTTCTGCACTTCCGAAGAGATTACTGGACCCTCCTCCAGGGGGCTTCAGTACCCTGCAGCATGGGAGGAGGGAAGCAAGAGATGAATACCTGTTCGGAAACGTATTTGACGCCCTCCTCCACATTCTCCCTTGTATGCCATCATTAATTACTCTGATTTGAATTTACTTCAGACAAATCCGAGTCCACGAAATATTTACTTTTCAGCAGATGTCCTGATAAAATATTCTCAGGTTTCACATAAGCACTGCCCACCTCCTCGGCTGTTACCTGAAATGGTCCCAGCAGTGGCACCAGAGCAAACTGCTGTGCTGCCAGACACAAATGGGATGAAGACACAAACCAGGGTCAGAAATCTTCTCTTGAAAATAAGCCCTTGATTACAGCACTGGACTTTCTGCTGAGCTTCATTTATTGACTTTGCATCTCATGCAGTTCAAACGAATTTTTACAAGTAGAAGTTAGACAAATAGAGTCAGACATCATGCTGAAAATGTTCTAGTTTCAGCCATCAGGTGTGACACGAAGTAATGCAGAGTTGACAACAGAAAGGAAGATGCAAGAAGATAAATTTTCAGTAGTTGATGCAAAACCATTGAGACCAAAGATCTACACTACAGGTATAGCAAATAGATCCTATTAAAATTGAAGATTATATTAGAAATATATTGACTTATTGAAATCTACCAGAAGTCATGCTTGCCATTAAATAAACTTACAGCTACTTACAATGCCCTGTTGAACACTTTATCCTGTCCTGAAGGAGAACAGAACCATTACCTGGGAGCAGTGCAAGTGGAATTGATTGGAAAATCCACAGAAAAAGCAATGCAACACCAACGCAAGCATTGAAACCCACCTTCACACTTGTATCTACTTGATCAATTACCTGCAATCTTAGTGGCTGAGCAAAACTAGCAGCTCAATCACACTTCTTCTAATCCAAACACCTGACCTGGAGCCTAACAAACCTTTCCATTTATACAAAGAGAGCATAATAAATTACAGGATCTTTAACACCACCCCTCTAGATGAAGAGAATTCAAATGTCAGTGAATTAATAATGCAATATAGCACAACACTCCATCATCTGCAGCAGAGGCCAGCCAGTGCAGGTCAGACATCAGCTGTAAGAAGGGGCTCCTCTCAGCCAACATTTTTTATTAGGATTTAATCCCACAGAAGCTGAAATATCAGGCTGCCCCATCAGGAAATGGGCTCTGTCAGCACATCAGGATGCAGAAAGCAGTTCTGCTCTCTTTGTGAGGAAGGAGATAGCAGTTCCCATTTTGGTCTGGGAGTAGTTTATAAAGTCAGAAGCAACCTCAGAAGGATCTTGCCCTTATTGGCCAATTCCAGCACTCCAGCCCTTAGCTGGCTGCTTCCACAAACCTCTTGAGTTTGAGGAAGCAAGTAAAAGCTGTGCAGACAGGACCCGAGCAGAAGCTGATGTACAGTTTAGTGTTCAACACGCTATGGATCTAACTGCACTACAGGCCTTCCATATACTTCAGAAGACCTAAAATTGCTATTAAAACATACATCACAGGGGCAAGTTACACGTTCCATCATTCACAACAGTCTAGAAAATGTAAGAAGCACTTTCAGTACTTAAACTTGGGAGATGGAATGGACAAAAGGAACCAGAACAAACAAGACAAGTTTGAGAAGGGGCTCTGCTTAAAGCAGTAAGCCTGCTGCTACCCTCACAGAATTCGGGCGATTTCTGACTTCCAATCACTTCAGCTGTTTTTATGCATTTACTCTTATCTGAGCTCTAGCTGTACTAATCTGAGTATGCTACCACAGAGGCTGAAAGGAAGAGAGAAGCACTTTAAGCAGATGGAAATTAAGCACCCCCAGTTAACTGGAAGTCTGTCAATTCATCTCAAGCAGCCAAACTACGAACCTACCCTGTATGTATAAAAGCCTCTACTAATTGCTTTGTTCTCTCCTAGCAGGCTTGAAGAATTTTAATCAGGTCTTGTGGGCTTTTTTTCTACATTCAAACACTGAATTTGAACATTCTTTCCCAATTAAGCCTTTCAGCCAAGCTACGGAAGGAGCTCCAGGGCTTATCCATTACCTCAAGACTCTGTCTACCCACCCATATATTTATATAAATCACACACCTACAGTTACATACATCTGGAAGTTGAACACTGAAGCCCTACTGGTTCTCAGACAGTTCTATTAAAGAAGGTAAAAGAGAAGAGCTGCATTCCACACCAGAGACCACTTCTACGCCAACGAGCAGAAGGCAAACACCAAGGTGTGGAACAACGAGCTCTGAAGCAAAGATCAGAAAGCTGCTGGTCAGCTTCTGCTCGTGGGTCACTGCAGGCTCCTTGCTCACTGAACAGCTCACCTGTCCTACAAACAAACAGCAGGCTTCAGAGCACTCATGCTATTGCTCCGGAAGCCCTGCAGCACACTGCAGTGATGCTGGTGGGGAGGAGGGCAGGACGTGCAGCGCGCTGTTGTGTTAGCAAGGCTAACAGTTAGGACAGCATTCAATATCTTCAGCACAGCAGTTTGGAAGCTGCTCACACACCAGATGAGAATCACAAAAATGACAGAAGGAGTGAAAAGCAACAGAAAGGCTCGAACACCTCCTCCCATGTGGGACAGGCTGAGAGCTGGGGCTGTGCAGCATGGAGAAGGCTGCAAGGAGCACTGAGAGCAGCCTTCGATATCTAAAGGGAGACCATAAGAAAGAAGGGACAGACCCTTCGGCAGGGACTGCTGTGCCAGGACGAGGGGAAACGATTTCAAACTAAGAGAAGGAAGATTAGACACAAGGAAGAAGTTTGTTACAACACGGGCAGTGAAGCAGTGGCACGGGGCGCCCAGAGAGGCAGCGGGCGCTGCTCCATCCCTGTAAACACCCGAGGTCAGCCTGCGGGGCGCTGAGCACCGGCGGAGCTGCAGGCGTCCCTGTTCATAGCAGAGGAGTGGGACCGGAGGGCTTTGAGAATCATTTCCGACGATTCTACGAGCCGACCGCGATCCACGAGAGCAAATCTCGAGTAGCTCCGCGCCTCTCCCGGCGCCGGCCGCAAGGATCCTCGACCTGGAAGTGCCACGCAGCGAGCAGCGCAGGAGGATCTGATTTACCCACAGACAAAGCTCCGTTCAGAGCCCCGCGGCCGCTCAGGGCGGAGCCCGGCTACCCGCCACGCGGGACAAAGGCGGGCCGGGGAGCAGCGCCCAGCCCGCAGCCGCGGCGCGTTGCGGCTCCTCGAGGGAACAACGAACCCGCGGCCGCTTGCCCCGACGCGGAGCCGGAGCCCCGGGAGCCCCCGGAACGCGGCCGGACCCCCCCGGCCTCCGCCCCTCGGCGCCGCGCCCCGGCCGAAGCCCCCCGCGCGCCTCCGACCCACGCCGAGCCCCGGAACCGAGGAGCCCGCACCGCCCCGCGGCGCCCTACGGCCCCCAGCCGCCTCACCTGGAGCTGGGCTTGGCCGCCTCGGCCTCGGGGCCCTGGAACATGATGCGAGAGCGCGAGCTGCACGGCGCTCCTCCTCGGCCGCCTGGGGAGCAGGTAGCGCCCCGCCCCACCCCGTGGTTGGTGATCGCCGCTGTCCATCAAGGCGAGCCGCCTATCGAAGCCGGCTCGCCCCTCCCGGGGTCCCGCCCACCCAGAGCGCCTCGCAGCTGGAGGGAAGCTTGAACGCGGCACGCGCCGGCGCCGGGCCCGGCCGGCTCCCATTGGCAGCTTCGCGTGTCAATCAGGGAACAACGGAGCGAAGAGGAAGGGCGGGGCGAGCGGGGGAGGAGATTTAAAGGGGCGGTGGGGACCGAACGGCGCCGGGGTTTTTGTGTGGGTGAATGGGAACCGCGGAGTTGGTCAGGTTGGGAAAGACCTTAAAGATCATCGAGTCCAACCGCAACCCAATCATACGCCCTAACTCTCACAACCCATCCCTAAATCACGTTCCTGAGCACCACATCCAAATGGATTTTAAACACGTCCCTGGCAGCCCGTTCCAGTGCTAACCACCCTGTAAAGTCTTTCCTGATATCCAACCTAAACCTCCCCTGGTGAAACTTGAGGCCATTTCCCCTCATCCTGTCACCAGTGAGAAGAGACCAACCCCGCTCTGCTGTTGTCACCTTTCAGGTATTGGAAGAGAGCAGCAAGGTCTCCCCTCAGCCTCCTCTTCCCCAGACCAAACAGCCCCAGTTCCTTCAGTCTCTCCCCATAGGCCATATTCTCCAAGCCCTTCACAGCCTTGTTGCCCTTCTTTGGACCTGCTCCAGCACCTCCGTGTCCTTTCTGTACTGAGGTGCCCAAAACTGAACACAGCACTCGAGGTGAGGCCTCACCAGTGCTGAGTGCAGGGCAGGATGACTGCCCTGGTCCTGCTCACCGCATCATTCCTGATCCAAGCCAGGATGCCACTGGCCTTCTTGGCCACCTGGGCACAGTGCTGGCTCACATTCAGCTGACTGTCCCTCAGCACACCAAGGTCGTTTTCCCAAAGTTATCGGGAAGAGCTGAAGATTTTTCTTAGCTGGCAGCAGGAAGGAGCAGCTGAGCAGAGCTCACACAGGGCTGAGCCTTCCCAGCGCATGGATGGGAGCTGAATCCCTACCTCAGAGAGGGAGGGGAAGCATGGGATGAGGCGGGGGGCATCGTGCTCCCCAAGATGTGCTTCAGTTCTTTTCACAGGACTACCCTCATGCTTTCCGATTGGCTGAAACGTGTATGCAAAAGGAATCACAAATGGGTAAAGTAGCATAGGCTAATTCAGGCTGAAAGGAACTTCAGGAGTCCTCCAGTTGCTGGAAGCAGGGCGAGCCTCCAGCAGCCTCCAAGAGCTCTGCTGAAGCTGCACAGCTGCTGGTGATCCCTTCAGTGCCTGGTGGCGGGTTTCCTCCAGAGTTACGTATATAAATGCAACAGCACAACACCTCCATGCTCCAGCTCCTGCTCATCTGTCGTTAGTGAAGATGTATGGGGTGTGTTTGGGTGGGGGAAGAATCAAAATAGACTCCCCCCTCAATCCTTGTTAGTGGTGACCAGTGTCCTGCACAGGGAGTCAGGACAGAGAACGCTCTGGTTTGACTTACTTCTGACATTAACAATATGGAAAGTACTACAGCCCCTAATCAGAACGTTCCCCCTCACGACAATCCAGGGAATTCTGGGAGATGTGAATGGTAATTATTCACATTGAAAACAGGTTAAACGAGAAATCTGATAGGCCATGAACTGCAATGAACACACTGGACATGAGTTAGACCAAGTATTAGTATGTATTTATGCACAAGAATAAAAACAGCTTTACAAGTTGAATTGGAAATTTAAACAGAGGAAGTTTAACAGCTTTTGTATATTATATTAAATAACCAAAACACCTTTTTCCAAAATTGGTAAAGAATAAATAATATAATTTACAATATGGTACAAAAAAATAATCAGTAAGGACAAGCATTCTGCTTTATACATACACTATATAGGTATATTTATAATCTATAAAACAAATTCACATCTCAAACAAGCCAGAAACCTTAGATGATATGGCTTAACTATTATTAAAAGAAACAGCATTAAATTTTGCTGCCAGAACCATAAGCTCTAAAGCAGTTATCATGTTTCAATAATTAATGATAACTTATCGCCGTAGTGCTTGCCAAGGTTTCACTTAGTTAACATTTACAAATTGTTTTGAAATTAAGAGATTCAAAGGTTTGAAAAAGTTAAAAAAAAAAAAAAAAAAAAAAAAAAAGAAAAAAAAAAGTGCAGTACTTTCCTTTATAAATGCATCCGAAGTTTGAGAGTAAAAACCAAAATGCAACTTAATCTCCACTCCGGGATCTCAGTCAGTACATGAGATGGTTTGTAAGTTCAGATTTGATCCAAGCTACTTAATTTAGAAATATAAACAGGGGTGTCAAGGAAGGCCTAACAAAGCCATACTAAAAACAATTAGTATTCCTATGCTTAGTAGATTTAGTGATAAAGGCTAAACTAACTGCGTGGCTAAGCGGGGTGCAGCACCCAGAAGAAGGAGCTCTGTCAGCACACAGCAGCTGATTCTCTGGGTGCAGAACTGCTTTTCACCCAGGCTGTTACGACAGCAAATACCTGGCTGAGCCACTCAGTGCTTCTGCGTTGTACATACAGTCACTAAACCAGCATGGGGCAAACCTAGCAGAGGTTTACAAGTAGAACTAGTAAAAAACTAAAGCCTTACAGCAATTAATACCAGAACTGGAGGTTCTTAGCGTCCGTTTGTCCTCTTCAACTGTCCCAAGTGCAGCAGGCAGCTATTAAGCTAGCAAAGTTATGTTTCATTTGAACAATCCTACCCAAACGTCAGCACAGCTTGCTTGTATGTTTGCTTAAAATAAGCTGGCATTGTTACAAACACAAATCCTCTTACTTCTGCCAGGGAAGCTGCAAAAATTAAAACTGAAACAAAAAAGTTTTGGCTTTTAGCAGTATGTATGCACACACACACACACACACACACGTGCATCCACATCCACCCACCAGCTTTTCCCTTAGGCACAAATTAAAGACCGTTGGTATGTAAAGCACATCCACAGAGAATACAGAAATAAGTCAGAAGTGTGTTTGAGTGACTCTTCATATGGTAAGGTAACGAGTTCTGCATCAATTCAAAATTACCACTATTACTTAAGTTACTGCCAAGTTTTTCCCTGATAAAGCTTTATTGTCCTGAAAGGGCTGTTATTAAAATGCTGTTTGCAGAGCACTGCACTTCTGAAGGCAGGAGTCTTTAGGAACTTCAGTCCAAAAAGACAGGACCACGCTGAGAGATTCTGGTGAAAGAAAGGATGCTAAACTCCGTTTTGTCATCAGAATTTTTCAGAGGCTGATGCTAAACACATTTCTAACCATAGAAGTGTTGGTGCTGAACTTACTTCTGTCATTTCCACTCTGTTATTACTCAGTGGTCCAAGTCTACTTGCAATGGTCCAGCATGTTAAGATGTTCTGATCTCAGAGCACCATTAGAAATAGCCACTGTGTTAACATTCATTCTTTTTCCTCTATGGCAACTGAATGGGCTGAGAAGGGACAGCCTGACAGCTCCCTGCATCAGGAGGCAGAAACTCTTCACAGAGCTTGATGAAACGCTCTGCCTTGTGGTGCAGCGACACTGGCACCACTTCTAGGCAATCTAACAGTCAAAATTAGCACGGTATCCACCTAACCAGTGGCATGGGTTGAGAAGATGCAACGTCTGTCAAGCTACCTACATATGTTACAGACCACCAAGCAGGTCTTTCACAATGCTGAAGTTCAGTTTTTTGTTACAGTACTTGCTTGGAATACATCACATCTCCTCCTGCACGTCCTGTAATCCAGTCCCAGCTACAAGAGGAGCCCTCTGCTTCTGTCCTGCAAGGCTGAAGGGTTTTTGGAGGTACAGCATGTATGATAACCAGCACTACTAACATGTGAAGCCAAAGCCAAATGGAGACACTTTGGTAAGACTGAATCAAAATATAGCTCGACTTTCAGCAAAACTTCACACATTTTGGAGGAGTGACTCGAGATTCATAGATATTCTCTTCATAACAAGGATGAATGCTCAGAATCACAATCCTCAGCACTCATTCTTCGTTTGAGATTTCAAATGCCAATTTATGTAATTTCCTGATAATCGCATCACCATTCTCAAACAAGACTCCCTAAAGATAACGACAGAAATAAAGAGCAAGGAATGTCCCACATGACCCAGCACAGAAAGTTAGCTCACAAGTATGAAATTCTCAGTTTTTCTAGTCACCACCATCTTCCTGCTACTAATACAAGCCTGACTCCCTGCTGGGAACAACTGCTGATGCTAACGTGGTTTTTACACAGGTGCGTAGTTCCTATGCCAGAGAATGTAGCAATCTTATGTGGTGTCTTGGAATGTCATATAAATCTCATGACTTTTTGACTGACATCAGTAAAGTCGCTCTGGGCTGCACAAAAGGTGCCTCAAAACTCATCACGTTTTCCCTAAACGATAAGAGCATAAGGCAAACTATGGAGCAGTAAACCAAAATCTGTGTGAGCAGGGTAAAATGGGAAAACAGCAAATGCCACCAGTGCATCACGAGCAAGGTTACAAGCAGAAAGTCTCAGTCAAATGCCTTGTAAAAGCATCTAAAGGCAGGCAGGCAGAATTCCATCCACCAAGTATAGTGCAAGTTGGGAAAGTGAACCCCTGATAAATGCCTAAGAAATGGGGAAGTTTTGTTTATTTAGTAACAATATAAAGTTGAGGTTCATATAGGACTGTCCCCTCGGATAACTTCAGAGTGACTTAAAACAGCCAGAGGACTGGAGAACAGACAAGTGCTAAACAAAGGGGCACAGAAAGGTACTCTCTCTCTAAACTGGCAGGAAAGGAAATAGGAAAAGTCTCCTGAGTTATAAAGGTAGAATTGAAGTAAAAACCAACTGCAAAAAAAGTAACTTTAGATTCCTTTCAACCAGCTGGAATCAGGATCTGGGTCTTTCAGATATTGAAAGACTATCATTAAATGCATAGGGATTTAGCAGAGGGAGTTCCAGATCCATCAGAGCCTGGGAGCAACGGTAAAGAAAATGATGCCCTGAGGTACTGCAGAGCACCTGGAATTCATAGAACAAGGAGCAGCTAAGGGGTTAAGACAGGACCTGACACCTTTTCTCTTCATGACACAAGACAGATTTCAACAGCTCGAGCATTAAAATACTTTTTATCTATAGATTACATTACTCTTTCCTATTTCCTCTCCTGGGAAAATTCTCAGCGCTTGCTTTTTTTTTTTTTGCTTTTTTTTTTTTTTTGAGAAAGATAGCAATATATACAGGTTTCCAGCACAGCCAAAACTAATGACAAAGCTTTCATAGTGATAAACTCTTTTGCAGTGTTTCCTGACATGAAAAGCGACTGTTCCTCACGGAAAGTGGAAAAGCACTTTCCAACCCCTGGGGTGAACTGTGAACGTGGTGAAGAATCTCAAAGGTGAAGAATGTGAGTGCAGTCAGAAGGATGACTGAGATGTGTGAAGGGCTTTAAAACTAGAGTAAACTCCCCAGGGATCCATGCAATCTGGGAGAAGGGTAAAGCGGAGCTCCCCTACAAAACAAGAAAGCAGGCATGGGCCCCTGCTGGAATGGTCAGAGAAAGACAGGCAGAGAAACATAAAGGTCTACGAAGCATCAGAGAGTTGCAGCATCTTTGAAGAGAGTGCAACACATTTCAGTTTGCCTGCATTCACACACAGAGTGCCAACCAGGACACGTCAAGACGCAAAACGTTTTTTGTACCTACCCACCCCCTTCATTCTCCACAGCTTCAGTGTGGAATCCAAATCATGGTTATTTTGAGAACTATGCAAAAACAATTCATGTAGGGGAGCTTCTGGCAATACCCTTTCCTGCTTGAGCTTCTTGCCTCGGCCATTCCAAAGTACAAGTCCAGGACTGTCTCACAAACCTGCCATCTTATACCACTGATGCAGGGGACACACTATTTCCTGTAATATCATTCCACATTTTCTTGTTCCCAGTATATTGCACATTCCAGGACCTGCAAGCAGTTCTTCAGACCTTTGAAGACAACGCTTCTTTTTCAGAAAGAAGTGCACCAAGACAGGGACAACTGAGCGTCTGCAATCTGCTCTTGCCATGATCCAGCACTGCAAGCTCCAACTTAAGCTGAACAGTCTACACCAGCCTGCTGGTCTCAAACACTCACTGGGAGAGATCCCCAATAGGGGGACCACCACCTCCTCCATCAAACAGAATTTCCCTGCGGGTTGGCTCAGGTATGGATAATTCCTGGGCAAGGTCATTAAAACGAGATATGTAATCAATGCTGTTTTCATTCATCATGCAAGCCAACTGGGAATCCACCACCTGTAAGAGACATGACAGAAGAGTTACATGTCAGTGGAAATTTCACAGAATTGAAGGGCAAGGGAGGACCTGCGATCACCTTGTCCAACTCCCCTGCTCAAACCAGGTCAACAAGAACAGGCTGCCCAGGACCACATCCAGTCAGGTTCTGAGTATCTCCATAGGTGGAGACTCCGTTACCTCTCCAAGCAACCCGTTCCAGTTTCTGACGACCCATAGCAAAGGAGTTTTCTAATGTTTACATGGTCTTTCATGCGTTTCAGTTTTTGCCCACTGTTTCTTGTCTTTCATTCTCAGCCTCCCCTCACATGAAAGATGCTCTTCGTCTCACTTCTTCTGAGTTAGAGAATAGCTCTTAAGTGTGGTTAAATGTAAGCCTCTCAAAAAAAGAAAAAGGCTCTGAACGAGCCTTACCTGCACATCCTTAATTCAGCATGAAGCTGTACCACCAAAGGTGTTGTGCAAAAGCTGTATATATATATTGCATTCTATTTAATACCTGCATTTTTTGTAAATAAAACTTGATTCTGCAGGACACTTAATAATAGGCCTTACAGAATCCTCTCATCATTAAAGCTATTTTTAATGACACCTGCTTCCTCTAAAGACTCCCATACAAACCTGCATCTGCCACAACAGCAACAAAACACTGCAGCAGCTTTGGCGTGCTTAAAATTTTGACTTAACCCATTTTCCTCTGAAAGCAGTTTGTAAGATCAAGGGCTGCACTGTCACTTCAAAACCACAAAGAAACTAAAGGCATGCGTGCTAATCAACATGCATACTCTACAGATTCTCAGTTTGCAGAATCTTTGCATTTACACCAGGAAATGGAGCTGTGCAAAGACTCTGACGCTCAAAGAAACACTGGACCAACATTTGCTTCCTGCAGCTTCTGGTTACAAAGTTTATATACAATTTCTTTATCCAAATCCAATAGAGGAATGACATTTTCCTTCCCTTGAGACAAGCACTCATGAAGTTACTCTGTACACGTTGTTACACCAAATCAGTGACTGTAAATTATATGTTAATTAAGATTGGAAAGGACCTGAAGAAATGTCAACAGACTGCTCAAAGCAGGGTCACCTAGGAGGACAGATCACCTTATCTGGGGTTTTACCCTCATTAGTCCTGAGAAGTTCTCAAGGCAGACATTGCGCAATCTCTCTGGGTGACCTGTTCCACTGCCTATTTATCCTCAGGGTGATAAAGCTTTCCTTTATAGCTTCTGTAGTCAGAGTCTACCTCTACCTCCTCAAACCAAATGTAATTCTACCAATAGAGAGGATAACTACATTTTTGGTAACTCAGCATTAGCCATTTCACGCTTCTTCTTTCTGGGCCTATTTGTTTTTTTCTACCAGTCCTCCAATTGTAACGTAGGTGCACCAATATTTAATCCTTCTCTAATCCTTTGTCTTTTCAACTCCTTTTCTATGAAGTAGGACACACAAAACAGAAGAATTAAAGGGAGGATTAAAACTCCCTCTGTCAAAACAAAGCTATACCCAACAAGGCACATATGAGCTCTTCCAGCAAAAAGAGCCTGTGTCAAAGTTATCCAAAGCAGTTCCACACAACAGCTCTCACCTGAGACCATTTCGCATCATTCATTGAAGACTGTAAACTTATTTTCTTAAGCTACAGAACAGATATTACAGCATCTTTGTCTTAAGTGCCTCAGGAAGATATGATGGACAAAATGCAGTAACAGTGTGCTAAAAAAGGAAGCCAAAGCAGCTGGAAGCCATTTGATTACATACCTCTGCTACGTCTGCCAGAGAGCGCGATACAAAAGAGTCCCGTGAGTTCCCATCCAGAAGGCTAGGTCCCAGCAGGGAGGTGCCACTGGCAGTCCCAACAGGAGTTGGCAACATCTTCCGTCCCTTCTCGGGGGATATGAAACTTGCTAAAAAGAACAGGCACATCAGTAAGACACTGCACAGAAAAGTTTGCCACAACGACGACAAAGACAAGGAAACTACAAAGGAAGGATGACTGTCTCCTCTATCTCCTATAATTATATGTTGCCAGTATGAACACCATCAGCAAAGTGCAGGCTCATTAAGTTTAACTAAAAAAAAAAAAAAAAAAAAAAACACAAACAAAAAAAATCCCCAGGGCGAGCAAACAAAAAAACCACCTTCCCCCAATAAATGAACTCAATGATCTCATCTCTGAAGCTAGGCTCACCAAGCACACAGCAAAGCCTATTTTCCAGCAGCAGAGCCAAGGGCACCTTTTCATTTTGGCAGAACATCCAAATGTCTCAACCAGCTGATGAGTCAGGCCCCAAGCAGACTCCACAAAGAAGTACCAATGAATTATTCACCCAAAGGTATGGGCTTCAATTTAGCAACAGGATTGTTTTAGAACAGATTTGCAAAGGGAAAGAAAATACATCCAAGGCAAAAAGGACAACAAAAAAAACCCCAACAACAACAACAAAAAACAAAACAGTAAGGGAAAAATTCCACAAGTGTCTTACTTAACTATTTTCCAAAGGATCACTTCCACTAAACAGAGGGTTTTTCTGTTTTTTGTTTTTGTTTTTTTTTCTTTCTTTCTTTTTGTACACATGCATTTCCTCATATACCAACACTCACAAAATAAGCTGCTGAGAGACGAGTCTGTGGAGTCATTGGGGTACCACTGAGGGTCGTGGCTGGGAGAGGCAATCCAGTTCTGCTGAGGGCTACTGGATGGGGACGGAAGACTTTTGGAGCTGTCACTGCCATTCAGCTTTGCAGGAGAAAGAGAAACCCCTTCACCTGTAAGCCAATGTGAAGAGTCACTGGTTCAGTCAATGCGGTGAAGTCACAGGACACCACAGCAGTTTACATGAAAAACAACAAGAAACCACCTACACACATCAGAAAAGACGGGTCAGCCACGCAACGGGTTTTCAAAACACATCTTTGAAAAGTTCAAAAACAGCTTCCCAAAAATTTCTGCTGACGTGCAAGATGACAAGGATTCTTTTTAATCATTGTTTTTAACGTTAACAAGACGACCTTAGCTAAACTCAGACTTACTGTATTGACCAGAGCTTATAGCTATTTCAATGATAGAATCACTGATTTGAGTGGCAGGTTCTCCTTGAGAAAGTACATCTTCAGGTGGTCCAGGCAGAGAAATATCCAGGAGAGCAGAAACATTGGGAGGAGAGAGCCGGGTACTGGAAGCCTCTAGTGAAGGAAGTGGAGGAGTGGAAAGACCATTTTGGAGGGGAGTCTTGGACAGCTCTGACAGGGAAAGGACTGACGTGCCCTGTTACAAGAAGCAGAGTGCAGTGTTCATGAATTTATGGCAGTCCTACATACATCTATGGAAAAAAACCCAACAACTTAGCTTCTAAACAACAGAATAAAATGATGGAGTTTAAAAGATAGAACAATAACCTAATATATTCTTAACACTTCTTTTAATGATCAAAAATGCCTCAAAATATTCTTCTCACTTAGCTACAGAAGATTGTTTCCGTATTTTGGATATCCACTCATAAGTACAACTCACGTTCTTTATATAAAAAAAGATACTTGCAAGCACAAGCAAATGTTTCTCAGCCCATAACCTACCAAGTCATCAGAAAAATATTGGTCAGTAACATTCCAAAGAACATTTAATGCATCTACAAAACAGAAATAAGCACTGAACTATAATAATAGAATTATTTTCTAGGACCTGCAGGATAGTTTTTAAGAATTAAGTATTACATTTGCCTTCGTACAGACAAAAAAAAGCCCTGTAGCTGCCTAATGATTATGAAGATTTTAAAAGCCTATCTCCTATCTCCTTACAGCCAGACTTGCCAAAACAAAATCTTCTTTTGTAAGCAATCTTGGTTCTAGTGCCCCTTAGCACAACTGTTTGTGTTTTTTTCTGATGTACATCAGAAAATGAGTAATGTTTTGAAAACCCAACTGGTATTACCAGTTACATACCCGTGTTCCCAGGTAATTGCATACCATTAATAGAGTCTTGTGGGAAGTGCCAAGTCCTGCACCTGGGCAGGAACAAACCCATGCACCAATATATGCTAAGGGCTCACCAGCAGGAAAGCAGCTCTCCAGAGAAGGACGTGGTTTTCTGGTAGAAACCAAGCTGAGCATGAGGCAGCAATATGCCCTCACCACAAGGAAGGCTAATGGTATTCTGGGCTGCATTAGGAAAAGCACCGACAGCACATCAAGGAAGGAGTTCCTTCCCTTCAGCACTGGTGAGGTCGCACCTGAAGTGCTGCATCTACTTTTGGACTCCTCATTAAAAACTGAGACACAAATACATGAAAGAGAGTCCAGAGAAAGAAGTGGAGCATCTTATAAACATCCTTCCCCTACAGGAAAGCCAGGGAGGGACTTCCATAAGGGCATGCAGCAACCGGACAAGGGGAAATGGTTTTAAACTGGAAGAGGGTAAATTTAGATATGAGAAAGACATTCTGAAGGTGGTGAAATGCTGAAACAGGTTGCCCAGCAAGGTTGTGATGCCTCTCTCTGGAAACACTCAAAGCCAGGCCAGGTGGGGCTGTGAGCAACCTGGGCTACAGGGAGGCATCCCTGGCTATGGGGGATTGGAACTGGATGATCTTACAGGTCCCTTCCAAGTCAAATCATTCTATGATTCTATAATCTCTCCTACATGGAAAGGATAAGAGAACTCCAGCTCAGAGAAGAGAAGGCTCAGGGGGAATAATATTAACATACATAAATGCCTGAAGGGAGGGTGCAAAGAGGTCAGAATCATGCACTCTTCAGTGCTGCTCAGTGACAGGACAAGAGGCAAAGGGCATAAAATGAAGCACAGAGACTTCATCTGAGTATCAGAAAGCACTCCTTTACTCTGAATGATGACTGAGCACTGGCACTGGCTTTTCAGAAAGGCTGCTGAGATACTCATCCTTAGAGATCATCAAAAGTCACCTGGACATGGTTCTGGGCATCCTGCTCTAAATGGCCCAAGCAAAGCAGGGGGAATCTGGACAATGTGACCTCCAGAGGTCCCTTCCAACCTCAACCACTTCGTGATTCTGTAATATACAGAGTGATTCTGAGAAAAGGAACCAGAACCTAAGACCTCATTCACCACAGATATACCTTAGTAGGTTCATATCCCCAGCATAAATATATATATTAAAAATATATATTTTAAAAATAAAATATATAAATATAAATAGAAGTCTGAAGTAGAAGAGGTAGGAAGCTGGCATGGCTGAACAAGGACGTGCTGATCAAACTGAGGAAAAAGATGGAAAGTTACAGGCAGTGGAAGCAGGGATGGGTGGCCTGGGAAGAATAAAGAGATGCTGTCTGGACATGCAGACACAGGATTGGAATGAGGCACAGATGGAACTGAACAAGGGATATAAAAAACTACAAGGAGTTTTACATTATATTGGCCAGAAAGACAGAGGAGAGTACACCCCTTCTTATAAATAACAAGGGAAAACTGGTTTCAGCAGTTATGGAGAGGGCTGAGGTACTCAGTGAGTTCTTTGCCTCGGTCTTTCTTCACTGGCAGTCAGGCTTCCCACACCACTCACATCCTGCAGTCTCAAGGTGAGGCCTGGGGGAGCAAAATCCCTCCCAGACTAAGAGCAAGCAGAGGAAGTCTGAAACTGCCTCATGAGATTGAATGTGCACAAGTCTGTGGGACCAGATGACAAGCATCTCAGAGTTCTGGTTAAACTGCCTGATGTGGTTGCCAAGCTGCTCTCCATGCTATCTGTGAAGTCATGGCTGCCAGGTGAAGACTGAAAAATAAAGAAACATCACTTCCATTTTCAAGAAAGGGAGAAAGGAAGACTTGAGAAATGACAGGCTAATGAGCCTTACATCTCTGCCTGGGAGCAGGGAGCTGACTCTCCTGCTATGTTAAGGCACATGAGAGACAAGGAGGTGACCCAAGAGAGCTGGCACAGCTTCACGAAGGGCAGATCATGCCTGATCAATCTGGTGGCTTTCTGTGATGGGGTGACAGCACCAGTGGGCAAAGCAAAGGCAACTGCTGTTGTCTACCTGCACTTGTGCAAGGCCTTTGACATGGTCTCACATGACATCCTTATCTCTAAAGTGAGATGGATCTGAAGGGTGTGCTATTTGGTGGATAACAAATTGGTTGCACAGTGGCAGTCAAAGCGTCGTGGTCAATGGCTGGAGCTAAATGGGCTTTGAGGTCCTTTCCCACCTAAGCCCTTCTATGATTCTACATCCTGACAAATGTGCTTCCTTTCCGTTATACTCTTCAATTAATTTTTATCTTTATTTTTTTGCCTGTACCTGTCACAGGTCATGGACGTCATGGACCCACTGGAGAAGGAAGGTGGGGACAAGATGACAACACTCTTAGACAGCAAGTATGGCAGCACCTACCTTCTAAGCAACTACGCCTTATTGCATCCAGCATCAAGAAATGTGATTTTCTGAAGTGGATGCTGACACAACAATCATGTTTTTAGGCTTAATATTCCTCCCTCAGCAATGTACTGAAACAAGTATTCCTCTTTCAGCAAAGGACTGCTGACATCTTTCTTTGTGGAGTCTAAAATACAAATGTAGTTTATTGCTGAGCAATCATAAACAAGTCAGACTCGTATATCCTTCAGAAGTTAGAGCCTGTCACATTTGTTTTGCATTTTTAGAGAATGGCCTCCAATTAAATTTAAACATTGTTTCTGAATTTCTTTAGATGCTAGATTTTCAACTCTACCAAACACTAACGATGGAATGCAACTACCTGAGAATAAGGGTATCTAGCTAGTAGGAGCAGCAGCGTTTCTAAAACATTACTCCTTTCACACAGCTGTTCTTTCAACACATACTCTACCTGAAAACCATCAGGAACTGTCTCCTGCTCGTGACGTGTTGGTAGGCTGATAAATGGAACTCGACACCCAGAGCCTGAGCCCTAAAAGGAATAACAGGAATCACATAGGTCACACTTTCACATAAGATAATGGCAATATAGCTAGGGAGATGAGAGAAGTGTATATCACCATTTATGCACGTTCTTCCTACATATTCTGCCTTTCAAAATGGTCCATCAGCTCCCCAAGAACACGACAAGGACTGACATGCACCAAGGATCTCAGCAAAGGAAACCAGCAATGAGAAATCTGTTTTCATTCCAATTGCATCACAGAAATCCATGTTTTGTCCCCATATTTCTTTCTGAGTCACTGTCTCTTGAAATGCTACTGTTTCTTTTTATGCCCAGTTTTTTTGGATGGACAACTTGCACAGTGTCACAGATGAAGGCTACTCCATGGGATGGAAATCCATTCAACGCAATGGTGATTTTATCCTTCAGCCCCTGAACACGTGCCACGCAGCACAGCCTAGATTTGCCATGGTAAGTCATGTCTAATAGCAAGCTACAAGACATAGGTCACTGGAGACTCATCATTACTACAGCTTTTCACACAATGGAAGGACAAACTCAAGAGACTCTGACCTCCACAGTGGTGATGGAGCTTCCATTCTGATGTGCAGTCGTCGACTCCTGCCCTGTTACCACTGTGGTCACTCTGTCTGGTGACAGTGGAGATACACCTGACAAACCATCTGCATCCAGGACAGGCACAGGGCTACCAGGGATAATACCAGCACTTTTAGCTGCCAAGTCAATAGCACCTTTGGTGAAACAAACAGAACAAAAAGACACACAAAAAAGACACGTTTCAGGTCTTTCCTTCACACAGTTACCTTGTAGTGACACTCCTAAAAATAAATAAATTAGTTTTTTAAACACTGGCCAGTAAATGAAAACTTGATTCATGCAAAAAGAATGGTTACTATCTGATCATCTCTATCCATTTTTCCCTCATGATGTATAATGTTCATTTCAGCTGAACATTTACAATTTTTTGCTCTGCTCCTGTATGTTGTCAGGTATATCAAAACAGTTTGGTTCTCCCCTCTTTTTTTTTTTTTTGTCCTGAAAATTATTACATAGTTGGGTATGCATTTCCTAGAAATTTCCTATGGTTTAACAGAGGAGGCATAGAAACAATAGTTTTATTTTGTTACCTTGCCCCCAGCAGTGATTTAGTCTCAGTATATAAACTTAGGTTACTGCATGAACAACATCATCCAGATCTTTGAAAATCCATGTGTGTGAATGTCTTCCCGTCACATAGAGTTCCCTAAGCCTCTAAGAGGAACTCACTGCATTATGTCACTAAGCACTCTAGTTATAGGACCATCTTTTGTTACAAGGCAGTTGCTGCTGGGGCTATGCTGGCTTTTTCTTCTTTTTTGCAGAGCTCCCAGTGCCGTGTTTGTACATGACTGAATGAAACTTACAGCAGATGTCACCACCTCTTTCTTTTTTTCTGTAAAGTGGTCTTGCAGAAAACGATCAAACAACCTATCACCCAATTGTTCACCAATTCTAAACCCCTTTCTCCAGCCACGAAGTCTGCACGTAAGATGCCATTTACAACATCCCGCATTTTCCTTGACTTCAAAAGGCACTAACCATTCTTACCCAGGAAGAAGAAACCAACAGTGTAACATCACACAGATCGCAACAGACCTTATTTTCACAGCTTAACAAATGACTTACTGGACAGATGGTTGGTAGCCTGTGTTGGAAGAACTTTGGGCACAATGGGACGCGAGACAGCAGCTTTAGTCAGTGAGGACTGGATTGGCCGAAATGAACCTCTCCCTAAGTGAAAGATTAAATACCAATCAAGCAAATGAGATCTGACATCTTCAAAGCAGGGCACAACAGTTCAGCGGAAGAAAAAAAATACTCATTCCAAGCAGCAGCTAGCTTTCATGAATGCAAACAGCAGACACAGAAACAGACCTAAAGACTAACACAAGCTAACCAGCGCCTTATCACAGAAATGCAACAGCAGGTGCTGCTGTGTAACTGAAGCTGCTCTCGGTGTTTTGAGTTAAGATAACCTCTAAGCTCTGACGTTGATTTTGTGATTGAAGCTGAGATCTGAGACCACCTGTATTACCACTGTACTCAAGAGAAGCACATCAGCAAGAAGGGACAAGTAAGTATACTGCTCCACCAACAAGAAGGGCAGCATTTTGTTTACACTGCATGAAACTCAGAGCACCCCAGGTACCAGGAAAAGTTTCTTATAAGACCCAGACCAACCATTACATCCTATAGAAAAAAAATTATCTTAGTAATTTATTCCAGTTTTGTCTCCTTGTGAAAAGATACTGCTTGCTCTCCCCTAATTTCACTGCTGGGAAACGGGGAGAAAAGTGTTGTGTTTTCCAGTCATAATCATGGTTCGCTGAACAACCGCATGTTCTTGTGGGAAGTGATTCAATCAATTAATAACTACAGCTTTGAAAAGATATTTTCCTCTTCTCAAAAGTGATTCCTTTCTGCAGCTTAATGAGACACCTCCTAACAGCAAAGAAGTGAAAGAACATACTTGAAACTCACCTGTAATGGACGAGTTGGATAGGATAGAAAAGGAACACACGTGCTGGGACGGATTTCCAGATGGCCTAGGGAGCAGTGTTCTCTGTGTGACAGGAACAACAATAAATCAAAACACATTTTATTACAAGTTGAGTGTAAAATGGTCTTCCAGGGCACAGAAGTTCATGACACCTTCTAGAGTAAGAAGCAGAATGTTATACAGATACAAATTGTGTGTCCTCTGTAAGTTACGGTAAGAAATCTCCACGTGGACAACTCTCAGACAAATGTGAATTAGAGCTGAACTCCACTCTGATTACTCATGCAATCATTTTTAATTTTCCCAAGATGCTACAGTATCTTGAGCTTAAGGATTGGATCTGGACAAACCGATCTCCCATCACAATTAAACAAGAATGAATTGAAGAGGGAACTGCATCATTTGTCAGGCTTAAAAACCAATGGAAATGCAGAGAGTGTCTCACTACCACAAATCAATTGCATGCATCTTCTAGGTCTCCTAGAGCTGTAGAGACCAAAGGGTATATTGATAGTTGATAACTTCCCTTTCCCAAGTTGAGCGTCCACTATTTTGTTTTTATTTTTGTATGTTCTCCACCTGCCCCAAGACCCTACAACAACCTGTGGTCCCACTTCACACATTATTCTCACCTGTACTACTAACGGCTTTCGCAAGTGCCGGTTCCTCAGCTTCCTTGGCTTTGGCAAGAAGAAGTCTGACTGCATCTAAGGAAGAACAGGAAATGCATTAGGAAGTATTTTAAGCATGCACACAATAAACTACATCCATAAACTCTTTTTCAATAAAACTGCAACTATTTATTAAAACGCTGCTTTGTTCCATACTGTCTAACAGTCTTTCCCAAACTGCAGTTAAGTTACATGCAGCTCATTTGATTCTGATGTTCTATCCCCACCTATTTATGCTTTAATTGAAAGCTCCTTAAACACACAGTCCAGTAAAAGAAAATGGAGCAAGAAAATCCCATTTCCTTAACTCAAAAATTAACACTTATATTCATATCTCCAACCCACTGCTAGAACAACTGAACAACTGAAACACTGCTAGAAGTTTCTCACTAGCAGTGCATTATTTTTCTTCTTGTTTTACAGGGACAAAGCTTTCACCTCACAGAAAGTCATTTCACTACTTATCTACCACAGCTTGGCAAGAAGCTGTTATTGAGACCGCATGAATATTTCAATTAAATGCAGCAGATGAAGTTGTATTAAAATTCACTGTACGTTTAGCCAGTTGTGATCAACCTGGCCAAAAGATTTCTTTGGAGCAATTTAATTAGAGAGCGAACCAGGTTCATCACGAAGCATGATGGTGGCATTCAGCTCTGAAGAAGTGACATCAACCTCAAAAATAACCAAAATGCGATTAAACTCAGCTGATACAGCTTCTGCACTACTGGAAGCGCTGCTCTGTAGGGACGCCCATGCCTCCTGATGAAACAAAAAGCCTATAATCCAACAAGCTGCTCAGGCACAGAACGGCACGTCCTCACACACTGATCTCACTTACACTGATTGTGTCTAAGTGCTGACGGAAGGTCAGCTCTGCTTCCTTGCTAGGCAAGAACAGCTTCCCATGGCGGCTGTTGGGGGGCAGAGTTGTAGGAACAGCAAAGAGTCCACCATCAGCATCAGCGCTTCCAGAACTCGAAGGTCCAGCCACCAGGAGAGGTCTGGGGAGGTTTCTCAAACCTGGAAGATTTCAGTGCAATTTAAATGAAGACAAAAATGACTATCTGGTAACTGAAGGTTACAGAGAGCTTAGACTTACGGATCCTGGCCCTGCCACTGTTTGTGGCCTTCCAATACTTGAAGGATGGACATAAACAAGAGGGGGGAAAGACTGTTCACAAGGGTGGATGGTGACAGGACAAGGGGGAATGGCTTTAAAATGAGACAGGGGAGGTTTAGGTTTGATATTAGGAGGAAGTTTTTCACCCAGAGGGTGGTGAGGCACTGGCACAGGTTGCCCAAGGAGGCTGTGGATGCCCCATCCCTGCAGGCATTCAAGGCCAGGCTGGATGTGGCTCTGGGCAGCCTGGGCTGCTGGTTGGTGACCTGCACACAGCAGGGGTTGGAACTGGATGAGCATTGTGCTCCTTTGCAACCCAGGGCATTCTGTGATTCTATGATCCTATGATTCTATTGCATTGTCTTCACCCACTGTATCAGAGGTGGATGTTGGTGGGATGGCAGCAGAGGTGGACCTTCCCACCAACACTCTGCTGCGTTTTGTTGCTGTGTGTCAGATGGCAGCCAAGGGGCACTTTGACAGAGCAGCATCTGACATGGAAGAGCAGATGAAGCAAAAGGCTGGAACTGAATCCCTCCATGTGGAAAAATGGCACCACTGACATTCACTGACACCTGCTGAATGTTTATGGAACACAAACAGTGAGTGCTGGCACAGTGAATCAGTGGGTGATGCATTTCAGCAGTGGCAACAACACAGTGGGGCACCTCCACTGGTACAGATTGGTACAAGCGCAGCACGCAGCTCTTCTTCACTGCTGGCAAAAATGCGTAACTAATGGTGATGTCTATACTGAAAAATAGTGTTTGTAGCTGAGAATTTGCTCTATCAAATACTATTATTGTGTTCTTTGTACCTGCTGTAGTTTCCATGGAAGATAAATAGAAGGCATTACATTCAATGCAACCCACACACCTGAGGGTCAGTCCTTCCACTACACAAGCTCTATATCCACCTGATCCACTCCTTTTGTAGGCTATGATAATACAAATACAGATTGATTCTACAATAACTAGGTTTTATTTGGACATCCCTCCCCAGTGTGGTAGTTCAAAGTGCAACCTCAGTAAAATGATTCCAGTGAGAGAGCAAACAAAAAGCAGGGATCATTTACCAAAAATACCTTCCAAAAGATGGATCACCTTAGTAATATGTGCAGCACATTGGAATAATGATATCTGGTCTGAACAAAACTTCTCTGTTTACATTTAAAAAAAATTAATTTCAAAACATTGTATTATTTCACAGCTCTGTGCCAATTCTGCAGGCATTCAGTCAAAATGGACAACAGTATTGTTGTGCATCAATCTTAGACAACTAAGTGTACCTCTCTTATATGCTGTACATACAACACTGCTTCATTACAATAGACAAAAATGGCTTTTTTTACACTCAGTATGGCATCCTTGCTTGGCAGGGCTCTCAGCCTCCTGCTGGGCTTCAGGTATCAGCAAGGAAACAAAACTCATCTGCCTCAACGACTTCCACCAAAGCCTGCTGCCTCCCTGGGCAGGAGAACAGTTCAGCACAGGGCTGAGCTGTCCTAACACAGTGATGGCTAACTGCAGCACTGCTCAGGAGGAGTTCTGAAGAAGAAACTTCGTAACAAATGCAAGGAATTATTATTCTCTTGTTTAAAAAGCAGAACTGCCACCCCCACCCTGCCATTCTGCACCACTGCTTTTTTCCAATGGGACAGTGGAAATTACAGTGTGCCAAAATACCTAAAAAACAATTCAATGCTGAACACCCAATGCATTTGTGTCTCCTGATCGACTAGGAATTGTTCACACGCAACATATTTCCTTTGGAATCTGTCAAGGGATGCGCATCAATTATGTAGCGATATTGTAGATATTACAGGTTATGTTGCACCACAGTTGTTGCTTCACTCTTCCCTAAATCTCTTAGCATGATTCTTTTTAACGCCTGTTATTTCCCCCCCAGCTAGCTGTGTGCCTTTTGTGAAGCTGTCTATCAGCACTTTCAGATCTTCTGCAAAGGACACGAGCTACCTTCTTTATTTTCTACTACGAAGAGCAAATCAATTTATCTTTAGGAAAATAAAGACAACAAAAACAAAAAAAACCAGTTTGCAGCTAGACTGATTCAGGACCTACTCCTGTATGGGAACAAACCCAAAAGACTCATCACCAAAAGCAGCTTGCTTTCTGATAGTCAGATTACTGCAGCCACATAATCACATCGCATATGAAGATACAAAGCAGCTTGATAATTATTGTATACTAAAGGTCCTAATCCATCATTATTTTAGATTCAAAACACCCTCAGGATGATATCAGGGCTGATAAAAGGGATTAAGTTTATCTACCAATAGAGCATGAGTGAGGACATGCTTGGCTATCAGTATGATGTACTGGAATGCCAACACCTGAGGCAGATGCTGAATATAACAGCTCAAGCAGAGTTGTAGAGGAGATAAACAAACTAGGCAGAATGCTGTATTCAGCACTTCATGCACCTGTGCTCAAGCCAAACAGATTAGCTGAAGTCACTCAGACTGTCTTTGATAGGTACTGCACAGGAGAACGACACACATTTTTCAGCCATGACTTTACCAACAGCCTTTATGCCACGTGTTCACTTCCCAGCTCGGGAAGCCTTCACTCTCTGAAGATCCCCTACCTCCTCTCATCCCTTCTCCTAGCAAACACCAGCATCTTCTTCTGACTGCTGAGACATTTTCTGGATTGAGAGCTGTGCTGTTGACAGACTGCTTTGCAAGATTCTAAGAACTGAACTTAGGACAACCCCAAAGCAAATATACCATGCTCCTACACAATAAAGTTTGTAACAGCAGTAACACTTGCCCTGCCAGAGTCACTGCAAAGTGGAACATGTCCACCATGGTATGAGGCATTCATAGTCCGATCCCTTGAAACAGATTTCTATGAATACTCACTCACCTGAGGAGCTGGAAGCAGCAGCAGGAGAAAACGTCTTGTTGTTGCGAAGGGCAGACTGATTTCGAGTGCAGCCTGGACTTCTGGTGCTGATGGTAACCACCTTCCCTGGAGGAGTCAGTGACTGCTCCTCCTGAGTAGGCTTGATAGGTGACGTGGCAACAGAGCTCATCTCAGGGGTCTGAAAACACAAGTACATTAGAAGAATATCGGCCACTGCTGGAGCAAACACACTGTTAAACTCGTTCTACTTAGGAAACACTAAAAAAACCACAACAAACCAAACCTGATGTACTAGAATACCTGTAATAATCTAACCAGTGCCTCTGTGAGCACGTGGTGGAAGGCTGAAATTCTTCCCATATGCATTTAAAAGTAGAGGTAATGACAACTATTTGACATACTAACAAAAGAGGGGCTGCTTTTAATTTAGGAGAAATTTTCATAAGCTCTAATCACCATGAGATGAAGAAGCAGAACCTGGAAGTAGAACCTTGGAAGCAGACCTGGACAAAAATACTTTGCTGTCAATGCTCATCAAATACAGACAAGTAGTTTTGAAATTTTTCCCATTCCTTCTCCTACTCCATACTGTTACATGGCAGTAAAAACAGAAGCACATGGCAGGGCACATTACTGATTTTCCAGGTCTATCCAACTGATTTCCTTGTTTCTTGCATGGTTTTCTAGAAAATGTACCCTTTCACAGGCATAAAATTAACACCCGTGCTTGACTGCAACCCAATTTGATACAGTTTGCTTTATGCTTGTAATCTTCATTTAGAAAAATGAACCATGGAACAATCAAGCATTCTGGTAATCCCGAGCAAACCGCAGGATCTGGCACCTTCAGACAGCAGCAAGTATCACCTTGACTCCTGAATGCATACGTCATTCAATGGCATTCATTGCCACAAGAAGCTTTTACATTTCATTTTTCAGAAAAAGATGAAGCGGTATTTGGAAAAATAAAGAAAAAGGTTATGCTACTTTTATTGGAATGTATTAGAAGGTACATTGCTTTTCAGGTGTATTAGCTTGCGCTGTTTAAGACAAAGAATGCCAAAAAGAAAGCCAAAAAGAAAGCATTTGTAAATAATAACAGCCTCACATCCTTTTTTTTTTTTTCCTTTGCCTTCTCCCTCAAGTTTAGTGAGATAACCTTCCTTCCATCTGCAGCTGTTAAACATCTTCCCTGCCTGTCACGTGTGCCACCCGCAGGAGATGCCAAAAGAGATCTGTGCACTGTCACACATCTGCCTGACGGTGCACCAGAAGTCTTGAGGTGAGTCTTTAAGTGAGGAGCTGTAGCTGAACAAAGATGGTTCTACATTTAGAAAGTCTTAAAACGTAAGACTGTGAAATCAGAAACAAAAGGAGGTGCTGTGCTGTTACTAAACCTGCACCAAACACAGATCAAAGACTACAGGTGTCAGGGAAGAGAGATTCATTTGCATCCTATGCTGGAATATGATGCAAATAGTATCTTCAGCTCATCACATCTTCATCGCAGGAATTCAGGCAGATCTGCTGAATTTGGCTTTTTTTGATCTTGAAAAGCATGTTTTATTAAGCTTCAATTAATTACAGTAGGAAGAAACAGCAGCCAAGTTATCACAGTGGCAGATCTTAAACATTGGTTACAGCACACAACAAGGAAAGCAAGTTCATTCCCACTTGTCAGCCTAACAAGAAATTTTTTTTCTAGATATGTTAAACATCATCCTAGAGCCTCAGAAGTTCTACAAAAAAAATCACTGTAGCTAGCCAGTTTCAAGGAAATAGATTGTTTTTCCACTTGGCATGATTTGAGCTACATTAACATTAGAAATTTAGGATTGTAGTTTTTGTTTGGAATTTTAACTTGAGAGAAGGCATTTAACTGTGCTCATGACTGATCTCCTGAGTTCACTGCAGTACTGCTGAGACTCACGACAAGCCAGAAACCAAAGGGTATTGTAAAAAGCAAATGTAGCACAGTGAGGCCAAGTCCACCCTGCAGCAACCTGTTTGGACATTTTTATTATTATTTTTTTTTTTTTTTAAACACAGGAATCTCTACAACCTTAGGAGAGCTGGTTATTGATTTAGCTGGAACATAATAGGAACAGGAAGTATTTCCCAGTTCAAATAAGAGTGTAGCTTCTGAAGGGTAAAGAAGTGCTACTTACTGGTTTGGGATTGACTTCAGTAGAGATGAGTTTTAAAAGGCAATTTAGGAGTTTCTGCTTGTGAAAGGTAGTACATGTAGGAACAGCACTTGATTCAGATGTTTGCTCCCTGGCATCCTGGGTTTCTGGCTCCAAGACAGCCAGCCAGTCATATTCCAGCTGCAGCTTGTTCGGTTTGCCCATCATGAGGTAGACTTCAGCCAGCGTAAGGCTCTCAGAAGTTCGCAGGCTCCATCCTTCTTCTCTAACTTGTTGAGAGAGCCGGCTTGGGTCATCCTTGAGAGACTTCGTGTTAGATTGTCCCTGAGGTGGAGGTGGAAATGAGGAGCTCAGCTTCTCTTGAGAATCCTCCATTACCGCATCTGTTATCTCCCTGGTACATGCATCGAGCTGCTGGCTCTGGCTAGCCTGAGCTTCACATCTGGCTGTGCCGCTGCTGGGCGAAGCCACACCACCTCTCAGTAGCTGAGAATAGGAGTCAGATGTCTCTGCGCTCCTCCCACTTGGAAAAGCCACAGGAGAAGTATCACCAGCTGCTGGAGCAGAATCCTTCCCATGTGGTTTGTCTGTGCAAGAACATTTCTCTGGGACAATCAGATCCTGACAGGACTTCATGTACCGTGGGAATGGATCGAGCAGAGAGAGCTCTTCCACATCAGGGATCTTACTGCAAGCACAAGCTGTGCTGCACGATGCTACTACAGTTGCTTGGTCACCAGCCAAGGCCTCCCTGCCTTCCACACAGAAGGCTGCTGAGCTCAGCTTTTCATGATTCCCTTCTTGATCTTGAAGTCCAGAAGGCAGCTTGCTGAGAGAGTTAGTGATGCTTGGGTTTGAGGCTGCTCCCTCCACCAGACCAGAATCTGCAGAGCCATCTTCAGTGCTTGCAGAAACTTCAGCTGTGGGCTGAGAGGTTCTGCTCGATTCTGCAGTGCTCTCAGCCCTTCCAACACTCTTGCCTTCTGTTCCCCGCGGGTATTTCAGTTGTCCCCTAGCTGTCCCCTGACCACTCTGTATGCCCAGAATTTGTGCAGGTGGTAGTAAGTGAGAGTCTTTTGTGTTCTGTTTGCATTTGCCAGTTTCCTGCCAATGCACCGTGCAGAAAGCCTTGGAGTGGACCACTCGGGCTACCCCAGGCAGTGGGGTGAGTGTACAGTTCTCTCCTGGAAAGAGATGGAGCATCACCTTCTCCTCTGAGAGGCTGCCTCGTGTTTCTGAATCTCTGGAGTCTTGAAGCTGCCGTTCCTCTAGTGTTTTACGCTAGAAAAGATGTGTTAAAGATTATAACCACTATCTGTCCCTTCAAAACAAGCACCTGATGGCCTACTTTGCAAATGAACAAAATTAGCAGCTTATTAGGGGTGTACGTTCTCTATTCAGCATAGATATGAAAACTCTACGATCAGAAGTTAGTCCTGTGTTGATAAAAACTATACTGAAGATATGCTCCAAGCACAAACTAAGTTTATGGGGACTTATTGCTAACTAGCTTTTCTGGGGATTGTACTATAGAAGAGTTGAGGTAGAAGTGAATGAAATGCTACAGGATTTCCCACAGAAGGCACTTTCACATTAGTGATGCTGAGATACTACCTCTATCTTCACCAAGCATGGGCTGGTACATTTGTTAAGCAGACTTACATTTCTTAGATGAACTTTTAAGAAGGGAATTGGTCCCAAGCCAAGGCATACAGAACAAAGGGAGAAAAGGATACAATACGCACTTCATGGAGAGCCCACTTCTGCTTCAGGAATTCAATAAGGCTGGAAACCTTCCGATGTAACTCCACAATCATCCTGTGTACAAGATGAAGCAAACGTAGTGAAAAAAAACATCAACAGAAATTCCAATCAGAGCCCCATGCTAGCATGGGAATTATAGGAACAAACTGGCATTCTGTAACAGAGCACACAGAACACAGCCACCATTCCTGAACAATACAAGAACAGCTGGCCAGAAATTGCAACATTAATACATAATTAACTTGCAGCTGTGAAAGACCTAAAAACCTACGCGATAAATCTGCCTGCCATCGTTCAAGATACTACTCTACCAGACAGAAACAGAAAAACAACAAAACATCAGAGAAGATGGCAAAATTTGGCTAAACCAGAGCAGTTCAAACAAGGCACAGTGCTACGACATGAAACATGGGAAGAAAAATGGGGACAACATTTTATTTATTTATTTTACTTTTTTTGCTCTCAAAGCATTTTAAAAATACATCTTGCACTACACATCTTTGTTCTCTTCACATGACATTCAGTCATTATGAAGAAATGCTTCACAAGGAGCTATCAGCACCTCAGAGGCCCATCAGCCACAACTTTCAGACTAGCTGTGAGGACTCAGATGGACAGCCACTGACAGCACTGAGCAACAAAAGCAGGCAGATTTGGTTGGAAGCAAGTCAAGCTAAATATTTCCATTCCTGCTACCACTGTGTTGCATTTGACACATTCAGACTCCTGATGCAGGTGCCTCTGGCTGTTGTTTTACTTCCCTCCCCTAAGCCTCTGTCTCACAGCATGTCCAGTACAAATTTTAATAGAAGTAATGCTGCCTGTCCCCAGTCCATTTGTCTCTACCCTGACAACTGGATGTAAATGGCACCAAACAAATCCATCTCCAACTTCAGCATCTCCTATCATTACCCAAATTAAAACATGTGAAGAATAAAAGTAAATCAAACTTTCCTTGAGAACCATGTACCCTGGTTGGACAAAGGCTTCAGAATAAGTATGTTTAGGCAAACTGCCTAATTATCAATTATGTACCACAGAATAGAATACTGCCCATACACTTCTCTATTCTGTCTTGAGCCATGAACAAAATCAAGTCTTCGTTACCTGAGCCGTGGATTCTGGGCAAGGCTCTGCACTCGAGCCCACGCATGATTATTTCTTGGCTGCAACTCCACGGGGACCTTGAGAGGAAGACGCACTGGCTTCTGGTCCTCTTCATCACTAATGCCTGAAGGCAGATGAAGCACAGAGGGAATGGATCAAAGCAAGAAAGCTCAAGCAGAATGCTTTATGTTCAATTACATAAGAAAAAAGCATCACAGGTATCAGCACCACCTACAGACAACTTAAGCAACTCAGCTTTACCAGTGGTGCTCCCTGCTCCCTTAGATTACCTCCCGTTCCAATATGTTGATGTTGTGCCTTGGACACTGCAGTGTCAATGTCAGGCAGCTAGAAGCTCTGAACAAGTACAGTATTTCAGATCTTTAAACTGCACTGATACTACTTATTGGGGGTGGGAGAAGGGTTGAAATAAAGAATGTAAAAAAAAATATCTGAAATGCTTAATGGTAAAAATTCACTCCTGTTTTTTCACTGATATGGTAGGACAACTAATCTTCAAATATAATGAAAGAAAAACTGGCAAAGCCGTAGCCATCTTCTATGGTATAAATATCTCCTCTGTAATTTCTGTAATCTCTGTAAAAAAATGAGTGCCATACTCAGATGGATCTTAAAGTTAGCAAATTCTACAAACAAACAGGGTTATAATAAGAGAACAGGAACATATCTGAGCCCAATACAAATGGAAAATAACACAAATTCCCCTGCCAGTAACACATACATTAAAACAGCTCTACTCTCAAATTCTTCCAACTCTCTCTTAAAACTCTTTCACATCTCAGCATCTCTTACCATCTGGATCACAGAGCTTCTTCAAAGCCCTGCACATTGGAGCTTTGATACGAAGGTTTCTGCCTTTGTAGCGAACAGTCGTAGCCCTGGATATATTGGAAGAGAAGTATTTACAGGCACCATTAACTTGAGACTTAGGTACACAGCTGTGGTACAATCAGACCAGTCATCTCTACAGGAACTATGAGATCTAGGAGTTTGCAATGCAGATTCAAAAAGGCAGTCAGGTTGTCTTTTTTTTGTTGTTGTTTGTTTGTTTGTTTTTATATTTTTCATCACCTTACTTTTTGTTATAGAAATGCTACTCTTGTAACACTCCCCTTCCAGACACCCACAACGCACTGTGTCCTGTTACGTGCAATAAGGGAAGGGTTGTTAAGATACACAGACCAAAATCATGTTACTTGGTTGCATAGTATCCTCAGATAAAGCTTGTTTGGAAAAGACAATTGGTTGCGCTTTCGTCTCTTCTTTATATTCCTAGTTTTCACTATAAAAACAAACCAAAAAACCTGAAGCTCTTAAGAAGTCTTCCACTCCATAATATAAACACAACCATTGCAGAAACGAGGCCAAACCACTTGTGCAGGAATCTGAACAGTCACTTCTACATTATAAGTTCCAATACCACAGGAGTAGCTATAAAGATCCTTAAAAACAAGACTACTTTCTGCTTCCTGAGCAGCAGAGCTACCTTCATCCAGTCAGCTCTGTTGTCTTTTTAGAGGCTTAAAAAGGCAGGCAGGCACTGATAGAAAGGTACTGATGGCAGTATTTACACCTCAAACAATAAGGACCACCGAGCACAGAAGCAGCAAGTTACACACAAGCCTTTGTAGGAAAGAAATTATGGAGAATGTTCTTAGAGCAGGATCTGGATGTAAGGAAGGTAACATCTCACAAGATGAGCACTGGTCAATGCAGCCAAGAGGGAAAGTCACAAAAGGGCAGCAGGAGGCAGAGATGCAGTGGAAGAGGTGAACAGTGCAGAAGTTTCACACAGCACGCTGTGAACCTCTGCAGGCTCAGAATAGGCCAGGGCTGGAAGGGCAGATCTCCTGAACCTGCACTAAGCCATCAGAAGCCAAGGGAACATTGCTGTAACAAAGAACTAGCAAGAAAAGACTGGGCAAACAGCCATTTGGATTCCCTGTACTTTCTGAGTTTTGTTTCACAGGTGTCCTGCTTGGCGATTCTGAAACCTGTGTAAGCAGCCCATGTGTGCCAGTGTGGGCATGAGTGCGCCAAGCTACTCGGATCAGTTACAAAAGCTGACAGAGTAATTCTCCTGCTCCTCTTGGACTTGTAACTGGGATCCATCTTCTGACATATCACTGACTCAGCCAACTGCAGCTGAACCAAAAGCTACGTGCCAGCTGCTCTTACAGATCCATGAAGTTCTAAAGACAAGTAACAGAAGTCCAGCACTGGATGCTGTTGGCTTCAATAATCAAACAGGGACGTTTAAGACAAAGATTCTGCCTTTACATTAAATAACTTAATTATATTTTCAAGCACTATTTTTATATGTAAGGTGGGTTTACAAGCTCAACTAGGAAGAGTTTCAATATGGTTTTGCTACAAGCATCTCAGAGACATTTGTTTTTCTTACACCAAGCAATAATTACACAAACTCACAGACGATGTCTGACAGACAAAACATGCAAACTGCCAGAGACAGCTCCTCACAGCCCTCGCTTCCCTTGACCCCTACCAAACAACCCCTGCTCACCCTTACCTGCTTCAGGAGAAAGTTACTGCAATCATGCATGTTCACATTTGTCATTCTTAATTGCTAATTACTTTCAGTCAAGACTTTCAACATAGTGACAAGTGTTCTGCACTCAAAGGAAAGGAAGGAGGAGTACCAGACTTGAAAGAAAGATGTTAGGAACCGGAAAAAAGAGACCCGCTTACAAATAGAGAGATCACAGAATTTTAACACCTCTGAGCAAGATGGAATGAGAACGTTTTACCTATTGGGATGCATGCATTGTGTTTGTTTGTGGAGCTACAGGGCTGTCCTGCATGGGCAGGGGATTAACTCACTTAGTGCAGACCTGCAGGTGCTAATGAGGAGGAAAACATGAGCACATTTTGCTCCTGTAAGATCTACAGGTTTCTCACCAAGCAGAGTAAGAGGTGCAGGAGGAAAAAGGAAGCCCAGACCATTCTGACTGACACATAAAGAGGATTAAGCAATCTGTTTTAAAAATGCTTTCATTTATGGAAGAAAAAAAATAGTAAGATTTGTACAAAACCCAAATGGAAGCTTCTGCTTTAATTTGAAATTTGGTAAACAAAGAATGAACCAGTGATCTCATCAGCAATCATATCCATGAGCTACAGCACATCAGCAGGCTGCATGGACTGCAGCTTCCAGGAGAAGAGACTGTAAGGCACTCACATGGGGACTTACAACCAGTGAAAAATGCAGCACCAAGTATCCCCCTTATGTAAGCTGAAGTCAGCAGCTGCTCAGTATGACAAGCCTTCCTTTTTTTTTTTTTACCTCTATTTTACAGTACAGCTTAGTTCATCAGTAATTTGCTACAATAACATAGTCTAAAAGCACAAACACCAAGAATAAAAAGCAACTTGTGTGAGACAAAATGAAACTGTTTACCAGTCTCTTCTGAAGACATGATTAGGACAAGCTGATGGCTGCTGAGCAACTGCAACTGGGAAGGCATTCAGTATAATGACCACAGTCCCTCATGATAAAAAACATATACAAAAGAAACTAAGTGTCAAATGTGAAATTCTGGCCCTGAAAAAGTAAAAGTGGTTTCAGAGTCTGGATAACTAACCCAACAATCCATTTTGAGAGTTTCAGGAGTAAGTTTTTACTTACCCGGCCTGAATAAGCTCATTGAGTTTGGCTGCATTCTTGTCATCCAGACCTTCATGTGAAAAAGGACAAAACAGTAAATTAGAATTCTAAGTGATGCAGTCCTGACCTTTATTTCTGTGCCGTTTGGTTTTCAAAACTATTACATTTTCTTCTTATGAAGGACTAAGGTGCATAAATAGGCTTAATTTTTAGAAAACATTCTATTCCCATAGAGCACAAGCATCGCATGGTCCTCGCAGTGAAAATTACATCTTAACAATTATATGACCCCAGATTAGGTGCTACACATCCTGGGTTGTTGTGCATTAATCTGACACTGCAGTATTGAAAAGAAAGCTCCCTCATCTGCCAGCTCCATCGCTGTTGCTAAGGCAGCACAGCGTGATGGAAGAGCAGAGCCTTCGCGAGGAGAGGAGAGAGAAGTCAAAATAACAAAATGCATGTGTAAATCACACCTTTCTTACATGCACTACACTGAACGTTTTAAAGACGACATTATGATAACTTGATTTGTAGTCTCTAAATAGTTGTGCTCAAATCTACTTACTGTACAATTAACCTCCCTGTGGCAATGATGAAAAAAGTCCTGATGTGCTTTTGTTTCTAAGTGGCTCTACAAAAGTTTTCTCAATTTCTGGGCAGACAGGACTGGGTAAGGAATTGCAAAACAAGGAGAAAAACAACCTTCACCACCTGCAGAGCAGGCTCCTTTAAGCTGGGTATAGGAGCTTGTCTGCTCAAGTCCATTTGATGTCAGGGAAGAGACTTCATTGCAGGCAAATTGGAAGGTAAAATATTTAACCAAGTACCAAAATCATAAAAAGGCAGAAGCACAGAGTATGCATGCATTGCCATGGTGACTGTGCAAACCCTCGTTCCCATTTGGAGCCAAGGAGGGTCTACTTTTAAGAAAAGATGTGGATAAAGGAAAGAAACACCAATACACGTTTCCACTGGCAATGCCATCTGTACCTTGCCTCTGCACCTTCTTTGTCACAGAACAGTTCAAAATGTCTTCACAGAACAAAGTAAGAACGTTCCAAACATCCTAAGTGATGACACAGTTCACTAAAATCCCAGGTGAGGGGATAATCTAACAAAAAAAACTGCAAAAATAACAGCTGGATTTGGGATTTGTACATGGCCACAACTTCTTTTTTTTTTTCAGCTCTCTGAAAAAACTCAAAAAAAATTGAGTTTACAAATGATAGAATTTTGATTATTTCCCTCCTTTTGCAAACAAAACGTGCAGTACTTGGATCCAGCACCAAATAACTGCACAAAAAACTTGGGAACGAATGAAAAGATACACATAGGTGGGCTGGAGAATACAACACTTGTTATTTTCCCCATCCTCCACGTTAGTCCCTCTGCTCTGGAAGCCATCAAGACCACGCACCCTGCTAATGCAACCCATCCATTTCCAGCAGACTGGGGAGCACAGGTAAGGCACGTGCTCATCATCTACACTTGCCACTTGCCCTTGTGGGCACAATCAGCCTGTGGGACTAACATGAGGGTCCCAATGCATTCTGACTAGCCAGGAAAGCTAATGTTTCTAATAATCCATAATGCCTTTTCCATCTTCAGTGTTCATTATTACTGAAAAGAGAGTGACCTGGAGAAAGGTGCCAGCCCAAACTTTGACTGTGTAAGCAGAAACACTTTGGAGTACAAATACTGCTCAGGTGTAACAAAACAGACAGATAATCCAAACTGCAAATACTTTGACCTGTCATCTGTGGGTGTCACATGAGCTGCATCTCACATACAGTAAAAGCTAAAGAAATACGACAAAGAAAAAGGGGACTTGTGCAATTGACTGCAATAGAATGCAATGAACACGAACTCTTCGATAAGACAAAAGTAAAACTGTACCAGACATGCCTAACTTCAAGGGAAGATACTTTTGATTCTACTGTACAAAAATAATTTCCAGTCATCTGAAACAATTCATACTCACATCCCCCGATCTTTTTCCTCAACTCTCCATAGCAGATTAGGCCATAAAGCTCCAGGGATGATTTTTTCAGCCCTTGGGAGAACACTGAAGAAAAAATAGAGAAGGTACAAGTGAGATGACATCATCCAAAATGCAGATACTCATTTCAATTCTGTGAAAAGATAAACGATGCACATTTTTAGCAATGAGACAAACACCTCACAGAAGGTAAGACTAAGCAGCTTCTGCAGGATTTAAACAAGCATCCAATTGTCCAATATATAAAATAGAGCTAATCCTGTGGCATCAACCTTACTATCATGACACTGCTTACAATTTCTGAAGAAATTATCCACATGCTCCCCAGAAACTGCATACAACTCTTTAAGAAGTTGGCCTGAGTTCTCCAGAAGATGCATACTCCACAGGAAAGCAAATTGGAGATTTAAGGCAAATTCTAGACTTTATATTTTATCTAAAGAGTTGCACTCATTCAGCTGAAGTACAGTCTATTCACTCTGCAGTAGATTCCTTTAACCACTTGTCAAAGCAGGCTATCCACAAATTGACCTGAATCCTCACTGCCCATTACTGGAGAGTAAGCAATTGACAAAAATCAATGACCACATATTGCTACAAAACACCCCTAGCAATTCATACAACTTCCCAATTTTGTTTCCATTTAGAATGCTGGGGAAGGAAAGAAAGAATGTTAAGTAGGAAACAGAACACAGGAACTCCTAACTAAAGAATTAATTACACGGTTTCAGGCTTATTTAAAGTGTAAATAACCATTTCATCACTCACATCTGTTTCAGACTACTTATTTATTTCTACCTTCCACCGAGAAGTGCAATGAAGTGCAAGAGTCAGTTTGCTTGATGAAGTCGTGCCTGACCAGCTATCATTTAGGCACATGTTCTCTAGGGTGTGTTCCTGAGAACAGAAAGAGAAACTTCCTCAAACCTGCCTTTTCCCCAGCACTAGCACCAGGATCAGCTATGGTGTGACAATGATATTGATCTTGATATTATCTTGATGATATTGATACGTGAGGCAATGATAAAGAACAGAACTTTTTGAGAAGTGTTTTGCAAAGACGATGAACCTCCCTGTGGTTACGCTCCCAATCATACAAAGTATTCACAACAGATCCTATTCAGTACTTGTTTTCTCAGTCCCATCATTTCTACCCTCCGTGATGACTCCAAAAGGTTGGGCTCCCATACGGACAAGCCTGGGAGTTCTGCACTAAGCCCACTTCCCTGCATACTAACCATTATCAAAGTCAATGTACTTTGAGATCTTGTGCCAGGTGCGGTAGTAGAAATGGCGGACCTGCTCCTTGTTCTTCACCATGCTTGCTGGCTTGCCTTTCTTCTTGTACTTCAGGGCAATGTTGTTCTGGATAGCTTCAAAGTCCTTCCCATGCTGAAGAACAAATCAAATAAATCCAAACAGTCAAAATCTCTTTTTGTAAGACAACTGAAACAACCCGAAGGATTTGGGGGTTATTTCTGGGAAGTTAGGTTTCAATGTCAAAACTCAACAGCAAAAGAATGACAGTATTTTCCTTTCCTTTATGTAAAATGCATTATGGATGCCAACTATGGATGCCACCTTTTGATTGGGTTGTTTCAAAATAAAATGTTCATTACCAGCAACTTTTTCAAAGGACAACTTTACTCAAACGCACTGAGTGGCAGAACTGAAAACACTGACTTTGTCACTCAGCTCTCCTTACTTACTTCACTACCTTCCCCTCTCTTCACTCCTCAGTATACTTCTAACCCGGGACTAATGCTTTGTTTAACAACTTCTACTTACAGGGAATTTCACATTTGAGTTATTAGTGCTACATCTGAGATTCAAGCAATGAAGGGAAAGTTGGTGGTACCTACAGAAGAAATGCTTTTACACGAGAAGCTTATTGCCATGGAAAAATAAAACTAAGAATCTTAAGTGTCCCTTAAAAACTATCCAATCCCTATAAAATCCTTTAAGAACATAAATTACCACTGAACTCCTCATTTCCCAGAATTCAGAAAATGTTGGAGTTGATTTTAATACAACTACAAAATAGGAAAATCTCTTAAATGTTAACAGCATTAAAAGAATGGAAGCAGGGAACCAAATTAACAATTCCTCTCAGTGTCAGAAGGACTTGAAGGAAACTGTTCACATGTTTGTTGTGTTGATAAAGCTCACGAATCATAACTAACACTTTAAAAAAACAAGCTTGTGACCATTCCTTCAGTTTTCACCTTCAGCACATATTTTTATAGCCATCAAGGCTCTTAAATCAGTATTCCTAAAATAACTTTGGGGAAGAAAAAAAAAAACAGGAATATATTGCATTCAATATATGAGACAAGAAGTTAGGTGATCTAACTTTCCTTGTCTCTCAACCCTACCACCAAAATGGTTTTACTCTTTTATCATCAGAGGACTAAATACAGTATTCTGCAGCACTTTAAAATAAAACAATTTCTTACTTGCTAATATTAGCATGCGTTGCTTCCAAAAGTTGAGATGGCAACATTGTTTTTTCCTCAGTTGAAAGAGAATCGTAATTGAAAATATTATTAAAAGTAACTCACATATTTACTATAGTATTTAAAAAGAAAAAAAAAAAAAAAAAGGAAAAAAGGAAAAAAGGAAAAAAGCTTGACTTTGGAAAGGTGGCTTTGATTCACAACTGTTGTACAGCCAACTGCACGGGCACACGTGCACCAAAAAAGTAATAGAAGCATACGTGGGGCGCTCCTGCAAAACCCACTTCAATCAAGCTTGTTCAGCAACACTCACATACCCAATGAAACCACGTAACCTGGTTATTTTCCTCTCCACGCACCTCATACAGTCCCTCAAAGAACGTGTTTTTGTCCTCCGTGCTCCACGACTCCCACTGCCGCCGGACCTTCTTCCCTTCCTCCTTCTCTCCAGCTGAGGAGCCCAGGTTCCTTGCTGCTGACTTGGAGTTCCCGCTCGGATTGCTGGGAGGCATTCCTGATGAGCCACCAGATGCACTCCCTCCATTATCTGCCCCTGCAAAAACCCCAAAGCAACACATGTGAATATTAAACCCACAGGGGATTCATGGATAAGAGAGGAATTCAGCCTACCTGGGAAAACACAAAAATAATCCAAGCTATCCCAGTGACAACAAGTCCCAGCACTTCCTCCCTCCAAAGATTCTGGTGCAACAACTGTAAGAGGATACAGCAGTGCAAACTTGACTGTACCTTCCTCAGTGGTTGGCACCCCAAAGGACACGATCTGTGGGCAGGGGAACACCAAAAAGCAGAGATCAGCAATAGTGGGATGAGGGTGATAAAGCCCCTGATGCAACTATGAGGAATCACCAGCTTTGCAAGTAGCAGAAAGATTAAAAGGACTGAAGAAATTGGGGAGGAAGAATTATACTGCGTATAATGCAGTAGATCACACTCCCCCAACCCTAACTGAGAAGGAAAACCCTTCTTATCTTTTAAATCACCCCTGAAACAAAGTTCTTTCGAAGATATCATTAAAAACATTGTCAATCAACTTCAAATGCATTACTCATCCACAACAGAAGCCAAACCAAGCATGGGTGATGTTCTAACAGGTTATGAGAACCCAGAAACCAGAGAGATTTCCCCAAAAGAATACTCTTTTCGTTTCCAAGAGAATCCAACCATTCTCAATAGGTTATACTCCCAAAACACACTTTCCCCCATTTTGCTAAGATGCAGCATTTAAGATTTGGCCACACATATCAGAGCACCAGTGTACCCTATAAAAAATAATCTTCCAACATTAAATATCCTCTTCTTACTATACAAAAAGAACATATTACTGTTTCCACTTGTCCAGTCACTGTCCCTTACATGGTTTATCTCAAAATAAATTGGTCATTTTAAAGTTAATTTTTCTTTCATTTCCAGGAACCATTTGATCATTTTGAAGACAATTGCTGTCACCACAGGGAAGCACATAAGGCAAAGCATGAAAGAGAATGAGAAAATTCACCAAAAAAAAAAAAAATCAACCAAAGAACCCCAAGCAAATGAAAAGCTTCTCCATGTCCTAAAGTCCCCTTCTGTGTCTCATAAAATAACTGACAATTAAGCAATTTAATTCTGATACTGTAAAGCTTTCAAAAACGTGAAACCATTGGAAAAATGTGACTTACTGTAATACATGGCTGAGGAGATGAACAGCAGTTTCAAGAGCCAGAATCACTTATTTACTCTGTAAAGGTGAAACTATTGTATCATAATTAGCATGTCTTTAATATGTTTAATGCCTTTATTAATGATCTGGATGAGGCATTGGGTGCACCCTCAGTAAGTCTGCAAATGACACCAAAATGGGGGAAGCACTGATCTGCCTGAGGGTAGGAAAGTCCCACAGAACAAGTTGGACGGGCTGATTGCTGGGCTGAGGTTCAGCCAGACAAGTGCCAGGTCCTGCACTTCGGCCACAAGCCCAGACAACACCACAGCGTGGGGCAGAGCAGCTGGAAGGCTGTGTGCAGGAAATGGACCTGGGGGTGTTGGTCAACGCTCAGCTGAACGTGAGCCAGCAGCGTGCCCAGGTGGCCGAAAAGGCCAACGGCATCCTGGTTGTGTCAGCAACAGTGCAGCCAGCAGGAGGGAGGTGATCGCCCCACTGCACTCAGCCCTGGGGAGGCTGCAGTGTGTGCTCAGCTCTGGGCTCCTCACTGCAAGAGATCATTCAGCTTTCAACAACAATTCACATGGAGACATGGAGATTCCATACTTGGTACCTGAACTATAACCTCCAGAAAGACCACAGATGAGAGAATCAGTGCTTCAGACACTTGTTTGGTAATTCAGTGTCCTTCCTTAGAATTTCAGATACCTTTTTCTGTAGATGAAGACATCTTCACAGTCCTATGGAAAACTAGAATACTTGCAAAAAAAAAAAAAAAAATACAAAGGGATTTAAAGAGTGCAGCTTGAGATCTAACATGAAAATGACACTCAGTGGGACACTGCACATATCACAAGTTGCAGGCAGTACCAGTGTCTTGTCCTGACTGTAGCCACAAGTTCCTCCTTTTAACCTCCTGGCAGCATCTTAGTGTCTACTCTTCCGTTTTCTACCAGCAGCTCCTACCTGCCTGCTGATTCACACCTTCTCCTAGGGATTTTGGAACTTGGCAGAGTCAAGCCCCACTACACTCACGTGTCTCAACATGGAGGCTGGCTCTCTTACTGGCCTTCTTTAGGGTTAGCTGCAAAGTGTGAACTTCTGCAGGAGTCACCAGTCAGCTGCAGGTGGAACAGCTACTCTGAAATACCTTTAGGAGGGAGATGCTAAGTTCACAGACCTGGTGATGTTTTTTTGGACTCAATGATCTTTAAGGTCCTTTCCAACCTGAGTGATTCTGTGATTCTATGACTCTTGCACGCTGCAACCAAATCCAGAGTGCAAAACGCTGACTCCCTCTGCAAGGCATGGGATGCAAACACTGACTTGTAACACATCAGCAAGATTCCTTCAAAGCATTTTATCCTTGCTTTGGATTCTATACAAGCCAGTAACGAGGCTGAACTACAGTGAAGTTCAAAAGCACTTCTTGGTAAGGAGTGCTACTAAGAAAGCCACTGCAGAAAATGCTTGACTGTTTTATTCTCACACACCTGCAGCCTTGGCAGTCCTCAGAAATGTGCATCAAAACACTTGCAGCCAACAGAGTTGCATACAATGCAAATAGTCTTAAACTTTGCAGAACACTTCCGAACTCGTTCTGCTATTCTCATGACAGAGCTCACCTCAAAATGCATTTACTCCTCACTTTTAATTACTGGAGAAAAAAAAAATCCAAACTTTCTTCCTGATCACAAGGTATACAAGTCCCAGTTTTAGCCACATGTCTTTCCAAAGGTAAATAAGACATCATACATCAAGTGACTGCATTGGTAGTGTACAACACAGGAATTTAAGTGAAGCCACTTGCTCTGCAGCTGGATCCAATTTGCTCTTCTCTCCAAGAACTGCAGCTTAGAACACAGGCAAGAGAGGGAGAGACTGACATATTCCCAGCAAGTCAGTGCTTCAAACTGAGGACTAACATTTTAACTGGAAAGTGAGCTTCTACACTGCATGTCTCTGTAGTAAACAGCAGAGACTTCTAAGAAGGCCTAGGACAGTTAAAGCCATGGCGTATATTCATACCATGTTACACTCATTATGAATTAACACCCAAAGCTTTATAATACAACACATGAATGCCCTACAGAAATCAAACAGCACAGCTTCTTCCATCTCTTACTATTTAGATTTGCAAAACCCAGATGTAGGGTCAAAGTGGATGCTCATCCCTGCAGGCATTTAAGGCAAGGCTGGATGTGGCTCTGGGCAGCCTGGGCTGCTGGTTGGTGACCTGCACACAGCAGGGGGTTGGAGCTGGATGAGCTTTGTGGGCCTTTGCAACCCAGGCCATGCTATGATTCTCTGATTTAGCTGAACACATGTAAACCAACAGGTGAGCACACACAAAATTATACTAGTGCTTGCTTTTGTATGGACAGTACACATTTAAGCTATCAGTTGCAGCAGTATCTGAGTTAACCAAGCATCATTGTTAAAAAAAAAAACAAAAAAAACACCCTATTTTCTTTAAATAAGTAAATCTTGTCACTGTCCTGCCTCAAGTAAATCATTCTCTTGCTGTTCCACTAGAAAAAAAAATCCTTAAATAGAATAACACATTGTAAGCATGTATACTGGGCACAGAGCCTGCTACAGGGTTCCATCTGCACCTGTACCTTGCAGGCACTTTTCAAAGCTCAGTACCTACAGTATAGGGCACATGAAACAAAGTCCTCCTGTTGTGGTCTGAGATGAGATACCATGGAGTTCTGGTCCTCAGCCACCTTAAATGGATATGTCAGGGTGGGATGGAAGGAGGGGTATCAGTGGTAAATGAGATGGACAGAATTAAGAACATTAGAACAAGGGGCTGTACGAATAGTTTTTAAAGAGCCATTCATTCCCTAGAGAAATGATAGAGGAACAGTATTTCACTCAAAGGTTAGAACACGTGTAGCACACACATTTGATACAGTAAAATCATATTGTTAAGTACATGCATCAGTTATCCTGATACATTCAGCCTCTTCACAGGAGGACATACTAACTAATTTAATTCACACACTACAGAACAAGCAACTTTGGTTGGCTGAAGCAAACTACGGAATGCTTTCCAGTGAGGTTTACACAGTGCAAAAAGATGGAATGTTTCAATTCTATTCATGTTTTCAGCAGAGGTTGCTTGTGGTTTTTACTTTTTAAAGAAAACTGCTTATTATACATTTTATGAATAAATCTGGAGTAGCAGCATGACAGATATCTTCAAGCTTCAGCTCATCACCACTATGTTTTGTTAGTGCTTCCTCCTGCCTGCATTCTGCATTCACAAAACAGATGATAACCACAGAAATGGTTATGTTAGCTTTTAACCCTATGCTAGCTCACAGCAGAGCTACAGCACACAATGGCAAGATTCTACAATTACTTTTGGTAACATGGTGACAACACTCACGTGTGTATTTTCACCACTTACTGCTTCACAGAAAGAAGTCCCCAAACCCACTCTAAAACTGATGCTCAACAACGGCGCAGATTGTTTGTACTGAAGAAGAAAACTCAGAAATCCCTCTTGTTCAGCAACCTTGTAACGGCCTGCTTCCTCTTCTTCCTCTTCCTCAATCAACTTCTGTATCTCCAAACTCTCAATCAACTGCCTCCACCATTCCCTTGGGTTCCTTCTCTGGTTTGCTGCAAATTACTTCAAGACTGACCTCCAAGCATCTGTACTCCAAAAGGAGCGCTCTGTCTGAGCCATGGAACTTGAAATAATTAAGATAGCCAATATTCAAAAATAAGGTAACAATAATTTCCCCCAAATTACACATATTTAGATTCTCGTGCAGTGAATTTAATAAACCTTTCAGCAACCAAAATGGTGTGACCTATGCAAGCTCACGATTTCAAACATTTCCCCTCTATTACAATAATTTCATGCTTTTTTCTCTCCCTCCCCCACCCCCCCAAAATAAAACTGCAACACAGTACACACAGAAAGGGTAAATCAGAATAAAAAATTCAAATAAAATAATCTGCAGCTAATTGTTCTATCGCAGTCATTGGAAATTAGTATTTTCATGCGTTTTACTTGGAAGAATTTGTGAGTTCTTATAAACCCTCCCAGAACCATAGGAATACAGTAAAGTCAAAACACCAGCAGATGCTGAGTGCATGAAGTCCTCCAGAGTTATGTACACTGAAGTTTACTTCAACAACAACTTCTTTGCTCCAATAAAGTACTCTAAAAACAGAAGAGCAAAAAAAAAAAAAAAAAAAAAAAAAAAAGGATGTGACAAACTGAAAATACAACCACTTTGAAACAGCTTTTAAAGACACAACTAGAACAAACTAATGCCTGCTGGGTAACGGCTGCTTGAAAGAAATTAATTTTAACAATCACATTCATTAATCAAAGGATGGTTATGTTGGAAGGCACCTCACATCCCCCCCAGTCCCACCCCTACCATGGGCAGCCTGCCCCCCCAGATGAGGCTGCCCAACGCCCCGCCAGGGATGGGACCCCCACCACCAATAATAGCATTCAAAAGAGATTTCACTTCAGAATACACAGATTCTGAAAGCAGGACCACTTTGATATAACCTGAAGAGTTACATACTGTTATTAAAAGATCACAGCAGAAACAAGTTCCTGGTTTCAGTGGACCAAATCTAAGCGTGGTCTGAACAGCCCTTCTGACCAAGGTCAGTGTTACCTTTGCACTTATCATGCTGCTTGTGACAAGCAAATCATAAAACAGACTCAAATTTCCAGGGCTGATACAAAAGATTCAAGCTTTTTATCTTTTTTATACTTTGAGGGGAAGAGAAAGTTGACAGGATAGCAAGTGCAGGGATTTAAGTCTCAACTTTACTGGAAATTTTCAATGTTCAACTGGTTCTCTACTAAAGTCAGCTTAGAGAGACACTTCATCAGGAATGCACAGCCCTATAAATTCTGATAACACTGGATTAGAGAGAACTCAGACAAACCTGGAAAGCATCTCAGTATGGAGCTCTGCATGTAAAGAACTCAAACCATGAGGACTGCTCCGAAAGTAATGCCTCCTTCCTCACTGCATTGGCCCACAATGTCAGCCACCTCTTTTGGGGGGACGGCAGCAGAGGCTGAACCTTCCCACCAATATCCCATTACCTTTTGTTGCTGTGTGACAGACGGCAGCAGAGGGGCAGCTTGACAAAAGGGCACCTGACACGGAAGTGCACACGGAGCAAAGGTGTGTCACTGAATTCTTCCACGTGGAAAAACGGCACCCACTGACATTCATCAACACCTGCTGAACACCAATGGAAACTAAACAATGGATGTGAGCATAGAGAGGAGGAGGGTGGCGCATTTCAGCAGTGGGGACAGTGGGGCTGCAATCTGCATGAGCATGACATGCAGCTCTTGCTCATCACTGGCAAAAGTGCACCACCAACAGAGGTAACAATGCTGAAAAATGGTGTTTGGTTTTTTTTAGCTGAGAACGTGCTCTATCAAACAGTGCCACTCTGTTCCTTGGATCTATTTCAGTTTCCATTTGAAATTATTAGGAGGCATTACTTTTGGAGCAACCTACGTAGAGAGGACCCCACTGCACAGGTCTGTTCTCCAACAGCTGGCAGTTACAATCCTTGCCATGTGACGGAAATCAGCTTTCAGACATTCACATCTAAGCCAGGCAAAGACGTGGCTGGTCTTACAATTCAAGAAGGGAAACTACAGTTGTCATTCTACCAATGACCGTCACTCCCAACAATTTAAGAAAGTCTCCCCAAACCTGACAGTGTAGTCAAGCACAGCAATTACCAGTCTATGACCATCTACTGAAATAAGATGGCCTATTTTGTATATAGCTTTATTATGGCTCTTTTGGAATTTGAACTGCAAAATAAACTCAAGTTCATTCTTAGCTGCGTTTTAACCCAGGAAGAATTACTCCGCTCCTCTAAAATCATAAATTGAGTATTTATGTACAAATGTAAATATACACATGAACAAATTATGTCATCTTTGTGCATGTGTGCATTCGCTTTCAGAGAGAAGAAGTAATTTCAAATGCATACAATGCACTTGTCCATGATGGACAATACACTCTACAAATAAACATCTCCTCCCATTTAACACCACTTACAACCCTTGAAATAATTGTCTGTAGCTAAGCACTCCTGGGTATTCCATCTGTTTGTTTATTTGGTTTAATGCAGCTGGGAGAAAAAATTACGCAGCCCTTTCTGCTCTATCTTCCAACAGCACACACAAGAAGACCTTCACTTAAAAAAGTTCAATGTCTTAAAGCAGACTTACTAAGAATCCCTCAGCCAATCATATAAACTGACTGTCAAACAACTGAGCTCAGGGTTTTTTCATTATATGGCAATAACTAAAACACCACCATGTGCAAGGGGCTGCTTTCCTCCCATAACACAAAACTATAGCAATTCTTAATGCTCACCTATTGCCCAGCATGCACATAGCACTGCAACGGACTGAAAAAGTGGGGTAATGCCCAATATGCATTTGAGCTGCAGTTTGATTTTGTTTCAGCGGACAAGAATAAAACTTGTAGCTATTTCTAGTCTTAAAGAAACCTGCAAGTGTTATTTTCTCTCAAAATGTATCAGAAATTAATATTTGAGTACTTTCGGACAAGGTACCCAAGATTAATGTCAAGCACCGCTCCGTTACAGCGCCAGGTGTTGGCCGGGGAGAGCCGAGCACACACAATAGCACCAAAGACTCACATGGCCTTGCTGCCTCCCAGCTACTTCAGAAAGAAACAGCTCTGACTAAAAGTCTCACTCTCATCCTCACTGCTGAAGCAGGAAAGCCTATATATGTGTGTGTACATATGCATGCAGGCACGTATGTGCATGTACACAGATGAAACCTTAAAAGAGAAAAACAACAACAACAAACAAACAAACCAAACAACAAAAACCCACCCTCAAATTGTATGGAACTGCCCCCAGCTGCTCTAGAGAATACAGCGAGGGCAACTCACAAACCTTTGGAAACAAACAGTTCGAAACGTGCGCCTCAAAGATGCTTCCGAAACAGTTCCATGGTTAAAATAGTCACAGAAATCATTGGGGAAAAATCAGCAGTATATCAGGGTTTTCTTTTCCCCCCATTTATGAAACTATCACCCACTGAATTTTTTATTATTCAGTGACAGAGTTCAAGGCACAGCCATCTGATTACACAGCTTGTTAGAGTCTAATTTCCTAATGAAAAACACAGAAATTTCCTAAAACTCAAGTGATGAAACACAAGAAGGAATGGAAGGACTGCTCCAATAGTGGAATTTTCCTCTTCCACATACAAACCCAGCCCACCCCCACTCCCCCACCCCCCTTTTTTGGGAACAGGACAGTGGGCAGCAGAGAAGTTGAAGCCTTGGGACACAAAGAAGATTTCAGCTGCTGTGAGAACAGGCCCCACAGCTCCTTCCCCAAAACCAAACAAAAGATGGCATCTGCAGGAAGAGAATGACAACCCCCATACACACAGGTGGCCCATCCACACCCCACCCCCCTGCAGGTTCTGGGGGGTGCCAGAATACAGTACCTTTGCCTTTTACAGCAGCACTGCTCCCAACTGAAGAGGATGCCTGGGAATCCTTCTTCAGCCTCTTGCTCTGAGGTCTGACACTGGACCTGAGAAAATGATGCTGGTCCTGGCTGTGGGAGGGCTGGAGGACAGCCGAGGCCTGGGCTAAGCTGGGGTTCGGCGGGGGGCTGCTGGTAGTGTTGCTGTTGATGATCTTCTCTTCTTTCTTTGTGCCGCTGCTGCCTGGAGCTGCCTCTCCTCCTCCTCCTGCCCCTTCTTCTTCCAGGGACTCCTCATCTCCTCCTGCTCTCTTGCCCAGCTTTTTCACCCCTTCCTCCCCGCCGCTCTCGCCCAGTTTCACTGTCATCCTGTTGGGGAGGAGAAAAAGAAAGGAGAAAGACATAAAGTCAGGCCGGGGAGCCCCCCAGAGAGGGGCAGAAACCCCTGGGCTGAGAGGGGAGAAGTTTAGCTGCAGAAATTCCTCTCAACATGGCCGCCGTTGTTTGTTACTAAATCCCCTTTCGTTTGCTGTCCCGACCCAACAACCTGTGCCGAGGGCGGGAGGGGAGAGCTCCGCGGGAACCCCCCGAAACCGGCCCAAAAGGCGGCGGGGCTCCCCCGGCGATCACCCCGGCACCCCCCGGAGGGCTCCGGGCCGCCTTCAGAGGAGAAATCGCCGAGGCGAACTCGGGCGCTGGAAGCGCTCGGCAGGCGGCGAGGGAGGCAGCGCCGGGCCCGGCGGAGCGGGGCAGAGCGGTCGGGCCGGCCCGGGGCTCGGCCCCATCCCACCCCCTCGACGGCTCCGGGAGCTCCGGGGGGGCTCCTCGCCCTCCTCACCGTGGGGCCGAGCCGGCCCGGCCCGCCGCGGGGGGGGGCTCCATGCTCCTCGATGCGGCGGCGGCGGCTTCTCCTCCTCCCTGTGTGTGTGTGCGGCTGGGGCTGGGACTGGCCGCGGCGACCAAGATTTCCAGCTCCCCTCCGCCCCCACCCCGCACCTCCCCGGGGCCGCGCTCCACCCGGGGGGCTCCGGGCACGGCCGGTCCCACCGCCTCTGCGGGGAGCATCGCCCGGCCGCGGTTCTCCCGTCAGCGACGGCCGGGCCGGGCCCGGGGCCGCCTCGTCGGCGTCTGCCCGCGATGCCCGGCGGCGGCGGAGGGACCCCCGCATCAATGCGCCCCGGGGCCGCCACGGAGCCCCGCCGCCTCCACGCCGCGCTCGGGAACCGCGGCCTCAGGGAGCTGCGCGCGGTTATCTGCCCGGGAATGGGGCTTCGAGGGGCACCCGGGTGAGCCTCCACCTCAAAACGTGCCCGCTGCACTGCGAGCTGTACTTGGAGCACAGCACCCGGTGTGGGCGCCCAAAGGCGCTCAGACCCACTGCCTACTGAAACCCGAGGTTTTGGAGAGAGCGTGGTGGGCACCTCCTGAAGTCCACCTGGAAGGAAGGCCATCCAGCAGCAGCGGGAGAACAACGCCCACATTGTGGCTCCCCACAGCAGCAGCAGAGCCAACTTCAGAGCCAACTTCAAGCATGGGCAAAGAGATGCTCACAAGAGAAGGAAACTCAAAACGTCACCCATGGAGCAGTGGCATTACTGCGCATTGGGCCAACATCATAAAAACGCGCTTTAAAGTGCACCAGGTGCATCACCTGCCTGTGACATGGGAGTGTGTGTGCCTGCAGGTCGTGGCACGTGCTCCTGTGACTGAAGCGAAGCTTTTTCCTCTAACATCTCCTGGCCGAAGCACTGCGCCCAGCAGCCCAGAAGGATGTTGGGCAATGTTCCATTCTTCACAGTAGGTACCATATGCTGGTGTGAACCACAAATCTAAACCCATGTTAAAACTTCCATACTGAAATTTCACACCAAACCCTGACGAAGCCCTGATTACCCACACAAAGACTTCTCCAGACGACTAAACCACGATGCTTTCAGTTGTTAGAATAACAGAAATCTTACAACTCTGACAGCCCGTGCTCAGACATCCTCTTCAGCAGGGCAGGATCTGACCCCACCCTCAGCTCCACGGCCACAGACTGGGTGCTGCACCCCAGCACCAGGGCAGGAGAGTTCCCCCCCCTTTAGCGAGTCCTCGAGGCAAAGCAGCCATCCCCGGCCGTCTCCCCGCTCCCGCCAGCCCTCCGGCCGGGCTCACCCCGCTGCATCCCCTCCCTTCTCGCCCAACGCCACTTTCCCTTTCTCTCTCCACCCGGAACACTCCCGTCCCGCCACCACGGGCCCCGCACCGCCCCGCAGCCCGGCCGCTCTCCCCGCACGGTCGCCGGTGCTCGAGCATTCGGCCCCGGGGACACGCGAGACCCGGGGTCCCCGCCCGCCCGGCCCGCAGCGTTACCTGCCGCATCAACGCCGCCGCGCTGCCTCCGCGCTCCAGCTCTCCCTGCGGCGGCCGCTCCGGCTCCCCCGGCCCCAGGCACCCCCAGGCCGCGCCTCGCAGCTGCCAGCTCGGGGGGAGGCCGGCGCGCCCCGCGACCCCCGCGGCCTCCAGCGGCCCTCCCGACGCTGCCGGCGGGAGCGGCAGCGCTTCCCGACCGGACAGCCGACCTCTCGTCCCCGGTTCCCCCGCAACCGTGGCGCCACCGGCCGGAGCCGCGGCTCCCTGGCGCCCAGGCTCGGCCCTTACGCGGGCCGCGATGGGTCCGGGCCGCCGCGGCTCCGCTTCCTCGTCAGCCTGCGCCGGGCCGAGGGGGCGGGGCGCGGCGCGCGGGCCCCGCTAGGCGCGCCGCGGCACACCCCTCCCGCGACCCCAAACAAACCGTCGCATTGGCTGACGGCACGCGGGAGCGAGGCGGGGGGCGGGGACTCAGTCTGGACTCCGACCAATGAAAGCGCGGCGCGGGGCGGGTGACGACAACTTTACGCACAGGAAGAGGTGGCAGCCGGTGTCCGTCTGGGGGCGGGACGATTCCCAAGATCTGGCTGTCGATTGGCTGAAAGGTAACCAATTGAGAGCGCTATCGTTGGAGGCCTTGGGCATGCTCTCGAATATCATTGGCCGGCGAGGTGTTGCTTTGCGTGCGGCGTTGTAGTCATTGCCCGCAAGGGAGAGCAGCGTTTGTAGTTGGAGCGAGGGCAGAGGGAGAGGTTGGGTTGAGTTGGGTTGGGTTGATGAGGTACTGGCTGGTGCACTCTTCTTAGCAATTGACAGCTTTAATCAGCTCATTCTTTTTCCTTAGTGTTGAAAATGAAATGCATAAACTGACAGATGTGGAATCTGTAGGAAACGTTTATCACTTTCAGGGCTTCCAGTTTAATTCATGTGAAGTTCTCAGCGTCTCCAGAATGAAGGAAGCTTTACTCAGTGATGTACAAAATTAAGAGGGGTTTAATTTCATTTGCTGTGTTGGCCTGCTTTCCAGTGACTGCAGCATATAAGCGGTGATTTCTTGTTAATGGCTAGCTAAAACAATTTCCAAACCTTAGCACAAGTACCGTGCAGTTTTTTCCCCCAGCAGCTGTTGGTAAATGATGTGTGAAAAGGATACTCTCTTAGAAAAATTTCCTGGGTCTCACTGTAGGAAAAGCTGTTTTATTCCTGTTCATTCAAGGAAAATTGTCACAAGCAGGTGATCGTCCCACTGCACTCAGCTCTGGGGAGGCCGCAGTGCTGTGCTCAGCTCTGGGCTCCTCACTGCAAGACAAGACAGCGAGGCCCTGCAGCGTGTCCAGAGAGGGACATGGAACTGTGAGGGTTCTGGAGCACGAGACTGAGGAAATGGGATGGTTCCATTTGGAGAAAAGGAGCTCAGGGGACCTTATTGCTCTCAAGAGCTCCCTGGAAGGAGGCTGTGGGGAGGCAGGGGTCAGCCTCTGCTCCCAGGTAATAGCGATAGGATGAGAGGTAATGGCTATGAGTTGTGCCAGGGGAGGTTCAGGTTGGATATTAGGAAAAATTTCTTCTCAGTAAGAGGTGAGGTAATGGCACTGCCACCCAGGTGGTGGTGTCACGATCCCCGGTGGTGTGCAAGAGGTGTGGAGATGTGGCACTGAGGGGTGTTGTCAATGGGCGCAGTGTGATGGGCTGGTGGTTGGACTTGGTGATCTTAGAGGGCTTTTCCAATTGTACTGATTCTATGATTCTAAGCTATAGTGCAGAAATCTGCGGCTTAACAATCTGACCTTCAGAATGGCAGGTGAACTGTGGCAGTTCAGGCCCCCCTGGTGTTGCAAGTAACCATCTTATGATGTTAAATTCAAGCATGCCTTCTCCTTTATCATCTTCTATAAATACGCTCTGAAGCACAGCTATGAGTAACAAGTTTATTGTTAGAAATTTGTAAACACAGAAGAGCCAGCTTTTGTCACAACTGCAGAGGTTTGTGTTTTAATCCACTCTTTAATTAGTTTGTAGAGAGTATTTTTTTTAGTCTTATTATAATGTAGCGTGAGATCATATGGTTTGTATCAAGTATTTTTGCCACTTGGTTTAACCACAGGCAAATTTAACCATGTCAGGAAATGAGGCTTTCTGCATCTATAGTGCCATGTATTTAAATGATGCTCTGCAAAAACACACAAAGACATGTTCAGTTCCCCAAAGGCTCAGAGCTGGAGGTTCCCATGTGTGTAAATAACTTTGTATGCTTGTATGTAGCCCCATTGCCTCAAGTAGACTGGTAAGGTGTAAAATAGTCATGTGCGTAAATGTCCATGAAAGAAAGACTGAATAAAAAGGCGCTGGACAAGAGCTGAGAGGCAGGGTGAGGCTGAAATGTTGAAAAGCACTTGAACCGTTCATTTGTTTGATGGTAGGGAGGCCGTGCTTGTGCAAACCTGTGCAGATACAACATGCAAATAATCTTTCAGTGTTTGTTGCCATGGTTTTCTAGACTGAGCAAGAACACAAACAGATTTGTTACTCTTCCAGTGTATTTTGAAATGAATATAGATTGCATGCACTGTGTACTTGATGTTTTATTGTCTGTGGCGGTCTTAATTTTGTTTTATGTTGTGGTCTTAAGTTTGCACTTTGTGCTAATTACAGTGTGAAACTTATTTCTGAGAGTTCTTAGCCATCACCAAAGTAGGTGTCATCCTTTTAGCTTAGCTATTAATTTTAATAATGCATCCGTTCTTAAAAGACTCTTAAATTGAATAATCTGGCAAACGATGATGGATGATTTCAGTGTTTGTACAGCAGTTCTTCCCCATTCAGGTAAGAGGATTTAAACCAAAGGTCAGACGTCTGTTGTTAATCCTTCATGTCTTACTAAGCAGGAATTGCCTAATCACACAGCTTTATTTTCCTCAGCAGCTGAGGTCAAGCCCTTAGAGGAAGGGATGAAATGCACTGCATGTGACCGTGCTGCTGAGCCTCTTCTTTGCACATCCTTGGGACCTCAGAGCTGCTAACTGGGCATCTTTCTTGAAGGCAGTGATCAAAGCACCCTAGGATGATGGTCTGCTTATGTCTCCAATAGGATATGAGCATCTTCCAGCAGGGCTTCTCTGCTGAATATTACTAGGAAACGCCAATTTCCATCTAAATCTGCACAACTGGAGATATATAATTTAGATATTGGCCGGACTTGCAGTACTAATGGAATCGGGTAAATGTGAAAGCTGTGAAATGGTCACTCGAGCAAAGATGGTCCACGTTTTTTAGATAATTCTTACTCCTGTTAAGGTGTGGAAGACGCTCACGCGTGTTCCCATGCAATGCTACCTCCCACCAGTGCTGCTTTCTGACAGCACTGACGTTTTTCTGTCCGAAATGTCCCAGTAACCGATGTACGCCTCGGTGAGAACGAGAGCTACGAAGCTCTCCGTGGCGCTTCCAGCGGGCCGGACCGGCCCCTCTCGGCCCCTCTCGGCCCCTCTCGGCTCCTCTCGGCCCCTCTCGGCCCCTGCCGGCTGCCCCGCGTCGGCCGCTTCCGTCGCTCTTCGGTTTCGCTTCGCAAGTTTCCGCTCAGGGCCCCGCCCCGTTGTCAGGGGTAACGAGGAGCATCGGAGCCAGCGCGGTCTTCGGGTGGCGCGGCCGCTGCAGGCAGAGCGGGCTGTGGGTACGGCCTGCGCGGGACGGGGCGCCGGAACGCGGTGGGGCGGGGAGGCGACTTCAGCCGGGAGCTGGGCTGCGGGCGTAGCGGGGCCGAGCAGCGGCGGCCGGGCCTCGTCCCGACGGAACCGCCCCGGAGCCGTGCAGGGCAGCGCTTTTCATCCAGCTGTGCGTTGCGGTGAAATTGTACCTCTTTAGGTTGGTAGGTGCGGCCAGGCACAGCTCCGGACAGCTGCCGACCTGCTCCGGCCGGGATCCGGATGGCTGTGTTAGGTTCGTAGTGCTGGGTGCGCTGCGCTGAGCTCCGTGAGGATTCCCCGAGGGCCGGACTGCAGAGCCGTGCCAGCACTGGTGTCCGGAGTGGGGCTGCTCCTCTGGCCAGGTAGGAACAGGAGCAGAGGTTGAGCTTCAATCTCCCTCTGCTTTCCTCTGTTAGCTTTCTATGCATTGTTTCAAAAGTGCCTATCGTGTATATCCTCCATGATCCGTGTGAGGGAGGGGATTGTCCCCCTCTGCTCTGCCCGCGGAGCCCCCAGCTGCAGTGCTGCATCCAGGCCTGGGGCCCAGCGCAGGGAGGGTGGGAGGCAATGAAGATGCTCGGAGGTTGGAGCAGCTCTGCTATGCAGACGGGCTGAGGGAATTGGGCTTGTTTAACTTGAAGAAGAGACTTCATTGTGGACTTTCAATACTTAAAGGGAGCTTATAAACAGGAGGTCTTTAAGTCCCTTCCAACCTAAGCTGTTCTATGATTGAAGAGATCACATAGCTGGGCTTGATCACCTTCCATACCTGAACTTTGTGAGAAATTCTTTTTTCAACCTTGGAAAAAAGTAGGACGTGCCATGCCAGGAGCGCTTATGGAAGACAGTCCTCGTTTTTCACTTTCTTCTTTGAACAGTTAAGATAGATAACGAATTTTTAAGATTATGCAGATATAATGTTGGTTTGGTTCCCGTGTGTATTTCACGTTGCTGACAGTGTCAGTGGCAAGGTAAGAACCACCAGGCTATTTAAAAACATTGCCTATCTTTCTAACACATCTGATCAAAGGTGCTGAATTTGATTTTTCTATTTTGGGGGGGAGAAGACAACCCTCTTAAAGAAAAATCTTTATTTTAAGCAGTGATGGAATATTTAAACTAAAGAGACTTTCTGTGTCTGATTGGTGACCTGGGCAGATCTTCTTACCTACATGTGCCTACAGGTCAGCAACTCGTGTCTGAGGTGGTCATAAAAGATCTTCGTCCCCACAGGTGTCAAGGAACTGTTTAAACCTTCGATGGGTTATTTTAATTTCTTATTTCTCAGGTCTTGGCATTTTAGCTAATAACTGAGGTGCTTAAAAGGTGGTTGTCTCTGGCTGTTTGTTCTAAACCAAGCCAATGAGATTGTACAACACAAATCCCCCAACCAGTTTTCATATGTAAACTTTCAAAGACCGAATTACCCACTCCATTTCTGAGAAGAGCACCATTTCAGGTTTATTTTCCTTGGAAAAGGATCGCTTATTGAGGGCTTTCATTCAGATGTTAAGATAAGTTGCTTTGGTTTTGCATGACCGGACTGTTGGTCCGGTGATTTCAGCAGTATAAGCTCCAAAATGGTGACAACTTCTAAAGCTCACTTTGAAAGAAAGCTCAGATGTGAGACTTTACAGCACATCGTTCTCTTCAGACATGAAGTGCTCGAAATACTCTTGAAAGAACTCTGAGCTTACCAGAATGTTCTCTGAAATAAATCAGCGTAAGCCACTGGGAGACCAGGTGCTACCCTGTGCACACCGTGCTCTGCGGGCTAAAGGCTCCGTACTGCCCACTACTCTTCAAAAATGCCACTTGGCCCTTTTTCATTAAGGTGGACGCGCATTAAGATGGTGATGTGGTAGCTTTGTTTTTTTCCCCGTTTTTCGCATACTTCCCTTTTAAACACCTGTTTTCCTCATGCAAACTTGCAGTCAGTGACTTCTGCCATGGCTGTGTATGTGGATCACCGGACGGAGGCTCCGGATTCAGTGGCCTCCCCTTCTCTTATAACGTGGCACTCTGTCCAACCTCTCCTGGCAGTCGCTTCCATCAGCACAGCGGCAGGAGGCTGTGTGGATATCTACCTGGAGCAGGTGAGCAATCAGCAGCTTTGCTGCTCTGAAACTTCACTGGCATTACGGATGCCTGCAATTCCAAGTTTTACTGATGATGCTTACCAGTTTGCAGGTTAGGCTTAACAATAGAATGGCCACGTGCTTCTTTTTTCTCTTTTTAAACTTTAAGGGAATGAAGTGTACTCAATAATGGGAATTAGGAAAAAAATCATTCTTCCCCTTGAGCCTGCCTTGGTTTGCTAGACCCAGCTCATGGCATCTGAGAGGGCTGTAGACAGCTATTTGCTGTGCTGCTCTCGTAAGCTATGCACAAGGGGCTTGTGTAGCCCTTCAGTTTGCACCATTTCCAGGGGAAAATAAGAATCTGTGCTATTTAGGGAAATGGTGCAGCAGATGCACTGAAAACATTGACATTTGTTAATATGAGTATTCTATAAAATGCATAACTTTCAGAATGTGTTATGAAAAACTGTCATCCACATTTGATAAATAGGAAAATAAATACATGGAGGTGTTAAACAATTTGCCTGAAATAATGCAGCAAACCATGCTCAGAGGAGAGCCTACCTTTTGGAGCTATTTAAGCCTTAGTTTATTGTATTATTGGTGAAGAGCTTTATTGTTTTTCTTCTTTTTTTAATCTGAAATGTGGTGGGGGCCATCATACCTTTCTTGTAGGAATCTCCTGTTTAGTGAGAGCTCTTTGTGCATGCTGTGAGGGAGGAATAGCCTTGCAAAGCAGAGGGAAGCTGTCTCTTAACACCACTGTGTTTTCAGCAGCTATTTTCAAGTGGCTGTGCTGCATATCGTAGCACACCCATGCATGTGAAATAGCCAGAAATACGTGGTGTAGCCACTTCTTGTGTCTTACCAGATGTTCTGATGCAAGTCAGTTCTTTTAGACAAGAAAATATCTTGTTGGCCGGGGAGTAAATCTGAAGGTTTAGCTGCATTCTTGCGTTGATCGTGCCCTTTGTTTCTGTTTGCAGGGAGAACACATGCCTGACACACACGTGGAGAGAAGCTCTCAGGTCACATCGCTCTCCTGGCACCCTTCCAGGCCGATCCTGGCAGCTGGCTGGGAGACTGGAGAAGTCGTCATGCTTAACAAACAAGACAAGGAGCTCCACACCGTGCCGCCAAACCACAGCGCCAAAATCTCTATCCTACAGTGGAGCAGCAATGGCTCCCGCCTCGTGTCTGGGGACAGGGTAAGCACTCAGCTGTCAAACCTTCATCTGGAATAAAGTGCGTGCCTTGTGATGGAAAGGATCACGGAGTGGATTGCGAAGGAAGGGAATAGGTGCAGGAGCAGGGGAGAGATACATTTCCTTGCTTTAGGTACAAATTAAAATGGTGAGGGAGTGAAAACAAATGTAATTGTGTTAACTTTTCTAGAGTTCTTTCAATTTGTCTTTAAATGAGCATCTCTAACTCGCTGAGGGCGGTGAGGCACTGGAACAGGCTGCCCAAGGAGGCTGTGGATGCCTTTGCAGGCATTCAAGGCCAGGCTGGATGTGGCTCTGGGCAGCCTGGGCTGCTGGTTGGTGACCTGCACACAGCAGGGGATTGGAACTGGATGAGCATCGTGGGCCTTTGCAACCCAGGCCGTTCTGTGGTTAGAACAGTAGGTCAGGATTTCAGGTTGTTTGATGCACGGAATGTTTGAGGTGTGGGTGATTTCAGTTGCTTGTCCCTGTGCATGCAGGAAGTTTGCATTTCAACAGTACACTAATATGAATTGTACTTACTGTATAGAAAATACTTTGGAAATGGTTGAAATATCAGTCTATTGGTAAGCTTGTTACCCTTTATGTAGTGAAACGAGATGCTAATAATAAAATATCTACTATTCAGGACTAAGCATTCACAGAAGATTCCGATTTGTCAGCTCTTGAGTGAGCAAATGGTGACAATGTGCTTTTTTACATTCTTTCTGATAAATCTGAGCATGCCCAAGAATTTTGCTTCAGTTCTCAAGACTTTTACCTATGATTTGGAGGGAAATGTAATTTTACATCATCCTTGTTAAAATTCTTTTACCCTTTCTGCATTTGACAGAAATGCAGAAATTAAACATTGAGTCGTGATTGCATTTATCCTCTTAATTAGAAAAGATGTTGCCTGAAGGAAGGATGATAAACAGTAACTGGGAGTTTATGTGGAGAATATGTTAATGTAACTGCTGTTCACATTCATGTGGCACTTGGGAACAGACTTTTTCAAATTGGTTCTTGGTGTTGGATCACAATAAGTCTCCCTAAAACAAGTGTAGGGTCAGTAATACCACTGCTTTTGTTGCCTGCATTAACGAAGCAAAATGAGGTTGAACTTTGCATCGCAAGTTGTTGTTTTGCTCATGCAGTGCTTATACAGAGGACATCCAAATGCCATTTGTTTCCCTAAGCATGAACATAATAACAAAAATAAATAATAAAGTTCCAGCTGTGAAGCTGCAGCGTAGGTCAGCTTGTTGGGACAGTTCAGGCACATGACATGCTGATGCTTTTTGCATCTCTGACTTCTTCATCCATATTTCTAGTCACTGGGGCTCTATGCATTCTGAGCTGGCACTGCCAAATGCTTATTACCTCCACAACCTGCACCAGGCTCTAAGATTTGCACAGTGGTTGCACTTTGGTGTGTGCTTGTGTTCCTCCTTGCAGAGAAGGCACAAACTGAGATTGTTTGTGTGATGGTTCTCACCTACACTGCAAATACATGTTATAGAAAGTATGTGTTTGAACAGAAAAAGGACAGTGAATATATATTCCTAGTTTTTATATTCAGTTGATAACCAGATTAAATCTTAAGAGTGCAATCTGTCGTAATGAAATTCATTTGAAATTTTGAGATTTGTGTGTAAGATTGAAGTTCTGTTTGGAATGAAGTAAGCAGGTGAAAGTTAGACAAATGTTAAGGGAGGGGCAGACAGCAAGGCTATGAAGTTCTTTCACTGGGAAATGGTAGAAATTTTGTCACTCAAAATTCTTTCAAAATCAGACCGAAAGAAATGGGGCGCAATTATTTTCCAGCATCAACTTCCATTGACTACTGTTGCATTAATTAGCTAACTAGCCTTGCTTTCTTTAACTTGTGATTCTTCTAGAGACTGGATTCTCACATATGTGCAACGTGTGATGAATTAACCGCGGTCTTTTTTTTCTTTTTAGCATGGTATCTTGTTTCTATGGAGAATGGACCAGCGAGGTCGAGTGCAAGGTCCTCCCGTGCTGAAACACGACTATGGAAAATGTCTGTCGCACTGCATCTTCCGACCGCCCCCTCCTGGCGAGTAAGTGCTGTGTCCTGCCGCAGCGCAGGTGGACCAGCTCTATTCACAGACCATTTCTATTTAACATCTTTATCAATGATCTTGACGAGGACATTCTGGCTTGGATCAGGAATGGAGTGGTGAGCAGGACCAGGGCAGTCATCCTGCCCTGTACTCAGCACTGGTGAGGCCTCACCTCGAGTGCTGTGTTCAGTTTTGGGCACCTCAGTACAGAAAGGACACGGAGGTGCTGGAGCAGGTCCAAAGAAGGGCAACAAGGCTGTGAAGGGCTGGGAGAATATGGCCTATGGGGAGAGACTGAAGGAACTGGGGCTGTTTGGTCTGGGGAAGAGGAAGCTGAGGGGAGACCTTGCTGCTCTCTTCCAATACCTGAAATATGATTACAGAGAGAGTGGGGCTGGTCTCTCCTCACTGGTGACACGACAAGGAGAAACGGCCTTAAGTTTCACCAGGGGAGGTTCAGGTTGGATATCAGGAAATGCTTCTTTACAGTAACAGTTGTTAAGCACTGGAATAGGCTCCCCCAGGGAGGTGGTTGAGTCACCATCCTTGGATGTGTTTAAAAACCATTTGGATGTGGTGCTCAGGGATGTGATGTAGGTGTAGGCTGTAAGAATTAGGGTACTATGGTTGGGTTGTGGTTGGACTTGATGATCTTTAAGGTCTTTTCCAACCTGAGCAATTCTATGATTCTATGATTTAATAAATAATAATAATACAAAACTGTCCTTGTAGTTGTCCTCTGGTTCCAAGCTTTTCTTCCTCTCTATTTGCAGCAGAGGCTGTTTGTGTTCTGCACGCAGTGACAAGTCTTTCGTTTTGTCAACATCCCTCTCACTGTTGCTGTTCTTTCTTCTTTCTTTAGTTCTTCATAATCAGTGACATTTGCCAATTAGAAAAGCACAAAGCACACTGGAAACAGTTATTCATGAAATTATTGGCAAGAATAACTGAATTCTTAAATCTGTCTTTTCTCTTCAAGAAAGAAGTAGTAATAAGGTATAATAATAAGTAATATTAAGGAAAAAAAAAAAACAGATTTTTCTTTGCCCGGGACATTGTTTCACATCTCTTTAAAAATAATGCTTAAAGGGGGAAAAAAGGGTGAAGCAATACAAGTGAAAACTGGTACTAAATGAGCTTTATATCTTTCGCGAGTTAGTTGATTTCAAACCAGTGCATGAAACATCTTTCTTCTCTCTTTACAGTTCTATGAAATATTCCTTTCTTGAGGATGGAATGTATTCTGTTATGTAGGGAATTGGAAATGAAGTATCTTTTGTTTGCAGAGACTTCCTACAGCTGGCAAAAGCTGCTGTGAGTGGTGATGAGAAAGCCTTGGATATGTTTAACTGGAGAAAAGCTGGAACAGAAGGACCTTTGAAAATAGGACTCCAGGAAGGACTGTCCTTCTTTGTCACCTTGACTGATGGTAAGAGCAAGAACACTTTTTTCAGCTGCTGTGAACTTGCCTGTTAGTGGTTCAAAACAGTTTAATCACTTAGATTTCTGCTACATTCCACTCCTTCATGGCTTGAACCAATGATTGAGCAGGTTGCAGGTAAGCCTTTCCCATTACAGTGATCCAGTACACCATGATGCTTCATATAATTTGCCTGTCACGGTGTAGGTTGACAACATGAGATGATTGATGATTGGTTCATGGTTGAAATTCATGTTCCTCTGTGGGCCTGTACTCGATGGTTTCCTGGAGGCACACAGCTGCTTGGACCAGGGAAGATTTGGCTTGCATTTCATCAGTTCCATACAGTCCACCCCCAGGTGTCATGCTGATCTTTCAGTGACACTGGATGTCATGTTGCCACTCCCGGTGATCAGAAGAGACTCGGGGGACAGCACAGATGTTTTGGAAGTACCAGAAGGTGTAGGCCTGCCCTCCACAGCAGGATACATGCCATGTTGCTGTCCTGGGTCAGTACTAAAGCTTGCACCAGGGCATGTCCTGGCCAGATGTACCATGCACGTTGGCTCAATATCAAGGCTCTGTAACTATACTGGGTACCAAAGGGGGAGTCCAGATTTGTTACAGGACCATGATTAAGGTCCCCTTAGGAATGAAAACCAGAGTGCTGACCATGATGCCTACAGGCCATGTGCCTATTACTGGGGGGACTGCAGATCCTCCAACCTCCAATAATCTCCCCCAAGGTGCAAGTAGGCCACACAACTTTGGTCTAATTTGCAACTTCCAAGGCCATTCTTTTTTATGGGTACAGGGTTCTAGGTTTCCAGGGGCAGTGAGCAGATTATTGTCTTTGCAATTTGGGATCTTACCTGACTATCTGTGCCTGCAATTTGGATCCTAAATGGGGAGGCCCATGTTGTCTGTAGCATCTTTAGGGTTTGCTGTCTCTAGGCCTTTTGTTCAGGTCCCACAGGGTTTTGTAGAGTCTCTTTGTCCACCCCAGCAGGGACTGAGAGTCTGGATTATATGGCAGGTGGAATTGCCACTCAGTGTTGTTTTCTTCTGCCCAGAGTTGTACCACCACTAAAATGAGTTCCTTAGTCACTCTCAATGACTCGAGGTGTCCTGTAGGCAGCCATCAGTTTGGTGAATGCTCTGAAGGTATTATGCCTGGTTCACTGTTGGCAGTGTATAGGCCTGCATTAGCCTACTGGCTGTGTTGATTCAGGTCAGGGCATATCTTGCCCCCTCAGATCGAGGGAGGGGCTTGATGCAGTCGACCTCCCATTGCTGGAGAGGATTGTTTCCTCTTGCAAGATGGGCTGATGTTTAGGGCAACAGTCTTTGTCTCATACCGGAGCAAGCATCACAGTCTCAGCATGCCTTGGCGTTGTCAGATAGCTGTATGGGCAGCCCCCATGCTTTATCAGCTGTCCACACTGTCTTGTCCTGCATGCTGCAGCTTCGGACGTAACCAATGGGCCATGTTCTCAGATGGTGAATCCTCAACCCATCCAATTTGGGCCATCATGTTGGCTTCACCATTTCCTGGTGACTGTAGAGGTTGGTGGCCAGAAATGTGGTAGACATGTACAGTCCTGTGTCTGAATCCTGTGTCAGAACCACATTCTGTATGTCCAACCACAAATCTCTGCCCCAGATTGGTTGGGTGTGGGTAGTCCATTCCTGGATGGCCCACTGTGCAATCCAAAGGGTGAGCCCACAGTACACAGCCCAACTGCCTGTGCAGATATTCAGTATATCATCACGGGGTTCCTTGGTTATAACCATCCACACAGCTCACAGCTCTGCCCGTTGGCTACTCTGACCATCCTCATCTTCAAACCAGAAGGTTTGCTGGAGTTACCTTGCAGGACACATCTGTATACCAGGCATCTTCAGGAATGAGATATTTCCCTTCTTGAATGGGACTCTTCTCTGATGGAGAGATCACTGTCTCTTCTGGCACATAGCCATGATACATCATTGGGCCAAAGTGATGCTCTTCTTTCAGTGGTGATGAAGACAGACTATTCCTGTGCCCGAGATAGGCAACCCATCTGCCGTTGTCTGTACTTGGGCCACTCCTGTCTTAGGAAGGTGGGTCAGATCTTTCACCCAGCCCTGAATTGGCAAGGTGGTCTTAACTACGACTTCAGTTGTTTGGGTTATTGGCTCTACTGCTTGTAATACGGAATAGGCAGCCAATAATGTTTTTCAGTCATGCTGTACCTCACTTCTGCTCCATGCCAAACCTGAGACCAGAACCCAACTGCAGTTCAAAGAGAATGTTGGAACTGCCATAGGCCCCAGCCAAACCCATCCTGAGTTCCATGGACATCTAGTTTGGCTGGAAGGGTAGGACTGAAGATACCCAGTGCCTGAGCCTGTCCTGACAACAGGTTGGTGAACGCACACACGTTTGTGGCAGGCCCTGAAAGGTCTGCTGCCTGCCTCCCCGTGTAAATGCAAACCGACCTTGGGATTCTTCATGGATGGAGATCTCTCTTCTGGAGGGTCAGACCCCATGGGATGTCTACGCCCAGTATGTACTCTGGGACTGGGGCAACAGACACCTTATACTCGTGGGGTGGGAGACACCCAACCTCCAACCTCTATGTCTGGGTTGCAGGGATGGTCTGGCCCCCAGACCCACCAATCATCACCCCATCTCCATGGAATTTGCTTGGATCACCAGAAATAACTGACGTTTCTGCATCTATGTCAACTAGTGCCATAACTTGCTGTATATTCTTTCAGGACCAAAAAAGTCATCAATTCAACAGAGGGCCTCTGGTCCCACCTGGGAGCTCTAAGTGCAGGGGAGCTGGCATCCCGTATCATGCAAGTAACTGTGTAATTGCCAATTCTTTTTCTTCAGGCAGCTCAGGCATAGTGGCCTGAGTCACCTGAAGAAGTTTTTCCTTTTATTGGGAGCTAGGAAATCTTCCAGGTTCCACCTTCTTGTAGGTATTTTTTCAGTAATTCTCACCCTGGGCTTTTTGAGGTGATTTTGAAGTTTTTGATTGTCCTCTAAGCGTCTCCATAGCTGGAGGAAGACACGATAGGGCTTGTGATCAATTTCAGCAAATTGCACCCCAGCCTGGATTGAGTCATTAAACATCTGCTTTCGGGATACCCTTATGGGTCCCTATTGTGTCTGTGGGGTGGGTTTCCTGGTTTTAGTTGCATAGTGGACCTTGGCTCCTTCTAACATTTGGATATTTCACCTGTTCTGAAAGCACTCTGTCTCCTCTAGATCAGCCACCCATTGGACAGCTTGTTGGATGATGGCCTCTAAGGCCACTAAAGGGCTCAGTACGGACATCAGTGTGCCATATGGGTTGGGAGGGGCTGGTTGTAGTATGAGGTCCCTCATCCCTGCTGAGAATTTAACCAGGTCAGGACTCTCAAACGTGTTATTGTGAATGACCTCCTTCATCCCTTGTTCTCTCATATAGTTTTGGAGTTCTTCCTCTGAGGTCCATAAACCAGCATTTAGCAGTACATGCCTTTCTTCGGCCACATAATTCTACGTGCTGCCATTATCCATTGAATTAAGGAATGGTTTTGTTTGTTACGTATTCCTTTGCATACAGCCTGAGAGCCGGATGCGTGGTAACAGATGCAAGTTTGGAAATCTCAGGCCCATTATTTACTACATTTTCAGCCCCCATACCCTATGATCTCAAAGGCCAAGCTGGGATGCTCTCTAGGGGTCTTTGCTTAAATTTTTGCAACAAGTCCCTAAGCTCAGCAGCTGCATATGGACACGCTGTTACTTGCAGTGTGGTGTGGGCAGGGGGCAACTCTCCAGGTGCCCACCCTGCTGGTCTGTCCTGGAGTTTCTTTGTCTTTTGAGTTATTACTGGGCATATTTCTAGAGGATCTGAGGTTCCCAGATCTTCTAGCTGGATTTTAGTCTGCTTGGCTTTCTTTTTGTTCTTGGGTTCAACTAGGATCCAAGGATCCTGCTGGTCCAAGTCTTTTTCTCCTTCTAATGACAAGAGTCTTAATTTCAAAGAGGAAATTCTATTTAAAGGTGGGACAGTTTGCCCTGTCAAAGGTGTGATTTTCTTTTCCAGTTGTCTAATATGTGCTTTTTAAAGCTTTTTCTCATCTTCTAATTCCTCGTCCAAGGAATGATATGCATTAATGGTGAGAAGCAGCTGCCATGCCACAGCAGATGCTGCTGCAACTCTTTCCTCAGTTATCAAAAGATTTTGTCCTCAGTCTTTCAGGAAGTCAGCCATTTTTGAAGGGGATTTAATAATGGGGGCACTGGCCCTTATAGGTCCCCACTGTTCAATAATCTGTGCAGAATTTAGCCATGGGTAACCCGGGAATCCCCGAGTTTTCCCTGGGAGTTCCTTTTCCAGTGTATTAGTAGTCCCAGTGAACATCCAATGCACCATTTTTTAATTTTTTTTTTAGATAATCCATCCTAAATAAGTGTCTGCCTGGCTCACCAAGTGTAATGCTGTAACATGGTGGAAAGTACAGCAGTAATAGGGAGTGGCACAATCCTAAGCTACAGCAAATGAGAACAAGCCCAAACGCAGCAGTTGCAGACACGAAGGAAGAAAAACTGCTTGCCTTTGTAAGGCCTCTGGTAAGCAGGGATCTCCAATGAGATACCTTTGCCTCCATTGCCAGCCCTTAAATGAGGGCTGGGAAGGGATGGGTCTTGGCTTCACCCCTTCTGGTCAGCCAAATGTATTGCATGCACCTGAGCTCCCCTGGATTGGCTCTGCCTTCCCACCAGGCACTGAATCCCTGGTTCAGGAGTGTGTTAGCATTTCTGCTACAATTACCAACTAACTTTCTTCCTCCTCATGATGCCTTTTGTCTCCTGCTTACCTCTTGGATCTAGAGCTAGAGTGTGAGGCAATCTCTGTAATGAATACATAATCCTTTCCATTCAAGTGCTGACAACTCCAGAAACAATTGAAGTTATGCTGGCTCTACAGCTCAATTACGGCATGATTCAGTGTTTACGTTCATTATGGCAGCAGAATTAGACTCCATAATGAACACCAGCACGCTCACTGCCTTACAGTTGCGTCGTTGCCTAGCGGTACGCTGACCTTGCTCAGCAGCAGGCTCTGCCTTCATTGCATTTGGGAGGTGTAAGCTTCTTTCCTAAACATGAACCGTTCAGATTTAAAAGGGTTACAGGACACGTTTTGTTTTTTTTTTTAATGCAAAGGTGGTGGATGAAAATCTCTGGCTCGCTGTGTGCCTGTTAGCAGCTGATTTGGTGCACATCCCCATCTAGAGACAGACTCGGAGTCCTGCAAGTGGGTGTACTCAAAATTCTCTTTGTTTCCAGGCCTCCTGTTTAAACTTTAATTTTCTACCATATGGCACTGGTGGTTTCTTTTCTGAGCTTTCTCATTGCACGGGTTGATGTCATTTGGACTCGGTTCTTATTCTAGAGGGTGGTCTGTCAGAATGAGTGAACATTTTCATAACGTTTAAATGTGAACTGCAGTTGTGATTTTTCATCACAAACTTGTTCTAATAAAAACAAATTAAATTATTGCTTTAACGTTTTTAATGCTTTAAACACTGCGAATGCAATTGTAAAAGGTCTCAGAATTGACTTGACTAAAGCCAGGAGAGCAGCATCATTTAAAGCTAAACTGGAATGAACAGTGGAGCTCCTCAAAAGATGGTAAACCTCTGTTTTAAGTACGAGCCTAGATCCATTGCTGCACTCAAAATGCTGATCAATGCAGTTAAAAGAAAATAATTCAGACAATATGTGACACAAGATACTGATCTAAAGAAAGGATGCCTGATTGTTAGCAGTTCTAAAAGGTTGCTTTGTGATACTCTCACGACCACAAAAAACCTTCAGTACAAAGCATTTGAGATGACTGGCACAGGCATTGGGGATAACGTGGGTCTGTAAGGCATCCTGAGCTTCCTGCTGGTGGACTTTTGTTTGTAGCTGCAGGGATCTGTTCCCTTGTCTTGCACGTGTGCTGTGAAGAATGCTGTCTGTGAGCCAATTTCAGGTTCTGTAGATGTTGGGCTGTTACAAAGGATGGCTGCAATAAGCCTTTCTCTGTGCGATAAGGACTGCATTGGAGAACTGTTTGAACAAGAGAAACTTCAGTGTTTATTTTAGGTAGAAAATTTAGCAGTATGATCACAGGTGGGACAGGAGTTTGGAACTTTTTAAATGTAGGTAATGGAGATGATGTGTAGAGAGCCATAAATGGAAAGATTCTTTTAAAGCTACATCATGTTGCCCTTTAGGTACAACATTTCAGCATAGATCCTCGGTGATCAGATTTACGCCTTTGTTTTCTACTTCAGCCTCTTTTGGGCATGTTTCATTTCACGGGGCAAATTAAACTTGTAGCAAATTGAAACACCACATTTATATATTTGTTAGGAAATGGTATATCTATAACATTGGCATCTGTCAGGTTGCAGCAGGTGGTTTCAGTAATCCCATTTGCAAAGTGCTAGGTGCTATAGGGTTTTTCGTTGCTTAGCTCTGCCTAGGACTTGGGCATTGCCACCATGTAACTGGGCAGTGCACCCTGCTTGAAGTGTTTCAGGTGAGACACAATTGTGTTTGCTTGTTCTGATTCACTGCTACCCTACCTGGTATTTTGTGGAACTCATGTAGAAAAGCTGCTCGCTGTGTACTGGGGTGTTTCTGAACAATGAGGAACTCCATGTGCTCAGGCTTCTGTAATCTAAGCTTTGCTGTGAGTGTATTAATTCTTAGGTTCTTTCACAAATTATGACTACTGAAGATTTTAGAAGCCATCATTTGGCCTTTGCATACCTGCGCACGTATGCAGAAAGTGTTTTTAACTGAACAGTATTTGTGATGCCACTTAAATGGTTTGCATCTGGATTTTCTAGGATGAGCGAAAGCGAATGATTTTGATTTCTTGCCACAGTCAGCTCTTGTCACTGCCTACATCCAGAGACAAACTGTGAGACAACAGTTGTGGTTGGTTTTCTTTTAGCACTCGAGGACTATTTTATTGAAGTAGCAAGGAGCAAATTCAATTTCTATGGCTACAGGAGTTGTTAACTAAGAGCTGTGTAACTGTCTATGTGTACTACAGGTTCTGTGCACTACATGAATGAGAAAGGAAAGACAAGCCACATATTGTCAGCTGACAACCTTGTACAGAAGCTTCTGTTCATGGAGAAAAAAGATGCATTGGTTGTAATAACGGAGAACCTGCTGTTGTCCTTGCATACAGTCACTCTCGAGGGAGATGCCAAGGAGCTCATGAAGGTGAGAGTCAGACAACAAAGTAGAGCTGCAATATTTAATCTCCTCTTAGGATTTTTTAAAATTATTGTTTCCTTCACTCAGAAATGAATCAGCTTTTTTTCTCTGTTGATATCTTGGAGACCAAATATACGAGCATTTAAAGGTAAAACAGGAGTGTGCTACTGAACTTGGAGAGATGGTTTTTGTCTTGCTCTTGTGTTTTGTCTTAGTTTCTTTCATTGTGATCCTGTTAGGTTTTTTTACTCCTTGTCTTACTGAATTAAAAGGTGATACTCTTAAAATTGATACGTAATTTTGGTGCAATCAAATGTTTGTTAAAACATTTCATGAGAAATAGTTACAGGTTATATGTCCTCATTTTCATCACCATCAGTTGCTCGGTTGCCTATTTCAGATTAGCAGGAGCAGTACCTTCCTTGTTGTGATGCTCTTTTTCTGTAAGCCTGAAAAATGGCTTTGTTCTCACTTTGTGACAGTGTCCTCTGCAGGATGCCCCATCCCTGGATGCCCCATCCCTGCAGGCATTCGAGGCCAGGCTGGATGTGGCTCTGGGCAGTCTGGGCTGCTGGTTGGTGACCTGCACACAGCAGGGGTTGGAACTGGATGAGCTTTGTGCTCCTTTGCAACCATTCTATGATTTTGCAGTTAACACAATCCAGGAGATCCAATACAAGAAGAAACACTGTTCCTTACCTGCTTGCCTGACTGCAAAACTTCTTTTTGTGAATTTATACATCTGATTTAATGGTTTAATGGTGGTCACTCCTTGGTCTCTATGAATCATCACACAGGTCAGGGTTTACATTTGAACTCTGGGGTCGTACTGTACAATTCAGATGCTTAGACATTGAGTGTTGATTCTACCTTCTGTCACTTTTCTGTTTTCACTTTTGTTAACAGGTGAAGTTGAGTGGGAAAACTGGTAATTCTGCAGACATCTTTTTAATAGACCATAGCCTTATTGTTACAGCAATGGGTGAGACAGTACTCAGGTAAGAATCCTGTTTTTAAGCTGTCCTTGCTGCACATGAGAAATCTGACCACGCGATTTCTAGTCTCTTGAGTTCTTTGGGTTGTGTGGGTGTTTGGTTTTCTTTACCTTATTGACATGAGAAAGCCACTTTGCTGTTCTTTCCATCTTTATTGTCCGATTCTTATGATAATTGTGGCAATAACAGCAGGAAAAAGTGCTTATTTTCTAGGACTTCTCTTTTACTGGAATATAACACAAGTATTATAGTGATTTCTTTCTATAATTCATTGAACACTATGTTACTTTGCCATGCTGCTATGTTATAATGTTATGTAGTTTTAAAACTACTTTTTCTGGAGTCTTTTTAAAGTACTACATTGTTGTTTTTTTTTCCCTTCTGCCTTTACTGTGACTTACTGTACTTATTTCCTCTGAATCTGAGGGGTGAGGAGAGGAAGAAGGGAATTCCATTAACATCTGTGGTTCACTTGTTTGAGTCTCTGCCTGCTACTGCCAGGAAGAATCTGTTAAAGACCAAATATTGAGCAAGAAGGAATTTGATAATGTTTAGTTCTAGAGAATATATCAGCAGTCCGAAGGGCTACAGGTTGAAATAGGGAATACTGGAGCCAAAAAAGAGGGGGGAGAATACTGCAGCTATGCCTCATTTTCTTGTTGTTTTCCTTAAAACTGGGTCTGCTTCTGACTCCTTTCACAAAACATCTTGCATCCTGAAAAGTCGAAGGCAAACAGGAGATTAAGAAGTTCTCATTCCAGAGGCAGCTGCTGGCAATTTCACTTTAAAAATTAAGTATGTATGTGTTATCAGTGACAGGTTGTAAGGTGCTGGAACAGGCTGCTCAGAGAGGTGGTGGATGCCCCATCCCTGAAGGTGCTCAAGACCTGTCTGGATGGGCCTTGGGCAGCCTGACCTACTGGCTGTGTCAGGAGGGCTGGAACTAGATCACCTTTGAAATCTCTTCCAATGTAGTTCATTCTGTGATTAAGGAAATAGCAGATTAGTGCCTTGTACAAGTCCTCCTGACAGTTTAGCAAGATAGCTGGAAGGAGAAGCATTGTTAACTCTTGTTTTGTGTACCTGTAGGTTCTGGGATTTGGACCGAGGTGAGAACTATGTGCTCTCCCCAGACGTGCAGTTTGGCTTTGAGGCTGGGGAGTGCATGAACTGTGTTTCTTACTGCAGTGCTAAAGGTGAGGAATAATAGGGCAGCTGTGATCTCTGATTCCAAACCCTTTTCAAATTGTCAGCCTTCAGTGGATTCTTCTTACAGGGCGTTTCAGCAGTAGCATGTCTTGTAGAATTGGTTTGGTGTAGCCCTCCCAAAGGGGCAGTGAGATCATTCAGCACTCGGTGCATTTTTTCTCCCATTGAGAAGTTGTTTCTGAGCACACTGGCTGGATTCCCTTTGAGGCTGAAGCAGTGAATGTGTTCCTGGAGCACACCTACCATGTTCCCATGTGCTACGGACAGTCAGCAGGCCTACATGAGAACTTCATGCAGAGCAGAACTTACCAAACGCTGTGTGTGGATGCTGGGCCTTGCAATGGGTTTCTCTACAGAGTCACTCCTATCTGCTGCCTTGTTTGCTAATGTAGGCAGAGATTGGGCCTAGCAGAGTGGTTTTAATGGCAACTTGTCTATCTGTACTACAAAAGTAGTTATTTAAAATGAAATCAGTGTCTGATGTATTTAAAAGATAACTTCATCCGGTAGCTTAGAAAACAGCCATTGATTCTCAAAAAGAACTTTTTCCATTTTTTTTTCCTGAAAGGTTCTCCAGTACAGGGTTAGAATGCTGATTTGCAGAGGGCAAAGAAACAAACTGTGCTAGAATAAGGCTTCCCAGTGCCTCAGAAGCAGAGCTAGGCTGCCTACTGCTTTGTGTCCTGTTTGTTTTTCTGAAGCTTGATAAGATAAAAATAAGATAAGAAGTGTCTGAAATGTCTGTGACTGGCAGGTCTCCTAGCAGCTGGTACTAACAAAGGGAGAGTGGCAATGTGGAGGAACATGTCAGTATCCAGTCAGAGCACAGGGGCTTTGGAGGGCAAGGAGAAGTGGAAGCTCCATGCATCTACAGAACTTGAAGGAAATATCACTCAGATAAAGGTAAGGAAAGAAGGAAATATCACTCAGATAAAGGTAAGGAAAGAAAGAGCATTCCTGCATTTTATTAAGGCTTCAGAAACATCAGCTGAGTATGCCATGTTTGTGAAATAGACAACTATGACTGCTCATCTGCAGATGCACACACTGCCAAAGGGACCATTCAGCTTCCTGAAGGAGGAAAGCCCTTCAATAAAGCAACTTTCAAAATTGAAATGAGCTGCAGTATTAACTGCTTGTAGCTCTTGTGTTACAGACAGGGATGAAATGCCCAGCAATATGCACCAAAATGCAAATACGTGGATTGCTCCTATTTGTTTCCATGGAAACCACAACAGAAACAAAGAGCACTGTAATACTTTTTGATAGAGTGAATTCTCAACCACAAAGCACTATTTTTCAGTGTAGTCACCACCATTAACTTTGCACTTTTGCCAGCAATGGACAAGAGCTGCATGCTGTGCTTCCAGAAATCTGCACCCATGGAGGTGCCTCACTGTCACCACTGCTGAAATGCATCACCACCACCTCGCCGTGCTCACATCCACTGTTTGGTCTCCTTAAATGTTCAGCAAGTGTCAAATGTCAGCAGTTGTCATTTTTTCCCTCATGAAGTTCAATGGCACATTTGCTTTGTATGTACTTTCATGTCAGACATCATCTTGTCACACTCTGCTGCCATCCGTCACATGGCAACAAAATATAATGGAATATGGGTGGAAAGGTTCAATCTCTACTGCCATCCCTACCTCTGACATCTTGGGCCAATACAATCAAATAGGAGGCATTGCCTTTGGAGCAGCCCTGGTAGATCTCTCTGCCCTGGAGAAGTGGGAGTCGCAGCATCCTTAAATCCCAACATCTCTCCTTCATATTTCTCACTGATCAACTCTTTGGATTCAACACCTTGAAATTATTTTCTGGAGAAGACGGACTGGCAGAAATGTCACCTTTGATAGAAGTGTAGAATATCCCGAGTTGGAGGGGACTGCAGGGATCCTCGATCCGACCGCTGGCACAGCAGCACCCAGAGCTCAGTGTGGGGCTCTGGAGAGCCTGTTCCATGCCCTCTGTTGGCACCCACCCTCTGCTGAAAAACCTCTTCCTAATATCTGAAGTTTATCTAAATGTATTAACAGAGCAGGCAAAAAAAGTCTAATTTAAATTATTTTCTAGATAGGGCTTTTTTTTATTTTGTCACTGTCTCAGTGTGAAGTTTGCTTTCACTGGCAGCTAAATAACAAATATATATTTCCATCTGAATATTTTCCATGTGAAAAGAGGTGCTCCCCAGAAGGACACACTATACTTTTACGTATAAAATGATGTTTTGTCTGCTTTTGTCAGAAAATGTTGGTTAGTTTTACAACAAATGAACAAAACAGCAACCAACCACAAAACACAAAAACCAACTACGGACACAGGAGCCTCCTCCCCTGACCCCCAGCCTTTGTGTGCCCTGCCCAGCCATGAAGGCAGCTTCTGTTTCAAACCCGTGATGATAACTTGCTCATCAGGGAGTGTTATCAATAGAGTTGGAGTTCAGACAGAGCACCACTGTCCTGCACTGTGCATGTGGTTATAGGTTCCAGACTGTAAACATTCAGACCATTTCTCACTAACATCTTAAGGAAGAAGAGCTCCTGGATGGTCAGCTGGTTGCCCCAGTGCTTTCTGAAAGGAATTGTCCTGTGTAGGAATAAACATGATCAGTGTCAGATGCTTTTGCTTAGCTGTGAATATGGAAAGACAATTGAAAAAAGGTGCATTATTTCCTCCTTCATAAAGAAATAATTTATCAGCTGCGTGTTAAAGTCTGTCCTTGCAGGCCATCTCAGAAGCACATCTTATTGTTCTGTGAATTTTTGAAGTGTAAGTTCAATTTTGGGATTGCTCTGCTCTGTACGAGCGCTCTTTTTCAATCCTAAAATAGGATGGGAAAGATGCATCTTCATAACACTCGCTTAAAAAGTTAGCTGGAATACTTCCTCTTTTTCCTTGAAGAATCCCTGTGTTTTTTGGATCACTTAGTTGTGACATAGCACTGTTTGTTGAGGAATGTGAACTGCTCTCACTGAGAGGGCTATCAAAACTGCAGGAAAGAAAGAGGTAATCAAATAAGATACTGCAAGTGCAACAAATCAAAGTGTTATTAACCCCTTCAAGTGTGATTCTCTCAAATATAAGGTGGTATAACAATATCTTAAGAAGAAAAATGATTTTAATACAAAAACCAGTTCCTTTACTGTTGTTGGGATGCTGTTGTGACTGTTGAGGTCTCAGATGCAATTACTCACTGTGCTTTCTTTTCTTGCTCCCGCACGCAGTGGGGCTCCCGAAAAAACCTCCTGGCAGTGAACAGCATCAGCTCTGTGGTCATCCTCAGTGAGCAGGCCATGTCGTGTCACTATAATCAGCAAGTGGCTGCTGTGCAGGTGTCTCCCAGCCTGTTTAATGTGACCTTCTTCAGCACGGGAGCCACACACAATCTTCATGTTGATATGACTGTGAACGGAGTCTTCGCTACCAAGGTCACGTTGATCTTTCTGGATATTTGCTCAACGGTTTGCCTAGCTAGGAGTTTAGAGACCAGACTTTCCAAGTCCTTAATATAATTCTTTGCTATTCCATTTGTATAACAGAAGTACTCTCGTGGCTCATAGTCATCATATTGTGCTGGTTTTCATGTGGTGCACTGACTTGGGAGTTCTCTGGATACTGACTTCAGTTTTTTTCAGTTGCAAATCCTTCCAACCTAATATACAGGGCAACCAGTAAAAGGTGGCAATTGTGTGCAAAATCTCAGTGTTTCTGCATAAATTACTGCATGAGTCAAGATGACACTGAGTGCATTTTTAAAAATTTTTTTTAGGATGCTGTAGTGCTCTGGAATGGGAAGCAAGTTACTGTCTTTGAGTGCTCAGAAGATACCTTAAGAAATGCAGGTAGGATTTGGAAAAAAGCAATGAGCTAATTGTTCAGAGTTGAAGTGTTTGTGTTCCAGAATCATTGAACCATAGAATCATAGAATCACTCGGGTTGGAAAAGACCTTAAAGATCATTGAGTCCAACCACAAGCCAACCACACACCCTAACTCTCACAACCCACCCCTAAATCATGTCCTAAATCATGAGCACCACATCCAAACGGATTTTAAACTCATCCAGGGATGGTGACTCAACCACCTCCCTGGCAGCTCGTTCCAGTGCTAACCACCCTTTCTGTAAAGTTGTTTCTGATATCCAACCTAAACCTCCCCAGTGCAACTTGAGGCCATTTCCCCTCATCCTGTCACCAGTGAGAAGAGACCAACCCCGCTCTGCTGTTGTCACTTTTCAGGTATTGGAAGAGAGCAGCAAGGTCTCCCCTCAGCCTCCTCTTCCCCAGACCAAACAGCCCCAGTTCCTTCAGTCTCTCCTCATAGGACAATTCTCCAAGCCCTTCCCAGCCTCGTTGCCCTTCTTTGGACCAAAATGAATGCGAAGTTACATTCTCTTCATTCATATCAACTGTCATGTTATAATAACATTTTTCACTTTGCACTTACAAATGTAGAACATTCTGTAGAACAGAAAGGTTATATTATAAAACTATGGGTCAGTAATTACACAAGTTATCAGCAGAACCAGAACTCAAATGCCAGCTCCTAGATCTCTGCTTTATTCACTAAATGTGCTGGGATATACCATGCTAATTGACCTCAGAATATGCTGGTATTCCTGTATGATTTACAAATAAGGTCTTTGATTAAAATGCCTTCGCCTGCTCATGCCTCCAAGTTCTTCTCCTCAGAGTTGCTTTCAACCCATTCTCTGCCCAGTCTGTTTTTGTGCTTGGGATTGCCCTGACCCACATGCAGGACCTTGCACTTGGCCTTGTTGAACTCCGTGATGTTTGCACATGCCCACCTCTAACGCTTGCCCAGGTCCCTCTGGATGCATCCCTTCCCTGCTGTGTGTGAGTGCACCACACAGCCTGGTGTCATCTGCAAGTCATGTTTGCACAGCACTTGCACAGGAATGGGGAAGGAGTGGGTTCTAGTGTCAGCTGTCAGGAAAAGCTGTTTCAGACATTGCTGAATGTACAGCTGGCTAAGGTAAATTAGTTTGTTCTGTGATGAATTCTTCCTGCATATTCATTCATTGAGAAACAGGATATGCAGAATTTCATTAATCCTACCCAAAGTCTCGAGGGACAGTTCAGGCTTTGTATTTTAATAACCAAGTTCCCAGCAGTGAAACTATTTTAAAACCACTCTTTTCTGACAGATGTTCCTCTATTCAGTGAAGGAACGTGTGAATTCCCTTGATGGAACTTCATACTGCACTACTTGTTTTCTCTGTCATCACCCATTTCAGCACCTTCCCCATCCTCTCCCGCTTGTTTTTATGTGCAGAATGTACAAAAGCCTGTTCCCAGGAGTCCCAGCTTTCACTGTAGTGACAGACTGGAGGAAGACCAGAATACCAAGGAGTTTGGGAACCAGTAGGAGTCATGGGTTGTAAAATGCAGTTGGTGCAAGATGGGAGCAGTCATTTCAAGTCTTTTTAAAACACCAAAACACACACAGAAGTCCCAGCCATCTGCTTATTGTGATGATGCTTTTATTGTGATCATTCCAGGCTCTTTTCTTTGTGACTCTCCAGTTCTGTCAGTGCATGGAGAAAATCTGTACACAGTTGAGCCGTATCGGGTCCAAGTTCGTACCTGGCAGGTAAGAGCTGATGAAAACTCAGAGCAAGGAATTCATCTCACTGTTTTTCAGAGACTGAATTTGCAGTTTAGAAGATAAAAGGAAGTTGTGCAAACCTGCTGACTGTACTCTTGTCACAGGCAAAACCTGTTGAGCTCTTTTACAATTTGAGTTCTTTAGTGTGTCACATTTAACAGCTACTACACTTCAGCTAACAGTAACAAGTATTTATAATAGAAAACAGAATGCTTTAAGGACCAGACTGCTTATGAGGATCTAAATTGTTAGCATACAAATACATATTACTAATAGAAAACAGTGCATTTTGAGAGGATGAAAATATCCCCTGCATATTGTGTGTTCACTATGGAGTGTCACTTAAAGCTTATCCTTGTCAACCATAACCAAAGGGAGAGATAAAATCTTTATAGTTCTGATGTATGATTTTATTTAATATTCAAGAAAAGGTAGGTTTTGTCAGATTAAGGAATGATTCCATTCTTATGTATGCATTATTTGTTTTTCCAACTTCATATTAATGAACGTTGAGGGACTGTATTCATGCATCCTTCTTTAGTGAAAAAAGGTGTGTTATCAAAGGGCCAACACAAGAAAAATTTGAACTCTTTCGGAGACCACACATCTCGTTTTCAACCTGAAGCAGACTGTGAGACCTTTTGAAGTCTGTGTAAAGAGCAGTTTCTTTCATTTTGCTGATGGTGATTTGTCTAATACAGAGATTCATTGGCTGGCTTAGAGACAAAATAAAATCCCTCCTAGTTAAACCCAAATGTCCAAACCTAGTGTTATTCTTTTCTTCTCAGGGAACAGTTAAACAGCTTCTGGTGTTTTCTGAAGCAGAGGGGAATCCGTGCCTCTTGGATGTCTGTGGAAACTTCCTGGCTGTGGGAACTGATTTGGCTCACTTTAAAATCTTCGATCTCTCTCGCAGGTATTAACAAGCCTTAAAAACAATCTGCTCATTTTGTGTGTGAGGGGTGGGAAATCTTTAGCTGACTTAGATCCTTTGAAAAGCAGTAACCTCTTTGAACCTCAAGACAATACGTGCAATCTGTATGAACTGATGGCATTTCTGAAGCAAGGGAAGAGCAGAATCATTGGGTAAGTCACGGAACAAAGCATGTAGGAGCTTAAAGAGGATGGAGAACTTATGGAAGACGTGCAGCCTGGAGAAGAGAAGGCTGTGAGGTGACCTGAGAGCGGCCCATCAGTATCTGCAGGGCAGCTACAGGGGGCAGAAGGGGACAGACCCTTCAGCAGGGTCTGTGGTGAGAGAAGAAGGGGAAATGGTTTCAAGCTCACAGAGGGGAGATTTAGGTTGGATAAAAGAAAAAGTGTTTCACAGTGAGGGTGGTGAGGCACGGGAACAGGCTGCTGGAGGCGTTCAAGGCCGGGCTGGATCAGGCCCTGGGCAACCTGGTTCAGCTGTGTGTCCCTGTGCATTGCAGGGAGTTGGACTGGGTGGCCCTCAGAGGCCCCTTCCAGCTCTAAGGTTTCTATGGTTCTATGATCATTTCTGCTGACAGTCTCAGAAAAGCTGACAAAAAGACTCAGCTTCTCATAAACCAACAAACTTGAATCCAGTGAATGCATGAAGAAAGTGAATTGTGGATGCTGTTCTTTCTCCTGATTAGGTTAAGTGAGAGGTTTATTTAATTTTGTTCAACTTATGCTGTGTTCCCATTCTGACAAACTGCTGTGGCACGTGAAGGATGTGCCTGACACAATGTTCAATTCAAAAAATGATTTCTAATGATGAAGTTTTTCCAAATTACCTGTAAGAGCAAAATAATCTTTGTTCTCAGGTACTGTGACCAGAGAACTGCTAGACTGAAGTTGCCTACATACGACATAGGACACAATTTGAAGGTGTTAGTTTTGGGCAGGCATTAGACTGGTTATGGTTGTTGATAGTGAAAGCTACTAGCTGAACTCATCTGTAGCCTGTTAAATTGTGGAGGCTAATAATGATAAAACCCCTGACACCCCTCCTCAAATGATGACAGCATAGCACGCCTTAATTTTAAAGCTAAAACTGATGACTTAAAATAAATGAGAGTCCAAACGTAACCCAAGAATGTCATTTTTACAGAATCAAAGATCTATTGTATGGAATCATATTATGGGTCTGAGTTACTGTCACTTCTTTCTGTTACATTCTTTAGATTGATGAGGTTTGTCTTCTTTGCTGAATAATTTCTGGGTTTGTATCTGTAGAAGTGATGAGATTCTTCAGAGATGGGACAGTCTTTTGGGACTTGTGCACAGTTGGAAAGCAACTGGTACGACATAAATGAACCCCCACTCCCAGTGATTTTTCTTTTCTTTTGTTCCAGAGTGTTTTTTTTTCCATACGCTGAACTTCATTGAAAGGCTGTATTCAACATTACAGTACCATTCAACTTGCAGAGCAAAATGCAGGCCTCTGTATTTAAAACTCTGGTAGGATTGCTCTTTTTGGATTCCTGGAGAAGCATGGGAGCTTGTTCTTGCTAGCTCTTTGAGGAATGAGCCTTTCCTTCCTTAACTTCCAGAGGAAAGGCAGGTCACAGCAGGAGAAGCAAGAGTCTGCGGCCTTGGTCCTGGGAGGTAGAAATAACTTGTTGGTGTTGTTGATAAGGTTTTTTATTTTTAACTTGAAAAATGTTTTGGCCAACAGCTGTTGTCACATGCTTGCCACTGTATGACTTGAGTCTGTTCCATTTCACAGAGAGGCAAAAGTGCACTGCAATAGCAAGAATTTCTCTGAGCTGTTTCCTGGCCTTGGAAACATTGCATCTGTCAAATGCAACGCTAACGGCAGTAAAGTCAGCATCCTTGTTAGCAAGGTGAGGCAAAACTTCATTTAGCACCCTGTGGCCTCAACACCAGTTAACAGACTGGTGTACAGGTCAAGATGATTCCTAAAGATGCAAGATTAACTTCACAGAAATAAACCTTCAACTTCTGTGCACTGCACTGGGACTGCAAAGCGCACAGCAAGCACGTAGCTGAATGCTTAAGTCAAGCTGTGTTAAGGTTTTGTACTTCTGAGAAGAGCACAGCAATGAAAGCAGTAGTTCAGTACAAAAGCTGTTCTGTAGCATTTCAAAGAAATCCAAAGCAAACTTGCTAGAATAGAAGAACACCAGGTAATTTTCTGATACTCCTTGCAGAGAATGTTCTTGTATGATTACAAGTACACGAAACCATAGGAATATGGATCAGATGAGATAAACATACTATCCAAACTATCAGCCTTTTTCTTTAACTGTGTGCTTCAGCAATATTTTTTGCCTTCTTGTAGGCAAATGGGAGTACTGATTCCAAGGTCTGTTTCTATGATGTTGAAATGGACAAAGTTACACTCTTCGATTTCAAAGCTGAACAAGGAATTGGTAGAGATAAGCTTTCTTCTGGGCATGGTACTGGCAGGTAGGTAACAATTCTGAGCATTATTACGTGAGACTTTAAGGTAATCTGCCCTGTGAAGATGAGCAACATCTTGATACTGGCATTACTCTGTGTAGGAGTTTAGGCCATTTAAATTGTTTTCTCAAGAATCACAGATCTGTAGGGGTGGGAAGGGACCTCTGAAGATTATCAAATCCAACTCCCCTACTAAAGCAGGGTTCTTACGGTAGGTCACACAGGAAAGTATCCAGGTAGGTCTTGAATATCTCCAGTGAAGGAGACTCCACAGCCTTTCTTTGCCATTCGTTCCAGGGCTCAGTTGCTCTCATTGTAAAAAAGGGTGTTTGTATGGAACTTGTGTTCCAGTTTTTGTCCATTGCCACTTCTTCCATTGCTGCACACCACTGAAAAGGGTCTTGCCCATTGACTTGACTTCTGCACTTTAAATGTTTAGAAAGTAATGAGACCCCCCTAAGACTTCTCCAGACTGAAGAGTCCCAGGTATCTCAGCCTTTCTTTGTGCAGAAGATGCTCCAGGCCCCTGATCATCTTTGTCACCCTCCACTGGATTCTCTAGGAGATCCCTGTCTTTTCTGGACTGAGGAATGTGGAACTGGACGCAGTATTCCAGATGTGGCCTCATCCAGGTCTCATTGGTGTGCAGCCACTCCTCCCAGCTTTGTATCATCAGCAAATGTTCTGAGGGTGGATTCTATCCCTTCATCCAAGCTGTTTATGAAGATATTGAACAGGACTGGACACAGCACCAACCCCTGGGAGCAACACTAGTTACAGGCCTCCATCAATACTCTGTGCCACTGATCACAGCCCTCTGAGCTCTGCCAGTCCACCTATTTATCCACCCATCACTCCACTCATCTATCCCACATTTCCTATCCCACACTTCATCATAAGGGTGTTGTGGAGACTGTCACACACTTTGCTGAAGTCAAGGTATGCAAAATCCACCGCTCTCCCTTCTTCTACCCAGCCAGTGGGTACCAGATAGGTCAAGCATGATTTCCCCTAGGTGAAATCATGTCGTCTACTCCTGATAACCATCTTTTTTTCTAACTGCCTGGAGATGTCATCCAGAACAAGTTGCATCATCAGGGAAGAAGGTGACTGGTCTGTAATTTCCCAGATCCTCCTCCTTGCCCTTTTTGAAGACTGGAGTGACATTAGATATTCTCCAGTCTTCAGGCACCCCTCTCATTCTCTAAGAAAGACCTATCAAAAGATGATAGAGACCAGTTTGGCACTCACAAGTTTACTTTGACTAAACTGGTGCGTTAGCAGCCAATCAACCTGCATCCCTGGCTCTCCCGATCCATTAACTAAGGAGTACCAAAAAAAGCTATGTAAAGCAAGCTTAAAATCATGAGGAGAGGTGATGATTCTTCAGACAACATGCAGCTGAGTGAAAGGTGTTCCTTGCCAAAGGAAGCCCACAAAGGATCAGTTTGGGAAGCATCCCAGGGACGGACCTCATGCTGGAGCAGGGTAAGAGAGCAAGGAGGAAAGAGCAGCAGAAACGAAACAAAGCATTATGGAGTGACTGCAAAGCTTAGGGGAAGGAGGTAGAAGAGGGTGGGTGAAGAAGGGAGGTATTTTTAGTTTGATTTTGCTTCCCTGCTCTAAGCTGCTATTAGTAGGCAAAAAGCTGCGTTGATCTCCTTTCTGCTGAGCCTTTTACCAATAGTGGTAATAGGTGAGTGATCTCCCTGTTTTTTTTGTCAATACATGAGCTTTTTCTGCATTTCCCCCCCCTAACCTTTAGAGAAAGAAGAAGTAGAGAGTGGTACGGTGGAGCTGAGCTGCCTATCAGTGTGCAAACACCACAGCACGTTGGAAATCCTTGCAGCAATGAGAGCAAATGCAGTCAACTGGGTTTTCTAATACAGTGGAACATTAGGGTAGAAATTTCTATTTGTTTTTACAGTGATTTTTCTTAATGAAGTTTTCTTAAGAAGTAACAGCCTTAGAATAGAAGGTGATTTAGTCCTTTTCAACAACTAGGAGTTATGGGCAAACCAAATTATGGTGTGGTTTTCAGTGCTGCAAAGTAGAATGAACAACCCATTGCAAATCCTGTCAGTTAGGCAAATGTGAGTAATGAAAGTTGTTTTCAAGTGCAGTGTCTTGTGCAGCCCATAAGAGGCCACTACAAGCTGGTATTACAGCTTCACTGACTCTGAGTAGCAGAGTCTGTGTGAGTGATTCATTTATCAGTGCTTCATTTTAGAGCATCCTGAAATCAAAACTAGTAAACTCATCAGAGAATGATCTACGTTGGATGCACCTGCTTTGGCAGGAGGGTTGGACTCGATGATCTCTGGAGATCCCTTCCAACCCCTACAATTCTGTGATTCTGTGATCTTGGAGGGCTTTTCCAACCTCAGTGACTCTATGATTCTGTGTGTCTCGTTTTTGATAGGTCTGTTGTGGAGTATCCAGAGCTGCACAGTCACATCCCTGTTTGCCATTTCTGGGACTGCAGTGAACCGAGACTTTTTGTATGTGAAACAGCTCCTGAAACAGGAGTACGGCGCCCAGGTCAGAAGAACAGTCAGACTGAGAGCACGGTATGGTTGGTTTTGTTTCTCTTTGCTCTATGTGATGTTTTCCCTACCAAATCATTGGTATTTTTTTAACCTGCAGAAGTAGTTGTGTGCATCATCTTGTAGAAAAATTGGAAGTTTTTATAGATCAGAAACAATGCAAGCAAAGAGCTTTCATCAGTTCAGCAACCATTCCCTGCTTAACCTGCTGACATGCTTGCAGTAGCCCTTAAAAATTTGTCTGTAGAAGTGTCTTCCTAAATATTCCTTTAATTTAAAAAGTCCATGTTCAATTAGTATTCTGATTTGTGCATAATTTTAGTCAATTCTTTTCCATTTAGAGATGGAAAGCTTTGTTTCTTTTGCTGGCTGAACTGGCTGTAAAAAAGATTCTGGGAAGGTCAACATAGAAAGTGATATTGCGAAGAGTGGAATAGGGATGGCTCAAAGTAGCTTGCTGGGGTCTTCCAGCAAAAAAAAAGAACACTTAACCTAATATTCCTTGTGTAAAGAAGCAAAAATGTTTCCATGTAAAGTTGAAAAAGAAAAGAATGTGAAAGGAGTGTAACTGGATGTTTGGCCCCTATTCCACGGAAGGTTTTGCTGTGGTTACTGTTGAAGAAATGAGAAGTCTGATAAACTTCAGTTGGAAATAAATGCTTGTATTTTGACTTGAATAAGTCAGCCATTACACAGACAGTGTTTAAATGGTTGGTGCATTCCCTGGGAACCCAAAGCAGTGAACTGCTGAAATTGGACCAGAAATAATGCTGTGTTTAAAAAATGCTGGAAACAAGGGGATCTGACAGACCTGTGGAACATCAGCCTGTAGCCTGGGGCTTCTCTTTTTGTGACTGATGCAGTTAGCTCCTGAGATGCAGAGGTCGAGGGCCCTTTGCAGTAGGAACAGTCTGACACACAGAGTGAATCTTTGGCAGCTCGCTGCAGGGAGGAAGTGCGTGGCTCGGCTCTTTCCAGCAGGTGTGGGAGAATGGATGTCATTATTTTGGAGAGAAGGTTTTGCCAACCGAGTATGGAAAATAAAAACAAAACGAGAGGAGGATGTTGCATCATAAAAACAAAACAATTCTCGACTTTCTTTTCCAGGTGGATGTTTGGGTCGTGTCATTCTTCAGTACTGAAGAACACGGCCTCTTGCTTCAGGACAGCTTCCCACTGCCTTCATCGTATGAGGTTCTTCTGGGCATTGATGTACCACATTTTTACTTTGCAAAAAAGGTGAGGGCATCTTTCACAATTCCTTTGCCTCCCATAGGTTCCAAATTTTCATTCTGTAGGGCTCAAACGTAGCCAAAAGCCTGCAATAAGTAGGGCAAATCCAGTGGCAGCTGTAGCAGTGACATGAAGTTAATATTCTTCCTGGGTGTTGTGGACTGGATGAGATGTACAGACACTGTAGTCACCAGGCATTGCAACTAAGGAGGTGCTCAAAAGCAGCAAAACCTCACTGTTATGTAGGCACCATTCTTTTGCATTTGAGGTGTGTGTCAGGCTTGCACATCCCATGACAGCACACAGTTCCTGCTAGCTTCAGCAGCAGCAGCCCGCTTCCTGTTGGCGTGGAGCTTACTTCCCACAGCACAGCAAAGAGTGAGAATGCTCATTCTGCACTGACACTGCATCCTTGCTGCAAACACTAGAATTGCATGCTGTAACATCTTGGAAACTCGACCGTGAAGACAAAATTGTCTGTACCTTAATGCTATGTGTGGAGAAAGTTAAGCCTGTTCTCTACAGATTGGTTTTCTGGTTAAGCTCTGACATGAGTATCTTAGTTAAGATCTGTGATTATAATGAAATCTCCTGCAGCCTTCTTGTAGAGGAACCTATTTTGTTTCTTCTGCCAAGGCATTTTAGGAACTTAACGTGACTTCTAATCCCATGATTTTCTTCTGAATAACAGACCAGTGCGATTATGTGAACCGAACTTCATATACTGGGTTAATTTAAACAAGGAGACTTTTATCTAGATATTTTTTTCACTTGAAATATATTTAGCTGTTGGAGCTGCTCTCTTACTTTCCCATCAGTTTGAAACATCCAAGATTTGCTGCATTTTCCACTCTGTTAACATAACACTTCCCTGATCATGACTTGTGCTATTTTACTTTGATACTGCTTCTCTTGTTTTTCTCTCTGCCCATCTGTGTGGATTATTGCTGCCTTTAGTTAATTTTTTGGAGGGACTTTGTCTATAAATCTGTAAGTATCTGTTAACTGTAATATCCAGCTCTGCTTCATTGTCTGCTTTTCTCTTGTTTGCATTTCCTTCCTTCAGTAGGGTTACATGCAGCTTTGTGACAAAATTGGTATGTAGTAGTTCATTTTGGAACCGTGTTTTACTACAGGGGTAGTGTGCTTTAAATACAACAAATCCAGTTGATGCAACAGCTGATGGTGATAGTCTGACAACAGTAGGACAAGGGGGAACAGTTTTAAACTGAGAGAGAGGCTTTAGGTTAGATATTAGGAGGAAATCCTTCACTCAGAGGGCGGTGAGGTGCTGGCAGTGCTGCCCAGAGCTGCGGGCGCCCATCCCTGGAGGCGCCAATGGCCACAGATGGGCCCTGGGGAGCTGAGCTGGGGGGCTCAGAGCAGGGCAGGGCGGGGGGGTGGCAGGGCCCACCGCAGCCATGTGTGCTTTTGTGAAGAAGTCTGGCCTGACTGAGTTTCACTCCATCGTTTCTTCTTATTGTAGTACCTTTCCTGGTTCCAGAAATTCCCCAAACTGTAGTCAAACCAAAATGTGCTTTCGGTTTATCTTTTAGCAGCTGTTAGAATCTGCTGCCTCTTCTGGGTGGCATCCTAAAAACCCCTGAGCTGTCTATCCTGAATTGTTTCTGCCCCTAATAATTTTTAAAATAGTGCATTTCAAATACTACATTGCAATGGCTTCTGCAACTCTTAATGCTTTCCTCTACTATAAGGCTGCTATGGGGTATACGTGAAATTCGGTGTCATGACTGGGATGATTTTCTGCTATTGGGTTGTGAAAATGGCTGCCTTACACTCCAGACAGATAATATCATATTGGTGATTGACTTGATTCTTATTGTCTTACAAAGCCCCTCTGGGGTGGTTTTCAGTGACCAGTGAGGTTATTACTGAGGGTTTAGAGGCTTGAGAACTACGTATTGTATGGGGAATATCTTGAATCTGAGATTTAATATTTATAACCTTCACATGAAGGCAAGAATAAATGAACTTGGTCTCTATTGTTAACTTCCAGAATAGCGGATTGATTTTTCAGAAGGAACAAACCCCGCAGAAGTTTGAAACTTTCAGAAATCTGCAGACTTGAACTAACAGCTAAGACTACGATAGCAGCTGTTGGAACCATGGCTGCCTCTTCTGGGTGGCATCCTGGAAGCCCCTCAGCTGCCTATCCTGAATTGTTGGTTGTTCATTCTGACTCACGGCGCACTAAGCTCGTCTGTGACATTTCATGCCCTGGGGTATTTTCTAGGAAGATCAGAAATATTGTGGCTATTGTCACGACTGGTCGTGGTTTTGTAGGAATAGAAATCCTGGCACTGCAGTGGAAATTTAACATTCGGACACTGAGAGGAGTAAACTTCATCCTCCTTGATACCTAAATGACAATGTGCTCGTTTTAGCCAGGGGAAACCGGGAAAGGACAAGCGGAGTCAGGCTCAAAGGTCTTGCAGATGGCTTCCAGACGACCCATGAGAGATTTCGTTGGATTAGGAGACTGTGATAAGGCTACCCGGGATGCCATGCTGAACTTCAGCTTCTATCTGACTGCTGGGGACATGGACGAGGCGTTCAAGTCCATCAAGCTGATAAAAAGGTACAGCGTGTATCTGTGTGCATTTCCTCATGAGTGGAGTATATCTTCAGTGAAAGCTGACGGCACATTCTGATCCTCTTAATTTCACTTACTGCTTTTATTTCATTTTCCCTTTCATTCTCAGAAAGATGAAATCTTTATTTTACTGACTTTCAATGTAAACTCTGCTTATTCTTTGTCCACGAGGCACTGTGAACTGTAGATTTTGATCACTGACTGGGGGCAGATGAGTAACCTTCCCCTGTGCCTGGCACAAATTCTGCCTTATCACCAGAGGAGAGTGAACATTCATAATTTTATTTATACATCTAAAATACTCACAGTCATACCAAGTATTACAAATTTACTGACCACATAGCTGATTTTTAAATTTAAATGTACATTATTATAATACGGATATTGCAATATTAGAAGAAATAATATAATGTCTTTTAAATATTCAAATAGTTTAATTTTTAAAAATCCCTGCAATTAATCATAGCATGTTGCCTCTAGGAAAGGTAGAGCTTTTCCAGGAAGTAATGCAGGCGAGTGAATACAAATTTTAGTTGGTTTTTACAAACCTACTGTTAGAAGAAACTCTTTGTCAGCATGAAGGTATTCTGTGCTGATAGTCTAGAACAATAAATTGCTCTGGAGCATCAGTCTCTGCACAGGGTTGCTGACTATGAACATGATGCAGAGTAGCAGTTGGGGGTGAGTTTCTTATTGCATCGGAACTGAGTTTGAGAACAGAATTCAAGAGCCAGCTTGATGATCACGTTCTAAGTGTGGCAAACTATGGTGAAAATAATAGCAAAGAGGAGCAGTGTTTGGGCTGGGAGCAACACGACAGCGTCGTGCAGTCTGTGACATTCACAGCTCACATTCACAGCTCAGCCCTTCAGATCTGTCAGGAAGTGCTCAGAGGAGCCTCTGCTGACAACTCCTAAACGTCTGTCATTGCGGCTGTGTCTGAAGTATTTTGGCATAACAGTTTTTGACCCGTTGTTTTTTCTTCCTGAAGGCTGCATGCATGCCTTGTGAGCCCTTGTGAGGCCAACAGGCATCGTGCCAGGTTCTGGAGGTACTAAATTTTCCTTTCATTACCATATGAAGTTAACGGACAGATGCTTTATCTCATGGCAAAGTCTATGTTTGTCTTATTCTCCAGTTATGTGCTGCAGTAGCAGGTACTGTCTCCAGTATTCTATAAGGTGCCTCTGAGCATTGCTGGGCAGAGCTGGACGTCCTAACATAACACTCTAATCTGGAAGTTACCTGGCAAAAGTTAAAGCAAGCCAGGAAGAAACTTATGTGGGCTGAAATATTGATCATTACTAATAATTTCCTGTGAAGCGAATCAGTAGTATCTATGATTATGAGAGAATCCAGGTCACCGCCTTCTGTAGATCTGCCCACAGTGTAACACTGAAGGAGACTCTCAGCACCGTGTAAGGCCTGTTCTAGTGGCATGCCCTTTTCATTTTTAATGGCATCTATTTACACATAGGATAAACCCGAAGCTCTCTCTTAGGGTGAAGAAAGTAGTGTCTGGAGAAAATGCAGTGAATTCTTCTGCATTCCTTTACCAATTAGAGTTATTAGAGTTGTAGTTCTTGCTTTATGATGTGGCTTGAAAAGAGTAGGTGTTGCAGTTAATGAGAAGTTCCTTGAAATGGATGAATGGGATGAGGATGGAAGGCTAAAAAGCCATGAAATCTTAACAGCTGTTAAAAATCATCACTTACTCTACAGTGAGTTTTCTGCTTTCTCAGACTGCCTGTTAATTGCAAAGGAAAGCTGGTCATCACCGGTCTCCCAAAGCTTTCCATGTTATTAAGGGAGCAAGACAACTTTATCCAGGCAGTAAACGTTAGGTCGTCTCTCCTCTGTGGTCTCATCGGATCTCTCTGCTCTGGCTGACACACAGCTGTGATGCTGTCAGGATTCTGACAGCCCAATATTCTGCGCTGTACAGTAGAGGAAGAGGGCAATATAATATATATAAAATTATATGTTTTATACATATGTATATAGATGGAGCCCATCCAAATAATAATTGAGGGCCTCTGCCCACAAGAGTGAGCTTCGTGATGTCCTTCAACCCTTAGTTTTAAATTATAGCATCTATTTATATAAAACACCAACGCAGATCTCCTTGGAGACCTTTCCCCTTGCAAGTCCACGCTTTCAGCACGGCGACTCCACGTAGTCGTTCTCCAGGCCCCGGCGGAACCGAGCGGTCAGGGTGCGGCTGATGACGATGACCCGCGGCGCCATGCAGTCCTCGCGCCTATGGAGGATGTTCCATATGAGGATGGCAGCTGCCAGCGTGGCCAAAAGACAGGCTCCAATGTTCAGGTAGCAGGACCACGAGAGGTTGGTGTACGGCCCGATGCGGTAGAAGGTCACCAGTCCAATGACCAGAACAAAACCTGCAAAGAGCGTGAGAATTGTTCGGTTACTCCTGGATTGCTGCAGTGGCCAGATGCTACAAGCTGGATATTTCTGAATCTGCAAAGCCTTTCCCTCGCTGTTCACTGTGCTGCGTGTGTTCTTTAACCCGCTCTTAAACACGATGGAATATGCAAAGCGAGGTGCCTGCAAAGCAGTCTTAACATTCAGCTTAAATCTGTTGACACCGGTCTAAATTTCTTACTCCTACTTTGTTGTATTTCATGTTTTATCCCTTTGTGTTGCAGAAACGATAAAATATATATTCTGCGTGCGTATGCATGAAAGCAAACAAAAGAGAAAGAAAGAGGTTGAAATCACTGGGTCCTACTTTTTTAATGTGCCTGCAGAAGCTGCCAGAAGCTTCTGTTCCTTTTCTAACAGTAAGCACAGTATTAAATTCCTCAAAAGGCAGTTAATACAGGAATAATAACAGTGCACTTATCTAGCATTTCCATCCACAGATGTCACAACGTCACTTGCAAAAACAGAAGAGAAAGAAAAGATTTTCCTTTTTTTTTTGTGAGCACCAGTGATAAAAGGTTGTCATATTGCAGATAAGGTGAGGTGACTTTTCTAGTCATGCAGTATGTGCACGTTAGAACAGGCTGAATCCATGTTCCTCGACTCCCACTTTTTAGTGTTAATAAGAATGCCCTTTTCTTGAAGAACACAGCAGTAAGCACAGATAGTTTTCTGCTCCCTGTTCACTGTATTTGTTTTTCTATCCCTACTCCCAAATAAAAGTGCTTTTCAGCTTTCTGAGACAATTTAGATCAAAACAGAGGCAAATATATTTCTGACACAAGAAAAGGCTTTCTCTTAGATCTCATATCTTAACTACCGCCGTATCACAAGAAATTGCATTGACAAAGGGAGCCCTTCACAAAGGAAGATGACAGTAAAGGCCCATAAGCAGCCAGAAGGGTTTGTAGACACTGTCTCCTGAAGTGCATGGGCAAGGACAAGGGGGAGGAAGCCTTTCCTTAGGAAGCACCGGAGTCTGCGTGCTCTGTTTTCTCAATTAGCTGCACTTGGAAACTTCCCACCAATACACCGCAGTGCTCTGAAATGGTCCCAGCCTGGCTCTGCACCTTGGTTTTTTTCAGAGCACAGCCTGAGTGTGCATTCTATCAGGTGTTTCTTCTTTTAGAAACATGCTAGCAATGCTAGAAATCAGTGAGCTGTGCAGTGACTGCTCATCAGCACTCAACGTGAGTCTGCAGGCTTCTGCATTCCTTGTTAAAATGTACACCGATTGGAAAAGAGGGCAGTTTTAACCATCGCTGAGTTGGAGAGGGGATGTTAGCACACAGGTCATCCAGCACGATTTGCTAAGTGCACCAGTTTGAAAGTTGCTTCTTGATTCCTGTTTGATGAAATACTGACTGATGGCTGAGGTAGAAAACTCGTGAAACTTAACTGTCAAGCATAAATTGACAAGCTTGAATCTTGTTTTGATCCTAAGTGTTGGACAACATGCTGTACAGCAGATTATGCACGCTTTCTAAAAATCCTGGTTGTTTTGAAGCCAGGCTTATCATCTACATCCTGGAATATGGGACAGAATGTTGAAGGTGTGTTGTTTGTCTTTGAAGGAGTCCACTTTGCTTTATGTTCATGTGCTTTGCTCACCTGAAAGGGGAAAAGTTCTTTCCTTGTGCAGTCAAAACCCACTCTGAATTTTTCGTTGGTTGGCCCTTCCAGAATGCCACTTTTGTCCCCAGAACTCCAATTAATGGTGCTCTTCCTTTTCTGTGAAGTTTCCTTGATTGCTTTTGAATTCTAAGTCAAGATCTGCTTGTTTGCTGTTTTCTGGGTGCTGTATGAGTTTTGCCTTTATGGTTAGCAATAATAGCACATAAGATTCTGACGTATCTGGGAAATAAAATAGTTTTGTCACATTTCCAGAGTAATACATGTACAGCAGTCGTCTTGAGTTCAGTGTCTTGGTTCTGTAATGCCATGATTTTGAGAGCAGCGTGCACCAGCTGTAATGTGCTTGTAGAGAATTTGTCTCTTCTCTGTTTGAGGTCTTTAGGTATTCATGCAACTGTTTTGCTCTTTACAGGTTGCTACCCACTTTTCAAGGCTGATAGATACCACTTTTCTCATATAAAGATGGGAAGCTGAGAGAAAAGGAGGCTGGTCGTAATTCCTATGGCAAAAGTTGCAGGCCTGTTTCTTTTCCTTCTGGTTTAAAATTCTCAGAGGAAGGAGGGCACTGAGGTGCAAAGCAAGGGACCCATCTTACTGATGAGTCTGCCTGGAGCATCACCAAATTTTGTTACCACTTTTCTTCTTGAGTTCCTTTTAGAACTTTTTCCCAGTTCACGTTTTCACAGGGAATAAAAAAAACCCACATTAAATAGTATAGAAAAAAGGTGTGATGCAAACCATAAGAACTGTCAGATGTGCTGGCTGGATTTGAAATAGCTTAATTCATGTGCATTTTAATGATAGGGTTCAATTTATTATTCAGTGAGCAGGAACAAGCTTTGAAGCTAATCAGCAACCACTTACAGGCACCTCTGAGGGTCAGTTTTAATTGCTGATCGTCCACTTTACCTTGCAGTATGCTCTTGGAAGAGGAAGCTAGGTGAGGATCACCAGCTGCACAGAGTAACCCTGGTGGCAGCAATGCCTTGCAGCACAGTGCTCAGCTGCTGAACTGTGACTGATGCCTTCCTGACAGCAGGTCTATGAGTTTTTACTGTTATCTCTAACTTATGCTTCCCTTTCCTTACTGAAAGTCAGATCTGCTTGTGCTGGGAAAAGTCTTTAGGACCGTGTATAAGCTGTACTCCCCTGGGCATAACTGCCCCATCGTGTGCCTTCTTTAGCTGAGGCAGCAGCAGTCAGTTCCTTTATGGCAATATACAGGTAAATAAATGCTGTAGGAATTACTTTCAAGATTTAATTTTTTTCCCAAACAAACAGCTTTTAATTATATCGGTGATCTTTTTATTTCCTGCTTATCTATCACTTGTGGCCTATTACTGTCCTGAGTGGCTGCACATCGGTGCGCTAGACGGGCTGACTTCATGAGCATCCTTCTATCTGATGGAGAAATTATCTGCCAGGAAAAAGAACTAAGGCTTCCTTACAGGGCCCAAAATAAAACTATTTATGTTAGCAAGACTGTTTCCCTTCACAGGCCCTTTGCCTGAACCCTAGATCAGACGAGCAGCCAATCATGCAACAGGCTTTCTCTTCTTTTGCAGTTCTGTGCCAGTGACTGAGCGAGAGGGAACTGGGAGATAGTCACTGTCAGAGCTCCCTGATTTGGCCGATAGCAGGAGTGAGTCACTGCAGCTCTCCAGTGAAAAACAGAGCATCTGTTTAGAATTCTTTGCAATGGGCTAGACAGGAACTGACATTTAAGAGAGAAAAAAGCATGACAGAAGTGGGAAAGTTGGAAGCACATTGCTCTACAGTTTCCACGGTTAATTAGAGAAAGTAGATACATATGTGTGGGTATATAATTTTGGTAGGCCTCTTTTACATGGCCATATCCAAGTTGTCCGTTCTGCCAGGCTGATGGGTAAAGCCTTGAAAGTTATCACGTGTACCACGTGGTTGCAAATCCTAGTGTGTTGATGCAGTAGTATCTAATTTCTGTAATGAAAGAGTGAAACTGGAATTCGACTAATATTTTACTAACATAGCTGAAGCAGAGTATTTTCATAGAGGAAATCTCTATGCTTTTTTACAGCCTTCACTGTGGCCATTACCAGCAGTAGGAATTTAAATCAATATTTTAATGTGTTGTCTTGAATATTCCTGAAAATTCATGCAGTGCACTGGAACGGGCTGCCCAGGGGGGTCGTGGAGTCTCCTTCTCTGGAGGTGTTCAAGACCCGCCTGGACGCCTCCTTGTGCGCCCTGCTGTAGGGAATTAGGGAACAGCTTTGGCAGGGCTTGGACTCGGTGATCTCTGGAGGTCCCTTCCAACCCCTGCAATTCTGTGATTCTGTGATTCTGTATCACTTGCAAAAATCTGCTGTAGGAAAGATGGTGCTGGAATTCAACTCCTGCTGGAAGTTATATAAAATGGGTTGTTAAATCAGTTGTTAATGTAAATATAGCAATGTCTTAGTCTTGTTGAACTTCATCCCATTGTCCTCAGCCTGTCCAGGTTGTTCTGCAGGGCCTTCCTGCCCAGGCAGATCAAACGTCCCCAGCTCGGTGTCATCTTACTTACTGAGGATGCACTCAATGCTCTCATCAGTAAAGGTATCAAACAGGACAGGCCCCAGTACTGACTCCATGACAGGTGGGTATAACTCCATTCACCACCACTCTCTGGACCCGGCCTTCCTGCCAGTTCTTTACCCAGCAAAGCGTGCACTTGTCCAGGCCACGGACAGGTACAGCTTCTGCAGGAGAATATTGCGCAGGGCCGTGTCAAAGGCCTTGCTGAAGTCCAGGCAGATTCCATCAGCAGCCTTCCCTTCCACCAGGCGGGTCACTAGATCATAGAAGGAGATCATGTTGGTCAAGCAGGACCCACCTTTCATGAACCCTTGCTGCCTGGGCCTGACCCCAGTTGTCCTACATACACTGCATGATCTCGCTCAAGATGATTTCTTCGATAAGCTTCCCTGGCACTGAGTGCAGGCTGACAGATCTGGGTCCTTATGACCCTTCTTGTAGATGGGAGTCACACTGGCAGGTCTCCAGTCCTGTGGGACCTCTTTGGTTGACGAGGAATGCTGACAGATGATGGAAAGTGGCTTGGCTGTCACCTCTGCCAGCACCCTCAGCATTCTTGAGTGGATCCCCTCCAGCCCTGTGGACCTGTGACGGTCCAGGTGGAGTAGCAGATCTCTGTTTCCATCTGAATCGTGGGGGCTTTATTCTTCTCTCTGTCCAAGACTTCCAGGTCAGGGAGTAGAGCACCCTAAGGATAATTGACCTGACTTTTAAAGACAGATGTAAAGAAGGCATTGAGAACTTCAGCCTTTTCCTTATCTTCAGTGCTCACGTTCCTTGCTGCATCCGGTAAAGGATAAAGATTCTCTCTTAGCCCTCCTCTTACTGTTAATATATTTGTTAAAACGTTTTTTCTTCTCTTGGCAAGGCAAGGTTGGGTTCAAGCTCAGTTTGTGCCTTTCTAATTTTCTCCTTGCATATCATAACAAGCTTGCTGTTCTCCCAGAGTTGCCCATCCCTTCTTCCACAGGAGGTAAACTCTTCTTCTCCTGGGGTCTCTAAGTTCCCTGTTCATCCACACTGGTCTTCTTCCCCAGCCTGCTCTTGCACCTCCAAGAGTTCCTTCCTGAGGAGGACCAGCCTTCCCAGACTCCTTTACCCTTCGGGACTGACTCCCAATGGATCCTCCCTACCAATGTCCCAACCAGTTCAAAGTCTACCCTCCAAGGAGGCGGTTTTGCTGAGCCCCCTCCCGACTTCACCAGGTGTAGAGAACTGCACCATTTTGTGGTCACTGCCCACAGTGCCCACAAGGCAGCTCCTGATCTCCAAATCTCCCATCTGTCCTTCTCTGCTTGTGAGTAGTAAGCCTAGTGGTAGGCACTCTTACCAGCTGCATCAGGAGGTTATTTCCATACATGCTACTGGGATATATTTCTTCAGTCCTCTGAGTTTAGTTATGAAATACTAAATATTTTGGACTAATTAATTTCATTTCTGTTGGATAGCTGTGACGGGGCTTTTAGACGCATAGCTGAATTTCCCTGGAATAATTTCACTGGGAAGAAATGTATTTCAATCAATTTCAGGTCACTTATTGTGCATTGTCTGAAAGTCTGCACAGAGGCCAGATCTTTACTAAAATCCTGATGAGATTACTTAGAGTACTTCATTTTCCCATAGAGCTGCTGTTTATCTCTAGTTGTTTCCCATCTGTAGCAAAACAAGCCTGAATGGGGGGGGCTTTTCCGCTGGGGAAGGAAACAGATAACAAATTCACTAGGAAGACTTTTGGTTGGGACAGTATTTGACTGTTGGTGGGGGTGGGTTTGGGGGAATGCTACTTTTTGAACTTGTATTTTAGATCTGTGTGCTGAACTTCCTGTTTGAGCGTGGCTGGCCATAAGCCAGCTGCAGACTTCTAGCATTTTAAAAGCACTTTCATAGTCGCTTTGTACTGATGCGATTATTTTTTTTCCCCCTAGACACATGCTGAATTGTAAAAATCTTCTCAGTACGCTGATGCTGCCTTCTTAGATTCACAGACTCACTGGGGTTGGAAAAGACCTCTAAGACCATCCAGTCCACCTGCCTGCCTGCCACCAGCACTGCCCACTAAACCCCCAGTGCCACGACTCCGTGCTCCTCAAACACCAACTGGGATGGTGGCTCCACCATCTTGCTGGGCAGCCTGTGCCACTGCTCAGAAATCCTAGGAACTTCGAATCTTAGGAATCTTTTTTTATGAATATTTTGTAATTCTTTATTTTTTCCTAGGCTGATAAAAGGTCTCTATCAGTAACAGGGTTCATGTGCTTCAGGAAGCAGCCTTATCCCCTAGCTCCCTGCTATGTAAGAGAGCACACAGCAGGCTAATTTCTCTAGACAAAGAAGGCAGCTTAGTAGGTCACTGCTGCAAGAGTTTCTAATCCTCTTCTGTAAAGCTTGTCCTGCAGGGTGACTTTTGCTGCCAGAAAGAGGAAGACAAAGGAAAATAGAGCAGCCAGCCTGTTCAGAATTCACAAACCACCCTTGTGCTGTGTAATAGCAAATGGATGTGAGGAGAATGCTTCACTCCCTTCTCTACATACTCAGTAAACTTTATAAGGAATGATTTTACCGCTCTGAGTTGCAAGCTTAGATCATCTACTTGTACAAGTGCATTTTTATCAACATGACGTAGATTCCCAGTGTGAATGAGTAGGAGTTGATGTAAATGATGAATCAATTAACATATTTTCCTGCAATAATATCCTGTTATAACAGTGCAAGGTTTGTGCAGACCTTCTGTAATAGTTCTGTGCTATTTGCAGTATGAGAGCAGTAGCAGTATGATTGCTGTAGTTGATGATGCCCCAAAGCTGCCTCTGAGTTTTCAGCTGGATATTGTGAGTACTATAAAAATTCCCAAGCATTTGGGTTAAAATGTAACATCTCTGAGAATTACACAAGTTGTGAGTAGCAGAGCTTCTCAGGGACAATAGTGGTGTTCTTTGAACATGGCAATCCATCTCTGCAACCTCCTAAGATTGAGAGACTTGGTGTAAGGCACCAATTTCTGCTTTGTTGGTGGAAATCTCCTAAGGGAGGTGCTGAGCACTGTTTAACAAGTGTAGGTCTTCTGATAATAAGCTGTCTTTTCTTAGTTACCTTCTGGAGATTTCCATAGAAATAATGCAAGTTCTTGAATGTTGGTTAAAAATAATTCCCTGTGAATTAGACATAATTTCTGTTGGCTATCTGCTTAAATAAAAATAAACGTGCAGGCTTGAAGATTGAACTTTAGCTGCAAACATTGCTTGGCACCTCTGAATCACAGACAGCTAGAGATGATGAAACTCTGCCTTTGACCAAGGCAGATCATGAGTCAGACAGGTAAGAGCTCTTGTCAGCCTGGGCAAAAAGCTGCAGAGAAGAATACTGCAGAGAAAAGCAGTCATTGACAGATGATACTTGTAGAAATGTTAGTGGTGGTCATTTGTCTTTAAGGGTTTTCAAGAACTGTCCTCCATCTTCTGATGCATCAAAGGACAAACAGCAGCTCAACGCTGGATTTAGCTAAATGGCTCAGGCTGAAACTTTAGGAGGCATCTAATATTTTTTGCTTATGAACTGATTTTTAACTGTTGGGATCTTTTTTCTCCCTCATTTCTGTATTATTTCTAACGCAGCCATAAAACCTGTTCCTTACACTTGTATATTTCTCAGGTAATAATACCAGCTTTATAATCAGAACGTGCCATTGATGTTGAGATGTTTTCACTAATTGCCTGCTACTCAAATCTGTATTCAGACATGAAGAATACAGGCAGACTATCTTCTGTCTGCAGTTTTACCAGGTGAAGAGTTCTGAGCTGCTGCCCTTCCCATTTGCTGGCTCAGGTGAAGCATGTCAGTCACAATAAGCAGGACAGTCTTCCATATTTTAAGATCTTTCTGGTTAATTTTGCAGACATTGAAAGCAAGATCAGTGAGGTTTGCAGTCCACATAAAGAACAAGTTTTGGTGCTGCAGTAAAAAAAGTGAGAAATAACAGGAACATTTAGCACAAGTCAAGCAGCCGAGTTCTTCCTTTTTCTTATGATTTTTAGACTTAGAGTCATTAATTTGCTTTTTTTTTTCTTCAGGAAGTATTAGGCTAGAGCTCCATAGAATCTCCTTTTAAAACAGACCTTGCCTGTGGGTGCTGTGAAGGCAGAAGGTGGAAGGAAGTTATACAGAAATCAGGATCACGTTGCTATCATTATTATAATCAGTTTTATTCTCCAGTGGCTGCTTTGCTGTTCTGTTCTGCATTAAGTTTTTTCTGGATATCAGCAGATCTAAAGTTATAATACTGAGAAGGAAGAGAGGGTAAATGGTTCAATGCTCTTTTGTTTTGTTTTTTAAGGCTTAGCAGCACAGACATGAATATGTATGAACTCAGGTTTCCTCAGCTGTGTTGAGATCTGGAATGAAAATTTCTGTCAGCTGAAAAACGTAGGAAGAGTTGGCAAGGCTTGAAATTCAGGAGAGGTAAAATTGTAATGGTTTGGCTGGAAGTGACAAGCTTAGTGGGGGCACAGAATGTTTTAATCTTCAGGATAGTATTAAAGTAATTTAATGCTGATAAGTAATTTGAATGAATATTAATCATTATTATTCAGGTTTATTCCAATGTTGGACTTTCAGAAACCAGGATGAGATCTAAAGTAAAGGATATTTTATTCTAGCTTTCCTCCTCTGTTTCCAGCATTTCAATCTACTGCCCAACATTCACCGTTGTACAGAACGGGAATCTTGGCTGGAATACATGAGTTGGGATCCAGTCTGGCAGGTTCCTGCTTGCAGTAGATTAATATTTTCTTATTTCCTATCCTCTTAGTATGGATTTCCCTTTACAACTGCTTGGGTGACTCTGTTACCCATCTAATGCTCAGCACATTGAGTCTCTAACAGTTCCTTGGGAAAAAACCAGCAAAGAAAAGCCCTCTGGAGAGAAATTTCTGAGCAGTGACACAAAATTCCACATACAACACTGGTTCCATTTTCACCACATTCCTTTTCCAAAGCAAACAGTTTGCTTTCCTGTTAACTGGGAGGTGTGAGGTTGCAGGGCTCTGGAGCTGTGTGAATCCCATTGCTGGCCCAGGAGCAACACTGTTTGCTCTCTTCTTTCCTTCCTCGTTGCTTCCTGGGGCTTTATTTTCTGTCAGAGGTCCATCCTTTCTGAATGGCAGTCAAACACTTGTGCAGGTGGCAGAATGAAGCCTGGAGTCTCTCGTGGGACCAGAGATGGTTGGTTTGAACTTGCGATAGGGTTTGGAAGATGACATTTAGTTTGCTTAGCTTTTGAAGCCAAAATGACTTCTTTCAGAGTTGAGGAGACTGTACGCACAATGCTTCAGCAATATGCTGGGACTGAAAATAAGTGAGTGGCAGGTTCACGTTGATTCTGAGCTGCATACTTAAATCTTCCTCTGTAATGCTGGATTTCACTCTCAGCGACTGTCAGTTTTGTTTCTGTCTGCTATCGACACAAAAGTTGGAGATCAGACGGGCACTGGAGTTGGAGGGAACACGATCCAAGATAGGTTTTCTCTGAATCACTGACTGAGAAATTGCAGAACAAATCTCCCCAGAGCATTTGGTTTTTGGAAAAGAAAACATGAGGTGCTTACATTTTCAGTATGCAGCAGGTTGACATTTGAAAGTGTAATAAATTGCCCAGACAATACTCAGGAAATCTTTAATAAGATCCAAGTATGTACATTCTAGAATGTTTGTTCTTCTCACACGGATGATCTGTCTGGACTAAAATATATTGGTTTAACCCTCAAAATACCCTCTCTCATCTATGTTACTCAATGTGTATGGAAAACAGGCTTTGTAACAGGACAGGAATTCAGTGAATTGAACTTGGGTGAAAGCAGAGGGTCTTTCACAACTTAATCTGTAGCTGCTTTACTGTTAAAAGAGAGGTGGCTTATTTGAGAAGTCTTTGTCATCTTTTGACCTTGAAGCGACCAGGCTGAGGACTGGATGTGATTACTAGGATGTGTGTTCCTGGGAAGTGGTGACAAAGGACTGCACTGTAATACAAATGAAGTAGAGCAGATCCTTGTAGCAATTCAGCTCAGGCAGCTGCATGGACTTTTGGATAATCCACTGTTCTTTTCTGATGCTCTACTGCACTTGAAAACAGATGAAATGTTCATCCTTGGGGTGGAGGCTCAAAGGCAAAGCGCTGCCTGTGGTTTGCAGGGCGAGAGGCAGCCCCTGTCCTCCCCTTTATTAAAGAAATGGTGGTGTCCTAGATGTAGCAGCAATCCTTCACCAGAACAACGGAAATGGTGGGCACGCTCATAATTTGCACGTGTTTTGTCTGATATCCATCAGAAATAACATTAGCCATTATAAAATGGCTAATAAAATAAAATAAATAATATAAAATAAAATGCTGTCATCTGGGCTCAGTCCAGGGCATTTGGTTGGTGTGGCTGATTTCTGTGCCCTGTTGGCGGCCCAACATTGCAAAGCATTTATTTCTGAAAGAAGAAACAGCCTCTTCTGTCAGTGCAGGCTGTTACTTTGAGCTGCCTGTCCTGAGAGGACAGACCACTGCTTTAGCGAGGCAATCAGCATTCATATACCACCGTTCTGGCAGATTAGGGAGGTTTCCAAGAAGGCAGTTCTATATTGAGATCGTGGGGGATTTTAGGATTTTTTTCTTTTAAATACACATTCCCAAAGCTGGTGGTTCTGGATATCTGAAAGGTGTTTGTTTAGTGTAAAATTTGCATTATGCAAATGAGGTGTGAAGTAGTACTGACTGCAAGACAGCCATCTGACAGCAAAGGAGAGCACGGTGCAATTGCAAAGGAGGATGACGGGGGGAACAGCCACCGAAGTCGCTGTGCGCGGATGGGAGAGCTTGGATTCATGCAGCATGACGTCTTTCTTTGGAGCTGTCATGAGCTGCCAGATCCTTCTCCTCACACCTTTTGAACACAGACAAGCAGATGAACTCCTTGATTCAGCAGCTTCTTCAGCCATTCTCATTAGTGTTTTGTTAATCACTCTGACTCTGGCTTTCTTCCCTTCTCCCCTCCCAGCACTGGGGATTTCAAGGTTCAGCTTGCATAACAGGTAATAGCAGGCATTTCCTCCTCCTGTGTCGGGATATCCTGGCGCCCTTCAGTCTCTCTCTGACTGTGTTTAAAACGGACTCCAGCACAGGAAAAAAAAAGTCTAAAATTAGCAGCCTTGATAGAATAAAGGCACAGGGCTGTCCACTGCGCTGTTTGTCAATGAAACAACAAATCTAAACAGGGCCAGAATGCATTTCCTCTGTGAAAAACAGACATGCAGAGTTTTGGGGAGGAGGAGTGAGAGTAAAGCAAGCACTGCACCTGAAGATCAGGGAGAGTTATGCAGAAGGTATCCAGGGTTGCAAAAGACCGTGGTGTGCAAGGCTGGAGGAGGCTCTCTGCAGTGAGGCTGAATGTCTGGCTTCTCATTGCACTGAGCCAATGCACCTGGAAACTGGATGGGACGCTTTGAGAGATAAGAGAACTGCAGTCTCCTCTTGTTTGAAGTTCAGGTTCACCTCAGTGTGGTGGTTATTGCTATGGGAACCATACTTAAATAACCTGGGCTAGATGCTGCTCCTGCGGCAGTGTGGGCTGGAGATCTCACACTTGTACCATTCTAGCTATTCAGTGTTGTAAGAATCAGAATTGAATTAAAAAAAAAACAATAGTGATTATAACCTATTGGGTTATACATTAATAATAACTATATGTTTCTAATATGGAATTGTAGGCAATCTGAATGTAGTATTCCATTAATGATGGTTTCATACATGGATTTTTATAGGATTACTATAATAAATACCAAGTGACTTTATGTAAAGAAGATGACGTGACTTTACGCAAAACTCTCAATATGATGCTGTGATTTCCTCCTTCCCTCACTCATCTCTATATACAATTTTTGTCTATGAGAATTGCTGTGGGAATTTTAGTTACAACTGTCCCTGTTAAAATTTGCAAGATTGAAAGACACGTTTGTCTCCCAAAGTCCAGCTGACGTTCGCAGTGCAAAATTCAGTTAGCTGAAAGCAAAACAGTCGTGTTTCAGCAAGACTTCAGAAATTCGTCCTGTCATTCTGCATTCAAACAGCTGCTGAGGTATTTTCTATCCTGCTAAATGATGGAAATACATTGCATTGACTGTATTTCTTTCAGGTTTCATAAGAAATAGGAATGGCTTAGTCTTCTGCCAACTTAGAAAAAGCATTCTGATATTTCCAGCATGAAAGCTTGTAGTCATATACTGCAGAATCTTGAGGGGAGAGCTTTTGAGAGCCAGTGTGTGTTTACTTTGAGATTTGGGCCTTTTCGCTAAGCTTTGTCACCTGGAAGTTGCTCCATCTTTTCCACATGGATTTAGTAGGGATGGACGAATTTTTCCTTAAAAAAAGAAGTGTACTTACTGGCAAGCTGGAACACAGCAGCAATGGCCTCCTCCCACCACTGGGTATCCTGAGAAATGATGGGTATCTCCACCAGGCCCAGGACGAAGATGAGCTGGCCAGCAGTCAGAGCAACGGTCGCGATGAGGTTGCAGGCGCGCATCATGTCAAACTGCACTGGGGAAACATGAGAAGGAAGCCTACAGTTAGAATGAGATTAAAAAGAGGGTTTGAGGGTGAAAAGGAAAGAAAAAATCCTGGCTAAGCAGGTATGTAGAATTCTCAGTCCATGGAAAATGATTCTTACATATCTTTCCCACTCCTGACAGCCCTTTAGTCTTAACCCTCTTAACTGCATTTTCTGTGGTCTGATTAGGAACAGATTTTCTTCAGGAAATCTTTCCTTTAGTTAATGAAAATCCTGTCACTTCTGCTTCAGTGCCAAACAATCTGGGCTGAAGCAAGCAGCCCATTTTAAGGACAGCCCACCAAAAGCTCTTGGCTTCTGCCCTGCAAAGATTCTGTGTGTAATTAGCAGTCAGAGTTGGGTGTTGCAGGAACTGTCCTTTTGTTCTGCATTTGTATGGCACTGATTGAAATGGAGCCTTGGTTCATGGCTTGGGTTTTCAAGGCCCTTAAACAATCATCTCATGGCAAAAGAAATCTGCAGCTCTCTTGTCCTTAAGCATTCTGTGGGCAAATGCTAATATATTACTGGTTTAAGAGATGTTGATAATAGAATTAAATAGAGAATTCTTAAATCTTCCTTCTTTTAACATTTATTAATCTTTTGGACCCTCTGAGAAGACCCTTGTATTTCTTGCTGTGTAATGATGTCAGTGTTTGACAGTTCTGATTTAGGTGTTCTGCCATCATGAAAAGAAAAGTTATGTGACCTTATGTATTTGTACACATTAAAGGTAAAGAAATGCAGAAATAATTACAGATATAAATATCTCAAGTCTTGGATTGGAACCCGATTCAGCTGGCTGCTGGACAGAATATATTCACTGCATAGTTCAGTCCTTTCAGTCAGGCTTCTTTTCCTACTTTTCCTGTTAACCTGGTGGATGTCCTGTTTTCATCCTTTTCCTTCCTCTTGAGCAAAAAGGTGGGTTTTGTAAACATCATTGTGCCAGTTCAACATCTCTTGCCAATATGTCACTGCTATTCTGAAATAAAAGCAGCTCAATGTGCAAAGTATTAGAAACACAGAGTATTAGAAAGGCTCCAGACATTAATTTTCATCAGGCTTTCAGAAGTCACTGAGCTGTTAGCATTGAATTTGGATGCAGTAATTTTATTTTCCGGGAAGCTGTTAACAAAGGATTGGTTGTCAGCTAGAATGCTTTGCCTAAGGCCTGTTCCTATTTTGGCAGCAGGTTTCTGGATTTCAGTGTCTCCAGACCTCACAATGCATTCTTCCTTGCTGTAGAACGTTTCGGAAAGGTCACTGCTCCCACTGCAGGTTACTGGGCAGTAAGGCTTTGTGTGGTTCGTTGTACTGACTTCTTGTTGGAAAGATTGGCTTTTTCCACCTTATGTTTCCATGACAGTCCACGAATGACTGAAGAGCTGATACCTAAGAAAGCAGACAGCAGTAGGAACAAAGAGAGTTTGGAGTGTAAGCTGAAATTCTGATCTCTTCTGTTGTTCAAGTAATGCCTGAGTCGTGCTTGCTAAGTGGTTGGATCTTGTCATTCTTTGCCACCTTAACCCTTTAGCTGAGACTGAAACTCCTGATCCTCTAGGGGAACTGCCAGGAGTGCAAAAAACCCCACAGCTCCTTGATAGAGACAGGCAAGAGTGAACTTCACAGTAGTAACCATTCAGTCCAGTCTACTGGCGTGAGCCATCAAAATGAGTTTACTTTTAAGTTCTTCGTTGCTCATCTTTAGCTCCCAGTGCTGTAAGAAACAGCTCATGGTTCAATTAAACTTCATTAAAATATGTTGTTTCATTTTAAGGAGTTTAATAAGAATCAGAAGCCACTCCACTTTTTCACATTAAGTAAAATGTTAAGCAGGAGGCAGTTGGTGTGATCTTATGAAACATGAAAGCAGTTATTGCTGTGGATAAGGTAGGACAATAACTGAGTGCCCTTCCACCCCTCCTACTGGGATATAGCAGCTGTTTCATCCTAAAACTTCTAATGTATGACCTGTCATCTCTTCATTTTGTTCCAGAGTTGTAATGACTGCTCAAAGGAAAGGGATCAAAATTAACAGTGGGAAGCAAAATTAACTCCATTCTTTTCTCAGTGGAACTTATTAATTTTACTCAGTTTGGAAACACCACTCTGCAGCTTACTCTGCTTTCTTACTGAGCCATCGTAACTTTACATGTTGTCAGCTCAGCACCTACTTCTGTTTCGTACACGTGCAACCCTAAGCTGAGCTTCTTCAACCCAAAACCCCCCCACACCACCCCCTTCAAAAAGGTGGTTGATGTGGGAAGCACCCATGGCCCCAGGGAAGTGGTGCTGTTTCCATGGTTGGTCTTTGCCAACCTGGGTGAATCTGTGATTCTGTTGTACAGGTATCTATGACTGAGGATAACCTAAAAAATGTGCAATTGAGAAGCATTTTTTCAGAGCTTGCGCCCAAAGTCTTCAAAGCTGTAAATTATGCTGAGGAAGGGCGCAAGGCTGTTCTCATGTCTGTGTAAGTGGTCAATCCAGGCATAAGCAGTCTTTCACAAAGATAGCTATAACAGCATTTTTGTGTGAGCCCTGAAATTTGGTGTTTGCTCTTTCAGTCTGCCTGTTGATATTTAAATTTTATATTCACAGAAACTCCTTGTTAGCAAGCTGCAGTCCATTCCAGTGGGCTTTCCATGTTTGTTATAATCGGTATGAATGTCCAACCATAGTGATTTCACTACAGCCTTTGCGTCTTTTAAAAGCTTCATTTTTGCAAAATGATGTATATGAGTCACAGAACGTGAAAGTAAGAGGTTCATAACAGTTGTGTAGTCAATTGTAGGCATTTCAGTTAACCAGTAGCTCCTAGAATCTCTTGTGTAAGGCTGTCCTGACAACACAGCTATTTTGGACATCCCACTTTTTTGTTTTGAATTCATTGCTAATGGCACATATCTCCTGAAGCTTCGCCATCAAAGGCATTTCCTAAGATAGAATGGGTTGCTTCTAGCAGAACAGAACTGGACACAACAGGAGGTGTTCATAATTACTTTGAGTCTCAATTAAGGGAGGAGAGGAGGTCAATCCAGTACTCCCCTGCTTTCGTCACACTTTTCCTTCACCTCTCTTAATGCAATTTAACTGCTGAGAACAGGGATAGGGATAAGTACTGAATGACTTCAATACTCTGCTCTAGGTGGCTGCTGTTAAATACTACAAAGTACTGATCACTGACTTTTCCTTTTTGGAAGCTCATCTGGATCCCAGTATACTCTGAGAAGTACTCAATTCACGGGCAGGGAACCCAGCTGGGTTTATTGTGCAGCTGGGCAGTTTGGGGCCCAGGCTGTTGAGTTCTGCTTTGACAGTGACCAGTCAAGGGTCAAAACCCAAATCCCAGGGATGAGACCAGTTCAAATTCCCCACTGCATTGCTCATTTCCTAGACCAGAAGTATCCATCTGGATTAGCAATGTTGATTTGATTTGCTTATTTGCAAGCAGCAATTTAATGCTACATGATAGCCTCAGGGTTATTTGTGCTTTGCAAAAGCAGATTAGTCGTGCTAGAGGGTAACTCACAGTGTTTCAGAATTATTGGGAAGGATGATCTCATTGCAAAATCAGGTGGTGCTGATTGCTGAAAGTCTCAGGTTTTCTTTCCCTATTTTGTTTGCATTTAGGGAAAAAACAGTGATAGGTGGGAATTCGAGCTGTTGACAGATTACATCACGGTGTCTGTATTCATACTAAGCAGCCCAAGATGCCCTAATACTTATCTACAACTTCCCCTAGAAACAGCACTTCCAAAATTGTCAGCGGAAACTTCAGGCCAGCTTCTGTACTTCAGTTACCAGGCATGGGAAGAGGTGAGCGAGCACAGCTTCCTCACTGTGTGGGAGCAGCGCAGGACCTGCACATCTCACTATGGCTTCACAGCTTACTGCTTGTCATCTAAACTGGAGGAATGGTCTGTGAGTACACTGCTCACCTATCCCTGCTTTGGGACAGCGTGTTTAAATCTGAAAGATCAACTTAAATTTCAGTCAGCTCTTAGGAATTCATTGCACTGAAGGATAGCAGCACCTTAATCTGCTGCTAATTGAATTGCACCTGTGAGTGTGTCAGTACTTCAGGATATTCTTCTCTTGAGGAAACTTGCTTGTTCCTACTGATTGTGTTAGTGTTAAAATGGTTATGTTAACTTCAGTTCTCTTAATCCCAAAAGTTACACTCTTTGGTATCTATTTGCAACCTGTGTCTGCAGGCTGAGATCATCTGCTGCTTCTGATACAATTTAGTCTGAATTGGCGAAGTAATTAGATTTCCTCTAACATGATGAAGACATTCTGAGTACATGGTTTTCATCTGGAACTTGACACTTTGCTAAGGCCTTAGCCCAGGAAGGATGCATCTCTTGTTGCTCCTAACAAATCTACTTCAGTAAATAGTCTGAGAAGTCTTTGCACACATTTCCTTAACATAGCTGGTAAGTCCTCCGAAAGCCTCAAATGAGAGCCGTGTTCCTCACAGCATCTCTCTGAGCTCGTAGCTGTGTTACAGAGCAGTGTTGTGTCCCCAGACTGACTGCAGCCTTCATGTGTTCACCCCTGGCTTCTGGGAAGGCACTGCATTACCAGATGCAGAGAGCAGAGAGCCAGCAGCTTGGTTTTGTTTGTGTTCCAAGCTCTGAGCAGACTTCCTCCGGGAGTCTGATGAATTCAATTTCTTATCCTGACACAGTTAAGGCAGTTAGAAAGGAACAGCTGGTTATGCCCAGGCTTTTTGAAGCCTGCCCATGGTTCATGGCGGTAGTGTGTGGTTCTTTATAGTGGAGTTGTACTATTTCAAACTTTCCAAATGGCTTTTACAATCCACATCATATTTCAGGAATGCAAAACCAAGCATCCGAACGTCAGGAAAAGCCAGAACAGTACGTGTAAGTGTGCTTATACTGGTCTTTCATGGGAGCACTCTCTACTTGATTTGTCTTGCTGTTACTCGTGGTCTTGTTCCTAAAGAACTTTAATTCCATCCCGGCGAAGTGAATTATGTTTTTTTTGGAAGAAACCCTTATTTATCATTCTAAAAAAATCCACATTAGCCAAACTTCTGACTATTAACTGTCTGTTCCTCTGGTTTGGATGTCAGCATTGTCACCAAAGGTCAGATGTGCAGAAAGTCCCCACTGCTCACATAGAGAACAGCTGCAGCTGGGCCTTGAGTGTCAAGAGAGAATAAATACGAAGTGCTGAGAAGTTTTTCTTGGTGTGATTACGAATTCACAGTACAAAATTAATGAGCAGTGCTGTCGTTTTTACCCTCCTAGTTATCACAGTTTGAATGCCCACTAATCTCTCCGTTCTTAGGTCGTTGAGTAAATGAGACAGGTTTTGTGGGAAGATGATAAGTGATCAAAGAGTTATTCTTCATTGTACAAGAGTACAAGCACAAGAGTAAGGCTTTCATTTCAAAACAATTAAGATGAAGGCAATAAACAGAATCACTGTCCCTAGTTATTGACAATCAGCATCACTGTATGTCTTTGTGCTATCAAGTCTTTGGACTTTTCATTTCTCATGTTGATTTTGGTTTGTTGTTATTTATGTTAATCTTTGAGATTTTGGGGGAGGGGAAGAATGAATTCGGAAGTACTGAAGCTCTTTAAAGGTGTCTGTTAAGCAGACAAGAGTGCTGGGATTATCCAAGTGCACCTTTTATCATGTAACTCAGACCATGGGAAGATTTAATTTAAACGCTGCCTCCTCAGTATTCTATTTCAAGGGTCTGAATTTAATTGACAGCAAAAAAGATGGGAGTGGAATTTCTCTTCAATAAATGTCCCACAGTATACGGAACTTTGGAACCCTTTCTACACAAATTTTTTTTTGCCTGTCTTATTGTAAGAGCAGGGCTTTCCTTAAAAGTAAAGTCTTCCTTGGGGAATCCCCATCAGCAGGTCTATGGCTTTCAGATCTTAGGAGTCCTGAATGCACTCTGATGCTGGATGGATACATTACAAATTAGAGAAATAAAAGGGGGAAGGAATCAAGCTGTTCTGGCCCAATGAAACAATTCTGGCTATTGCAGCCAGACACGATGATCCTTGCAGGTCTGTCCCAACTGAACTATGACAGCTCGGTAAAAAAGTGGTTTGGAACTTCAGGACTGAGTCCATAGCAAAGTAAAATCTATGTCAAGATGAGCACTGACTCCAATTTGAAGAGCAGACCTCTTAAATTTTACCTCCTGCATATTTGCCTCCCCTGCTGCAATTAGTCATTTCACTAATTGAAATGCTGACCACATTGCAGGTGCTAGGAAGGGAAATCAGAAGCTCGGAGCTGCAGCAGGGCAAACTGTGTCTGTGCAGCAGCCTCAGCAGGTTATATCTTGGGCAGGCACCCATGGACACAGTGAGTGTCTGGCTGTATTTAATCTCTTGATAGCTGTCTTTTCCAGGTGCAGTGACCCTTCATTCTTGATCTGTCTATGTAAAAAACTAATGTGATGCTCACTGCCTGACATGGCATGGCTTCAGTCCAGCCAAACATCAGCAGCCAGTGTCACTCTGAATTGTTACCTCTGCAAACAAAAGCCAGCGCTGTTCCCACGCAGAGCAGCAGCCTGGCTTAGCACTGCTCTTCATAGTGCAAGTGTCTGCATAAATCATGCTCTGAGGCTGGCAGGTGTTTATATTCAGTTCTTCTGGAGTCACGTAGTCACTCGTGATGCCGTGCCTTTCCCTGTCACTGGTTGTGCTGCTTGTAAGAACTACGGATGTCTTGCTCTCGGCATCTGTAGTAGAAATAAGCGTCCCACTGCTGGGATTTGCATTCAGTCCTTCTGGCTCCCTGAAGAACCAAGTGAAGTTTTAAAAAAATATCTATTCCTGCAGTTCCAAATTGTTCGTAATGATCTTTAGACAAAAAGGAACAGAATGTGACCTTTGCTAACAAATAAATGAGCTCCATCTGTCCACAGAGCCGGCAGTGCTGTGGGGCTTAGGGGCACAGCTGCACTGAGCAGCGTGGTCAGAAATACCAGTGCTGATTCCAAGTACCCCAGTGTGCTGGGGTGTGTAGATATGGTGCAGGGCCGGGCGAGGGGAGGGCTGACCGAGCTGAACTCCTTGCCCTCGCTCGTGTTCAGGAGTGGTTGGCTGCCTGAGCAGGCAGGATTCCCTGAAGTGCTTGGAAGAGAGAACATGCCGTGTGAGTGCTCAGTGGCTTTAAGTATCATCTGTTGGCTTTGCCCTTGTTGGAAAAACTTTGCCTGTTATCCTCCTAACGAGGCTGGGATTCTCAGCATAAGGAAAGATCTCTGATGTGTTGCCTCCGAAAGGGAGTCCTCTGCCACCATCACACCTCCATCACTCAGCCTGTGCTCGTTTCATCAACAAGGTTCACATCACGTTTCAGCAAGGAGTGACTCCTGAGCCCACTGCTTAATCCATCAGAATATAACCAAGCGGGAAAAAACAACCCAAACCTGAAGGATTCCTCTTCAAACCTGGGTATTTCCTTGCTCTTAGTCATTTCAGCTGTCTCACAGAAGCATTCTAGTATCACAGGTGGCTGAAGGAAGGGTGCAGGAATGTGTGGCCAAAAGGGAGGGAAGGGAAAATGTGGTTAAAGCCAGAAGGGACTGATCCCCGCCTTCCAGGGGCACTGAGGTGTCGGTCAGAACAGAGTTGAGGTTTTCCCCTCAGAACCCAAGTCACCTGCATTTCTTTCACAGTGTACCTTGCAGGAATGGTTCACATTGAGATATTTAATTACTATCTATTTTTCCTTTAGCATCACTGACTTCTCTCTCTGGACTTTTCCCCCCTATTTCTAATCTCTGTTTCTTCATGGTGACTCTGCAGCATCTACAATGTTGCGTATATGTACATCTTGGTATTTATTCTATCTATCCTTTATTGACTTTCATACCCTTGATGCAGTGTTCATATCATATGGATTAAATCCAGAACACCTTAATTTTCCTCTTGCTTCAGTGGTTTGTGTGTTACGATGCAATGATTTACGCAGATGTCCCATGAGTGGGGAATTGGATCAGAGAGGTTCTGGTGTGGAATTTGACTTTCCATCTCAGAGCGGTTTTGGCAGAGGTGCTGTATCACACTGACTGCTGCTGGCCACTGCCTGTGTGATCTTTTGACGGAGCATTTCTGTCATTTTTACCAAACATGCAAGACTCAATTTGTTATTTCTTTCAATGTGGTGTAGTGTATTTGCAGTTGAAGCACGTGCAGATTCTGACAGTGAGCGACTTCCCTCGTTCTTATGGAAGTCATTTTGTTTGGGCTGTGTACCCACGGGTGGAGAAAACTTGGCTTTGTGTCCTGTGAAAGGAGGTTTGCCAATGATTTCAATGGAAGAAAGAACGGGCCTTGAAATTATATTCAGTGTTTAAGAATATCCATTTCTGCCAGTGAGTGAGCCTACTTACAGCACTGCCTTCAGTTGGCTGTTACTCACACAGTACCTGGAATTCCCACAGGTTTAAGTTTTTCCTGATGAACTGAGATCAACCTGCCTCACAAACACGTCCACATCAATGTGTGAAGAAATGTTATGACCAATACTGCATCTTTTCTTGCATTCTATTGGAAGAACCTGCTTTTCCACTTATTGCATCCAGAATACTACTACGCCTTAACTCTGAGGAAGGAATTTTTCATTCAAAAAGCTGTGCACATGTATATACATAGAGAGAGAGTAGAATCATACATAGAATGGCTTGGGTTGGAAGGGACCCTTAAGACCATCTCGTTCCAACCCTCTCCTATATGCAGAAACACCTCCCTCTAGACCAGGATGCTCACAGCTGCATCCAGCCTGGCCTTGAGTGCTTCCAGGGAGGGGGCACCCATCCGTATGTATGTATATAACACACACACCAGTGTCATTCTAACTGACAGATGAGGACTGCCTTCTTACATCACTAATGCGATTCATCATTAGACAGCATCTTTAAAGTTATGAAATTATGAATGCAGGATCAGGCCCGTATTGATGAGGTGTACAACCCATGGAAACGCATCTTAATGTGCAACAGATGAGTTTCTTCATTAGTTTGTCATGGTAGAGCTGCACAAGTGAGATTTTCCTTTCTCCAGAGACTGAAAATTTGACTTCTGCTTACTGCTGGCTCCCACATTAATGCATGGATGCTGAACAATATGAGTCACTGGACCTCAAAATCCTTCTTTAAACCAGCATTTTAAGAGCTTTTAAGTGTTAGAGAACTGGGGGGAAGGTGGGAGGCACATGACTGTGCTGTAGTTATAGTGTTTAAAAAAATTCTATCACATTTTGCTTCTGTTTCATGTAAGAAATTGTTGCCACACCATTTTGCTATGAAAACAGTTCTTCTATGCCTATCTTTAGAGCACCACCCATCTTCTGAACTGTTCATAGCAGGAACTGTGAGTTGGTGGGCTTAAAAAGCTGCAGAAGCCCGATTCAATACACAGGAACTTACTCTATCTGTTCCATAGAGACCAGGTACTTTTAAAGTTCATGAATGGTAAGCAAGCTTTTTAAGTCAGAAGCTGACTGATCAGTAACAATCAGGGCAGTCATTCAGGTGATGAAGTTACAGGTAGGCATCAAAGAAGTTTTTCAAAAGTCTAATTCTGTTTGTTATTATTTGTCATAACAAAAATTCTGGTGGGTAAAACCAAAGATCATATTCAGGGATTCATAGTGGTTGACATGTTCTCTACAGGTGACTTTTGGGGATTTGATGTTAGCATGTGCACAGAAGGCAGCCGCTGCTTTCTGGAAAGCATGAAGTTGTGTGAGCCCACACTAAAACATATTTTGGAAAGAAATTCCTCTTTTATTTTCATTTGGTCTCAAGAGGGGTATAAGAGACTTTAGGGCAGAACAGCGTTTTTCCTTTTCTCCATATTTCAAACCATGAAAAAAAAACATGGAACCTTTTTTCTTACTAATGTTGCTGTTATGAGTCTTCAGAGGTACCAGCACAGTTTAAAAGCAGTATTAAAATCTCTAGAAAAAATCCTAACGTCTGCCAAGGCATGAGCTTTATAGACATTTAATACTTTAAATTCATTTCCTTGAAGGATCCACTTAGTGTTGGTTGAGTTTGCCTGATGGAACAAACCCTGAGGCAGTGCTGCTCAGAGCCCTCATCTGCTGTCTGCTTGCTGGGAGAGCTGCTGGAAGCAGAGGTTCTCAATGAGTGCCTTTGGACCCATCAGCTGTGATTTAACAAAGGTGTCTGAAATTGCATGTGAGAACTATGCCACGCTTAATGTTTTTCTTATTCCACAAGTACTTAGGGTTTTTTCACCAAAAGTGTATTTCTGTATGTTAATACCTAGCTCAGCTTAGTAATTTTTGCCAAAGATATAGCTGTCCTCCAGATGAAAAAAAAAGGGAACTAACATAGAATCTGAAAAAATATGGTTCTCTTTGTACTTTTTCAGTATTCAGAGCAGCCACGATAATGATTTAATGTACTGAGGGGAGATACGCTCATAGCAGGAATCCAAGAAGAGGGAAAGGCAAGGAGGAGGCGTCTGAGAGCTCTAGACTTAAGTTTTCTGGACGGATTTTTTCAAAGCGCGTGGTTCCGTATGCCATAAAACAGGACAGTGAGTGCAATGCAGATTACTTCTTTTGGGGAGGGAGGAGGAATCATAGCCAGTGGGTGGACATAATTATTCTCATTTTCCTGATTTTATTTTACTGTTAACCTTAAGAAACTTTTAGAATCGAACGGTCAACACTGATGTGCTATGAGCTATGCGGACGTTCTGCCGAGCTACACGTTCCTCAGCACCAGGTACTCTCTATCTATGACAATCCTGTATCTATGACAATCCAGCATAAGCAGAGAAGAGATGGAACTTACATTTGACAGTGCTGCGAGACTCCTGGAACCCGGCTGACTCCGAGCCCCAGCCCAGGGCTTCGCACTCGCGCTCCTCCCCTTGCCCGTGCCTGCTGCTCGTGCTCGCTCCTGCCTTGCTCCTCTCTGCCAGCCAGCACATCTTCCAGAGCCCCACGCTGCGCTTACGCCCATCTTCCAGGGTCTGGTACACCCAGTTAGGAGTAAAGGCAGCCGCGTTGTTAAGAATAAGTGAGACCAAGGCTACCAACACAGCTGTGGCTACCAGTTTCTGGACAGTCATATCTGACTGTCAGCTCGCTGCCAGTCTCTATTAGCAGAAGACGCAAGGTCTCAGTCAGCTGCAGCACATTGAAATGGGGCTTGAAATGGAGGCAGCTTGGATAGGATGTTATGAGTGGCTAGAGGACATCACCGTTCATTCTCAAAGTCAACTCCAGAGGTGTTTCTGACGAAGCAAATGAGAATTTTGTGAGGTAGGTAGGATAATTCCATAAAATAAGAACACCAGGAAGCTTACTTAAGTTTCTGTCCTTCCCAGCGTTGGCTTATCCACCTTCTTGCACCTTGATGAGCAGTGCCAGGCCGGTGATGAACTGGAAGACGGGGAGGTCCATTCCCTGCGAGCCGAGGCAGGCGCTGTGGGGATCCAGGCTGCGGGCAGAGCGCGGGCGCTGGGTGCCGGCCGGCAGCGTGCCCAGCGCACCCCGGGGCGCGGGGTCCTCGCGGTGTCCTTCGGATGAGCGCTTCAGAATATCCCGCGAATGCTGACAGATGGCATCCTTAAAGCCCAGCTGAACTCCAGACGAATGTTTTCATCCCAAGGAGCTAGGAGAGCCTGGAGTATCCCGAGGAATTTGCTCCGCTGCGTCTCTCCGAGCACCAGCGCTGCGAGCGGTGGGGGCTGGAGCGCGGAGTGCCGTGAGGAAAAGGTCTGCCCCCCGCCCCCCACCTCTGCACTCAGAGGAAATGGCTGTTTTTGTGGCTGTTTTTGGTGAGCCTCAGGGCGTAGTCGACTGCAACAAACAGAGCCGCTGCCACGGCAGTCAAACATGAACAGGATGTGTTTCCTGAAAGGAAAAGACATATGGAGACTTCTAAAGTTGTCCCTCCTCCCCTTGGAGCGTCCCCTTCCCGCCTCACTCCTCCCCTCAGTGCGAGCCGGGGGGCTGCGGGACATCGGGGTCCCCTGTGCTCCCACACAGACCCTGGGAGTCGGGCTGCAGCGTTTGGAGGCTGCCATCCCTCCTTGCAACCCTCGATTGGAATCTGGCAGCCAAACAGAAAATGTAAAGCTGGGAGAAGATACGTGGGTGCCTGAAGGAAGTCGCGAGCGTCTTGGTGTGATGGAAGCTGGGGATTGCTGGGCTGTGGGACAGATGCGGCCCTGAGCCCCACGTCCAGCTCTGCTGCAGCCGCTCCTTGCTCTGAGCCCATCGGCAGTGTCTAAGCTGAACAAACAAAAAAACCCCACGACTGCACTAGGTTTAACGTCTGGTAACACTCCTTGTAAAGGGGGGTGGTGGTCTTGTCAGCCTGCAGAGTGAGGAGCGAGGAGTCGGGAGAGAGATGGGCACAGTGCTGAGGTGTGTCAGCAGTTCACATCCGTGGGATTAACAAAACGAGAGTGAAAAATGATTAACTTTAAAGCAGTTGTTTTTGGGTTTTTTTTGTCAGCTAGGTGTCATTACCTGTAGTAAACAGATCCCTACTGACATGCAAAGTGGAAATTTGTTTTAAGGAGATTTTTAGTTTTTCTGAGACTGACTTGATGCTAATAGGGGTGGAAAATGGTTCAGTGAATCCCATACAACCCTGTAGTCAGCTTTCAGCCATCAGAATTGAACTCACAAAGCTTGCTGTAAATTCCCGTCCCGTCTGTGTGCTTGGTTCATTTCAGTCCTTAGACAGATGAAGCTTGAGGCACTTTGTGCTTTCGCAGCAGTGCAGCATCATTAGTGTCTGTTTTTCCTGTAAGTGATTGGTCATATTGGTATACATCCGTGTTCTTAGAAATTTGGCAAACACTGCTATTGGCAAACATTTATAATCATTCTTCAAAGAAATGTCTGAACAGCAATGTCCATACTTTTGTAGTGAGAGACCATGGATTTTTTTTTTTTTGTTATTTTAAGCCCGCAGCAGGGCAGATGATGTGGCCATCGTAGATGATGCCAAAGATAAACCTGTTCTATCCAGCAGTAAACTTGTCTCTGCTCCTTCCTGATTTTTTGGTCACTGATTTTTCAGTGATTTATTGAAGCCTGAGGACGCATCTTGTAGTTACAGTGAGATGATCATCTCAGAACGTGCTGTGTGATTTTATGTGCATGTTGTCTCCCTGTAGGTGAGGACAGTCTCATTGCAGCCAACTCCAAGCTTATGATGGGGATGTTTCTGGGAGCTCCAATCCCTCCATACAGAGCAGATGGGATGGCAGCACTGCGGTCTTCATCCCACCCAGATAACACACAAAGTGTATCTGAGGAGCAATGCAAAGCAGCGATAATTGCTGTCTGCAGTAATTTAGCAAGCACGTTTAGCAAGACTTTTTTTCCCATGGCAGAATTTCTGGTGGCTGGCCTTGTCCATAATGAGCTGTTTGCCGTCTTCCGTGACGAGGTGCAGTTCTGTTCAGTGGTGGGTTACATTTTCCCATGCAATTTGCAAAGCAGCTTGTAGAGCACTTGGGGCATTTCTGTGTGAGAAATAATGTAATTCTACTTTTGGAGTCTCAGTGATTTGGATAACTAGTTGATTCTGTACGGAGTTTCTCTGTTTAGTACCTAATAAATTCTCTTTGCATTTGTTTATGCAGGACATGATCCGTTGTTGAAACAGCATTCCATGGCCAAGTGGTTTTTTTAATCATTTATCATTCCATTCAACCGATAATGACATCAAAATATGAAAAGTTGGGGCATACTTGAAAGGAGTAGGTTGGACCAAATGAAAAGCAAATGAGTTTTGAAAAGATCCAGTAAGTTTTCCTGGCTTCCTCTTACTAAAATGGCTCAGTTATTATTATTATCATTATTATTATTATTATTATTATTAGCTCCTCACTGTCTCATTCAGGTTCTTGTTGGCACTTAGTGATGTTCTCTTCGCACAGAGATCTTATGCTTTTAGTACAGAACAGTTAGGGAATCCTGCCTGTCCTTTAAAAGAGAAGAAATCACTGCAGTGAACACTTCTCTGCTGACAGATGTGTACGAGCATATTCCATTCTTAGTCCTTCCAGTCCTTTCTTGGAACTGAAGTGCACATAATTTCAGAACAGGAAGCAAAGAATACCAATGATAACCAAGCAGCTTTATTTCCATTTGTATAAAAATAGATTGTGTGATTTTGCCAAATACTGCAACAGAATACCACATATTGAAAAAATCTTAGGAAAAGGTCTGAGTGGGTGTTTGGAGGAATTGGGTGACTGATTTTCTTGTGCCTAAAGCAGTACTTATAGCAGTACTTAGGACACAAGGTTTTGTTTGATGTAATTCACACAAAACTATGGCTTGCTGTTGACGTTATCATTTGGAGTAGACAAAGCCATGTATTCAATATGACACAAATATCATTCTGTAAGACTTTTCCTGCTTTATCAAGCATTTTGTTTCTGCCAGGGAAGAATTCCTAAGAATAGTCCAGACAGTTTTCAATGTTTTGAACATATATGAAAAATGCTCGACACCTTTCCCAGAATAGCATTCATTTAATATGATGAACTTCCCAATTACAAGAGAAAAGGCAGCATCCCACCAGCTCTGGTATTGTAGCTCTGTGTTGATTTTGCGTTGATTTGAAGATAAGATCAGTGTTCAGTTCTTAGATGTCTTTAAAGTTTTATGCTTCTAAACGATGAGGTTGGAAGCCCCGTTAACATTCGGTGTCAAGTAGTGTGTCTGATGTGGCCATGTCCGAGCCCTCAGTAGCCACTATTGTCCATGACGTGATGCTTTTGTCCTGTAACCAGTCTAGCAAACCTTATAATGTGAAGTTGCTTGCAGAATCACCTACTATTCACCCAGAGGGTGGTGAGGCACTGGCACAGGTTGCCCAGGAGGCTGTGGATGCCCCATCCCTGCAGGCATTCAAGGCCAGGCTGGATGTGGCTCTGGGCAGCCTGGGCTGCTGGTTGGCGACCTGCACACAGCAGGGGTTGGGACTGGGTGAGCATCGTGGGCCTTTGCAACCCAGGACATTTTGTGATTCTGTGATTCTATGATTCTATGCTATATTTAAGACAGATTGCATTATTCTAACACTTCTTTTGGGGCTAGTCAGGTGCAGTTTCAAATTACTGATATCCAGGCAAGGGTGCACGTAATTAACATTTGGAAAATGGTGATATATGTTGTTAATTTTCCTTAGGAAGCAGCACCTGCTTTGTCCCATCCTTTTCCTTTGCATGGAAAACACCCAAGAGCAGCATGTAGGCGATGGGTGGAGGATAGGGACAGGGTGGTGCCCAGTGTTTGTCCAAGACAGCCCAGACGTGGTTTACATTGTGGTGAGTCTCTCAGTAAACACTTAGCACCAGAACAGTACATCCACAGTGTGCCTGTTAGTTGAACTGCTGAGAATCTCATCCTTGTGTCTGCTCTTTGCTCAAGAAAAACTGCCACTTGCTCAGCAGTGAAACCTGGATTTCCCTCTGTAGTGGTGCAGGCAGTGTCTGAAGCATGGGGGACACTCACCCACCCCAGGTGCTGTGCTGGGATGCGGCCTTGTGCTGGAGTTACTGGGGGAGGGTGGTTGAGACTGAGATGAATACATGCTCTGTTTTTGTCGCTTGTTCAAATGGAAGTGTTACACCACATGTCCTCGGTGACTGTGGCAGGAAAATCTACCCACCTCCCCACAGCATTACAGCATTACATAAATCACGTAGTGTTGTAGATGCTATGTCTGATGTTTATAGCACTGCCCTGTTATCAAAGTGGGGCCCCAAGTTGAAAGGAGAGATTCTTACTTCTCCTGGTCAAGATACTTAGAGATGAGATGGAATGCAAGTATGTGCCTTTTTCAAATGAACCTCATTAAGGGAGGAGAGAGAGTTGTAAGATGCTTCAGACACGTGAATCTCCAGCACTTTAAATAATACTCCTTTTCCTGTTGTGTTTTTTGTTGTGTGGAAAAATATATAGCGATAGAAGGGTTTGTGAAATCAGATGTTGAATGCTGGAAGCGTCGTTTCACAGAAAAACAGATCCAGAAAGGTGAGAACGCTGTTAGAAAAACTATTTCATCAAGTACGTGGAAAAACTTGTGTCTGAAGGGGCATCAAGGTTTTGTTTGGAATCTGTCGTGCTCCTGCACGGCCTGAAGCTCAGGGTGCAGCACAGGCAGTTTGCTGACGTGCTGCACGGGCAGGCACAGCTCCCTGAGACAAGCAGGGAGGGCGTTCCTGCGGCTCTGCTGGGGCTGCATCTGGTCTCCGTTAAGGATCCAGTTGTGGCTAATGAAGCACAGATGTGAGCTGCTTTCCAGAGGGAAGAAAAGAAAGAGGAGGAGGGGAAGAACAGGAAGTTCTCAGAATGTGGTCTGGGGGGGAGGGTAAATCATTCCTTGGCCTTGTGTATGTGACAGCAAGGCCAGCCCTGGGAGAAGAGTTGCTGCCTTTTAAGGATGTAAAGACAGACGTGTCTTTCTCCCTGACCTACCAACTGTCAAAAAAGAAACTGTTCTTGCCTTGTATTACGTGAGAATGTTCAGCTCCTGGCGTTTCTTGTTTCTTAACCTGGCTTGCATTGTTTGTGCATATCTTGAGACAGCAAAACTGAAGCGCGGCTGTCCCTGGGCTGTTCTGATGCTGGAGATGTCTTGCTGCTCACTGAGGAATAGAACAGAATAGAATAGATTCTAGGGCAAAGCAGAACACAGGTTCTGGCTGCATTTTGGTTGCTGGAGGTCCTCTGGGCTTTCTGCAGGAGTTATGGGAAGATGAACACTGGCCCTGGCTGCCATCAGTGTGTGAGCTCAGTCTGCTGCACCGTCCTGCTGTGGTGTTGGCACGACATGATCCGTGCTGCTTCCCAGCCTCCGCTTGGTTGTGTGCTCTGTGGTGCTCAGCAGCTGTGTGCTTTTTGCCTCTGTTGGGGAGTCAGACCACCTGCCTTTTGCATGAGTTTGTTTTTACATTTCTGGTGACGTCACTCTGATGCCTTTCTGGTTTTTAAATAAGATACAATAGATAAATTAATAGTTAAAATAATAAATGCAAGCATCAATATGTGAATATATATTGAACTTTTATCTGCTCATGAAAATGATCTTTGGAAAGGAACAGCGTGTAACTGAGTTTGAAACCCTTGATCCCATATCAGAAGTAGGCTGCAGTGCTGGAGGCTGGTGAGAGACCAACAGTTGGTCTCTCAGAGCAGGAGCAGGAACTGAGCTGCAGGAATGCATGTATGTATGTTTATGTATTCATTCAGGGCCAGGCTGGATGCTGCTCTGGGCAGCCTGGTCTGATGGTTGGCGACCCTGATCATAGCAGGGGCTGAAAATAGATGAGCATTGTGCTCCCTTTCAACCCAGGCCATGTATGATTCTATGATGATTCTACGATAATACATGTATATACCTTTATCAGAGCAGAGTCCTTTGTGAGGGACACATCCATAGGAAATAACCAGCTTCTGCATTTGGGCCAAAGGAGAAGATTTAGCTGTGGATTCTCCACCCGTCTGATAACTGAGCTGTCCTTAGCTGCAGTGAGAGAATGGGAACTCCTCTGAATGATTTGGGTGAAACATTCCTTCAAGCATTTCTAGAAGGCAGTGGGAGGGAACAGTTGGAGAGGCGGTGTTTTCCTGTTGCAGGTACTCAGCATGCTGGTGAAGTGAACTGCTCTCAGTGCCTTGCTTGCTTTGGATGAATGCACGCAAGCACTGCCCAGCTGTGAACACTTATAAATTCAGTATTCTCTGTGCAGTCTGTAACGCATGCTCACCATCTCCTGCCCAGCTGGGTCTGTACAGAAGGTGCCTGGGCCCCTCTGACTGTCTGGAGGGGATTGTCGCCCTAGGGTAACAAAATCAAACCAAACCCAGAGCGCATCACCGGGAAATGTTTCTTCCTCTGTTTCTGTTCCACCCAGTTGGTAGCTGGCTGCTGGGGCCGGTCGGTTTAGTTCTGTATATGGGTTGCAGTGGAGGAGGAGCAAATGGAATGGCTGAGCTCCAGCTTTTCAGAGCGGAGGTACATCGTTGGTCTATGGCGTATGGATGGCACAGGTGCCAGGGGTGACACGCTGACAGTTTGTGTGTGGCACAGGAGCTCCCAGAGAGGAATCCCTTGGGCAACAGCAGCCCCCACTGAGTTTTCACGTTGTCAGGAGCCACAGCCATTCACAAAAGCGTAATGCTGCCAATAGATGCCAGGTAACAGCAGGAAATGGTTGCCCATTGTACGCAGTGAGACCGTGCCTCAAATACTGGGTTCGGGTTTGGTCCCCTCAGTACAAGAAAGGTATTGAATTGTTCAGGTGTGTGCAGAAAGGAGCAATGAAGCTGGTGAAGGGACTGGAAAGGAAGGCCTATGAGGTGTGCCTGAGGGAAGTGGGGTCTCATTGCTCCCTACACCTATGAGAGGCTGCAGTGAGGAGGTGTTGGTCTCTTTTCTTAGGTGGCAAGGATGCAAGTCAACATCTTCAAGTGACATAAGGGGAGATTTAGATTGAATATCAAGAAGGATTTCTTCCCAGAGAGGGTGGCCAAGCATTGGAAGCCCAGGGAGGAGGTGGAGTCACCATCCCTGCAGCTATTGGAGCAATGTGGACGTAGCGCTGAGGGATGTGGTTTGGTGACAGGATTTGCTAAGGTAGGTTGGTGGTTGGGCTTGGTAATCTTGAAGGACTTTTCCATCCTAGATGATTCTGCACATGTCCATCCTGGGTCTTTTCCATCCTAGATGATTCTTTCAAGTCTTGTTGTGTTTCTCTGCGCACCAGTATTTTTAACTTTGTACAAAATATACAATTTAGTTTATTTTCTTGCAGAAGTTTCCACTCACTGTAGGCTAAATGCAATTCTTACCTTGTCTCTGTTCAAGTCCATGAACTCTCATCTTCTTGCATCCAGGGAACTGCAAGCTCTCAGGGTTCTTAAATATTTTGATCTCCTTTCAGAAATGCACTGCTTGTTTGGCACAGCACTGCACAAGCCTGTGTTCCTTCAGCTGTTGGCAGCTTCTTCTGGTGCGTTACAGTGTTTGTGAAATAGAGGCCTTTTCCCTGTGTGTCGTGAAGTGCAGCCATTCATACATGCATGCTACATTTGACACCTTGTGCTAGTGATAGAAATGTCTGTCTTTGTTGATCAAAGCCAGGTGACAATATCTAATATGACCTCAGTGTCCTTTAAAGATGTCTTTCCTGCTGTCCCCCATTCTGGGTATAAGCAGTGGCTGGCTTAAAAGAAAAAAACTAAGACTTTACGAGAATGAGAATGGCTGCATCTTCTGCTGGTAGAAATCAGCATTTCTGTGTTGGACAGAAGTGCATCGTAGGCTTACGCTCAGAAGGATGGAGCACAGAATTTCCAGTTCTGATGTTCCATGTTCCTTTTGGCATTTCTTCCTGGAAGGGACTCAGATATGTCAGCACAGAGCTGAGGAGGCTGTGTTTGAACCACGGTCAGCGTGGACAAGCAGGTACAAGGAATTCAGTAATATTTTCAGAGACATCTTTTTGCTTTAAGAAGCAAAACTTCTGAACCACCTGAAATTCACCCCTCATTTATTACTTCTGATCCTACTTTATTTCCTCCATACACTTTGGCATTTAAGAAGTGTAGGTCTCACGTTTCTATTGATCACCACCTGAGAATTTTGCACTGGTTGTAGTTGCAAATAAAAATATGATCTGATTTTAAAGTAAATCAGGAAAAACATTTTTTTCCTCCTTCACTGACTGAATGTGCTTGACAGCACGTTGCGTCTCATCTCCTTTGCTGCTTCCCGGTTAGTCAGTTTCCCCTGTTTGTGCAGGTCTTTCCCACAGCCACTGGGAAGAGAAAAACATTTTAATCATAGGAAAACATGATTGTCAGCCCCCCCCACCCCCAAACTGGAAGGGGATTTGTTTGCAGGTGCAGGACCTGAAGTGTCATTCAGCTCTTCCAAAAAAAAAAAAACAAAAAAAGAAGAAAACTTTTTTTTTTCCTGCTTTCATCATCCTTGTACTTAATTTGTGTCATGGTGGTGCCTGAGAGCCGCACGGATCTCTGCTGAGGCCCTATTTTGAATGCAAATGTTTTGTTAATCAAACATGCTGCCTTTTACTCTGAAGAGCCTCAGATGTAAAGAGGCTCTGTGCAAATCTTTGCTTGCTCCTGTGAAGCTGCATGGCCCTGACCATACTGCATGGGAGCCTGGAGCTGGGATGGTAGTAATGCTGCCAGCAATGACAGATGTGTTAGCAGTGTTAAGTGTAAACTCTCAACCTTGAGGTGTTCCCATTCTGAGCATCGCACGGCTTTTCTTTGTGCCACTTTTTGTGCACTTTGATCAGAACGCAATGGTTTGGTCAGTTATTTCTCAGACAACATTCCTTGCTGGTGAGTATGGCTGGTGGGCTGCCAATGGCTGATCCATCTTTGAACTACGCAGGACAGAAGCAGCATGTTTCTGCTGTAAGTTTTGTATCTTTATGTTAAAATGTTCCCCCCCTTTTTTTTTTCTTTGTAAATTTCTTTCTGAACAGTGATATGGGAGTATTATGCATATGGAGACACTAAGATTGGAAAAGACTTCTAAAATCACCAAGTCCAACCATCAATCCATCCCACTGTGCCTGCTGACCATGGCCCTCGGTGCCACATCTCCACGGCTCTTGAACGTCTCCAGGGATGGTAACTCCACCACCGCCCTGGGCAGCCCGTTCCAATGCCTGAGCACCCTTTCAGAGAAGAAGTTTTTCCTGATACTCAAACTGTAGCCTGTCCAGGTTGTTCTGTGGGACCTTCCTACCCTCAGGCAGGTCAACACTTCCCCCAACTTGGTGTCATTTGCAAACTTACTGAGGGTGCACCCAGTGCCCTCATCAGATCATCAGTAAAGGCATCAAACAGGACAGGTCCCAGTGCCAACACGTGGGGACCAGCATTCATGACCAGTCGCCAGCTGGGTGTAACTCCATTCACCTCCACTCTCTGGGCCCGGCCCTCCAGCCAGTTCTTTACCCAGCAAAGAGTGCACCTATCCAAGTCATGGGCTGCAGCTTCTCCAGGAGAATAGAGAGTCAGAAGATACATATGTTGCTGCTACAGTAAAAGCAAAAGAGATGGGTGCACAATAAATGTTTATATGTGTGCAAATATGACTGCTTTTGCTTAGACATTGGTACAAATCCGATGCCACAATACTTCCTTAAAACCATGGACCTTCAGCTCCATTACAACGTTTTATGTCTGAGAACTATTTCTATTCCTCTTAAATCTTCGTGGAACAACCAGAGTCTGTTCATGTCCGATACGTGTGGAACATGCTCATGCATTGGCCTTTCTTGCTCCTTGCCTCTTACCTGCTCAATACCCACTCCTTGATGGTGATACCATAACAGCTCTCCCCTTCTTTCTGTTTTATCGCAGTGAGGCTGTCTGGGAGAACATGGCTCGCATGTGTGTGAAGACTCAGAGGCTTGATGTTGCCAAAATTTGCCTTGGAAACATGGGTCATGCAAGAGGAGCCAAAGCATTAAGGGAAGCAGAGCGGGAACCTGAGCAGGAAGCCAGAGTTGCTGTGCTGGCAGTTCAGCTGGGCATGCTGGTAAGCCTGTCAATCTTATGCATCCTGCAACGTCCACTCTGTTTACTAGGGAACAGAGTGAAACGTGACCATTTGAGAAATCTGAGAGAGATGCCAAAACTTTGGAGGCGAGTAATACCTATAACCATATTTCCATTAACCATATTACAAGGAGTAAGGAATAATAGTTCTTACCATTACTTCCTTGAAGCTGTGTTTTTATCCTAAAGAAGTAGGCATCCCCTCCAGTGTTACACAACCCAGTGATGCACAGCTACTGTGCCACATTGCATGGAGTCTTTCTCTGCTACCAGTGGGAATGCTGTAGGCTCATCAGTCCCATGAACTGTTTTTGTGGTTCTTGAAAGTTAGATGAGAATGAGTATGGCAGAATCCAGTGTCAGAAAATAAGAGTGCCAAGAGCCATAGCAGTATAAGTTTATGGCAAATCAATTTGTCTGTTTTCAGGATATATAATGGCAGTAAAACTGCCGAGTGGAAGAAGCATCTTTTAAGGATGAAACGTTGTAAGCTCTGTTTTGCATTTTTCTTGGGCCATAATTCTTCCAGACTTAATAATTCCAGGTTTGACTGGATTAAAAAAAAAAAAAGATGTACTTTAAAATATTCTAGCTAAAATATTTCAGCAAATGTATTTTAAGGTCCAGTGCGATAAATGCTTCAAAGCTTCGTTTTGAAGTGTTTGTTTGTAGAATTCCAGTCTGGAGCTGTGTTTCAAGTTGCTGCCCCAGTGCTGGGTTTGGAAAGCTCTGCCCAGTCAGACTGGCTGCTTGTGTTGTCCCAGGGTCATCTGCTGTCCAGTTGCCCAGGTCTCCATGCCTGCTCCTGCTGTGCTGGCAGTGATGTGCCTGGTTCCAGCACTGAGCAGTTGGGCTGTTCTGCTGTCTCCCTACAGCTTGATGCAGTGGAAGAGTGTCCCTCGTGTCTGGAGCTGGCAGCCAGCGCACACCAAAGTGTCTCTGCTACACAGCTTCCTTTTAGTCTGAATTTTCTGCCCTTGATCATTGTGCTTTACCAATACAGCTGAGATCTGAAATGGAGCCTAGGCTGATTATCACACGGATTGAAAACTGACTGGAGCACCGCCAAGGTCCGTGGATGAGGAGAGCGTGTGTCCTTCTCAGCCTCCACCTCATGTCTTCATCAGTGATCTGTTAGAAAAACACAAGCGAGGTCTTTAGTTCTTAGTCCCAGGCAAATCAGTAAGAGGGACAGAAATAGTGACACACCCCACAGTTCACAGGACATCACCAATTAGACACGAAGTGCTGTGACAGCAGAAAATCTGCAGGGGCCTCTGCGGAGACGCTGCATCCCGGGGCTGCGGTGGCTTTCATCTGTGTGGTTGTTGCAGCTGCAGCTGGAATGTTGCCTTCCACCTCTTCTCATTACCAGAAAAAAAATGTTGATGAACTGGAAGTTCAGAGAAAATCAGGGCAAACCGTTCAGCTCTTGGAAAGATTTTCAAGACTGGAAGGGCTTCAATTCAGCAATCTGCAGCCATTTTAAGAGTCTAAATGCTAGAGAGGTAGTTGAACTATCCTTAATTAAATAGAGGAAAAAAGGACCTTTTGAACTAGATGTTTGGAAAAGCTTCCTGGCAGAGAAAGCTGTGAGGCTGAAAAGTGTTAATATTCCAGGATATTGGCATCTGTTTGGAGAGGTGGAGGGAAGCTGGAGCAAGGCAGATGCTGCTCTGCTGGTTTATTCGCTCATAGAGTAGCAGCACAGTGCCAACAACTTCCATCTTGACTTTCTATGCTTTTAGAATTTGAAACAATAAGAGACAGAAACTATTTTTCTATCCTGGACAGATAATCTCAATTTACTAAATATAGTGTTCAGCTGAACAGCAGTTGGGTGGGGCAGGAAAGGGCTTCTTCCACAGGAGAGCCTCTCAAAAATAATAGTTCCAAATTTGCTTACCCTTGCGTCAGTACAGGCAAAATCCTCCTGATCTGCTTCTGTCTGACACGAATAGTGCTCATGGCCAGGACTGGCTCTCAGTCATCCAAGGAAGAGTTCCTACCTCTGAGACCCGCTCCGAGGTCCCTCTGACCTTCTGCACGTCACTCCTAGGCAGTGTGGCCATTCACTGCAGCCCCATATGAGCTTATCTCCTCTTTCTGAAGTGATTCACGCTCCTGGTGACAGCGTTTCATTGTTGATGGCTTGCTCGTGTCAGCCCCCAGTTGATACTGTACAGTAAGTGCCAGGATCTGAATGCTTTCCTTATTTTCACATAAACATCCTGTTTCCCAGTAATGTGCTATTCCAGGCTAAGTATATTAATTGGTTAGCCCTCCTGACTGAATTATTGTTGCATTAATTGCATCGCTTGCATAACTAAAATACTCGTAAGTGCAGTGCCTGCTGTGACCTTCTGCTTCGATGGACGCCCATGAAACACGTGGAGCTAACGAGCTGCTTGTATCCTCTCCCTTCAGGAGGACGCAGAGCAGCTGTACAAGGCTTGCAAACGCTACGACCTTCTGAACAAGTTCTACCAGGCCACAAACCAGTGGCAGAAAGCCATTGAAACAGCTGAAGCTCACGACCGGGTTCACCTCCGCACCACTTACTACAGCTATGCTAAGCACCTGGAGGCAGTCGGAGAGCACGCTCTTGCACTCAGCCAGTAAGCATCAGCCTATGGCCAAATTGTGTTTGGGGGATGCGGAGCCTTTTTCTTCCGTGAAGACTAGAAGTGGGATAGAGAGGATGCCTGGCGATGAGGGCTAGCAATTAATTCTTATTTTTGGTCTCTTTTTATCTCAGCAGTGTTGCAGTCAACCTGCCTGCACTGTCCTGGGGAAATAAAGCTTATTGTCAGGAAGCCTTGTCTTGTCAGGGGCTGATAGCTGAATGCCAGTAATAACCCAGTCCTGTGCTTGTCTCTGGAAGGTCACAGCTACTCTCCTACCTTTTCCATGACAAAACCAACTGTTTGCTTTTGAGAGTCTCAGTCACAAATTGTATGGCACAATTTGGTTTGATTTGGGTGTTTCTGGTGCCCAGTCCTCTGCTGTGGCTGGTGAGTCCCTGGAGAAGTTTGTGGAGGTGATTTTCATGTGTTGTATTTGTTTGTAGTCCTGTTTTTATATGACTTTTACCATGGGAAATCTCACTAGAATGATAATATTGGAAAGTTCTGCCCATTCAGCAGCAAAGTAGAGCTGCAGTGTGATCGGACAGACCCATAAGGTGGTCCAGGTGGGCAGGAAGACAGGGACAGACTGCAGCAGTAGATGGGTGGCATTAATGCAGTCATCTCCCAGCAGTGAGAAAGAGGCAGAAATTGCAGTTTGGTGGCAGAAGTACTAAGCAAGAGGAGCCCAGGGCTTTTTCTGCCTTTTCAGCCAGTTGCACAGGGGTATAGTTAATGTTTTGAGAGCTTTCCTGGATCATTCCTCGGAGCATCACTGGTACTTTTGAAGTGTTTACAACTCTATGATCTCATTGCCTCTGTGGTCTTAAAGAGTTTTTGGTAGTTTTGGCTGATTGCTAATAATCTTAGAGGAAACACACGGAGCACTGTTATCAAGGTTGCCACTTGGTAGCTCTCAAAAAACACAAACCATGAAGTGGATTTTTTAGACAAGGAAGTGAGATTTAAGTCAGTAGTTTCACATCTGATATGCTCTTTTTGCCTACAGCTATGAGAAGTCAGACACACACAGGTTTGAGGTGCCCCGAATGCTCTCTGAAGACCTGCAGGCACTGGAGAACTACGTCAACAAGATGAAAGACAAGTCAGTGCTGTGCTCATTCTTTCTCTTGAGTGGGACTTTTGGGTCTGAAATACAGTCTGTGAGGAGAGCAGGGAAGAAGTAGGGATCTTCTCCTCTGTGAGTTCAACACCTGCTTGATGCCTTTTGATCCTCCCTTGGCTTTTCAGGATCGTGGCACATTTCACTCAAAACTGCCACACTGGATGTTTAGGTTGAGCTCCCTCATAGTGCAGATCTTTGAATGTCACCCTTGTGTTTAGGTAGAACCTATCTGCATTCCAAGAAAATAAATCTGGTCTTGAGTTCAAGATCTCCAGGGCTGAGAAATGCATTCTCTGGCAATTCTGGTTACTGCAGTTAATACTTATCAATGTTGCTTTTCTAGGAGCCTGTGGAAATGGTGGGCCCAGTACCTGGAGAGCCAATCTGATTTGGAATCTGCATTAAAATACTACGCACTGGCTCAGGATTATTTTTCCCTAGTCCGTGTCCACTGCTTTCAGGGCAACATTCAGAAGGTAAAGCAGCCTGCTGCAACTTGTTCCCGGAGCATTCTCATTCCTAGGATGAGTATGGTCACAGCATAAAGATATGTGATTTCCTTTCCAGGCTGCTGAAATAGCAAATGAAACAGGAAATTGGGCGGCTTCATACCACTTGGCCCGCCAGTATGAGAGCCAGGATGAAATCAAGCAGGCTGTGCACTTCTACACCAGGGCCCAGGCATTTAACAATGCCATTCGCCTGTGTAAGGTATGGAAGGACACACACTGTTATGTCCAAACCTGAAGCAGGATTCTGCCCTTAGGTAGTGTACAGAGTGAAAGTGGTACAGATCTGTTCTCATTCTCTCTTGTGAGATATTGCTTGTTCATGAAGACGGTCCCAGTTTCTGCCTGCATCTTCTACAAGGATATCATTACAAAGGGTTGTGTGGGACTGAGTGTTTTCTTGTCCTACATGTCAACAGAAAACTGTCTAAAACAAGCTATGATTGTTGCAGCTCAAAGCCATTGGAGTTGGTATGGGTTTTCCATAGAAGGTGGTTGATGGGCTGCTATGTGACAGCACAAAGCTGGAAGCTTGAAAGGAGGCAGGCTCGTGAAGTCAGTTTGCTGCTTACTGAGACCCAAATCTTTGCTTTTGACCAGGAGAACAATTTAGATGATCAGCTGATGAACCTGGCTCTCCTGAGCTCTCCAGAAGACATGATAGAGGCAGCCTGCTATTATGAGGAGAAGGGGGAGCAAATGGACAGAGCTGTGATGTTGTACCACAAGGTAAATGACTCCTTAGTAAGTATACCAGACATTAAACTGACGCTGCGTGATTTGATTAGGTACAATTATCAGTCATTTCTTCACACTAACACTCTGTTAATCCACACTAGGGTATCCGGTAAATTAATTCTGCAATGCTTATTGTAGTCCCTAAAGTCTCGTCCTTAATTTTACAGGCAGGACATTTCTCCAAAGCACTGGAGCTAGCCTTTGCCACGCAGCAGTTTGGAGCCTTACAGCTAATTGCTGAAGACCTCGATGAGAAGTCAGACCCAGCTCTGCTGGCTCGCTGTTCTGATTTTTTTATTGAACATGCTCAGTATGAGAAGGCAGTGGAATTGCTGCTCACAGCCAAAAAGGTAAGCTCTGCCTTCCTGCTCCCTCTGTGCACCGATGGAGAGGAGCACAAGAGGTGTGCACATGCATACACTCATGTCTCTCTTTGTTCATAAGCTCCTACACAAAAACATTTGTAAGCTTTAAGGTTTCTTTTCAGACTGCTGAGTCACAGGGTGGCAGGCCACTGCCTCAGGTCCAGAAATGGATAAACCCCTGGCTCTGTCTTATTTCTGGCACCTGCACACACTTTGCATTCTTGGAGAAAAAAGAAATCCTACTGTCTAAATATATTTTGAGATGGAGGAATTATATTATTACCAGTGAAAAATAAACAAATAAATAAAAACCAGTGGTTTCTGTCCCACCAAATGTAGTTACAGTGCTTCATTTCTCACCTGAAGTCGTTGTCCTCTTTCTTGTGCTGGCAGCTCAGCCTTACCAAAATTCTGAGTCCCAATTATCAATTTGCTGTGACTCACTTTTTCCCATAGTTAGCAAGGGCACAGTAGCTCTTTTCTGGCTTAAACGGAAATAGCTGTGGTGTATCCTATTCCTTTGTTTCTGTATTTGAAGTAAGAAAACATTTGATGAAATACTTCAAAGTACCTGTATCCTTTTATTTGTATTTGCAGAAAAACCTTCACGTAATCAACCACACCAAACAAATCTGACTCAGATGTCTCTGGTAACATCACACTCAAAGAAAAAATACATAAATCTTTTCTGCCACTTAATGATGTCCTCTGAGAAAAGAGATGAGAAATCACGTTCTTACAGAAAAAATGAGTGTATGTTTGAATTTGAGTTGCTGTTAGGATACTTTGCACAAGCGTTCTAATTAGAGAATCATCTGCTTGCATTTGTGCCTTCATACAGCTGATGTCTAAAAGTGACACCACAGACAGCGTGAAATCACACCGCAGTGCTTGCAGCAGCTCACTGCTTTCTCATTTCCATTAGTACCACGAAGCTCTGCAGCTGTGCCTGAAGCAGAACCTGACCATCACAGAGGAGATGGCTGAGCGGATGACAGTCTCTAAGGACTCCAAGGAGCTCTCTGAGGAGTCCCGCAGAGAACTCTTGGAGCAAATTGCAGACTGCTGCATGAGACAAGGCAATTACCACATGGCAACCAAGAAGTACACGCAAGCTGGAAATAAGTTAAAGGTCAGTTGGGACAGGTAGAAAAAACAGCTGAGGAGGCTGAGCCTCTCACCTTTATACAGTTTTACAAGAGTGATTTGAGAGGTAGATCTTGGAACAGTCAGTAGGCTGTCCAGAGGAGGCTTCCCAATCATTTTAGCATTGTTTGATTTTTGTATTTGATTTTTGTATTCTATTTGCTCTCTCTGCCCTCCCACCCCCATCCATTGTTAGGCTATGAAGGCACTGCTGAGATCTGGAGACACAGAGAAAATTGTCTTCTTTGCGGGAGTCTCTAGACAGAGAGAGATTTACATCATGGCAGCCAACTATTTGCAGTCACTGGATTGGCGTAAGGACCCGGAGATTATGAAGAACATCATCAGCTTCTACACCAAAGGGAGGGCCCTGGATCTGCTGGCAGGATTTTACGATGTGTGTGCTCAGGTACACCCAGCTTCTGTCATTCTTCAAGGTGTTTAGGTTGTTAGCTGTGCAGTAAGAGCCTCATCTGAATCTCCCTTCCTGCAGGTGGAAATTGATGAGTATCAGAACTATGAGAAAGCACAGGGAGCACTGACAGAAGCATATAAATGTCTTTCAAAAGCAAAGACCAAAAGCCCCCTGGAACAGGAAAGCAAGCTAGCACATTTGCAAAGCAAGATGGCTCTGATAAAGCGATTCATCCACGCTCGGAGGTGAGTTGCTGTGTTTGGAGCATGTAGACTAATGACGAAAGTATCAAGCAAGAGGAAAACACAATTCAATAAATCATTTGCAGAAAACACACTTCTATAAGTAGTTGTTATATTTTTGTAGCAGGGAACCAGAGGTGATTTTAAAAGCTATGTTGGCATTCGAGACCAAAGTATAACCAGAAATATGAGTAACTGTTGACCTGGAGAACCACAGCCATCTTTGGTTGGATGATTATCAAACGCACAGTACAAAAATCTTTCCCGTGCTTCACGTGGCAAGCTGAAAGTCCTCCCCCACACGATTTTTCTGTTTGCTCTTTCGCTAGGGTTTACTCTGAGGATCCCAAAGAAGCCATCAGACAGTGCGAACTTCTCCTGGCTGAACAAGATCTTGACGACACCATCCGGCAGGGCGACGTCCTGGGATTTCTGGTTGAACATTATTTACAAGTGGAGGAATTCCATGTGGTAAGTTAATTTTCAGCTCTCACACGCTGAAGAGCCAGGCTCTGAGGATGGATGCTTTTCACCTTTTTGCTGGGAGCTGTAGAAGCAGCGCACCCTCCTCCCTCTAACAGTGATTTCTGTGCTTTCCTCTAGGCTTACCAGTACCTGGAACAGATGCGGAAAAGAATTCCATGCACCAACCTGGCTTACTATGTCAAGCAGCAGACGATTGAGGCGGTTCACCGAGGAGCAGGAATTCCCATCAGCCAAGCCTTGCTTCCAGAGCAGAGTCAGCACAGCAGCACGGAGAACAAGGACGTGGAAGAAGAAGTGGCTGATGAAGTGGAAGGGCCCTGACATCTCACAGTTAGCAGCACCAAGGCCGAGCACTACATCGTTTATTCTGTAGTCTTTAGGGGTCACAGATCAGTCAGCAACTGCTGCAGCAGACTCTTTTGATTATTACCAAGAAATTTATTTTTTTTCTGCTTGTCTCTATAATCAACAGTGATGGATTATTTTAGACACTACATACAAAAAGCAGACTGTACCTAGCCTGGTATGAATCTAGTTTTTGTATTTTAATAAAGAAAAATTTTAAAAGAGAACTGCACATTGCAAGCTCAGGCCTTGTTTGAGGAGGAAGTAAGGTGAAAAATTGTGAGCTGACCAAATTCTCAGGTACAGGTGCCAACATACTTCTCTTTCCTTAGCAAACTTCTGAAAACAATCTCAGTTCCACGTGGCCAGGAGCTTGGGCAGAAGTCAAACCACTGCCCTTCTACTGCACGCCCTCCTCACCTCAAAGCTTTATTTCAATATTATAGGCTCATCCAGGCTGGAGCTGTGGTTTACAAGAAAGCTGGACTTGAAGCCTCTGAATTGTAGAGTGGTTGAGTTTGTAAGGGAGCCCTAGATGTCATCTGGTCCCACACCCCACCTGTCTTTGAGCAAGGTCACCTGCAGCCAGCAAAGCTTCTCACTGCTCTGTGCATGTCAGAATTTAGAATGGAAGTTTCTTTCTGGCACAAACGGGACCACAGCCATGCATGGAACATTAAGCCAACATCAATAACCAAGGGCTCACTGAGCTTTCAGTGTCTTATGGTGCCCTATGAAAACTTTCAGATTAATGAGCCCTTCTGCTTGCAGTGATTTTTTTTTGATGACTTTGTGCCAAATATTGGTGTGACCAGGAAAGCCTTGAATTGTATGCGCTCAGAGAAGAAAGGTGAAGGAACATTTTAAGATCAGAATCTGGTCCTCAGTTACTTCAGAAGAATCTCCTGTCTGTATGTGTATTATACAGAAAGAATCACTTTGTTCCTTACTCACCCCAACGCAGCTCTAACTCAAACCTTTAAGCCCTGGCAATTTATTTCAGAACTTTGCTGCAGCTATTCAGTGCTTCCATCTCTCAGGGTCATCCCCTACACCACCTCCCCCTTGAAGCAGCAGCCCTCCAATGCTGCCAGAGGATGGGAGCCTCTGTCAGGGGATGTCACAGACAGCCCTGCGAGGTAAGTGGCTGCTTCCAGCCCTCCTGTTTTTCTGACAAGAAGTCTGCTATGAGATCTTCCCTGTATTTTTAGCAGAGCATTCAAACCTGCCAAGGTTATAAATAGCTGGGGTGGGGGCTGGGGGCGAGGGGAGGATGGCAGCGCTCGCCTGCCTTCCTGCATCTGTACACCCCGTACCGGATAGCAATAGCTCACTAAGTTGGCCTCCACTACAAAGTCCAGATGTCAAGTCAGGTTTGCTGGCTTACAGCACTGCACCCTCCCCCCTTCTTCCTCTTCTCCAGCCAGGTGACTGCTGAAGAGGCCCCAGCAGTGCCTACACAAGTCCAGCTGGCAAGAGGATGAGGTTAAGGTCATTTCTTTTACCCTTCAGCTAGGACGGGGCAGTTTCCAGTTTCTTCTTCAGGTTCTCCATTAGTAGCAAGTTCTGCAAGGCCAACCTCCTGCAGTCCCCATCCGGATCTTTCTCTACCACATCTGTAAAAGAACATGCCGAGGCTAAGCTGGAAAATGGAGTAAAACGCACTGCTCTTCACCCAGCCTGTCTGTAATGTTACACTGACCATCACGGCCCTAAAGGCAACAGCAAAACATCTGCCATGCCAGAACTCACACTTCTCCCCTTGAGCTATCCGGAACAATTCTGTAGCCCATCCACTAGCATGAATACAGTCTGCAGTTAAAAATACACTGATTCAGAAGCCTAAAGTCTCCATTCTGCAATTCTACACGACTGCTCAGTGCTTCCTCCTGAAACGTAGTCACAGCACTCTTGAACTGGGGGAAAGGAACTTCCATGCCTGCTTCTTTAACACAATTTTCCTTCAGCTGGTCTTCTGCTAAACTAGTACATTTTTTATGTTTTATGGAGAATGAAAGGGAGGGGACGAAGCTGCTTCAAGCAGCTGTTATTTCAGGGGCCCTTACTGAGCCTGCAAAGCACAAACCAGGATGCACGCAGGATGTCTGAGCAGGGGGAGCCTGGAAGAGCAGAGAGCCTGTGCAAGGATATCCTGTACGCACAAGCAGTGTGCTCAGAGCCCAGCACTGTCAGCCCAAACACATGACTCATTCAGACTGAGCAGAGCTATTTATAACCCCATGGAGAGCTTCACTGCAGTGTTTCCACACTCCCTCTACAGAAGGAGAAAACGGGAAGGCTACAAGGCAGCTTACTGCGAGCTCATAAGCTAAGAGACTGACATTGGCACTGCTTCCAATTGCACGAGCACAGACCTTGAATTGCTGCCACTTAGGGGGTACTAAGATACACCCAGCTCATTTCATCGAATAAATTTACCCATGACAGCTCCACAGCACTTGCAAGGCTGGGAGGGGGGGGGGGGAATTCCCTCAATTCCTCAGCAGCTGCCTTTGAAGGAGCAGTTTCCTAGAAATGCTCAGGTATTCCCCTCAGACCTGACTGTCACAAAGGCAGGTCTCTAATGCCTGACCTCATCTGCAGGAGCAGCAAGGAGGAGCCCAGAACCTCCCAGGGAGAGACATTTTACCAACAATCACAGAATCACAGAATTGTAGGGGTTGGAAGGGATCTCCAGAGCAAAGCCACAGCCCAAGAACTTGTGTTTCAGGAAGAAGCTCCATAAGGACACAAGTTTTAAGTGGCACCTAAACGACACCTGGCTACACGTGGAGCAGAGTTGTGTTCTTAAAGGTTTCTGAATACATCATGCGAGCTTACGTGTTCCCACCAGGAGCTATCGCACAATTTCCAGGCAACAGCACCACAAGAAAAGCCTGTTACACTTCCTACAGGCACAGAAAAATGCTGCTAACCCTGTTCTCCTCCTTCCAACTCATTAAAACCAGACTACACACACCCCTCATTCTGAAAAGAGGGCCACAGCATCCCTGGAAAGGCTTTACTTGGTGATAGCAGTGGTTAACAGTTGAGACGAGCAGATTCTTCAGAGCACACCATGTCATGGGGAAAGTAAAGCTTTTGGCCCCACAAGGCAGCTCTCTTTCTCTTAAAGGCCACAGAGCTCTGCAACCTGTGAGGATCAGAAGCCGCCTGTGTCAGTGCTGCTTCCTGCCTGCTCCCTGGGGGAAGCCAGCTCACCAAGAGGGGCAATGGTGAAGGAAACCAACCCAGGGAGTCACACAAGGGCCACACAGAACAGTGCAGGCTCCAGGAGCACAGACCACACAGCATCATTTCCTCTTGTGCTTGCAGCACTCTGCAGTATGTAACCATGCCCTTGTGCAGTTCTAGCTGTGCACTACTCATAAAAATTGGAGTTTGCACACATTGTTCAGCACAAGCTGCTCTCTTTCACAGGCTGTTATTTCCTTCAGCAATAGGATGTCAGGAGATGGGGCTCTTCCTCCGCCTATAGAACGTGCACACAGCATAACACAGCCACATAAGCCTTGTACGTCACTGCCTGGCTGCAAGGTGCAACGTGACAGCGTTCTGCAGCTTCATGAGAGGAGTGCTTGGAGGCTTAGGCAGAGAAGGGGGTGCACAGCATATTCTAGGATATTTGTTTGGCAACTGTTCTAAAGCGTGAGGACAGCTGCACTTTGAGATGCCTCACACACCTCTCAGCTTTAGAGACCTCTACAATACGTCTCTACAGCACACGGTGTGCTCTGCCACCTGCCCCAGACTTCGAGGCGAGCTGTGGGTATTGTTTGTCACACCAGTGTGGTGCACGACACAAGCACACTACTGCTGCAGCCACACTCTTAAAGAGATGCAAACCAGAAAAACATTGACATTCCCCACCACGTCTCACCTTCCAGCCAGGACCGAGCCTCCAGAAGTTCCTCTGTCACATCGTGCAGAAGATGCTCTGCAGGGACACTGAGGAGTATGGAGGAGACACAGGACAGCAGCCCCTGGCGCACGTACCTGTTGGAGAGAGGCAAACCAGTCAGAACCTGCAGCTTCCTGCTCTACCTTGAGTTGCTTCTTATGGCTCACCTTAAGGCTTCTCCAGTTTCCACCATTTGTGATTATAGAATCATAAAATCACAAGGTTGGAAAGGACCTATAAGATCATCTACTCCAACCATCCTCCCACTACCACTGCTACCACAGGCCACTAAACCGTATCTCATAGCTCCTCATCCAGACTTCTTATGATAACCATTGCCACCTTCCTACTAATTAGGAGTGTAATTATGTATCAGCTGGCATGCCACTCACATACAGAGCCTCTCCCACACATGGGCTCAGTGTGCATAGCAGAACACAGAGACCCGGAAAAGTCTGAGGTGAAAACAGAACTTGTGTGTTTCCAGCATTTTAGCTAAGTGTTAATTTCCTTTCAAGTTGAATGCTGGAGCTGTATCTAAAGTTCTTATTCTATTTCAGCTTATTCAGTTGAAAACATTACAAGGATAGTTGGAGGAACGTGCCCTGTTTTTTATAGGTAATGATTGTACCTCCACACTAGAAGACGCCAGCTAATACCTGTTTGTTTGACGTCAAAGCCACGATTTCATTACACACTCTAGCAATGCTCAAAGGAGCACAAGGCCAGAGGTCAGCGTTGAGAAGAACTGGGGAAGTCACTGGCATTTCCAGCCAGGTGCTGGTCAAGGACAAGGACAGAGTGTGGCTGGCCAGCACAGGGGATCTTTAGAAACAAATGCACACAGCTACAACTCACGAGTCAGTGTGGAAACGCAGAGCCCAAACAAACTCCAGCAGTGCCTTTCCCATCGCAGTAACTGCCTGTAAAACAGGATTATGACAAACACTGAATACCTTCACACTCACATCACTTCAAAGGACTGGATCGCGATACGCACTGCTGTGAATGTCAGGGTTAACAATTATTTTACAGAAGAGAAAACTGAGGCAGTCAGAAGAACTGATGTGCTCAACTTCCCATAGAAATTGAAAGAAAAACTACCAGAAGCAGCAGAAGGAAGTGCAGGGCTGCCTGAATCCCACGCCTCCTTTCTGATCATCTTTTCTCAGCCCTTTGAGGACTCCTCAGCACGTGACCCAAACTCACTGCAGGCCTCAGAGCCCACTGCTGTGTCCGACAGCACCTCTGAGCTCCCAGGCTGGAACTCACTCCACACAGCCTTCCTTACCATGGTGTTGACAGCCAGGTACATCAGGACTGCTAAAGTGTGGACCAGCCTTCCAAGGACAAAGTGATCTTCTCCCAGGAGATCAAACGTTGACAAAGGTCTGCAAGTGCAAGACACAGTTCTGAACCAGTGACAGGGATGATCTCTGGAATGGTTGGGGTGGTTGTGAAGAGCAAACGGTCATGCACAAATCTGAACTCCTAAAACAGCAGTCACTTCACAGACTCCAATACAGTCCACAGCTGCTTGCTCCCAGACCAGAAACATCCTCTCCAGTGAGGATCACTTGCTTGACCAGCAGCCTAGTTTTGTTAGAAAGAACTGCATGCAAAAGCTAGCATTGCTGCCATCCTAGAAACAAACCATAAAGACACATAGTACAAGAATCTTGATTCCAGTGGAATCAATTACTGACCCTTCCTTTGGTAAACAAAGACTTGAGTGATTGACAATAACCCGTGTCCTGTAACATGATGCAGTTAATTTCTGTTTAAAGAGGGCAGCCTGAGTTCTGTGGCTTTGTATGAACCAGCCAAAGTGCTGTTGGATGCTGCGAAAATCATCACCCTGTGGACCTGCTGACAGGCTATGCTTAGTAATGCATTCACTTACTGCAGGGTCTCACATATTTCCATCCAAGAAAACTTCATTGGCTAAGTGGAGAGCAGAAGATCTTCCTCAGTGTGCTTTATCCACGAGCCAGGCATCAGTGTGGTGTCACAAGACTCCCACATAACCTCTGGGCTCTATTCTGCTGCCCTGAGACAAGCAGAACAAGCAAGAGATTCACTCTCAAGCTGTCAAGTTCACATCCCAAGGTGTTCACTCACCTGTCAAAGTTCTGGATCAACGGAAAAAAGAAGTGTCCAGCAAGAGAATTGAACTCATTTGGATGAGATGGCTGTTCCACTTGAGACTGCCCCTGTCCAAAAGAAAAATAAACTTAGACACAAGATGCAGCACCCATAGTTCTACATTCATCTACTGCAGCCATCCCACTGCCAGCTATTGCTTACTTGCACACCTATGGCTGCTAGCTTCCAGGCCAGTCAACTCACTCTCCACTTCAGATCCTCTCACACGTCCAAATGTTTCACTAAAATATATCTCAGTACTGCTGGGTTACATATAACAAACAAGAAGAGAATTTTGGAAAGCAAGTCCTCCAGGATGAACCACTGGGGAGTCACAGGACCTGGGAAACTGGCAATAATTTATCTCCCTGAAAAAGAGAGGAAGTCTGAGACAGTCCACTGCAGATGCAGCTGCACTGAAGGAGGATGCTCTCTGAGGTGCAGCCACAGCTCCCTGCAGTGGCCAGACAAGCCCAGAACATGCAAAGAACGGCCAGAGCTATCCTTCAATGCGAGACAAGGAGACCAAGATTTATTTTCATTCTCCTCCTGGGAGAGGACTACAGGATTTGGTACTGAAAAAAATGTAACAAAATACTGAAGTGAAACTGACATTTCTATCCAGTCCTGCCTCTGGATTGGGCTCAATTTCACGTCTATTTTGCTCTCTCCAGATAAAACTACAGCAACCCCTCCTGTCCTTGTTTCTGCTGGATTTGACATTTGTTGCTGCCGTGGCCTCACCTTAGCAAACCTCCTCGTCTTGCTTTTGATTCTCTCATCAACAATTCTTCTCCAGTCCTTGGAGCTGCCACTCTCGGGAAGGAGCTGGATACGAGGGTTTTGGGCACCAGAATGTTTGGTCTTCCCATGGCCTTTGGCACAGGACAGTTCCTGAGCTGCTAAAACCAGCACCTAGATGAAAAAAAAGGGGGGATGGTGTTAAAATAGGGATAATCTGTACTGAGGAAACAAGTTGAATGCACCCAAACCAACGGGAACAGCAAGGCAGAAAGACACAAATTTAGAATTAAGAACTGCAAGGCAAGCAATTAAACCCAGTGAATGGACTCTGAGGTAAGGTGCAAGCAGTCACTGCCCTGAAACAGAACAGCAGCCCCCTGTTCAGACTCTGTAACCCTGACACAGAAAGAGACATAGGCAGACTGCTGGCTTGCAAAAAGCAAAGAGATCCCAGAATGATGACACATCAGGAGAAAATGGCTGCTTTATGGCAAAAGATCATCACACATTTTTCATTGTGTGGGCAACAATTGCTGCTTAATTCAAATGTAACAGAATTAAGAGCAAGAGAAGAATGGCAGGCTCAAATATAACTAAGAGATTCTCATGCCTCTGCTTCCTCCTCACCTCTCCTACAAGGAAAAAAGGTCCCCACTGCATCTTAGGGACACTGCACTGGTGCAACAAAGACATAACAGAAGCGGGAAGCGAAGAGAAGAGCGCTTACATCGAGAATATCCATGCGCTGACGAAGGCTGTAGTTCAGAGAGTAGAACTGGGAGGTCAAGTACTGTGCTACCTGTGCAGAAAAATCAAGGAGCAGTGAGCCCAGTCTGTAAACAGCCTTTCTACTCATTCCAAACATTCTAAACTCTCCATTCGAGGCAATGTTCAGTTTCCTGTTAGCTAACAACAAGACTCTGAGCTTGGGGAAGAAGAGCACTCTATGAATAGGGGAAATCAAATACTTCCAATCCTAGATTCTCCCAGAGGAAGTGAACAACTAACAGGACTTTGCTATTCTTCTCTCCCCCTATGCAGAGGTTTTCAAACAGCTGTCATGGCAGCTGATTACAAACAGCAGGCTGCCAGTGTGCCTCAGCTTCCTCCCACATAAAGCCATCTTCCTTTAGTGCAAGAATCCTTATCTGACTTGTCTCATCAGGTACACCCAGACACACAAAATCATGTCCTTCAGCCTGTTACAGCTCTTGAACAAGCTTCTGCTTTCCTCTTGTTTGTTATCCATTACAGATCCTTCCGTGCCCAGCCCATCTCTGAGGCACTGCCAGATTTGAACCAGCTCTTCACGCTCTGAAGCTGCTATTACCAAACTAGCAAGAGACTTCACCTCCCTAAATTTTTGCCAGTGCTTCAACTAGAAAAAAGGAAGCAGTAAGAGGAACTAACAGGTATTGGATCAGTGGTTAAAACAGCTACTTGTGCCTTCTGACGGAGCTCTGCAAAGCCTTCCAGGCAGGTCTTCTCCTCCAGATGCAACAGTATTTTTGCCAGCTCCACGCTAACCTGCTCAAAATAAGACAACAGGAATCATGACACTGCAGGTTATGCTTCTCACAGGTTTTACAGAGTCCCATCCACCTTCCACTTCTAATGCTGTAGCACAGAGGGAACAATACAGGTAACAACATGCCCTTTACTCACGAGGGAGAAACAACACATTAAGATAAACATCATCAAGATGGATTTCTCAAAACACAGAACAAAACCCTCAGGTTTTCAGGACATGATTTCTCCATCCACATTCATTTTTCACTTTGGCTTTTTAGACAAATGCTAACATCGTGAGACGGGAAGACCTGACCTTACAATTCCTGAATCAAATCCCACCTTTAGGTGTTCCCTGCCACATCGCTGTGAGCAGTCATCACAGCAGCATCTTTGACCTAAGTTCCTTTCACTCAGGCTTTTAATCTTGATAACACAACCCACCTGCTCCCTTGTTAAGGAGCTACATTTGTACGAGCAAAGACAGGAAGTCCATTTGATTGTATTTCATTTTTGTTGGGAAATAACAATTATTCAATTTCAATTCAATGTCAATTACATTATTGAAATTATTCAATTTCAATTCAATGTCAATTACATCCAAAATTAAAATTATTTTATCTGTGGGATTCATGGCAGCTCTACGTGTTGCCTTTCCAAAGCTTTTTCTGCCCAGCACAAAGCATGGAACTTGCCCTGCTGCCCAAGCGACTGGCAAGGTCTACTTGCAAACACATTTCTTTTTCAGTGCTGGAGCTGCTCAGTGCCACTCTGCTGCCTTCACTCCTGCCTACTTCTTTGTGCTCTGTAGCCTCAGCTCAAAAGCAACTATTTCCTTCTATTTCCCTTCCCAAGCTCAAAATTCAGACATTAGCTCAGTGGGTTGCTCTGCTGGGAAGACTGATCTCCTCACAAGGCCAAAGGGATCGCCCAGCACCAGAGCCCACTGCTCACTGTTAGCTCACACTGCTTCACCTCTCTTGCTGCCGCTGGATTCTTCCGAACCAAGCTCTCAAGAGCCTTGACAGCTTCTTCCCACTTGTCCAGATCTTCAGAACCTGTCAGGACTGAAGGCAAACAGAAGGCAGGCAAGATATTAGCAGAACAGTTCTGCTCAGGTACATGCCCTAACTTTCCTCTGCCAGCAGTTTGTCTTCTTACAAGAAGGCACAGCTGACCCAGCACACAACCAGCATTAAGAGCTGGACTGCAGCTCTTTATGAATGACAGTTCAGCACTTGAGCCCAGATAACTGAAAAAATACAGCTTCTCTGCATTAGCTGCAATAAAAACAACCGAATGAGACCGCTCTCCCCAAAAGAGTAAGAAAAAGATGAAGACTCGTCCCAACATCTCACACCTTCAATACAGTCTCGAATATACACTGGAGCCTTAGTCTTCTTCAGTTCTTTATCCTCTGACATGTCGTAAGGTGTCAGGTCATCATCACTGTAAACAAACAAGGGCAGGAGTTAGCCCATAGGGGAAGGCTATTCTTTGCCCAGCTGACCTCAAGGAAGTAAAGAAGCAGCACAAACACCACTGTTACACCACTACTACTGCAATGCAGAGCAGCATGGCTGCAGCCCAGGCTAAAGGAGCTCCCTGGGAAGTTGTAAGAATGACTCTGTCAGCAGATCTCCTGGCCAAGTGTAGGCAGGGGTCAGGAGACCCAGAGGCATGAAGCTGATTCTTGAGATTTCTTTATATATTATTTGTAAAAAGCCAGGATAAGCAGGTCCACTAATGAGTACATATATCAGTAAATCCAAGAAATGTCTCATAAGTCAATCAAACTGAATGAATACAATGGTTGTGCCTGACAGTGGCTTTGCTCCAGTTATTGACAAATGTTCTTGCATACCGTTTCCTACATGATGTCTTACTCTGCTGAACACCATTCAGCTGAACAAGGTCTGCTCCCTCATTCTGGTCAGAAAGAACAAAATCTGCTCCCTCCTCTCCAAGGCTGCTTTTAAGAACCTGCTATTTCTTTTCCATTTCCTACCAGTTTCTTGACTCATACCTGTCAAGCTCAGCATCTGACTCCTCTTCTGGCATCACATGAGTCGTTGCTGTAGGTGATTTCCCATTACTTTCCAATACTGGTGGCAGTGCAGCATCTGCATTCTCATTCCTGCTGAAAGCAATGAGAAACAATAAAACCAATAAGGTAACAGTCTGTATTCACAAGCAAAAAGCTCCCAGCTCCATCACAGCCCCACTGCCTCAATAGTATGACAAATTCTCGTTTCTGTGTTGTCCCACCCACACAAGGAACAAAGTCCTGAGGCAGAGAACGCAGTGAGGGGAGAAGCAGAATCTCACAGCTGCAAAGTAATAGAAAACAGAACTTGAGTTAGCTCATTTGCTGCATTCTCCCTCTGCTAAGTTGTACCTAGGATTGCTAAGGAAAGACTCGTCTGTGGTAGGTGGATCTCACTGGTCTGGAGACCATCAGTGACACTGACCAAGTGGAGAGCTAGGATCTTAAACCTCTCCTAAGGAGACAAGTGCAGTAAAGTATTTCTTTGGACTTCAGTATGTCCTTTAATCTCTCTACTTCTCAAATGCTGCCTAAGCAGCTGTCTGTGCTGACTACACCACTAAAACAGGAGCTCTACATCTTCTGTAATTCACTGGAGTGCTGGACAGCTTCATTTGCTAATAACATCAAGTGACTGATTTATCCGCTGTTAAGAACAAGTGCTTCAAGAGCTACAGCAGATGCCATGAAAGCAAAGAGCACCACAGAACCAGGAATGGTCAACTGACAGATATCCCATATTTTTCTTACTGATGAATGGTCTGGACACAGAAGATCTCTCAGATGCAGACAGAGAGGCCCATTCAACTCTGCTCAGGGGAACGTAAAATCCCTAGAAACTGCAGCATGGTTTCGCTACGATCAGCTGTCAAACAAGCAATTCTAACACATGCTACCATTTGAGTTGTGAATTTAAGATAATTATATTGCATTATAACAACAGTGCATTGCAATACTTTGTAAGAATATAAAAGACATCTTGAATTCCACATATGGTCCTAAAATACAACTCAAAAGAGGTACACAGAAAGGCAAAAAGAATGACCAGGGGCTCAAAATTGATTACATACAAGGAATGACTAAAAAATTGAGGGCTTGTCTGGAAGGGACAACGATTGACAAAAAAGGCATGAGGAGAATTAAAAAGTTCAGAATCAAACAACACATCTCTTCCAGATGCAGTCCCCAAAGATTATCAAGGGAAAAAATCAAATCAAACATAACTTTTCCAGTTACTCAGCATGTTTTTTGTATCTGCTACATGGAAATGAAGAGCAGCAATGTCTTACTTATTGTCTGGAAGACCTGGGAGGACACTGAGTGGTGCAGCTTGTACCAGAAGGGACTTCAGCTCTCTTGCTTCATCATCTTCTTCATACTAGACATTCAGAATAACTGTTACTGCTCTCTAAGATGACAAACATGCCCAGCATGCAACACCTGACCCCTCTGCAGTGCGCAAATGGGGACTGAATCATCCTCAGCTGAACACACAGCCATCCCTTTTGTTTCAATCACTACCAGCAGTAACATTAAAGCTGCACAGAGATCAGTGCCACGCGTAATCTTCCCCCCTGTATTTCATGGTAGTGCTTGGTCAGACCTTGTCTCAGTGTTATTTATAATCTTCAAAACGTTTCGTAAGTGGCAATGCAACAAGGAGAATGAATCAGGTTTTTATGGAACAAATGGGATTTTATCACATAATTCTTCTACCTTATTCTGGCAATAACATGCCAAAGATCCCCATGTCAATCTTGAAAATCTCAGGGCAGGCATTCCCAGCACGTCAGGGAACACACACTCACCACTCCCAGCTCCCATAGGTCAGACTGGGGTTTCCTCACACAATGTGACAATCTTCCAGTGGTCCATTACTTATTAACAATTTACCATAAGCTTAACCATCAGATTACACCCCTAGGGCCACCCTCACCCGTCCACCTGGCTTTTGTGCAATTCCTTTTTGTAATCAGGCAACCTCTCTTTTGGAAAACATCGCTGACTCTCCTCACTTCCAGATAAGAAGTGTTAGAAGGTTGGATATTAGGAGGAAGTTTTTCTGCCAGAGGGTGGTGAGGCACTGGCACAGGTTGCCCAAGGAGGCTGTGGATGCCCCATCCCTGCAGGCATTCAAGGCCAGGCTGGATGTGGCTCTGGGCAGCCTGGGCTGCTGGTTGGTGACCTGCACACAGCAGGGATTGGAACTGGAAGCATTGTGGCCCTTTGCAACCCAGGCCATTCTATGACTCTGTGATAACGCTCTGGCTCACCTGCTTTTAAACTTGTACTCCCTCTGTGTCCCATGTACCAGAGAGGAATTTCACTACAACCTTTACCTGAAACTGCAGGATGGGCCCATCCGTGTTAATCTTTGAACTGATGCTCTCGGCCACTATCATCCCCAGGCGCCGTATCTGAGGCAGGCTGCTGTCCAGGTGGCACTTCACGCCCTCCATCATGCTCGTGAGAAGTTCTGCAGAACACAGACAGCATGCAAACAATGCCAGAGCCAAACGTGTGCCTTCAGAGGTCATCCAGCGAAGGGCAGAAAGGCAAGAAGGGCCTAAGCAACCACGACTTCTGCCTGCAATGGCAGTATTGCCTTTCAGCACCAACATACTGAAGCCATGCTTTGTTGTGGGCACACAAGCACACATCACAAACATATTCTGAATCTGGAATATTTAGTTTTTCACTGGTATAAAAAAACAGAAAGGATTTCAATCCTTAGCTTATGTTTAGAGCTTTGAAACTGGGTAAGTGAAACCCACATCATGAGGAAATGGCAAATTCTGGCCAGTGCAGTAATCAGAGGGAGGAGATTCCCTCATCACCTAGGCAAGCTGACACAGGTAACTAACATCAGCATTTCTCAGTCCAGAAAGAACTGTGACTGCCATCCTTATCTGGCAGACCTACTGTCAGCTCAGGAAAGCTTATGTGTTCAGCAGCTGCCAGAGAGGAAACAGGTTATAAAACTTGAGCACAGTAAAACTTGAGGCAGTAGCAGGTCTTGTGAAGCACAATGAACTCCAGCCTGAAATGGCAGAACAGGTTGTCCAAGTCAACCTTCCAACAAGTGAAAAACAAAGCCAGACAAGAAGCAACTCTAAAAATTGGACAGATATTATTTTTTTTGCAATAAAAGTTTTAATTTCAGACCAGAACCCCACTCTGCTACATGTTATCTAATTACAAAACAGTCCTTGCCTGTAACACACTATCACTACTCACCCAACAAGTGAGCACACTGAGGGAGCAGAAGAACACAGGAATGCACACAGACAGAGCCGAGCCAAACAGCTTCTGATTCATGGTGCACCTCCTCCCATCTCTTTTGAAGTGTTATTCATGCTTCAGCACCAAGACAATTTAAGCACGTGATTCCTCCACCCAGTTCCAGAACCAATTTAAGTTTTCCTGAGACAAAACTTAAGGGTTCCTAGGGCCACTATTCAGCTAAGAACTTCAGTTCAAAGATACCGATCTCCAACTTCACACTTTAAAGCTCCGTGCTTGGAATCACTTTGTATCACTGCTAAAGGAAAAGGATTCCAGCAGGACACCCAGCCTGACAGGATGAAGACAGGACAGTTTTGTTCACCTACCCATCAAAACAAATCATTCTCTCTTCCCAGTCAGACTTTCTGTTAAACACATCCATGCCTCACTTCTGCCACCTCACCTTGCCTGCAGCTCTCTATTTCGGGTTCCTTCAGGTGAGAAAGGCAGATAAGAATGGCCTTACTAATATACTGCTGCTGCTCCACTGGAGAGTGTTTCACTGCACTGCTGCTGCCCCAGGTCTCCAACAGCTCTCGCAGCACCTGAATCAGAGTATAAACAACTTTGTTCATCCAAACTCTCTTGAAACAGATCTTTTCCACGTGTCAGACATACAGCACATGACACCTCAGGATGGCCCACAGGTCTTAATGCCTCTCAGTGCAGTCAGCCTCCCTGCCCACGGTGCTAACTTTGTATTTCAGAGACCAAAACGGTCTCGTGCTTGGCCAGCTGAGAAGTCCAGACCATCCTCCTTTAATATCTTGTTAAATGTACGATTTTTGAATGATAAATACATTTCTTTTTCTTAAACACAGTATCATACTGCTTTCTGACAATAATACATTGTTCTGCATATTATCTGCTATCACACAATGTTTCCAGTCCAATGTTCAAAGAGCAGCTGCCAGTGGTCTCACATTTTAGAGTTTGTAACCGCTGCAACAAACAAACAAACAAAACCCAACACAAAATGATAACAAAACAGGGGTGATTTCCAGAAATACAAACTTCCTGGAAGTTCTGGTGGTACGCTGCTAAATTGGAGAGAGAAAGGATCTGTATCCCCACTGAGGTTAAGGGAGAAAAAGAGATTCCGAAGCATCAAGCATTCAGCACACAGTCGGCTCATAACCAACTCCAGCACTTTCTGTCACCCAGGTCAGCTGAGAGAAGCTGAGGAGGACAAAGGGCACCTGTAACAATCCAGGCCTTTGCAGTTTTGCTACCTGGAGGACAATTTGCCAAGTGAATATGAAAAGCATCAGCAGTGCAGAACGTCTTTGGTTTTGCACAACGTGTTGGTTTTGCATCCCAGGGCTGCCATTGCTGCCACGAGCAGCAGCAAGAGTGACTTAGGGAAGTTCCAACACCCCACCCCACACGGACACACACTGATAGCGTAGAATTCCTTCCGATCAGACACCTCACCAAGGCCATGCCTTAACCTTACCTTGATCAGTAAGGCACGACGAAGGCTCTCCAGGGACAGATAGCCAAGAAGATTCTGCAGCACTGCAGTCTGTAATGAAAACCACAGGTCTTGCTTTAACTGGGCATGAAGTCAGCGTCCAGCAATGCTGAACGTGTGTTAAACTTCAATGTGAAGGACTGGTTGACAGCATTCAAACAGAAAAACTAATTAAAAAAGGAAAAAATAAGAACAAAAAAGCAATACGAGCAATTGCTGATGAAATATATGGCAAATCAGGACAGCAATGCAGCACTTGTACCAGCAATACCAGACAAATACAGAACAGACACAGTCTAGACCCGGAGCTCAGCTAAATAAAACCAAACCCAACAACAACAAATTGGCACTATGGCAAAGACTGGCATTGCTTCACTGCTGTTCAGCTCAGAGCCCTTACCGTGCAGCCATACTGCAACAGCAGCATCTTCTGTGTCACGACAAACTGAGCTTTCTTATTTTTCACAACCAGATTCCCCAGCAATCTAGACAAGACATCTGCCCTAGCAAAACAATAGCAAAACATTAGGGATCTATGGAGGGATTGTCACACTGCCTCTCATTACACGAGATTCTTTGAGCAGCTATTTGCACTGAAGTGAACACCTCTAAATGTTACGAGTCACTCAGTGGTTGCAAATAATGTTTTTTTTCACTGCATGCCATGGCTCAGGCCTGTAGGGAGCAGTGCAGGTTCTAGCTGAGGGGGAACAATCAGCAGTTTTGTCCCTTGGTCCCTCAGGAAATGGCACTGTAAGAAACAGACTACACACGTGTGCGTGCCAGCATCTGTCCTAAGTTCTGTGGCAAAGTTCCTCCCTGAAGCAGAGCAAAAGCTGGAAAACAGAGTTCTTACCCCGGCGCTCTCTGAACAAAACCAAGGACCACTGCCTCCATCCAGCGGTCTGGCACACGTTCAACCAACCGCCAGCAAATTCTTTGCCAGATGCAGTCAGACTTGGTGAGATCCGTGAGGTGGGGCATCAAAACGCTCAGAATTTCCTCTGAAGGAGGAGAGAAAAGAAAGAAACACATCAGCTGGGAAGAAGGACTGCAACGCTTCTTGAGGTCAGCTGCAAGCATAAAGATCTTTATGGACGGAGAAACAGAACAGTCTGCGATTCTATTTTCTTTCTGTGGTGGGAACACCGTGCAGCCTAAGAAACTTGCAAGCATTCCTCACTGCAGTAAATAGATGTGCAATCTCTCCTTCTTGTCCCTGAAGCCCTGTCAGCAACTACTGTGACTTTAAACTCCTAAGCCAAGCGAGACTGAAGGCTACTCATAGGAGATGATTATTACATATGGGGAGTGATTTTTGCTGGTATTTACAACACACTTTCAGGTTACTGGATTAGATACACTAGAAGAGCACTTAATAGTTATGCCCCAAATGGCAAGATGAGGGGAAGGGCAGAAAGCTCACATATTTTCGAGGTATGAGCACATCACACTTGCATGAGATAATAGAAGAGCATTGCCATCTATCAGATCTGTAGCTGAGTGGCCTCAGAAAGCAGAGAGCAGCCTATGCTGATCCACAAATAAAACCTCAAAGCTACCAGGTCAGGTAGAACACTCACTTTGTCTCCCATGAACACAGACCTTTCCCAGGATATGTGAAACGAAAGAGACTGAGCAATCCAAGCCACCTGGAATGAAACAGACAGAAGCTTAACGAGATCATCACCAGCATCACACAAAGCTGGTACACACATACCTACAGGCCACAAGTCTGAAAATGCAGATGAGTTTTCTTTTGAGGCATGACTTCAGCCACCCCCCCCCCATCTGCCTTCAGGTACAAACCAACCCAACATTATCCACGCAGAGGTGGAGTGAGAGCACTGAATAGCTCAGTGCTGCTTCAGCACAACGGTGAGTGCATTAGTGGTTGGTTCTGCACTGGTCTTCCACACACTTCATTTAGCTCACAGCTGGCAAGGGATGAGGATATTTAATAGTTCACACGGCTGCAGCTTTTAGCAGGACTTTTAACAGCCTCAGTCTCAATCCTGGTATCTTATCCTCTTAAAGCACAACGTACTTCACAATAGAAGATGAACTTAAGGCTCCACAACACCCATTATTTACACCTCGAGCACCAGTCGAGGGCTCCACGCGCAAAACACTCCAGAGGAGCCGCCTATACGCGCCAGTTCTGCATTCTCACCTCTGAGCGAAGCGGAGACGTTGTGCAGCACCTGGAGAATCGCGCCACCCAGCAGAGGGAAGTAATGCTGCGGGAAGAACACGGCGGGGCTCTGGCCCAGGAGGCTGTTGCCGACGAGGTCGGGCAGACACACGATCCTGCCCAGCAGCGCGTCCTGCCGCTCGGCCGAGCCGGGTCGGGAATGCTGCTGGCACTGCTCCCAGATGAGCGCGGACAGGCGGCCCTGCCGCAGGAACCGCTCCAGCACCTCGGGCACCGCGGCCAGCCGCCAGTCGGAGCTGAAGGAGGAGAGCTGCGCTGAGTGCCCGCCCCGCCCCGCCGCAAGGAGCTGCGCGCGGCTGCCGTACTGCTACCGCCGCAACCCCGCTGCGGGCACCGCCGCCTCCAGGCGCCCCGACCCCGGCCGTGGGTGGGCTGCAGGCAGCCCGGGACAGGGGTGGGGCTGCGAGGTTCCTCCCAGCTCAACCGCTCCTGGATTCTGCCATCCCCTAAAGGCGACCCCGAGCCGCCGAGCCGAGCAGCACGGCCGCTCCGTGACCCCACGGGAAGCCCCGCTCAACCCCTGCTCCCCTGCCCGGTCCCCGAGGCGCGGCACTGACCGCGGGGCCGCCAGGCTGTCGGTCAGCGCGCTGAAGGCGAGATCGGGCGGGCCCTCCAGGAAGAGGCTCCGCCACGGGCCGGCCGGCTCCTCCGGCCCCGCTGCCAGGTTGCGCAAGAAGGCTTCGAGGCGCGCCCGCTCTCGCTCGCCGAGTGCCGCTGGATCCCCCGCCGCAGCCAGGGCCGCCCGCACGGCGTCCACCGCCTCCGCCTCAGGACAGAGCCCGGGCCCGGCCGCCTGCAGGGCGCTCTCCAAGGCCGCCGCCATGATGGATATCGTACCGCTTCCTGCCGCCATGGTGGAAGCCGTGCCCACTTCCGGCCGCCATGTGGCCACCAATGGTAGTGCCGGAAGAAGGCCCCGCCCACGCTGTTCTTAAAGGCGCAGGAGCCCCTCCGTCTCTGCGAGCGCGGGCGGAAACGAGCGAGACGGGCGGTTCTCACCTCTACTGCTTTATTATCAGTCGCTCGTCCTATACAAGTACAAACACAGCGTGGCCCCAAAGGCTACAAAGTGATACAAAACGACACAAAAATAATGAAAAAAACAACAAAACTTTATAGTATTGACTGTACAACAGGTGGTTCTTTGCCTTTCCCCAGGCAGCAGCACAGCCCTCAGCCTCGCTCTGCCTCGCAGTTTCCTCGCAGGGGTTGACGATCGGTTGCTAACTGGAGATTTGTAAAAGCAGAAGCACTTGCATCATTTCCTTAAGGAACTGAATAGGAAACTTACCAAAATCTTTAAGAAAAGGTAGAAGGAATCAACCAGGGCAGCAGCTACAAACCCATTCTTAACATTTCCAGCTTCTTTTCTAAAGCACAGTGTTCAGCAGGCTGGGCTGCTGTCTCTGCAGCGTTCCAGTGGTATATGCATTACACAAGGTCAATATGCAGAAACTAATCATAGTTTGGGAATGGGAATAAAGCAAACAGCTCATTAAGTCTCAGACAAATTTTGTAATCCGGACTCCAGCCGCTCTGACAATCCCAGCAATTGGGTTCTCTGCCTCCCTGCCCTATTCTGCAGCATTTCCAAAATAGCTCAAGATTTACATGCTCATCTGTACAGCATGCTAAGCACTCAGAAATCATCAAGCAGCAGTCTGCTAACTGGAGAAAGCCATAACATCGATCCAGGAGAGATGTTGGTTTTATAGCCTTAAAAAGAATAAAAATTAAAAAAAAAAATCAAAGCCATTTTTCAATAATGTCAATTAAATGCCAGGAAACTAGAAGCCCCACAGCAGAGGCTGACTAACGGCCAGGAACTGCTGCTGCCTCCTCTTGGATTACCCTCACTGCCAGGATCCTCTCTCCCCCCTCTCTCCCTTCCTCACCTAGACCCATTATAAAAAAAGGTACAATATTTATTTTCATGGAATTTAAGTTAAAAAATAAAAAGCTGTCCATTCTTTTTGCTTTATCGTGAAGAGTTGGAGCTGGAGCGGCTGCGGTGGCGCCTTCGTCCGGGAGACCTGGACCGCGAGCGCCGGCGGACAGGAGATCTGCGCCTCGGAGAGCGGGACCTGCAGGAAGGGACGGAGAAGAGCTCCGTTAGGAGGCACAGCAGCTTCCAGCAACGTCTGCAGTGTTTGCAAATTGGTTCCTTCCGTGTCCTCCAGACAAATCTCAAAGATCACTCTGAAAGAGATCCAACAACTCCAGAAAGCAGAAGGGCAATCCAAACAGGAATATTCTAGGAGGAATTTTCTAGCTATTTTACCATCCCTCTGCTTCACATCCAAATAACAGACAAGGATCTCATCTTCTACCTCACACACCACAAACAGGTTCTTTCTACATCAGATTCTCCTTCATCTGGAAGGCTCATCTGAAATTCTAGCTCCTGAAATATTCAGTATTTACACAGCTCACACAGTACCACAGACACACTTCTCACAGGAAGTCCAACTCTAAATAGCTGAGCTTCAGAATCTGCAGTGCTACAGTTGTCTGTACAGCCATCAGTACGACACCAAGGTGCCGGGCATGGAATATGAACAGAGCCAGACAGGACAGTAGAAGATGAGGGAAGCAAACAGATCATCCAACCTAGCATTTAGTGCAGTAAAAAGCACTTTATGGAGAAGCAATCAGCTGGTTCAAATTAGGAACTGCATTAGTAAGGACAAGAGTTTCAGCAGGTTTCCAGGATACTGGAGCTCACCCACATGCTGAGAACATCAACGTTAAGTTTTTTGGAGCCTGAGGATTCAGGCAGCCCCGAGTCACAGGACAGATGCACGTGTGTCAGGTCCCTCCTTGGGGTCACACGCACCTGATGCAGGAGGATTGCTTTACTCTCATTTTCCCACTGACAGAAAGGAGATAAGGGCTTCTGAATAAGGCAACCAGACCAGGCTGCCAAAAGCATCCTACTAGCCAGCCACAAGCCTGTCCCCACTTCACCTCGAAGCACTACACAGAAGGGAACAGGCTGGGATCTAAACATTTCTGATGGACTTTATTCAGGAAATAGACCAGGGTCAACTCTGGCATTAAGCAATTAATTATCATAGTCACAGAATGCCTTGGGTCAAAAAGAACCACAGTGCTCACCCAGTCCCAACCCCCTGCTGTGTGCAGGTCACCAACCAGCAGCCCAGGCTGCCCAGAGCCACATCCAGCCTGGCCTTGAATGCCTGCAGGGATGGGGCATCCACAGCCTCCTTGGGCAACCTGTGCCAGTGCCTCACCACCCTCTGGGGGAAAAACTTCCTCCTCATATCCAACCTAAACCTCCCGTCTCAGTTTAAAACCCCTTGTCCTATCACTACCCACCCTTGTTGCCTTTCCCCTCCTGTTTATACGCTCCCTTCAAGTACTGGAAGGTCTCCCTGGAGCCTTCTTTTCTCCAAGTTAAACAAGCCCAGTTCCCTCAACCTTTCAAGAACTACAATCTGAGTTCAACTGATGCCCAGAAGGTGGTCTGTTTGTTCTTTTGTGCTTTGTTTTGGTTTTTTGAACCATCATTGCAGGGGAAGCTCAGGTCCAATGAGATGAAGCTGTCCTCATGCTGGGACTCGGCGATAAATTCTTGTGACAGTGAGAAGGAAATAAGACATTATATAAGGCTCAGCTCTCACCTTCTCCTCATCCGAGGGGGGGACCTACGCCACATCGGTGGTGGTGGCAGCATCCTCCTGGGTGGGCTGAAGCGCCGAGGAGGCGGCCTGGGTCGCGGTGCCAGCACGGCCGTGGCAGTGATCTCCTGCCCATCGATCTGCCCTGCTCAGAAAGTCACAAACATAAAGGCAGCGTTTTCCAGCACCAACAGACCAAGCGACGGAGATTCACAGCTCTGTCGCAAGCAACACAACCCTGTGCTGCTATTTCCACCACACACTCTGAAGTTCTGCTGACCAAATCACACGCACACCAGACTTCTTAACCCAGTTCCCCATCAGACACTGATCAGGATTTTCACAGAAATTTAAATGATTTTCAGTTTGGAAAAAAAGCATCATTTTAATAGTTGTGTTTTTTTTCCAATCTGCCCTGACACCACACAAAAGCCAAAGGCATCTGCACTGAAAACAGAATGACAGCATATCAGATCAGCTCCCCAGAAGGTCCCCCATCATCTCCATCTCATTTTCACATCAAATCCACCCGCTCCAAAGATTGCTTTCAAAGCACCCAGCCTCCTTGCAGCACTTGACACCCACCTCCATCCATGTGTTTCAGGGCTTTCTCAGCATCATCTGGGTTCTCAAACTCCACATAAGCGTAGCCTTTAGAGAGGTGTGGATTTAGCCTGTCCACTGGCATGTCAATCATTTTAATCTTTCCATAAGTGGAAAAAATTTCCATGATGTGATCCTGCCAAGAAGGAGCAGAACTTAAGGATGTGCAGCTCTCTCATCGAGCAGGTCTGGCCACTACAGAGCTCACAGCACCAAACCACCTCTAAATCAATGCCACCTGCAGGAGATACATTCCCCTAATCAGGTGTGGAAAGCACACTGGGGTTACCACAGCCTCTACTGATGTCTCTGTCTATTTTACTTCAGATCATTCCAGACCTTATCAGAATTCCTGGCTGAACATCATCACAGGCTACAGAAGCTGCACTAGTGAGAAAACCTTCCTGGGGTTTTAGGAAAGCGAAGTTGTGTCCTCAGATAGGAAGTCCTCAGGTACAAGCCTTCATCTCTTTTTTAAAATAGCATCTTTTCTGCACCCTAAACCTGTACCTCTGCACACCTCTAAACTACATTCCAGCAAAGACAGCTCCAGCCAATCCAGCTCCCCTGGAGCTCCTTTAGTGAAGCCCCAGGTGACTTTAATGCCTCCCACATGATTTCTACTGTTGTACTGACTTACACAGCTTTCTTCCTAGGAAGGCGAAGTACAAGCTCTGGGGTACCAACAAAGCACACAGAGCTTTTAACACTGCTGAATCTCATAAGGCCACACTGAATTTGACTTGGAGAAGTTCTACTGAAGCATTCCTCACTCATCAATTTGGACACAAAGCAGGAATTTCCAACAGCACTGTTCTGGCAGCAGTCCACAAACAAAAGAAACACTGAAAGCTTTAAAAAAGCCACCAGCACACAACCCATAACAGAAGCACCTGCTTGGCATTAGAGCAGAGCACGCCATTACCTTGGTGACATTTCTAGTGAGCCTCCCAACGTGCACTTTTGTAGGTCTGGGCGATGGGCTGCGCCGCTTCCGCTCCTTTTCATCTCTCTTGGGTGGCTTGGATCTGATTTTGACAAGAAAACATTTACAGCTTCCAGGGAAAACGAGAAGACAAGAACTAGAAGCCAATTTCTAGCATGTGATTTTAAGAGAAGTACCATTTTTCTTGTCAAGGTAGCTTTTCTCTTAAGATATTACAAGTTAGGAATTGCTAGGGTGGTGGCTGTGCTCCGCTCAGAAAGGTAGGAAGATTTGTATTTGTCTCGTCTGCTTTTGCTTTACAGCCTTCTGGAATTAAAGGAGCTTTTTAAAATTTATTTTAAACACATTAAAGGTTAGCTAGGTTTACTAAATTTGATTTGCCAAGGATTTACTCAAAATCATTGCTAGCATTAAAGAACTCTGGAGGTGCGGGAACAAAAATCCTCACGTGACAACAATTAAAGAGGCAAAACAAGGCCAGGAGCACCAAAGCACAGCACAGCCAAATAATGGATCTAGTGACCTGTGTGTCTTCTGTTCACCACAGAAGACAAGAAACATCACATCTGAATTATTTAAATAATTGTGTTACAGTTTGCTTGCAGGCTTTTAAAATTACAAGCCACATTTGTGAAAAGCACCAAAAAGAAAACCCCAAATCCAAGCATGCAGAATATCTGTATTTATGCCTCTTCCAAATCTTACTGCCATAAATTGCAGGATACACAAAGCAAACTGGATTATAATTGATTTTAGCCTTCCACAATCTAAATAATTATTTACAGAATTATCCAAAGAAAAAAAACCAAACCCAACATATGGGCATTACAAGTTGGACTGCCACCCTTACAGAAAAACTCTTTCATTGGTCCCCCCACTCCTATCATTTTTACACGTACAGCACACACACACACACACACACACACACACACACACACACCCCTATCCACCATTTTCAGTCCCAACTTTTCTGTCAGGCTTGACTACAACTTACAGGAAATACGTGAACACCTTTACTGTCATCTTGCGCCCCCATTTTCCCATTGTGGTGGGTGAACACCGACTCAGACTGCCTCCACAAAATACAGTATGTACCAATCACCCTTAGAAGAAACTCTTTCCTCATTCACCTCCACAAGGCACGCGTATGATTCGACAGCCACCCAAAGGAACCTGCCTATTCTAACAAAATACACATCTCTGAGTCACAGAGAAAGTAAGAAGTCCTCGGCAAAAACCCGTTTGATCACCACCTTGAACCGCACAAGGAAGTCGATCTGCTCTCTAGAACTGAAAGCCACGGAGCACTCACTTGGAGCGGGACCGCCTCCTGTTGTCATGCCTCCGTCGGGACGGGCTGGGGGATCCAGAGGAGCTGCTGGAACTGGAGCTGCGTGAGGTGCTGGAGCTCCCAGAGCGGCTTGAGGCCGAAGAGGAGCTGGAGCCACTGCTGGAACCAGTGCTGGAACTGGATCCTGAGCTGGAAGTGGAGCTGGAGCGGGACCTGCGAGGGAAAGAAAAACTGAATGGAATGCCCAGAGAAAGAACGGCTGAAGATCTCCTGATAATGAGACAGAAAGCAACTGCAAGTTAAAGCAATGAAAAGCAACTCTCCATAGTTCACTGATCCAATCACACCTCACCGATCCAAAACCCCTTCAATCGCTTCACCGTGACCAACGCAATTCCAAGCTTGTGTAAGTCCAAGCCGTGGAATTCAGCCAACCACTGAAAACACGTATTTGTTACTGCCTGGAATGGTAGCTACCTGGTGCTGCTACTCCCACTGGAAGCACTGCGCCTTTTGCGCGTCTTGTCCCGACCGCGATCCTTTTCACCAGATTCCTTAGTGGCTGCTTTGTCCTTGGATCGGTCCTTTGATTTCTCTTCAGACCTATCCTTGCGTTTGGTTGGTGAGGGAGCCCTTCAAGAACACACGGCAGAAGGGGTTGTTTAATATGGAAAACACACAAGAACAGAAAACCACACTCAAACGAGGCACAGAACAGCAACACAGAACACGGAACTTCAAACGTGACCAAGATTACCGTGAGAGCAGAGTTAAAGCATCAGGTAAGTTGGGGCTTTTTAGAAGAAAGGAAAACGTTTCACGTCGCAGAGCAGCAGCTTTGAGGACAACAGCTTCAGCATACAGAAACTGCCATATGCAAGTTCACCAAAGAGATGCACCTCCAACTCCTCTCCCTTGCTGGGAAAGCCCCAGCACCCTACGACACCCCCACTTCCATTAGGCCTTGAAAATTTGGAAAGTAAACCTAGTGCTGGATTTTTTATTATTTTGAGTCCTAGCAAACTCTTCTTTTTCATTCCCATCATTTTTCATTTCCATTAACTCCATTTCCCTTGCAGAGGTGTCCAAAGCAGCTCCAAATGGGCCTCACTTGTGTCAAATCTCAGTTCCAACTCCTCAATTCTGTGAAGTGCCCCCTGATTGAGAGCAGTACACTCCAAAGACCAGCCAAGAGACAAGGTGAGAGCGCTCAGAAACAAGAAATGAACAGACACAGAACAGCAGACCTGCTGTGCAGCAGTGGCAGCATATCAGAGGACAGGTGAGGTCTGCAGGCACTGCAGCCAGGCCCAGTGCTGCTTGGCAGTTACAGCCTGGGCCAGCTCACACCTTCACGGCATACGGCCTCGTATGCGGGTTCAAAGCTACAAATTCTGGTAGTCACAGAAGTACAAAGGATCCTATACACCCCCCCGTCCATCCCCTACACAGGACACACGTGCAGCTCCTGCCTATTGCCAACATCCTCATCTCCTGAGGAACAAGCTCTGCTTTCCTCAAGTCCCTCTGTGCCACAGAACACATGCTAGGCAGGAAGAGATGGCTGCTGAGTGGTGATACAGGCTGGTTTGTTTAGCAACAGAGATCAGTACATTACTCTGAGGAGCAATATATTAGTTTAGCAGAAGGAAGCAGTGAGCGCTAGTCCTAAAACCTTCCATTTCTGCTTTGCTTGGTGTGTGATCAGCCTTGTTTTCTCTTAATTCCACTTCACAAACAGCACTGCAGTCATGGTAGACTACTGATCTCTGCATCTCACCACGTGCAAGGATGCTTTCCTTGGATTTCCACACACGTTGTGTTGGAAGTTGCTCATTGTGGCTTAAGAAGCAATGGAATTTGGCCAAACTGGGGAAAAACAGCTACAACTCAACCAAAAGTCTCTGTGATGAGGCTGGCAGTGGAAAAAATGGGGATAAACTAAGTGGGCATATAACCAGCCACAATGCAACTGCAGGTGCCCAGGGGGACTTGAGCACATTCAGGAGTTCTTGGAAAAAAATGAATATGTATGGCAGTGTGCTGCACACACAGGTATTGACTGCTCACATGTAGAACCTCAACTCTGAGAGCTCAATTTCAAGCATTTTCTACACAAGGGTGCATCTATCACATACTCTGTGACATCTAAACATGCTGCTGCATTTCGCTGATTCTATCTGGATCACAAAGCTGCCTCCACATATATTTAATAACCTTGAAAAGAATTTGGCAGATATGCGTTGCTGTGAAACATAGTATCTACCCACACGGGAAACACTTGGGAAACAAAGAATCAGCAGGGCCTGGGTTGCAAAGGCCCACGATGCTCATCCAGTCCCAACCCCCTGCTGTGTGCAGGTCACCAACCAGCAGCCCAGGCTGCCCAGAGCCACATCCAGCCTGGCCTCGAATGCCTGCAGGGATGGGGCATCACAGCCTCCTTGGGCAACCTGTGCCAGTGCCTCACCACCCTCTGGGAGAGAAACTTCTTCCTCATATCCAACCTAAACCTCTCCTGTCTCAGTTTAAAACCCCACTGTCCTATTGCTTTCCACACTCAGAAACAGCCATTCTCCCTCCAGCTCATACAGAATGGGGACAAGCATCTCTGTGAACTGCCAGTGTCATCAGCAGAGGCATTAAACAGTAATCACGCTGCATGTTCCTGGTGCACCAACAGCTGCATCGAAGGCAAAATTAGCTAACAAGGTCCTGCTGCTTCTGGTTTCTGGTTCTGACCATCACCACCTTGATGCTCTACACTGCAGTGACACTCAGCTTTGGGAAGAGATTGCTACATTCCCGATTTTCAGCTTTACAGTTTTTCTCTAAACAGCTATTGACTCTAGTAAGAAAGATGACAGACCCACAGCTTAGAAAAGGTCCCTGTGTCAAAGCAGCTGGCCTACTCCAAAGATGACATTTTCATTTCCTGGCCCTCTTGTCCTGAGCACACCACTCAGGCTTGTCTTATTTCTCCCTACACACCAAACACTCTCACACCACTGCAGCCAGGACACCACAAGCTCAAAACCCATTTCCCAATGGCAGCCAGCTCCAGCTGCACCTTGCTGCAAGATGGGAAATGAAAGCTCAGAAGACCAACCAGTGCTTTGCTATTACCCTGCCTGCTGCCGGAGCGCTGGGAAGCACTGCATGTAAACAGCTGCCAGCAGCACCACTCTTCTGTGCACCCACAGGGCTGGCACTTACCAGACACAACAGCCAAATGAGGCTGACACATCCAGCAAACTTCTGTCAAAGGCAGCTTTCAGGCAGCCCTTAGGCTAAACAGCGTTCTTTTTTCACCCAATTAAAATATACCATTCCCAAGAAAGTTTCACTTGGAAACCTCGGCCTGGGAGACGCAGCCCCTGGGCACTTTCACATGCACATGCTCAGGCGTTCACTGGAACACACCTCCATAAAGAATAACACTGCAGCGTGAGCGCATTAACAACACAAGGCATTCCTAAGCAACACCTCCCTTCCTAAAATGGAAACAAACTCCGATACCCCCCAACATCTCAGCATTCGTGCAGCACCCAGCCCAGCACAGCCGGCCTCAGAGCACTCTAACAGGCCGGCCGCTCCCTGCACACAGTGAGCTCTGAGGAGACCTATGCTCATAGACAGCTGCAGCCAAAACAACGACCTCGGCTCTCCCCAGGCCTTCTTGCCCGGCAGGCGCGTCTTGGAACGGCAACTTGCTTATAGGTCCTTGTTTGTCAAGTATAGTAAAGTTTTCCTCGCATGAATTAAGACTGACCCGAATCGGCAGTTTCTCTCAACGCCGCCGCCCGGCTATAAGGGCAGCGCAGGGCCGGGCCTCAGCCGCTCACAGGCTGCAGTACGGCGCCGGGCGGAGCGAGACCCGCGGGGCGCTCCCGACGCTTTGCCCGCCCGCTGCTGGGCGGCGGGACCCCTGGCCCCAGCTCCACTGCAGGCCTCAGGCCCGGCTCCGCCCAGGCCAGACCTCCCGCCTTCCTCCCCGCCCCCGGCCGCGGTAGGCCGCGGCGCCATCCCTGTCTCTCATCTCCCTCCATAACCACTCCATCGGCTCCCGCCGGCTCCCCTGAGCAATCCCGAGCGGCGGCGAGGCCGCACCGAGCGGCGGCCGGACGGATGGCGGCCGATGCCCGCGCAGACAATCAGCTCCCGCCCCACTCACATCCTCGGCGCCCTCCGCAACCACCGCTCCGACCCCGTCGCACACGATTAGCGCAGCGCGGGCGGGAAGAGCCTCCGCGTGGCGAGCAGTGATGACGTCACGGGGAGGGAGGGATGGAGGAGGGGGCAGCAGGTCGGGCGCCTTAAAGGCACCGTCTGAGTGCTCCGTGTTACAGAATCACAGAATGGCCTGGGTTGGGATGGACCTCAAGGATCATGAAGCTCCAGCCCCCTGCCACACGCAGGGCCACCAACCTCCCCATTTCACACCAGCCCATCCAACCTGGCCTTGAACACCTCCAGGGATGGACGGGGCATCCACAGCCTCTCTGGGCAGCTGCTCCAGCACCTCACCGCTCTCACAGCAAAGAACTTCCCCTGACATCCAACCTCAATCTGCCCTCCCTCAGCTTCAAACCATTTCCCCTTGTCCTGCTGTTATCCACCCTTTTCAGGAGTTGACTCCCCTCCTGTCTGTAGGCTCCCTTTAGGTACTGCAGGCTGCAATGAGGTCACCCCCAGCCTTCTTTGCTCCAGGCTGAACAAGCCCAGCTCCCTCAGCCTGTCTTTGCAGTGGAGGTGCTGCAGCCCCTGATCATCTCTGTGGCTCCTCTGGACCCTCTCCAACAGCTCCCTGTCTTGCTTGTCCTGGGGGCTCCAGATCTGGATGCAGTACTCCAGCCAGCCCGTGTCCATCTGGGCATTGCCATGTTCTCCTCCAGCCCATTCCAATGCCTGACCACTCTTTTAGAGAAAAAGTTTTTCCTAATACTCGTGGGAATGCAGTGTTGTTCCTGCATTAGATCTTTAAAAGGACAATTGATTTGAAGAATTAGAACATAATGTATTTGTATTCTGTAACTTATCCTTAGAAATAGTTGATGTAAAAAGTAGGAATACTGTATACCTTAGCAGCCTGTTTTAGAAACATAACTGCTGACTTATGTGATTAATTCTTTCTTGCAAAACTGCAATAGTTTTTAAATGTTCCAAACAATGTGGGCATAGTGCCAGGGATTAGAAAACATATTGTAGGGTTGTTTTGTTAGGATAAGAAACTACCAGCAAAAGAAAAACAGATTTTACAAACATCAAAGAAGCCAGGGCCTCTACACAAGGCTGGGCTGCCTCACTCTGTGGGAAGATTGGGAGGCAACAGGCAGGCATCAAGATACTCCCCTCTATCCTCCTTCCGAGCTTATCTCTATGTAAGGAAGGACAAACAGATGTCCGGAAACAATGACCAAGTGTGGACAAAGTGCTATAAGTTAATTAAATAATTAGAGGTTTATGCTTAGCCAGCAAAGATTTAAGTTTAGCCAGGTATGTTTAGTTGAGCATCGGTAAGATTGTGAATCTGCAGTACTCAGCCAATGAGGAACCAGGGGAGAAAGAGATAAGCATCGAGTAATAGGGCACAAAAGATGTAATGCTGTTATCTGTGTGCTCTCCTGTTTGCAGGGAGAGTTACCATTGCAACTGCAAATAAAATCTGCTTTATCAGAGATACCGTCCTGGATATTTCCAACATACTCAAACTGGACTTCTCTTGCTGCAACTTGAGGCATTCTCTCTTGTCCTATCCAGTAATGTAATACCAACACCTGGACCAGCACTCATGACCAGTCGCCAGCTGGCTGTCACTCCATTCACCACCACTCTCTGGGCCTGGCCTCCCTGCCTGTTCTTTACCCAGCAAAGTGAGAAGGCTTCACCAGAACTGGAGCTGAGCTGTGTGACACTGCATGACATGCTGAGGGCTGGGGATGAGCGAGCAAAGGAGGAAGGGCCCAGCATGCAGCACCAGCCACCTCCTGCAGCAGGCAGCCTGAGACACACGGGATGTAATTTCTGGATGTTCAAATTACTGCAAAAGTGCAGCTTCAAAATGCCACAAAGGTGGGATGTGGCTCTGGGCAGCCTGGTCTAGTGGCTGGCGACTCTACACGTATCTGGGGGGGCTGAAACTGGATGATCTTTGAGGTCCTTTTCAACCCATTCTATGATTCTTTGATACTATGACCTCCACCACCTGCCCTCTGCAGCTCTCATCTACAAGGTCACTCGTGTGTAACAGCGTGTGGGATGGCCTTTAGCTGCAAACAACTCTGGATCAGAGTGCAGTCTACATCTGGTTAATGCCCCTCTTTTTCGCCATGGAAGAAGTACAACGCAAAGCAGTATAACTAAACAACTAGTGCTGTTTCTTCCCTGGCTTTCTGTAGATGATCTGCAGCAGTCTCTGTGCCTTCTTGGCACATAAAACGTGTCAAGGTCTTTTTCAAGACCAGTGTAGGTCTGTGAAAGAGGAATTTGGAGAAGATGTGTGGATGGCACCTGCTTGGCAGCAGCCACCCAATGTGATCCCTGGTACAAGCTGTATTCTGCAAAACATTGTGCTGTGCTGTGCTTTCCTGGGGGCTGTTTGTTAGGGGAGGTGAGGCCCCCTGGTATGCCTGCTGAGCAGCAGATGCAGGACTGATTTTCCAAGGATGCCTGCAGGTGAACAAAGCTGACAGAAAATGGAAAAAACCTCCACTGCTGTAGAAGACGTGCACACATGTATATGTGCATTGTTCCCATATTTACAAGTATATTCCTATGTACATGTGGTGTGTGACTGTTGTGACCCACTGTCCTTGCCATGCATTCCCTGCATGGGGAAGGGGAAGCCCAGGAGGTGCAGTCATGTGTGTGTACCCAGACTTTCTTTACAATGACATATAAATGGTTGCTTTTGCTTCCCTCAATAGTATGAGACAGCAGCACCTACAGACCTGATGGGTGGACTCCCAGGCACCAAGCTACAGCTTACCACAGCTTTTCCTGCCACCAAGCAGACACAAAGCTCCAGCAGGGACCTGATGGACTCCCAGAGAGACATGCTGCTGGGCAGGACTTGCACCCAACTCCCCACAGAGCTGAGTCCTGGGGGCCCAGACTGGGCACTGGGACACAGCTGCACCATGGCCACTTGCAGACCTGAGCAGCCGTGGGTCTGAGTGCGGTGGCACACCACCAATGAGGAGCAGCACTCACACATCACTGCCGCAGAGCTGGCACAACCCTGATACCCCAGCTGTGTCTGAAACAAGGGGGCTGCCCTGGTCAGCCACAGCCATCCGAGGAGGTCATAACAACAGGGAGTGATAACAGACCTCAGAATGGCTTTGTGAGTGGATTTGGAGTTACCCTGTTTATTACTCACCCTAGTCCTCCAACAACCCATCTGTCTGTCAGGAGAGATGCACACCCTCCCGAACCTGCTCTTGTTCTGCTTTCTTCCCCACCCTTCTCTGATGCACTGCTCACATCAGGCAGAGCAAAGCCCATTAGTATCCTCCATGCCCTTGTGGGACTGGGGCATCAGGTGGGACCCTACAGAGCATGCGAGCAAAGAAGTTTCTCTGCCAGCCAGAGCCCCCTCCTCGTTCCCTGTGTCTGGGCCCTGTGTCATCACACGGCTCCATGGCCACCAGCCTGGTAGCAGAGTGCTAACAGTGCCCTAGCACTGCGTGGTGCTGTCTAGTTGTCACTGTGTCCCTGCTCTGCTCTGTGCTGTGGGGTTGAGTGGTGGCACCAGCTAGGTATACGTGCTGAGAGTGATGGGATGCCTGGATACTACACCAAGAAGACTGTGGGACTGCACAGGGCTGGGATGAGCTTCTGCAAGATCAAGAATGTTCTCGAGCTGGATGGCATCCAGATGACATCACAGGCTGTCCACCGCTTCGTCAAGCAGAATAGCATGGAGCCAGAGACAGCAGTAGCTGAGTGAGGTGCAGAACAGCCCTGGTCCATGGAGCAGAGACACGTGGCTGAGCAACCCCAGCCGCTGGGCACACAGCTCCGTGCACTGCCCAGCACAACTCCTGCCATCAGCCAGGACAGCAAGGAAGACATTCAGATTGTCAGCATGACCTCGCTCTGCCAGGGTGGTGAGGGCTCACCTGCAGGACGGCCCCCTGGGAGGAGTACGGCTGGGTCCCCACCCAGTCCTGCAGGGCGAGGGCTCCTTGCTCCTCTCCTCTAGGAAGTTTGGGGATGGGATTGCCTATTGAGGCATTTCTCTTCTGCCCCTTGCAGGTGACAATGCCCCCACGGCTCCACAGAGCTGCTGACACTAGGGACCAAGCTGCCCCCATAGAGATGCCACCCATCTTGGTGAGGCTGGTTGTGCCCCCTGCCAGGAGCTCACCCCTGGTGGTAAAGACAATGCTTCTAGACAGGGCTCTTCAGCAGAAAAGGCAGGATGCTGGGTGACAGAGCAGGTTCCAGAGGACCTGTTAGCTCCAGCTGGAGCAGGCACTGTGGTGCCTACAGGAGTAGTCCTGCATGGTGCCCTGCTGTATCTTGGTCCAGACCAGGCTGGGAGAAGCATGGGGGAAGAAAGTGCCAGACCTCACTGAAGGAGCAGCTGGTGATTTTTCACTTCTCTCATGCCTCCTGCTGTTTCAGGTCAAAGATGCCAGCGCTCAGACTGCCCTGCCCAATCCCACAAGCCCTAGAAATTAAGATCCCTCTTGAGGTGGAGCAGCACTTCCTGCTGCTCCTGACTCCCATGCCATTGCTGAGTAGCTGAATGCTGCACACGGAGATCCAGGAGCTGAGGCAGGCACCGCACACAGAGCTGGAGAGGCAGTGCCACCTGGAGCACCAGCAGGAATATCAGCAGCGGCTCCAGCAGGAAATGCTGATGATGCTGCAGCAGCTCAGCTCCACATGAACCATGATGCTGTGCCAACCAACCAGCCCTGCATCCATTCAGCAGCACGGCTAAGCCCTCACCCACAGTGCCAGTTCAGGATGGAGTTCCTCTGACCTTTCGTGAAGGCAGGGTGTTCTAGCACGGCTGCACTGACAGCAGGGTGAGCTGGCACCACAGGAGGACAAAGTCATGAAGCTTATGCTTCAGAGTCTGTGGCTGCTGCCTAAAGGCTACATGGATTATCTGCAGAGAAAGTCTGGTGGCCCCAGCTGTTGGTGCTACAGAACTGCTACAGCATGGGTTTCAGAGGCATGATGCTCTGAACTCCCTTGCCTGGACAAGAGGGGATCAGGGGAGGCTGAAAGACTTTCACTGCTGTAGGGCTGTGCATGAGCCAAGGGGGTTTCCTTCTGGTCATCACAGCACAAAATTTGCTTGTTTCTTTCAACTCCTTTAGTTTGAGGTAAAAAATTAGAAGTGTAAAAATAGTTCAGGCATGTTGTGTATGTATGTGTGTGTGTGTATACACCTGTATATGTACCCACATATTCATATGGGATTTTGCACACATGGGATTTTGCAGGTCCTGGAGGAAGAGGGAGCTGGACAGCTTGTCTGCCACCTGCAGACACAAGCCTGGCCTTGGTGGTGGTGGCTGTGCCACTGTAGGTGTACCTGGGAGCATTAGAAGTCTGCTGCCATCTCAGTGCAGTCGTTCAATTCAATGTTGGTGTAATTTTGGAAACGTCTGAAAAGCAATGGACAAAGTAAAACGAAAGATCAGCTACTCCGTTCTTTGGCAGAAAGCAGGGAATGATTGTTCCATCTCCCCTCCTGTGTCTGGGCACCAGGCTCTCACTCTTCATCTCAGCTTTGCACTTAAAATGAAGATCCTGGATGACCAGTCTTCAATCACTGAGTTTACCATGGTGCCTGTTAGCACTGTGGGGAAAAATGGGCAGAACACCTACACAAGTAGATTGGCTTTAAGCTGCCCTGATTTCTGGAAGAGACTCTCTAAACCTGGCAGTATTTTTTACACTCCCTTGTAAAACACTTCCTGAGTTTTCCATTCCTCAAATGTGATTTAAGAACTTTCCTCTCTTCTAGCACTTGCATAGCAGCACCCTAGCCAACGATAAAAGAAGATCACAGAATCTTCATCACCTGAGTTGGTTAAATAACACTCCCACCAACACTGCTTTTGACCACTGGAACGTTAAGCAGCCTTCTAGCAATGCTAGGGCCATCGAGTAATTGTTTAAAGCGGTGCTGTAACGTGGAAGCTGTCTCCTCTCAAGCCTATCCTCAACCATCCGTCGCTTCCAGCTCGCTCCAAGGAGCAGCCCTTCCACCCATGGTTTTATCAGTGGTTACTTTAGGATCGGTTTCTCACCTTTTGATGAAGTGCAACGCCAGGCCCACCAGCAAGAGCGCGAGCAGCAGAGCTCCCACGACAAACAGGGCGATCTCCCAGCTGTGGAGGGAGGCTGGGGGTGTGAAGGCAGAGATGGGGTGTTGCAGTCAGGACTCTGCCCAGCACGGTGTGCCACGAGGGGGCCATCTCCAGCCCCCATCTCACTCCTCTTCCACCTGCCTGCAAACACCCTGTGGAACTCTAGCTCTGGCTGGCTTCAAGCAGCCAGCACTGGGGCTTCTTGAATGGGGCTACCCCAGGCCCACAGGCAGATGCAGGCATCTGCATCTGGGGCACTGAGATGGCAAGGTGACTGCCCTATCACCCCTTACAGTGAAGCAGCCAGCCATCGTTACCCCACTCCCCATCACCCATCAGTGCCAGAAGACAGCTTTATGTAAGCAGCAGCACCAGATGTGTGAGCCCAGCCCTGCTGGTGCTGATCCCCGTGCCCAGCTCTGCTCCCACTCACAACTGCTCTGCGATGACACCGGCGTGCTTCTTTGGGCCGTACACTCGAGGCTGGTTTCCAACTCTCTTCCATCCACAGAAAAACGGTGGGGACTGGCCAGGAGGTCCTTGCGCCAGCTCTCCACGGGCTGCTGCTGCTCTGGCAGTGGAACATGCATCCGACCTGAGATCTTCACCACAGAGTCTACACACGTCAGGTTCAGCTCTGCAGAGAAGCACCGGCATGCCTTGAGCAGGGGGGAGCCCACCTGCTGCATGGGAACACCTTGCTCCTGCTCCAGGAACCACCTCCTCCCCCCATGCTCTCTTCACCACCCTCTGTAGGGCACCGCACTTCATAACAAGCAACCTGAGCACGTGCTCTGCCTTTTCTTTTTTCAGCCACAAAATGGGCTGGGAGTTGTCCTCTGAATCCAGTAAAATCCTTTGAACTCTGCTTCATAAATTATGATCTTTACCCACTGGTCAGAACTGTCTGAAACTGCTCAAAAGAACAAAGATGTGTTCATAGAATCATAGAACCATGGAATGGCTTGGATTGGAAGGGACCCCAAGGATCATCAAGTTCCAAATCCCCTGCCATAGGCAGGACGGCTAACCACTAGACCAAGCACCAGATCAGATTGCCCAGGGCCCCATCAAACCTGATAGAAATCAAATAGTGTTAGAGCAGGGGAGGACTGACAGCCAGCATGACTGCAGATCCCTCATTTCCTTCAAGCTCAGCCAATAAATAAAAATTGAAGAGGTAGGGCTCTAAGACTTCCAGAAGTGACTTTTTGCTCCAGGTACTTCAAATAAACATAGGAGCCTGGCTGAGAAAGGGTTGAGAACCATCCTAAACTTTACGGGTTTAGGATATTCGGTTTGTCTCACAGACACCTGAGGGCACCCTTCACAAAGCCCTTCTGAGGCAGCTGTCCTAAATAGTAACCAACATAAGCAACTCAGTGGGGAGATCAGAGCTGCCACCCCAGGCTGTCTGGCTCAGAAGCCCTGCACAAGGGACAAGGACCATTTCAGAAAGTGTGTGACACCCATGTTAGGGGTAATGAGGCCCATCTCCACCATCCCATGACATACTGGATGAATTCTGACTTCAGAACTGGCCCTTGGACCTGACTTACAGAAGAATGCATGGCTTCGAGATGCTTTGGTTAACCTGGAAACTCCCATTTCTTGGTCCCTCTAGGCTGCCCTTCCTCTATAGGCAGCCCACTGTGGACTCTCAGCACGAGCAGCCTGTAGGTTGGGCTGAGAAGGGACTGGCTGCTGGGCAATGAGCCCTCCTGGACCTCCAGAGTAATGCGAACACAGCCCTCCCTTTGGTGCCCAGTGGAGTGGCTGAGGGGGGCACGGTGCAAACCAGGGAGATGTAGAGGGGCACCAACCTTGCAGGTAGAGCTCAGAGACTCCACAGGAGCATTTCTCCTCCAGAGAGCTCACCAAGGCCTTCCTCAAGCTTTCCAGCATCCTCTCATGGTTCAGGATCCACACAGAGCAATCTGTGGGAAGAGAAGTGGTTCCCTCTTGAGTGCAGCTCAGCCCCAGTGATGGCATCTCCATCACGCTCCCGATGCTAAATACTCAGCTTCCTGCCTGAGCTCAGGAGCGCAGCTCAGCAGGCATGGATACAATTTGGTGGGACCTCAAGCAGGAGCTGCAGCCTGCAGGTGTCTCAAATGAAACATGCAGCCACTTTCACACAAGCGTGCACCAAAACCACGAGCAAGAGTGCCGACTTGGGACAGTGGTGTGTTTTCCATCACATCAACAGTGCAGGGAAGGTTTCCTGCTAGCCCCTCACCTCCCACAGGCAGCCGTGGCCTGCACCACACTGCTTCCACATGCTGGTGGGGGCACGCAGCTCTGCTTACTGGGTATCAGGAAGCACAGGTCCAGACCCACGGCAAAGGTGCCCTGAGGACAGCTGTTCTGCAGACCAGGGGTTGGCTCCGAGATGGCAAACTGCAGCTCTGTGCTGGCATCACTGGAGGGGCAGCGGCTCAAGGACACGGACCTGTCCACCAGAAGAGCAGTGTAAGCACATCAATGCCATCATCAAAGACATTTATCTGTCTTTGAGGCTCCAACCAGACACCCCCCCTCAGTGCTCCCAATCCCTGCACTGCCAGGGATGACAGACAGTTTGCTGGAGCTGAAATCAGCCTTTACAGGACTGTGACAGATGGGAGCAGCTGACCCCATCAGCTGGACTGCACTGGGGCTTGGTCATAGTAAACCTATTCAAGGGGACTGGTTTCTGGAGGAGGCCTTTCAGTACAATGTTTCAGGCAGCCAGAAGCTGGAGATTTTGATTTTCTGAGAAAAGGGCGCTCCTATGGCTGCTCCTGGTTCATGTGTGCTCCCAGGGGCAGGCTGCCAACACAGAACCTCTATCCGAGCCATGTGAGAGTGGAGCAGAGGACTTGCAGAGGACAGTTTTAACTAAAAGAGCTGATTTTGTGGAAAGGAGAAATTCTATTAGCACTCCTACCAAGAGAAAGTCTCAAGCCCATTTCTCGCTAAGCAAAATTCACCTGGCAGTGGAAGAGCTGTCTTACACTGAAGTAGAAGCATTTTCCATTGCAATACACTGCCCATCTATCTGTTTTCCAACTCAAAGCTGGTGAATACACCTGGCTGCACAGGACAAAGCAGCAAGTTTGGTGGCATGCCAGCCAAGGCTCTGGGAGCCAAGAGCCCAGGGACATCTTCCAGAGAAGTGGCCTCACCTGTCATAACCGCAGGGCACAGCATACAGCGGGCCAAGAATGTCCAGGTGTCCTCCCACTGTGCTCGGCCCGCACGTGAACACCACAGCATCCACTAGGTTCTCTGATGTTGCCTTCATGCCACCAGGAACCAAACTGGTGCTGTACAGAGCAATAGCGCTGATGCCTTCACTAGCAGCAGAGATGTCCTCAAATGCCAACTCCGTCCCACCTGGGAATTTCAGTGGGATAAATGGGTGAACATCTTGAGTGTGGGCCCACCCCACGGTGCCCACAGCCTGATTCATGGTGCCCAGCGCCCACCCCACGGTGCCCACACGGTGCCCAATGCCTGCCCCACTGTGCACACTGCCTGCCTCACCGTGCTCACTGCCCAGCAGTAGCAGCCCTGATGCCCCAATGCTGCCTCTCAGTGTGATGCTGCGTTGCACTTTGCCCTCCTGGCCCTTGAAGACAAGCAGGCTGAGCCCAGCTAGGCTGGCCCCTGGCTGCCCTTCCAGCTCCACGAAGTGGACGGTTCCACCGCCCGCCATGCCCAGCTCGTTGATGCGGATGGTGGCTGTGGATGGTGCAGAGGGGCTGCTGCAGGCATTCTCCTTGAGCGGTGTCATCACAGTCACCTGCAGGACATACAAGAGCTGCTGCCATCTGCTTGTGTTCCCCTGGTCAGGCCCAACAGGGCTACTGCCCTTCTGCCTCCCACCCGTTCCCCCGTGCTGGCCTGACCCCAGCAGACGTTAGCAGTGCAACAGTACAGCCCTCCCTTATCTGACTTATGCACTCTGCCAGCATTCTCTTACGGGGCCTATTTGATGCTCAACATTAAAAAAAAGAACAACTGGAACAAATTAAAATTGAATCCTGCCAGTGATCAAAGAGGGTCCTTCATGCACCGGCATATGGGAAACTGGGTTTGAGGGATGTGAAGTGCTGTGCCACGCATTACAGAGTGGCACCAAGCAAGTGGGACTGAAGAGGTGGCTCAGGGTAACTGAAGGCTCCAGAATGCTGCCCACAAGCAGGCTCCCAGGTTTTGGGACTGTTGACATGTGAGCTGCCCCAGGGATCTTCTGGTTCTGAGGCATGGGGTGTGGGGCTGTTATCTGGCCAACAAGAGGCACACAGGAGGGTCAGAAAGGTGAGGGCAGGTGAGAGCAGCAGCAGCTCACTGGAGGTGGAATGGCTCAGCAGAATGCCCCACTTTCCCTGATGGGAATCAGGGACACACTCAAACACGACCATTGCTTTCTCAGTGCCTACAGATGGAGAGCAGACATCTGCCATCAACCCACCTGGAAGCTGCTCTGCTGTCTAGCACTCAGGCTGTGGCAGCGGCTCAGGGACTCATCCTCTGTGCTGTGTGAGTCATTTTCATACAGGATGCCCTGCCCTGGCACCAGCACCTTGAGCAGCTGCTCTGCCTTCTCTGGCCCTCGGGATGTGTACACCACGGCGTCCACCAGCCCCTTGGCAGTCACAGCCATGTTCAGCACGTAGCGCGCGCTGCTGCTGTAGTAGAGAGCCACAGCATCAGCCCCATTCTGGATGGTGTTTGGGGGCAGCCTGACCATGGGTGCCGGGCGCACAGCGCTGCTTCCCACCAGGAAGAAACCCAGACTGTCTGTGCGGTGTCCAGACAGCTCCAGCACCCGGTAGGCCCGTCCTGTCTTGCCATTGTAGAGGACCAACCAGTATCCCTGGAGGTCAAAGGATGTTTGTCCAGTGTAGAAGAGTTCAATGTACTCCGTGTCTTCTTTTCCCCCTGGGTTGTCTGGGTTCACCTCGTTGATAAGTAGTTTGCCTGCTTGTCTCGAGGGCTCTGCTGTTCCTTTTGGTATCGCTGATGGGGCGCCTAGGAAAGCAAAAATGTCATGAACAGAACGCGGCCCTGTGCACGGCACCCCGAGCAAGGAACACAGCTTTGCACACTGCCTTGCTGGAGAATGACCAAATTCAGCAGAAGACTGTGGATGTTTGCCCAGCACCCCAACACACACGTTTCCCCTCTTGTACCAACACATAGAGATTCCCAACGGCCTTTACAGTGTCCATTGGGAGCCAAGGCTGTGCCAGCCCTACATGAACCCGATGCCCCACAGGTGACAGGAGCTGCCCCTCACAGCACACCAGATCATGTTGGTGTCCCCTACACACAGAGGAACCAGAGCTTCTCACAGCTTGTCTGCATATGGACACCAGTAAAATAAAGGAGCTGAACCTGGGAGGGCTGGGCCCACATGCTCATCCTCAAACACAGCGTTCCCCAACATACAAGAATGATGACCAGTACCTGGGGTCAAGTCTGGCACAGGAATATCCTTGAAGCAGGAGCTTTCTGCTGTGATATTCCTTTCGTCAAAACTCACAGCCCTGGGGCTCTCCAGGAAGGTCTGGAAGGCAAGCAGCAGGCTGCTCAGCTGGGCTTCTGACTTTGCAGTGAGCAGGGTGGTGAACACAAGCCCCTGGTCCTGGCAGGCTGCCTTTAGATCTGCCAAGGCAAGCAGAGGTCTGTTTCAGTGTCCCCACATCTCTAAAGATGCACTTTCACCTGGAAGGGACACAAAGCTCATCAGCTCCTCGTCTACCACCACTGCCCCCTGGTCAGACAGACACAAGAGAAGAGTTTGGTGGGGCAGCCTGTACCACCAGTACCACCCTGCAGCTTGAGTCTGGGACCAGATGACACAGCTCACTGACAGACATCCTCATTCTTTTGGAAGCCTTGCAACCCCAGCAGCAGATAGAATGATCTTTTTGGGGCCTCTAAACATGCTGAGCTGAAAGTGCTGTTGCTGACAATGCACACTGCAGAGTCACGCTGTTTTCTTCATGTATCCACATGTGCCCATCCCATTTGTGCAGAAATCTAGCAGGGATACCAGAAAAACAGTGCAGACCAGTAAGTCCACTCGCACTTCTGCTGCAACTTGGCTCAGTCTTTATGGATCACAAGGACAGTTAGTCTCCAAGCTGGGATGTTGGCCCTGTTGCCACATCAAGAAAAAGGTAGATGTGGCACTTTGGGACATGTTCAGTGGGCAAAATGGTGATGGGTTGATGGTCGGACTGGATGATCTTAATGGTCTTCTCCAACATTTATGATTCTGTGTTTCTATAATCTGTCTGACAGCAAACACTCAACGTTTGCAAACCAGCACTGATGTGTGCTGGCTGCCAGAGCTGGTGGAGCACAATGCAGAACAGCATCACACTCTGCTCAACTCTCAGCACTTTCATGATCAGAACCGAGTTCAAGTTAGCTGAGATCCAAGCCAGGAGGATGCAAACCAGAAGGAAACCCAGGGCTAAAAATCAAAAGCAGATGAGCAGTAACCACTGACAGCACTCAGGCTCCTCCACTCCTGACTGCCTCACCTTTGAAGTAGGCTGGAAAAACTCCACAACTGCAGGATCTGTCAAGGGCCTGCACCAGAGTCACCAGGATCTCTTCTGACTTTGGGAGCCACTCCTGGCATTCTAGGAAACAAAAAGCTAACTGTTACCCAACAAAAAGCTAACTGCAGCCTCAGGCACAGCTCCAGCTCATTCTGGGACATGGGTCCCTGGGACATTCTGCAACTCAGCTCCTGTTCATCACCTGCAAAGCCCAAAAGGCTCCACTTCACCCCGGGAGTGGGAGTGAATAGTAGAGAGTTTCAGCCCAGAAAGGGCGGCCACAAATAACAGTGCAGCAGAGAACAGTCAGACGTCCTGGCTGCATTTCCTTGGTGTACCTATGTGTACCCCAGCACAACCCTGGGTGGATATTCTAGATATCCTGGCCGTGGAGTACACGCTCTGCTCTTCAGGAGGTCCAGCCTACAGAAGCAGAGGTTACCAATACCCACCTGCTACACGAAGGCAGAAGGAAACAGTCTGACTGAAGCGTCTGCTGGGGCAATCATTGAATGTGCCAGGGGTGGGTCTGCTGAGGATATAGGACAAGGAGTCACGAGTCACTGAGCAGCAGTTGCACTGGCTCATGGACACATCTCCAAGCTGGTGCCTGAAAGATACAGATGTGAGAATGAGACAGAACACAACCTGCCAGCCAGAGACCGGTCTGCTCATCACCCACCACTCACACCTGCCTGCACCAGAGGGGGAAAATTCTCACCAGAGAGTAAAGTCTTCTCCCTTCTTGGGGTCTGGAGAGTCATCCCACCCTCATCAGCACCTCCTTGTCTAAAAATGGAGCCCAAGACATCCCTAAGCCTTAAAAAGAGAAGAGCATGGGCCTCCTTTTATCTTCTGGCAACTCATTTTTTGCCTGATCTGAACACAAATAAGTTAGTATAGAGGCACTCATGCTCAGGCTGTGAGCACTGGGAAGGCAGTAGGGTACAATAGGGAAACTGGAAATGCAACACTTGTGGGTGAAATGATTAGGCAGGAGCTCAGCTCAAAGGAAAGGGGAAGAAGCCCCACTATGAGGAGCTGCATAGAACAGAGCTCCTCGGGGAAGGCTATAACCTCCTTATGGGACAAGTGCAGGTTTATTTGACAAGTGGGAAGAACATGTGCAAAGGAAGGAATAGGAATGTGCTGTGATTAAGTGATGACTGCCACAGGAGTGAGTGGACCACACTCTTTCCTGATACAGTTGACTACTGCGGTCTCAGGCAGGCTTTTCTCATGCCCACCCAGAAACTCACAGAATCAAATAGAATCACAGAATGGCTTAGGTTGGAAGGGACCTCATCTAGTCCCAACCCCCTGCTGTGGACAGGGCTGCCAACCTCCAGATCAGACTGCACAGGGCCTCGTCCAACCTGGGTTGAATGCCTCCAGGGATGGGGCATCCACAACCTCTCTGGACAGCCTATGCCAGCACCTCATTGCCCTCTGAGTGAAGAATTTTCCCCTAACATTTCACCTAATTTGCCCCTCTTTTGGTTTAAAGCCATTCCCCCTCGTCCTGTCACTATCAGACTGTGTAAGAAGTCAATTCCCCTCCTGTTCATAAGCTCCATTCAAGTACTAGAAGGGCCTGAATGGAGATGCCAAGAACCCACCACCTCAGGTGGGATGTGAGATGACCCAAGGTGCCATCAGCTCTCATTTGCACAGGGCAGCAGGGACCCAACTGGAGACAGATGTACCCACACCCCGACCTCCCAGGTGGCCTCAACCTCCTGGCAGTCAGGGCTGCTCTCAGGAGGGCTGAAGACGTGGGCAGGGATGACCCCAGGCACCAAGGAATGCTGTGACAGCAAGCTCTCTCTCACCTCACGCTCCTATAGGCAGGTCTGCCTGGTGTCAGGGTGTCCAGCAGCTCAGGGCTCGGTCCCTCAGTGCTCGTATAGACGAAAGCATCCAGCAGGCCAGCTGTTGTCACTGCTTTCCCTGGAGCAAAGCTGCTGCTGTTGCCTCTGTAGAGAGCAATGGCATTGGGGCCATCCCTGAGGACAGGATGAGTGGAGTTCTCTGGGAATGCCAAGTCCACTGCACACCAGCAAGGAAAAGAACAAGGACAGCATGTCAGACATACGAGAATGACACCCCAAAAACCATGCTGCACAAGCCAGGCATGAGCAATTCCCCCTGTACAGGAAACTAGCATGGCTCCAGATACAGTAACACAGAAAACAAGTGGGATACTCAACACCTTTCTGCTCCCTGACATTTCCCACTCTCATAGCCCAGATTTCCCTGTTCATGGGCAGCTCCACAGGCTGCAGGAGGGCAGAGGGGCATCCTGAGCAGCACTTGTTCTGCAGGTGCTGCAGACTGTGAAGCTGTTTCAGGCAGAAGCAGGGAAGCAGGAAAACAGGTGCAGATGCTCATTTTTAATTCAAAAAAGATGCCTGCAAAATGAACTAAGATTTACGGCAGCAGTTATTCTGACAATACACAAAAAATATTTTAAAATAGCAGTACTTTGTTCTAGCATTTCACTAACAATCCTTGTTATTCACAAACACACATTCTCTGCATGAATACAGATACTCAGCAAGAGTCCAGGATTCCAGCAGATAGAATTAAGGCTGCAGTTTGGTGGGGTTTCCCTATTTCCTTCCCTGTGCGTGGTGTTCCCTTTTCCCCCAGCCACTTCTCTGCCAGCCAGTGAGAGCTGCTGAGCACAGCAAGGTGCAGCACCCTTCCCTACCAACCTCCAACCCTCCCTTGATGCAGCTCTGTGATGGCTGGGCACCAACACATTGTGGGGCTGCCATCATGAGGACACACCTCAGTTGCTGCAGCTTGCCCCTTCCTGCACAGCACTCGCCTGAGCTTTGCTCAGCTTTGTGGACTGTCCCATCTGCTGACTCCAACACAGCCCAGTTCTTCAGCTTTCATGAATTGCAAGTGGGAACCAGATCTGTGAGTGACGAACGCACGCCGTGACTCACAAATGGTGAGTCAGAGAATTGCACAAGGCATCTGCAGAGGCAGCATCCCCAGCTGCAACATCTCTTTTTTGAGCACCCAAAATAATGAGACGTTTCCTCCACCTCCTCCTCCGGTGGCCTGGGAGCACTGAGGGGAAGGGACAAGTGGGAACTGTGCTGAGAGTGTGGTGAGAGCACAGCCTCTGCTTCTGAGCAGGGCCCCACACTGGCCATCCTTCCCGACCTTCTCTGAATCTCTCCCATCCTAATATATCCTTTATGAGTTCAGGACACTGCACCATACAAGATACCAGCAAGTAATGGATTTACACAGTAGTATCAAATCACAGAATCACAGAATGGCCAGGGTTGGAAGGGACCTCAAGGATCACGAATCTCCAGGCTGCCCAGGGCCCCATCCAACCCAGCCTTGAACACTTCCAGGGATGGATGGGGCATCACAGCCTCTTTGAGCAGCCTGAGATATCTCCTCATTTTTTTTCTCTTTTTTAATAATTTTTTCTCTTTTTTAATAATTGCCAATATTTTACTTGCTTTATGCAGCTCCTTTCCCTTTCATTAGCTCTTTTATCCATCACCAAGTACCAAGTTGGAATTCTCACATTCATCCATCACAACGCCAAACCACCATAAAAAGAGACAGCATCCTCCAACCCCAGACTCAGCAGACAGCTCCCCCGGCTCCGTGCAGCCAGCAACGTGCAGCCCTTACCCGAGATTTCACTTTGTGCCGGGCCAATCAGGAGAAGCCCATCCAATGAAGTCTTGCCATAAACATCCATAGTGAAATAAATGTCTTTGGTCCGACCATCAATCAGCACCAGGACGACGTCCCTCAGCACGGTGGAGTGGGGACCCTGGAGCTCGATGAACTCAGAATCTTCCAAAGAAGAGGCAACGTGGACCTCACTGATCAGGACGGCGGATGCGTTCAGCTGAGGAGTGAGGACGCAGTGGTTATCTGTGCCTGGGCTCGGCACGGCCACCTGGAAGAACCACTGAGCGTCCGCCCCAAGGCACCTTTCGATTGACTCGTCCATAGACCTGAAGGTGGAGTCCTCCAGCAAAGCATCTCTGCCGGGGGTCAGCACCCCCAGCAGCGTATCTGCTCTGTCTGTCTTCTTCGTCTTATGCACCAAGGCATCCACCAGTCCTTTACCTGTGACGCTCATGCCTTCCTTGTAGCTCCCTTTTCCATAATACACAGCGATGGCGTCAGGGCCGTTCTGGATGGTGTTCTTAGGAATAACTATTGCTGGCTTCACAGAGGCAGAGCCAACAAGGAAGAACCCTCGGCTGTTAGTAGCCTTGCCTTGGAGGTTCAGAACTTTGTAGGCTTGGTTTCCATTGCCATTGTAGAAAACCAGGTAGTAGCCATCCAAAGGGGCTGTTTGACCACTGGTGTGATAGAGCTCCACAAACTCAGAAGTGTCCTCTCCTGGGGTGTCAGCGTTGATTTCATTGATCAAGAGGGTGTGCTCTGTTTTCTGGTCCCTGGGGCTTTTTATGGGACTCTGGGCAGAAACTTTGGGAAACCAGATGTACATAAGCCCCATCAGTCCAACCAGCCAGACAGCTCCCATGATGATAGCCGGGATTTGCTTCAGTGCTGACCTAGAGGAGAAAACTGTCCTTCTGACAGCCAGAGCAGCACAGAGGGACGCTGCTGATGGGCCACCACAGGGCACCAGGATGAGAGCCCTGGATGCAAGAGGCACTTCTCCAGGGAGTGAGCAAAGCAGCGGTCCCACAAAAATACAACTGAGAAGAGGATGGTTTGAACAAGGATTTCCCAGCTCAGCTCCTTAAAAAGGCACGGGGTGGGGGCAGGGGAAGGGGGAAGAAAAGACAAAATCTAGTTAGGAAACACAGAAACACAGCAGTGCAATTTAATGGTTTAAAAGCCCTGCATGTGTGGGCATCTCGAATTTTCCCTTCTCTTTCTTCAGAGGTTTGTCAAGATTCACTGCAGTGGCTGCAGTGGGACAAAGCCATCTCAGGCTTCACAGCCCTGAGCTTTAACACTGATGTCACTGCTAATAGCTGTCTCCGTGGGAATTTACTAGGGACGGTGGTCTCTTTTCCCACTCCAGGCACGGGTCTCTGCAAACCCCCGTTAGCACCCACCGGCAGACTCGGTGCTTCCCAGCATCCAAAGAGATGGAAGCTGAACTCACCTCTCCCCTCAGCCCGTTCCCACAGGTGCCCCATTTCCATGTTCTCTCCCCATTTCACTTAAAGGACAGAGAAAGAAGGGGGAGCTCCGGCTCGGAGCTGCACGCAGATGGAAGGAAAGCCACAAGAAACCACAGCAAGCAACAAGCGACGCGGAGCCGGACGGACAGTCTGCGGGGCAGCAGAGCCGGCACAGCTCCCTTCAGCTCCGCGAGGCGGCTTTGCCTCGTCCTCGCTTCGCAGCCATGCTGGTGCGGCCACCGCAGGGTGACAGGGACAGAGATGAGGCCGTGGGGCCCCGCACAGCCCCGCACAACCCCGAGCCGTCCCCGCACTCACCGCCGCTGGCTGCCCGGACGCACCGCCGCCGCCATCGGGGCAGCACCGGGGGGCGGGGCGGCTGCGCTGCGGCCCGGAGCGGCTCCGACGGGCGATGTCCCTCTGAACAAGGGTGTCACCTCACGCGGCCCCGGCGGAAAAAACCCGCCTTAGAGCTCCACGAGCTCCGTGTCCCCACATACGTGTCCCAAGAGCTCCTTCTCCTAAGGCGAGGGACAGACGGACGGATGTTTGTCTGCTGTGCGCCTGCCTCTCCACGCTGGGACTCGCAGCCCCACCGGAGCTCTGTGCGTCGCTCCTCGCACGGCTCAGCATTGGAACCAGGATTTGGAGGGCTCTCGGGCAGTGCCGCGTGGCTGTGCGCAGCCAGCACTGGTGGCCATGGCACAGGGTTCCCGTGGGACCTCCGTGAGCCCTTGCACCCCGATGCCACGTCTGTGCCACAGCACCCAGCCCGGCCTGTAGCCCCTCAGGTGGCGCTGGGTTCCCCCTCCCTGGTGAGGGGCTTCCTGACCCTCCTCCCACCGATCTGGTGCCCTGCTCCCCCAGGCCTGCTGTGGGGTTGCCAGGCCCCTGTGCCGACCTCTCCACTGGTTTGGCCCCGCTGCAGAGCATGGGTTTCTTGGAGCTGCTGTCTGTGGGTCAGCCTGCAGAGCATGGGGGGCTCAGAGCTGCTGGGAGCAGGCCGGCCCACTCTAGGCTAACTGAGCACCCGGCTGTTGGAGTGCTGCTCCTGCTGCCAGCCAGATGTGAGTTCCTGCTGGTGACTCAGCAGCCTGCTGTTTTCGGTGCTTTCCTCCTTCTTGTAACTGGAAACCAGGGCTCCAGCAGGAGGGGGAAGCTCTGCCAGAAGGGCTGCAGTTGTTCTGGGAAGAGGCTGAGCCCGGCGTGCTCCTGGCAGTGCGGGGCAGCCCACAGGGAGTGAGAGCGCGGGGTGCTGCATCTCACGGCCGCTGGAGCGATGGTGTCTGGCACTGGGGCATGCCATGCAGGGATGAGCACTGAGCTGAGCTCTGCAGTGTCACAGTTGCCCTGGCCTGCAGGCATTGCAACTGACTGTCCTGTGAGCCTGTGTTCTTCCTGACAGGGTTTGCTCATTTTTACCATTAAAGACAGGGCCACAAAGATGGTGAGGGGCGTGGAACGCTTCCCTGATGAGGAAAGGCTGAGTAAGTCGGCTCTGTTCAGCCTGGGGAAAAGAAGACTGAGAGGGGATCTGATTCATGTGTATAAATATCTAAAGGGAGATGTGAGGCAAATGGATGAGGTTCTTCTCAGTGGTGTGTAGCAATAGGACAAGGAGCAATGGCCTAAAACTTGAACACAGGCAGTTCTGTGTTAACATCCGGAAGAAATTATTTATGGTAAAGGTGGTGGAGTGCTGGACCTACTGTAGGGAACCTGCTTTAGCAGGGCTGCTGGGCTCAATGATCTCTTGAGGTCCCTTCCAACCCCTGTGATTCTGCAGTTCTGTGATTTTTGGAAGCACTGTGTTTATGCAATCACAGGGCTTCTGACGCACAAAGGGTGGTGTAGAACTGTTGGGAGGGGAAAATCCCTTTCCCAAGGGAACCCAACTCAGTCCTTTCTGGCCTGAGGTGGCCACAGCTCCTGGTGTCCCCCATGTGGTCCCAGCCTGCTCCATGTCCCCTCACACCCCTGAGCACTCTGCTGGTGCTCGGGCACACAGAAAGCTCCTGCTGCCCCTTGTGGGTCTTTCCCACTGAACCCACAGCTCTGGGGAGGCAAAAAACATGGCAGGCCCACTGCAAGGACAGTGTGAGGCAGTGAGCCCAGGGCAGTGGGGCAGAACCAGGTTGGGCCTCCTGTTCATGTCCCACTCATGTCTGATGTTCTTGGGCCCTGTTGCTGATGCTCGCATTCTCTTTGTGTCTGTGTTGCGGGGATGTGAGCCAGCAGCTCTGGGCCACAGCATGAGGAGGAAAGCTTTGAGCTCTCACTGCCGTGGGGGGGGGTCCAATCTCAGTGGGGGGCTCCCTCTGGGGGCAGAGCAGGCTGCAGCCTTCCAGTGGAGTCCTTTGGTGTTGGAGCGAGCTCAGCTGTTGTGCCTTGGCTGCAGGATGCGCGCCAGCGGGCCTGGGGAGTAGCAAGGATGTGCTTGGAGCCAGCATGGGGCTGAGGTGACAGTGAGTGGGTGTTCAGCAGGGGGTGCTCACTGCTGCATCACGTCCCGCTGGTGACATGCAGGCACTGTGCCCAGACAAGGCTGTGTGGCCAGGCGGATGTGGCCGATGTGCCACCAGACACGTGGACTGAGTGGGGAGGGGATGTGGGGAGGTGAAGAACAGAGAGGGGCAGCGAGGCTCAGGTCAGCAGTTCCAGCAGGCAGGAGGCACTAAGAGCTCAGTGTTTATTGGTTTTGCTCTGATGGCTCGTGGTTCGTACGAGGAACGGGCTGACTCTGCTGTGCATACAGACACATGTGCTGCTGGAGGCTGCCTTGGGGAGGCTTCCAAGCACCCTGAAACGAGGGCAGCCTGCACCCAGCTGCTGGTGCCTGGACAGCTGTGGGAGGCACGAGGTTGTGGGCCACCCCCAGCCTGTGCCAGCACCCAGCTGTGGTGAGCCGTGCCTGGCCGTGTATGTGCGGAGCAGCACTGCTCTGCTGCTGCAACAGAGGCACCTCTGAGCTCCTCCCTGTGTTCACAGGACCTTTCCATTTCACTGCTACTTCTACAGTGCAGGCTGCTGCATGTGCTGCCTCTAAGGTTACTGCTGCAAGCAAGTCTAACACGCACTGCCCTCCTGAAGCTGGAGACCTCTGCACTGCTTCCAGCAAAGCGCTTTCAGAGCCGCTGGCCTGTCCCTTGTAGGCTGAGAGATGTCAGGCATTTGCTGCTCGAGTGAGGAGCCCATCTGAGGGGCAAGGTGAAGTGTTCAGGCAGGAGTTCACAGCCCCCAACAAGGACACGCTCCCCACCCTTAGGATTAGATGTCAGGGCTTAGGAAGACTGCGGGGGAGCTGGGGCAGAGCTACAGGAGCTGCAGGCTTTGTGTGCTGCCAGGATCCTGCCTGGAAGGGCAGCACCACACACAGGATGACCCTGGCAGCCACTGTCTGCTTGGAGGCTGTTTTCAGCACCTCTGTGTTGCTCGCCTGCAACCATTCTAGATGAAATCCTGAGGAAATCCCCACTGTTTATCCACTTCAGCTTTTTTCCTTCCCCCATTGCTGGCTGGAATTGCTGTGAATTGAGAGATCTGTAGAGGTGTTTTTTCTTTTTTTCCTGGCAGATTAAATTGATTGGTACTGTGCATCCCACGTGATATCACAGGGACTGTAGCACAAGGATGTAAAGTGCTCACAGCAGATGAGAGAGCACTGCAAGGCCTTCGGGGCAGCCTTTACATTGCAAAGAACGGACTGAAAATCTGTTGGATGGGGTTTAGTGGGTTAGTAGATGATGGATCAGCACCCAGTGCATTTCTACCTACTGTTTACTCTTCTTCCCCACTGAGCCTCTGTCACCAATGTCACTGGTCACATCTAACTCCTCTGACTTTCAAGTGCTGCCATATGGGAAAGGGCTTTGGAGATGGAAAACCCTCCAGTGTCCAGCCCCAGCACTCCCTGGCTCCTCTCTCAACTTGCAGATATTGAACCGAAACAGCAGGCAACAGCTTCTGCCTCGAATCCCCTGATGGAGCTAAGCACTGCCAGCCCCCAGTGTCAGCAGTGTGTGTGCAAACCCCATCTCAGTTCAGCCAGAAGGGTCAAGCCAGGCAGCTATCAGCTATCGATGTTCTCAGGTCACCGAACAGCTTTGCATTCTGCAAGGTACCTGAAACAGGCACTTACTGCAATGCCTAACTCAAAAAGAAACTGGCCAGGCCAAATCATTTGGTGCTTCTTGAGATTTTGCCTTCTGTTTTTAGGCATTGCTTTTTTCTCTTGGTGCAGAGTGATGCCTGCCAACCCCAGCAGCTGTGTGGGATGCTGCCAGTAAATTTCTGATTGGATCAACACTGCAGCTTTACAAATAAGACAAATAAGGAGTGTTTATTTCTCAAGAAACAGCAAATGCACCTGACCTGGCCTCAGCACAGGGAAAGCTCTTTGCCCTACCTAAAGTAGAACTGCAATGTTGAATGTTCCTCCTCCCCTCACCCGGGTATGCCATAAAGATGCCCTGTCCCCCCCCCCCCCCCCAAACCCCTTGGTTCATTCCAGGTCTCCTCCAGGAAGGCTGCAATGCCGCTAAGTTCTGCAAGCTGCCACCACACGCCATGGAAGCCGGAGCTGTTGGGGAACAGAAGGAGAGGGAGTGAGGCTGGGCTTCAGTTGGTCCCCAAAGACAGAGGCTGCAGGAGTGGGAAGCACACAGAGACTGCAGGAGTAGGAGTAAGCGCTGGTGGACCGTGACCTGGTCAGAAGGCAAACGCAGCAAGGCTGGTGCTGATGGTGGGCTCTGCTTCCTCCTCTCCCTTCCCTTTCTTTTCCCAGTCTTTTCCCAGCAGCAGACTGCTGAGATCTCCACGAGGACAGAGGAGGGGCAGTTCCTTTTCCTACACCACGCAGGGTAAACATCAGATGTAAACTTATTTGGGAAACACGATGAAATCAGGACGCAATTCAGGTATTTAAGCACAGGTGTCCAGTTTCACCAGAGATTCTATGAGCTCAAAGCTCTGCAAGGTGTGAGAGCTGTAACTTGGGGCTTACAGAAGATCTGCCTTCTGGGAATGACAGCAGGAAGCCGGGGAGATCCCAAGGGTAGCTCCAATGGGACCAGACACTACTGGTGGGCACCTAAACTGCTCCCCAGGAGCAAACCCCTACTACAGGGCTAGATTCACTTCAAGGCAGATGACAGTAATGGCTATAGAGGTGTATTTCCATTTCTGGATTTCTGATCCTCCTGACAAATGGGAGTTTTCACCATCTCTCAGCTCCTTGATGGGTCCTGGGATTTCTCTGGGCACTGAGTAAATGCAACTGCAGCTAATTCAGGTGAGCGGGCAGCTTGTTCAGGTGGCTCTGCAAAGTTCTGCAGCCAGCAACACCTCTACCAGCTCTGTTTTGCTCAGACAGGCTCAGGCTGTATCCTAGCAGAGCATAGATCTTCTCAGACTGGTAACAAGGTACGCATGGAAAACACAGAGACCACGAGACCGAGGCAGGAGCCTTGCAGTGGTAGGGCAATGCAGACAGAAAGGAGATGGGATCTCTCTCTATCCTCCTCCCCTAAGCATCCAGGTGTGGAGGCAATGGCATGCAGGCCAGGAAGAAGCATTGGGACCCCAAGCCTGCTGGGGATGTTATAGGAAGCGCAGGCTGAGCTCAGGACACCAGCCCAACCCTCCCACACTGCAGTGCTGCCCAGGGGCTCCCTGGGCATGGACAGAGGAAGTCGGGAGGAGAGGTGGCCTTCTGCAGAGACCGTCTGATTCTCTGTCCATGGACACAGGGTTTAACAGGACAGCCACGTGTAACGACCACAGCAGAGGGGCATTGCAAGCTGTGGCCACCTAACGCCACGATGGAGCTGTATGCAATGGGCACTGAGGGAAGGGACACGTACCAGCAACTGCTCTAAGTGCTGTCGGTCTCAGGCTTGCTGGCTGTTTCAGGCCTGCAGGAAAGGAACAGAACAAAAATATGCAGGCAATTACTGAGGGGAAGACAATTGCATCCTGAAGCTAAAGCAGAAACAAACCAGTGGCATCACCTTTGCAGGGAGGACACTTGCTAGGCAGAGCACTGGTCCTCAGCCCAGAGATTGCAGGTGAGAGCTACTGATGTATCTCATGGCCAAAGGACATGGCAGCTGAAATCATGGGGAGCAAAGTGAGAACCTGCTGGCAGTATCCCACTGCTTGGCTGGGATAGTGCTCTGCCCCGACTGCCATACTGGGAATGGGAAGGGGAGAGAGGAGAACCAGCCCCACCAGGCTGCTCTTTGCCTGCCTGGGTGCAGAGCTTTTTGTACACTGACAGCTCCAGCCTGAGCTCTCATCTTATTTGCAAGGGTGTAAAACCCAAATGGCTTCTGTGTCCCAAGCTGGACTTAACACCAGAATGAAATAAGACCAGGGCTGAGCTGTGACAGTGCAGATGAGAAAACCAGCAACCACAGCAGATCAGATTGTCAAAGGCCCTTCCAGCATGCAGGGTCCTGCTGCCCATTCTTGAAGAGCATTTCAGCTATGAAAAGCTGAGGCTGTTTGTCCAGGCATTTGCAAAGGTGGTCAAAGCACACTTTAAACCCTTGGCTCTGAGAGCATGAGAAATTCTTGCTTTCAGCAGCCCTGATGGAAAGGGATGTCCTCTTCCCAGCTCGCTGCCTCCTGTGAGATGGGCTCTCTGAATGCCCTTTCTGCAGTGTGCTGGGATGCACCAAGAGCCCTTCTCCACTCTCCCCACCTCTCTCTGAGCTGACGTTGCACTGGTGCAGCTGCCAAGGAAAGGGCTCTAATTATAAACTGGCAGATACTTGGCATGCCTAAGGAAGGTTACTTCAGCTGTCAAGATAACCTGATGCTCAGGGGCTCTGTGTCAGCTCTAAATTGCCCCAACAGAGGATTTGGGATGGCTTACCTTGCAGAGCAAAAACAAGGTTAAACTATCATTGCACATGCACCCCATACACACGTGCTGTACATGATATGATATATAGCATACAGATAGTGCACCACACACATCGCTGGGAGGGCGTACCTAACCATAAGCATGCGTATGTAAACCACCTGCAGCTGCATCTAGTTCATGAAACCCGAACAATCGATTCACGTGTGCTAAAGCAGGAGGAATTGAGCAAGGATGCTCTAGAAGAACACACAGCCACGTGTGTCTGTATGCACACGCATCCATCTGTGCACCACGTCAGACAGAAGCACGACGATGCAGCGTGGCTGTGTGAAACCAGGCCCCCCAAGCTGCAGATTACAGAAGTGTTCTCTGAGCGCATCTAAATACTGAGCAATGAAACAGTGAAGGAAAAAGAATCCCAAGCAGGTGCTTTTTAGTAGCTGAACAGCACACGGTAGGCACACTCTTCTCTTGTTTGCACAAACTCTATACCCACACTGCTCTCCTACTTTTCCCAAAGTGGCCAGGAAACTGGACAGACAGCTGCCTGGCTGTGAGAGCACACTTGGGGCCTCCATAGGTGCAGTTTCTCCCCTTCCTGTCACCTGGGTCACGGCAAACTTCAGGCTGAGCCCACTCTCAATCTCCTCAGCCCTAGTCCGTCAGCCTGGTGGATTCTGAGGGATGAACCTGCATGCAGTGGCTCTGCCATACTAATGAAGCCTTTCCTCTTCATACCCACAGCACAATTCCCAGCACGTCTGCACAGCAATGGAAGACAGCTCAGACAAGGCAGACCAAGTGCAGCGCCTTGCATGGCCATTGCAGCCCAACAGGATGCTGGCTGGATGCTGGGTGCCATCAGGGGCTCAGCTGCCACCCAAAGGCATTTCATTGGGAAAGACCTCTCCATTTCCACTGCATTTCCCCAGACAGGACACAGAGTGAGTGATGGAAACCCTTGCTGACATGTCAAGCAATTCAGGTCACTCATGAAAACCTTTCTTCACTGGCCCACATCAAGGAAGAAAATGATGCCACCTGCTCTCCAGTCCTCCTCCTCCTGGATGACCCGAGCTTCTGCCACACATCAGAGGAGGAGAAACATCACGGGATTATTTTGTGTTCCTCCACATCCCCCATTCTCACCCTTCCCTCACCCACTCCTGCAGCTCCTCTTGCCTCCTGCAGCAGCCCCCAGCCCCAGGGCCACCAAACGCCTTCCCACGGGGCCACCAACACTACTGGGAGGTGCCAGCAGCTCTCCTCTCCCCCCGACCGCTTAAGGACACATCTGAGCTTAGCATAAATGGAGCCCAGGAGAGCAAGAAAACAAAAGAGGGAGGTTGCAAGGAGAGCTACAGCCAAAACAAGGGTACCCACGGAGAGCTGTGTTTACCAGTGACCCTCACGGTATCTCCTGGAAGCAGACGGGTGCTGTCTTCTCCTCACATAGAAATCTGTGTCTACAGTCTCCTGAACCGCTTGTTCTGGAAGCAGGACAAAGAGAGAGACAGCTCTGTTGATAAGCTCCTTGAAGTCTTCAGCAGGCCCTGCAGAAGTTTCTGTGGCAACAGTTGCTGGTGGGGCTAAGGAGGTTAGGAATGGCTGCCCAAGTGCCGCATCCCACGTAAACACTGTACTGCCCCCTTTCCTTCGCTGAAAATACCTCTATCCTCTCCAGCCTGATTATGATTTTCCAGTATGTTTGGAAACCCAGCACACTGACCTCCTGAAATCGCAACCGCTGCACAGCACAGGGAGACCACAGCGCACGCACTCTCCAAGAACCAGGAGGGGCTTCTGCAGCTGTGATTTACTCGGCCCCACACAGGCAGAATTAGGGAGCCATTGGCTTCCAGCACGCTCGCTGTCCTTATGTGCATACAGAGGAACGGTCACCAAACGGCTCGGTGGCCATTTCATTGGCCTCCCTTCTCCTCCATGCTGGCTAACAGCAGGCCTGACAAGTGCAGCACACCCTCAGTACATGAATCTGTCTTTCCTGCTTTCCTAGGATGTGCCTCACCTGCTCTGTTTCTCACATTGGTTCAGGCAGCATAGAAGAGCACAAAACAGAATGGCCAGAAATGGGTCCCTTTTGGAGAGCTGCCATCAGTGCGTTGCTGTTTGGTCTCTTCCTTACCTGCTGGTGAACTGACAATCTGTGCCTGTGCTCTGTGTGCTGCACACACATTTCACCATTGTCGAACGGTGCACACACAGTTATTATGTTAAATGTGTGTGCAGTTAGCATAAAAATAAGCTGAGGTTTCCAAACACAGATCTGTAGAGTTTACAAAAAGAGGAAGGAAGCGAGTGAAGTGGCTTTACCTGTGTGTGATAAAGCAGAGGAAATTGAAATTATGAGGACTTCCTTCCTTTTAATACACACAATTCTAAATTGCTGGAGTGCTAGTCAAACATCCAACACATGGCCCAGCTGGTCTGAGAGCTGGTTTTGCAGTAAGCCTTTGGTGAGTGGCTCCTTGGGACATGAAGATCCATTAGAGGTGCTGCAGACCAAAGGCAAGAATTTGCAAGGATGCTCATGATAGGACTAGTATACTCACATGAGTATTTATATAGTTGAACAGGTAATGCTGGTATTCCAAGTGACTGCATCTATCTAGAACACCCTCAGATGGGATGCCAAGTGCACGGGTCCAGTGGGAATCACCCACTGTGTTTTCCCACTAAAGCTAAAGGGGGAACAACCAAACCCATGGGGAAGTAGGGAGGCCAAAGTAGGTTTGGAGGTGAAAAGGTTTAAATATTTTCCTCACAAGAACAGCATCTGAACTAAGATTATCTCGTTACTGATAAATGCTTTTCTTTCAGCAACAGAAGATTTCCTCTAAAACAAAACATAGATTTAATTATTTCACGTTGTTAAAAAAAAAAATAGTTTTGTGGGTGATAGTAGCAAAACATCTAAAGCTTCCAGGAGCTGCCACCAAAAGCAGTTGTTGACTACATGATTTTGAGGGCTGGTTGGGAATCTGCTGGTGGTTGAAGGGCTGAGATAAGCATGAACCCCACACAACCCAGCCTGGTGCAGCTCTCCTTCATTTGACCAGCCCTGCCCACTGAAGTCTCAACTTGTGGTCTCACTGCTTCCATGTGAAGGAAGGGTTGCTTTGTAAGGGGACAAGATAAAGTTTGGTTTTGAAATCAACAACACCCCTTGTGCCTAGCAGATACTGCACAGCACTGAGTGCTAACGAGGAAGGAATCTGAACAGCTGGCTGGAAGTACAGATGTTCATGCACGAGAGGGCAAAGCCAGGAGTGTTTCACCCCATCACTTCTGGTTGAAGTGGCAAAAGCACAATCTTAGAGTTTGGCCCAACTCACCAATCTCTTCCACAATATTCTCAGTGCTTCCAGGAGGAGTGGTTCTCTCCTGTTCAGAAACAAAACAAAACAAACAAAAAAGAATAACAACCTCAGGTGGGTGCCTCCTTGACCTGACCCTTTGCTCTGAGAGAAGAGCAGGAAGCCCTGGGGCTTTCCACCATCGCTACGATTAAGACCACGGGCATCACAGGAGCAGAGCTGGAGCCCTCCTGCTCTCGGCTGCCTTCAGCTGCTCCACCCAGCAAAGTGGTCACCATCCCATCCGGCGTGAGTCCTTCAGTTCTGCTGCTGTGCAACCATGTCCAGAGCAAAGTCCTTCTCAGGACTTCTTTTCCTTAAAAAAGCAACATTCAGAGACCTGAAAATTGGCACTGCATGCTCCAGAGTTTGGGTGAAAGAGCAAAGAATGGCCACTGCTCGTCTTTCCAGAAGACATCACTGGTGTGGCTGACATGCACAAGGAGGAACAACGATGAACAAACTCAGCAACCACAGCAGAGAAAAAGATGAACCAGGAAAAGAAATGAGGCGAAATGGCAGTTGAAGTCTCACAGAGTTTCTTAGTGGAAACAGACACTGATCCCCAGGTGGAGCATTTGTGGCTTTGTAGTTTGGGATAATAAAGGAAACCATTCCACTGACTTCAAAAGATCAGAACAAAGAATCCCTTCCTTTACCATCACAGGGAGAAAAGAACACAACTCTAAGTTGCTTTACTTGACATGCAAGTATCATTTTTGGTCCTGTACCCGTCAGCCACAGGCTGCTGTCACCGTCAGTGCCCTCTGCTGCTGACAGCCCCTTGCCACAGCTGCTCTTGGGCACAGAGCAGCTGAATACAGAAATCCCCTTTTAACCAACCCCAAAATATCTTCCGGGCTCTCGACCGTGCCTTGCATGTTCTGCACTCATCCTGCTTATGGCAGCTTGGAAATGAACGTGACTTAAGGAAGAGGGCTGTGTCAGAGCTAGGGAGGCACAAACATGCAGAGCTGCAGCCAGCTGCCACGCTTTGCTCTCTCTCAACAAACAGTACTGAGTGCTGCCAGCGAAACCCTGCTGCAGCTACAAACCAGAAGCAGGGATACAAGTGACTCCTGAGCTCTCACACGAGTATTTAATGATAAGGACGTGTTAGATTGTTTCCCTAGAGCCTATGGATTACAGTGGATCAGCTGCGAGCCCAGCGCCTGCCTGCTGATGCTGTGAACAGCGGGTTTGCATTTCGGGTCAGCTCACAGGCGGGCGCCCTTTGGGGTCACTCCTCATATGCTTGTAAAATAAATCTCTGCACTCCGCTCCTAAATCTGCTTCTCTTGTCTCCAAGCACAGCTGTGGCTTACTAAGTTTCCATGCAGGGAGCTGGTGCAAGGAATCACGTTCCTTACTTGCATAGCAGGTGCGAGCAGCTTGATCAGGACCTGATCTTTAGGCTGAGAAGAGTCTTGCTGGGTGCACAGTCAAACTGCTGCTGCTCAGGCTTTTCTGAATTGAGAGGTCTCTTTATTTGGTGGCTCACGCTGTAGCAGCCAGGGGCTTCAAACAGCTCCCAGAAGCCATCTGAGCAACCCAGGGAAAGGTTGGCCCACCAGGGCTTCAGCATTGCCCTCCAGCATCCCAAACCTGGTGCCTTCCCAACAGGTCAGTGCTGATCTGTGGGAAGGAGCGGCTGAACAAAGGAATGGAAAAATACAGGACAAACAGGAAAAGCAAACCCAGCTCTCCCCCCCATACTGCACTCCAGCCTTCCTTCTGGCAAAGCTGCGCTGTGACATTAACTTGACCTATCTGGTTTAAAGACAGCCAGTGGCTCCTGCTGTTGGTTGGGATATCTGAACGGGTCACACTGGCAGGGCCCTGCATTCCTGTGGGGGCCTGACTGTAACTCAATGCGGTGCTGGTCAGGCTGCCCACACGCCAGCGCCCTGCCTGCAGGAGCCCCACACCGCCAGGTGGAGGGACAGGCAGTGGCTGAGGGCAAAGGGGATGCTGGGACCAAGACTGCTTTCAAACAAGAGGCAGCTTTTAAGAACCATGGGTTTCCCAGCTGTTTGAAACACTTTTGTTTCTACAAAGTGTTGCCCTCTGACACGACCTCACAAACACCAGGATGCCCGGAGAGCCCGGAGCCTGAGAGCAGAGCCTGAACAAGAGCAGCAGGAGGAGCAGACCACAGGGCATGACCAGCTGCTGGTGCACGACTCAAGACTGCTGGCTTCCCTGGGCACAAACAGTTTATGGGGAAACCACAGCAGCTCCTCCTGCCAAGCAATTACACATGGGATTAGTGCTTCCCTCACACCCGACTTGGTGTTACGTGGTCATGGCTGCCCGGCTCTCAGAGACTTGCATTTCCTAAACCCAAAGGGCGTCTAATGCAGAGCAAACATTACAGACTCAAGCTCAGGCCCGTTGAGGAACTGTCACCCAGAGATGTGCCAGTGCCACCGGACATCACCAGATGCAAGAAGTGATTTTGCTCCACCCTTCCTCAGACTCACTGCAAGAGATCAAATGACCAGATCTCAACACACTGAGCTGAGCCACGTCAAGGCGCATGCTGGTGGCAAAGCAACAATGACTTAGAACATCGTAAGAGTGATTTAAACTAACACACAGATCTTCACGCTTGAGTGGGCTAACAGTGGGCACATGATAGACAGCTTCAGCAGCTCTGCTGGGGAGTTTTATTCAAGCCTACAGAGAGTTTTACCACTTCTTGGCAATTCCCCTCACTGAGTTCCTCCTGGTTGCTCCTCACTGTTCCTCTCACCACTCTGACTTGCCCTCTCCCCATCCTGTGGGCTCTCTGCGCTCAGTGACTCCCTGCCCAGTTCTCCACCTACTGAGTTGGCCGTCAGCCCTCTTTGTTACTCTGGGGAAGTTCAGTTAGCCACTCCTGACCTGCTCCTTTCAATCCTCTTGTCCCACGACTTCTTGAATTCATCTTGACTCTTCACTTCCAGCCCTGATGAGAACACTACTGACAGTCTACAAATCCACAAACCCTGGTCCATAGACCTTGGTCCTATCTGTCCTTCTATCCCCAAACACCAACCCTTCATTCTTTCTCAGTCACATTCTTTTTTACATTTCCTACTCACCTGATTTTCCAATTTACTGTCCTATTCTATTTTTCACAGTCCACTAGCCCACTCTGTGCTCACATTGCCATCAGTTCTTTCCTTCCAGGTCCTGCTGGAAGCTGCAATCACTTTCTCTGTTCTCAAATTGTGCTGCGTACAATCAAAAACTTTTTTAATATTTCCACCTATTTCCTTAATATCAGTGTTTTATCCTGGTGTCTCTGCCAAGGCATCATCTCCTTTGCCAAACTTGACATGCCATAGGCACTCTGTCTTTTCCTAGGAAGACCCTTCATCACATCCTTTCTGTCTTACCTCCATAGCCTCAGAGCATTGGCTGGCACCTCTTGACTTTGCCCCTGCACGCAAGCTTTCATTATTCCTGGTCAGTCCCCTTCCTCACCTCATGGTTAGAATACTAAAAGCCTTAAATGAGCTATTACTCTCCTTCCTCTTGCAGCTCCATACTGCCCTTTCTTACGGCTTACTTATGTATGGGTGGACTGATTTCATTTTCAGAAGGCAGGCTAAGGCTGTGTCTCCTGGGAGTACGATGGACTCTCCAACCTTCCTCATGTGCATTCAAAGGCTTTGAAGGTGAGCAACCTGTGCCATATGCTCAGCAGTGGCCCCAAACAGCCCATCAGAGTCTATCTGAAGAACACACAGTTCTCTGTGTAAACCTGGTCTTGAGGGCTGCCTCCAAGTGTTCTGCTGAATAAAGCCTGCAGTGATACTTATCCAAACTGAAGCAGAGAAGTGAGGCACAGAACCCAGAGCCGCTGAGCCCTGGCCATAATGCTGTCCTACTCACCAAAGACTGGGAATCCAAAAAGGGTTTGATACTAATTATTATTACCTCACTGTCAGCTCCCAAATCCTGGGTCAGTCCAAACTGATCCATCCCAAGAAAGTGGTATTTTTGTCCCACTGGCAGACGGAAGTCTTTCTCCTGTCTAGGAATCTACCTTTGGGCTTATAATGGTTCTTCAAAGGGCCGAACCCAACCGGGCTCCACTCCTTGCTGTAGACACGTGTGGTCCTTTGGAGCCCTCTGTAATGCACTAGCATTTCTCACAAAGCCCTTCAGCTGTCCCCAACCCGAGGACTGCTATGTGATCGATTGTAAATCTGTCATTACGCATTCTGGTATTGTTGCTCGTTCCTGCGATTTGGATAGCTAGCAACTATGTTGGATTCCCTTCTGATGACCAGAAGATCTTGAAATCTGGTTTATCAGAAGTGAGGCAGGCTGGAACAAATGGTGCTGCTGGTTTATCTGTGAGCTCACTTTGTGTGTTTGCCAGGACTGGAGAATCTCATCCCTTCTGGTCGGGCTGCAGAGGCTGAATGCTCAGCACTGTGCCCTGCCTCTCTTTGGTTTGCTTATCCCATTTGCTGAGGGAAGATGGCCATTGAATCATGGTCATGTCCAAATCTAGGACATGGTGTACACAAGGTAACAGGATTGTTGTTTGCTTGTTTTTTAATTAATCCTATGTAGATATTTGTCCTTCTGGTTGCAATCAGGGAGCTTCTCATGGCCACAGCTTTTACAAAGGCATGTAGTTCTTTAGAAATCCATACGTTTGACTGCCATGCTGCTGTTTGGCAGAAATTCGCAGCTGTGCCCTGTGAGTGCTGCTCTTTGCTGTAAATCTGATGCTTGGCAGTTCTGCTGGCTAGCTCACATTTCTGCAAGGAAACAGAGCGAGCACACCATCATCCCCAGCTCACTTCCCTGCATCCTTCAGGTTGCACAGCCTTGGCCTTGTTCTCTTCATCTGGCTTTCTCCCAGACACATTTGAGATTCAGTTTGATGTTTTCTGAATTGACGTTGAACTGGACATTTGTCCAAGGGCACAAAGACCAAACGAGCACACCGTCCCATGCACGTCTATAACGAAGGCACGGCGTGGACAGTGATGGCTCATGCCAGGACTCTGGCAGGTACCAAACTGAGAGGAGATGTGTTTACTATCAACTGGACTGGATTAAAAAAGGATGCCACAGCAGCCAAGTCAATAATTCAAGCATCCACTTGAAAGATTGCCTTCTGTCTGCATGCAACTTCCTGAGACATTCAGTCAGTTTCTGTATTGCCTTTAAACACAGAATGATCACAAGAATGACTCTGCCCAAGTAACAGGCATTTTGTTTTAAGACTAAAGTAGAGATTTGCTCGTCTGTTAATCTCTTTGGTAACTTATTTAACTGGGATTGAAGGCGATGCACTCTCTTTAGTGCTAGTGGTGGCAGTGGTGATAAGGCAACGGTTGGACTAGATGATCTTGTAGGCAGTCTCCAACCTTGTGATTCTCTGATTCTATGATTCTCTCTGGGACACAAGTAAGTCCTGAAAACCCCGAGTTTAGTGGAAAGGCCCTTTTTCTTATTCTGGCCCATTGGCCACAGCAATTAGTTAGACATGTTAACCATGTTCGTCCCCCTCATGAAAACCTGAAAAAAATCTAAGCAGTGATCTGCAAATTGTGAAGCAATTTGAAATAATTAGTAAGGAGAACACTGAGCTAATTAGTGTGAGCGGAGTTCTGCTCCAACCGAGTAGCACTGAGTTTCCACCAGCAGCTCAGGCATCCCCACCGCACAGTGCTGCACCACAGAGGAGCCAGGACTCATCACCCAGTTTTGGCACCCATCTGAACAGAGGTGCCAACGCACCCAACGGATCACCTTCCGAGGATGCCTGTTTTCCTCTTGTGTACAGTAGCAGCAATGGTTAATTAGCTCAGGCTTTATGTGTGGAACTTGCAGGCACCTAAGTCTGCAGTCAGGCATATCCTACCTCTCCAGTTAGACAAGTTAAGGGTTCAGGCCTCTTGTAAGTGCTAACAAGCACTGAAAGGCTTTGGAATTTCTGAGCTGTAATGCTGTGCTTCTAGACCTCATTCTCTTCTTCAGTGGGAATACCACAGTTAGTCAGGGTGGTACAGGCTAAGGGCAAGGGAGCTGGGACATGGTTAATCACACCCTTTATCAAGGCTACGTTAGGCATTTTGTTTTTGCTCCTAACTTCAATGCTCCAAATCTCGGGGCACCTAAGTGAAATGTCTGAAGTTAAACAGTGTGAATACCCCTGAGGTCACTTCTGCCCACCTGAAGTGGCGGGCAGGGGTCCTGCTGCAGGCCTGGCAACACTCAGAGCAGAGCACAGACAACACTGTGATCGAGATTGCCCTTCAGTTAAACAGAGTCCTACACATCAAAGGCCGGAACACTGCCACTGCAGAGCACAGCACGGAGGACAGACTGACATGCCAACAGGATAAAGCCATACTGATATTATCATTGGTATGATATTAAGAGCTTGCCTGCCTGTTTATGGTCATTTTCCTCTGCTGCTGCCACCTGGCCTGCCTGATCTCATCAATGCCTCATTCAAACAGCCAGGAGAGGAAACACGCAAGGCTCTACCAAACGTGCATCGGTTTTCCATCAAATAATATCCATTCTTTCTAATCTTTCCTCAAATAACTGAATCACTTCTTGAGTCAGTCACGTATTCCTTCTTCATCTCATCTCACCCAGCTGTATGAGCACCTCACACGACTAAAGATGCCCCATCACAGAAGGTGATGTGATACCAAATGACAACAATTACAGTACACCTTAGGGCTAACACCAAGGCTGAAATTTACTTACACAAAGTCCTCAAAACCTGCAACAGAGCTCTTGAAAATGCCCAGTCTGAACAGCCATTCAAGAGCAAAGATCCACAGAGGAACATAAATTTCCATCCTCTACCATTCTAATATACCTGCTTATTTGCCATCTTATAGCCCTCCGTTTACCTTCTTTAACAAGAATCTTACATCCACTACTGAAACTAGAAATTATTCAACAAGCCTAAAAATGGGGAGCGTGCAAGATGACAATGTTGACTTATTCTTGGAATATTCTTCTATATCACCTCCCAGAAACGGTGTATACAAAACCTCCTATTGTCAGTCCCTCTCTTGTAAGGCATGGAGCAGATCCATGCACATCTACATTGCTGGTTGCTGGCTCACATTACCCACTGCTGGGACATGCTGGATTCTTATGGATCACATGAAGGTTTATGTCACAACTAATTTTTCAGCCAATTGGAGTTAAATCTTGCAAGTTAAAAAATCCTAATCTGCTAGACTACAAATATAGCTGTTACTTAAATGTCACCAGCTGCTGGGGCGGGGAAAGTGATTCAAGGGGAAGGAAATTCTGTACCTGTAAACCTCATTACCGACGATAGGCTTGAAAGGCACCGAGCCTCTGATCAGCTTGCTGGAACGTCCTCTCTTCCTTAACCGCAAAGAAAAGCAGGGCAGAACTGTCCTCTCACGTTATTAAAAAGAGAAGCTTGGAAGTTCATCGTGTTTCAAGGTGAACCTCAAGTTCCCTGTGCTGCTTGGAATGTGTCTCTTTAAAGGTCAGGGTTGAAGCAAACGTGAAACATCTGTTTTCAGATATATGTCCTGATATCGCAGAACCACAGCATGGGTGGGTGGGAAGGGCCTCCGCACCCCTGCCATGGACTGGCTGCTGCCCCCCCTCAGATCAGGCTCCTGGGGTCCATCCAAGGCCATTGGCACCTCCAGGGATGGTCACCCACAGCTCTGGGCAGTGCCAGTGCCTCACCACACTCTGGGTAAAGAATTTCCTCCTCACATCTCACCTCTTTTAGTTTAAAGCCATCTCCCTTGTCCTATTGTTATCAGACTATGTAACAAGTTGGTCTCAATCCTTTCTTTTATCAACTCCCTTTAAATAGGTCCCTGTGCCAGGGCTGGAGCTGGATGCAGTGCTGCAGGTGGGGGCTCACGAGTTACAGACAGCACTGCATTCATTTACTGACCTTGGGAGGCACTTCCAGCAGCACTGGTAGCACTGAACCTTTTGACTCACGTCAAACACAGCACACACAAGCATGGGCCCCCGATGGGGTGTCAGGAGAGTCACTGCCTTCAAGTTGGGGAAGTTACCACGCGTTTACCCACTGCAGACCCCGCAGACATGCCCGTTCACAGCTGGGATTCCCTCTGCCGCAGGGCACATCCCTTAGGATACGGCTCAGCTCATCCCCAGCTGGGGCACTGTGCTTCCAACCACTGCGTGGCCCAGAGCTGACACCGAGGGTTTTCTAAAACCTGTGGCTGTGTTGAAAGACTTCCAGATTCTGCCTTGTCCTAACAGGAATGCATTCACTACCCTGCATGGTATCACAGCTTGGCTGGCCATCTATTTTACCAGCAAGTAGGAGGCCCATGCCTCTTTGCCATCTGTCACCACTCATTTTCCATTGCTTCTGAGAACAACCTGAGAATAACCCCGCTCTGATTTAGCTCGATGAAGCAGGAAGCCCTCGGAGTACATCTTTCCTACATGGTCTGCTTACTACTCTGTTCTACCCTCACCCATCCCACCTTCCTGTGTTTTGTGGCATTAATTCTGACTGTTTGCTTGCTCTGTTTTGGCTGCCATGAGTGGACCGCTCAGTTTCCATGAGAACAGGGAATCTCTGGAAATGGCTTGTAGTTCATTTAGTACAGTCATGTGCAAAAACAAATAGAAATTCATAAGAAAATGGGTTCTACCTTACTAGACAAAGGCTTAGATGAGTGCAATGAAGGAGACATCCCTAGATCCTTTTGGACATCAGTTTAAAAGACAGGAGAGCTTTCTCTGGTGGAAGATGGGATAATGGAGGGTGTCTGCACTGACGCTGACCAACCACGACTTGATCAGAGTCCATTTAATAAGTTCAGTGCCTCTAAAGAATCCGCAAGGCCTCCTGCTGGCACCATTTCTGTTATTCTCAATCTCCACCTGAATGCTTGCCCAGCCTGGTTAGGTGGTGTTTTCTCTCCATCAAAGCAGGTTTCATGCCACCTCCCTCCCACAGCAGCACCAGCTGCCTGCTTTCTCAGAACCAGGCAGGAAAGCCAGCAGAAATTCTGGACTTGCCTGCTTAAGAAGACTGATGTGATCTCCAAAGGAGCTTTTGCTGCAAATCCTACCTCTGCTAGACAATACTGAGGATTTCATTTTCCAGAGATCCTAACTCGGCACCAACCTACACTCACTTTGAAAGAGACAGGAAATGCTCAGAAGGAAAAGAATGCTGCTCCTCCCCTGAGCAGGTCCTCCCTCAGCCTCAGGAGAGAGAAAAGCCCTCGTGTCCACCCAAGGCCAACTCTTGGGGGGCACAGAAACGACACCTGCATCACGCCAAGCACCTGGGGAACCATGCCCACTCAAATCCTGCCCCAGAACTGTCCCAGCACACTTTGCATGACCATAATTACAAACTCTGCCTTTCTGGCACTGATGCTGTTCAGGTGATGTTGAAAAGCTTTCCATTGTGCTTCAGGAGGAAGATGATGTTATTTTGCAACGATGCGTTTTCACATGAAAAATCATTGCTATTCTTGATCTGCAGCAGATCTAATGAAACTAATAGCACTGACTTTAGTAAATGAAAGGTGCCAGTAAATAAATAACCACTGGAATTACTGCCTCCACTCATGCGCTCTGCACAACAGTCTCACATTTCGTATGTTTGCCTCTCTCCCTCCACGTGGATGCATTGATTCCTCCAAATAGCTCAGGCAGCTCTGGACGAAGAAGGAACGATGATCTCTTAGGGAGCTGCCTGGCTCCCCAAAAAGGCTGTTTATAGCAGCACCTTCAATGCTATGAAAAGAAGCCTGTCTCTTGGTTCTTTGGCAGGCTGTGGTTACCGACATCAAGGTCTGTCTCTTCTCTATGGGGACGGCTTCGTCCCGGAGTTCCCACCTGGACCCAGAATGTGCTCACTGACACAGAGGGGCATTGGCACTGCAAGATACGTGTCTCAAGAATGAAGACTATAAACAGCTGCTAGCATAAAGTAACACAGCCTTGCATAGCTGCCATGCAACTCTGTCATCTCAAGGGCACAATCTGATGTATTGCAATGAGGATAACGATAAAAATATAAAGGCATGCATCTTGTTCCATTCCCTAAATAAAGTGCCTTGGCCAGATAAGAGAATTTTGCAGGTTGCCAATAGCAACTCTCATGTTTTCAGAGCACACTGTGCAACATCTTCATGCAAAGCAGAAAAATTACCCACGTCTCTCTCATGGCTCAATAGCCCGTGTTCAGCCTAGGCTAGGCCAGGTGCCTGCAGAGCTCCTGTGCCCTACCACACCATATCCTTGCCTGAGCAAAGTGGCCAAACACCACTGCCTGTCAGAAAAGTGGGAGACTTTTACAGATAAAAACGTGCCTGATCATTTCTTAAAATAAGGAATGAAACCTGCTTCTGTTCACACAGGAGGGGATGTTGTTTAGACAGACACACACATGCACAGATACTAACAAAAACGTTAATCTCTTATACTTGCAACGTATATAAAAGTAAGGTCACACACAGGTTCCTCTCACTGACTGCTCAGTGTTGCAAAAATATGGAAGCACTGTTATTCTTCAGAATAGTGAGGCTTTCCGCCCACCTCTTCCCCATCCAAATTTATGGGCTGTGCATTTCCACAGGCTCAGCTCCCCAAGCAGGAGCTGTAGGTCTGCTGGGGCTTGAAGGTTTGGATGGGCCTCGTACCTGAACCCTTGTATGGCTTGCCAGATGTGGAGAGTAAGCTGCTTCCTTTCCTGCGTGCTCCACAGCTTCAGACATCGCATCGGTGCTTTTGTGCTGGTGATGGTGGGACTTCTGGTCGTGGTGGCCCTCCCTTTTCCTGGCGTCTGTGTCAAATAAGACGTGGGTTAACCTCTCCAGGTAGTGCTCCAGCTCCTCCTGGGTGTGCTCCAGTTGCTTGCCAACGTTACTGGGAAAAAAGGAAGAGGAAGGTGGAGGGCTTTTGCTTTCCATCTCTTTCTTGACCTCCTCCACGTGTCGGTTATGCTTCATTAGATAAACCACGATGACAAACAAGATCAGGCACAGATACACAACCCAGACTTCTTCCATTTCGGTGGCTAATGCTTGTCAATGTACTCGAAGGGAAAAAGACAGATGTGCCAAACACAGTAGGTGTGTCAGTATCCACAGGAAAGGACTGTTGCCAGTAATCAGAGCACCGCAGTAATGTAATGTCAACGTTCAATTTTCTAAGGCAGCGTGGCTTGCAAACTTTCCTTCAGTTCCAAGTATGAATGCAGCAATGGTGGACAGCAAAAGAAAATTTAGGCAAAGAAAACAGAACTGTTTTGTCCCTGGAGTAAAATGACTTCAGCAGAAAGATGGAGGATCATCTGTCACAGCTTCATATGTCTTAGAACAGCAGTATTCCTCCTTGGTTTTGTTAAGAAACTGCAGGTACAGTGCTTACTACTCTTCAAAATTCTTTTCTTTTTCTGTCTTGCTTGAAGTGGTAAGGTTTTCTTCTTTCTAATTCAAAGAGGAGATAAGGTAGGATTGGGTTTTTCCTCTCCTGTGGAAGATCATGGATTGTTTTATCCTTTGGGGGTCATGAGGTGCACACCCAGCACTCTGCAAACAGCTGTCAGAAGGGAATCTCAGTCTCTTGAGATTGCTACAGATTCGGTAGGCCTGGTTTTGTTGGGAGAGGGGCTCCCAGGCCTTGGGAGGTGGTTCCAGCTGCACCCGGCGGGGATCCCTTGGAGAGCCTTTGTAGGCTGCCCAGCAGTGGCTCTGCCCCCCAGCTGCTCAAGGCAGAGGACAGGCAGCCCAGAGACCAATGAATGCATGTGCACTGACTGAGCCCAAAAGGGGATTGGAAGAACTTACCAACCACAGTCAACAGCCAAAAGGGAAACAGCGACAAAATCTGCCAGGATGGGGCCAGCCTGTGAGATGGGAGGGCAGCCACCAGCCATCAGCACCGCTCTCCCCTCAGAGTCAGGGTCTGCGTGGAATGGGATTGCGTTTCCTAACCTTTGCTAGGGGATCTTTTTACAGATGAGGCTGCCAAGCCTAAAAGGAGCAGAGATCACACTCTGCTGCCTCTGTGTGTTAATGCGCTCGGTCTCACTCTTCTGCTGCAGAAACAACTCCAAAATTCCTCACTTTGTTCCCAGAACTGAGATCTTTCCCTTGCTTTGCCAAGGCGAACAGTCTGAGAAAACACAGTGTCTTGTCATCCTCCACTTCTGCTGTCCCAAGACCAAAGCTATTGGTCAGGTTCCACTCTAGAGGCACTGTTGTACTTTGCAGCCTCTTTTTGCCTGGTTTTTATATTTTTTCCTGAGGTCACAACCACTCTGGAGGCTCTTGTGAGCAGTTTGCTGGTACAAGCCTGGCCTGCAATGGGCGCACTAGATTTTGGGGGGCACCACCAGAGGGATATAGAGCTATGAACCTGCCTGCGCCTCTCACCCCAATCTCAAGTGGACGGCACAAAGCTTTGGACAGGAATACAGGCAGAGACGGGTCAGCACTAAGCTACATTTTCTACCAAAACTGGATACTTTCTCTTTTTCCCACTGCTGCACGCTGTGAATTCTGTAGGGTGATATCTCCAGCTACACATATTACAGCAACTAGTAGAGCTAAGCCCTCCCCTAGATCTGACACTGCTGCAACAAGACATCACAAAAGCCATAAATGTCACCAAAAGTCTAAAGAAAGTAATGGTACAAAGGGGAAAACAATTCAAATGTCATTAAGACTGCATCACGACTTTCATGAAGAGGAACAGACTGATAGAGAAGCAACAGCATTTCCTAACCTACAATAATATTATTTCCTTTGAAATTAATGAAATGGTAATGCAGCAGAGATGCTACAGACACTGCAGAGCTGACACAGACTACCTGTGGAACTGACACCCAAACCCTGAGCCTAGCCCCAACCCTAATAACTCCAACCCTAACTGAAACCCCAACACTAATAACTCTAATCATGGAATCATAGAATGGCTTAGGGTGAAGTGCCATGGGCAGGGCTGCCTACCATAAGACCAGGTAGCCTGGGGCCCCATCCAAACTGGCCTTGAACACCTGCAGAGATGGGGCATCCCCACAGACAGGCACCACCATTGGTGCTCTCCAGGCAAACCCTGAGCATAACCCTTTGGGCATAATCCTAATGCTAACAAAATTAACACTAATCCAAACCTGAATCCTGACTATAATAACCCTAACGTTACCTCTAACTTCAGTACTCTAAGCATAACCCTAAAATAAAGGTAACCCTAATCTTAACCCTCACCCTAAACCCACCCCTATCCCTAAACTCTAATCCTACCCCTGATGCTAATAACCCTAACCATGATAAACCTAACTCTAAACCCTAACACTAACTCTAATACCCCTGTCCCTCTACCCAAACTCTAACCCTCACTCTAATAACTCTAACCCAGGCCAAGCACGGCTATGAAGTCCTGCAAAAGGAATATGTGTTGGCTTTGCAAGTCAGCATTACATAAAAACCTCTGAAAAACCACAGCAGCCTCTCCCCTATGAGAATGCCTTTTTTTCCCTCTGCTTTCCTTGCAGACAACATGGCTGGATTAAGAGACCGAAGCAAGAATGTGTAAGGATGCTTCCTAGAATGCTCCTGCAGCCTTCCACAGCACAGGAACATCCCGTGTCTCACCAGCTCAAGACTCATCTGAAAAAAGAAAGGAAGAAAACCAAAACTATTTCCCAGGCATATTCTGCATCACCAACTAGGTAAGGAAGGAACTGAGGCTCTGCACTCACATACAGCATGCCATTAATCTTAGCAAATGGCAGGAAAACGTTAAAAGTTTGAGATCAGTGCAGCTTTCATATGCTTAATCCTGGAAATAAAATGAATCCTGGTTGTTACACAGAGTCAAAATGCCTGCAGTACTTCCCAGCAAACCACAAGGATCACCTAAACTACTGGCTTCCAGACTGAAGTCTTCTTTCTCGTTTCTACCCACTGCACATGCTACTCACGTTCAGTTTCTTGTTGTGTCCTAACAGTCACAATTTAACATATTTTAAACAAAAAATACCCTGGCAGATGCAACAGGCTGCTTAGTAATAAAATCTATTTCTTTTTGTAGGCAGCAGGAGGCTTTTTTTTCCAAGTCTTTCTCTGTAAATGTTTCCCACCAACACTCTGTTGCTCTCAGCACATGCTGGAATCTGCCTACACTTCCATTTCTTGCTTCTCATACAGGATGACTGACTGGACTATAAAAAGGAAGGAAAGCACTGTGGCCTGGGGCCACCTGATACCACGTTTCCTTTTAAAGGACTTCTGTTCCTCCAGCTTTTTTAGGCTGAGTGGGGAAGAACTTCTGCACGAACGCAGGGCACGGGCTGACTGGCTGAAGCAATACAGAGACCCAGGAGACACACATTGAGCCGATCAGAAAGCAAAAATTTAATACAAATCAAATGCAAGAGAACCTTTGGGCTCCCACAGCTCTTTTCACCACCACCCAAAGTTTAGCATACAGCTCAGTAATTCTTGGGCTACTTAAAAGTGAGCTCAGAAACACAAATCTTTCCCTGACTGGAAACTATTGCTCTAACATGCCTAGGCTTGAACAAATCAGCAACTGCTGTTCTCTTCTAAGTCAACACCTGTCAATTAAATAGATGAAAGAGCAAGGATGATTCTCACTCATTTTCGTCCCAGATTCTGAACTTTTTTACTCTATGAATGGCAGTAATTACACACTGCCCTGTGCTTCCTTGACACTGCATGGCACAGCTGTCAGGTGGAATGGATTCATCCAGACAGCCGGTGCACTTAGATTGCCTCCCCTCTTCTCCCTCTGCAGAAACTGGGTCTTCTTCACAGAGCATTCCATTTTGTGTGTGCTGCTTTCTCACTTGCTAAAAAAGGCCTCCTCTACTTGAAGGCAACAGGAGAGTGGGAAAACCTCACAGTATAAAAGACATTCTTAAGTTAACAGAAATTCTGCAGGAAGAAAAGCAGAGCCTACCAGACTCCATGCTGCAAAGGTGACTTTCTACAGTGTGAGCATGGAGGACTACTGGAGTAGATTGAGTCTTGGGCTCGTATGCCAGGTTGGCAGATCTGTTTTGCACCTCTGAAGGCACTCAAAAGGAGAATCCTTTCCATAGGAAATAAACTGGGATTCCTCTGTAACATTTTCTATAGCACAGCATCCTTCTTAAGGAGCTTTAGCAGAGTTTTTAGCCATGGTTTCAATCTAAAAGATTGTCCTAGAAGAAATTAAAGCGAAACTCTTCTTGAGAAACCGTGAATTTGAATGTGCCTGTGTCAGGGGTGTTGGCTGACTCTGGAAGGGATTCTGCTGATCCTTGGCTTTTACTGCCTGCTCCGGGGCGCTTCCTGATGACCTGGCATTTCTTGTTCTGCACTTCCACGATCTTGGCAGATTTTGCATCTTAAAGAGGGGAGAAAACAGCAGGAAGGGATTTTATTCACCTCATATGGCAAGCTCCCACACTGCAGAGCAGTATGTAGGGCGGGAGCAGACTCCCTTCCTCTTTAATTTCCCCCTGCATGCAAAGTTTCCCTACCACATAGCATAAGCTTCAGCTGTTTGCACAGCTCCTCCTCCATCTTCTTCCTGTAGTCTCCAAATATGTTTCTCATGATCTGACGTTTCTTCACCAGCGGAGCCTTGTCACTGCGCAGCGTCCTGATCGCACGGAGAGCCTCCTCAACTGGAGCAGCACAAGGGAGAAACACCTCAGTTTAAGATTCTCTGAACCCTCCAGCAAGGGAGATTTCTCGTTTATTAGAATACTCACCCTGCTTGGGAGTGGATTTCTGTGTCTTCAGGCCAATTTCCAGTTGTTCCACACACCAATCCACCTCTTTCTGCAGCTGGTCATCTGACTGCTATGGAACAGAGTGAGCACGAGGAAATAAAGCACCCCAAAACTAGAGCAGCAGTTGCTAAACGGGAAAAAATCAAGCTGCATAAAGGCAGGACCATCCCGAATTTCAGGCTCTGGAGATTACAAGCTTCAATACAACTCCCCTACTGTCTATATTTTCACTGGATAAACTTAAAGCACTGGACAAACATTTAGTTGCAATTCACTGTCTCTGTCTGATGGATTTAATAGCTGGCTGTCACTCAGATGACACAGTGGTCAGGACCATCCATAAGAAAGAAGCTGTAAATTCAACTTATGGATGAGAGGAATAAGCATTAACAAAACAAAAAGCTACCCAAAAACTTGCCCAAAATCCAACAGTAAGCAATGGACAAAATCAGAAGCTGAGCCCTGGTGTCTCAGCCCAAGTACTTGCTCAACCAGAAATGCATGAAGTCAAGGGAGACAAAGCCCCCAAAGATGGAAGTCCTAACAAACAAAGCCAGCCAGTGGAAAGGAAAGGAAAAGAGCTGCATCCTACAGCTGAAGCACAAAAGTTCTCATGCTACCTCTTCCTCTTCCTTACAGCAGTCTCTTTCCAATGAAAGGGATGGGATTTGCATCACTTTCAAATCTTTTCAACTCTCTGATATTCAGCAGTGTTTACTGGCAGGGCTGTTGTTCAAGAAGCAGATAATGCATACATATAATACAACTTCAGTCTAGAACATTAAAAGCAACTTTCTTGCAATTTTATGTCTCAGAATTGCTCAGCTGGCAGGGTTTAATGATAACAACTACAACAATGCTGAATAGAAAAATAAAAGGAAGACCTGGACCATAGCAGAACATCAGAAAGTCTCACGATGTGTTCAGATCAGAAAATCTTAATGGTGCCTTCACATAACTTGCAGCTTCAGCTGAACTTGGGCCTGCTCACGGTGGGAGCCTTCCCGAAAGTTCTCAGGCTTTGCACTGCAACGTGCCATAGCCAAGGCTGCACCACCTCAGAGCTTTCCTGTGTGCATTCTATGTGCATTTCCCATGTGCACTCATCCTCCCTGATAACGTGCCAGTCAAGAGCACGGTGCCTCCTTCGGTGCCCACTGACACCAGCATGGTACTGGCTGATGACAGTTCTTGGTTTATGTTAAATAAAACATGACACCCAGGATTAGGATTACAACTCTAAACATCAAATGCTTCAGCACAGGTCTGAAACAGAAAACAAAGGAACGTTACATTTGTTTCCATTGATCAGGCTCAACAGGGAGAAAACTGCAGCTCCAAGTCAGCAGCAATCCCTGTCTTTCACATTCACCTCAATTCATGTCACATACTAACTGCACTGACATTAAGTTTCTTTTTTACTGAAGGATTAAAATTATAGGATCCCATCAATATTTGAATACCTGAGAGGTCTCATCCTGATGGGCTGCATCTTTATTCTGGCATCCATTAGCTTCCACCTTTGCCTTCCTCTCAGTCTCAGTTTCTTTCATGTCTTTTTTACTGACAGATGCATTTTGTTTCTTCTTCTTTTTCTTCCTTTGTGCAGCTCCCTCTGATGCTGATTTCTCTATCACTGTGCTATCCCCAGGGGCACTCACTGGCTTGGACATCTTTAGTGTGACATGGCTTTCATCGTCTCTGGGCACAGCACTCGCAATTTGATCCATGTCAGATTTCTCCAATGCTGAAATCTGCACCACATCTACTGATTCAGCACGCACTGCATTATCCAGCACCTCACGATCTGCTGCACTCTCCATACGTTGGCTGGCTGGAACTAATGGGACCAGAGGACAGTCTTCTTTAGGAATGGCAAAGCTGAAAGACAACTTGGGTTCTTGGCCAGAGGCAGCAAAACTCAGAGCTCCACTGCAGAGTTCTTTTGCTCTGTGGTTCTTACACTGGTTTGCATCTGCTCAGCAGCGCTGACACCAGGGACTGCTTCCAAAGGTGCACCAGCTGCTTCTGGGTCTGCTTTACAAAGCAAAAAATCAAATTGGGTGTTGTAGTGAGATGATGTGAACCCCTCTGGTTTTGCCTTAGAAATCTGGTCTGACTGTTCCCCATATGACATACCTTCTGTAGCCTGCCCACTGCCTTGCTGTACTTCAACAAGTTTTGTGCATAGAAAAGAAAAATAATGTTCCTATCATTATGACTGTTTCCTACTATGAGGATGCCATTGCTACTCCCCCTGTAAAGCACTGCCAGAGAAGCAATCCAACCCAAAGCTGTGAGATGGGAAATTCACAGTAAAGAGCCAAACAGCACCACTCCCCAGAGGGACTGCACAAGCTCACCTGCCTTCTTTGTGCTCTTCCAGTCCTCAGCTCTTTCAAGATGACAATCCCCAAGCACACAGTTTATCACTTCTTGCTTCTTTATAAAAGCAGTCCCATGGGAGCACAGGACCTTGAGAACATGCTCTGTCTCTTCTGCTGCACTCAAGAAAAAGACCGAGAGAAACAAGAAACGGGTTATGGTGGGCCCTAAAAAATCTCCCATGAGACTCCAATGACCGAGTCTCTTCTGAACGTGTACTGTGCTTATACCACCTCTGATTCATGACAGACAGTTAGATGAAAATAAGCTCCAAGTGCTTCTAGGAGCTGAAACAATACCATGAAACATCCTTAACAGAAAAAAAAAAATAGATCCTCTAGCATCTTACCATACATATGTGAAGAATCTTACAGTGAGGCAAATGTGCAACTAACAGCACTGAGGCTACTGACTGCTTAACAACCTCGGAGCAACTGAGAAATCCAGGAGCACGGTGTCTGTTCTCTGGGAAAACTGGGGAAGAGCTGACTGAGCAGCGAGTACACCCTAAAACACAGGACTCTTGCTTGAGGCTCACACAAACCAGCCAAACAAACGGTATCTTGCAGGAGCACTGCAGATGTAATGCTGAACATCCCACGTTATGAAAGGAGTAATGGCACTGCATGAGGCAGAAGCACCTCAACGGGGCTGTGGTCACCCAAAAAAGTGGGACGTATCTTCACAGCCCCTGGGTGTCAGCACCCTGAGCACACACACCTCCAGCTGAGTTTAGCTGGCCGCAATCAAGGACTGCTTGCCACTAAGAGCAATTACAAAGGGAGAACTAGAAAAACCCTCAGAGAAAGTGCTCCTCCCCATTTGTGAGCTATTTTCGTTGAAGATCTCATAGCTGGCCTGCCTGAGCTATGCTGCACATCATTGATCCAGGCCATGATCTCAATCCTGATGGGATCTGCCCCATCACCACAGATTTCTATGGCAATCTGCCACTCCACAGCCTGGCTACCTTCAGCAATGTTGCTTTGTTCTCCTCCCTCAGGCACTGCACAGATGGGCCCTTTCCAGCCAAGTCTGCCCCTCCCTGCCTTGCTGTGAACAGCTTCTAGAGGCCATTCCTGCTGCCCCATGGCAGGAGCTTGAAGGTTGAAGCACAAGACATGGGGGTGAGCAAGCACCCTGACGCCCCAGCACAGTGAGTGGTTAATTACTGCTCCATCCTCAGGTGCACCAGCAAACACTCTGCTAGGCATCTTACAAAGGGCAACCACGCTTCTTCCCTAGACACTGAGTGTGAGCCATTCGTAGAAGCAGGACACGTCTTCACATGTTAACAGCTTCTCCTGAAAAGCATTTCACTGATTTTATCTTTCCCCTTCAAACCAGACAAACGAAGCCCAAGCCTCATAAACTTATTGGTGTTTAAGGGCCTGTTTCTGATTCTGTATTTCTCCAGGTCCAGTAAACTAAAGTAGAGCTGTAGCAGAACCAACTGACAGGCAACCGGAGATGAAATAAGAGACAAGGCAGAACACAGGGCGATCCAAAGCCATAGGGAAAAGAATAAAGCAGCTTACAGACAGCTCTGGAAGTTCAACGCCTTAATCACAGACCAGCTTCGTGCCGTTTCGCATTAGGAACAAATCCCGTGTCACGCGAGAACAGAGCGGAGGAAAGAAAGAACAGAACAAATCTGGCCACGCAAGGCTGGAATTTGGCTGCGGATGGCGAAAGAAGCAACGCACCTGGGGCCGGGGCCACGATCTGCCCACGGGAGCGCTCGGGGAAGGGCAGTGCCTGGCTCCAGCGGGACAGCCGGCACACCGCGTGTTGAGCCCCGCAGCCCGGCACCGCGCCCCGCCGCACCCCGCGCTGCGCCGCTGTCCGCCGCCAAAAGCGTCCCCGCGGCGCGCCGCGCCCTGCGCCTCCGTTCCGCACGCGCCTCCGTTCCGCCCCCGCCCTCAGCTCCATCCCCTCCCCCCGCCCGCTCCCCGTTCTTCAGATTTCCTTTTATTTTTATGACACTTTTTATTCGCATTGCTTTTTTTCCACCCTCCTCCCTCTCCCTCCCCGCATCACCGCCGGCAGCCGAGGCACAGCGCTTGCAGCGCAGCCCCGGGTGCCGCTCCCGCATCGCCCCGTCCCGGGGGCTGCAGGCGTGATGTACGCGAGGCTGGCGGCTGGGCGGCAGGCAGGACGCTGCACGAGGCCCCGCTGACGGCGGGAGGCTCCGGAACGGCGTCAGTCCTGGCTCGAAATGCCCAAATGTCAGGGAAAGAGCTGACAGCCAAATACGGAAGAAGACAATAATGAGCAGAAGATTAATGAGCTATCAGCAACGGCCTTGAAAGGCCAGAAGGTGGCTGCAGTTCTCCCTTAGGAGCCACGGGGCTCTCTCCCTCCAGCTCTGAGCTGCCTACTGCCCATCTGGATGCACCCCTGAAGCAAGTGTCCTCCTCCTCCCAGGGCTGGAGGAGGCGGGGGCTGTCCTGAGCCTGCAGAACCCAGCCAGGCGGCACACAGAGCTGAGAGAAACGTTGATTTCCAGGGCACGACAGCATCTCTGTCTGCAGACAAAATCATATGCTGTGGGCTCCACGCCCATGCAGAGAAGAAGGCACAAAGGACCAGCAATGCCTCGTTTTCCTGGGTTTGATCTCTGCCCTGAGGATTCAGCCCACACCGATTCACAGCCCCGCAATGGCACCAAGTCAGTGAGCTGCACCAGCCTTGCTCCAGGGAACACAAGAGGGAGGGCCGGTCGGTCAGAATGTGGTCCTCAGCTTCCACCGACACAACAGGAACTTTGTAATGGGAAGAGCTGCGAGCTGAACTGGTGGCTGCTGACATCCTGCCAGCTACAGCTGCCCAGGAGCAAGGCAGCAAAGAGAGGGATGGATATGGCTTGAGTCTGCCTTAGGCACAGGCAGGTTGTGTGCTGCATAAACAGTGCAAACAGCTTCACACCGCTGTGAGATGGACACGTGAGCACCTGCCTGCGGACTCCACACAGGACAGCTGTGCAGTCTTTCAGGTCTCTCCAGAGACTGACAATCCCTCCTGATTTGCTTGTTCTCCCCACTCCACCAACTGAGCACCAACAGAGTCATTGCAGGCATGGCTGTAACTGGAAGCAGTGGTTGCGCTGGAAAACACAGCTCTTTGGTATGAGGCTCCTTCAGGGGAGTTGCAGGAAGGAAGGGAAAAAAACAAAACAAAACAAGAAAAGAGAAGTGGGGTGGTTACCAAAGCTGCTAATCACAGTGCCAGGATGCCTTGGAAGGCACAGGCCAGCCCAGTGTCTTAGAACCCTAGGGCATCCCGTCTCCAGACTTCCTCGCCTGCGATGTACGTGGCTTGCACGTGCAGGCTATCATCCAGCATCAGGAAATCTGCACCAGATAGGAGAGAAAAGAAACAGCTGTCAGAGGAACAGAGGAAGAGCAACTGGGGCAGCTGAAGCTGGCTCAGAGGAGCTGGGCTCTAGGTTTGCCTCCACACTAAGCAGTTTCTCCCCACTCCAGAAACAGGGCAGGACTGCAGTGTAGAACCATCCTTGCTCTGCTCCAAGCTCATCTGAGATGTGGGATCCTCTCCAAAAGGCTCATGAAGCATCATCAGCACCCACAGGAAAAAAAATCACCAAAGCAAAAGTCCAAAGCAGATCCTGGGCAGAGTGAGGGTCCCCACTCTGGAGGGCCTCCAGTGAAGCAGCAGAAGCATCCTGCATTTATAGCAGGCCCTACTTTTCTCCAGCATGCAGAAACCCTTCCCACCATCCCCATAACAGTACCTGCATCAGAATCATAATTCAGGGTCCCCTTTCTGTCTTCAATCCCCAAGAGCTGGGCAGGATGCAGAGATGCTGCCTCCAGCGCAGTCTCCACTGAGCACCCTTGGAGGAAGAAGTGTTAGTGCAGCAAACAGCCTCATCAGCAGAGCAGCCCAGACCTTGGTTAAGGCAACTGGTGGCACTGCGGGGACCTTTGTGACAACCAAACCCATGCACAGGGCCCCAGCGTCTTTGTTGGCACTGTCTGTGTCCTGTCCTGGTACAGTAGAGCACTAACACTGATCTGACTGCTACTGCCCTGAACTACAAGGGCAGGAGGAGCTGGGAGGCCCAGTCACAGATGGCTGGAGCTGGGGAGGGGAAACATCTCTTAGGGAAACAGTAGGAAGAAGAGAACTGATTACTTAAGGTACAGGTGGGGAAAGTCGTTCACTTTTAGGCATGGGAAAAGAGCAGAACAGTTCAACCCTACTAAGTGCTGCAGGTTACAATGAAGCACCCCTCCTAAAGGTGTTTGTCTCCAAGGCCAGTACCACTGATGTCAGCCCTTCTCCTCGTGTCTCGGACAAGAGGGGACATCTATAGCTGAGCAGACACAGCTGGCAAGAACAAGACTTCTTCACAGGGAGGAACAGCTTGTGGACAACGCTCACCCACCTGTAGCTTCCAGAAAGTGTCGCACACAAGTGTCCATGGTTGCCACACTACCACTCAGGGTCTTTGTGCCTGGGAGAGAACAGGACAGCACTGAGCAGAACCCCAAAGGGGCAGAAATCCTGGGTCAAATGAGGAGCAAGTTGAAGGGCTCTCAGCCACTGCTGAGGAGTAACAGAAAGAGGCAAGAGCATTCGTGCTGGCAGTGAAGGGAGATGCATGAAGATGTCACCATGCAGCTCCCCTCTTAAGACCAGCTGGACTGGTTGAAACTCTAGCTCACAATGCAGGCACCTGCTGCCAGAGACAGGGAGGGAAGTGGCAAAGGAACAGCCCTCCAGAATATCTTCCCAGTCTCCAGCTGTTTGCAGATTAGGGAGCTTACTTAGCAGAAAGTGATGATGCTGCAGTAAAGGCAAGGGACAATAAATAACAGTGGGATTTCTTTGTCCTTTCTGACCATGCACCAATTTCTAGCATCCACCCTACTTGGCAAGGAGATCAAAGGTGCTGCAGACAAGCTAAAAATTGTCAAATTCCTCCTCACTCCAACAAGACAGGTCAATTTTCCTTTTCACGAGATGCACCACTCTCCTCGCAATCAAGTTATGGCAGAGATATTAAATGACCAGGCAACAAAACCCAAGATGGCACAAGCGCTGCTTCACGCTGACGAGCTCTGCAAGGTGTGCTGAGCTCTCCAGGAATAGGCACGAGTGATGTGACCGTGTGCAGCTCTTTGGCAAGAGGCACCTACCTGCAATGTAGGTGTTGAGGCCATCGATCTCCACCACCTGCTGGCCCAATGTATGCCGACCTGGTGCCAGCCCCATGCCAGCAATAGCGTCCGTCACCAGCACCATGCCTGAGGAATGCAAGGAAACAGGCTGGAGCAGCTTTGCAGCTAATCCCACTGCGTTGTAATCTGAGCTCTGTGCCATGCCAACCCCCCCTGAGAGGTACCAAGACATCTCCAGCCCCATCCAGCTGAGGTGACAGGCTGCGGATTAAGACTTCTTTCAGACAGCACGATAACAAGCCACGGCAGTCGTGGGAGATGGCACAGCATTTGTGATGCTGGTGACACCACGCTGCTGCCACTGTGTGGGCACAGTATGGCCTACCTTTGGGGTGGGCTCGATGGGCGATCCGCAGGGCAGCAGGGTTGGTGTGGATGCCATCAGAGATCATGCCGTAGAAGACCCTCCGCCCAGCAGGAATCTTATCACTTGTCAGCAGCCCCACGATCCCAGGGTCACGATGGTGGAACTACCCAAAGTGGGAGAGGAAAAGATGATGGGTGTCACACCAGGACTCGCGGGCTGAAACCCTTCCTGCTTCATCTCTATCAAACAGTGCCTGGCAGCTGGGCACTTCATCCATTATCAAGCGTAACCAGGCAACCCCTCCAATTTCAAGAGACTGCTACAGCTTTGACTCTCTTAAGTCAGGCAGTAGAAGCATGAAGCCAGAGGTTCTGTGCTGAAATTCCACTGCAAGGCCTGGTACAAAACAAGTTGATGGTGCAAATAAGCGTTTGTGGGGAGCAAGAGAGAAAGCAGTGAAAGCAATGCTGGCACAGGACAAATGCCCTTGGCAACTCACCGGCAGCATGGCATTGAAGAGGTGAGTGATGAAGGTAGCACCGTGCTGCACAGCCTCCTCAGCCTGGGAGAGGTTAGCCACCGAGTGACCTGGAACAGAGACCGCTGCGTGATTCTTCTGCTCATCTCTGCATTTATTTTCCCAGAGGAACACCCAAGAGTAAAGATGCTCTGTTAGGGCTCTGCTCTGAAGCTCCACCCTGGGCTTAGGTGAGCACCAGCCTTGTTGCTGAGCTGTCTGACCACAACCACTGGGGACTGGCAGGAGGGGATTCACCTGAACACACTGGTCACAACAGTCACAAACGCTGCCTTGCTCCTACAGGCACTGGGGAAGAGTTGCCTTCTGGCTGGGCTACAAGTCCTAGGATTTGCATTTCTGCACTCCTCAGATATTTCAAGGCTTTATACAGAGAGGTGTCAAAGACGTAGGGAGACAGTGGGCAGTTCTCCAAGAAATGAAATGTTGATAAAACAAAATCCAGAAAGAAAATGTTGTTTTCCCTAACATGGACAGCAGATCTCTTGCCTTTCTTTGATTGTCTTTACGTGACTGTGAGACAAGATATCTCTGCTGCACAAATACCCAACTGAATTAAGGTTCAGTTTCACCTTGAAGAAAGGGTGGTGGGAGTGGTGGGAGAGGTCTTCAGCTCTTCTAGTTGTATAACTGAGTTATCAAGACTCAACAGCAACCTTTGGAAAACAGTATCGCCTGTCAAATAAGGTCTAAAGCTGCTGAACTTCAGAGTTTGAACCCTTCCAAGTAGTCAGCCTGGAATTACATCCTTATTAAACTGAACGTTAAAAAAAAAAAAAAAGAAAGAAAATTATGACTGCTGTTCTTTCCTGTGTTTTCCCAGCACCAGTGCTACCCTGTGCAAAACTACAGGAGCCCTTCGACCAACCTTTTGTTTGCAGACAGGGTGACAGATTTACAGCATCAACTGAGTTCCCTGTATGTCACACATCTGTCACCCTCCCTGAAGGCCAGGAAAGGGGTGACATAAAGAGACACCACCCAGCCCAGCCACACAGAGACACCAGCAGAGATATCACAGCCCTGGGCTGCCCGACCCATGCTGCATGTGACACGGACAGACCGAGCCTCCCCCCAGCCCTTACCGAGTGAGACACAGATGCCTCGCTTGGTGAGTTCCTGGATCACCTCGTTGCTCCTCTTTATCTCTGGGGCCAAGGTGACAATGCGGATGCAGTCCAGGGACCCGTAGGTGGCAAGCAAGTCCTGGAAGGCATTTTCCTCGAAGGTGCGGATGCAGTGCTCTGGGTGTGCTCCCTTTTTCTCCTTGCTGATGAATGGTCCTTCCAGGTGAGCCCCTGCTCAAAGGGAACAGAGTCATCTTTCTTCCTCTTCCAACCAAGGAACAAGAAACCTGCCGTGTCCATCCTGCTCCAGCCAAGCTCTTCCCATTCTCCCACAGTAAAGCAGAGTTCAGGTAAATCAGAGCTCAGTACAGCAACAGATGCAGCACTGGCCAGCCCCATAGCCGTTACTCTGTCAAACCCCATAGGGCTGAATGCAGAGCACACTGCAAAGGCTGGGGACAGGTTCAGGGAGACAGCAGGCCTGTGCCCACCTATGTATCCCTGCCACCGAGAGAGCTTCAGCTCCCAATTCTTCTGTTCCTAAAACAGCTTCTTTTTCTTAAGAAGGAAAAGGATAAACAACAGGCACCAAATAGGACAGTGACAAAATCACTTACCCAGGATACCAGCTCCGTGAGCTCCACCATTTCTTACACTGATCTGGGGAAGAATCTACAGAAAGGGGTTAGTCAGACACCTCACATACACAGCACTGCCAAAGCAACCCAAACCTCGGGCTCCCACAGAGCTGCTGCACCATCAGAAACGAAAAGCCAAGCAGCTCACAAAGGAAAAGCAAGCTGCAAGCCCCTCTGTGCAAGGTAGCTACCTGCTGGCCTGGGAAACACTGCTGCCTCAGTGGTGTAAAGCTTAAGGGCAAGAAACCTGGGGCTGTTCAGGTCCTTATGTCCACAACTCATCCACTATGGCAGCCGTCTCATTGTCTGAAGATGAGGCTGAGGAACCAGCCTTGGCTCTCTTGTACCAGCATCAGCTCTTTATCACCCTAAGGATAAGAGGAGGAGAAAGTCACTCACCTGGTGGTACACGGATGGAGGGGATGTCACCAGGGTGGGACAGAAGGAGGTCACTCCATGGGAGAGTATTTTCTGACCGACCAGGTCAATCCCTGATCTGAAATCATCCGTAGCCAGGGAGAAATCCACCCCAAAGCCTCCTGCACCATGAACAAAACAAAGGTGAAGCCGCAGGCTCTGCAGCAGCCAGGCAGTGCTGCCCAGAGCCCCATCTCCAGCCCGGGCCCAGCAAGGCACTGGGGCTGCACCTGACGATTCCCAACCCCAAAATGCTGTGGAACCATTTGGGGTGAGCAGAGCAAGCCTCCAGCTTTGCACAGCACAGCCTGGAAGCAAAAAGGCTTCACCAGCACTTCTGCCCCAAATTCCCGAAGTTCTGACAGCGCAAACCCAGCCAACGCCATCCATTCCCCCCAGCACAGAGAAAGGGGCAGCGGCGTGCACCTCACCGTTGATCTGCACGTCGATGAAGCCCGGGGCGAGGATGCAGCCCTTGCAGTCCAGCTGGACGTCGGCAGAACCCTTCTCGTCGAAGAAGAGTTTCTCGGGGTTGAGGATCTTCCCCTCCCGCACCCACAGATCCTCCCTGCGGGGACACCACGCTCACACCACGCTCACACCCTGCCCGGGGCCCACGCACCCCGCGCGGTCCCACTCACCGCTGCAGGCGGCGGCCCCGCAGGAGGCGGCAGTTGGTGAACTGCACGATGGGGGCGTCCGACACGGATTTGTTGGACGGCATCGCCGGGCCGAGAGTCGACCCGCAGCGGGGCTGCGCGAGGGCAGGGCGGGACCGCGGAGCCGGCGGCCGGGCCGGGGCCGGGCTCCTCCCAGCGGCCCCGGGCCCACGCTCGGACCAAAGGCCGCAGCCGGGCCCAGAGCCCGGGACCGCCGGCGGAGGGCGGCGGGCAGCGGGGAGCGGGGCGGGGCGAGGAGCCGCGCTTACCCCGGGGCACCGCCGGTCCTCTCACGTGAGCGCTCCGAACGGCCGCCCCGCCCCGCCCCGCCCCGCCCCGCACATGACCGGCCCAAGGGCGCCGCCATCTTGGGGAGGTGGCAAAGGGCCGCCGCCATCTTGGGGAGGTCGCGGTTTCTCCACAGCCGCCGGCGGGCAGGGAGCTGAATTCAAATGTCAAAAGTCACAGAATCACAGAATGGCTGGGGTTGGAAGGGACCTCAAGGATCATGAAGCCCCAACCCCCTGCCACACGCAGAGTCACCAGCCTCCTCATTTCATACCAGCCCAGGCTGCCCAGGGCCCCATCCAACCTGACCCTGAACACCTCCAGGGATGGACGGGGCATCACAGCCTCTCTGGGCAGCTGTTCCAGCACCTCACCGCTCTCACAGCAAAGAACTTCCCCTGACATCCAACCTCAATCTGCCCTCCCTCAGCTTCAAACCATTTCCCCTCATCCTGCTGTTATCCACCCTTTCCAAGAGAACATTTTGAGGTCTTTCCCAACCATAACAGCTCTGCAGTGCCACATCTGAGCTCCTGTGGAGGCTGGCAGAAGCGTACGCTGGTGTTCCAGTGCAGTGTGCTTCAGGGCTCTTGAGAAGGCGTGCAGAGCACCAGTAGGAAGGCTGTGATTCCTGGGGAATCCCACCTCAAACACAGCATTTCAAACACGGCAGGCTGGAAGAAGCGGGAGGCAGCAGGCACCCATCTCCTGCACGGACCACGGGAGCCGTCTCCTCGTTACCTCATCCCACACAGCTCCCGCTGCCTCCTGCCTTGTGCTCAGATTATGAACGCTTGGGGCAGAGTCTTTTTGCCATTGAATCTGTGCTGATTCCAGTTTAGAGCCCTTTAGTGTAGAAGGTGGCCCAGAGGATCAATGCCAAAGGACTGAGGCAGCCCTGGTGCCTTCATCTCCGCAAGTTGGCTGTGTTCCCAGCCCTTGTATCACCCAGACAAGGCTGCTGCAGCCCTCAGTGAGCCATGCATGGCACAGCTCCCGGCCCATCCTTGCTGTCAGAGCCCTGTCACATCTCCATGCTGTTCTCCCCAGCACTGCTGAGCGAGCAGCCCTATGCCAACGCCAGTTAAATGGCATGGAAATGTTACATTCGAGTATTCATGTTTTATCAGGCAAAGTTCAAAGGCCTGGGAGGTCAGACAAGAGGGATTAGTGGTTCCTAATGGCTTTTAAGTCTGAATTTGTGAATAAGTAACTCTGGCTTGAATGGCTGCAGCCGCTCATTCCTCCCCAGGGAATGAGGAGTCTGCCTGGAGGAGCTGCTCTGCTTTGTCCTCGTGCATTGCACCCGCATGTGACTGCCTGCTGCAGGCATGTGTACGGCGTGGGGCCGTGCTCACTGTGAAGGGAAGTAGTGCTGCAGGCTGTGATGCATCCGTCCTGCTCGTGGCCATTTACCTCCTGAAAGGGAACCATAGGCAGATGCAGGTCTGCTGATTGCTGAAGGAGTGGCTGATCCTCAGCCCCAAGAGCTGGCAGTGTGCTGTAAATTGTGTAGCTGCTCAGAAATCTGGCTAGGCACAACGCTACACCACAATAACTACACGAACAAGATGAAACCATAATTGTTTATTGGCTTGGGCAAAGTAAGGTTTCCGGAACCCCTCACTTCGCTGTTCCGCTCTCAGCTTCAGGGAAAGAAAGTTAACTGTGACCTGGACATGTACGTCATTCCTTCTTTTAAATGTTACTTCTAAGCTGACAGCATTGCTGTAGGCAGGCTGCTCCGGTCATCTGACAAGTCTGCAGCAGCCTGGGAGAGAAGACAAAGCTATTCTGTGCCCTAAGTGCCAGCCCCGGGCTGTCCTCACCAGCACACCATGCCACCAGTGGTCCTTCTGATGTCTGCATCTCTGTGGGCAGAAGGGAAATCATGTCTGACCGCCATAATGTTAAACTTTGTTCTAATTAAAGCAGCATCCCCACCGAACTCTGTATTTACTCCTAGATGTCTGCTTGCAGACTTTCCCTTCCATTCTCTTTGCTCCATGTTGCTGCAGCAGTGTCCAACCAACACTCTTGCTCTCATTTTATCTAGTTCAGCGTCCCACAGCATTGTAGAGTCAATTACCTCGTCAAGAACTGTGTCTAAGCAGGGTGCTGATGTGAGCTCCTCTGATGAATCATGTTGAGAGAAGAAAAATGAAGTGAAATGTAATGGTCCATGAACGTAACATCCCCGTCTAGCCAGGAAGTTAATGTAGAGATCAGCATTTAATACTGTACTTATTCCATATGTCAGTGCTTGTCTGCACAACAAAGCTACCTTTCAGTGTCAGCAGGATGCCAGTAAAGGCCATTGAAATGGAGAATGATGTTAGTTTATCCCAAGAAAACTACACACAGCCTGGTTTGGGAATGTGAGGCTAGGAGCGGCTTCAGGCGGGTTTTACTCATGGTGGTTGAATTATCCATCCTCAGGGGCACCCAGCAGCATGTCAGTGAGAATGACTTGTGGCTTTAGTACGGCTAAAGAGACTCCAAAACCAGAAAATTAGAAAATGAATCCTAACAATGTATCTCAGGCCTGTTTATTCAAGCCAATAACTTTCTAAGGGCAGAAGCACCTTTCCAAACAGCTAAATTCAGATGTCAAAAGGCACACAGAGCACCCAAACGGCTTACAGCCAAACGGCATTTTCACATGCATGTACATTCTGACAGCATGTGTGACAGCATGTTGTGACAGCAGTTTTCCTTGGCCGTGGAAGAAACATCCAGGTAGTTACACGTGGTAACGTCCACTATAACAGAGCTTGCCATGGGGCCCAGCCTGCCAACAGCTTCACCAACCCTTTGGCAAAACATCTATGATGAAAGCCAGAAGCGAGCCACTGAATCTCAGCACTGGGAGATGGCCCTGACCTCCCTCTGTTCTGCTGCATGAACAAACAGAACAGCCTGCTCTGAGACAACAGCTATGGGAATCTGCCTCAGCAATGCTATAGGTGCGTTACCCAGCCCAATTTCATGTCACCCATCTGCTCCACTTATGGATTGTCCCTTTGGATGCTCTCTATTTCACAGAATTAAACCAACCCTGCCTTGCCTCACCAAGAATCACACGCTCCTCCTTTAATAAATGCATGCTCTTTCTCTCCACTGCCCCAGTAACAGGCTGAGGGAATCACAAGCAGTAGCTTCACTTGTTTTTCCCTTAGCAAATCATTTCTTTTTCAGGTCAAGTTATTTTTAACCTGGCTCAATTCCCAAATCAGATTCACTGCCTCGCCACAGGGAAAGCTGTAGCAGCACATTTGGGAGAAACGGGGGAGGCTTACAGATGTGAGCAAAGGTACAGGTACCAAAGCAAGGAGGGCTTAGGCTAGCTCTGCTGCCAAAATAAAGGCTTGTGGAGATGCAGATTTGGTTTCTCATTTTTCACGTGCATTCCCAAAGAGGTCTAAAAATTGTTCTAATGAACAGGGACCAGAGATGCTGCTCATATCTGTGAGCTGGACACCATGCTGACCTTGGGAACTCCGGGGGTTTCCTAAGATTAGCCCTCAGCCCGAGAGACAAAACCATTGGACCAAGGTGGTCATCACCCTCTGCTGCGTGAGGCCGTCCTGTCATCCTGCCCCCTCTGAATGAAGCTGGACACTGCATGAACAGCTAAATCCACATCACTGACAAAAAATAAAGTGCTACCTCCATTTCACTACAAAACTGCAGCGGAGACTGTTCAGCGTCACATTCAAACTAGAGTAAAGCTGGAAATGGGATCCAGATGTTCAAGGGCATCTCCAGCTTTCCCCTTACATACACACCTTTCTGCAGCTCTTACTGCTTGGTTTGGTTTACACTGTTCTGTTTGGCGCTGCTCACTTCGATCCCCTGTAATGCAGCAACCACAGGAACCCAGGGCACAGGAGCAGGGGTTTCACTGGAACAGATCTCCCATCCTTGCAGGCATTCAAGGCCAGGCTGGATGTGGCTCTGGGCAGCCTGGGCTGCTGGTTGGTGACCTGCACACAGCAGGGGTTGGAACTGGATGAGCACTGTGCTCCTTTGCAACCCAGGCCGTTCTGTGATTGTATAATTCTCCAATCAGGAGTTACTTTATTGCAATTAATTCTCAGATGCATTTGGATTTACTAAAGCAGTCCTAAAAAGCAGTCAGTGACCAACATAGGTAGGTTCTGCTTCTACAGCAGAGCATTAAATAATTTAAAAAATCACAGCATTTGGTGAGGAAAAAACCCCAACATACGAAAGCTAACAAAGCAAAAGGTCAGCAAAGCTCTTCCAACGCATTGTCTATGCTGACAGCATTGGAGAGCAGGCATCCCTCGCCTTTACCTAGCTTGAACCAACTGCTAATGGACATTACCCTCTGCTGCTGCTGCTGCAGAGCCATTCTGTTCTGTTCTCTCTGCAGGGCTGACTCACTCTGCAGTGCACGCAATCTGCCACATTACACAGAACTATTTATGTGCCAGCAGACGCCACCTCTTCTCAGTCAGGCCCGCCACGAGGCCGTCGTTCCATGCTCTGGGGCTGCCTGCTCTGCTCTTCCAAAGCAAAGTCAATCCCTGGTGGACGGGGCTGCACTCAGACCTAGCAGAAGAGCGGTCAGTAACTGAAGGAAAGGGGCTGAAAGGTCTGTAATTTTCTTAGTACCTTGAATCACCTCAGAAATCTGGTGACACAGTAGCCTCACCAGAGGACTTGAAAGGCAAGTTTTCACCTGGGAGTCACCACTGAGGATCCAGAGCACGGCTGTAACAGAGAACAGCCGACGGAGTTAGACTGTTAATTTTACTCCTGGTGTATTTGCAGGTACTAATGCAAGGCAATCCTTTCCCTTTCACAATAACCCTGGCTTTTTTTTTAAGCTGTTCTCACGATTTGCGTGGGTTTACAAATGCAGAAGGCTTGGCACTCCAAGGCATAAATCAAGATGCTGTTGATGGCATTTTATCTCTATTTGGTTATGTAAGTATCCATCGTGATTCTAAGCCTGGTAACCAACACTGTGGCTATGCCAGGGTCCAAACAAGTTCCTATACGCTGGTGCCTTTAAATTGCTTTTCTTATCCCAGAGATCAGACTACCACAAGCATTTGGTTGCTCCCAAACACGTTTGCTTATATTCTTCTCATCTGGCCAAAAGCAAGGCTGGCAGCATGTCCTCCTCGTAGGCAGACCTCAAATGATTTCACCCAGCCAGGCCCTCCACACAAGACTCCTGCCACACAAGAGCAGTGCACCTCCTCCAGACAGCCCAAATCCACCATCACCTCTCCCAGCTACAGGCTCTTCACAGAAGCACTCATTGCAATCACTGCAAGGAGACTTCAGTATATTGTATTTTTTTCCAGAAGTGTTCAGAATATCTGAGAAAACACAGCTCACAGGGTCCGAGTCCACTCTGTTCCTCAGGAAAATGGGATCGATGTGATTCAGATCAGGAAACACTGAAGAGATATTTTCCTCCCCATCCAATTCTGTTTCCATCCCCATCCCACTCAGACATGCAGGGCTTTCCACGAACCAGCCCACATCTCTGTACCACTGAGCACTACTGAGAGCATTGCTGAGGGTGCCCTGAAGTCAAGCCACTTGAAACACAAAAGCCATGGTTCTCTCCAGCCCGGAGCCAAGCAGCTGACAGCCTATCACATGAACCCAGGCAGACATCTTTTAGCCAACAAACCAGTTAGCTTGTTAACAATGCTGCTGGGTGATCTCTAGTTTAAAGATCAGCTATTCTGAAGGTGCACATTTTCCTACCAGGTTAAAGCTCAGGATGGTGATGCTCAGTGGCTCCCAGAGCTCTGGCCACAGTTGTGTTGTGCAGAGCTGCCCATTGCACTGCTATACCTGAGATACAGCTCTGCCATACCAGCATTCCCAGTGACACAGATAAATCATTCCAGACCTCCCAGCTTGATTACCAAGATGCTACTACATATTTAAGTAATGTTAACTTAGATAATGAATCGGAAAAAGCTCTTTCTGTTCCTCAAACTATTAAAGGCCACATACTTCCCAAATGGGCTCTGGATAACATCTGCAAGCACTAGCTTTGTAAGGGTCCAACATACAGCTCCCATGGGAGCTCCAGCATTGTTTTGTGACATCCACAAACCCCCTGGATGGGAGAACTCTGCTTCAGCGCTTCCCAGCTGCAACAGCAGACTTCTCAGCTTGAATGCTCCTGACTTTCAAAGTATGAGTTCCTAAACGAATCCATTTTGTTGATGAGGCAGTCGTTCAGGTACTCCAGCAGCAATCCATGCTAACAGCGCAGCTTCCCCTCCATCCAAGTCCTGCAGAGCAATCAGGACACACGGTCACTCAGCAGCTCCCATTCCTTGCCACACACAGCAGTTTGTACCCTTACTCCCACACTGCACAACCACACAGCAAAGCACCACCTGACCAGGCAGAGCTGAGCGCTGACAGCACCGCAGCAGCCCAGCATTCTGCTCACAAGCACAGCCCAGGCAGCAGCAGCATCTGTCACTCTTTGCCCAGGAAGAAAAAAGAATGCGTTCAGCAGTCATCAACAACTTCCACATAGCACTCAGTCACTTCCAAGGCCCTGCCTCCCCCTCTCAGAACCCCTCCTCTCCCCAGAGCGGCAGCAAAAGCATTAAATCAGAGGCAGAAGAGTCATTACAGCAATGTAGTGAGGAAGTTTTATTTGGAAACATCGTATAAGTTCGTAACCCAACAGTGGGTGCACAACTCTGATGCCAGAGCATACGCAGTTACTACTGAAACACGGGAGTGTTTCGGACAATTGCTGTAATAAAACACGAGATTCTCATACTCCAATACCATGACACTACAGCAATCTTTAGAATCAAAGTTACATCCAAGGAATTCTCTGCACTTACAATTGACCCCACAGTGTAATCTACCTATATATAAGATTAATATATATAGCATGGGAAATTGAAAATCTTTGCTCCATAGATGTATGAACATGTCAAGTCTTTTATAAATAAACATCCAGTGAAGAGAAAAATTACATTTCTAGTTCATATTTATACATAAAGTACTAACAGCAATGGGTGGAAAATTGCACGCAGGCCACCCCAAGCCACGCAGCAGGCTTGGAGCTGCCCAACCAATTTAATATTGAATTACACACATGACGGACAAGTCACTAACGTACATTGCGCATTTACAAGAGATCAACTACCAAATTGGGACAACTGTACACATTGGAGAGACCATTTCCATTCTGGAGCTTTGTTTTTTTTTTTTTTAAATGCTGATTTGTTACATCTCTTTACACCATACTGCGACGTTTACTTTGTAGAGAGGATAAGGGCAACAATGAGGCCGTAGAGACCCAAGACTTCAGCGAAGATCAAAATGAGGATCATGCCCACAAATAACCTGGGCTGCTGTGCTGTGCCCCGTACTCCTGCATCACCCACGATGCCAATGGCAAAGCCAGCAGCCAGACCGCTGAGGCCCACGCTCAAGCCAGCACCCAGCTGAAGAAAGCTCCTGTAGGACAGATGAAAAGAAGGCTCAGTGGCGAGCAACAGGACGTCACCTTCCATCTTCAGGATGAACTTAGTCCCTCTCTTCGGGAAGCGGGGGCAAACAAACATCTAAAGAGAACCTCTTTCCTGCAGAAAGATCTCTACCCATTTAAGTAAGCACAGCACATCTGATGAAGCAGATGCTTCCCATGACTCCTAGCTCCAGTGCTTACTCTGGGCTCACTGTAGCATTCACACTAACACCTATCCCAGTGATGTGCAGCCTATTCACGGCTGCTTTTGCTTCCTGCCTTCAGCAGCCATATTACACAGCCATGGCATACACTGGCGAGAGGACCTCCTGCAGCACAAGAGTTGCACATGGAGTTAATATGGACAGGTCAGTCAGGGATGCTCTGGCTTTCCAGATGAGGTACCTGAAGAGCAGTCCTTAAGAGTCTGACCACCTGGTTCCTTTGCAGTTACATTTCCACCTGCTGTTTCTTAGATAAAGGCTTACAGCTCAGCCAACCACAATGTTCATCTGCACTCACATGTAGAACAGCACAGCTACCTGCTCTGTTAGGCCTCAGAAGCATTGTTTTATTCTGACATCCATCAAGCTAGAGCTAGCTACTCTCAGAAGCTGAGCAGATTAAGTTTCAGACTATGGCTGGTATAGAGGTACAATGCATAGCCTGAGGATTGATTCACCACCTTGCTTCTTTAGAAGCAAGCAACATTAATTATTCACTGCATCTCCCAGGCAACAGGAAAGCTATTTAGATTAACTTGTGAGAAGACCTGCGTACTCCATGTCTAGAATGTGACACTGTGAAACAAACTCAGGCCCCCATCCCCTGGCTGCACTACTTTTCTGGAGACATAAACCATGACTGTATCTCACAATACTGCTTCTGATCTGTCAGCTAACACATCTCTATCACTGATGCTAAGACACTGCGTAGGACAGCTGAAGTCCAGTTGGTGTTCTTGAGGTCAGCTTGGGAGCATTCAACATTCACGGCAACCCACGCTTTCTGAAGAGCTTAATGGAAAATCTACCCATTCCAGAGCATCCAAATTTCAACGAAATTCACAGATACAGAACTTACTTGAATAGTGTGATAGTTGGTGAAAGGGCATTGGCAATGAGGACCGCCACTACGAGGCCATAGATAGCTATAATACCCGCCATGACAACAGGAATAATCGACTTCATGATGAGCTCAGGCCTCATGACAGACATGGCTGCAATACCCGTGCCACTCTTCGCAGTTCCATAAGCGGCTCCCAAGGCTGCAAGAGAAAAGACACATTAGGAAGTTCCCCAAATAATGCTGCCTTTGTCAGACCGCAGCATCAGAACAGCTGAGTCAGCACAGGGAAGAATTGTGCAAGGCTAACTTGGTCACTTGACCACCTGGTGTGTCAGGGAGGTGCATTCCCTTAAAGCATGGGGAAGTGACTTACCCACAGTCCTGAAACGAAACTGCTGCTGCTCAAGCACTACTGGCCACAGAACATCCCCCGAGCAGCCAGCTTCACAGCAGGGCAAGCACTGCAGCACAAACGCATTCCCTACTTAGGTCTGCATTTGAACTTGTTACCTTGGCATTTGTGCCCTCCCTGAATCCAGAATGCAGAGGCTCTCCTCAGTGGAATTTGGGAAGAAACAGAGCAAAGCAGGCTTTGCTACTGCAACAGGATGCAGCCTGATTGAGAGCCATAGCTCTTAACGTTACTGAACTTTGAGTTCTTAAACACCCCCAGTGTTTAACAGGTCGCCTTGTGTTATCCCACATGAGGCCTTTTCTACCAGAGAAGGGTATCTGCCCCATGCTCTGACTTGGGATGAAACACACAGCTTCATCAGATAGATTGAGATAGCAGTGACCGTTCATATTCCTGCTACACTTTGTTCCTTGGAGAAAGGACTCCCTCCTTCCATGCAATACCTCCACCTGATGAAGCATTCAGGTCCAAACACTCGCTAACCCAACTGCTGGACTCAGGAAGAGCAGCACAGCTTGCAGTTCACCACCACAGCCACCCTCCTCACCACCACCTTGGAGGTACTGAACACGCAGCCTGCAGCACACAAACCCAAAGCTTGGTCTCCAAAGCAGCAAATGGGCTCATCACCTTTAACAGAGTACTGCCAGAAACAAGAGCCCCGAAGTACTGCCTCAAGAGTTACTTCTGACCTGAAAGCTTTAAAATAGTCTCATAAAAGTTCATTCTTTGATTCTGAAGTGTTTAGAAAGACCCATTTTGTTTCAGTCTTGCTCTGGAGTACATTAGGAAGTCCACCTTTGGACTGCACTCAGCACCACTGGAAGATGGTGAGAAGCTGAGCAGCCACACGTGACCACAGCTGAAATAGCACCAGCAGCAAGGTAAGGGCCACCTCATTCCCTGACACCATGGCATCAATACTCAAAGGTCTGAGTCCTGATTAAGTAGCACGAAAAATACTCCTGCCTGCTCAAAATGGCCACAAAAAAGTACTGCAAACAGGCATTTCAAATGCTTGTGCTGTCCAGGGACTCCTTACATGCAAGTCTGGCTGACCCTTGGTCAGCTTCCTAGAGGGGAGAGTTGTTTGTTCCACATGGATGTGTAGCTGCCTCTTACACTGGTGGAGGATGTTACAAAAGAGCTGCTAGTTTTTCAGATGGTTTAGGCTGTTCACTCTGCTATTCTCCCCTATCTAGTTAAAGCCAACTCAAGCAGCCAAGAAGGAAGGGTAATCCTCTCAGCTCTGCACACCAAAAGTTCAGGAGAGTAAGGGCTACAATCACATAAGACTCCCTCCCAGAAGTGGTTTTAGTTAAAGACTGGAAGGAAAGCCTCATCAACTACAAATTAGTTCTGCATTAACAAAGATCTAACCTCCTGTAACCCGGATCCTTTTCAAGTCTTTCCTATAGAGAGACACATAAAGAACTGTTTGGTGCAGTTCAGAAGTAGATCGTTCCATCCGTTCTGCAGTTTTATTGCAACCAGGAGACGGGTTTCACTTGCCTTGCAGATGAAGTCCAGAATTCATTGCAGAAACTTAGTTACAATATCAGTGATGCTAGCTGAACATGGCTACCCCCTAGGGCATCTAGAAGATTGCTCTGCCTTGAATTAAGAGCCTTTTCTTTCATATTAAACATCCAAGGAACGGATGCAAGTGGAATCAAGATTCAGGTCACCTTCCAGCCAAAGCTTTTAGTAGAAGCCACTTCTGCCTAAGCTTCCACAGTTCTCTCTAAGGCCTGCAAGGGGAGCGAAGTTCACTGTTCAAAGCTACATCTGTCATTACTTCCTCCAAATCTGAGGTTTCTTTGAGGTGTTGCAATTAACACGGCAGTGGATTACAGAAATGGGTTTTGCAATAGTGCATACAGAAAGCCAGCCTGATTGAGTTTTTGGGGAGGGGCAGTTCTAGTCAGTTTTAGTCAGTTTCTAGTTATCTATCCCAAAAACCTACACAACAGACAACTGTTAGCACACTGACTTTATCTAGGCCGTTTATGAAACAAAGTCACCCACACTGTGGCAGCAAGTTGCCACACAGCTTACATTTAGCACTGACCAGCTGCTTGTCCCCCATCAGAACAGCACAAGCACGTCCAGCCTCAGAGCTGGCACATCTGCACCCCACCAGCATTCATCAGCATTCTGCCCAGCAGCCTCACACCAGAGATCCCCAAACTTCCACTAATCTTTCAAGGCAGCTTGCCTCATCCCTGTCCACTAGGCTCAGAAGCGCTCCTTGTTGGTGCTGCCCTTGAGCTGCATCCCAGGGAGCAGGGCACTTCGGTACTTCTGGGCTTCCACTTCTTGACAGCCGTGAATGTTTGAAGCACTGCATGCACTACGTTCACAATGCTCCAGCTGAGCTGCAAATAAAGTATTTTCGGAATCTCAGAGCACAAGGCTTGAAGGGATCTACGTGAACAGCAGTAAGAAGCGAAACAAGAGTTTTGTTCATCAGCGTTACATACCATGACTCCAAATACTGACATCAGATCAACACAGCTCAGTCTCCCTAACACACAGGCCAATTAGACTGTCATTACTTCCAGAGCAAACCCTGCCTTTATGGCAGCTATCAAGACACCTCAGTGATAAAGAAGGAACAGCACTTTGCCATCTAGCTTTATCAGGGGAAGAAGCCATGCTGCCTATAACCAGGAATTGTGTTGCACACCTTTGAGCTTTTGAATGGCACAAGTTCACGCATCATTTGAGGCTTACTCCCAGTACGCCTGTTTCAAAGGTAACTTGAACATGAAGAATTTCTGTAGGGTAATGCCTTGAACTTATGCTACAGCTGCTTTAGTACCACTCCTAGGACAAAACGCACTGCCATGAGACCACAGATGTGCTAAATGGCACCTCTATCAGCCAGAGGTGGGAGCAGCAGCAGTGTGACAGCACAGCTCTGAGATGAAGCGTGCACTAGAAAGCAATATGCCACGCAGGCAGTGGCTGCAGGAAGACCAGTCTTACCAGAGTAAAGGCTTTCACTGCAACTTTGACACTGTTAGCACTCGTCATCTGTGCTGTAGGTCAGTGCTAGCACAAGTGTCAGGACCAAGCTGCTGTAGCTATAGCTGCGGTGCTCAGTGAGGTCATGCACCGAGCACATCAATCCTGCAGCTAAGACAGCTGCAAGCCATCTCATGCAACACCCCAACACCCCTCCATGCACAAAGAGGCTGTTCCCAAAAGCCTTACAGTTCCTGTGCAACTCTGCGGGCGCACATGGACAACTCCTGTAGCCCCATGGGCACTGACACACACTGACCACCACGAGTCTTCAAGTCAAAGCACCACTCCTACAGATGAGACTTCTAGCAGTCTGAGCAGCTGTGATGAATGCAGATGTGGTAGGAATCAGTCATGCACCTCCAGCAGCATCTGACCCGTTCAGAGCTGTGATTCCTCGTGTCCCACCACAGGGATGCAGGTTTCCACACAGCAGTGGCAGAGGAAAAATTCCCACAGCGCTTCAGCTGGACTTCCTTGGATTAGTAACACAAGTCAAACTTCCAGACAGACAGAATGCTGTCTGCTACCGTGGCAAGACTGAAAGACCATTCTGGATGAGGACGTGCACCCTGAGCCTTCTCTAATTAATCCAGCATCAAATGGGCTGTCCTGTGCAATAGGCAGGCTTGCCTTCTACCAGACAGCAGGAACCAGTTCACCTGAAGACCTGCTAATCCTCAATCAGGCTGTTAACCTCTGCAGGATTCTGCTAGAGGTGACAGCTGGGTCAAGCACAGCCCTTGCTCTGCCGTGCCGGGCTCATGGTCATCTTCAGAGGTGGGAGGCAACCCAGCAGTGCTGAGGCCTCTCCACACCACCAAGTTTAACACGAACACAGCCCTACCTCAGATCATGGTCACAGATGCTCCACAACTGCTTTGGCAAAACCCTGTGATGCACAGCTGCCTCTTCACAGGGCAGCCACAAGAGTGGAGAAGTACCTGGAACCCACACAGCATCAGATGCAGAGCTGGAGAGCAGCTGCAGCCCATCTCCAGGGATGGCTGCAGGGGTAACAGGCGCTGCCCTGCAGGGAGAGGCAGCCTGCAATTCTTGATTTGCATCATCCACAACAGCATTAGGCATAGCATCCTTTTTGTCCTTCCCTGACTGTATGAGAAGACAGCTCTGCATTTCTAGGTTTCAGAATGATGAAAAAACATCAACCTGCAAGAGGCTAATGAGCAATGTGCTTCTCTTCAGTCAATGTTTGAACTCACAAACACCAGGTCCTTGTGGTTATAGCACTCCAGAACAGACAACCCAAAGAGGTTATCAGTCAGTTACCCAACCAGCTGAGATGGCTGCAGCTGCACTCTGCATGCAGAGCACTGTGTAGCACACAAGCCAGGTTTGTTTTACTAAGCTGTGACAAAGGGAATAGGTCTTGCCATGAGTACTTGCCAGCAAGCAGCAACATATACTGGTCCCACCACAAGCCAGCCCTATTGCTACTTATCCTCATCATTCGGCCTCCCACTGCCCTGATGAGCCATTCACAGACAGGTGGCCCACTGCACGAAGGTGCAGATTAGCAGAGCTGCTGTTTCTCATGCCAGCTGGTTGGCTGAACAGCTTACAGTGCTCAGCACACAGCAGCCATAACTAGGAGGGCCCTGAGGAAGCCAAGGTCATCCCATTCAGACCCATGTGATAAGACTGAAGCCTTGTGCTCACAAGTTTCACCACTCAAAGGAAGCAAGGTCAGCTGGTTCTGCCTTGCTGTCTTGTGAGGGCAGTTAGCAGGGAGAAGCACAGTTCTGTGGGTCCCATGGTTTCCAGTACCACAGAACAGCCTGATGGAGCTCTAGAATTTTCCAGCTAGCAACCACCATTCACCATTAGTCAGGCTCCAGAGAGATGAAAGAGGCTCATTTTAGGAATTGAAAGAAGTCGATTAAGAGATCCCAAGGCAACTGGTGTTCATCTTTACTACTGCACTGAAGCTCCATCACAGTGAAAATGCACAAAGACTTCATAGTCTACAGTGACTCTGGGGCCAGATCAGAATCCCACCAGATCAGCTGGAAGCCACTCATAGCAGCTTCAGCCCAGTTCTACACAACTAATGGTTAAGGCTTTGCTTATAATGGTTTTGGATGTTCCGGACACTAGTATTTGCAGAGCAGAAATCATGCACTTATGCCTTCCATTAAGTAAACTCACCTGTAGCAGCACTGCTTGTGCCTTCCAACACTTGTGTTGAGAGTCCACCATTTTACCTGCTGTTAGTTAAAGACAATTTTATGTGGCTCTCTATTGCAGTCAGTACAGCAATGTGAAGTGCTGACCACAGTTCTCCTGCCCCAACCACCTGCCTCTGAAGGTCTCTGGAGTGTTTGGCAGAGCAGAGTGATTCTCTGTTCCCATTCATTTCTCACCTGCAAGTTACACCTGGGCAGTATGCTGTTCCTCCTAGGCTGAGGGCTGTAGAGGCCTTCACACTCTCTTCCACCAACCCCTCACCCATCAAGAACAGTATTTCAGGAAGCACAGGAGTCACCTGCCCTCAGGGGTATGAGCTGTTTGCAGTCAAGATGCCTCATGGAATCAGCGTGCAGGGCTGACAGCTGCACCAGCCACACACTGTGCATACATGGGGGGCCTGAGCAGCTAACCAACAGCTATAGCACAATTGTGGCCCAAGCTTAAAATAAAAGTTTTGTTGGCTCCACAGCAACAATGAGAAGTAGGACACGGGACTGCCTTCTCACTGCTGGCTGGAGTCCTCCTCATTAGCAGTGTTCCCAACGCCTGGCAGCACAGCAGCATCACATCACCCGCTCCAGCAGGTCCTAGCAAGACTCCTATCACACCCTGGGGACCTGATGGAGCAGCCCAGCTCATCCCACTCTTCTGGACAAAGGGCCTTGCACGCTGCTGGGCAGCTTTGCTCAATGCTGTGCTTCTTCATTTCTGCATGCAGAAGTCACATGGAAAAGTCTCTCACTGGATCACTCAGCAGCATCTGACACTGAGCCAGCCACATGTTTTAGACATAGGAAATAAAGCAATCTTAGCTCCCAGAACAGGCTGTGATCAGTGACAGCAGGCCTGGGACAGCCAAGGTCACACAGCCTGCTCTGGGCTTCTCGCTGCCCTCAGCACGAGCTGACCAGAACGAGTTCTGCTATCTATTCTACATCAGCTGTTAATGTTCCAACACCAAACAGAACTGCTTGAAGTCACCTGTTTTCACATCAAACTAGCCTGGGCAGTGTCAAACCTGACCATGTTTACTAGAAACATGTCTTTAATACAATCAGCAGCCTCACCAGAAGCTGATCTTTAGGCACAGCATGAGTCAGCCATGATCACTGCGCTGCTCAACACCCATCCACAGCAAGTTCAGGTATTTGCACACTGCTTGCCCACAAAGCCTTAGCTCCCAGCTCCCAGGCAGCTTTCAGATGTGCTGCAGTGGTCCTACTCACCAGATGTACTCAGGCCCAACAGGCTGCTGGCTGCCTGAAGCCCAGCCCTGCCCCAGCAGCAGCACAGTGACCAAACCCTCACTGGTACAGCTTGGGTGGCCTGAGTTACCCAGTCCAAACCCCGCCCTGCCACCTGCAATCCCACAGTACAGCACTACCAGACCTGCAGCTTCTAGGAAATACCTCATTTCTACTTCAGAGGTGCCAGGCAATGCTCTGAGTTCTTACTGAAAGGTTGACTCAACACTGCATCCCTCACCACGGTTTCTACTGATGCAAACTTTGCACAGAAGTCTGAAATGCCATACAGTGCTCTTCTGCTTCTGCAGGAAGAATGAAATGCTGCGCTTCCTTGGGGAAGCAGTCACTGAAGACTTTAATCATTGCTATTGCCAAAGGCGTTCATCTGCCAGCTCCATTTTGCCTCCCTCTCCTGTGAGGTGCTCAGCCTGCTCCTGGTGGGCAGGCGGGTGGGCACAGAGCCTGCACTGTGCGTGCCGCGTTCCAGGCAGCATCAGGCACACGTATGATGGCTGAGCTCCATGACAGCTGCCACCGCATGCCCTCAGTACTGGGCACAGCTTCTTTCGTGCTGAGATGTGAGCTCAGAGCAGCATCGAGCCCAGCTCCCAGTGGCCACACCAGCAGAGCCACAGTCGCCCCTCAAATGTTTTATATCTACCGTACATTCCCAGCTTGAACTGCTGCTCTAACCAAGAGCAGCCTCCACCAGTCTGCCTTTCAGTCTTCAATACCATCTCAGACGCATCACTGACACCAACGAAGATGGGTGTAAAAGCAGCAGTGGCTGCTGAATGAGTGCAAGGACTCCTCCGCACCAGCCTGGGTGGAACACGGACACTGCAGTCCATGCATGCAGATGGGCAAGCGGGTCAGGGCGTGCATGCAGAGCACACTAAGGCTTCGAAGCAGAAGCTGCTCCCTGCAAATGCCTGACGCGTTCTGGTCATATCAGTGCTGAGAAGCACCACCTCCTGGGCCACGGGGCCCCGCGACCCACAGCACTGCCTGCAGTGGGGCAGAACCGCAGAGCTGTTGGGGCTGCTCAGCCCTGGGGCAGCTGTGAGGCAGGCTGAGGGACTCCGTGCCGATCTCAGCCTCCTACAGCACAGACAGACAGCTGCGGAAGAGAGCTTCCCCCGGCTGTGCTTTACGGGGCTCCCCTCGCGAAGGGAAGGCGGAAGCCCAAAGGCACCATTCAGCATCACCGACGCCTTAAGACCGACCGCACCGGCACGCCCATGGAGGCTCCGGTCCCAGAGAAGCGCAGCCCGGCGCTGCCCCAGGGAAACGTCAGCGCAGCGCAAAGCGGCTCCGCAGCGGAAGGTCCGCCCCGGGATGCAACGGAACGGCCCGGCGTGCGGCACGGCGCGGCTCCGGAGCCCCACCGGCACCGCAGTCACGTGACAGCGGGGGCTCCGCCGGCGGCGGTGACGTCACCGCGCGGACCCTCGGCCGATGCCCGGATGGAGCCGGGAGGAGGAGGGGGAGCGGCCCCCCATCGCCGCCCCCGCGCGAAGCCCGACTCCCCCGCCCCGACAGCCGCCCCCGCCGGAGCGCCACCGCACGGCCCCGGGGGCGCACCCCCACCCCCACCGCCGCGCCGCAGGAGGGCTCACCGCTGAAGACCATGGCGGCCGAGGCGCCCATCACGGCGAAGAAGGAGGCGTACTCGGGGGTGCTGCCGGAGGACATGGCTGCGGGGTCGGGGGGGCCGGAGCGGGGCACGGAGCGGGCAGGCAGGGAACGGGGCTCCGCCGCGGCGCCGTCCTCCGCAGGCAGCGGCCGGCCACAAAATGGCGGAGGCGACGAGAGAGGGTGGGCGGGAGAGCGGCGGGCGGAGGCCGGCGATGGGGAGGGCGGCGCGGAGCTGCGTCCCGGCGGCACTGCGCGGCGGCTCTGCGCGGCGCCCTACATATGGCCTCCGCAGGACAAAATGGCGGCGGCCCGCCCGTCACGTGATCGAGCCCCTCCCGCCGCCGGCCGCTCCCACGGGTCACGACGTAGAGGGGATCAGCCTCGCCGCTCTCCGCCGCTCCCCGCCCGGCGCTCCCACGGCCAGGTGGGCTCCGGGGCCTGCAGAGCACCGCACCCTGGCCACCAACGCGGAGCTCGGCCGCGCTCTGGCCCCCTCTCCGCCCGGACTCTCCCCCCTCCCACGGCGGTGGTTCGGTCCCGCCCGCCGCGTCCCACAGAGCGTGATTCAGCGCTCATTAGCATAGGGGGCGTGTCCTTGAGATACCACGCCCCCATGTCTGAGGAGGGCGTGGCCTCGCGTAGCGCTGAGCCGGGCGTTCTGCCCCACGTGCCCGGCAGTGCCCGCATCTCTCGCTGTGTCCCCGCGGTGCGGGCTCTTACCGCATCCCATCCGCTGTGCCACCTGCCCTGCGGCGCACTCGCAACCCTCTGCCGTGTCCCAGTGCCGTGCTCTCTTGCCCTACCCCTTGCACTGTAGGCAGGCTCGTGTGCTCAGCACCAGTGACCATACTCTGGCATTTTATCTGGCTGGGGGCCCCTTTCCCCATAGCGTGGCAGTGCCCACAGCCTTCCAGCACGTCCCTGCTGCCCCGTGCCGTGTCCCTGTCCGTTGGCAGCACCGGAGCTGGGCTGTGTCCTGTGTGCCACTCTCTGGCCGCCCAAGCTGAGCCTGGTCCTGGGCCATTGCCATCCCCACAGCCATCCTGGAGCTACTGCTGCTGCTGAGCGCTCCAGGACAGCACTGTGCTGGCTTTGGGGTTCATGCAGCTTCACAGCCTTCCCTTTGTGCTAATTGTGCTTCCCTTAAGCATCAGAGCTCTGATGGAGGACCTCTGTGCATCATTGCCATCCCTTGGTCACCTCTCTGCCCGGTCAGATCTGTGAGGAAATAAGAACTGATGGCACTGAGCATCAGTGCCCTGGGGGGCAACATGCAAGGTGCAGGACCCACATGTGCTCCTCCCGCTCCTCCCCCATCACCACCACCATCACCCCCAGCCCTCTGCCACCTCTCTGCTTTTCCTGCAGCACTGCACCCTGGGAGCTGTAGTTTGCCAGCCCAGCACAGTCACTGTTGCTATGGCAGTGGTTGCCATCACTAATGAGGGTTTCCAACAGCCCCAGTTAGCAACAAGAGGCCTTTCAGTAGTGCAGGAGCTGAGGCAGGGACAGGCCTTGCTCTGACACGGTGGAGCAATCGGTTGCGTGTTGATTCCCATTATCTGGGTGCTGGGGTGGGCAGGGCCGTGGCTGGAGGCAGTGCTGGTGGTGATGCTCTGCGTGGGGTGGGGGGCAGCGGGGCTGTGGGGTGCTCCTCCCCCTGTGCCTGCAGGCAGCCCCCACTGTGGGGGGAAAGTACAAAGTGCTGATTCATTGAAGGGATGTTTTCTATGCTTTTAACTGTACTTTTCCTCAAAAGATTTCAATTTATACTCCCACAGCACCTCGTATTTATCCAACCCCATTCTGCCCTGCTTGTCCCTGGGCTGTGGAAGCACCAGGTGGGGGAAATACTCATGACCTTGCCTGCCTTTGGCTGTGTGATGCCCAGGTGCTGAGGGGCTTTTGGGTGCTGCTAAATCCTTCCTGGGCCATCACTGGTTGAAAACAGACAACTTCCTGGTGCTGCTTCCAGCTGGGGGGGACGCAGGCACTGCTGCCAGGGCTGCAGGCATGATGGTGCCCAGCCCAGCCCAGCGGTGCTGCCATCACACAGTGCCATCCATAGAGCTCCAGGGACACAGCGCTGCTCTGCTGGTTGGGCATTTTGTGCACGGGGCTCTTCTGCTCTGCTTGGATCAGAAGTAACTGATTTCCATCCTGAGCTGTCTGCTCTGCTCACCTCGACAAGGCACACTGATGCCTCTGATCGAATCCAATCCCATCTCATCCAACCACACCACCATCTCCTCGCTGCTCGGAGCTTCCCCGCCCATCAATCCTCTCTCGTCTCCGTTTTCCATATCACAGTTTTTCTTTGCTTCTCGAAGGATGAAAGTGGGTGGGAAATCACCACTGCTGCCGCTCTCTCCCCAGAGATCACCCCTGGCTCCATTCCTCTCCTGCAGATACAGCTCTGCCCCAGCTGAAGCTCCCAGCTCCCAGCTCCCAGCTCTGCACTGCATCCACAGCTCCAGAGCACCCAAACGAAGCACTGCAGGGAGCCAAGGTAAACAGCAGGGTTATCGTCTAGTTCAGCAAAGAGAAACTGAAACAGAGCAGGAGCTGTTTGGTTTTATTATTTCTCTTGGCCTGGTGCTGCTTTGTGGTTTGCAGCGGGAGCCCAGCGTCACATCTAGGCAGGATCCCAGCAGCACTGACCTCAGGGCTGCACAGAGCTGAGAACAGGGATTTTGGAAGCAGATGGCCAACTGCCTTTGGTGCTGGAAGAGGCAGAGTGCAGTGGCTGGGTGTCACCTCTCCTCCAACGCCCAACGCAGAATTGCGGCGCCGTGCTGTAAGGTTGGCTGCAGATGGGGACAGGCACAGCTGCCTCCCCAAGGTGCAGCCCATGTGGCACAGCTCGGGGGATGTGAGTGAAAAGGGCAAAAGTCACTGTGGATGACAAAAGATCACACAGGGAGAGCTGGCTGGAAAAGCGGAAGGGTTGGTTGGAGGAGACTCAGTGGAAATATGGGATGTGCACGGCAACACTCAGATCCTCCTCTTACCACGTCCCCAGGGGACTACAAACCCTGGCGCTGTCACGGTGTCCCTGCTGTGCAAGGAGAGGCAGCGGGTCCCAGTGCTGTGCCAACAGGACTCTGCAGCAGCGCCCATCCCTGCACCCATGGGCTTCCCAGGAGCCCTGTGCGAGGAGACTTGTCCTCGTGTCCTCAGCTGGAAATGGCCACGATGCTCCGGGCAGCACACAGCACTGCAGCTCTGAGCCCCTTTGCCACAGACGCGCTAGGACTGCCTTAATCCAAATTCAGATCCAAATTACTCCTCTTCCCTCACTCAGGACTTGTGCTGTTTGTACTCATCACTGCACCGTGCACAGCTGGGGCTGAGCTGGGCAGGCACGGGGAGACGCGCAGGGCTGCTTCTTTCATAAAGGGATTTTTTCCCCATCAGCTGACACAGTCAGGATCACATGGGGCCCTTCAGGAATAGCTCATTCTGTCGGAACGCCTCCGTGGCTCCTTGTGAATCAGGAGCACAGCTGACGTGCAGACACCAGGCTGGCACAGACTGCTGCCCATCCTCATGGCACACAGCACAGCCGGCACGGGCTGGCTGCAGGCTGCGGGGTGCTTTCCTGCACGCTGCTGAGGGATGCAGGGCAGCAGCAGTGCAGTGCTCCATGTGATGCATCCTCGACAGCAGGGGAGGGCACGGCCTGAACCACAGAAGCACCGTGCAGACGCTCCAATGTTCTTCCTCCCTCTTCCCTGAGCGTGCAGCACTTCCTCGTGCTGGAGGTGGCTCTCAGCACACAGCTCTCCCCACAGGAGCACTGAGATTTCAGTCCCTGCCCAATGCAGGGCTGTGGGCTCCGTGCTGGGGGAAGGACGAGGAACACAGATGAGTTCCCGGCCTCTCTTAACCTTCACAAGTTCTTTGAGCTCGCGGGATGCAGATTAACCATTAAGCCCTTAAACACATCCTTTGCCTCCAAAACCAGTGCAATGGCAGGAGCTGGCTGGTGCCACTGCTGCTCAGTGTCCCCGTCCCTTGTGTACAAGGAAACACAGATCCAGCCCCTGCAAGCACATTCTGGCTGCTCCAGAGACGGATGGCAGCAGAGATCATAAGGCACAATTCAGGCCAAAGGAACTTGTTTACACTGACTTACGGCCAAGGTCTGCCCTTCCCTTTCCTTCTGGGCTGCCCCAGACCTTGCCCTCCTCACACAGCCCCTGAGGGCAGCCTGGGAGCGGGGGCAGCAGCTGGAGACCCCCATGGGCAGAGCAGGACCCCAAGGAGGGCACAGCTCCCTTTCCATATAGAGCAGCACATTGCACAGGACATCCATCAGAGCTCTGGACCTGTCAGGGCTGTCCGGTGGGGGGAGAGGGGCTTTTCCTCTCCCTTCAGAAACCTTTACACTCATCCATACTTCCCTCTAGGCTGTGTCAAACACATCACCATCACATTTCCTCTCCCAGTCAGTTATTCCCCTTCCTGGTTTCCACTTCTGCAATTTCTGCACACACATTGATAGGGCCCCTTAGAGAAGGAAGCTGTACCAGAAAGACCCACAACTTCAGCAGCGCTTGCAGCCTTCCCTGAGCAGTGTGAGCAGTGCAGGAGGCTGAGCTGCTCCTCCTGCAGCCAGCACTGACACTGGGGAACAGCAGCACAGCCCCAGCACAACTCAGGTGCAGCTCTGGCTTTAAGAGCTTCTCCTTCTCCTTTATCTGCCCCAAACGATGGCACTGTTAGTTAGGAGCTTCAGCTGAGCAGCCAGGAACTTGAGATATGGCATCAGCTGTGATTGGTCATGGCAGCTGGTAAAAGAAAATAAAATATGGCAGATTCTTAGAGGTACAGTGTAAGTCAGCACCTGGAACTGCTGAAATCTGTCAAAGCCGGAATGAAACCTGCAGGCACTGTTTCAGCAAAACCCATAGCTGCCAGCATAGCTGCTTGGGTAGGTAGAGCAGCCCTGATGCTGCTCTATGGGGCACTCACAGTTCTGCATGCAGGAGCCCAAGGAACACAGTGCCAGCCTGGACATCCCGCCCTGCACAGCCCAGCAAATGGATGCTGAAGGGATTTCTGAAGTCTCAGCCCCAAAGCTCTCCTGAAGGGAGGACAGGTTGGTGCTCTGCAAGACTCACAGCAAGCAAGCAAACTGGCTGCACTGTGGTCTGTGATGTGTGGACAGTCAGAGCACCAGAGTCCATCAACCCACGGTATGCTCAGAGCCCACGTGTTGGTTCTGGAAAGGGGCCTGAAGCAACCCCTGCAGCACAGCAGGGGGCTTCTCCATGTGGGGAGGCAGATGTGAGTCTTCATGTTAATGCGGAGGGCCTGGAAGGAAGCAGGATTTCAGCGTGATGAGAAGCACTTGAAGAGAAACGCCCTGCGCCAGCCACGGCCAGCAGGACAGCACGAGTCATGGCTGGCAGAGCCACGTGGGGACAGACAGACACAGGCAGGGACACGCAGAGGTCAGGCTTTGGGCTTCTGTTTGTGGCACAGAGAATCCAACTCCTGTGGGCTGGGAGGGTGACGCGGCCCAAGCGCTCGATCCCCTCTGCCATGGGGCTCTCCCAAGCTGAGTCCTTTCCTGGTGGCTGTGAGGGATCAGAAGGGCTCCAAGAGCACCAAAAAAACCAGTCAATGGCAGATGGAGGGCGCAGACCTGGGAGGACGCCTCAGACATAAAGAGGGAGGTGAATCACCAACAAACAGAACCAAAGTTGAGTCAGCAACAGGAAGGCACGCGTGCGGGGTCAGGGACAGCATAGTCACTGCTGCCTTATCTGCACTTGCTCAAGAGGTACAAGCAGAAGAGAGGCCAAATGCCCTCAGACATCACCCAGCTGAAGGATGGGCTCAGTTTCACTGATCAGACCATCACACTTTTTGCCAACAGTGAAAAGCAGCCTCAGACAGCAGAGCCAAGGGGCCCAGGAGACATGAATCCCACCCCACCGAGCCCTCCCACTGCTTGATGCAATCAAGCATTCCATTCTCCTCTCATGTCCACGGCCACATGCTTCAAAGCTGAGGCAAAGTCCTGAGCCAGCAGCCCACACTGCTCAACCTGTCCTGTCCTGCTGCACAGCACCTTGTTGGTAGGCATAAGGTCTCTAATGCAGTTGTAAAATTGAGTTATAGAGCCTAATGCTTAAAAGTGATTTTTAAAAGTGAGCTCATCCGTAGAAAGCCTCCTGCTTACCCCTCTGCCCGACCCTTATGTCTATTGTAAGAAAAAAGTACTCTGATGATCTGAGTTTACTCAATCTTGGGACTGTAAAATTGGTTCTGTTTGTGATGGAGGAAGAAGGAATGGCTTTTCCTAATCATGATGAATCAAAGGGGAACCTCTGCTGGCCACGGGCTTTCCCTGCAGCGAACAGCAGGCACAGAAACGGCCTGAATAGTTTCTGCAAGTTCAGTAAACTTTTTCACATTGCATCACCTGAGACCACAGCCTTGCTTTTGGAAGCACCCACAAACAACGCACAGGAAGCCCCTATGCTGTGTTTCTTTTCCTCCTGCCTGGCAGACATCTCACTCAGAACCCTGCTCTGCTCAATGGCAGTACTGCATCCTTTGCACGTGAGCAGCACTGCTGGTTGGGCTGATCTGTTTTCAACACAGGGCTGGGGCAAAACACTCAGCCCTGGCCAAGGGAAGGCGGCTCATCGCAGAGTTCTCCAGCCTCGTGTTATTTGTCAGTTAGTTTGGCACCAGATCTCAGCAGGAGTCAGTGCAGCATCTCACTGCGGTGAGAAAGAACACACATTCAATGGTTTATTCCTCAGTTTTACCAGATCATTTGCCATGAGGTCTACAGGAAAGACAAACCCAGGGACAGCTGTGCTGAAGGATGAGGCCACTCACTTCCACAGTCCAACGCCTTTTAATACAATCCAAGATTCTACACGGTGACAAAAACAGCATCGACACAGGGCAGCAATTTCAAGAGTAGAGCTGGACACCAATTTGGCAGCACATCACCCGAGAACACGCTCATCTCAGCTCCGAATGGTTCAGTGCAATACCCACGGCAGCAGTGCTGGCAGAAGGGCACCCTGGGCTGTGAGGGGGGTTCCTGGGCCTCCCATCTGCCCCACAGTTGTGCTCCAGGTGTTGGCTGCAGCAGCTGAGCTCCTCCAGGGCCATGGCTGCAGGAGAGCTCTCGGTCCCACTCACTGTGGCATCAGCTTTGCGACAGTGACTGCACGGTCAGCTCACTCCCCATCAAAAACGTGGACATATTTCATAGGAGAAAGAACAAAACTTCAATGCACACACACAAATAGCAACTGATTGATACGTAAGTTATGCCACTTCTCTCATGGCAAAACACAGCTTTGCTATTGGCATTAATCTTTAACTCTTCGGAGAGCAGCACTGTCTGCCCCTTCGATTTGCCTTCAGTTATCTCAACATGGAGGAAGTTGAACTTTTCCTCCCTTCCTCCTGCCTTAAACATCCTTCATCAGAAAACAAAGCATGTCCAAGTGCAGGAATGGCAGCTTGTGGATCTATTGAAGAAGGCTGTCCAGCCTGGCCAGCAGCTGGAAACAGCTCCTGTGGCCTGGAAACCACTTTGATGCCATTTACAAACACATGCAAGTTTCCAGTGTCAGGGATTTTTGCTCTTTTCTGCCTTCAGTAGAGAATTACAAAACAAAACCAGCTCCCCAAGAAAGCAAACGGCTCCCGAAGAACTGTGGCAGCCAATGCTCAGCCTTCAGCTCTGCATCTTCACATCAAACTGTCCCTGCAGTGACAGCCGTATCCCTGCTGTCACTGAAAGCAGCAGGAGGGCACACAGAGTCATCTGTAACGGAATCAAAACCACTTTGCAGCTGGGGAACTTCAGATAGCTTCAACCCCCTGGGAAGGTGCCTGCTGAACCCATTTTCTTAGAAAGCCATTTGTTTGTGGCCTATCTGAAGGGTTTTGCATGTTAGCACATCAACTGTTGGCTCACTTACTTGGACTGCTGATATACTCATGGACAGTGACAATCATTGTCTACAGGGACAAAAAATGCCTCTCTGCTACTGCAAAGAAAGATCAACTCACAATACAGCTCCTCGAGGATGCCTCACAACTATTAACGACAACTACCCAAGGATTTGCACTGGAAAAGAAACAATTTTTACTGAACCAAAGGAATGTGTGAAGACGACAGAGCTTTGTATAACGTATCTGGTTAGACTACTGCAGCCTCTTACTTATTTAGGCTATTCAAAGGCAACACTACATTGCAGGATATCTGCAAGAGGAGAATGCAACAAACAGACTAAAACCACTGCTGCAATACGTGCCTCAAGATTGATGTGAGTAACAAACAGAAGGAAAATCACCTGCCAGCACACCTACCTGCCCCAAACGGCCCCCACAGCCTGCTGTGATCTGCAGAGCTGTGCAGGTCACAGCTCAGGTTGTGCTCCCAGCTGCAAAGCTGTCACTTGGTGTCACGTGTCCTTGGGGGGGATGCCAAAGACTGGTTGGCCATTCAGAGAAGTTACCCGAGAGAGGGCTCTTGTGCACCTCCACCAGAGGGATCAGAAGCTGCTCTTGTTTGCTCAAACGTCCCCATCTCTGTGTGCTACAACAGAGCAGGGAAAGGAACGGGGTTTTGTAGATATGGCTTACAAAGTGGTACAGCACTCAGGCCTTGCTGACACAGTTGCATCCAGTGGGGATGGAAAGGGACAAAAAGTTACCATGAGTGACTGTGGGAACAAATCTGCACAGAAAAACCTATTTGTTACTTTGAGAGTAATTCTGAAGTCCCACAAACCCCACCAGCACGCAGCTCTAGGGAATTTCTGACAGCTTAACAGAGCTGGACATCAATCTCATCATTTTCCTGCGCGGGCACTTCAAAGATGAGCTCAGAAAAGGAGATATGGACCAAGTTAAGAAATCCCACCTCTGTTTAAGAGATCCTACTAAATGCAGTATCTTTTCCAGCTAAATTGTCACAGGAAGATGATGGGATGCTACCTAGTGCAACAGGATACTGCCAGCTTTGAAAAAAAGGCATGAGCAGTGCTTATCAAAACCTGATATGATTGTCAGGATCCTTCCCATTCTATACCAGCCCCTCCAGTTCAATCAAGCTATGAAAACCTATGAAAAGAACACGCAGTATGAGAAATGTTGTAATTGGAAAATATCTGTGGGGCAAAAGATGACACCTTGGATTTGTATATGCAATCAAGTATTCCAAGGAGTTATTCTGAAAAAAATAAAATATTCAAAATGGCTTTTTAAATGTTTTTGTTTTTTTTTTTTTGCCAAGTTTGCTCATACGCTTTGCAAGCAGCAAAGACACAAGGTATTTTCTTTGCTAGCAAGCTGTACAAGCGAACATTATCAACCTGATTGACCCTGTCCAGCCCAAGTGATATTCCATCACTGTAAATTTTTAATGTTAACCCTTTATGGACTTCATGTGTAAGTAGCAATCGTGCTTTCCCCACCCCAACACAGACATTGGATTAAACAGCCAAAAAAGCCACCGGCGCTTTCTTCTTTCCTTGTGATATGGAGCAAGTGTCACCAAGAGTTCTCCTGGGAAACTTCTTCACTCCCAGAGTAAAGCTGCACAGAATATTTCCCTGCACATCCCTCCATTTACTTGAGGAGGGTGCATTCTGTACCCCAGTGCCTATTTCCCTACACATTCAGTGATACTGCACAGTTATTCGTACTGCTAATGCTTCAGTTCAGCTTCCGTGAACAACTCAATCACAAAGAAGTCTAAGCACTCCATACAATCTTGTGCTTTCTGCTGCCTGAAACTTGAGCCAGACTGAGCTATTATACTGATATGGAATAGGAATGTAAACAAAATCAAGGCTCTGAAATATCCCTGTCCAGTCTGGATGCCCTTTGCAGAGGCAGCCTCCACAAAGAGATGCAACTGGAATGTATCAAGGACTCAGAAGGGGAACTAGCAATCACAGTTCCTTCATAGTTGACTCCTAAAACAGTACTGATGGTTCATCAGTGGTACTCATGACTTGTCTGCAAAGTATCTGTTTACACTGGGGCAATGGCTCTGTGAACTACTGCCCTACGTCAAATCCGAGGCCTCCAGTGTTGCTATAAACGAACATCTGATATTTGTGGCTGGGGCCAGATGCTCTACAGTACACCTCAGCCAGATCAGCACCTCTGAGGAATTGTGCTGAACTGCAGAATTGTCCTCTGATACAGACCTGTGCACATTTAGGATTGTTTGAAATAACATAGTTTTCATTTTGCCTACTATCAAACACCTGAAGCCAGCCACGCTGGGTCTCTGGAGGTTCCAAGCTAAGGAGCTAAAAAAGTACAACACTTTCACCTGCCTTAAATAAGAGTAAACACAACTAAGCCCTGCATCCAGGTGCACTGCTTAGTAATTATTAAGGAACACTGAGTCCAGTGGGAATTATGTTCTAACTTGGCTCCTGCATTACAATTTGCCTTGGGAATCCTACCAGAACTGAAAGCTAGTTGAACAACGATAGTCATGTCAGCCATTCATGGTGTCCCTGAAGCCCCACACCTCCAAGACGGAGATCTGGAAGCTTTCAGAACACAGCGGTTGATTGTTGAAGGTGTTGCAGTGGCTGGTCCTCCCATGGTTCAGGTCTGCATCGAGGTAAAGAGCCTGGCCATCACCACCACCTGGGAAGAGAAAACCCCGAGTTAAAGCTGCCTTTGCATGTCTCAGGGTGAGAAACTGCTATAGAAGCCGATTTAAACACCAGAAGCCCTAAATCAGGCACGTCCGACGGGCGGGAGGTTGGCACAAAACAAACAGATGAGGACTTTTTGGTTCAGACAAGTCAGTCACTACGCCTAACTCGCAAGGAAATCATGTCAGTTTTCAAAGATCACAGTTTGAAAAGACAGCATATGCCAACACCTGCTGCCAAATCCGATGGATGTCAAGGAATTCTTCATAAGGCCAGAACAGCAGAAATGAAGACAAGTCTTACCTCAACATCTTTTTAAAGCTAAAACTCAAACAGACTGCTATAAAAGCTTGTTTTGCAGCAGCGAATCTGCCACAGCAAACACACAACACCACGTACCGATGTGGATTCACGAGGCAACGTGTGGAAAGCGTGGCAGATGTAATCTGTCCTGACAAAAAGCACGGATTTTCCTCATGCTGCTTTGCCTCTCCAGGCTGCAGCTGGGCAAACCAGAGGAGCAGCAAAATCTGCTGGAGGAAATTTGGAGACTGAAGCTGCTCATTTCCAGTGCCGTGCTTTGGCGACAGGTGAAGGCATCGATGCTACAGGTATGGCTCAACCTGCCAGTCTTATTACTGGTAACAACCATCACGTCACTGAAGCAATGGCTGCTTTGGTGCCATTAAAAGACACGACCCAATGTCTTGATTTGTATGGAGCAGTAAAAAAAAAAAAAACCACAAAGAAACACTGAAGTGATTTTCTTTATCCTTTGGCAATGTATGTGGTACAGCCACTGATGGTACCCAGCAGTGGTTGGTGATAAAAAGAAAGGGAGACTCAGAAAATTAATAGACGACGATGCAACTGTGGCCCAAACCAATTTTTCTTCCCTCAGTGTGGCCCTGGCAAGCCAAAAGGTTGGACATCCATGTCCTAAGTGATGTTTGCTTGTTGTCTTCAGGTGTAATTGAATAAGCTCAGATTCATTGCTTTTCAGCGATAGTATCAGAATAAGGTTTTTAAAATAGACCCATGCAATTCCTTAAGAACAAGAAAACTGACTCAGCTTCCTCCCTTCAGGCCTGTCTTTCAGTGCTGGATAATCCATCCCAACTGCACATTTTCCCTCTGTAAAGAAAAAGCTGAGGAAACTTAGCAATCAAAATCAAAGCTAGGAGAAGAACAGAACTGGCCTGGTATTCTTAATCATGATTAAACACATCAAAGCAAACTGCATTTTGATCACCTGTGTCACTTGGTCAATGCTCACAGAGCTTATGGCCAGAGATGCAGTAGGGTAAAATAGATTTAGAGACAAAAGTGCTTGGAAAATGAAAGACCTCCCAACTGCCTATAGGGCAACTGTGTAACAAAACAACAAAAAACAAAAACCATCTGAAGAATCAAAGGAGCAGAAAGTCTCCTCTACAGCTGGATTATGTGCAACATTCACTTCACTACTGCTCAAGCTTGTATTTCTTTTATTACTACCAATGGTGAACAGTTCAGATCTCTCAAATACCTGTGATCTCTAATTTTCAGTGCTTTCCAATTCAATTACATATGCATTTCACAAGCCCAGCTCATAGTGAAGCAGCCCAACTTATGGCTGAGTAGTGCATGTGCTGCTAAGTGGAAAACCAGCAGGCATTTGATGGTATTGTTTAAATCATGGGGTTAGTTGCACTCTAATGTGTGTCAAGTGAAGCTCTCTGGAAGTACAGCTACAGCTCTGTATCTGCCACCACTGAGGTGACAACTTTACTAAGCATCACCACAGATCTGATACAGTTCCAGAAGCAGGAATGTCTTTCACATTCTACTCTATGAGTCAAAGTCCTCAGTGCTGAGTTCCCCTTTGAGAGCTACTTCTCATCACCATGCAGGACGAAGGTATTGCTGTGCTCAAAGCTACAAGCTACTATCAAAGATCTTACTTACAAATGCACATTATGCAAGATGCCAAAAGAAAGCTTTTGTTGGTTAATATCATGTTTTGGCAACTTTTCTCTCCAAACAGTAATACTAATAGTACCAACAATACTGAAATGCCTATGTGGTAAATAAATGGGACTCTCTCATCTAATAGTGATGAGAGGTGGTGGGGAATACACACTCACACTCTCACACTGACTTACCTATAATGATGCATTCACTGCTGCCAGCCATGAACATGGAAGCTGTTTTGGATGGTAAGTTGAAGTGCCGAGCTGATAAGAAGGGAGAAAGGCGATCTGATGGGTCTGAGGGGGAGCCTCTGAAGGAGAGGGTGTTGGAAGCTGGCGAGGCATGATTTTCTGGCTCAGAACCACTTGCAGCCAATTCCGGGTGCTTGATGATCACCCACTCGTAGCGTTCCACCTCTGGCTGCAGCTATGCAGGTGAGGAGAAACAGAACTTTCTATTGGTGAGCAGTAACAGTGCTGAGAGCTCTGCAGGGAAAACAACACTCGAGCCCCTCAGGATTCCACCCACACCATCAGGGGTTAAGATCAGACCAAACCGTTGTTAGGTTGGATATCATTTCTTTTCTTCATATCTTTGCTTTTTAAGTGATTGAAAAAAACAACGCAGTGGTTCCCAAAGTTACTTTAATAACACTTGTGAAAAAGAGCTCTGAGCATCGGGCAAAAAAGGCTCAGCACAGAACTGAGAAGTAACATTTCCTCCACCCAACCTGAAGTGCTCGGCAGGCTTTAAGAACAAAAGTATATTAATGCAGCCTCTTCCACTGGAAGGGAAGCGTGAGTTAGTCCCACCAGTCCAGCACAGCCTTACAGCAGGGCAAGGAGCAAGGAAACTGGAACAGGCTGCCCAGAGAGGCTGTGGATGCCCCGTCCATCCCTGGAGGTGTTCAAGGCCAGGTTGGATGGGGCCCTGGGCAGCCTGGTTTAGCATTAAACGTGGAGGTTGGTGGCCGTGCATGTGGCAGGGGGGTTGGAGATTCATGATCCTTGAGGTCCCTTCCAACCCTGGCCAGTCTGTGATTCTGTGAAACCATACTCACCCTAAACACAAAGCACTCCCCAGTTCCAAAGAAACTCAGCTTGTTCCCACCTCGCCTGCGCTCGCTCCAGTCGGTGGACAGATAAGCACCGCAGACCTGGTGGGAACAGCAAGGTGTGAGCAGCAAGGTGGAAGAACAAAGCGTGTTTCAACAACTGAGAGCAACACTGCAGAGTCCAGAACTGAAGCTTTGATTTCCAAAAGCTCTACATCAGTGGATTAAAGCAGCACAAGTACTTATATCTAAAGATAGATTTAAACTGCTTTAATCTGCTGGGGAGAACCCTTCAAATACGAAATGTTTCATAAATTATTTTACATCTGTGAGGCCTTAAAGGAGAAACGTTCCAATGTACCCTCAGTGACCAAAACACAAATGATTCCCGACTTGTAAATCCTTACATTACTTCATCCTTTCAGCATCCAAAGTCACAGTACAAGCAGTTCTGGCTGACTGTCCTCCCTTGCTAGCACACAGTAGCCTTGAGTCCTCCCCATAACAAGCTATAGGTAAAACTGGCTCAGCTAGACTGATTTTAAAACTAGCTCCAACATTTAGAGCAGCCTGTTCAAACAGCATGGAGCTCAGTAGCTTCCATAAGAACAGGACAGCCTTACAGGTCTGATTTTTTCTGTGGATTGCCCCATTTGCACTAGAAGAGTTTCTCAGTACCAGCAACAAGCATTCCTACCAAGGGGAGACAGACCAAACAAACAGCAAAGGTCTAAGAACACCAGCAAAGCAATATACCACATTCTCAGAGCCATGGTTAAACAGTCGTTCACTTGCTGTTTGGACTCTGCCAGCATTACAAGCAGAGCTCCTAGGACAAAAGCTCTCAAGAACAGTTTTGTTAATCAGGTAAAGCACGTGAATGAAGTAAATACCCCAGAATGTCATTGGATGCATCCAAAGTTCACCAGAGTCAGAAAATGAGAAGGTTAGCTTTCTTCTTTCCAAAACACAAAGGATAAACATTGGAATAAAGGATGAATGTGACCCCCACCAAAAGCACACACACACACATTCCCAACAACCAACCAAACAGCAACACCCCACACTTCTCCCTGTTTCCACGGGGGCCTTCTTTTTGTTTGAGAGGTAGGAAACTAAATATGCTGTCAAAACAGCATCGCTTCACCAAGCTGGAAAGGACAAGAAGCAAAATAATGCCTTTTCTATTTGCCTGCTTCTCTTTAGATATAACGGACATCATATGAACCATTGGTTTGTAGCACAGGTCTGGGACTCCCAGAAACACACACAGCTATGAAACAACCTGCATCACTGGCATTAGCTGGATGTGAAAAAGAGCAGTGAGGAGCTTGTTCCGTGGGGCAGCCATTCTGGGGAAACAAGCAGAAATACAAACCTACGGGCTGTACCTACAGCTCCACATCACACACAGCTTCTGCAATTCACGCATGGCAGAGAACAGACCCTCATCACACACGGTATTTATGTGCAGTCCTTCTGAGGGTCTGGGAAACTTTCTTGTTGTAAGCTTTTTTTTTTTTTTTTTAATACCTATGCAATAAAACTAATGTGTTTGTTTTCACGTTATTTAGTCCACTATAATTCCTACCATACAATTTCTGCTATTTTCTCTCTTTGTGTCCTGGAGAAAATGAAAATATCCTCTATGAACCACAAGTTTATACATTTCCACAGCATCTCCTTCTGATTCTGTAACTAAGAGAGTCTGTCCAAGAGCTCAGTGTGTAGCTACTGCCCATCATCTCCCATTACTCACGAAGAACAGCAGACCACAACCTACTTTACAAGACTTACCCACGAACGTCTAAGGCCCATAAGCAACAAGAGGAATAAATTAAAGCACACAATTGTTAAAAACAATCAGAAAATCCCAACACTGGAGCAATTCCAGGCTCCCTGTTTCTTCAGTTTCTTCGAAACTGCTGCATGGAATGCTGTATTAAAACACAACTGCTCAAAACCTAATTTCTTCAGTCGCCTTTTACCTCACCTCTTTTGCTGTGGTCTTGATCAGAACAAGAGTAGGCTCGTGTCCCTCGCTGTGAGAATAGAACCTGAGGTGCAAAGCACACAAAAATAAGCACTCAACAACCGTCGCCAACAGCAGCTCTCCTCTCGTCAGCTTTTTGCAGGGCTTTTTGTGCTCCCTCAGAATAAGCCTAGCTATGGCCACAGCAGCATTTTACATAAGGCAATGGAAAGCAAGTTGCATCCTGAGGGCAGATGACTATCAACGCTTCAGTGCTGTGTGTCTGATACCAAATAATTATGATGCGTTTTTACTTTTCCTCATGGCTCTGGGACAGCTCACTATCTCAGTTTCAGAGTGGAAGTACTTACTAGGAGCTGTACACTCTCGTGTGTCAAGAGCAAGTAAAACTCATGTCTATTTTATCCCACTTTAATTATAACAATCAGAATCACGGACAGAAAGAAACTGTAAGGGAACCACCAGTTTTCACTTCCCTTACTTCCCTCTGATAATCACACTCAAACTAATCCCTCAAAAGAGCAGCCACCAATTTAAATCATTTATAACCAGTGGAGAACGAACCAGTCTCAGAGCAGAACATTCTGATGTACGTTTGACCTTTCCAATTGGTTGCAGACATATTAAAATGGTTCTCCACGTTCTGGCAAATGAGACGCCCTGATCAAATGCTGAAGCCAAGAGGAATCTGCCACATTTGTGTTCCACCTCTGACTGTTTTTCAGACAGCTTGACTACACCCATCCAGTCAGCAGCTCATTAACTGCTCTTTTTTGCCCATAAAGAAGCGCAGGGAAAGCTGTGGTTACCTGCTCAGACTACAGCCATGTTCCAAGGTGGTGAAGAGCAAGAGGGGCTGGCAAAGCGCAAAGCGCTCCGGGATCCACGACCAGATATCTCGCATCTCTTTCACACTGACAATCTCAGACTTGAAGTTCTCTGCGTGCACTGCCAAGTGCACATTCTGCCTGAGAAACACAGCACAGAACATTGAGAGACAACGACTGAACAAAACCAGCAGGCTGATCACTGGACAGCAACAAGAAAAGGGCTGAACGCCTAACGACTCTACAGATGTGTCAGTACCCAAAGCTCCAGCCCACGGGATTAGATTTAGTGAAGAATGTGAAACACAGCAGTACAACATAGCCTGTGACACGAAGCCATCCTTACTGGAACACCTGAAGCAGCTGTGGCCTGCACCTGTGCATACAGAGGGCATAATGGCGAGGCAGCTAGCAGCTAGGCACGGTCTTACCAGTGCTGGCACTGAAGTGCAAAGAACAACAGACCTGCAGAAACAGCCAGAAAAAAAAAAAAAAGAGAGAACATTTTTCCCCTCTATTTTGCTGCCTGTGTTATGGAATTAGGGAATTTGTAAAAAGAAATCTTAGAGGAATCAGCACTACCGTGCTAAGCAGTGCTAATCCAAGGCAAATACTTGAAGCTTCTACAAAGTTCCTCCAACTGGAAGCATTTCATTATGAATGATTTCACTTAATTAAGAAGTGAAGAAGTTCCCAGCCCTGCAGATGCAGACAAAATCTGAGCAGGTGAAGTGAAGGAATGCCAGGGACTCCCACTGGAAACCACCCCCATCCTCCACAAAGGGGCCTGGTACCTTTATGAAAACGGACTCATGGCTTTCAAACACTTGAAAGTACTGAAAGTAGTAATAAGAGCGGAACATCTCAACCAGCCTTCGGTTCTCAGATTAAACAAACACACAAACTTAGAGCCTGGGGATTAAATGAGGGTTATTGAATTCATGAGCGATGTTAAAGACTTTTAAAATGCAAATGTGACAGCCAAGAACATGGGAGAAGCGACAGATGAACTCACACAAGATATTAAGTTACTGAGTGGCAATTAGTTGCACCAAGTTTTGGGGAGTTTGCTCTGCATGCAAGAGTTCAGCTTGTGGAAGAACTGCAAGAGTTTTCCAATTCAGGGCTTCATGCATTATTTTTTTTTTAATAGTTTTGCATTTCCTTCCTCCTGCATTCACAGAACACAGAAGTCCTCAACGCTACACACCTGCACAGCTGGGCTGCTCCCTAAAACACATCACACATCTTTTTTCCTTGCCTGTGGCACAGAGAGATCAGCATTTGCACTGCACATTAGAGCAGAGCTTGCCAGGAACAACTGGAAAATGCTCACTGAAATGTAGCACAGCTGCCTTAATGCCAGCATTTCTAGCCAGGTGACTCCTCAAGTCACTTAAAACAACCCAGCACCACTGCTTCCTTCAGCAACATGGACCAAGTCACAGCTTGCACTGTTGCCCTGCATTATTTGTTAGTAAGAAACTCATTTGGACACCTTCTTAAACAGCCTCCAACAATCAGCGAGCTGTAAAATTTACAGTATTACTCTGCCTGGGATTTTACTTTTGCTTTTAATCACAGCACACTGAGACACCAGAGAGGTCAGCTAGCCTGATGCAAGCCCAGACTCAAATCCACATTGCCAGGATCTTACTGCAGGCCTCAGCCCTTCTGGTCCCATTTGGTCTCAAGGCTTGGTGGAACTGTGGAACACAGCTGGCAAACAAAGGCCTGGTTTGAGCTCATTCAAAAGCAGGGTTTTTCCCACATTTGAGGAATTAGAAGAACATTCAGCACCGTCAACTGGTTTATCACAGTGAACTTCCAGAGGAAAAACACAGTGATGGGGGAACGGCTGCTTACATGGGTTGACAGCGCCAGGACAAGGGGGAATGGTCTTAAACTGAGACAGGGGAGGTTGAGGTTGGATATGAGGAGGAAGTTTTTCCCCCAGAGGGTGGTGAGGCACTGGAACAGGTTGCCCAAGGAGGCTGTGGATGCCCCATCCCTGCAGGCATTCCAGGCCAGGCTGGATGTGGCTCTGGGCAGCCTGGGCTGCTGGTTGGTGACCTGCACACAGCAGGGGGTTGGAGCTGGAGGAGCATCGTGGGCCTTTGCAACCCAGGCCATCCTGTGATAACTGGACTAGCACTTTCCCATGTAGGTGGATATCATCTTTACCAGCAGAGCCTTCTGGTTCACTAAAACACACCTTGCATTCCATCAGCCCCATGAAACTATTCCAGGCTGCCCCTTCAATATCACCATGAATCATTTTACATTTCATGTCACCATTCAGAGAGTGAAACTGGGGTCACTGCTTGGCTGCAGAATTCTGTATGAAATGACTTATTTCCCCATCATAAATCACAGCTGTAGGTGCCTAAGACTGGAAATGTAATCCAGTGTTGAAACCAGTCCCCCTGGACATCAGCCCCCTCCAAACCAAATTCTGCACTGCTTTATAAATCCAATGGCTTTCAGAAAACTGCAACTAGAGTTGCAAGTGCCTGACCTTCATTCCTCCTCTCCTTCTTGGCAGCATTTCTGTTAACTTCAGAAAATATTTGTTAGTGCTGAAAACCATCTGCTTCAGCTGGGCAGCAGTGTTTCAAGCAGTACAGGAGTGAACAGCACACAAGCTGGCTAAACAGAGAGGTTTCATTTGATGCCAGATGCTGAAAATGAAGTTTAGCTGCCATCGCCACCACAAGCCTTTCAAAGTCATCCAGTGGAAAACAAAGCTAAGCACACTGGATGTGGACTGGCAGAGCATGGAGACGTGCCATGAAACCATCACCAGAACTGAACTGGAGTTGACTGAGATCTCACCCCTAGTGCTGTCCTCTGTTGGGGTGTTGGGAAGATACCTTCTTAACCCAAAGGACACAAGATATACTGGGTTAGAAAGTAGCACAATTTAAGGGTGTAAAGGCCTGGTGGAAGCGATAGGTTTCCTTTCAGTCATTAATGGTCAGCTGCAGGTGTTTAAGGCTGAAACACAATCTGGTGTTGCAGGCTGTCTGTTATGCCCTCTCATCCACACCCGGCCCCTCAGCTCTGAACTCCCTGCTTCCCAGCAGAAACTGATTCCTGCTTTTTGCTGCTTTCACAATCTTGTAACAACAGTAAATAAAAGATGGACCTTGCAGGTTTGCTTGGCTGGAATTAAAAGCACTCGGACTGAAAGGAGACAAAATCCACGACATATTGTATCTGAAACATGCTCTGGTGAGTTTGCTCTCAAGGTGTTCTTCCAGACACAACGCACATGGAAATTAGTCCCACTTTGATTTTACAAGTTAGTACAAATATTAGCGTGTATCTCTCACTGAAGTTAACCCAGGGCACCTGCAACAAGGCCAAAGATGGTCCCAGCGGCGTTAATTTGGAGCCACACATCTGTGGGACTTAATGCTCTCCTTCTTTGCAAGTTCTCTGCTTATCGGGCATTACAATCACTGGCTTTTGTTCTTAGAGAAATGCTTTTTGGGCCAAGACTGGATGAATGACTTAATTATCCATCAATGCTAGACGGCTGAGTAACTCTGACCTTCTTGACACAGAAGTATTTCTGCTTAGAAATAAATATAACGTAGCATAAATTGAGACAAGTTACTTTCAGGAGTGTGCCAAGTAGGATTCAGGCCAACAGTTTTTCAATCAGCTGCAGAAAGCTTGCAAAGAAAAAAAAAATAATCAAGCATGTCTTGCATACATTTGCAACAGCACATGCCAGGTCTGAATGTGGGCAATACCTAATGGTACAAAAAGCAACAGGGCCAACAAAAACAAAACCCGACAACAGAACCCCACACCCCTCGAACAAAAACCAACAGAACACGTGCCACAGTTTTTCTTTCAGCATCGTGATGACTTCAATTTGCTCGTTAGCACCAAGCTTTTCCATCCTGGGGCACACAGATTCGCACCACTGCATGCAAACCACCGTGCTGAGCAGCTGTGCCCACGACCCCCAGATCTCACAACTGTGCAGGTGCTTTGAACTAACTTTGTAAGAGCGTATGCAGATGTTATGCAGCAATCTGATGCTGTGATTGCTGCCTTGCTTTTCTTGCCCCAGCGTTAGCAATAGTGACAGCTTCAGAACAAAAGCCAGGCAAAGACAGAGGAAGCGAGCAGAGTGCAGAGATCCAAGTGTTGGAACCTACCTTTTTGGAGATGTAACACTGCAAACAGGAGGGGTGCAGTGGGTATGGAATTGACAGAAGGAGAATGTATGAGGAGGAAGACAAAAAAAGACAGAAAAAGATCAGTGATTTTCTATAGCCTTGACAAAGTGAACGTAAGGAGTCTGGAAAGAAACAAAAGTACAGTTTGATTTGAATCACCAAGCAAGAGGAAAATAAAAAGACAAGCTCTGTTAACGTATTTTCTACATTCTCCCGTCTGTTTTTTCCCCTTTTTGCCGCCTGCCCAGTTATTGGATTGGAAAATAATCCATCATCTCTTTGCACAGGCCAAATATGCATCTGGATGAGAAAACTGACATCCTATCGAGCACTGGAGAAAAGCTCACTTCTCCAGAAACCACATCTGCCGACAGCAGGATCCAAGCTGAGCCTACTTCACAGCAGCACCAAGCCAATGGATGACGGGAAGCTCTGGTACGTTTATGGAAGCAGTTGAGAGAAGATAAAAGTTATTCATTAGCAACACGGTTTGGTAAATCAGTTTCTACAGGAGTTACGTGGATATCAACCAACCAAGTTTTGCTTGGAAGGTACCTCTGTTCTGAGCAATACCTCCACAACACCTTTCAAGGCCAAGCTGGAGGGGGCCCTGAACAGCCTGATCTCGTGGATGGCAACGCAGGGTCCTTAAGGTCCCTTTCAACCTAAGCCTCCCCATGACACAACATTCAGTGCAACAGGGGCTCCTGCTTAACTTTCATTCTGTCGCTGAAGAATATTCTAACACACTCAGACAGATATTTACAGCTCTTCTGAACTTCAGCACGTGAAGAAAAGCTGACATTCCCAGATTGGAAGAGGCAGTGCTTCTTTTCGCAGGTCCTGAACTGAATGATCAGAACTCTGCCTAATGTGACCCTGCAGTTGCTAGAGGCCTTGAGCCTGGCAGAACAGTGTCCTCCAAGAGACAAGCAAAGTAAAGCATGAGCCAGCTGTACACTAAACTACAGTTGTAAAAATATACCCTTGGAAAAGACTGGGAGCTTCACGCATACTCTATACGTGTAAGAAGTTCTGCTATCACTTATGGTATTGCTCTTCATTTTCAAGAGGCTTGCAGTCAAACTGCTTTAAAAACTAACCTGTAAGCATGACTTCTCCCTTAATCTACCAGAGTAACTCTGCAGGTGAGCAAAACATTTCCACCTCAGATAGCATTTGTCTACTTACAGTAAAAGAACAGTGGAATATATGGTACCAGACACCGGGAAATTGATCTTTTATATGAATAATCTCGTATTTAAGAATTAATTATTGTCATGTTTGCTTGGGTACTTTTCTTGCCAATCATTTATTGGCTGTTTTTCCAGCTTTAAATGCTTTCCCGTTTAAAAAGCAGCCTGGGAAAGACCTTTTTGAGATGCAATAATTGCAATTAACATGAACCTCCAAAAAGAATTATAAACACACCATACTTCCCACTAGAATCCCAACAATACTTAATTCGGGGCTGCTGACTTTTTTCCTAATCAAGTGCACAGAAAAGTCAGCAGAGATACCAGGTGTGCAGCACTAGAGCACTCCTCCTTCTTCCCCGTCAGCCAACCCAAGGCTGTCTGACCACTCATCAGTAAGGAAACCTCAGGATCTCACGTTTGAGGAGCTCACTCGGACCGCCTGCAGGGAGACCCCTACCTTTTCTGTTTGACTGTGATGCCCTTCTGCTGTAAAGCTTTCTCATTGGCCATCTGCAGCAGCTGGATCTCCTTCCGTGAGAACAGGCGGATGGCAAAGGCTTTTTCCAGAAGCCTCTCAGGAGACACCGACTTGGCAATGTCTCTCACGAAAGCTCGGATATCCTGCTGCACGCTGTCGGACTCCATGGGCTGCCCAGCCCTGACTTTGTGAAAAAACTTCAGAATAGCCAACGCAACGCGATAGAGGACTTTGTAGCCCTCCACCAGAAACACATCGAAGACCCGAGCAACGTAAACCATGGGCAGCTCTCCAAAGAGCCACCGCTGCCAGTCGGAGTACACCTCCAGCACGTCCTCAGACACTGCCACCATCAGCTTGTGTGCTGCCTGGCAGTACTTGTTCACCAGGTCCCCAAAGGTCATGCAGGAGGACTCAAAGGCCAGGAACGTCTGGTCGATGAGCCGCTTGGACGGGTCGTTGCAAGCAAGGATGCGACAGACCTGTTCAAAGCACTCCGCCTCATCCCTGCTGTAGTGGAGAAGCAGAGCGATCACAGAAGGCAGCGCGGGGCAGAACGATATGTCTGGGAACTGATTTGCAATGCACAGTATAATCTTCCTAACTGCCCCAATGCCTTCTGCGTTCAAGCAGTACGTGGGAACGAGGCTGTCGTCCACAAACTCTGGCAGTGGAAGGGAGCTGCTGTTACGTTTTCCAACTATCTTCACCACAATGTCCCGGTAAACATTGGCATCTGGGGTCACAGTCCGACACGGGATATTGCTGATCAGCTTGTGGTACACCTTGGCTCTCAGCGAATGGCTCTTGGCCCAGTAGCCTTGCCGAGCCAGCTGCTTCAGCTCCTGGAACTCGGTGCAGGTCAGCTCCTTTACATCCTGGCTCTGGACAGTAACATCCATTTTGTCCCAATCCACAAAGCGGTTGTATTCATCCATGGCTCCAAGGGAAGCATAGGAGAAAAGCTATGAGAAGTGATCATTAAATGACTTGCTGCTTTTCCTGAGAACAATAATAAAAAGCAAGTTTGAGTAAGAGATGGCATCCCATTTTCTTCAGGAACACATGCGTACATTTGACTTGCTCTCATACTTCTTTTAATTATTTTTATGCTAAACTTCACTTCCATTCCCATTAAGTACTCATCAGTAACTCATTGATGGATTCTGAGCACATCTGCACATAAAGTGAGCTTCCTGACTGCAGCCCCAAGCAGAGGCATGGGCTTTTGCAGTAACTTCTCACTTAAGAGAACAGATGCATTCCGCTCAGAAATACACACTGCAAAGTTTGTTCTATTTGCAGTCTCTATTCCTAAGTTGCTGGGGGAAGTAACCACTATTTGTACTAAAAGTAGGCAATTTCATGAGCAGCTTAAACTGCTCCAATACTCTGCAGCTAGTGAAGAGATGCTGAACTCCTGCTAGACACAACCATGTACTCCCACATTTGCTTCTCCACATTGGCACTGGCTCTCATGCAGCCACACGGCCACCAAGATTGGTCTGTTGATCTGGTACAGCTTTCCATTTGCAGTGGACAAGCAAGATGTGCAGCCAGCTCAACATCAGCGTGCCAGTGCAAAGATGACTGCAAGGCAGAACCATCCTTTTAATGGCAATACAGGCTCACATCAGCTTAGAACAGCTTCACGAAACTGCCTCTTAAACCCCTTAAGCTCTGCACTGGACATCTGGTTCTGATCTTGTACAAATGTCAGTGAGCAAATCACCCTCTAGAGGGCCTGCTATCACCGTTAGAAAACTCAAACCATGAAGCTGATGCCTGATCTTCCTGCTCCCGTTCAGACCACACGTTGACATGATCTACTAGTTGACTCCTGCTCTGAAGTTTACCTGGGTCCCCACAGCCAGGGTGACCACAACCACTAATGGCCGTACTTGAATTATGTTTAATCAGTTAGTGCAAAAATAGAAGTGGAGATGCAGTAATACATTTTAGTGACAGCAGGAACGCCCTCATCGGCGCCAGGCTGAAGCTGGGGAGCACACCTGCACTGATGCTGCAGACTCTGCAAAGGCAAATAAGCCCTATGAAATGCAACAGGCCTACAACACTGACCTGTGCACCAGTGATATTATGCAAAAAGGGTAAAGTAACAAAACCAATTACTGAAATGCTTCTGAAAATTCTTTTATAACTGGTGTGTCAACAGACTAGCCAATGCATGGAACCTGACACGGCCTTTTGTACAACGGCTGCATTAAAATGATCTGAACTCAAATACTAATTTGGGATTTTTGGACCTCCACGCTGAAACTCCCAAATTTAACTTCCAGTTCAGAAGGTTGTCAGCAGCACACAGGAGCCTTTCACAAACAGCTGAGGGTGAAAATATCTTTCAGGTTATCTGAAAAGGATCTGCTTTTATAAAATCTCTTACATCACAAAATGTAAGAGCAATAGAGAAATGCTCACCATTTCTTCTTGTTGTACACTTATTTAAAGTTAATTCTTGAAGAGGCAATGTGTATTCCCCAAATCACTTCTGCAAGCAGGGTGTCAACAGTGTTTGGAAGCACTGTCTGTCTTCCCTTTCTGCCATCAGCCCTTGAGAGCCCTTTGTACTTATATCAGAAAGTGTTAAGTAAAACCTCTCTGAGTCAATGCATAAGACAGTCAGGTGACACCTGGGCTGTTCTTTTTCCTCATTTTCTATCACTCAAAGTCACAGGCATATTTAGAGCTTGCAACAAACAAACACCTTCCCTTCTGGAAGTTTCAGCCCATTCCAGAAACTAATTACTGCGACGAGCTCCTCAGCAAGTCACTGAGGTCAGCAGCTCGGGGTCAGAAATGAGACTGACAGAAGCTGTGATCAGAGCTTTCACTCTTACACACACTTTGCTGGGATAAATCTGCTGGCTATTTACGCAGGTCTGTCAGTTCATGCTTTTCAAAGACCTAAATTAAAACAAACCAACAAACAAAACAGCAAAGCAAACAGGCTTTGTCAAGGTCACCACAGCAGCTCTTAACGGCAAGCAAAACCAACAGAATCAGAGTGCTACAGTGTAATGGTGCATAGCTCCTGACACTGTGCCAACAGCTACAAGCAGCAGGCCTCCAACTGGGAGCATTTACTTGCCAGAGAAGAGCCTGAAACTTCAGAAAAGCTCTAGCCAGCCTTTGCGGTGTCCTCCTCCCATTCCTTTACAATCTTCTTTCATCCTCCACTCTACTTAGCTGTCACATACAGAGAAGGGGATAAGACAACTACAAGAAAACATTCCAGAACGACACATGCACAAATACATTGGTCCAAGGTCCCCAAAGGTCTCCCCCTGAGACTGATACATCCGCAGCGCAACAAAACCTCTCTCCTACTTGCTAAAGTAACTTCGGAGAAGTTAGCAACATATTGCAGGAGCGTCCTCTAACACAGCCTGCGGATAACAGAAGGGCTCAGCACTGGGCTGCAGAGAACTGGGATACTTTGAAGCACCTCAGAGCAGAACAAGGAGATTCAAAACATCAGCAAAAAAAAACTGGCAAAGCTTAAGAGCTGCACGCACCTCTTGAAGGGAAAGTCCCTGCTCTCCTCTCTAATTAGACTGACTTCTCCAAGCAGGAATCAGCACAGAAAAGAACAAATTTTTCTATCAGCAATTGCCACGCAATTCTGATGTTGCTGAATCTATGGACCTCTAATGGAGCTGTCAGCTCCACCAGCAAGAACAAGAGAGAAAGCAGAAGTGCTTACTGAAAATACACCAAAAATGGCTGCAGAACAGACAAAGGACTTTTCCAAGTTCGGTTTAGAACAGTGAAGCAAACAAATCATCATCATCATTCAAAACCGAGCACTGGCCATGGAACTGGAGCTGGCTTAATTTCAAGTCAGTGACTGCACTGTCAGGAAACATTTGGCTTGCCAGCCCGGCCACATTTTCATTCCATTCCCCTCTTTTTCCTGTTGTTACGTGGGCTACTTTCAGAAGACGTCTGAAAAATGAAGCTGTATAAAATATTGAGCAATGAAGTGAGGCAATCAGAAGTCAGATACTGCCTGCAAAGAAAAAAAATGAAATCAGTTCAAAATACATCATTCAGTACAGAAAAGGTTTGGACTTGGAAGCGGACGACCTTTAAGGTCCCTCCCAAGCCAAGCCATTCTGTGATCCTATGAATTATGACTTCCCTTCGTTAAAGAGAATATCAGGTTGCACTTTTACTAAAGTTAACACATGGACCACTCGAATTTCACTGCCAAAGAACTTTGTACGTTTTCCAAGCGGCACTTCAGTATATTTCAATCACAAACCGAACCAACCCCACCTCCAGTTCACTAAGATCATTGGTTTTTGCTTTCCAAACTGCAGGAATTAGCAAACTGAAGCATGTGAATTACGACTAATTCAACGTACATGCGTTTCTTTCAGCCCTGCACACATCCACAGCAGTGAAACAGCCGTATTCCAAACTTGTAAAAAATAGAGTCCAACTGTGCTGGAAAGCTGAGGTGACGCTGTTTGACATGAATTTAATAAACAGGACGGTTCCTCAAAACAGATATTACAGGGAAAAGGGCATAAGATCAGGAAACTCGTGTTCTCTATTTCAGCAGTCTTGCAGTTCTGCCTTCTGAAACTCTGATGACAGATGATAACCAGGATTCTCTGCCCTGACGCAGCGTTCTGGCCGCATAACAAGAAAGTAAACTCTGGCAATAATATTTAACCGTGCACTGCTACACTGGTTCTAATGAAGACCGTTTTCCCAGCACCTTTTGCTATGTACTGCACATATACACATAGATACAGACAATAAATATGTCAGCATGCTTTCTATAACGTGCTCCGCCATCCCTGGACAACGCTGAATCACACCTGAGGTTTTCACTTTATACACCAAAGAACAAAGCGATGCAGCAAGCTTGTAATGCTGCTGAGAAAAAGCAACCAGCAGGCTCTTAAGTCTTTCCTACCCAACTCTTGGGTGCATCTTTCAGTTCCTTCTGAGTCCAGGCCTACAGCAGTTTACCCTCACATCTCTGCTACATGGATCAGGAAACAAGACTGGAGTCACAGTGCCACCCTTCCTTCCCCCAGCACCTCCTGTCTCCTACTTACGGCTTCAGTGATTGCCCATTCCACAGATTAGCTGAGAAGAAAAAGGTAACAGACAAAACTCAAGCATCCCATTTAGCAACAAAACAAGCCGAAACGATCAGCAATTCGCACCGCGGTGCACTTTGAGCAATGATCCTTTTCAGCAGAGGATATGAGTTGCATGGATTGCTTTGATGAGTTAAATGCAGTTCGATCTCTTCATGCATCGCCCCGGGCGTTGTGTTCAGCACGAGCTGTGCTCCAGCTTCGGGAGCACAACCGACGCTCTAACGGCAGCCTATCAGTAACAACAGGAGCGCCTTTGCTCCCCATTGCATTTTCATACTCTTTTGAACCCTAAGAAGTATTCAACGCTCACTTCGCTGAGAAGAGGTAAAGACCTGACAGCGTTGGGTAGCACTGTTAACAGTACACAACAGGACACATCATTTTAAGCACCTGTATAATTTCTCTTGTTGTACGCCAAGCACAGACACAGAAGGTTTGCCTTGGAATCCTCTGCTTGCATCTTCAGAAAAGCACCACTGTCTTCTTTAACAGGGTCTTTTAATTACCCGTGACTGACCTACGGAGTCCTTTATAACAGTAAAAAGCTCAGAAGTGCAAGGAGTGATAACGGTCCGGTAATGGTCAGCATGCACGTGGGGGACAGCTGCAAGCACTTCCACAGGAGGCAGCCAGCCCTCCTTGCCACCTCCTGCCCTGGGACAGCACAGGCACCTCTCATGCTCACTGCTGACTCCATGAGCTGTGCTGATGGAAACCTTCCACTGAGGTACAACACTCCATCGCTCCCAAAACAAACGAGACAGAGTAAGAATTAAAGACTGAAGACTGTATGTTCACTGTACATTTTCTCTTCTAAACACCTGACTTCCTATCTTTCTCAGTTTGGGAACTGAGTCCACTACATGCAACCAAAGGCAAAGGGCAACCGTCACTGAAAAGCTCTGACACAAGAGCTAATCTGTATGCAATAAAGCAATCCGTTTTCCGCCCTCTAGCATTGAAAGCTTGCCACCAGTTTGACATTTACCACCTCTACATCTTAACCCATTACAAACTTTGAATGGCAGAAAAATCTCTTCAAACATCTCTGCTTTGAGACGTTCTCCTCTCACACACAGTGTCTGCATTTATTTATGCTGGACACAGATTTATTTCTCTTTTTCCTCCTATCTAAACTTCCCCCATGGGAATACCTGGAACCAAGCTTTATTTCTTGCCTTAGGTTCAGCACAAGCAGCTGACAGCACAAATGATGGAAACACAGATTTTTACAAGTAGAAAACAGAATAGGAGATATCAGAAAAGGGCATCACTCAGCTCACAGAATCACTGGGTTGGAAGGGACCTCAAGGATCACGAATCTCCAACCCCCTGCCACATGCAGGGCCACCAACCTCCAACCTTTAACACCAGCCCAGGCTGCCCTTGAACACCTCCAGGGATGGACGGGGCATCACAGCCTCTCTGGGCAGCTGTTCCAGCACCTCACCACTCTCTCTGTCAAGAACTTCCCCTGACATCCAAAGCTCCTGCAAGACATTTGTCAGAAAGCATTTCACAGACAACGGTGATGATTCAAGTGTATGAGGAAAACATCCCACAACACGTAAGATTTTTTTTTTTTTAAAAGCACATATATGTCCTAGATCTTTCCCTCCCCAGCTGAGCAGTTTGAAAGTGTACAGTTTTCATGACCAGGTGTCACAACAGCGAGCCCAGGGATCTCCTCTGAACTATTTTGCTTTGCTCAGGGTCAGCCTGTGCACATCAGTGCACCCCGCGCAGCCACAGAGCTGCAGAACACACTGCACACAAAGCACAGAAGGAGCAGAACCCCTGACCAACACAGCCTGCCTCCATCACTCTGCAAGTCATGCTAAACCATGCTGCTGTGCTTTCCTGTTCCTGCCTTCCTGTTTCACAAAACAGTAGCCTTTGCTGTGCAGGATTGAACAACAGGCTGGCAGGACATTGAGATCCAGGAGTCTTGCTTGCAGGCTGCAGGGAATCCCTGATGTGCAGAACCAGAGCATCACAGTCACAGCCTGCACCTTGTCAATACATTCTCCACTCACATATAGGTATAGTGTGCACACACGCACATAACCAATATAAACAAAAAGCTTTATTCTGGCAATCAAGATTGCTTAGGAGAAACCTAAGTCAGAAGATGGGCAGAAGAACCACTAACTGTGGGCTAATTGAGAACACAAGTCCTTACCCCACAAGGAGCCTGTGGAAATGCTGCATGCCTTCCTGCAGCTTGCAAATGGTAAGGCACACTCCACTCACACCAGTAGCTATCAGCAGATCTTGTTCATTTCAGGGCAGGTTCTACAGCCTCACATTTTCAACTGCCGGCTGAAAAGGGAGCAGGAAAATGCTTCTGTCTCAGACTACCTTATTACCCTCTGCACTAAGTGCTGAAGGTATGGAACTTGGAAAACAAAAGCTGATTTACAGTAGAAGAACATTACGAAAATTACAAAGTTAAAGCTGTCAACTGCAAAGAAACCATTCACTTCCAGCTCTGTAAAACTCTGTACATCTGCTCCAAGGCTGCCCCAAAGAAAAGCTTCAGTGACCTGCTGTCCCTGCTCCTTTTCTGAAACAACACCAGGTAGGCCACCCCACACCAACAAAACGTTCACACACCAACACTAGGAAGCTTACAGATACACTTCACAGTGAAAGGAGGGTCCAACTGCAGGCAAAATGCCAACGGTTCTATTTCAGGGAATTTGAATCACAGAATCATAGAATCGCTCAGGTTGGAAAAGACCTTAAAGATCATCAAGTCACAGCCTAACCATACTGCCCTAACAACCCTCTGCTAAATCATTTCCCTGATCAGTGAACAACACATTGCTTTTGATTCTCACCTCCGTAGCCTTTCCAAAGCCTTACTAAAACCCAAAGAGTAGCAAGTTGCTCTTTTGGAGCAGCAATGGTGTCCATACAGCATTTCACACTGCAAAAGCAAGCACTGCAGAATCCCAAACCAGTGCAACCTTGTTTCAACCCTAATTTCATAACCAAATGGCACTTACAGCAACACAACAGTTGCTGAGGTTTTAATCTCACTGTTACTGCAGACTGCTAATCACTGGTCAGAGCAGTGGGGCAAAGCTTTGGGAAGAGGAGCCCTGTGAGAGGGCCATGGAGATAGATGAGGGGTTAGAAGAGGGGGCAGACGAGAGGCCTTGTGCTGGATGCCATTCTTCATCCACACATTCATTCTGAATAAGCTTAAAGGTACTTAAAGCATCCTACACACCTACTCCTCTGGCAAATGTGGCTGCTCTGGCCCATGGACATCAGTCCCTCAGTGGGAGGAGAGGACTGGGGCTGTACCAAGACACAGAGCAAAGCTGGACCCCTGTCCCCCGGGACATCAGATCAAAAAGCAAACATTTCCTCTAAACGTTGAAGCTATTACACAAAACTAGGAGATGAATGAAAGAAACAGCCCAAACATCCTGCAGACTGAAGCGATCTTACTACTCCTTACCTTAGAACTTGTCCTTGTGTAGATCTCCTCGTGACTTCCACCCTTCTGCTGGGTCTGTTGGGATGGAAACAGAAGTTAAAATCGGACCAGCGATGTGGTGGGCAGCATTAAGTGCCTCAGTGACCTCTGTAACCTTTAAAAGGCATCTGCCTGAAGCTCTGCATGGCTCCCAGCCTCCACAGAACAGAGAACAAGGGGACAGATCCCCTCACAGTTCAGATGAGCAGCTAATTAACCATATTATCAAAGTGCTCACAGCATAAACAACTTCCAGTCTCTCAAACCACAGGCAGGATTCCTGCTGGTGGCACCTCTGCAATAAACACTTTCAGCCAACGTTCCCCTTGCAGTTCATTTCTGACTCTCCTGCCCCAGCGCTGCCCAATGTTTTCATCTACAAAGTTACAGGAAGGGCCAAAATTTTTTATGTGAAATGGGCAGCTCCCAGAAAGTGAGCCACATTTTGGACGAGTCGCTTCTTCCTTACGTTGTTTCCCCCTGAATAAATCCTAAGAAAGCAATCCAGCACCGGTGCAGCCACACACAGGTTACACCTATTGCCAGCACAACCCAGCACGCTCACTAATACAGCCAGCCTATGGAATTCCTTCCCTGAGACAGCGCACGTCAACAACCCGTGGTCTTCTGCAACACCTTAGAGAGCTCAGGAAGCCATCCTCAAACTTGGAAAGTTTAAGCAAGAGGAGAATAAATGAGATAAGGTGAAGCCTGAGCGCAGGTGCAACACAGATAAGAGCACATTCACGCATTAGCTCAGAGAACTTCCAACAGCTGGGCGCCTTCAGCCCGTGCTCCCACCCAGCACACAGACTCCACACGAGTCAATCATTAATATTGTGCAGGTAGCTCTATTTTTATATCAGACAGGTCGTGTGACTGCCTGGTCAAGTGCAAGGGGACGCAGCGGCCAAAGACCAGCATTACTTAAACTCTCCTGCAAGCCACCACTCTAAGCTACACAGCATGCAAATCTGAGTATTTGCACAGGACTTCTAAGAGAAACTTTGGTGCTCAGCCACAATTCAAGGCTATCTATAAATGGAAAATAGCCACTTTTCTTCCTGACAATCAACACAGCTTATTTCGAGTTCTACCACACTGTCTGCTTCACAGCAGGCATCCACACAGCTACACAAGCAACTTCAGCAGCCTCTCCATCCTAACAGAGCAGGATATGTTCTAAAGAGCTGCAAGAACAGCAAGGACCGAAATTTTATGGTCTGTAATTTGCTTGCCACCAACTCCATGCAGCTTCATCACTGAAGCAAAAGCACTTGTGAGCTAAACAAATGCCAGGGCAGCATTATCAGATTGCAGTAACCTTGTTCTTGGAGACACTGAGAGACATAAGCAGTGCAGACTGGTTCGCTTTACCTGCTTGCTTGTCCTGAATTTATGGGCACGTTAATTTAGTGCAGCCATAGCTTTCACCAGTTTACAATCCAAATAACAATACCGATGGAGTTTGGGGGCTGTGCCAAGGCTTCAAGTTAGCAGAATGAAGAAAAAAACCAACCAAGGGGAGTAACCAAAGGCTGCGACAGAAGGAGAGGGCTGGGATGCGCAGAGGTGCTTAAAGATGTGCAAGGTTCACGGGCAGCCTGCTACAAACATTTACTTGGCAGCATTTAATTATTAACAGCGAGAAAGAGAAGCAGAAAGCGCTCTCCCTCGCATTCAAACTTGAGCCGCACAAACGCCTGCAAATTTTCAAATATTAATGAAAGAAAAGCCATTCGGTAGCAAGATTCCTACCTGCTGACCGTTGTGCAACAGAACCCACATCCAGCTCACTAACGAGGAAGGACGTAAGCACCACGCATTGCTCGGAAGCACCAAGAAGCCAACGCAGCACCTGCCCGAGTCCTTACACACAAATTATCAGCGCTGCTTCTGCAAAGCAACCATCTGCACGAGATGCCTATTTACCAGCGGCGGCGAGAAGCAGGGCGTTCCAGCAGGGAATTCCTTTTTCTGGTAATACCTAGCTGCGATCTGCCTCATTTCTGCGCTCGGAGCATTCCCGGACACTCCAGCAATCCAACCCGGCCCGCCTTTGAGCCAGAATCGCCGTCGGACGCGGCAGCTTGCTGCAGGAACCGGCCACAAAGGCTCCCCGTTCCGGGGCTGTAACGCGGGGTCCCGGCGCCGCTCCGCAGGATCGCGTCCCGCCGGCCAGCAGCCGCAGCAATCCTCCCCCGCGGCCGCGGCGCATCCACGCCCGGAGAGCGGCTCCCGGACAGAAACAACCGAGCAGCCGCACGGCGCTCGGGGCATCCAAGGAAACCGGCCGCGCTCAGAGCAGCGCAGCCCCGCGTCCCGCCCGCACCCCGCAGGCGGCGGCACCACGGCGACGCCGCGGCCGCCCCGCTGCCACTCGCGAGCCCTCAAGGCGCCCTCCGAGCCCCAGCCCAGGACGCCGCTGCCCAAAGAAGCTCAGCTCGGCCCGCCGCCCGCGCCGCCCTTACCGCTGCCGCTCCCGTCAGCGCCGCGCGCACGCATCCCCACCCACCCGCTCAGAGCGACGGGGACGCCGCGCGCATGCGCACAAAGCGCCAAAGCCTCGGGCCAAGAGCGCGCATGCGTGAGCGACGGACGGGAGGACCGATATGATGCGATGGGTGTTGTGTGCGATGGGTGTTGTGTGCGATGGGTGTTGTGTGCGATGGGTGTTGGTGTGCGATGAGTGTTGTGTGCGATGAGTGTTGTGTGATGGGTGTTGCTGTGCGATGGGTGTTGTGCGATGGGTGTTGTGTGCGATGGGTGTTGTGTGCGATGGGTGTTGTGTGCGATGGGTGTTGTGCGATGGGTGTTGTGTGCGATGGGTGTTGTGTGCGATGGGTGTTGTGTGATGGGTGTTGTGTGCGATGGGTGGTGTTGTGCGATGGGTGTTGTGCGATGGGTGTTGTGTGCGATGGGTGTTGGTGTTCGATGGGTGGTGTTGTGCGATGGGTGTTGTGCGATGGGTGTTGTGTGCGATGGGTGTTGGTGTGCGATGGGTGTTGTGCGATGGGTGTTGTGTGCGATGGGTGTTGGTGTGCGATGGGTGTTGTGTGATGGGTGTTGTGTGCGATGGGTGTTGTGTGCGATGGGTGTTGTGTGCGATGGGTGTTGTGTGCGATGAGTGTTGTGTGTGATGGGTGTTGCTGTGCGATGGGTGTTGTGTGCGATGGGTGTTGTGTGCGATGGGTGTTGGTGTGCGATGGGTGTTGTGTGTGATGGGTGTTGGTGTGCGATGAGTGTTGTTGTGCGATGGGTGTTGTGCGATGGGTGTTGGTGTGCGATGGGTGTTGGTGGGTGGTGGGTGTTGGTGGGTGGTGGGTGTTGGTGCGTGATGGGTGTTGGTGGGTGGTGGGTGTTGGTGCGTGATGGGTGTTGGTGGGTGGTGGGTGTTGTGCGATGGGTGTTGGTGTGCGATGGGTGTTGTGTGATGGGTGTTGTGTGCGATGGGTGTTGTTGTGCGATGGGTGTTGTGTGCGATGGGTGTTGTTGTGCGATGGGTGTTGTGTGCGATGGGTGTTGGTGTGCGATGGGTGTTGTTGTGCGATGGGTGTTGTGTGCGATGGGTGTTGTGTGCGATGGGTGTTGGTGTGCGATGAGTGTTGTTGTGCGATGGGTGTTGTGCGATGGGTGTTGGTGTGCGATGGGTGTTGGTGTGCGATGGGTGTTGGTGGGTGGTGGGTGTTGGTGGGTGGTGGGTGTTGGTGCGTGATGGGTGTTGGTGGGTGGTGGGTGTTGGTGGGTGGTGGGTGTTGTGCGATGGGTGTTGGTGTGCGATGGGTGTTGTGTGATGGGTGTTGTGTGCGATGGGTGTTGTTGTGTGATGGGTGTTGTGTGCGATGGGTGTTGTTGTGCGATGGGTGTTGTGTGCGATGGGTGTTGTTGTGCGATGGGTGTTGTGTGCGATGGGTGTTGGTGTGCGATGGGTGTTGTGTGCGATGGGTGTTGTGTGCGATGGGTGTTGTGTGCGATGGGTGTTGTGTGCGATGGGTGTTGGTGGGTGGTGGGTGTTGTGTGTGATGGGTGTTGTGTGTGATTGGTGTTGTGTGTGATGGCTGTTGTGTGATGACTGTTTTGTGTGATGGGTGTTGTGTGATGTTTGTTGGCTGTGTTAACTGTTGGGTGCAATGACTGGTTGTTGTATGTGATGGTTGTTGTGTGTGATGTTCGTTCAATTGATGGTTGTCAGGTGTGATGGCTGTTGTGTGTAATGTCTTCTATAGGGACACCTGTGGGTCTGAGTTGTTCAGTGCTCAGTGTCAATGCGATCCCTTTGCAAAGCCTGAAAGCTGGGTTGGAAATCAGTTGCTTTTACAGAGGGGCGGCTTTGCGCTGTTTGTTTGCCTTTGCTTGGTGGCAGCGTGCTGTTTCACGGCCGGGTTACCACTGCCAATCTGAGGTTACTGGTGCAGGACGCTGAAGTGGCCAATAAAGCTCTAATCTTTTATATGCACCATAATGTACACAGCGTCGTGGCGCAGGCCCTTGCCAAACAGATAAGGAATCCTTTCCCAGAAGGTTTACAGTCTGGCAGAAACCGCAAAGGCTGTGAGGAAACAAGATGTGATAACAAAACGGGAAGCACAGGGGAGCTGTGTTGCTGGCAGCTGGGCTATAAGCAGGGCCTGAAGTGGGGGCTTCTCTCATTCCTCTGTGCTTCCCCCATCAGCCAGCTTTGTCCCCATGGCAGGGAGCAGCAAGGTTGCAGAACTGTGCCTCGTGCCAGAGGCAGCGCTCCTGATGCTGCAAACAGCACTCTGTGCACCCTTTGCTGGATGCCAGTGAGGTCCTGTTTGCTTTCTGGAAGCCCTGAGCAGCCTGCCAATCCCAGAGTCTCTTTCTGTGCTGAGGCCACCTCAGGATGCTTTGCTTTTTAGTGCAAAACGGGATTTTTTGTTGTTGCATGCATCACTTTCTGTTTATCTACGTGCAATTTCATCCGTCACATTCTTAGCAGCTCAGTCCTGAGGTCCTCCTGCTATTCTTCATAGCTGCTTACCTCCCTTGCCTCGAGTGTCATCACCAGGATGGATGCCTGGGTGCTGCTCGCCCACCTCGCTGTGCAGTTAATGTACTGCAGCCTGATCACTGCAGCTCTAAATCATATTCAGTGGAGGAAGGGGATTGAGATCTATGTGACAGTGAAGGGCGAGGGAATACTGTCACTTTAGGAATCAGCAGGGAAAAGCCTCGGAGTTGTCCCAAAGGATCTTGAGAGGGCTCCTCTGAGAAGGTAACCTAGCTGATAACCTAGCTGACCACAGCATGGGAAACAGGCAGGAGGATTTGGAGGCCACAGCACGCCTTGTGAAGAAAGGCTGAGAGAGCTCGGCTTGTTTAGCATGAAGAAGAGAAGGCTCTGAGGAGACCTCATGGCAGCCTACCAGATCTTAAAGGGAACTTATAAACAGGAGGGAAATCAACCTTTTACATGGGAAGATAGTGAGAGGACAAGAGGAAGTGGTTTTAGACTAGAAGAAGGGAAACGTAGAATAGATGCCAGGGGGAAAATTTTCATTTAAAAAGAGTGAAAAGTTGTTGAGGTGCTGGCACTGCTGCCCATAGCTGTGGGTGCCCATCCCTGGAGGTGCCCATGGCCATGGATGGGCCCTGGGCAGCTGAGCTGGGGGCACAGCCCATGACAGGGTGGGACTGGGGGCTGGGAGGGCCCTTCTGACCCCAACCGTGCTCAGATTGTTTGTTTGTTGCTGAAGCCCACAGCAGAACCACTTCCAGAAGCTGTGCTGGGAGATAGCTTGTTTTTCCAAATGTCACAAGTGTCCTCAGGGCATTTACACACATGGCAAGGATTACGTTCCTGTGCCAAATTAAGTTGAGCTAGCAAAGGAAGTGGGGTTAGAAAAGGATGAGAGTAGATAGAGAGCTGTAGGAACAGAGAGAGGTGTGGGCACTGCTAGATAAGGTTCTGTAGGAGGATGAGAACCTTCCGTCTGTCCTCAGTATTTATAGCTTCTTCTCCCTGTCTATGCATGCCCTGAGTAGTGTGTGTGTGTGGGCAGGTGGCAGCCCTGAGGTAGAACAGGGCAGGAGTTCCTGAGATTCTCAAGGGAAACTGAGGCAGGGAGAAGGTGTTGATGTGGTGTGTGCACAGATCAGGGGACTGATGGGCTGTGAGGACACAAGTCAAAGCACACAGAAACATACCAGGCTGCAGGAATGTGCCAGCTAAAGTGTGAACTGTGATTTGAACTGAGCGTACCCTTTAGACAAACGTTCTCAGTGTTCCGTGCAAAGAAGTAATTGAAGACTGCCATCAGATTTCTGTGCTGATGCTCCGTGGTTCTTTACTGAGAGAGCTGGGAGGAGTGTAACTTTGGTCACCAGAGCCTCTGTGCTGCCTGACAGTGTGACACCGCCCTGGTAACCCCAGCCTGCAGGCTGCTGGCCGTTGGGGACGTGGCAGATGGTGTGGGCAATGTGCATGCCATGGAGTGGGCAGTGTGCATGCCATGGTGTGGGCAGTGTGCATGCTATGTGCTGACTTAACACGTGCAGACTGCATGGCTACATGGATGCCCTTCCTTTCGCTGCACTCAGGCTGTCGTGCCATCTGTGACTGCGAGGAGAGGGCAATACTCACACTTGGCTGACTGCCTGCTTGCTGATGGGAAACTTGTTGGAGTGCATCTACTTTTGTTCCTGCAGAAAGGTGCTCCTTGCTGGCAGCTTTTCACAGAAGCCAAGGAATGTTCTGAGAACTGCAGTAACTGAAATAAAGAGCAAGACAGAGTGACTGTCTGAGCACTGGGGGCACTGAGCCTGCAAAGTCTTTGTAGGGATTAATAAAGGGTATTACTTTGTAGGGCTGCCAATCAACAACTTCCCTGAGCTTTGGAGAACTTTCACATGGCATGAAATAGCTAGTTTCACAAGCGCAGTGTTCAGTAAAGCCTGGTTTCCTCTGGGTTTGTGTCTTGAGGGTGGTTTCTGTCTGTATTTCTAAAGACCGATGGCAGATGAGCTCCTGCTGAGCCATTTATTTGGGTCACAGTGCAGGAAAGCCGTCCCTTGGGTGTCTGTCAGCTTGGGAGAGGGGCTGGCACCCTTTGAGTGGGGACATCAGCTGGAAAGGGTGTGCAGGAGGGGCAGCAGCCAAGCTCTGACCTGGGCTGGTGACACGGCGGCCGTGTTGGTCCCCAGTGGCGCGTTTTGCACGGGGCTGATCGCCCTGAAAACTGATAAGCCCGGCAAAGTGTGACCTCCTGTGGGTAAAACTGGGAATTACCATGGGATAATTAAGCAAATCCTTTTCCTATCACATGCTGGCATCTTAACAGGATGCTTGCCCAGTGGTGTACATCACCCTCTTGTCCACCTGCAGCAGCCGGACCTGCAGCCCTCCCATGGGTGTGCTGTCGATATTCCAGCATGGATTCAAACCTGCCCGACTGGGAGTGTGCGGGTGGCCGTGCCAGCACAGAGCCAGGAGCACTGCTTGTGTGGGCAGCACCCGCTCCTGTGGCTCCAGGAAGAGATCCCTGAGCACCGCGCTTCCCTTTAGCCGGGCAGGTCGCAGCCCTCTCGTTCTGTGTCTTCGTCCCTTCCCCCTCTGCCGGCTCCTCCCTGTGGGGCAGGCGGTCCTCCTGTCACACTTCAGATGCTGGTGGGACTGAATGATTCTCTTGCCTCACACAGGGGCTCATCAGGAGGGACTCAGGGCCTCCCTTCTGCACGCCTATAATTCCCCTCCACGAGAGGAGCAGGATGTAGCTGTGGGTGACAAGTATGGTAGGCTCTCAGCGTATTGTGTCAGAGATTACAAAATGCAGGATGATTGCTCCTTAAACATTTGGCTCTGGCTGTAGGTGTTGCTGTTGCATTGGATACTGCGCAGTGTTGGATCCATGCAGATAACTTTGGCTGCACATTTGGGGCACTCCTGATGGCCTCTGCAGCATCTGGAGAAGGAAAGCTCATTGCACAGAGACCTTGTACACGGCTATTTGCTGCTGCCCAAGCAGCTGCTGCCTGCTGGCCTGTGGGGTCTCAGGGCAGGCCTGTTTGTTTTCTCAGGGTTTCCCAGGGCAGGCAGCTTCACACCCAAACCCATAGCACTGCGTGCTCTCAGACCTGTCTCTTTTCCCCCACAGAGCAGAGCAGATCCCACCATTGGTGCTTCCAAAAGGTGTGAAACGGAGCCAGAGTGCAGGCAGGCTGGGTGGGTGCTGTGACCTGGGTCTGCTCCGTGCAGCCCTCACACCTGTGCTGGTGGTGAATCGCTGCTCTGTGCCGCTGCCCCTCTCCCCCTCCGTGCGCTGTTTTCATTAGCGTGCGCTCTTGGGTTAAGGGCCGTTCTTGCTTCCAGCTGAACAAACACTTTCCATCGCGTGTAAAACCCAGCCTGGTGCTAATAGGCGTCTCCCCCGCCTTCCTCCTCCCCTCTGCCAACCTTTTGTGCGGTTGGCAGGACAAAAAAGTGTTGCTATTACCTGACTTATTATCGGCACGGGACCATAATTTATGGCCTGTGCTTGGTAAAGTGCCATGCTGAAAACATTTACAGCCCACTTAGAGCCCTGCGGGGCAGCGGATGGGAGATGGTCGCGGAGGGGAAGCCAGTTGTTCCACCCTTACAGCACAGCGTGCAGCCCAAGAGTTTCCCCTGCCTTCCGAGGGCAGCGCAGGGGGCTGCGGGCTCAGCAATGCAGTGGGGAGACAGCAGCAGTGGGTACAGGTGTAAGACCCTACTGTTCTTAGGATAAACACTTTGGTCTGCAGCTGGGCACTTATCTGGTTCTCCAACTTTGTATCTCCGGTCCTGTCTCATCCCTCAGATCTCATATCTGTTCCACCTTCCCCTATCCCCAGGGTCTGGTGCTCCGGGCTCTTGTGGACAGCCTGCACACAGCAGATCTGGCACAGGAGCCCTGGATGACTCCTGGAGGAAAGTGTGACAACAGCTCAGTTGCTCTCCAGCCAACAGGTCTGTGCTCTGAAGCAAGCATCCCCAACATTTAGGTCACCACTGCTGGATTTGACTGCATGCACCCCATTCCTGGAGGTGCTCAAAGCCAGGTTGGAAGGGGCCCTGGGCAGCCTGGTCTGATATTAAATGTGGAGGTTGGTGGCCCAGCCTGTGGCAGGGGGGTTGGAGCTTCATGATCCTTGTGGTCCCTTCCAGCTCAGCCTATTTTGTGTGATTCTGTGTGTGAGAGAAGAGGGCAAGTGAATCATCGCTGCTGCAGGTAGGCTGGGTAGGAAGACCAACCTTGGGTCAAGGGGAAAGCCATTCCCAGCAGCAGTGACTTGTCAGAAACAGAAACTGGTCCTACAGAAGTTCAGCATGGAAAAAGCGTTTTTAACACCAGGTAATTTGCTGATGACCCAAATGTTCATGTTTGTTGAATTTCTCTCAAGAAAACGTCATCATTCATCATTTAAAGGAGTTTGGAGTTTGTCTGCCTAGTCCTGCTGTTCTGATACAAAGGATGGGAAGTCAGAACATTGTCCAAATCATTTTGCTGGCTTCGTGAGCGTGCTTCTACTGATCCTGAGTCAGTGGGGAGAGATTGGCATTGGCTGGCAGTGAGCTGGGCTCCCTGCACTCTGTGCAGAAGGACCATGGAAGTTTGTCATTTTTCTTCAGATTCTGCCTGCTGGGGAAGAACAGCTTTGATGAACCTTCAGGTTCAACTGTGCAGTATGTGCATCTGTGTGCTGGTCTTAAAGGGGATGTTCTGGCTGGGGATGTGGGGCTATGCAAGTTTTGGGTGCTCTCTGCTTGCTGGAAGCTTTGAAAGATTGAGCTTTGAGTCTGCATGATGCCCACAATGCCAAGCTAACGCCACTTTCAAATACATGTCACCCTCTTGCTGTGGTTTCTGGCCATCCTGTCTCAAGGGTATCGGGGCTGAGGTTTTGGTCTGGGAGACTGCCTTGAGCTGGAGTTGCATCACTCATGCCGCAGTTGGGGAGGGACATGTTTTGGATGGCATTCATTTCTCCGAACAGTAGCTGTCTCAAAGTTTGCCATCTGGTGTAATTTTGTCCTTTAAGCTCCATCTGTGCAATGCAGCAGGGAGAGACCACAGCCTCCCAGCTGGACTGGCTCATTGGTCCCGAGTGCTGGAGCCGGTTCTGTTTCTGAAGCAGCAGAGCTGTTCAGGTGCCAAATTAGAGGAAGGGGAAAGCCCCCCCTTGGGCTCCAATCGAGGGATGGTGGGGAGTTCGCATTGCCGGTAGGATCTGAGCTCCCTCTTAGCCTTGTTCTGCTCGCTCTGATCCAGATACCCTGTGCCTGGGTCAAATCCCCACCCAGGTCCTGGGGGGAGACCCCTGGTTCAGATGGTGAGCAGCAGAGCCGGGCTGGATCCTGCGGCGCAGAGAACTGCTATCCCAAAATGTCTCAAGTGTGTCTGCTGGGTGAAAGCAGCTTGGCTGACAGCAAAACTCTGCTGAGTGTGAGGGAATTCAGCGGGAAGGGAGGCGGGGAGATGCAAAAATACCTGTCTTCAGAGGGTTCACTGTATGTGCACCTGATAAAAATCACAACGTGGGATCAGCTTTCTTCTCTGCTTGCTCGGCTTTTGGCATGCACAGCCAAGCTCTGGCAGGCAGGGCGAGTTTCCTTCTCCCCAGGGTCGTTAAAAAGGACCATTTCCCCATTTAAAGAGCGGGAGGTGGGGATGGAAAGCAGAGCAGAGCCAGGCAGCGGCTCGACCTGCCTGCTCAGCCTTGGCTCTCCCACTCCCACCTCTCTCTGCGGCATTAGGCACGTGGGATCGAGGGGGGCTGGACGGGTATGAAAGCAAACACACATCTGGAAGTTCCTGCAGTTAATTGGGCAATTATTCATACCACTCTCGCTGGAAGCAGCCTGCTACCGCCGAGCCAAAACCAACAACAACAGGCTGTGGGCGTGCTCCGGCCGGGCGCGTGCGGTGAGCTGGGCTGCAGAGGGCAGGCGGAGCGTGGGCACGGCTGCCCTGGGCTGCGGGGAGGTGGGAGCCCCGCGAGGTGCTGGGGGTGTGGGCCCCAGCTGGGAGGGGGGAGCAACGGGAGAACCCCGGTCAACCTGTGTTGGGTTTTATTAGGAGCTTGGCAGGCCGCGGTGTTGGGGAAGGCAGTCCAGGCCCAGCTGTGCTCTGTAACACTTTGCTCCTCGTAAATAGTGGATTCGCTGCCATTTCTGCCCCGCTCCACCTGAGCCAGGCTCTGGCAGCCACCGTTCACCTTTTCCATCCCTCCTGCTCTCTCCGCCTCACGTCCCCGTCTCCTGCGCAGCTGACAGCGGTGGTGCAGCACGTCTTTGTCCCCTGCTCGTCCCTGCTGAGTTGGCTGCAGAGGAAGGGCGCTGCTCACTGTCCCTGGCCCTGACAGCCATTCCTTGTGCTTTGCCCTCAGTCTGGGGCTGTGTGAGTGCTTCAGGGTCCCACGGTGTCCCAGCCGTCCCTGCGGACCTCTGCAGCTCCAAAGGGAGATGACCTGGGGATACCTGGGCACCATCAGCTCTGAAACACTGGCTCTTCTTCTTGTCTCTAAACACAATGGGATATGGCGTCGTTCCTGGGGCTGAATGCTCAGGGGTGGCCTAACGGTGGGACAGAGACACATCCTGCAGCCGTTCCCCTGGCACTGTGTCTGAGTGCCATGTGGATGCTTTGCCGTACTCTCTTCTCGCTGCAGAAGCCCACAGGCAGCTGGCCCTCTTCTAGCAGCATCTCTGTTAGGGATAAAACCCATCTCCCGTCCTCGAAGCCACACCAGGAGGTGGGGCCCAGCCCTCCTGCTTCCCGCTCTGCCCTGGGGTGCATCTTTGGCACTGGGATGCTTTGTGGCAGCCTCAGAAGCACACGCAGTGTCTGTTCCACCACTGCAGCTGGAGCCAGCCCCAGCCAAGCTGCCATGGGGACAGAGAAGAGTTCCTGTTTTTCCTTCTTTCCTTGTCTTTTTCCCCCTTCCACGAGCTATGTCTTCTCTGAAGAACTTTACTGCCGTTAACTCTAGATCTTCCTTAGGATAACGTCAATCAGACAGTTTGGCTCCAGGGAATGTAAGCAAGGCTACACTGAGTCACAGCACGGGGCTGCCTGTGCAGGATCCTGTCCCCAGCATTGCTGGAGTGAGTGCTCTAGGAAAAGGCTCGAAACAATGCATGCATGGCGTGCCTTCTCCTGCTCTTTCCTGGCAGTCCCCAGATGTGATGAAAGGTTTATCTAGTGGATGATCAGCTAATATTTTGTGTCTTTGTTTGCCCATTTTTTGAAGTGTTTTAGAAGCAGTAGTGGTGCTCGCTTGGGAAGGCTTGGGGATGCGTAGTTCTCTGCGTGCGATCTTAGTAGTGCTCTCAGAAGTACCACGAGGACATCACACCATGAAAAACCACTGGAGAGAGGAGAGCACGATTCCCAGTTTCACAGGAGAAAAGAATTTGAGTGGCTTGACCAAAGTCACAGTGGGAACCCATAACAGAGTGAGGTGTTGAAACCGGATGCTTGGACTCCTGGTGATGGTCCTGCCTCCCTCTTTGATAGTCACCCGTGCAGAGATCTAAGCTAGGATGGGAAGCGCTTATTGAGGAGGTGATGCAGAAATGCAACTAACTGGAGTGAAAGCCTTCCTCACTGTCCAGGTGGGTGAGTGAGCTGTAGGATGATGAAATCATCTCCTAGGCGGAGAGGCCAACCAACAAAACTTATTTGTCAGTGTTTAAGAAGTGGAAATGTTGTTGAGGGTCCAGTGGAGATGGGGGTGTTCAGAAAATCAAGATAAGACACATAGGATGAATGAGAGGGGTACAGCATCAGGGAACGAGGAGTGAGTCAGGACAGGATCTGTGAGCCAGGATGAAGAGGCTGGAGCCGCCAGCTGTGCTGAAGGGATGGGAAAGGTATCCCTTGGTGTAGGAGGGTGTATGGAGCTGGGCACTGAAATGAAACAGCCAAGATACAAGCACCAAGGGACAGCTCTTGCTCTCACTGAAGGGAATGGACTGACTCCCATTGACGTCAATGAGGGCTGAACTGGGACCCTTGTGAGAAATATATTGAACACAGACAAATCCAGCAAAGTCAAAACAGATGATGCAGGCCGCTTAACACAGTCACAGGGAGCTTGTTGCGAAACCTCCTAACGAGGCACTTCTGTCAAGCAGCCATCTCCAAGCCCAACAGCCTCCAGCCTAGGAAGGGAACATGGGAAGCTGTGGTGCTGGAGGAGGCACACCCAAGATGGAAGGCAGGAACGCCGTGGGATGGGTTCTCGTCGTGGTGGAGCGTTACCCCACTGGCTTCCACACCTACCTGATTACGGCCCAGGGAGGTTTTTGTTCAGGCTTTGCCGTTGCACTGATGAAGCCTGTCATGGAGCTGGAGGTGCAGACAGACTGGACAAGTTACCGCGGAGGAATCTCTGCCATATATCAGCTGACAGCGGGGGGCATCTTTGTGCACGCCCTTAATCCATGGCACATGCAAGTCAATTCGAGTTAGCCAACATGACGGAACCGCACTAAGCTGGCTGCAGTGACCTTATTTGCACGGACTAAGCGAATGCACATGGACTGCATCGCTGACGCAGTTACCGCGTGATAGCCTGTTCCTGTGCCGCGCTCAGGCTGTGACTCATCGCCCCATGCTCTTCCCTTGCTGGGCTTCTCAGTCCCTCGTTCCAGGTTCCCAGTTCCCGCTTTCCACTGTGTCAGCGATGTCTGCTGCCCTACACAGCCCTCGTCTCTCCAGAGAATGGTTCTGGCAGCTCTGCAGGGAAACAGCTGCCCCCGGGGAAGGCTGTCCTGGTCCTCGGCATGGCCGAGGGCACTCGAGCATCCTGCCTTGGAGATGCTGGCTGTGGCCTGTGCTCAGCGCACAATATCTCCACAAATATCTGGCTCTTTCCGACCCAGCAGGCCGCTTTCAGCACCGTGACCTGCCTTTCTTTCCTCTTGTTCTCTCCTCTTGGGGAAAGCACGCAGTCAGGACAAGGTGCAGGCCTGAGAGAGCCAGAAGATGCTGAGCACTCAGGTCACGTTCATGGGAAGATCCTCTCTCTGACGCTATGGGACTTTGGAAAGGTGAAGGAGGTTAAAGCAGAGACAAGAAGTTACTGGTATGGATTATTCCACTGAAAACAGAAGGAGTTGATTTTCTGTCTGCTGCTGAGAATGTGGGCTCTGCAGGGCTTGTCTGCAGCAGAGCCTGGCTCTGTCTGTCCCACTGAGATGTCGGTAAAGCTGCCTTTCCTCTACACCATGTCAAAACAGAATCCAGTCCTGGAAGATCCGTCTCCCCTAAACGGGGAAAAACATGTCTGGGCTGTGGCACGATAGAGGAACAGACCTAAATCTACTGATTTGCAGCAAGAAAATGGAATGGAGAGGTCTGGGATGGAGACAGGCAGGGGGCATTGTTGCTCTTTAAATGGTTCTGTGGTGTACATACAGCTGTGATATTTTGATCCCCTCCAGATAGATAGGGCCACAACTTTGCCTTCTTTTCCTCCCTGGATCCACTGAAATAGTCACGTCATCAGCAAAGATGGGCTTCCTTGGTGTAGGAGCAGGGCTTTGGTGGGGAACTCGAGGGGAAGCTCCCAGAGGAAGGTGGCACAGGGATGAGCTGCCTGCAGTGACCAGCAGGGCATTGCCTGAGCTCTCAGGGATGGAGTGAGAAGAGCCAAAGCTCAGTAGTGCTGGAACTAGCTGATGGGACAGGGAAGGGCCTCTTTAAGTGTCCCCACAGCAAAAGAAAAGCTCTGCTTTTGGAGTAGAGGAGCCAGAAACAAAGGACATGGAGAAGGCAGAGATATTCTGTGCTTTTGCAATGCTGGAACCAATGGTGTTTCCCATCTTTATTAATGACTTAGAGAGCGCTCTCAGCACACTTGTGGGTGATGCCAGTCTAAGGGCGAACGGCGATATGCTGCGGCACAGCTGCCATTCAGAGGTTCCTTCACAAGCTGCCATCTGTTTTGTGCTGCGATGTGCATTTCAAGGCCTGGCTTTTGCCTGCTGCCTGGGCTGCTCATTTTCTTCTTGGCTGCATTTTGGGCAACCCTCTTTCTCTGGAAACAAGCTTCCCTTCCCAACACAAGCAGCTGAAGATTGTGTCAGACTCGTCCAATCTCAGCGAGTTTCTCCTCTTTTTTCACGAGCACATCGTAGGGTGAAGTGTTATTATTTATAAGGCTGATTCTTCTCTTGCCTCCTTCTAGCAAACACTATTCCCCTCCATGTCCCACGACCATTCACCTCCTTTAGATATCTTTGTGGGGATGTTTATTGACATGACAGCATGTAGCAGCCAGTGCTTGCCAAAGTCAATGCATCTCATCTTCATTCTGAGCAGACTGGGGCTGTTGGCTTCGAGTCCCCCGAGAGATCCCAAGGCTGTTTGTTGACTTTGTCCTTGGCCAGTGTTAGATAAACAGAGAACTTGTATTATTTTGGTGCTTCTTCCTAGGAGCAGCTCAAGCACGATAGTGGCCACAACACTCAGTGACATCAATCCTTTTTCCTGGGTTGTGTTCCAAGCGTTTAGTGAAGCTGGGAAAAAGCTATCACTGAAATTTGCCTCAAAGGGTGAGAAAATTGTGGTCCTTCCTGCAGTTCTGGGGCCTAGGCATGCTAAATGCTACCTGGCATTCTTGGATGCTGCTCTCCCAAGACAGAGGCTACTTCTCTGCATTAGGTATGGTGTGCTTGGTCGCTGTGTTGCTGGCTGTTAACCTCTGTGCTTTGTGCAGTGGGAGTCCCAGTGCCAAAAGAAAGGCAGCAAGAAGCAGCACGATGAGTCCTGCTGCCCCAGGTCTGCCTCCTGTGCCGTATCCTCTGTAGCCCTGGAAATCACACATCCTCCCTAAACTCCAGCATGAGGATGTATTTGCTGGGCTCATTCAGCCTGGAGCAAAGAAGGCTGGGGGTGACCTCATTGCAGCCTGCAGTACCTAAAGGGAGCCTACAGACAGGAGGGGAGTCAACTCCTGAAAAGGGTGGATAACAGCAGGACAAGGGGAAATGGTTTGAAGCTGAGGGAGGGCAGATTGAGGTTGGATGTCAGGGGAAGTTCTTTGCTGTGAGAGTGGTGAGGTGCTGGAACAGCTGCCCAGAGAGGCTGTGGTGCTCCATCCATCCCTGGAGGTGTTCAAGGCCAGGTTGGATGGGGCCCTGGACAGCCTGGGCTGGGATTAAACGTGGAGGTTGGAGGCCCTGCGTGTGGCAGGGGGTTGGAGATTCGTGATCCTTGAGGTCCCTTCCAACCCTGTGATTCTGTGATTTTTGGGGAGCTTTCTGTACTGGCTGTGTTTACTGTTGTCTAACAGAGGTGAGCTCTCATTCCAGTTTTCTGTGTGGGCTCCTCCCATGCTGTCAGCTGCAGAGATGGACCTCCTATCACTACTGGGTCAGACCAAGAGCTCCTTGACCCTATGTGGGTTTTGGTGATGGGGCCGGTGGGCTCCCAAGCCATTGGAGATGGATGAGCAAACAGAAATTGCGTGATTGCACACGTTTCATTTCTCTTGGAAACCAGGCTGAAAGAGCCAGCTCCACCATTCCCTGTGGAAGAGCCTGAGACCAAAAACATTGCAGAGGTAATGAGAGCAATGCTTCCTGGTTCCTGGATGGGATCTTTTGATGGTGTAAACTAGTTCTTTGCCATTGGAACCAGCCGTCAAATGCTGATTTGCAGCAGCTGGCCTGAGATTGCTGCTTGTGCTGTGCTGGGGTTTCAGTGGGCTCTGCTAAGGCATGCCCAGGTAGCCAGAGGGAAAAGTGGATTAAGAAATGCTGAATTTTGATCTCAAGCTTCTGCTAATAGAGAGCAAGCCCCAGTGAACAAAATGGGGATGCAGAAGGGAGACCAGGTCTTTTCCCAAATTTTGGGGACTTCCAATGTGCATCACAGCAGAGTGGAGCAACCTGGGATATGCTGACCTGTGTGGGGTGGGTTGCTCTGATATAGGTCCTTCGTGCTGGGCAGGGTCTTGCTTGCAGACCAGAGCCCAGACTCTGTCCACCGTGGGATAGAGATGTCAGGAGAGGTGACCCGAAGTGTAGTCAGACTGTTCAGCTTTCCTGCTTACCTGGAATTTTTCGTTTGTGCCTGTAAAGTAGAAGCTAAGAGCCAGCCTATCCCTGCAGCACCGGGCTGTTCTTTGGTTCTTCACTGTACGTCAATAAACTGCCCCATTACTGGGTTGGAGAATTTCACTGCCTTCCCTTCCGTGTGCCCGACTGCCTTCCCACAAAGCTCGGGGAGGAAAGGAGCAGCTTGAACAGCCTGTGGCTGCTGTGAGCAGCGGTTGGCACAAACAGCATGTTGTGAACCACAGAACCAGGGAATGCAGCAACTGTGCTGGTGTGATCCGGGACTCTGTAAGAAGAGAAGGGGAGATAAGGGAAACCAGAAAAAGTGTCCTTGGAAAGATAAACAGAACAGAAGAGCGAGTTACAGTTGAGTTGGGATGAAAAACCACGGAGGGCAGCAAAGGTGTATGTGAACAAGGAACTGCAAACTTTCTAAAAAGGAATCAGAATACCCCCACTGAGCCTGAAGGTGGTGAGCTGGGGGGATCCCTGCTTGTCACCTCCCCCTCCTAATGCTCCACGAGTGTCTGTTTGCCAGCACCTAAGATCAAGGCAGTATGTGTGGCTGCTTGGGGCTGTGTGAGCCCAGGACACGTGCAAGCTGCTCGGCTCCTGCTGCCCTCACCTGCCCACTGGCACCAGGAGCAGGAAGGGTGGCAGTGCTGTCATTGGGCTGTGACTGACTCCCACTGAATGCTGGTGCCACAAGGGGTTCCTGGGTCCTGCAGTTTAGGCACCATTGCTGCCTCTCAAAGCAGTGTCATTCCTCTCAGTCTTCAGCCCTAAAACCCTCAGCAGTGGCAATGATGGAGAGCTGAGACCCTCTTTTTACATCACCAACAATACCCTTCCTGGCTCCTTTTTCCCATTCACCCACCTTTCTGCTCCATCTTCTCATCCCTTTCTGCTGGAAAGCTGGAGATTGGGTCTGCTCCCAGGTGGGGGTGGCTCCTGCACGCAGCTGCACTTTGTGAGTATGGTTCCTCCTGCAGAAGCTGGCACAAGGTCCTGCATGGCAGTGTGCACCAACGCTGGGTGCACTTTTACAAGGAATAAAATGTAAAAGCTGCCTCTCCACAGCAAGGGTGAGCCCACAGAGCTGGGCTGCCATGTGGAACTGCACTGATGCCTGCAGGGCTGGCTGGAGGGCTTAAGTGTCAAAGAGGAGAGCATCAAGTGCTGAACCTGGAGCTGAGTTGAGTGTACAACTGCCTCTGTGGCTGAGAACCATCTGAGTAGGAAACTCATCTGCAGAGGGACAGCGGGAAACAGACATGCTGAGGTAATGCACAAGCATGGCTGGAGGGAACACACCGTGCCCCTGGCTGTCCTGCCCCGGGCGTGGGCTGCAGGCAGTGCTGGGCTCTGGATGCTCACTGCGCCCACAAAGCTGCTGTCTCCACTTGTCCTCAGATCTGCTGTGACTTTTGCTCCCTCCCATCTGAGGCTGTGCACTGCTGCAGTATTTAGCTGGATCCTGGGTCACCTGCAAGAAAGAGGAGGAGGCTGCAGCTGATGGGGCAGAGGATCACAGCAGGGCTACTTCCTGCCCCCCAGGCAAAGCCATGCATGAAGGCTGGTGGGGGATGTTTTGGTGCCTGAGCAAACCCAGGCAGAGAGTGCCAAGTTGAGGTGAGGGATGCTTGAATTCTCCTGTGCTGTCTCAGGAGCTGATGGCTGACGTGCACTGATAAGACCTGCTCAGCTGCAGGAATCAGCAAAGGATTCTGTCTGATGATGCAGGGCTCAGGGTCCCACGGTGTGTGCACATGAGCTGGGTAGGGGAACAGTGCTGAGGATGCAAGGTGACAGATCAAGAGCTGCACAGAAATAGGGCAGTCCCAGAGCAGAGTGAAAGAGACAGCAGTGAGGAGCTGCTTTCGAGGAGCCTGCTGACATGTGGGCCTGCGTGGTGACTGAGTTCTCATCCGGTGTACTGATGTGGGCACGGAGCTTCTCGGGGACCCCAGCATCTCTCAGCACACCTGGCCCAGGCTGTGCTCCATGCAGTTATGGGGCCCTGGGAGGGAGCAGCATCCCATACCGCACTGCTGGCAGCGCAGCCTGCCAGGGAATTAGGGATTAATGTGGAACTGATCTGAGATGAAACACTTTGGATCAGGACCACGACCAAAAATATTTTGAGTCGGATCAAACTGAACCAAACCATTCTGTTTGTTTCCTGCTTTCCCAGCAGACAGTCAGCCTTAAAGGTCACAGAGCTGAGAAGTATGGCTGGGCACAAACACGTTTTTCTTTAGGAAAATGATGATGACAGAAAATTCCTAACTAGATTTTCCTGAGGGGTGAGAAATGAAGAATTCACTCCCCCTCCCTGCCCTGATTCAGCCTGTTTGTGAGGATCTGAGGTTGGGGACAAGGGGAATGGCTTTGCACTAAAAGAGGGGAGATTTAGGTGAGATGTTAGGAAGAAATTCTTGACTCAGAGGGTGGTGAGATGCTGGCATTGCTGCCCAGAGCTGTGGGTGCCCATGGCAGTGGATGGGCAGCCTGCCTTATGGAAGGTGTCCCTGCAAATGGCATGGAACCACACGAGCGGTGAGGTCCCTCCCAACCCAATCACGCTGTGGTTTTATGGCTCTGTGGTGCTATGATCTCCAGAAAGGAACCCTGCAGGGATTCTGTCTCCTCAGTGCCGTGGACAGCAGGGGGAGGTGGCAGCTGGGACCCCCGTGTCCTCCTGGATCCCAAGCAGAGGCTGGGGCTCCTTCAAACAATTTCTGAGCCACTGGCATCGGGAAGTGGGAGTTTTTCCAGGTTTCAGGGACTTTGTCAGTGGAGTGTGAAGGTATGCAGACAGGTTTAGGCAGACAGGGACAAGAACAGTCAGACTCAGCCTTTTCAACATCTGCTTTTTGATGACTCCCTGTATGCTGGCACCAGGCAGTGACTTGGGAGCAGACCCCGCTTCTGCCTCAAGATCAGAACCCCCATACTCTGCCGGCACCCCAAGGGGATTCAGAGCTCCAGGCCAGGCTGGTGAAGGCCAAGCAACCTGGGGCTGTTCTCATCCAGAACTCTTCTGGAGGAGCTGCTGCGCGGTTGGGAAGCTGCTGGCTCTCCCCAGGTGCAGGTCCTCTCTTTCCCATACTCAGCTCCGTGCTGCGATCTCACACGCAGAACTGTCTGCAGGTGGGAGCAGCCCAGAAGAGAGCACGGCCGTGGGAGAGCACGGCGCGAGGAGCGGGCTGTGCTGCGAGGTGCGTGGCCCCGCACGCAGCCAGCTGCAGCCGCCGACCCCACAGCCGTCCCGGTTCCGGTGAGGGCTCAGCTCTCCCAGGCAGGTGCTTGGCTGAGCGGCCCTGGGGGCTCCTCGCTGCAGCTGAGCCTGGCGCGGCCGCTGTGCCGAGGATGCTGCTGCAGGAGGAGCAGAGCAGGAGCCAGGCACGTCCGTGTGCAGGCAGCCGTGCTGCATGGAGCTGAGCGCAGGGACCCGGCGCGCCCCGCGCCCTTCGCCTCCGCTGCTCGACGCAGCCTGGTTTGTGAGCCGGGGGCCGGGAGCGCACGCTTGGAATTCGGCAGCGTCTCTTTAATTCGAAGAGCGCTTTGAGATTCTCGGATGTGTTTGGCAACCGCGGTCTGTTTTCATTAGTAAAATGATAGCATATGATAGCGAAATCTGTTTTCGTTGCCCTTGTTGAAAGAGATGCCAAATGCAAATCCATTTAGAGAACGGATTTATCAGCTATACCTGCGATCGCGGTGCTGAGGCCGGGCCTTGCAGCGTCTCCCTGCCCAGGCTGGCAGCCGGGCGGCAGCTTTGCAGCAGCAGAGGGTGCTCTTCCCCTGCCCGGAGCTCGAACCGCGCAGCTCTTGGTGCCTGGAGCCGGGAGGGGAGCGAAGCCTCGTGCTTTCCCCGTGCTCGGGTGGAGGTGGTGAATGGGAGCCGCGCAGCCCGGCTCGGGGCGGCTCTCTGTGCCTCCCTGTACCTTCTCATGGGATTACCGGTGTTATCGGCATTTCTGGCGTCCACCTCGTCCCCTTTTAACGCCTCAGCAGCCGCTCCTCAGAAGGTGTGTGAGGAGGTACTGACCCCAAACGCCCGAGGGCTGCACACACCCAGCACAGCGGGCACAGGGGCAGCACCCCAATGGCTGTGGGTGCAGAGCCTCTGTGCTGAGCGCGCAAGCCTAGAAGATGAAGCAGTGCAGCATTAGCAACTTGTACTCATCACAGTAATCTAGAACACTTTTATTTCTAGCACGGCTCTCTCTTTCCTGCAGCATCTGCAATCCTGGGGACACCTCTGCTGAGTCTGACCCAAATCTCTTGATGGAGGCACGTGGTGCAGAGGGGGGAATGTGAGAGCTGCTCTGCCCTGGTCGGATGGTCTGTATGAAGGTGCCTGAGGCGAGCCCCAGGGACCTGCAGACAGGAGGGGGGGGTGGCACAGTGTGCTTTGGGCAGGTGGTGCATGCAGCCTGAGGAGCCAGGCCACGTCCTGCCCTGTGCGGGTGCTGTGCCCTGTGCAGGGCTGCAGGCAGCCAGGTACATCTGGGGGCGGCCGCTGCCCCGGCACTTCTCAGCTGGAAATACAGGCGGAGGAAGTGATTCACTCGAAGCCACCCAGTGAGTTAGTGGCAGAGCTGGGAATAAAGCGCAAGTCTTCTCCTGCTCAAACCACGAACTCAGCCAGCTCCTCCAGGGAGGTCGGGTGCGTTCAAGGGGACCGTGAACTATTCTCTCGCCTGCTTCAGCAGTTTCCAAAGAATCGGGGCTGTGGAAATAACCCAGTCCCAGCTTCACAGCAGAAGCTCTGCTCCAAAATGCACTTGTGAGATCAGTTGTTTAGAAAAACATCATGAGCCCAAGTAACAAGGCTGCAGCTCCTGCCAGGGCATAGCACGAAGGTATTTGGGCAGAGGAAAGTGCAGTGAGCTGGCTGTGCAGACCCAGGCTCCAGCGTCTGTGCGGTCTCATGCAAATCTGAGGTGCCTGGGGGCTTCAATCACAGGCTCTAGCAGTGCATTAATGATTCACTGCCCTTCCTCTCACCACTGCCCTGCATGCAGTCTGCTGTGTGGCCCCTGATGGAGCTGGCTGCGATGCGGGGCACAGAGCTGCTCCCTGCTGCCTGGCTGGGCTCAGCCTCACAACACAACTGGGCACTGTGCCCCAGGGCCCACAACATGACCATGAGCGGGATGCTGCTGCTCCTGCCCGTGGGCAGACACTGTGGCTGTGCTACCCTGAGCTGCATGCCTTGCTCTGCTGACCAGGAGCTGGCAACACTGATCTGCTATGGGCTGAGGCCCAGCAGCCAGTGCTGCTCAGGGAAATGCAATGCAGGCATGGTGCTCCCCACCTTCTCCTTCTCCTTCTCCTTCTCCTTCTCCTTCTCCTTCTCCTTCTCCTTCTCCTTCTCCTTCTCCTTCTCCTTCTCCTTCTCCTTCTCCTTCTCCTTCTCCTTCTCCTTCTCCTTCTCCTTCTCCTTCTCCTTCTCCTTCTCCTTCTCCTTCTCCTTCTCCTTCTCCTTCTCCTTCTCCTTCTCCTTCTCCTTCTCCTTCTCCTTCTCCTTCTCCTTCTCCTTCTCCTTCTCCTTCTCCTCCCCCAGCCAGCACACAGCAGTTCTGCCGCCCTCTCTCCTTGCTCTGCTGCCTCCCTGGGACCCGACTGTTGGAGCTGCTTATCTCTGTTTCCCATGTGTGGGCCTAGCCAAGCCGTACATGTTTCTTGTTTGTTTGTTGTTTCAGCCCTCTCTCCACCAGCCGTGATGGCAGACAGCGCATGCAGCTGAGCCCACAGCAACCACAGGGCCGGAGCTTGCGGCACCTCTCAGTATGGCCGTGCCAGCCAAGTGGCCATGGTGGCAAGCAGCCTTGCTGGAGGGGCTGTTTGTTTACCCTGAGCCGCAGGCGTGCTCACGGGGCACAGGCCAGGCCGCAGTGTCTGGCGAGCGGCTGCGATGAGATGGAGCACGCAGGACGTGGGAGCTGTGGTTTCTGCAGGCAGAGGAACTGGTGCACGGCTTTGGCTGCAGCCTGTTTTAGAAGCAGCCTCTGTGTTTGGGAAGGAGGGATGGGGACAGCCCTGACTTGTGGAGGCCTCTTGGGTTCCAGCAGCTGCTCCCCTTTGTGCACCGTGGTGGCAAGCACCTGGCCTGATGGGTCCCGCTGAGCATCTCCCACCCAGAAAGCCCACAAGAGTGCTCTGGTGCTCAGTGACCCTGATCAGACATCCCTGAGCCTATGTCCAGTGCTTTGCTCGTCTGGAGGACCCAATCCAGCACAGCAATAGCAATAACTCCCCTGTGAACCCTTAAGAAATGAACCTGCACACGTTCAGCCTTGTAGTTCCCCTTGGAGGAAAAGAGATGTCACCATCTCCCTTTCACTGGTAAAACAGAAGAGCAGCTCTGGTGCTGTGCTGGGAGCCTGCTGCTGTCCCTGCCGCCCTGCCCAGGGTGCCCTGTTGGCATCCCATCCCCTGCAGCTGCCTGGTTCCTGGGGCTGTTGTTGGACAGTCCCTCCTGCACTGCTCCAACACCCAGAGAAAATGCTGGGGTGGCGGTGGAGCCAGTGCCCTTGGGGAGAGAAAAGATAGAAATCTACATCCTCTTCTGCCTCCTCAACAACAAGGTGTCCCATCACCAGCTCACCACAGAGCCCTGCATGGGATCCCGCTCCCCCTGGGTCGCCACGCTCTGTTCTCCCCCAGCTGCTGAAAGCACTGGAGGGTTTGCTTGCCATGCTGCCAGGCCAGCAGTGAGCTGGGAGGGCTCCAGCTGGCGTGCTGCTGTCAGCCCAGGGCTCGTCACTCTTCTGACACAGGAACCCCAGCGGGAAAGTTATTCCTACCCGGGCAAGCGGTCAGAAATTGGGGCCAGGCTCTGTTCTCTCACCCCGCGTGCTCTCAGTGTCAGGGTATTGTTGCCATCAGTGCTTAAGTCACGGTCACCCCCCAGGGGCTGGTGACAACAGCTCCAGTTGTGCTTGCTTTGGGGTGAGGTGTGGGGCCCTGACCTGTGGGCACAGCTGCCAGCCCCCCCATCCGTGCTCCAGAGATGTGGTTGGTGGCACATCCCCAAGCACCATTCACTGCAGTGCCAGCACCTACTGTCTGCTGTGTGGCTGTGGCAGGATGGGACACAGCAGCTTGCTGGCTGTGTGCTGTGGGGCCAGCACCATTCCCAGCAATCTCTTTGTGCTGATTTCATGCCCTGGAGCTGCCCAAGATCTGCTCTTTTCTACATGGAGAATAGCACGCGAGGGGCTCCTCCTCTGCCTGCAGGCGCTGGCTCTCTGCCACTGCATTTGGAGGCCGTGGCAAAGTCGTGCCACACTTTAATTACACCAATTAATTCCTGAATACCATCCTTGCTGTGGCATGGGGGAGGTCAGGGGGGCCAGCAGTGGGGAGCATAAGTGGACCCTTGTATTGTCCTCCATTCTCATCGCCTGCCAGGCCCCGCTGGCTGTTCCTGCCCTCAGAAGGGCTCCAGCAACCCTGCGGCTGCAGCTCGCCTCCATGTGGGTGCCCTGCACTGTTCTGAAGGTTCCTTGTACTGGGAGAAGGGAGAAAAAGCCCTGGGACCCGTGGTTGGATTAGGGAGGGCTGGGACAGAAGGACCGTGCTGTGTTCTCCTCCCCACTCCCTCTATCCCCAGGGCTGTGCTGCTTCCTGGGACTGCTCTCAGTGATGTCCCTGTGGAACCATCCTTCATCACACCCAAGAGCTTTGCCCAGAAACTCTCAAGGAAATCCTTCTCTGCCTCCACTGCTCCCCAGATAGAGTTTGCTGTCAGGAACTGCAGGCAGTGCAGGATGGATCTCCACCCATTCCAGTCACTCTGGGTGAGCCGGGCAGGTTAAGGCCACCCCTTGCTGTGGCCAACCCTCTTTTTCTGCGAGGATGCTTTATCTGCAAGGCCGTGAGGATTGCCAGCAGCCAGCCTGCGCCATGCGGAGCTGGGAGTGCTGCGGGCAGAAATGGAACGGCAGAGCTGCCTGCTGGGAGCCGTGCTGTAGCACTGCCAATGCCGTGGCTGCTGGTGGCCTTGCTCCCAGCAGAGAGCATTCTGATGAGGCAGCCTCATTCAGCCCATTGTAACGCTATCTGCCGGAGCGTTTTTGAGGAGGGTTTTTGCTCGTTGCACAGGGGCATGTGCGGGCATTTCCCAGCCCCACTGCTTCCAGTGCTATGAGGCACCGGGAGCTGAGGGTTCTGCTGCTGCCCTCCTTCCTACCCCATAGCACAGCCCCATGAGCTGCTCTGCCCTTGTGCTGTAGCCCCACTCGCAAACGGTGCCAGCAAATGATTAACGTGTGTGTGAAAGTCAAATGTGCTCTGTGCAGATTGCAGACAGCTGGACCAGAAAGGAGGGGGAGAATGAGAAGAGGAAGAGGAGGAAGTGGAAGAAGAAGAGGAAAAGAAGGAGAAGGAAGGAGAAATAGAGAAAGGAAACAGGGAAAGGGGAAAGGAAAAGGGAAAGGAAAAAAGGAAGAGCTCTTGCTCCTAGTGGGCCAGCAGCCTGCAAGCTTGGGGCCTGTGTATAAATGGGGAGGTGTGATCCTACACATGAGCTGTGGGATCCTGTGTGTATGGGGAGCCCCAGGGACCAGAAGAGGGGACATCCTGCTGCCCAAGGCCATTGCCTGCTCAGACCCAGCGCCGTGTGTGGAACAGCCCTTTCCCTGCACCGCTGGGAAGCCCCAGTGCCCTGCTGTGCAGGCAGGACTCACACCGGCTCTGATGTCCTTTCCCAAAAACATTCATCCCCCGTGGTTTCCTCTGCTCTCATCTCTCAGAGCGGATGCTGTGTCAGCGCGCGCAGGCGCCGGGTCGCTCACAGCTCACAGCTACAATGTTCTGTTTGCAGCAGAGGCTTAAAAAACAAACAACTTTTCCAAAACAAATGGGATTTGTCAGCCCAAGTGATGGAGACAGAGCTGCCAAGAGGTTGCTGGGAGTAAAAGGCCACACAAACATTGGTTTAATCCCTCTGTCCTCCCGCTGTCAGCAGGGATGCTCCAGCAACATCCCTGCAAGCTCATGCCCTAAGCTGCTGCAGGTTAACGGGGGCTGCTGGAACTGCTCCTTGGTGGATCTCCTGACCCCTACTAATGCCTTTGGAGGGGAGCTGCCTGCTCAGGCCCAACAGTGAGGCCAGGGGCCCTTTTCCTCTTCCCCTCCTGCCCCCCTGCTCAGTTGCGTTGTAGCATGGGGTGCTCAGTACTCCTGGGCTGCCCTCGTCCCTGTGATGTGTCCATTCATACAGGGATGGAGCTGGGAGCAAATTGGCTGAGAGGAAAGCACGGGTTGTCCATGTAGGCCTGACCTCAGGCTGCACCACTGATCTGCAGTCCTGTGCTCAGGGTCCTGGGAAGGGCACTGTCAGGAAGGACAAATAAGGGATTAAGGGCCTGGAGTGGAGTCGGAGTCTCTATCCTTGGAGATATTCAGGTCTTGGCTGGGGCAGACTGGGAGCATCATTCTTGGAGCCAGGCTGGAGCAGCGGGGCTGGAGCACGGACCTTCACAGGGAACCTGGCCATCTCTGTATGGTTACTCCTGGAGGGGGCTGCTCCACACTCACAGGGTTAGGAGTAGGTGGGTGCTGGGGCTGCTGCCAGCCCTTACTGCCCAGCTGCATCCCCATGTCCTGGTGACACGTCCTCATGCCTGGGTTCACACGTGGCTGTCGTGTGCTGGAGACCATCCTCCTGCTGCTTCTCCTCATTCCCTTCCAGCATTTTGCTCTGTGAAGCCCTGCAGCGTGGCTGCCTCACGTGCACAGTGCGTTGTGCTGTTTGCTTCGATCTCAACTTGAGTCTTGATCATCAGAACCACAAAAAAGGCAAATGTCCTCTGCAGAGCCCAGTGTGAGGCTCAGCAGTGTCTGGCAAAGGTGGGGTCTGCTTAAAAAATGTTTATGGAAGAGGAATAAAAAAATCAAAAGGTGGAGGAAAGAAAGAAGAAGACAGCTCAGCAGATAGATAGCAACCCCAGGAGACCCTCCCCTCGGCAGCAGGAAGCAGGGAACATAAGGAGCCGTTTATTTTAAGTAAACTATAAATATTGGACTACAACAAACGCATGTAAGAAAAGAAAAGTTGGTCCGAATCCAAAGATTTGCAAGAGGTCGCGAGCAAACATGTGTGATTGAGTCTGGCAATTCCGCGTGTGCGTGTGCGCCGGTGCACGTGCTCATCAAGGGCTGCAGCGCTAGAGACAACATAATCCCCCCAAATTAAAACCAGAGCAAATTAAAAATCGAGACAAGGCTGTGGCGGAGCCTCGAGGCTGCTGATAACATCAGTATGCTGATGGCAGGAGTGCCCCAGCAGCTCCAACCCCGAGCATGGCTGCGCTCTGCTGCCCGTTCCCGTGGATGGTATCACAGGACTGTGGCTCTGCTGTAGGCTCGGGGCTTGGTGCAGCAGCTTGTGGGGCTGGAGCTCCGATACAGCTCACCCTGGATCTCTGTGGGGCAGTTGGGGGGTGGGAGCAGCTCCTCCTGATGCCACTCACGCAGCCCTGACCAGCAGGCTTGAGGAGCAGTGCCCAGGGCACGGAGCTTCAAGCTTAACAGCAGTCCTGCAGCTCAGTTGCACCGTATCAGCTGTGGTCACACTTGGGCAGCTTTCAGCTGATGTGACCAACTCTACGGCGCCTGCATGTGCTCAGGCCTTGGCAGCCTGCTCACAGAGCCCTGCTTTGACCTCGAGCAGAGAGTAAATCTGATGGGCACGAGGCGCTGGCCCTTGCCGCGCTCCCAGGCTCGATGACAGTTAACATATTGCTCCGTGAGCAGCGCCTGCTTTGTGTGACTGCCCTTATCGCAGCGAGCTGACATGTTTTGCCCTTTATTTTTGCCCATGTGAAGTATCACCTTGTCCCTATGGGCTGGTCTGGCTCTCACACGTCGCCTTCCTGGCAGTGGGACACGCCGGCATTTCTGCTTCACTGTGCCGCAAAGCTTCAAGGCGAGCATGGCAGGGGGACAGAGACCCCTGCAGCACCCCTGGGGACCAGCCTGTGCACCCACAGCCCCGGATCATTGCTGCTGGATGCCACCGGCTCCCAAATCGAGTGGCCAAAACTGGGCCACCACTCCACTTCTAATGGAAGCCACTCGAGAGAGGTCCCCATGGCTCTGCTCATGGCCATCAGCGCTGCCTGTTTGATCCTTCAGGAGAAGCAAAGTGTGCTCAGTGCCAGCTGCGCCTGCGGTATTACAAGTAATCCAAGTAACAGATTACTGTGTCACCACTTGTTTGCTCTGTGTGCCACCAGCATTGTCTTACATCTCTGTGGTCACCGTCGCCTCTCCAGCTTGTCACCATCAGTCACACACACTACTCTCAGGCTTGGCTATTAGGCAGATTAACCTTAATTGATATTGCCCGTCATCACTAATCACTATCTTCATTGTCAACTTCAGCACCACCCGCCGCCTACCATTCCCACTTATTAGGAGCACGGGGGAGTCACTGACACATGCTGCCTCTGATCCAAGATCAGATATCCCATCTGAAAGGGCCTTCCTCACTTAAACACACTCTGAGAGCGCAGCTCCTTGAGTGGGTTCTCCCAGTGCTCACGGGATGCTGAGCAGCTCTGTCCCCTCGGCTTAGGAACTGCTGCAGTGATGCACCTCTGGTTTGGAGGAAAGAGGAGATGCAGTGTTGGGGTGCTCTGGAATTGGGGTAGCCCTGCACACCGTGCTGCTCTCCCCATGGCAGAATGCACAGCTCTCATCTGATGTGAGGGGGGAGCAGCTGCAGCGTGTTTAGGAGAGACCCAGAAAATATCGGGGTGGGCTGCGGGGAAGGTCAAACAAACCATTTATTTTCAGTCAGAACAGTCAGATGTGAGCGTCTCTGTTTAGGAATCACATCCAGATGCTGAAGTTAAACATCTGGGCTTCACCTCTGTGTTGTGTCTACGCCCCATGAGTGTGGCACAGCCTTTGGAGCCATCTGCAGAGGCGTTATCACCTCGTCCATCAGCTGCCCCTCACCTTCAGCCGGGACTCCTAAATCCCCTCCATTTCCACAGCTGTCACTGCTGCAATGAGCCCACAGGCCTCATGTTCATCAGTATTTCAGCCCTTTCCCTGGGGAGGTGGGGGAATAGCAATGTGGGAACCCTTTTGGTCCAACTTTAAGGCAGTCCTGAAGAAGAAGAGGGCTCTCCCTGCCAGGAGGACCTGGGGGATGGATAAAGCATTTGCACAGCCCTTCTGTGGGATCTGTGTGCTGCTCTCATCCTACTGAGCAACTTGGCTGGCACAAACAAATCGCTCTGCAGGAGGAGGCCTTAAAGCCCTGAATATAGCCAAGGCCAGGAACAGAGCTTGTGAGCGGCTGCAGTGCAGCAAGGCCAGGAGCAGGCTGACCTCAGCAGGAGCTCTTCAGGTATGTTTGCTGTACTCCTGGTTATACAGACTGGAGTCCTTGCTTTTTTTAGATGGCCTATCTCATACAGCAGTACAGGAGATGGTCAGGATTGTCATACTGATATTTGGATTCTCCATGTATTCCTGCTTGGTGACAGTCCTGCCTTCAGAAGCAGAAGCCCAAGGCGTGTCACATACGACAGTCTTGCTCCAAGGATGCTCACCACCTCTGGAACCAGATGTTGGCTGGATAGGGAAGCCTGCCTTCTGGAGGTTGGCCACCACTGGGCATCGGAAGAGCAAGGGCTTCAAAGCAGAGATAAACAAATGCAGCACCAACATCCTCTGGGGTACCATGGAATCCTGAAAGCCCAGATTTTCATTTGAAAATCCCTTGTTCAGAAGGGGCTGGATGGCAAGAAGCCTGTTGTTCAGCTGGCATCCCTCGTCCTCTGAGCTTCCTGGTGCTGAAGGACCCTGTGCCATCTGTAGGGACTATGCTACATGCACAGGAACCCCATGCTTACTGCTTCCCACCCAGAGATTTGGAAGAGGCTCACCAGGAGATGACCATTCTGTTTTGTGTAGGGGAAAAAAACCAGCACTGAGGCATATCATATCCCCTTGCCTAAGGTAGGCAGCAGTTGGGATCAGCCCCCAGCTTGCAGGGTGAGGGGTTCTGTGCTGCTCCCTGAGGGAGGGGATGAGCAGAGATCGCAAACCTGGACGTAAAGTGCAGCTTCATTCTTGGTGCTTCTTTAGCTCAAAGCAACAGGCACATAAAGATCAAAGAGTTTCCCTTGTTTTCTTTCATTCTTCTGCTGGGAATGTGTGTCCTGGCACAGATGGCCTTGGAGCACCTTCTCTGTGAAGATCAGATCCAAGGTCGTAAAAAGTAAAAATCGGTTCCTTTCAAGCTTTCCAAGGGGAAGGGAGCCTGAATTGGATGCAGCAGAGCTCGGTGTATTGGCAGCACCTCTGCTCACAGCTCCTCCACTGGAGGTGGGGCAGTTGCTGGCCCCATGGCACGAGGGCTCCATCCCAACACTGTGTTTCTGGCCTCTCACTCAGGCAGGCCGCACTGAGACATTTGGAGCCGATTAATTAGTCAAAGGCAAAGGGCTCTAGAAATAAGGAACAGCTGGCCACCTGGAATGGAGACCAGCAGCAGGTTTATTGCAAGGCCAGAGGCAGCAAGCAGGAGCTGTGGAGGGCTCAGGGATTCCTTGCAGCTAATTGCCATCTGACAAATTCTTCTTGCCCCTCCTCACCCCCCCTGGGCTGCCCCGTGGTCTGCAATACCTCCGTGCTGCTCCTGTTTGAGCAGGCCTGAATGAACCACGCTGTGTGCTGTGTTGGATTCAAAGTGGGATCAGTGAGCTGTGCTGTGTTGGTGGCTGCTGGGATTTGGGCATTCTGAGCAGCTGACTGCTGCTGGGAAGGCCTCGCTTCAGCTCCTGTGATCTCCACTAAAACCCATGGTCAGGCTGTGCTGGGCAGCCCCACCACGCAGCCCTCTTGCAGGGCATCCCAGCAGCACATCACGGGGCCTCGTCCCTCCGCTGTGCGCTCTGCGGGACGGCGAGATGGGTCATGGGAGGTTAGTGCCAAGCTGACCTCAGAGCATCCTGGTTTGGCTCCGTGAGGCACAACTGTTGGAGGAAAACCAGGACTTTATTGTGGGGAAAACAGGACTTCTACAGAAGCTGTGATTTCTGCCTAAAAGCTGCTGAGCAGCAGTGCTGTGGGCAGATGAGGCTGGGTTGGCTGCAGGGCTTCCCTAAAGCAGGGAGAGGCTCTGCCCAGCCCTGGGGCTCTGCTCCCACCCTGAGCTCTTTGGCTGCAAAGCACGGAGTCCAACCACCCACCCGCCTCTGGGCAGCAGCTCTGCTCCCATCTGGTGGAACCACATCTGCTACCATCACACCGAGTCTCTCTGGCCCAGCTTTCCCATGCAGAGGTGATGCTTCCAAGTGAGTGTGTCTGGTTAACCCAGGGCATCACCAGCGAAAGAGGAGGAGGGCAGCTCCCAGCCTTCCTCACACAGTTGGGCTCCCACCAGGTGCCACCCTCCATCCCTTTGTGGGAAGTGTGGGCTCTGCACTGGGGCCAGGTCTGGCTTTTCTTCACTGGGAGAAACAGCAGAGCAAAATATCTTGTCTCTTTGACTCCACCTTGGGCTGCTGTTTCCACAGCCTCCTGCACCCTCTCAATTATTAGGGCCAATTTGTGCAGCAGATTAGTTGCCGAGGTTGGAAAGATGTTCCAATTTTTCTGTGAAAACACATTAATTAATACCACTGGAGATGTGATTTTGCCCATCTGTGGAGCAGTGAGGTCTGGCAGAACCTAACGCAAACCAGCTGGGTTTCGAGCTCAGGCAGTGGTGAATGGGCTGGAGATGGGCTGCAGCAACTTGGGTTAGGGTTAGGTTTAGGGTTTGGGTTAAGCTGTGAGTCAAAGTTAGGGTTGATGGGAATGATGCACAAAGTACCAGATATGGGGCAGGATGGATTCCCATTTTGGGGAACACGGATTTGGACAACATGGCTGCACACGGATGAACCTTGTGATGGAATGAAGGCTGTTGGACTCTGCTGCTGGTGGGACAGATGCCCCAAAGGTGGGTGGGCATTGTTTGTGATGCCCATGCAGCAGTGGGATGGGGCTGTGCAGTGCAGTGCAGTGCAGCGAGGTGCGGCTGCATCGCAGTGCTTCCCAAACACCGACCGCCTTTGCAGGAGCCGCAGACTGCAGAAGGAAATTTTCCAGCCGCCGTGGAAAACCCAAAATCATGAGTCAGAGGGCTCAGAAACCAGGAGGTGAAGAAACAGATGGGTGTTTATTAAAAATTTTTGCAATCTTTCAGTTTTTAAGCCCATCTCGTAGTTTTTCTGGCTTTCCGAGGGAGTTCTGTCGGAAAGGTGTGGGCACGTCTTGTCTGGGTGTGTCCTTGGGGACTTTTTAATGGCTTGGCAAACTTTAGACCAACTTTGACACCAGATCCTACAGGTTATGCAGCAGGATGCTGCCGCCTGTCTGGCTGAGACCATTGACCAGAGCAGCTCCTCCTCCCCACCAAGGGATGTGGTGGGAGATGGCTTCAGCCCGGCTCCTTTTTGGCGAATCCTGGAGATGTGGCTGCTGCTGAGGCTGGTGGCATTTTCTAGGGGACTTGTATCTCCTGTTTTCTGGGCACATGGGCTGGTGCTGTGCTGCCCTAAGCAAGCAGAATGCATCCTGCCAAGCCTAGGGCTTTGCTCCCATGCCTGGAGCACTACTGCAAGCCATGCAGATCGCTGTGTGAGCAAGTGTTCAGCGCAGGGAGAAAAGTGTTGGAGCTCTTCCAGGCTCTCAGTACTTCAGGGTGAGGAGTTCCCTGCTGCCTTCCTGGCTGCTCCGGGGCAGCCACTGTGCAGAGCTGGCCTGCGTGGCTCGGTGATGGCAGGGGTGGTGGCGAGGAGGGGGTCTTTTCTCTCAGCAGACTGCCACTTCTAAGCCCATCTTCATAGCGCGGGCTGACTTTGAAGGAAAGCTCCCAAGTATGTGTTTCATTAAGATTTAATAAAGCAGCTGCCTGCTCCTGAAGCACAAAATGATTATTAGGCCCTTTATTGAGGATTAATAGCTATGTAATCAGCACGTATCTGGTTCCTACAGGCATCTATTACATAGCTTCTAAACCTCAGTGAATATGTTTCTAATTGGCCTTTAAGAACATGCTGTTGCTTTATTAAACCCTAATTAAATGCATATTGGGTGAGGTCCATTCAGAAGTGGTTATTGTGAACTACTTGTCATTACCTAATATGTGCGACCTAATGTGCGTTCAGCTTATTTGCTCTGTTAATTATTGCATTTTATGGCCTTTGTTTGGGCTTCGTGTCCGTAACTCCGATCACGTATGTCGCTTCCCTCTCCATCAGAGGTGTTCTGAAGACATCGGTGCTACTGGCCAGGCAGGGAAGCATCAGGCAGGCTCCCCAGCTGTGCGTTGTATGGGTCTGCAGGCTGGGCTCCCTGGGGGCATGGGCTATCTCCTTCAGGAACTGCTGGGGTGAGGAACCTCCATGCTGACCATGAGCAGCTTTCCTCCCTGGCTTCTTCCCTGCCAGCTGGGGCTGTCAGGACTGCTTTGCTGCCTTTACTCTAAGCTGTCAGACATCTCCTACACATACACAAGCCTGTGTCTCCCATTGCTGCGAGCACAAGCCTTGGTACAGCGAATACAAGAATTAAGGGATGTGGAGGAGAACAGAATATAGACTGGCTCATCAGCAAAATGATGGATGCTGATGGAGTATCTCAGTGGAAATGAAGTGCTGCAAGGGCAGCTGGTCAGCAAAGTGCTGATGGGATGATGCTGGGAACGGGGTGGTTTGGCTGTGAGCAGAGCGCTCTGGGAAGCAACTCAGACTGGGTTTTGGTTTGAAACCTGTTTTCCATTTTTGTTTGGCAGTGTCAGAATATCTCGACTCAGCAGGTTCAGGACAGGACATCGACAGCGCAGGTTTGGGAGGAAATGACACTTAGCTGCAATGTGCCATTGCATCATGTTGTTTGAGGCAGAATGGGAAAGTCAAAAATCAAGGAAAGTCGGAAGTGGAGCAAAAAGGCTTCAGTTTGCCCAAAACAAGCTTTGATTTTTTTTTTTTTTTTTCCTTTCTTTCTTTCTCTCTTTTCTTTTCTTTTTGGAGGGAAAGAGGAAAGAATTTTCCATTGTTGTAGAATTTCAAAACTCCCCAGAGCCTCCGGGAGGGGGACAGTGCCAGTTGTGAGTGCTTTCCCAACAGCCAGCTCCTGTGCTTTGCTCAGCGCCGCTGCCATTTGCAGCGAGTTGTGGCTGCAACCCTCCACGGGCAGTGCCATGGGAGCACACATCTGTGTGCTCTGCGTGGCTGGGGACACACAGTTGGGTGTTTAATGGAAACCACATCATTCTGGGTTCATCCCAACAGGCTGCCGCCATCTGCACGGGGCCAAGCTGGTCTCCCGGCCCCACGCTGCCCTGTGTGAGGGCTGGCAATGCTCACCTCCCACCCCTCCACGCTGCTCCTTGGGCCTTGGTGTGGCTTCCCACTGCGATAAGTACAGATGGACACTCAGATTCTTGGAGAACCAGCAACTTGCCCCAAATTCCACCTCCGGTTTGAGCCACCCCCAAGGCAAACTTGCTAATGTTTGGAAACGTTCGGTTAACTCCCCTCCCCTGCTTTCATTTTATTTTATTTTATTTTATTTTACTTTATTTATTTTTTACGTTTTGCAGCCTTTGTACTTTCTACATCCCTTCTGGAAGCAAAGGTGCCAAAATACTTCTTGAAAGGCTGTTCTTGCAGCGTTTCCCAGACCTTCCCGCACCAGGAAATGCCGGAAATCGTGGGAGCAAGGCTGCTCTCCGGAGAGCATTGACACAAGTTTTGCAGACCCTGAAGATCTGGAGAAGCCTGAACTTCCTGAGACATGGACTTCTCTCCAAAGCCAACAGGAACTCGGAAACTTTGGGGCCTCCTGGTTTTGCTGCTCTGTCGACCCTGAATCTTTAAGTTCAACCTTTGTTTTATATTTATATGTTGAGGAATATACTCTCGTTTTTCTGATTAGGGAGCCTGGGTCATAAATTCGTCATATAAGCCATCTTTGGGTCAGGGTTTGTCTTGCTTGACTTGAAGCCACATCACAGATGTATTTGGTCTCAGGGCCGTATCTCCTTGCTTGCCTTCAGAGCTGGTGGGGAACGCCAGCCAACCCATCAGTTGGCATGGGGAGAGCAAAGGAGTCTTTGTGGGACTGTGCAGCATTGCTGAGTTATCAAGACAGGCCGAGAAGGATGTGTTCTTGCACCCGAATTTTGGTGAGAGCCCCATCTATCCCCCCCCCACAGGACCTCAAGTTTGAAAAAGAGATCATTCATCTCCCGCAGAGAGGTCACCTTCTGCCCAGAATGCAGCAGGGGATCCGTTTGTGGGGGCAGGGCATGGGTCAGATGCCTGGGTCAGCTGGGGACACAGGGCAGGGTGCACTGGGAGGCGAGGAGCAAGCAGGATGCGCTCTCCCCAGGAACGCTGGCTCTGCAGGGCCGGTTTGAGTTGAAGTTTAAGAAGAGCAGCAAACTATTGTTTGTTCATTTAACAGACCATTTCCCAATGACTTTGCTCCAGGCTAATTCATTTCAATGAGTTTCCCCTTCCTGTAGATTTATCTTGCCTTTCTTCTCCTTCCTAGAAAATGCAAGGCAGAGGGGAGAAGAAGATACTTCATTTTGGAAATGTCATTTCAGTGCTTACCTGCCCTATGGGAGGAGAGGGAAGGTGCCATGGGAAAGCTGAGAAAGGAATCTTCCTTTTGAAATTTCCCATAAAATTAAAAAGTAACAATTTTGGCAAAGCCTTCTGGCTGCAACCTTTTCTTCTTCCATTGCCAGACAGGGAGAGACATCTAGGGGGTCATTTTTCTGCCACACAGATCCTCCTTTCAATTTTTTCCTGCTCCAGTGCAGGAATGGAGCCAAGCTCAGGCCCAGGGCACTCCCAGGCTGTGCATGGGTGAACCCAGAGCACTCCAAGCCACCAGCACAACTCCCTGCCCTGCCCCCCACTGCTGACCATGACCGTGGGCAGCTCTAGGATGGCCAAATCTTGGCCAGCTCGCGCTGCGCGTGGTTCCCATCTGCGCATCTGTGGCAGCCAAGAGCTTGAGCAACGTGATTTCCAGAGCTTTCCTGGAGTGTCTTCTCCCTGTGGAAGAGATCTGGGCTCACACATCCGTGCTGTGATGCCTTTGCCTGCCCGACCAGTGTGTGTGGGCAGCAGCACCCTCACCGTGTCCCTGCAGTGCCCCTGTGCCTGCCGGTGGCCTCACACAGGGCAGAGGTGGCAGCAAGGTTCCACCTCTGAGCAGAACTGGAGCCCTCCCGGCCCCCTCCCTTGACGTTCCCCTTGGCTGTGGATCAGCTGGCGGGAACCAGCGAGTCTTGCAACAAAGATGAGCAAAAAAATCCCTTCATGCCTCTAAAAGGAAGAAGGAGAGCACGGCAGAGACAGGGCGGCTGATACAGCTCCGCTCTCCGCTGCGGAGGCGGGAAGCCTTTCGGACAGGATTTATTTTGTATAGTCTTCCATGCAAACTGGATCCCCCTCCCCTCCCAGCCCTTCCCAGCCCTAAATCATATCCTTTGTAATGACATTTCATGCTTGTGTGGCGCCTCGCTTCTGAGCATCCCCAAGTGCTCCATAAATAATGGATGTCTCCGGGCACGCCGAGAGGATGCAGCACCACCCTCTCCATGTCCCTGTCACAGAGGGAAGGTGACAAACCCTTCCTGCAGCCTCACCTGGAGGCTGGGCGGGGATGGGGTGCACCTCTCCTGCCTTCCTCCAGGCTCTCCTCCTGCCTTGGCTGCTCTGGGGATGTCTCCTCTGTGCACATCCAGGTGAGCTGTGAGCGGTGGCTATGGGTGCACCACCATGCCTCCTCCCTGCAGGCTCAGGAAAGCCCTTGCCATGCAGCAGGGCCAATGGTAGAGCCACACTCTGTTCTCCCAGCCCCATTTTTTAGGTCAGGGATGGATTTGTCTGGCACGCGGGGTCTTGACGCTGGAGCAGGGCGGGTGTTAACCGCATGGAAGCCCTGCTGATGAGTCCAAATAATACAACGTCTCAGATTCCCTCTTCCCTGTCCAAGCCCTTTGCTGTCATCAGGTCCTTCTCAGTCCTGTCCAGAGGTTTGTTCGCAGCTGCAGCATCCCAGGAGATGGGGTGGTTTTCACAGGACACCGCTCTGGCGTGGTCTGGCATCCTCTGTTTGCAGATGTGCTCCGTGGCCATGGGCTGCCTGCACTCCTCCCGGGGGCGGCGGGCAGCGAGAGCCACGAGGCGCAGCCTGCAGTGGGTGTCACATCTGCATGCAGGCGGCTTAGCACAGAATTTTTGCTGTGCTGGATGGTTTTGGAGGCCGTCTCAAGCTGTCTACTGGATTCTTCTGAAAATCACTCCCCTGGGAAGAGGCTTTCTAACTTGCCTCACAGCTGCAAAGCCGCAGCTCAAGGTCCGACCCGTGGCGGTCCTGGTGCCAGCTCTGCAGCAGCTTGCAGGGCTGCCCTCAGCCTGAGTGGTGGTGGCTGTGAGGGGCCTTCACCAAAGAAACTGCTTCCCTATGGCCTGATCCGTGTCAGACCTGCAGGGTGGGTGTGGGAAAGACTGTGCTGGCTGTGGGTGCATTCTGGAGGAGCTTCCTCCAACTCCTGCTTGTCCTGTCCTGAATGTCCACGAGGGTTGGCTCTGTGTGCTGATGGGGCACTGCTGCAGTCTCCGTACAGAGTAGACCCCATGGCCCACTCAGCCCCAGGGACTTGGCCATGGGTCTCTGGGCAGCTCTGCCAGGTTTGGGTTCCTCTTCCCAAAGTATCCTGGGGAAAAAGGTTGAAATGAGGGAAGGTGGGTGGCAAAAAGGGGAAAAGCAAGTGATGTTATCACTTCACCTCATCTTACCCCATCCCCCTCCATTCAGTTTCATCCCATTCCAACCTGTCCCACCCCATCCTGTCCTATTCCACCCACCCCATCTTACCCTGTCGTACTACATCCCATCCCATCTCATCTGACCCCATCTCATCTGACCCCATCCCATCCCATCTCCTCCAGGCATCCATGCCAGCCACCCTTAGAAGAGCTTGCTGCTGCAGACCCATGGATGGTGGAGGTCCTTTGGAGCATTTTCTTATCCAGGATGTGTGCTGGTGAAAACAGAAACCTAATAAGTAAGATAAGGAGACGATTTATAATGGAGTTTGTGAACTTTAGGAGAGAGCTTTACAGCCAGTTTTTGCAGACCACACAGGAAGAGGTTACACTCTCCAAAACCTTGGAGATTTTTTAAAAAATATTTTTATATTTAAAAAAAAAAAATAGTTTCCAAGAATTAAATAACACGAAAGCGTATGAAATATGATGTAGGGAATGTTCCCATTGCACTCACATCTGAAGTTAATTTGGGAGACGCTCTGAATAGCTTTTTAAAGAGTGGATAAACATTGGCATCAAAAGTGTAAATAAAGTTACCAGACAAAGCGGCCGTTCAAAGAGAATTGTCTCTGGGATATTGGCCGGGCAGTTTTAATGGCTGCATGCAGGAACATTTGAAGATAAAATAAGGGCCTCGCTGATTAGCTTGGGGCTGAGTTTCCCTGCTTGCTCTCCCTCTCATGACGTCACATCGGAGCAGTGCTGGCAGCTGCTCATCAGCGGTTTCCTACCCGGCCGTATCTCCGCTCAGGCTCCCATGCCCACGGCACCCAGCAACCCGGCCATCCCACTGCTGCTCTGCACCTGCTGGTGGATCGCCCGCTGTGCCTCAGCAGGAATGTGGTCTCTGCTTTTTTCCTTGTTTTCTTGTCCAAGCAGGAGCTGTGCAAGGTCCAGGTTTTCACGTGGTGAGCGCTGCTCCCATGGGGACCCACGGGGCGAAGGGCTGAAGAGAGCTCAGAGCATCTCTGACAAACCCGGCCTCTGGATCGCATGGAAAAAGAGTGTCCTCCTGGCACGTTGTTTCCCTGCATCCAGGAGCTCCATGTTAAGGGCTGATGCTACACTTGAATATATGGAGCAAAGCCAGAGCTCCTTCTTCACCCGAGACCTTGGTCATGGTCCTGTGGACAGGGTGCAAGCAGTGGCAGTGAGAATGGACAGAGTGTAAATCCATCTCAGTGTTGTCCACGCGCAGATCACCTACTCTCATGGCTGGATATATATAGCAAATAACCATCTCTAATTTTGTCTTAATGACTTCGTTTTGCTTTCCAGAGGGAAAGCACTCAAATTCCGGTACGATGCTTCAGCCTGGTGGTCTTCGGATGATCTGTACTGCTGCTCCATGCTTTTTGTGGGACTTCACAAGGAAAGCACGTCCATTTTCAAGGTTACTCTTGACAGGATAGCAACCTCTCCCTGCACGGTGGGTGTGCTTCCATTCACCTCAACTGCAGGAGAGTCCACCCACGGCCACTGCTGACCCAGCCCTGGGGATATGCGCCTTGTCCAAGCCCAGCCTGGGGAGCTTCTTGGATCCAATGGGATGGCACCGACCTGTCTCCCTGTGGGAAGGACCTCCCAGCCCAGCCCAGGGCAGTGCACACAGCCTGCACTCACTGTGAGCCCACGGATTTTCGCCTCTTTGCTGAGCTGACTTCACTTGGTAGGTGTTAAGATGGATAAACCTGGGAGGACCAGTTTTCTCTGTCCCTCCCCTGGATATAATAGGGGTTAAGAATGTTCATAACTCTTCTGATCTTTTTTTTTCCCAAGTGATAAAGAGCAAACCTCGCTCTGGTTGGTCCCTCAGCACTGCTGCTAACCACAAACAGCAGCAGCTCTCCACACTCCCACCACATGCAGAACCCAGCACAACAGGGATGCTGCTCACCCGGGCATTGTCCAGAGGGAGTGCCATTCCCCCAGAGATTGTGGCATGAATTTTGTTGCAAATAACTCAATAATTACACTTGAACTCCTCCTTTGCCTAGGACTTGCCTGCACTCTGTGTCAGATTCCTGCTCAAACGTTGGAGGGCCGGAATCCCTGATGGAGGTTTCATGATCACCTTTGGGGTAGAGGACCTCCACACCACAGAGCTGTCCTGGAGGAGGAAGAGGAAGAGGAGGAGGAGGAGCTCAGTGCAGGCTCTCACAGCACAGTGCCATCCCGGGGTGGGGGGACAGGAGCCCTCCCCACCCGCCCAGCACTGCGAGCGTCGTGAGGCATCGGCCTTCGTGCCACTTGTGTAAACTATTACAGCAAAGGGCAGAGGTTAAACGCAGCACATGTGTGGCATCAATTAACAGGATTTCAAGGTCTCTGGTGGAGTTTCTGCTCAAATCTCTTGTGGCAGGTTTGGTTTTCTTAACCCCTCGGATGCCGTGCGGTTGGCAGCCACGGCTCTGCCCTGCTCCCTGCTGCTGCGGGGGTCCCCTGGGGCCATGCTGGGAGCAGCCCCTGTCAGTTTGGGCACAAGGGGACAGCACACAGCCCATGGGGCCGGGGGGGTGAGTGGGAGGGGAAGCGCTGTCCCCATAGGAATTGATCCTCTGAGTGCCCCAGGGCTTTGGGTCTGGCTGTGCCTTTGGTTGCTGCATGTAAAACGGACAGAGCGTCCCCACATCTTTTGGGGCAGCAGGAGGACAAAAGTGCTGTGAGGGATTTGGTGAGATTTGGCATTTGGGGTTGTAGTGCGTGAGGGGGTTCCCACTGTGCTTGGCTGGGGGGTTTTGGCAAGGAAAAGGAAGGTTTTAGCTCCTAAGGCTGTGGAGGAAACCTGAAAATGTGATACTAGCATGGCCTGAAGGCTCATAAACTCTAAGGCAATAAAAAGAAATCAAAAAAAAAAAAAATTAAAATTAAAACCAACGCAAACCAAAGTGCCCCAGCCTGGTTGCACGAGCAGCTTCTTCCCCTGCACGTATGAATTGTTCATCTGCCAGGTGTGGGTGTTGCAGATGGGAAGCCTGCCTTGGGGTTGTGCTGCAGGGCTGGGGACGGTGGCAGGAGCAGCACAGAGCTCTGCCTGGGCTGTTTGCTCAGCAGTGTCCCGGGGGCAGTCCCCACGCTGCAGCAGGATGCACTCCTGTGTCCGTTTGCCTGTGTACACTTCTTCTTTATGGAAAGGAGTAATTTCAGTCCTCTGAGTCAAAACCAAACATTCAGAAGTGCTACAAAGCTACACGTTTTAGATACCATTTGAAGAGAGATTTACATGTACTTTTAAGCACCCGGATCCTGTTTAGGTGACCAAAAGGCTTTTCTAAGAGAAGGAGATAATCAGCTCCCTGATTCCTGGTGTCAGAGCTGTGGGGAGACTTCTGGATGAAAGATGGGTTTGGTCCAGACGACTCCACACAGATATCCACTGTTTGTTAGCAAACCTGTAAAAATCTTGGTAATCCCCTTGATCTGAAACAAATGGGCTTTGCTGTCTAGTGCTGATTTTATTATCAGACACTGCTTAGTATCATCACATGGCTTGGACTCGTGCCTAAGACTCAACGTCAAGTCAGTCGTGTGTTGGCCAGCGAAGGTCTGTGCTTTGCAATGGATCAGTTCTGGTTCCTGGCATCCGTGTGCTGCCTGGGTGGTGCTCAGAGCTGCAGGGCAGAGCTCTGTGGCCACCACTGCCCTTTGGGGACATGGTGAACCCCGAGTGGCTGCAGGCTGGGCCAGCTGTGGGACGGCTCAGGACGTGGGCTGCTTGGTGAGTGGATGAACCCCTCAGCCAGCACAAGTGTTGGCCCCTTCCACTTTCTGGGAGTGTTTTAGCCCCCAAGGCTGCACAGGGAAGGAGTGTCCTCAGGTTGAAGCCCACAGTCTTGGTGGTTACACATGCTGGATGCAATGTTGGCCTGCCAGCCGTGCAGAGGGGTCACCAACCTTCGTATAAGGTGGCCTTGCTGGGGAAGCAGAAGGCTGTCTGCTGCAGAGCTCCTGTCCCAGAACTGAAGCTGTGGTGCCAAACTGAGGAGCAGAGTCTCACTGCAGCTCAGCTCTGAAGGATCTGAGGTCACTGCCTCTGGTCCCAGGTCACCAGAGTCGCCCTTCTTCCCCAATCTGCAGAGAGGTGGGGGCTGAGCAAGGTAGGCCCAGGCTGAAATGCCCACATTGGGCTGTATGGATCTCAGGCTTCTCCCATCAGAAGTGTGGAGCACAGGGAGGGTCTGGCCAGGCTGTTCAGGACCCTTTGCTTCTGTCCCCGAGTGAGGCACTGCAGTGGGCAGGACGTGGGGAAGAGGTCTCCGGAACCCAAGCTGTGGCTCTTTCTGTGGGTGCAGGCAGGCTCTCTCCCCATGTCCCATTTTGGCACAGGCACGAGTTCCTTCATGTTGGAGGAGGAGTCCTACCCAGGTGGGACCATGGCACACACCGTGTGTGTGTCCTGCAGCACCTGGTACCTGCGGGCACAGCCAGCACCCTCCTGCTGCCACTGTGCTGCTGCTGCTCCCCCATCCCGCTGCTTCGCCCACAGCACGTCCAGCAGCACCACCCCTGATTTTGAAAAATGCATTTATTTCTTTGTTTGGGAAGAAAGGTCACCCCTCGCTAGCAACTCATTACACTGGAACAATGGAGATGGCAGCGGCCGGCCGGGATCCTGGCGCTGGGATCGGCTCCTGCGGGCGTGTGAGCGGGTGCTGGTGGGGCGGCACAGTGGGAGAGCCTCCCCAGAGCAGTTCAAGGCATGGCTGGAGGACCTCCGTGTGCATTTGGGCTTTTGTTTGTTTGTTTTGAGAGTGTGTGTGTGTGCGCAGTGTGCGTTAGCCCCGCTGTCGTTAGGAGAAAAAGGAGTATTTAATGAAGATTTTCTCTTTGCCCCCTCCCGAGCTCCCCGGCTTTGACCAGTTCTGCTTCCTTCATGTGGGAGGCAGCTGAGTTTTCCTCAGTAATTGCATTTCTGTACCACCGCGGGCTCAGCGACACAATGAAGATAGGAAGCACTCCTCGTTCCCAGGCCTGGCACTGTGCAGGGCCGTCCTTTCTCCCTTCTCTCCAGCACGCAGTGGGGTTTGCTGCCCATGGGGCGTCTGTGAGGGATGCCACCGGTGGCACTCGGGATGGATGAGGAGCTGGAACCGTCGCTCGGGGCACTGCGCGTGGTGCAGCCTGTCCCAGCAGAAGGCGTGCCTCTGCATCCACCTGGATGTGATCCTCCCGCAGGCCTCCGGGCAGCCCAACAGCCCCATAACTCCCTGTGCGCAGCGCTGCCCAGCTGGCTATGCAGCCCCTCCCGTCCCCTCGACTTCCCCAGCCGTGTCCTCTCTCCCCCCGCAGCGCACAGCTGTCCGTCGGGGCTCTCGGGGGACGGTGGGTGACACGGAGCCGGAGGGATTCCCCGCGGGGCTGCGTTTCTCGAACGCGCGGGGAGGTGGCAGCAGAGGCCCTACGACGGCGGCGCGGGGCGGCGGGGACGCGCCCAGGGCGAACGGAGCGGTGCCGCGGCCCGACGGCGGGGGTGCAGCCGGGGCACCCCGTAAACCAACTCCGTGCGCTGCCCGCCTGTGTCCGGAGCCGGGCCCGGCTGCAGGAACCTTCACAGGGCAGCGACGAGGAGTTAGAATTGTAGGATCAGAAGGTCAAAATCTGCCTTAGAGCCGTCCGTGCTTCAGCATCCCGTTCCTTGCTCGGCCCCAGGCTGTGTCCCGGTGAGGGTGTGGGGAGATGGGAATGCCACGAGAGCCGCCCGTGAGGCTTCGGGGCTGTCAGAGCTGAGTTTGAACCCTGATCTCAGGTTGGCCCGCTGCCCGCAGTCCAGCCAGATCTAATCTGGGGCTGTACGCTGCCCATGTTTAATGAGGTATTGTATACAGATGTGTCTGACTGTGTATATGCACATGTCCCCAGCTGCGGGTGTCTCGCACAGTGTTTGCATCTGTCTGTTAGCGAGTTTGGGCATCTGGGGCTCTTCCCCTCTCCTGATTAAATGTCTGCCCGGCAGCATGTTTGTGTATCTGCGGATCTTATCGCGTGTGTCTGTGTCTGCACGTGGAGGTGCTCACAGCTGACGGCGTTTGCATACACACGGGTCGCTCTGCGCTGCCGATGCACTCCTTCCACCATGGGGACAAGTGGAACGAAGGGGCAGCTGGGAGCAGCTCAGGTCCCCTGCCTGCAGGAAGCTGGGGGACCCCAGCCCCCTGCCCATGTGCTGCCCACCCTGCTATTGCCCAGAGTTGGCTGGGGTGTGACCTCCAGCTCACACCCTCGGTGCTGAGGTGCCAAGCGTGCATACTGGGAAGCACAGTCAGTGGTGGAACCGTCCCTGCTGGAGCAAGGCAATCCTTTCTCTGCTCTGTGGCCGTGGGGGTGTTTGGCTGCAGACTGAACAATTTGCATTCGGTTACAGAAGCTGGAAGTATTGGAAGGATTTTCCTTCTGGTTTTCTCTCAACCAAAGCCAACTTGTCTGAATTATGACCTAGGAAGCGTCTCGTTAGAGGCAAGCAAGGTCTCCAAAAGACAGAGCTCACTGAAGATGTTCCCCAGTGGTGCAGGGTTGCGGGCTGCCTGAACTACATGTGGGTGAGCATTCATCTGCATGCTATCGTCTTGTCCATGGTTGTCTTCCCCAGCTGAGCCCTCTCCTGTGGAACCTGAGTGGACAGATTTCTGAAGGCCACCAGCTTGTCACGCAATGTCCTCATCCCTTTGCTTCTGCTAAGCCAAGGTCTGGACATCCTCCTCCTCCTTCTGCCCTCCCCTGGAGGTGCCTGTGTGGGGCCAGCGAGGCCCCATGGCCGGGGATGTCATCTCCACATCTCTGCAGTGAGGTGAACAGCCAAGGGCAGGGTGTGGGGCAGGGGCTGAATAGAGGGGCTGGATGGATGGCAGTGGTATCTTCTGCCCAGGTTTGGGGATGGCAGAGAGGCAAGGGAGTGCAGCTGGCAGCTGTACTGTGAGCTGCGACATGGCTGCGAGGCAGCTTTCATACCAATGACAAAATGCCCTTCCAAAAATGTTTTCTTGGACAGAGCTCACTTGCAGTCTGCTGAGCCAGCTTCATCCAGCTGCTGGGCACGAGCTGTGGTGGGGAGGCACGGATTCAACACTCCCCAACTGTGGGGCTCAGCGTCGCACACACTGGCTGTTGCTGCCATGCAGGAGGGGACGGGGTGTGCTGGGTGCTGTGGGGACCTGTGCCACTGCCCTGAGTGCTGGCCCTCATGCTGAGGCACCTGCTGTTCCCTGCCAAAAACCTGTCTGCCTCTGCACCGTGGCCAACTCGGGCTCCCGGTGCTGCCCAGCTGGGGACCCTATGCTTCCCAGCCACTGAGTGCAGGACCCTGGACCCTGCAGCTGGGTGACAGCAGTGCCTGGGATGGAGCCCCTGCCTGGCCTGACTGTTCTGCTGTGCTTCATTTCTGTTTCCTGGTAGCTGCTATTTCAAGGTTGAATTTGATGAGCTTCAACTTTCCATCAGGTGATCTTGCGATGACTTTGTCTGCAGACCAGCCCTGCTCCTGCCTCCCACAGCCATTCCCAGTGCAAGTGTTGCACTGTGTGCAGACTGCCCCAAGCACCAGGAGAAAGAAAGCCAACCCCTCTGCACCAGCCCAGCCGCCCTGTGTCCCCATCCTGCACTGGCCCCAGTGGCAGAGGGCCCTCCAGGTTTCTGTGACACGAGTGGCTCTGCACACAGCTGGGCTGACCGGTGCTCTGAGACCACTCCAGGCTGCCGTGGGGCCCCTGCTGCTCCCGTACACCAAGAGGAGGAGGATTGCCAACTGTGCCTGGTGCAGCGGGGACATGGGACGCGGTGTTTCCATGGCAGGCTGCCCACCCGGAGCGATGGATGGGTCCTCATGCACTGCGGGGAGGGCCAGCAGGGAGAGGGGACGGCCCCACGGCTGCTCCCAGCCCCGCAGCCCCACTCGTCACCCCGCCATTCATCGGGCCAGACAGATGCCCCCAAATAAAGGCCGCCGTGATTGATACCCAAAGACAATGCGGTGGGAGGGGCCAGCGGGGCTCCGCATGAATAAACATGAGGGTCTTTGGACAGAGCTTCCTCTCTTCACAAAATGGGACTGATTGTGTGGCAGGCATTTAACATTCAGCTGTGGTCGGCCTGTCTTCCATTGCCCCCCAAACTGCCGAGGTGCTTCATTTATTTAATAATTTCCCCTCCTCCCCTTTTGCGCTCGCTCAGCGACAGACCTGGGTCCTTTCACGCTTTGTCCTCCCTCTTTCTTTCGTTCTTGCTCGCGCTCTCTCTCTCTCCCTTTTTTATCTTCCTTCCTTTTCCTACTCCTTGTTTCTTTCTCTCTCTGGCTTTTGTGCAGGGGGCCGTGACGAATGGCTCAGAAAAGAGGGTGCTGTGAGAAACTGGAGCTGCGCTGGCGGAGTGGGTGGTGAGGACTTGGTGCGAGGGGTGAGGGGGGTCTGGGGGCTCCACGTGGAGTGGGGCCGGGGGGTGGTGGGGGGCAGGGGCTGTGCGGGGCCTCTCTCTGTGCCTTGGGGAAGCCGAGGGTGGTGGTGCTGGGGTAGGGGTGCCCTGTGCCCCCTGCCCGTGGGGACCCGGCCCTCCCTGCTCACCCTGCACCTCCATTGCTGGCTCTGTGTGGCCACCAAGGAAGGGCTGCCTTTCTGTGTCACTTAGTGCATTGAGATGTGGCCCCAGGAGAGGATGGTGAAGCTGCTTGGGAAGGTGCAAGAGTGAGGTTGCGGTGGTTTTGGTGGAGGATTCTTCATCCAAGGCTCGTAGGAGTGCTGATGAGCTCCCGTGCCGGGATGGTGAGGTCTGTGCCAATGTCCCCCATGGCTGCTGCAGCCCCTGATGCATGAATGCTTCTGCTCCTGCAGAGGGACTGAGGAACCAGAACAGAGTCCAGGGCTGCTGGAACTGTGATGCACAGGGAGCTGTGTGCCACAGGCTGGAACCACTGTGCTGCTCACCCCTGGAAAGGCCAAGATGCACCTGGGACAATCAGAGCGAGGGCTGCACGTGGGATGGCTCTGCTCATTGTGACATCCCACCTCTGCTCTTGGTGCTGCGGGGCTCATGGCTGGGGTGCTCTGTGCCTACGGAAAGACAGAAAGAGGAGAGAGAGCATCCCTGATGTGTGTCCTGCTTCTTGCCCACCCAAGGCTAGGGCAGCTGCACCAGCAGCTCCTTGCTGACCCTTCCTCCACCCCGCTCCCTCAGCCCCAGCTCTCCATCCTCAGCCCCAGGGACTGATCCTGCTGTCCCATTGCCCACAGCAGGGCCCAGCCGGCAGCCTGCAGGGGACGGGCCTGGCAGGCTCCAGCAGCAGGAGGGCTCATGCATTACAATCCAGTACAATCTGTCCCCCTTCCCGCTGCCCAGCGGTAGGGGAGATGGTTACTGTTTAATCCCATTTGACAGCTCTTTCATCATCTGCCTGCCTCCCTCCAGCTTCCCCGTGGTTCCTCCAAGGCTCCTTTGTGGCCATAATCAAAGCCTGGTGAGTGATGGCTGTTTGGGGGGAGGGAAGTAAGGGACAGCAGAGGGTGGCTCTCCCGCTGGGGGGCGAGGGAGTGTGGCCTCACCATGGCCTGGAGAGCTGATGGGGACAGGGATGATAGGATGCAAGGTGTGGGGTGCCCCCAGTATGCAGCTCCTGTGGGCATGGCTGTGGGTGGTGATGCTGTGGCTGGACACATCATCCCTGGCACTGGGAGCTGGGCAACGTTGCCACACTGCTGATGGGCCCATGTGGCTCTGCTTCACAGTGTGAACTAACCTCCCAGCAGTGCTTCCAGGGAGTCATTGGCACCGCCAGCCTGGCCTGACCCTCATAAAGTCACTGAGTTTTTGTCATGGGTTTCAATAGGCGTTAGGCTGTAGGGCTCTGCCTTTGCCTGACTGTAAACTTTTAGGGGCTTTATTCCTACCTACCACCTGGCAGAGATGAGGCATGGTGCACAGGAGGATGGCTTGGCACACACTTCAAGTGCCTCCTGGACCGACCAGACAAATACAGGGTCTGTACCAAGACATCTCCTTGCTCAGGAGTGGCGGAGCTGGGAGGCATGGGAACCTCCCAGAAATGTGCCGCAGTGCTGCTCCTGTGGCCCACGGCCGCCAGCCCAAGTGCCATGGCCAAGGGTGGGCTGGAAGCAGGGCCCTGTGCTTCCCAGGAAGGAGTCTGCGCGCCCGTGGGTTATCGCTGCATCAGGGCTCGGTGACGGGCTTCCCAAGAACACATGTTCCCTCGTAAACCCGGGATCTGCTTATCTCAAAGGGCACATCCGACAATTAGCTTATCTGCTGTGAAAGTGAGGAACAGCTTTAGTTATCTGCCCGGCTTCCGCAAGCCAAAAAAAAAAGAAAAGGAGAAAGAGCCCCTGGAAGGACAAGGCACATACACAGCGTCCTATAAATAAAGTGAGTGCAGTGAGTGTGCTGCAGACAGGCTCCATGTGCTTGCAGTGGGAGCTGGAGATGCCCCTGAGTTTTAAGGATGCTTGGTGCTTCCTGGTGTCAAACGCTGCCTTCGGCTGCTGGCAGCTTTGCCAAACCGTTCCAGGCTGGGTGGTAATATTTCAGGGTGGGTTGTGGCTTCTGATTAAATTTTTGGGGAAAAATCTTATCCATAGTGCCAGGCTGTTTCCAAGAGTGAGGGTATTAGGAGATGAAGCATTTGTCCTTATTTTGTTTTAAAATTCTGCAAGAGCTTGAAATTTGGCAAGTAGGGAAGGGAGAGAGGCTGAGATTTGTCTCGTGTCCCTGGAATATACTCAAATTTGACCAAGTCAGAACACTTTATTTGGGAAAAAATGCACTTAGCACACGCTGACCATGGAAGTGGGCCCTGCTCGGAGGTGCAGGTTCCCCCCTGCATTTCCCACCCTGGTGGCACTAGGGGACATCTTGGGATGTTGCTGCTTCTTCCCTGATGCTGCTCTTTGCTTGACTCCACAGCAGCATGGCAGTGCTGGCTTCACGGCTGGCAGATTAGTCTTCATGGCTGCATGATGTGGCAGTGGCTGTGCTTGCTGAGCCCATGGGATCTGATGGAAACCGTGGTTTCCCAAGTGCTTGCCCTGAGGTAGCATGCAGACAGGTGAGCTCCCCTCTGCTGTGCTGTGTTCAATGTCATTTCGAGTGCCCCACAGCTTTTTTGTCTTGTCCCTCAACAAACCAGCCTGAATCACATATATACGATGAAGCAGAGAGTTTAACCATCACCTTCTGCACTGATGGACACCAGCAGTGATGTGCAAACTGCCCAAACCCAGGGTGCTGCAGGTGGGGAGAGTGTGAGTGTGGCCCCTCTGCTGCTGCCCCCACTCCTTGTCCCCATCATTGCCACGGGCACAGAGGTGCTGGCAGAAGCAGAAGCCCTGGGGCTGCTGGGCAGCTCTTTGGAGTGATGGGTGCTGGGCACACAGCAATGAAATTGCCAACAGATGTTGGAGAGAAGGCAGTCAGAGTGCTCATGATGGTTCAGAGCCCAGCTGTGGGGCTGTATGATGCCGGTGCATCGCTCACCTCCCTCCCAGCCCTGCCACCACCTCCTGGTGCCTGCTGGCCTGGCTGGCACCTTCCTGCCTGCAGGGCAAGGATACTGCTGCTCTGCCTGGCCTGGAGCACCACATCCCCATCCCACCACTTCCACATTAGGGAGCATATAAACAGGAAGAGGAACGGTTGTTTGCAAGGGTGGGTAGTGACAGGACAAGGGGGAATGGTTTTAAACTGAGACAGGGGAGGTTTAGGTTGGATGTTAGGAGGAAGTTTTTCAGCCAGAGGGTGGTGAGGCACTGGAACAGGTTGCCCAAGGAGGCTGTGGATGCCCCATCCCTGCAGGCATTCAAGGCCAGGCTGGATGTGGCTCTGGGCAGCCTGGGCTGCTGGTTGGCGACCTGCACAGAGCAGGGGGTTGGGACTGGGTGAGCACTGTGCTCCTTTGCAACCCAGGGCATTCTGTGATCCTATGATTCTGTGATCCCTTGCTCTAATGCCAGCTGTTGGACAAGTTGCTTTCCTGCAGGTCACTGCTTGAGGACTCCATCCTGTGGTGACCTCAGGAGTGCAGTGGAGCCAGTGCTCGACCTGGGGCAGGCAGGGATGGCCCTGGGGCTGCTGCTCCCTGGTTGTGGTCACTGCCCGCTCCCCCCCTGGCCCAGCACTCTCTCCCTGTTCTCCCCAAAATCCACATGAAGAAACAAGTATCTTGTTTGCAAACTAAAAACTAGAAATGATTTATATGTTTATAAGCCCAGCTCTGGCTCTCTTTATTTTGGCAAAGGGATTGTTTGCATCTTTGCAGAATTCCTTCACCCAAACCACTCATTAGATATGAATTTCAAAACAGCCGGAGGGAGCGGGTGACTCAGGGGAATTAGCAAATGGCTTCCCAAAACCTTTTACGTCAAGGCCAGCAGCTCGATGCCAGTGGCACAGATGTTGTCACTCGACGTTGGGTCAGCACCCTTGAGCCAGAGGATGTGTTGGAGAAGCTGGGCTTTCAGTGCCCTGCTGGCAGGTGCTTCAGCTGGGGAAGCAGTGCAAAGAGAAGGGCTGAGAGCCGTGGATTCCATCCCCAAGGCTTCAGTGACCTCCTGGTGCTGGGCCACGGGTGCTGCTTGGGATGGAGATGCGTTCCCCAACGACCTTGCGCCCTATTGTAGGGGACTTCTGGAGGAGTAGGCCTGCAGCCTGGGCATGGGGATAGCATATGGAAGCTGTGAGGGCTGTGTAGCTGGGGAGCAAGCAGGCTCAGCCTCTGCCCTGAGCCGTGGGGCTGAGCTCCTCCCTGAGCACATCTTGGCCCTCGTCTCGCGAGCAGAGATGAAAATAAACTCAGCTGAAGGGTCCTTTAACTTTCTCTACTCGAGTGAAAATAAATGCGATTTCCCTGCCACCCGGCCCTGTAAATTCCCCTCACTGTGAAATATCTTCCAGATATAGTAAAGAGACGGCTTTCGGCTATTTTTTTAAACATCTTTAACTGCTGTATATATTTCCAGGGAGACGTAATAAGCGCTGCAGCTAATTTATCTGCATGTACTGTAAATATTTTCAGGAGATAGCAGAAAGGATTTCAAACACATGGCTGGAGGACTGGCACACAGCGTACGCTGGGTGGGAAGGATGCTGTTAACCCTCTGCTTGCCGCTGCCCTCCGCAGGCCATCCCCGTTCCTCCAGCTGCAAGCAGGGTACCCACAGGGGGGCACAGGCTCTGCATCCCCCCTGCCCCCCTCCAGATGATATCTGCTCCAGCCTGGGCAGTGCTGGGAGATGCAGCGCTGATGCTGCCAGCATGGGGTGGGCTCTGGGAAGGCAGAGGCTGCAGTTTTAACCTCTGTGAGTGCCTGGCTGTGTTTGCAACCCTGGGTTTCTGCAGGCCTCACCGGAGAGGCCAGGTTGGCTGGATAATGCCGAAGTGGGCCCTCAGTCTTTCAGAGGACACATTTCATGTTGTTCCTCCTGACTTCAGACAGCGTTCTCTTCCTAACTGGCTGACCACATCACTGCCATGTGCCACTGCTGCATGTCCGGCTCCCGGCCTGTCTGCAGCACCGTAATCCACAGTGGGGAGATGTCCCAGGGGCAGGTGAGGGCAGGGCACGTCATAGGGCAGATGTAGGGTGACGACCAGGCGCTGGGTGGGAGAGCAGAGCCGTGTCGTCCTGCGAGGCTGTGCCTGGTATCAGCAGGAAGCGTCACAAAAAGCACATTCGATTCAATGCCTGCTATGGAGCTAACAGCCCTGTGTCACGAACAGCCTGTCCTGAAGCTGTGGGTCATCCCAGTGCAATGCTCAACCCTCGAAGGGGCTGCACTCTGACCTGCTGGGCAAATCTGCTGCAGGCATCCCTTGCTGCTATGGACACCCCTTGCTGCTGTGGTTATCCTTCATTGCTGTGGACACCCCTCACTGCTGCCCCAACCCTGGGGGAACCTGGAGAGACCCTGGCCCTGCATCCTCAGCTCTGGTGGCTGTGTGTCCCCTGCCACATCCCTGCCCACTGTTCCTGCTGCACTGCGCAGTGCGGCTCTGGGCTCTACTGCAGCTTTCTGCTTTCACCGAAGGAACCGTTCTCTCAGCTTGTGATTTGTTCCCAAGCCTCGTTTTTACATGGTGCAATTTAACACGCAGCAAGGACAAGAAGTACCTGTTGGCTTGGAGCCCACTCTAAAAGCCGTAAAAAGGAGATAAAAGCCTTTAAATGCTAAGCCTGTCCGAGGAGACAATAAAAGGCAAATGTCTTCCCAGTTTTATGTCTATGCTTTTTACTTGATTTATGAAGATTTTGCCATATTCCTTCATGGTTTGTGACTCTTCAAGCAGTTTGACTGTCGTAAAAGGAGCAGAGAAGCAAACCTCACCCTTCAGAGGCTGCGTGGTCTCCAGGTTCAGGCTGGTCTCATTGCGCAGGGCTGCGTTGCCCCGGCTTCCCCCTCTCAGCAGAGGGCACCGCCAGCAGTAGAGGAAGCATGGAGCAAAGAGAAAGGGCCAGGATGTTTCTGCTCAGCCTCCTCGTGATCAGCGATGTATTGGGGAGAGAGCTGCAAAGAGGATCCAGATGGGGAAACTGCAGCTGCTCCCCGCGAGCAGCTCAGTGTTTGCACTGGGGATGCGTGGCCCTGTGGGAAGGTTGGGGTCAGCATAGGGCCATGCGAGGGGTGTGGGGCCAAGAGACCGGGGTCTTCGTTGAGCCAGAGCACTCAGATCTGGAGCTCATCAGCCCAGGGGCAGGATGTGTGCATGCCTGTTGGGGCAGGGATGTGAAAGCAATTTCTCTCAGTAAAACAATGCTTCCCTCCTCTGCTTCTTTCAGAAGCGGAGCTGTGAGCCCAAACGTCCTCAGCTGACTCTGGTGGTACACGGCCTCCTTGGGGGAGGCTCTGTGGGTTGCTCAGGGAGTGGAACAGCCGTGGAGGTCTCAGCCGGAGCAGGAGAGCAGCACCTGACTGCTCGGAGTGCTGCTGCACAGTGCCAGCTTAGCTGCCAGCCCTGCGAGGGCTCCCTGCACCATCCCTGTCCGACCAGGTGCTGTGGCCCTCAGGCACATTTTGCTTTACCCAGCAAGAGGGAGTGATTGATACACATGAAGCTGCATTTTTTTTTTTGCTATTTCTGACACTTCCAAGCTCCAGATTCAGGTGGTGACCGGAGTCTCTCCATCCAGCTCTGTGGTCATCAGCCCTGGCTTGCTGAGCCATCCACTGCCTCTCACGCCTTGGGAAACTCCCAACGTGCATCTGTGGTTAGGGGTGCTGGAGAGCAATGTGGGGGAGCAGAACTTGGCTTGTCCTTAAAAGTCTCTAAAAATATATATTCTTGCCTGTAAAAAAATTAGTAATTTTAAACCACAGGCGAGTGCTTCACATTCCTGAGGAATGCTGCCCTCTGTTTACTGCTCGTATTGTTCTCAATGAGCTGGAACCGTGGAAATGAATATTCGCTCTGACGCCATCCTTCGCCTTGAGAAAGAAAGGAAGAAAGAAAGAAAAGGGAAAAAGAACCAAAACTGCCGAAGGAAAACAGAGTCATTCTCCCCATGACTGAATGAAAGAATAACACGGGACCGTGGAAACAGAGCTGCCAGGGCGCAGCAATTGATTTAAAGTGGGCTCTAAATGCCGTCACCGTGGTGGTGCGAGGGCTCGGCCCAGCTGGGGGTCACTCGTAGTGTCCCTGAGCCCCTCCCCAGCACGGAGGGCACACGAGGGGTGAGGTGCTTGGGGGTCTCTGGCCGGGACATGGTGAAGGGAGGAAGATTTAAAGCCCAGCCCAGAGCTTCCTGTGCTTAGGTTATCTCAGGCTGGGGCATTGCTTCAGACCACACAGGAACATGCTGAAATAATTTTTACTGGTTCCGCAATATAACGTGCAGCACATGGGGATAGGAGCCGTGCTGTGCTGACACGGTGCCTCAGCGTGCCAGCATGCTGCAGGGCTGCCAGCACAAGGGTCTGCAGCAGGTCAGGCGTTGGGATGCAGGGGTGACGTTCACTGGGATGCAGGAGAATGCGCATTGGGATTCAGTAAGGATGTGCAGTGGGATGCGGTGAGCGCATGCACTGGGATGTAGGAGGATGTTTATTGGGGTGCAGGAGGATGTACTTTTGGATACAAGAGGATATGCATTGGGATGCAGTGAGGGGATGCACTGGGATGTAGGACATGCACTGGGATGCACTGAGGACATGCACTGGGATGTAGGACATGCACTGGGATGCACTGAGGACATGCACTGGGATGTAAGACATGCATTGGGATGCAGTGAGGGGATGCACTGGGATGTAGGACATGCACTGGGATGCACTGAGGACATGCACTGGGATGTAGGACATGCACTGGGATGCACTGAGGACATGCACTGGGATGTAAGACATGCATTGGGATGCAGTGAGGAGATGTACTGGGATGTAGGACACACATAGGAATGCAGTAAGGATGTGCAGGCTTTGCAGCCTTGTCCTGAACTGGACCAAGAACTTCCAGGCTGCTGTGACCTGGGAGCAGAAAGCCTTCCTGCAGGACGCAAGCCTCCTTGCCTAGGTTCTGCCTTTCCAGAACATACCCTGAGGGCTGGAAGGAGCAGCAAAAGCAGCTGAGCACTTGGGCTTTGCCCTAGGCAGGCCCAGTGCCCCATTTCTGGGAAGGGCAGGGACAAGGGAGATGCAGCACCGTGGCACAGCCAGGGAGGGACCGGGGGGGTCCCACGCCACCTGCACCTCGGAATGAGGGCAGTGTGCTGCTGGCAGGGAGGCACCCCCGTTAATCATCACGTCGGGTAATTGCGCGAGTGGCCGAGCGGGCAGAGCAGGGCTGGCCTGCAGGTGTGGTGAGAGTCGGGGGCCCCGCGGCCGTGGGCCGGCACGGAAAGCTTTCAACTGGAATAGGGTTACCGCCAGGCAGCCCAGCAATGCCAGGGATGTGAGGAATCCCCTATCTGCTTCAAAAGGACGCATTCTTTATCGGCTAATTAAAAAAAGGGCAGCGGTGGGGGGCGGGGGGGGGAGCGATGCACACCTGTTCCAGAAAGCACACAGCCAAGAAGGGGGTGAGGGGGGGCTGGGGAGGGTGGCCGAGTGGTGAGCAGGGCAGTGGTGGCACCTGGCAGCACTGCTGGGTGCGGTGGCACCGTGGTGCATTGCTGTGGATGCTCCTGCTCACTGCACCCCGGGTACTGCAGGGACACTGAGCCCCGCTGGGTCAATGCTGAGCATAGGGGCCTTAGGGGCTGTGACCGTGTCTTGTGCATCCTCGTGTAGCTGTCATCCGCCACCTGGGTTTGGTTGAAATTGTCCTGTAGGAAAGACTCAGGCTAGAAAACACCTGCACTATTGATTTTTTGGCAGGATTTATCCATAGAGATGCCTCCTCTGGATGGTGGTGTGGCACACCTCCCTGCCACTGGTCAGGTTTTGTGCTGCCACTCTGCGGTTGCTGTTTCCTCTTTCTTGGTTGTTGTTACTGAGAGAGAAGAATGTTCAAAATTTGGGTTTTGTCCTGAATTCCTCCCATAGGGAATCAATCTCAGCAGCATTGATCTGGACAAAATTTTGAATAGAAGAGAGGAAATAATTGTTCTCAGAGCTGGAGAGCAGTGAGCCACAAACTGACCATTTATGGATCCTGCTGCATCCTGCTCCCTTCTTCACATGGCACATGTGGGGAAAGAGCATCTTCAAATTCTCCTTCCCTCTCTGAATTTGGATGCAATCAGTTGGTGTCTTCAAGTCTCAGAGCTGGAAAGTGAGACATACCCACAGACACCATGGTCGCACCAACCTCATTTTCTTTGGAAACCGAGCCAAAAAAGAAAGAAAAAAAAGGGTGAACCGTGGTGGAAATGAGCCAATCGTAAGCTGTCAGAGCAGTTTGCACACACAGCTCAGCACTGATTTAATGAGATTGTTTCTCATCTTTAATTAAATAGGTGTGACTGGGACTGGAGGAGCTGAGGACGGAGGATCCCAGTGGAGGACTGGCTGCTATGATGGTGCTGGGGCAAGGGACAGATCTGTCGCTGAGAGCACAGGAGAAAGCATGGTGTAGTGGCTGGATATAGGGGATATTCTGCCTGCACATCTCCAGCACAGATCGACCCTATACAAGGGCAGGCATTGTCTCCAAGCCCTCGTGGGATGCTGGTGGCACAGGAGTGGGACATTCTACCCTTGCAGAGATGTAGGAGGGACCATGGGGATGCTGGAGCCCAGGGCCTGGAGCCTGGGGATTTGGGCAGTAGCTGAAGTCCAGATGAAGCGAGGCTGGCTCTGAGGCAGTGAGGGTTTCCTGGGGGTCCCTGAGGACTTCCTCCCCCACAGCCAGGTGGACTTTGGCAGCAGGACTGAGGGCTGTCCTGGCATTGGCAGTGGTGATGGACAAGTCCCACCACCTGAAACACCTGACACAGTGTCTGGCTTGGGTATGCAAGGGCTCATCCCATGGATCACACCCTGCACCATGGCTCAGATCACAGTCACGCTTGGCAGTGGCACAGCTGGATGTGGTGGAGTTTGGGATGGCTCCTTAATCCCCTTCCACCCACATGCAGTGCAGTGCATCCACTGCTCTGCCATGCTCCTGCCCAGCCCAGCCCTGCCTGCACACAGAGACAGCACCATCCTGCATCCCTTGTGGACAGGGGATGGATGGATACACCCTGAGCACGCACATGTTTCCTCCCCTGCACCTTTTCCCTCACTCTTGGCTCAGCCTCCTCTCCTCTCTCTGCCTGGCAGCCGGGCTCCGTGTGGCCCCATGCCAGCTGAAACCTAATGTCCTCCTTTCCTTCCTCACGGATGCAGGGGACCTGCTGGCAAAGCTGGGACCCAGGTGATGGCAGAGGGAGAGAAGGCTCTTGAAGTCACACTGGGACCACACACCCCAGTAGGACAAGCTCTTGCCTCTGTGGCCAGGTGCATGGCCCAGCCATGGGGACACAGCTGAGCCCCATGCTGGCCCCTGCTCTCCCAGCCCCTGCTGCAGGAGTGGAGCTGCACGATGTGTAGCTGAGCCTTGGCAGCAACCCCACAGTGGCCAGGAGGAGACAGATGGTGTTCGGACGCACAGAGGACACAAAAGCTGTCCTGGTGCTGTGGTCACCTGAGCTGGGGGCAGCTGCAGGCTGGCAAATGGCCTGGTTGCCTCTTGCTGAGCCAGCCCTGGGCAAACCATGGGATGCATGTGACACCCGAAGGGCTGGTGTGTTCCTTGCTGGTCCACTGTGGCTCCCAGCTTTCCAGCACATCCCATCTTGCCATGAGATGTTGACTCGTTGCCACTCTGAGCCTTGTTCCTTCTGGCAGCGTTGCCAGTTGCCTGTCCCCATCCGTGCTCCCAAAAGACAACATACTGCTTCTCTTTGTGCCAGCGATGAGAGAAGCTCCTGCCACCAACTCCTATCCTGTGTGTGCAAACACACACAAATATGTTCCCATGGCCAGTGTGCCAGCTCCATCCTGCAAACACCTGCTGGTCCCCTGCAAATGCAACACATGTGCTGCAGCCTCAGGGCACTGGGACTGGGCTGGCAGGCGGCTGGAGACAGCAGAGCTTCAGGCTGTGTGCCTGATCCATTCCCTCCCTGTGTCAGGTGACAAAACCTAAAGGAAGATTTCAGGGCGAGCACATGGGGACCCCATTTGTTTCCCCAAGAAGAGATTGAAGCAGAGCACAGAATCCAGCTCTGTGTTGTGCAGAGCTGCTCATATCTGCCGGCTCCCATTTGTGAGTGCTCACAACTTGGCACACCTGTACACCGGAGCCAGGGACACAGAGCGGGGGGAAAGTGCCAGGTCTGGCTGCACGAATCTTCAGCAACCTCCACGTTGGCACAGGGGTGGCACAACCTGGCAGTCCCGTGCCCCACACCCATCCATGGCTGGGGACCCCGTTCCATGATGTTGGATTTTCCAGCAACAACGTGAGAAGCTAAGCTGCCTCCAAGGAGAAACCGGGGGTGGGGGAGTGGTGAAAAGAGGGAGGGGGAGCTTCCCCTCCTAATTTCAATAAACTAAATGAAAGGGGTGGAAAATTGGTATTTCATGCAAAACTTGGCGAAGGTTAAACCACTTCCAGATGCTGTCTCAGAAGGTTTTGCTCCAACCTGATCTGTTGCAGATAAAGCCATAGACACCCCTGCCAGATATTGTATTACATGCCAGTGGAGTTTCCAAGCAGCACTAAGATCCAGTCAGCCTTTTGTGCTGCATTGTCCCATAAATGAAACAGGAAGGACCCAACAGTGTCCCTGTGGCCATGCACTTGACTGGAGTCCCACCAGGCATCTCTGGGGACCTGCAGCAGAGCAGGCAGCGTACTGGATGGGCAGTGACAGCCTCAGCACAGGGGACTGGGCACAGTGCAGCTGGCTGCTGGGTTTTAAGGTTAGGGAAACTGAGGTAGGGCCAGGCCAAGCCTGGAGAGGGGCTGCTGTCCCCCTGGGCTACCACCCTGCTCCCCTCCTGGCCGTGCTGTGGCAAGGAGCTGCTATGCCCAGTATGGGGTCAGCACACCTGCCCATCACTGGCATTCCTGCCCCCTGATCCTGCTTCCTCCTCCCCCTGCCTGCGTTTTGCCCCCGCTGCCTTTCAGCCTCCGCTTGTTTTCTTAGAAGGCGTCTCCTGTGCTCACCGAGCCCAACAATTTCCTGCCCAGGCGAGTGCATTCCTCATCCCTGTTGCAGGTCCCTCCCACTGCCTCCCCACCTTGGGAGCACAGCACAGCCCAACCCCGTGCCCCCCCTTCCCTCCCAGTGCCCTGCCTCAGTTTCCCCAGCTGACACCCCACACTGTTTTTGGGAAGCAAATCAAAGCTTGGGGGATGCAGGGTCCTGTGCACTGGGTTTGGGGTATAGTGGGAGGTGCCATCTGCCCCTCCTGGCATTGCTGGAGAGGAAGGGGTGGTCAGGACAGTGGTCTGCAGCAGATCCAGTGTGCCAGTCCAGCTCCAGCCTGGGCATTGATTCAGGTCACGCTGCTGTTCAGAGGTGCCACAGGCCCTGCTGATGGCACTGAGATGTCCCCTGGCTCTCCAATGGGAGAGCATCCCCTTTTCCCCCCACACATGGCACAGGAGGGTGATGTGTCAAACAGGATAGAGCTGCTGGCAGCTGCGCGGTAATCCTGAATGCATGTTGCTGCCCTGCTTGTGGCGTTGCTCAGGTTGTCTTCCTGCTGTGAGAGCTGGGAAAGCATGCGAAGGTCACCAGGACAGCGAGGGTGGCTGTCACCTTGGGGCACTGAGCCCAGCACTCACATGAGACTGGCACTGCGTGGGGGAGAGCGCGTTGTCTCCCCCTGGGTGGCCACCACCAGGTCCTCAGTGGCCAGTGGGACCTGCTTCACCACAAGGACCCCAGTGGATGGGGCTGGGGCTGCGACGGATGCGCGGGCAGGGGCCGGGGGCACGGGGCAGGCAGCCCAGCAGTGTGGGTGCAGTGGCCGGATGCGCCCTTCCCTGTGCAAGCTGCCAGCCCAATACCCACCCATGGCCCGAAAAGAAAGAAAAGCCCCAGCCCGCCTGTCAGGAAACCTCAAATCAGGGCCAATGTTTTCGAAAGTTTTTTTATCCTCTCTCTTTTAACACATCTGCCAATATAATCTGACCTTTTCCAAATAAATAAAGCCCTCGCGCTCCGGCTTTGATCCCGCACTCCAAATTTTCTATTTACTTAATTGGCCCATCCAAGGTCTGAGCAAGCCGCGGGCCCACAGCTGCCGCCGCCGCATTCCTGGGGGCTTATCGCCACCCGCTCACCTGGTTGTCATTACTGCAGGGCCGGCTGCTCCCCGACACAGCCCCCCAGCCCCATCCTGGCATCCCCGGGGCTCACAGGGACCCCCCACTCATGTGTCCAATGCAGGCACTGCTCACCTGTCCCCAGTACCCTGCTGGCCCTGTGCCACCGAGGGCGGGGGAGAGGTTTCCTGGGGTAGTGCAGGAGGAGAGCTGGCAGGGAGGGAAGGGGTAAAGCCTGATGTGCTGCTCTGAGATCGCATCCTGGTGATCCCATCTTCCTTCAGGTTTGGGAATGAGTGTGCGCTGCAGGAGGGAGCGCAGATCTCAGAGTGGCGGCGATGGAACACAGCACCGTGAGGAGCAGGATCTGCTGGGCAGCTGGGATAGCTGTGGGTTCATGGCCATGAGGAGCAGCCCCAAGGAGGTCGGCAGAGCTGCGGGATGCACGGTGCCAGGTACCTTAATTGGGGTCTGCCTGCCCCCTGTCTCTCTGCAGACGTGTCTGCAGGACCACGGGAGGATGGGGAGCCCCTTCAACTGTCATTCTTTTGTTTAGGAAATGGGAAAATGTCCAGTGAAGGCTCTAGACAAACCCAGATGTGCTTCTTGGTCCTGTGTCTTCCATCCACGTGTTGGCTAAGCTCATCCCTGCCCTAAGAGGCAGAGGATGCTTTTTCTGGCTTTGACTTCTCAGCCTCTGCAGGCAGGAGGCAGTGAGCGGGCAGAGTCCTGCGAGCACCCAGAGAGAGCTGGGGAGTGGGCTGCTCACCGAGCAGGAGAGACCAGCACTGCTGCATGGAGCCTCCAGCCCCAACCTGTGTGTCATCCCCAGGGAGTAACCTGCAATGGCCATGCCTGAAGCACGCTCTGTGCAGGGGATGTCACTCTTTGGCGCTGCCAGTTTGCCTCCCCATGTCCATTCTCTGCCTGCCCATCTGGCTCTGGAGCCAGGAGGAATCCTCATAGCCCATTTATGCTGCTTTGAGTGGCTCCCTGGGTGATACCATAACTCAGTTTGTGCCCAAGATCTCCTTTCTCTGGAGAAGGCTGTCTGCATGCTGTGACTCACTAGTGCCTACCTGTTTAGCTGGGTTCACCCAGAGACTGAGAAAGGTCCTTGCTTTCCTTGCTGGGACAGTGGCTGTCCCTCTGCAGCTTTGTTCTCAGCTTTATGAAACTACACTGGGTATCTCCTCCGTTGTCCAGCTCTGCCCCATCCAGTTCAGCCTGCTGTTGGGCAGTGCCTCCTGGTGACACCCAGTCCCCAAACCACCCCTTCCTCCTCCGTGGCAGCAGCAGGAGGCAGAGCAGAGGGTAGGGAGGGAAGGAAGGTGGGGTAGGGTGGGATTTCCACGTTTGACGTGTTGATGTTTCCCGAGTAGAAGCCAGTCACTCAACATCTGGCCGAGAATATTGCGTCTTGCTTAAGAGCAACTCCAGATGTTCCCAAGACCTTTTTTTCATTATTTTATTTCTTTCTTTCATTCTTTTCTTCTCCCCCCTCCCTCCCAGCCACTCTTGACTCACTAAATCAAGGGAGACAGGCTTTTAACTCTCTGGAACGACTCAATGGTGAGATGAAATGAATTCTCTGGAACTGTGTGAGCAGATGTGTGCTGGGGGAGGGAGAGGGGGAGCAAGGTAAGGCAGAGCAGGAGACAGAGGGGGCACAGTGGCCATCGCTTTGCATGAGGTGCCCCACTTGGATCCATGGCATGATGATGGCCAGAGGGATGAGTGGCCTGTGAGGAGTGTGCAGGGCTGGCAAAGACAGGACCTGAGACTGGGGGTATAGAGGATGGAGCAGATCCTGTTTCACTGGGTGAACTGGTGATCTCCTCTCCAGCATAATTGGGTCCAGTTCTTACCTCCTGAAAGTGGCTCAGAGCCGAGGAGGTCAAGAGAAGGATGGGGCTGGTATGTCGGTGACGCTCATCCAAAGAGGTGATTTATCATCGCTGACGGGAATGGGAGAACGAGCAGCCAAACAGCAAGAGACTTGGGAAAAGGGAAAGTGTTATGGGAGGAGGGGAGAGGTCAAAGGTGAGAGAGATGAGTAGCAGAAAGATGGAGGATGGCGGTGAGAACGTGAAAGGAAGACCCAGAGATGTGGAGGCACGGATTGCTCTCATGTTTCTTGACTCCTGCTGGGGCTCTGTTCTGGTTGGCCCTGCAGCATCAGTACCAATCATGCACCATGCAGGATGGGGCCTCAGGTACCTCTGAAGTCCTAGAGCTGCAGTGTCTGAAATCTCTTCAGGCAGAGAATCACAAGTGTGGCCCCTGTCTCCCATTACCTGCACTGTCCCCTCCTGAGCCATCAGGTCTGGCTGCAGCCATTTGTCAGAGCTGCTCTGTTGGGGTTTGAGTGCTCCCTGGCAAGCTCACCCCTTCCCAGCGGGGTTCTGCACACTCCTCAGATAAAGCCAAGAGGCTTAAACCATCTGCTTTCTTCTCTTCTCTACATCTGCAAAGTTACCCTGACAAAAGATGCAGTGGCGGGGATGGAGAGGGGGGAGGGTAGCACAAGAAAATCTCACTTTGCTGCCTTCCCTTAGAATTAATGAGCTAAAATATTGGATGAGCGCTGCAGTCAGCCAAGAGGAGCAGCCTGATGGCATACCTCCATCCAGCGCGAGGCTGCACCGACAAACCCAGAGATCTTCCCAGAGAAATAACCCATGGAGGCAGTTAGCACGGCAGCCCCATGACATCATGTCCCCAGAAGGCTTGGTGTCACCAGGGCTGCATCCCTTGCCATTCCCACTGCTCAGCGCCCAGCCCAGTGATGGCCCCAGGTGGGCTTAGTGCTGGCTGCAGGTGGCCACTGTCCTGGGGATGGGGCTGGGAGCGTGTCCCGGCTTCCTGCCCTGCACGGGGGTCTTGGCTTCCAGCTCCTGGCTCCGGAGAGCGAGGCTGAGAGGCCATCCTGGCTCTCAGGAGGACCTATGCTTCAACATTTTCCAAACAAATCACTTGGATTATTTCTAACTGACGTTTTTTGGAGGGCTTTTCCTTCTGCCGGAAGGGAACGATTTGATTTATTTATTTCTCAAAAATTCCCGAGGAAGGGAACTTCTGACTTTGGACAACTGCATGGAAAGCTTCGCCCAGCCATAAGCAGCACCTACACCACCATGTGTGCTGATCCGGGGCGACCTGCAGGAGAACAAACTGCATATCCCCAGCCCCAAAGCACCTGAAGGAGCGTGCCTTGCTGGAGGAGCCAGGCTGCTGAACCTCAGCCCCAGCTCTGTACTGGCCTACCTGCCTATGCTTGGGGTGCCTGTGGTGGGGACAGCCCAGGGATGGCTGCACCGTGGCCCCACTGTGGGCTGGGGTGGGATGCAGAGGGCTGACACCTGCCAGGTCACCTTTTAGGGACCTGGGATGGGGCAGATCTCAGAGGCTGTGAGATTCGGATGGAAAAAAATACATATATTTTCAGCCATTATATTTCACAAAAGGAGCTGTTCGTCTGCTTAGAATGTAGGTGACAAGTACAAAAGGCATTTGGCGTCATAAAGCAGGCCAAATTTTCAGGAGGTCGAAGATATATGGTATGCAATCGAGTCCCAGCTTCAATCTGCTTCTACACTGTAAATTCCAATTACATCATGCTGCCTTGTTTAAATACCGTGAAACCTGGCTCATGCCCGAAGTATGTTTTATATATTGCCACATCCATTTGAAATAGATGGGCAATGTGTTTTACGACACATGTGCAAATATCTCCGTATTTTTCCATCTGGGGGTTTATGAGATCTTTCAGAAAATTAATAATGGGGCTCGGAGGAAATGTTCGACTCGGAGGCAGTAGCAGAGATTTATGGCCATCCCAGTGGATGCCAGGGAAAAGTCTGGGAGCGTCCGCAGCAGACAAAGGCCCGCGGTTTCGCCAGGCGCTCCCCAGAGCTGATTTGGCAGAAGGGACGAGTGCGGGAATTTCCCCATGTGAGCCGGCAGGTTGTTGGCGAGGGGTTTCTCTGCAGGCACTGAGCAAAGATTGGGTCGGGAGGAAGGAATGAGGCCGTGCCTGCAGGCTTTGCGTGAAGGCAGTGGGGTGGGCAGGGGAAAGCACGCAGTCGGGCTCTGTGCACAAGGACCTGCTGCAGAACCCCCGGGCTCCGTGGCGCTGCGTGCTGCCCTGAGACCCCGGATCTCAGCCAGGCAGCTCTCTTTGAGTCTTCCCCAAATCAGCCGTGCTCTGGGAGTGCTGCACCTCCCTGGGTCTCGCTGTGAACAAAAGCGGATCGTTTCCCCTCGTGTGGATCTTCCATGGGGGAAATGCTGGCTGGTGTTTATTTTGATAGCAGAGAGGTCTGTTCTCTGAGCGTTCTGGGTACTGAGTGTTGTCCAAGATGAAAAAATGAGCCGTTTATTTGAGTCCCACATTGGCTGTGTAAATAGAGGACTCACTACAACGGATGCTGGCTGGCGGATCAACGGAGCGGGGCCGATCCTGTGCTGTGACTGCCAGCACCGTGGCTGGGACATGGCACACCCCAGGTAAGCACCTCCCAGCCCTGCATTGTGTGAGCAACGTGTGCCTGAGGATGGACCAGAGCTGAGGCTGCTGCAGGGTTCTGCAGAGGAAGCTCGGGAGGGGTGGGCTGAGCCCATCTCTGAGCCTGTGTCACTGAGCGCTGTGTCACTGAGCGCTGTGTCACTGAGCGCTGTGTCATTGAGCGCTGTGTCACTGAGCGCTGTGTCGCCATGCCCATCACTGAGCCATGTCACTCAGCCCACGTCACCAAACAGTGTGTCACTGGGTCTGTATCACTCAGCCTGTGCCGCCAAGTCCATGTCACCAAGTTCTGTGTTCCTGAGCCCGTGTCACCAAGCACCAGTCTTGCTGCTCAGGTGGGAGCAGTGCTGGCCTGGTCCCACTCCCTGGAGGACACATATCCCTTTGCTTTGTGCCACCACGTCTCCTCTGGGCTGCAGCACACCACACATTGCAGCTGTGCCATAGGGTCAATGCTGTGTAGTAACAGGGTGGGCACCCCATTTTCAGCACCTCACTGAGGGAACTGCAAAGCTGGGGGCTGCCCACCCGGTGCCATCACCTCAGAGCTCCATCCCTGCACAGCCCTGCCTGGGATCGCCTGTTCATTGAGACCACAGGGACCACAGGGACCATGGGGACCATAGGGACTCCTTTTCTGCTTTGCAGCCGCTCACCGTCACTGCTGAGGTGGGAAGCCCCAGCAGGAGGGCCCCGGCGGGCTTCTCCAGATGGTGCCCCGTTGACCTCAGCCGTTCTCCGTCTTCGAGTCTTCCTTAGGAAAACACGTTGTGAGCCAGCCCATCGATTAATGGTTTCCGCATGTTCCCCCCGTGCGGCCGCCGTGGGAAGCTGCCTCCCCAAGCCAGACCTGCTCCCTGCTCCCAGAAGGGGAGTCCCCTTTTGGGGTTTGTTCCCTGTGCCCAGGGTGGGTACACAGCTGCTGGGGACAGTGCATGGGATGCTGGCTGCGCTGCCCAAAATACACCCGGGCAAAGATGAATGAGTGAGTGCACAAACATGTCAGTGGCACGGTGATTAACTCTGATGTAAAAAATGCCCTGAAAGCATGTGAGAACCACAGAACCACAGAATGACTAGGGTTGGAAGGGACCTCAAGGATCACGAATTTCCAACTCCCTGCCACATGCAGGGCCACCAACCTCCACATTTAACAGCAGCCCAGGCTGCCCAGGGCCCCATCCAACCTGGCCTTGACCACCTCCAGGGATGGACGGGGCATCCACAGCCTCTCTGGGCAGCTGTTCCAGCACCTCACCACTCTCATAGCACAGAACTTCCCCCTGACATCCAACCTCAATCTGCCCTCCCTCAACTTAAAAGCATTTCCCCTTGTCCTGCTAGGCGCTTTGGAAAGCTGCGCTTGGGAAACAGGAGGCAGGTGAAGTGCTCAGTGCCCACTGCACTTGTGAGCACTGTGAGCTGCGTGCCCCAGTGCTGGGGGAGCCTGGGCATGCCCGTGAGTGCCCTCCTGGCTCTCAACAAGGGGCTGAGCAGTGCTGCTCAGAAATGGTGATGCTCCGAGCACAGCACTGAGCCATGGGAGCAGGGATGGGAATACGCTGTGCGTGCATCTGTCTGTCCGGCCATCCGCCCGCCTGTCTGCTCAGATCGGGGCTCAGCTGTCAGCACTCGTGTGATCTCTCATGGCTGGAGCTGGCTGGAGAATATGGAAAAAAGAGAATCAAATTTTCTTGTAATATTCTCGTATTTTGCTTCTTTCCTTGGCCAAATTCCGGCTTTCCATGACAAAAAATGTCCATCGGTGTTTTAAAATGAGAAAAATTTCAACCAGCTGCAAAATTCAGTCCCAAAGCAGGGGGAAGCTCACAGACTTGGCCTCTTCCAGAGACAGTTTGCCCCAGCTGACTGCACAACGCCAGGACAAGCCCCGGAGGTCTGCGCAGGGAAGCGATCCCATGAAACACGCCTGGCCGCCTCGCTGATCCCAGTGCAGCACTGCCTCACACCTGGGTGGGAACTGCTCAGTTGGCTGCTTATTACCCCATTTCTTCCCCCAGCACTCTGGCTCTCAAAGCAGCTAAGCCTACTGGAAATTCGGTTTGATTGTGCCTTGTGTTAACTGTGGCTTTGTTTAAATATTGGCGTTATGAACAACAATGAAATAATGACATAAACCATTAATGATCATATAAAAGTAGTACCTAAATAAAATAAACAGCAAGTTACATTGTTAGGGTTCCTGTTCTGCTCGGCTACAGCTCTTGGAGTTGGATCTGGAAGACTCTGCGTGGGGTCGAAGCCTGCTCCAGATCACAAAACAGGGACATGGCTTCTGTGGCACCCATGGGACGCCCGTGGAAACCCATAGGACACGCATGGGAAACCAGTGGGACACCCATAGAAACCCATGGGACACTCAGAGCTGGGCACAGGAACAGCATGAAGCCCTTCGTCTTCCCGGCACCCACAGAGAAAACACGAAATTAGGCAGTCAATACTTATTAGACTCGTGTTATTAAAAATAATAATAATAAAATAATAATAAAAAACAAACGTACATATGTATGTTACACTGTGGTCCGTAACATCTGCTGGCTTTTCTTTGTACATGTTTGACACGGCTTTCATGGGTGCCCCAGGTGGTACATATATTGCACATCTCAGCAGACCAGAAAGCCCAGCAAAGCCCCCCAAACCCACATAGGGCTCCCCAAAATGACCCTGCCAGTCTCTTGGGTTTGCTCCACCTGGTGATACGCTTCACTTCTAAAGCAAATGGGAAGAGGTGACAAAAAGGCATGCAGACATGTGGGAATTACATACACCTCTCAGAGCACCCCCAGCAGTGCTGCTGGGCCCCCAGATGTGGGTCCCTGCCTGCAGCTGGTGCCCAGCTCAGGTTCATGTGATGGCAGCTGTGTGGTGGCGCTGGGTTGCACAGTGCAGGGCCCAGCAGGGTGCATGTGAGGCACTGCTGGGATCACTCGTCCTGGGGGCTGAACAGAGAGCAGGATAAATCCCAAACAGCAGCTGCCGACGCCAAAGTCCTCCCAGAGCTTTAGAGGTGACTTCAGATGAAGAGGAGACAGGTGCCAAAGGAAAACCTGGAGCTTCCCGTCCCGCAGTATGTGTGGAGTGGATTCTGGGGAGCACGGGATCTTCACGTGTGTGCTTGGAGGTTGCATGCTCCTTCTGCAGTCCTGTCCAGGGCAGCATTCATGTTCTGCTGCTCTTCCACAGCTGTGGCTGAGGAGGAGAGGGCCAGGCAGATCCCAGTGCAATGCTGAGCCCATCCCAAGAGGAGTCCCTCCATGCACAGCTGAGGATGCCTCTGCCCAGTTCCAGCATGACAACAGCGGTGTGGCCAGCCAGGGTTGCTGGGTGCAAGCAGCAGCAGGAGTAAGAGGGCTGGGTGTCTGTGTAGTTCAAGGGACATCTTGTGGCAGAGGCTGGTGGCCTGTGACAACCAGAACAGCAGCACTGGGGTCGGGAGAGTCCCTTCAACTCGTCTGGAGCAGGGAAGGAAGCTCTGAGTTGGAAGCATAGCACAGGAACAACTCATCCAAAACCACACAGGCCCAACTCACACTTTGCCCCTCTTCTACTCCAGTTCTTCCAGTGCTCTGCAAGAGCAAAGTGGCATCCGCAGGGCCAGAAGGACAGCACTGCTGGCCCCACGTGCCTCTGAAAAGCAATCATCGCTATCTTCAACAGCTTCTCCAAGTGTGTAGATACTCACTCCCCTTACTCCCCTGACCTGATGCCCCAGGGCTGTGCCATCTCCTCTGCTGCAGACACCCCTGGGATGTGTTGGCTGCTCACCATGTGATGGGCACAGAAGGCCAAAGCATCTTCCTGACACACCAGGAAACAGCAGCACAGGCTGCAGCTCCTTGCTGAGCCTCGCAGCTTTCCTAAACAGGCAAGGTTTATACGGAAAGGAACATCTACTGTCAGATCAGCTATTATTTCCACTCATGTTTATTATGCTGAGACCACTATAACCTCAACATGGAAAGAAACTGATGTCTGTTTGAACTGGAGATTAATACAGTATGAGGAAGACATAAAAGACTGGAGGTTGGTCAGCAAAAGCTCTTCTCTCTTCCTGCCACCTCTGCCTCCACACCTCTGGCATGGCCAAAGTCACAGCAGCACGCAGAGCTGGCACAAGAGAAGAATATGGGTATCTGCAGGTCTTTCCTGTTGGGTCACCTGGGCCGTGCACCTGGACAGGCAGCTCCCTGCTCCCTGCTGAGCGCAGCTCTGTGGGGTGGTGACCAACAACCCTGGCTGTCCCCAAGATTTCCATGGGCCCTGCCCCTGGGCAGCAGCACCAGTCTGTGTAAAGCTGAGGTCCTGCAGGATCGGGTCTGGAGAAAGGTCACTTGGTTCTCCCAGCGAGCTTCTGGGGCTGGTCCTGCAGTGCTGGATGGTCTCCACCCAGCCAGTCCGTGTGTGCACCGGGATGGAGGAAAGTGACCTCCTGTCTCTGCTGCACATGAAAAGGGGGCATGAGAGCTGAGAGCAGCGCATGTGCAGCACGTGAGGGGGAAGCAGACCCTCAGCACACAGCAGAGAGAGCTGCGAGCTCAGACAGCAGCACTGGGCAGAAGGTTTTGCACAAGGGGAAAGAGAGACTAGGACAGAAGGATGAGGAACAGCATGCCCGGAGCAAGAAACCAGCCCCTCAAGCTCCTTTAGGCAACAGGCACCCCCAGGACCCCCTCTGCTTTGCTCCTCATTAAAGGTTTGTCATTACCGCCTTATTTTTAATACACACTGAGAGAAGGAGACCCACACACATACACATCCACGCGTGCACACACACACACACAAAGGGGAACCATTGCCAAAATATACACTATAGACAGAAGAGTCCGTTCACACGATATATATGTACAGAGTCTCTGGGCACAGGCTGGGTGCGCGGCCGGGCCGGGACCTGTGCGGGGCACGAGGCCCTCAGGGCTTCACACACTTCCCTTTCTTCTCCCGCCGCTGCAGTTTCCGAAGGCGGCGAGTCCAGGCATCCCTCCATTGGATGACCAGGCTGTTCTTGTCGGCCATCAGTCCTGGCCGGTCGGTGGAGTTCTCGCTGATCCCCATCACCAGGTACTTCTTGCTGATCTGGATTTTGGGGCATTTGCAGGACAGGTCCTTGAGGTGGATCCACAAGAAGTTGTCTCCACGCTTGACCCGCTCGTCGCGGCACTTGTAGACGGAGAGGATGTTGATGGTGAACTTGGCCCAGTTGGCCACCGTCTCCATTTCCAAAATGTTCACTTGGACCACTGAGGGAAAAGAGGGAGAGGAGGGTGATGGGGATGCTCTGCCAGCTCCTGATGGAACCGCCGTCCCTGGGGATGCAGGGCAGCCTTACCATAATCTTTCTTGCAGTATTTCTTCATGTTAATCTTGTAGTTGCCTTTGGCTGGCTTGCAGTAGGAGTCACAGTCTGCAGAGGAGGAACAGAGGGTTTAGCATGTGGCACAGCACTGTGCATGGGGCCCTGCCCCACTATGGGGGAAGGTGTCATGGTGGGGGCATGTCAGAGTGGGCTTCCCTGTCCCTGCGTCCTCCAGAAGGCTCCAAGCCAGGCCTGGGATGCTGCTAACAGTGGGGTCCCTGAGCCCTGCTATGCCCCCCTATTATCTCAGCAGCTCTTGCAGACTGAAACTGGTCCCACTGCAGCCCCTGAAGTCTCCTTGGGCCTCTCAGGCTGGCCACATCCCCTCCTGTGATGACAGTGACAATGCCATGAAGGATTATTCAGGACACGGCTGGTGGAAGGAGCCTGGGGAACCTCCTCTGGGAGGCAGGAGTGGGTGGAAGAACCCCAAAAGAGCATCTGACTCTAGAGCAAGGGACAGAGTCTGGATTGTGACTCCTTCTGTGGGGCCCTAAAGGGTCTTAGGAACATGGGAAGCTGGCAGGTGAGGTCACTCCCTGCTGCTCAAGCATCTCCTGCTGGCACTGACCAGGCATGGCCAGGGAGGTCACCACGCTGAGCTTCCTGCACACACCCACGCCGGCAGCATCCCGCTTAGTAGCATCCTTCCCTATAGCATCCATCCTTCCCTGCAGCATCCATCCTTCCCTATAGCATCCATCCTTCCCTGCAGCATCCCTCCCTCCTCGCAATATCCCTCCCTGCCATTCCTCCCCATGCTGGGGCAGAAGCTCATGTCCTCAAGGAAGCTTTTCTCTGTGCATTTCTAAAGGCTTCAGATTTGCATCTCAAGCAGAGGGAGGGCAGGCCAGGAATGCCTCTCCTTCTCCCCAAAGGCTTTGATCCCAACAATTGCCTGAAGCAGCCCAGTTCTTCTCCTTTCTTTGCCCCTGCCACCTTCTTTTGAACATCTCAATTTGTCTCTTTCCAAATGGCATGTTCTTCTAAGCCCATCTTTCTTCCTTTCTCTCCCTCTCCCAGGTTCTCTGTCCAGTTGGCAGAGCCCTCACCAGTCCCAGGACAGAGGGCAGCCACTGAGCTGCCTTTGTCTGCAGGTTGCCACAGCGATCGCTGGCGATGGAGGGGGATGGTGGGGAAATAACAGCACTCTGTGCCAAGAGAGAGGAAGGAGAAAGAGGAAAGAAAGAAGCCCAGAAGCACAAACTCATCCTGAGCTCTGCTGCTCCCCTTTCTGCCCAGCTGCCTTTCAGTGAGGACTTTGTGCCGCCTGTTCCAAATTTGTCATCGACAGAAGTGGCTCAGCATGAACCTAATTCCTGGCAGAGTGGGGTGAGCTCTGCTTTTCGGTGCAGCCCCACTGCGCTGCCCCTGGGCTGGGCTGCCATAACCACCCCATTCCTATCCTCGCCGCCATGAGGTTCCTCAGTCCCCAGCGCCACCAAACCACACAGGGACACCACGCAGGGACAGGAGGGACCTTGGAGAGGCAGAAGGGACTGAGGAGCACTGCCAGAGACCAACCCCCCCCGTGGGGCTGAGCCTTTCTGGACCAAAGTGGTTTTTAAGTACCACAAGCTGTAGAGTCATCTGCGGGGGCAGAAAACACGTTTTGTGGATTGGAGTGATTTTTCTCAGAGAAACCAGAACGCTTTCAGGGGAAAAGAGGGGAGGCATCATAAAAGGAAGGAGGAGCAGCGGGAGTGATTAATTGCACTCTTCTTGCAGCTTGACAGGGTGCCCGGCATCCATGTCCCCTCCTGGGAGCTGTGCACAGGGATGGAGCCGTTGGTGGCAGTGGGGACAGAGCCCAGGGGCACGGCACGCTGCGGCTGGCAGTGCGCAGCATCTTCAGAGAGGGCCACGCTTTAGGCTCCTATGAAGCGAAAACCCCGCTGGGGCCGCTTTCAGCTCCTTGCAAATCTGGCCAGATCCAAGCTGCAGTTTCACAAGGACACACAGGACCATATGGGCTCGCGGTCCCCTCCGCTGCTGGAGACGGGGGTTGGGAGCAAAGCCACGGCAGTAGCAGCCAGCGCCGCACAATGCAGGGCCAGGCGGAGAAAGCTGCACGGGGAGCCTCCCGCGTTCAGCCCTGCCACAGCCGGGCCGGGGGGCGGCGATGCGCTGTGGGGCGCTGAGCTGTGGGGCAGCCCTGGTCAACCTGCCAGCCCAGGCCCTCTGCCGGCTCTGTGCTTGGGAACAAAGAAAAGGAAGAAAAGAAGAAAGAAAAACAATAACCGCCCTGGGCTCCCGCTCACGATTAACATCATAAAACTGCGATTCTGAAAAGCCAGAGATGGTATTTGGAATTAACAGTTTGGGATTCGTTTGGGGACTTTTAACCTCACAAAAATAAAAACAATTCCCGCTCCATTTATGTAAGAAACTCAGGGAAAAAAAAAAATAAATGAAGAAGATTCGTGTCTGGCCATGGGCCTCAGTGTGCTGCAGAACTGAGCGTGGGGTGCCAGGCAGAGTCCCAGCCCCACATCCCCACTGGGGCTACGGGATGCCCAGTGCTGGGGGATGGGAGGAGCACAGGGGGGTGGTGAGTTTGCACATCTGGTTGACTTCTATGTGCCTCGAAAAAAAAAAAGAAGGAATATTTTGTTTTAAGAGAGATGTAACTTAATTAGGTGTTACGGCTGCAAATCTTTTACTGCTGACTTTGAATTCCTTTAAAGCCCTCTTTTGCACTCTGCTAGTTTTGTTAATTCCACTAACAGGGAACAAGTTTTGTTTTTTTTTTTTTTTAAACTATGATTATTTTTTTGCAAAGTGGAAAATATTTGGGACTAATAATAATAAAAATTACAAGAAATGGAGGCAGGACGCTTTGCTGTAAAGCTGGTCGGCGTTTGGGCAGGGATCAAAGCCGGACCCCAGCGGCTGCGAGGGGCTGGGGAGCAAAACGTGGGAATGGGATGGCGATGTCAGCGCACAGCCCGGATGCAGACGGGGCTGTGATGTGGTGGTGGGGAAGCACCTGAGCAGCCGCAGCCCTGAACAATGTCCCCCTGTTCCTCCAGGCACACCTGCTGTGGGGCGGAGGGGAGGGGGGCTCTGGGGCTCCAGGGAGGCAGAAGAGGCGCAGGCAGAGGGAGGGGGGTAGGGGCAAGTGCACAGCCCTGGGCGGCCCCTGGCCGTGCCCAGTAATCCTAAGAGGGTCCTGCGGGAGCCCGGTCCCTGGCGCAGGCTGTGGGCAGAGGTGGGCTGTGTTGCACTGAATGTACTGCAACTAGAAGGCAGAAACCTTCCAACAAGAAAGGCACAGGTACAGAGACAGGCTGCTGAACACAGACCTGCTCCGTCAAAGCAAAGTGAATGCCGGGCTCTGCACTGAGTGCCATTTATTTTCATGCACCTGAAAATATCAGACAGGATACTAAGAATGCTCCTATTTATAAAGCACTGGAGGGAGTCACTCTGATTAACTCTGCCCCACGCATCCCTCTCTGTTTATAACAAAATCACTCAAATCCACTCCATTTTCCTCTCACCAAAACCCCTTCTCTGGCATTCTCAGCTCCTGCTTGGATGCCTCATGGCCAGAAAGCAAAGCAAGCTGGAGAGCAGCCTTCACCTCCACTCCCATCACCCTACATGCCCAAACCAGAGCAAGGAAAGACAAGCACTTGCTCCCAGCCCCTGGCCTGCTGCAGAACCCAAAGGCCCTTAATGCACTCCTTGTTCCCCATGAGAATCACTGCCAGCCCTGGTGCTCCCTGTGTCAGCAGCTCTGCAGGTTTGTTGGTCCCTTTGCAGAAACACAAAAGATTTCCACTCTTGTTAATTCTTTCACTAAAGGCAGCCTTGTGGCTGGCGATGTGGGTTTGGAGAGGTTTGGCACTCCTGATAGGTGTGCTGTGGGGCAGAGAGTGGAGGCAGTGTCTCTCAGCAGGGCTGGGGATGGATGCGCAGAGCACTTACCTGCAGGTGCCTCCGTGCTGGTGATGAGAGAGGTCGGATTGATGGCAGGGATCTCTGGAAGAGAAAGGGGGAAATGTCTTAAGGAAAGAGGTCGCCAGCTCTGGGCAGCCCCCATTCCCAGCCCACCATGCACAGCCCTTCCTTTCCAGACAGAGGGGTCTCCCAACCCTGGCTGCTTTACCAAGAACTTCGGGGTCTGACTGAAGCTGGGGGTGGCACACAGACAAGAGCCCTCTGCAGATTGGGTGCAGAGAGGATTTAGTGCGTCACCCCTAGGAAGCTCGCTAAGAAAGACTGGGTGAGCCTGCCCTGAATAACACAGGCCCTTAAATACTCCTGGAGACACTTCATCTGGTGCAGGACTCACTGATGCAGGGGGCCACGGGCGAGCGGCTCTGCTGGAAGCCCTTGGCGCAGCGGTTGCAGGTGAGGCCGGTCACGCCGTCCTTACACGGGCACTGCCCTGTTGTTTGGTTGCAGGTCTTGCCGGCAGCTCCGACTGGGTGGCAGTCACAGGCTGGACAGGAAAGGGAGAAAAGTCCTTGGTTATGTGGGAGGAAATGCATGGCACAAACCCACAGCTTGTCTGTGGCACTTACAGCCAGCCACCCGCTGCCAGTTCCAGGGGACAGTGGGGAGAGCCCATGGGGAAGGTCTCCTGAGCCTCCTCTCCATAGAAGTGAGCCAACGTGGAGTTGGCACACCAACTGAGCCTTGTTTTGATCTGGGATGGCCTGAAGTGTGTCTTCTAGTAGTGATAGGTCAAGGGGGAATGGTCTTCAACTAAAAGAGGAGAGTTAGGTCAGACGCTGGAGAGCAAAGTGAGGCTGTAGCACTGCTGCCCAGAGCTGTGGGTGCCCATCCCTAGAGGTGCAGAAGAGCTGGTGAGGGCAGCCAGCCCATGGCAGGGATAGGGCTGGGGGCTGTGTGGGCCCTTCTAACCCAACCATCTGGGATTCTATGATTCTCAATGATGCCCTGGCTCATAAACCCTAACATCCACCCAATCTCCTGCAAGCCCTTACTGGAGAATGCTGTTCTAATGGCCTTCCATCACAGTCTCCCCAGGAGACAAGCCAAACCTGACCTGAGTGAAAATTTGATTTCCAACCCTGGGATGGATCTGAAGCAGATCATCCTCACACTGGATATACCCATACTGGATGATGGAGCTAATGATCTGGATGATGGAAGCAGGGATGTGGGAGGAAGAAGACAATGCTTTGTCAGGAGAGGACCCTCCTTCTGCTGGCCCAAGTCTGGGCCTGGCTACAAGCTGGAGGAGGTTATCTTGGCCTCCATCGGTGTAAGAGTTGAACGTGATTCCAAAGCAAAACAAAAACATCTCCCCCCACCCATCCCCACAGCCCCCCGATGTTATCACTTCCCTAATTTTCACCAGATGGGACTGCTTGCAGCACCACGGCACGGCTCCCCAGGCTTCTCCTGCACGGCGAGAAACAAGAGCAAGCAGCCTCTAATGGGGACCAGATGCTGCACTCCTTATCAGATCCTGGCTGGGGCTGGAAACGGACGTGTTTCTGACAAGGATATTTTGGGGGCTCAGCTGTGATAACAAATGGCAGAGAGCGAGGGAGCCTTGGCATGACGCGGGGAGCAAGGGGCCTTTCTCCAGCCATAGCTTTGGTTGGGGCCATGAGCACCACCTGCAGCCATTTCTTTGGAGCTGGGGGTAAAGGCCACAGTGTCCCTTCTGTGCGGGGCCGGTGGGCACAGGTACCCTTGAGGAGCTGGCAGGTATGGCTGCTCCTCGAGAGCGGCCAAGGCTTTGTCTCTGCCACCAGGAAGGTTTGAATTGCTGCGTGAGGCTGCACACAGAGCCCCAGCAGGGCTGTGGTGCCAGGTGGGCTCGGCCGCGGGCAATGCACGCAGGCTGTGAGCACAGCGAGGGACAGTCTGTGCCCTGGGAAATTTATGGCAGGAGGCACACGTCCAGCCAAGATTTATGCAAGTGCTCAGCTTCACACATTGTGCATGATCTCCCTGCTCTCAGCGGTGTATTCCCGGTGTAAAGTTTAAGTAGGTCCATAAATCTCAGCTTGGTCTGCATCCAGTTCTTCCAGCCGGATCCTCCTTGCACTGTGAAGAAAGCTTCCAAAGACTCGACACCTTACCTGGAGCAGCAGGTGAGCTGGCTTTGCTCATGCCATGTCCTGCAGAGACAGCTCTGTCCCAGCAGGTTGCTGTGTCTCGCTGTGCCCCTCTCTCCCAGGGCTGACCCCTGTGTGTCCCCACCTCTGTGCCCATTGCCTGCAATGCCTGAGCTCCCGCTGGGTGCTGGGAAGGAGTCCCCACATCGGGGCATAACCCATGGAGCTGTGCTTGCCAGGAAGAATGTCTTGCACCTATTATCGAGAGTAGATGTGCTTTTTGAGGCTTAGCTGCTGCTGCTTCCTCAGTTTCCATTGGAGATAGCTCACGTTTTACGGTTTTGTTTGAATTACAGGGACTAATGCGCAGCCATTCTTTATTTGACTTTCCAATTACCACCGTTGGATTAATCCTGCACACTGTCCTGTGTGTTGCACTCTCCTCCGTGCCTCAGTGCCCTGTGGTGATGCTGGTTGCTGGCTGCTGGTGGCCATTGCTGGGCTCACCTCTGCTCCATCAGGTGCTATGGGAGATGCAGGCTGGTGCAATCCACGGGGAGCATCTTTGTACCCATCTCTGAATCCCAGCAGAGATGAGCCACGCTTGGATTGTTATTTGATAGAACAGTTTGGGTTTCTTTAAATAACTCACACTGTGATAATGCTGGCCTCTGGGCTAGCATTTCAAGTCTTGAATATGAGCTGAGCTTTCTTTCAATATTTTCCTTTGTTAGGCTCCTCTGCTGCCCTGGACCAGCTCTGGAGGAAGATCTTTGCTCACTGCCTGCAGCTCTCCTTGCTCTGCAGTATGCTCTCCAGACCTGCTCTCATGGGCCTCGCCTTTTATTCTCCTTTTTCCCAGCAGAAATGTAGCTATTCAGAGCAGCAGGTGCGTGGCACAGCTTTGGAAAAAACAAGCCCAAACCATCTGATTGCATCTCCATCACCTGGGGCAGGCACACTCTGGAGGGCACGGATGCACACCGATCTGCTCCTGCATATACACGAGGAAAGGGGAAATGCTCTCTGCTCTGCGAGGGAGGGACGGTCAAAGGAACAGAAGCGTGAAGGATTTTATTATTGACTCGGATGCCTGGGACAGAGCCAGGAGCTGGCTCCGCAGATCCAGGCACTGCTCTGCTGCAAGATCCTCTTCAACATATGCCCCGTAGCAGGGGACAGGCTTTGTGCACATGTTCATCTGGCTGGGCTGAGCCTTTGCAGCATTTCAAAACCGCTCGCAAGCACTGCCAGCCTTAGGAAGAGGCACTGTGGCCCTGCGTGGCACAGGGACCTGCAGGAGAGCTCTTCTTGCAGGGGGAGCCTGCTGCAGCACCCTGCTCCTATGCTGCACTGGGGTCAGTGGCTTCACTCACAGGGCTGAGTGCTGAAGTCCCAGAGCAGTGTTGATATCTGAGCCTCTGCCAGAGTTGGAAACACACTGAACCTCTCCTGCAGCTTTGTGCCTGCGTCCAGAAACTCGATGGGCCCTCAGCACCCTCATGCATACCTGCATGTGTCCCCATGGCCGGAGGATGCCCCCACAGCCCCAGGCACCATGGGATGAGTGGGACATTGCCCCAGAGCTCCTGGCACAGGGCAGCACAGTGGGAAGTGCTCACACTAACCCGCACTCAGCTCATGCTCACACCTCGAGGCTGGGCTGTGCTGAGCCTTCCCATCTGCAGCATCTAGCAAAATCCTGTTTCTTGGGTTCTTTATTTTTCATTCTGCTAGCGCTCTTCCCTGGATGGACCAGCACTGGGTGATGGCAGGGTGAGAGGGAATGCAAGGTGGGGGGACTGTGCATGTGTGCCAGATGTGGGGGTAGCAGCCGGACTGGGGTCTTCACTGCAGCTCCATTTTAGGCAGCCCCCTGCCTGCCCTCCAGAGGAAATGACTCAGGGCTTTCCCTGAAACCGCAGGCTGATGAGGCTGCCGCCTGCCCGGCTGCTCCTGCACATGGAGGGCTCTTGCCTGGGGCTGGGGGCACCTCTGGGGATGAGAGGGGGATCAAGCACAGCCCGGGTGCGGGGAAATCCTCATGGAAAAGGTAGAAAAGGCCGCAGTGCTGCACTGCTCTAGCCTGGCTGTGTTGCAGCAGGAGCTGGGGCTGCTGCTGTCCTGCTCTGTCCCATCTCATCTCATCTCACAGCTGCTCAGTCATGCCCTCAGTCCGTGCCACGACCCCACTTCTGGCTGTCTCCAGTCTCAGGAGGCTGGAGAGGCTGTGGGGAGATGCTGCAAGCTGCAGGGAAGGGAGCAGCCTCCCTTTCCTCTGCTTCAGCCTCCTTATGTGCAAAGACATGGAATCTCTTGAACAGTGGGCAAATTAGGGGCCATCCCCAGCAGGGATCCTGGGAGCCTGCCTGGCGCTCCTCAGGATCAAAGCACTACCCGTAATGCGGTGTACAGACCCTCAGGATGTGCTCCTCATCCTGCATCCTCCTCTTCCTCTCCCACTGTCACCCCAAGAACACATGAACACCGCCAATGGGAAACACTCATGTCCTGGGGCTCAGCTGTGGGGCTGCTGTGCCCAAAGCCCGTTTCCCTTTGCTTTGTTCTGCCAAAGCCCCAGATAAAATGAGGGTAGAGAGAAGCCAAGGTGATTCATACAGGGTGGACAACAAAAGGTTTTTAGTTGTGACAACACTGGATGCAGTCTGGACCCAAATGAGCCCATCCTACCCATGCAGCTTACACACCATGGAGCCTTGCAAGCCAAATACTTCAGTTCTACGGCCACAAAGTTGCTGCACAACACCGACATCAGCAGCTGCTGTAGATCCCACATAAACACACAGAAACCTGGCCAAGTGCTCGTCTGCTTTGAGGGCACCAATGGGCTGGGGGGTGGGCAGCATTCCACCGCCACCCCAACACACCTCCAGCACACATGGAAGCAGCTTTCCCTGCTGTCTGTGCAGTACCACTGCCAGAGGGGAAGCCGCACTCCCTTCCGGGAGATACTTGCAATCTCAGCTGGAAAAATGGGATCAGGGGTGAGTTCCTGGCCTTGGAGAAACCATGGCAAAGCTCCCGTCCCCACCAGTGGGGTCAGCACAGCAGCGGCAGTCCAGGGGGATGGTCAAGGTGGCTTTTTGTTATCTGACCACTGGTGGGACCATTGTTTGGAGGCACTGCAAAGGATGGGGGCTGCATGGAGAGGGCTGGTCGGGAGAGATAAGGCAGGGCAGCCCCGGGAGAGGAAAGCCTCAGCTTGGCACAGGCCAGGACCAGTGGGGCCAGGCTGTGCTCCCTGCTTGGAGCCAGAACGGTTCCCAGACGCCTCAGGGCAATGCACCCTGCCCATGGGCAGCACTGCTCAGCACCCCACAGGCGGAGCTGCCCATCAGCAGCACCCATGGCAGCACAGCAGGGAGAAGGGAATCCCTGCCAGCATTGCCCCAGCCCTTCCAGTGTGAGGAAGCACCACAATCCTTTTGTGATGCAGTGTGAAGACTTCCAAGTGTATCTACTGCCAAGACTATATTGGTGTCAGAGCCTAATCCCCAGCAAGCTGCCACAGGCATTCTGCAGCACCTGCACAGCTCCACACCTCCCCAAATCCCAACACTAACGGCTGTGCTTGCAGTTGTGCCAGGGCCAAGGGCCGTTCCTCGTAGGGCAGAGGGGTCTCCCCCAGCCACCTGCTCCCACAGGTCTCCCTCCCCATCCCTTGGGTCTGGGCGCCCACAGACACGCTGGGCCCAAGGCCATTGCCCACTGTTCCCTCGGGGCAGCAGATCGCTCCCGGCTCACCTTTGCAGGCCTTGCGGTCCGTGATGGACTTGCTGAGGTCCCGGTAGAAGCCCTCCTTGCAGTAGTGGCAGTGCCTCCCAGCCGTGTTGTGTCTGCAGTTGAGGCAAACGCCGCCGCTCTTCCTGCCCGACAGCTTGTACAGCTCCATGTTGAAGCGGCAGCGCCGAGCGTGCAGGTTGCAGTTGCAGGCTGGAAGGGAATAGAGTGTCAGCAGAGGCAGCTCAACATCACCGTGAGCACCAATTGCTGGGGTCAGACACAGCACTCCCTGTGCTCCACGGTCCCCAGCACGGTGGTCATGCCCTCTCCATCCACACAAACGTGCAGGCACGGCTTTTACTGCATGGAGTCCTAAAAGCTGAGGCTGGTGGTCCGCTGGGATTCTGCCACACCAGCGCTGCCTGAGCAGGGAAACAGGAGGGGTAAACCCACGCCAGGTGCACAGCATGGACCCCACAGAAGGGCTCCGGATGCAGGGTCAGGAAGGAGGAGAACATGGCTGGAAGTGGTGGCGCAGCCAGCCCCGGTGTGTCATCCAGATGTGTAGCATCTGCCTCTTAAAGGGGCCAGGGCTGGAAGTTGGGCACTTGTGGGCATGGAGCATGGGGCTGCTCAGCCAAAGGCAGAGCACTGGGTTGCAGTTGGGCAGGGAGTCCATTAGTGCTGGCCAGGCTGTGCCAGCTAGGCACCTGCAACCTGCTGCCCCACAGCCTCAGCACCAGCAGCACAGCCCCCAAACTGCTGTTAGTTGAAGCTCTGCTCTGCACACACACACACAGAAGCCCACAGTGACACACGCATGCACAGACATGCAGAAGTATGTGTGCACTCTCACACGCGCTTACATGTGTGCCTGTGCAGTCACAAGCATGTGCACAAGCATGCATGTTCATATCTGCACACCGGTGCGCGTGCTCACACATATGCACACGTACACACAGAGCTGCATGCACGTGTCCCCACACATGTGCACACTGATGCAAACACACACACTATTCCTTTCCTTAGCCACAGGAACTGAGAAGACCCCCCCGCCCGATTCCACGTGTGTGAGATAAAAAGGAAAAGCAGTGCCAGTTCCTGTTTAACACTCTCGCAAAAAGATAATGGGAACAAGATTTCCTTTGGCAAAACACAGCGCCCGCCCCCAGCCCCCTCCCTGCGCTGGTAAATTGAGGCTGGGTGAGAGTTTTTCCAGGCGTACTGTGAAATTCATTAACATGTCAGCCCAGATTTAACTGCTGGGCCTGCTTGTCGTTTGTGTGAAGTTTCCCCCGCTCACCCCCCCGGGTCGCCCAGGAGCACATTGGGAGCCTCAGCCTGCGCAGATCAAACGGTCCTGGCATCATGCGGGGAGAGCAGCAGCACACCCTGAACCCAGCCTGCACAACCCCTGAGCCCAGCCTGCTTCCAACTCCCATGCACCCCACCTTGGCTCCCTCACATTATGAGACTGGTGTAAGAATCCCAGGGCAGGCACAACACCGACACTCCATTGGGCAGTGGGTGCATCCTGGGGTCTGTTCCTTCTGAGCTCACTTTTTACTGGTGGTGGCGGGATGAATTCTCATGCTTGGCTGGACAGTGGGACACAGTGCCTGAAGGAAGAGCAGCACATTTTGATGGGTGGTGGTGATGCAGCTGCTTGGCAGCGATGGTGTTGGAAGAGTGGGGACGGTGCTGGCATGGTGGGAATGGTGCTGGGACGTTGGGGGTGGTGCTGGTGTGATGGGGATGTTGGTCCAATTGTTACCCGCTCAGGAGTTAGGAGATTCAGAAAGCAAGCATCCGATTCTGCACAGAATTAAACAAAGACCTTCCTGTGGGTTCCAACTCAGTGTGCTTGTTGACTTGGTGCACCAGGCATGGACCAGATCCCAACTGGGATAACAGTGATGCAGTGGGCACAGTGGGGATGTGGTGCAGCAGGGATGCAGCTGCTCTGCCAGGCTCTGCGCAGGGCCAGCACCAGAGCACAGGATGCTGCTCTGTCCCCAGGCTGAGAACAAGCTGGCTTGTGTTGCTGAGCAGAGGCACCTGCAGGGAAATAATTCTGGGGGCGAAGGGACCCTTTTTTTTGCCTTGCTCACCCAGCAGGAGAAATCCTGGGCCCCTGCAAGCTCCTGCATCCTCTGGGAAGCAGAAGGGACACGGGGCAGTGGAGGAGGAAGGTCAGGTAAATGATTCACCACGGCCATCACAGGTCTCTCTCTGCCCCAGTTTAATTGGTGATGGAATAACTGGCCCTGCCTTTCTGTGGCATTGAAGCAGGGCCAGGGGCTGGCTCACTGCCCTGCTGCTGTGTGGCACGTCCCCACCAGCCCCAGGGCCACCCCTGCACGGCCACAGCACTGTCCCAGCACAGAGCGATGCTGGCCATCGCGGGGACCTCGGTGTGAGCATGTGGCCAGGCTTGGCCATGCTGGGATGGGGACAGGGTCACAGTGTGGCACATGAGCTCCTGGGCATGCAGTGCTAATCGGAGCGGACGGTCCCCCTCACACTGTGCTAAATGCTTGTGCTGTTCTCAGAGCCGACTTGGTTGCAAGCTCTGTCTGTCTCCTGTTAATCACTAATTAAAGGCTTGAATGCTCCCTGCTGTTTGGGGTATTAATAAGAATTTAATTGCACAGTTTGGGGCTAATTACGTGGTGGTTTGCTTCTGCCCTTGTACAGTATGCCCAATTAAACAATCATATGATCAATTAAACAATCACAAGATCTAATAATTTGCAATAATAGACTAATTAAACGTCAACACCTTGAAATGGGGCCGCCTTCTGTCCCCCTTTTGAAGGCTTTGAACCCCCCGCCTGGACTCTGGCTACCCCCATACCTCCTCCCCTCCAGCTCCCCACGGGTCAGCAGCGAGGTGACGGTGGGAGGGGTGCAGGGCTGGGGACCCCCTATGGGGACACGGGACGGGCAGCATCGTGCGTGGGGAGCACACGTGCAGTAGATGCCGGTGCCAGCAGGACGTGAGGGGGTTCGCCGCCCCCACGAGCTCCCTGGGAGTGATTAGTTAACGGAGCTGGCTCAGCGAAACCCTAGACCGGCTGCCGCTGCCAACCCGCAGCGGATCCGAGCTACGCCCCTGCTTTGGCTGGAGGGGAGCCCAGCCGGGAGGCGAGGCGGGACGGCTGCACCTCAGCCCCGGAGAGGAGCGGGGCAGGAGAGCCCCTGTGCCCAGCGCCGACATGTGGGCCGTTCCCCGCCTCTGCGGGACGGCGGTGGGGACAGGGACCCAGGCACAGCCGGGATGGCGCTGCCGCACAGCAGCCCAGCTCGCCTCCTGGCTGCCAGGGTGGCGTGAGGCTGAGCCACCGCAGCCCACCCCGGGAGCAGGGCTCGGGACTCGCAGCTGAGCTCTAATGCCCTCTGTTGCAGGCGGACCCCCGGCCCCGGCTCTCCCATTGCCCCACAGCCGCTGGGGAGGGAGGATGCTGGCGGGGGGAGGGCGTCTGCTGCCCTGCTCACCGCCTCCCAGAGCCACCTCCTGCCTGGCACCAGCGTAAAGGAGGCCAGGTCAGCTCAACGGGCTTAAAAAGGGGATTTCTGAAGGAATTCTGCATCGGGAGCACTGAGATAAGAACAAGAAAAAGCACACAAGAAGGGGACAGAGGGGACGAACGAAAGAGAGGGGAGCCTGCAAAACCCATCAGCGCTCCTCCGCGCACCGGCATCCCGGACTGATGCCCTCAGTTCCTGGCTGCTCCTCTGCCCGGTGCGGGGGAAGAGCAGTTCCACCGGGAGCACGCAGAGCCCGGATCAAAGCGAGCCCCGAGCGCTATCCGTGGGCTCCGCAGGTTCTGCTCTGGGAGCAGGGTCTCCCCTTTGTGCCGCGGGCAGAAAGGCACTCCAGCCGCGGCGGCGACAATGGGAACAAGAGCTCCAGCATTACCAGCGAGTGGATCAATTACTTCCAGTGGCTGCTTTGCACTAATCCGCTCCCCCCTGCCTTGGGGACAGCCTCCCGACTGGGGCACCGGGCTCTGGGTGGCAGCTCCGCGGGAACAGCAGCAGGGACGGAGGGCAGGGCAGGGCAGGACTCCAGAACAGCACTAACGCGTCCCTCAGGGGGCTGGGGAGACTCGTGACCCTGCCCACACCTCTGAGCTGCGGGGATTTCCCCTCCTTGAGCCCATCCCGGAGGTTGGGAGGGCCCGGCTGTGCCCGGGGGACACCGGCACTGCTCTGCAGGCAGCCCAGTGGGCACGGGGCCACGCACCCTGCAGCATGGAGCTGGCCTTGCCCTCGTGCCAAGCTGGCAGTGTGGCAAAGCCACTGTTGTCCCCAAAACCTGACCTGTGAACAACACTCAGCTATGCAGAGTGGCAGCGTCTGCTCTCTAAAGACACCACAGCAACTCCTCGATGCACACATCACACATCACACATCAGCCTTTCTGCTGAAAGACACGCATCTCTGCTGTTCTCACCTCTGCTCTCCTTAGCACCACAGAGAAGCAGAAATTCTTGTGACAAGAGAGGAGCAGAACCCATGGGAAGCTGTAGAAACAGCACCCATCTGCCCAGACCTCCATCCTCCTCCACACGCCATGGGCCAGCTCAGCTGCTGCACAAACTCCCAGGAAAATGGGGACGGATGCACCAGCTTTGTTTTTTGACCCAGATGCACACTTGGCCGTGCCTGTACTTCACTTCCTGAGGGGCAGGACTTCCCCTCATCCCCTATCCAGAGCTGCTCACACAGCTGGGTGAGGCCACAGCCATACGGGCAGCACCAGGGAGCACAGGGCAGAAACTGCACCAGCCCCTCGACTCCATCCCCAGCTGCACACATGGGGATGCAGAACACTCAGGGGCACTCGGACCGCCTTCCTCCTCCTCCTCCTCCACCACGGGGCAGCACAGGGCTGGGGCGTGGGACGGAGTCGGAAACCCCACAGCCTGGGCTGAGCAAAGGGAACTTCCCGGGCGGCCTCTCCTTTTAATTGGTGCTAATTGCTGCGTCTGTTCGTGCTGGCTGGGGAGATGTCATTGTTGAAAGGCACAGAGGGGAAGGCTCGGGGAGCTAATCCAGCTTTCAGCCGCTAAGCCCTTCGGAGGCGTGTGATGGAGGAGCTCTTTCAGGTCCCTTCAGAGAAGGCACAAAGCCCGAGAGGGAAAAGGGAGAAAGAAGGGGATCGAATCAACAGGAAAAACCACTTTCACACGCAGCTTGGCTAAGGGCCTTTGTGTGCAGGGTTTGTCAGGGTGTCTTGAAGGGACCGCTCCGTGCCCCCGCCTCCTCCCCACTCTTCTTTTCTCTCCCTCGTTTATCTTTTCAGCCTCATCTGCCAAAAGGGACCCGGCTGGGGGGAGGCCCTTCGGTCTCCTCTTGGGTCACCCGTCCCGTAGGGCAGAGCAAAGGGCACAGCGCAGCACGGGGCGGAGGGGCTGCTGGGTCGGGGTTCTCCCTTTGGTCCACCTCCAAATTTTGCTCCAAAATGTGGTGTTTTGGGGGGAAACATCATGGCTAACCCACTCCCATGGGGTGCGAGGTGCTTTGCAGAATGGCTCAGGCTGTCCCTTTGGACCAGAGAACTTTTTTAGCTTTTTTAGCCTTTTTTTTCTTTTTTTTTCCCCCAGAAGAAATCCTGCCTAACAAACATACATTGAAGCCGGCAGCTGGGATCTCAACAAGTCATCGATCACGAACACTAACAGGTCCCCTGACCTCTGGCACATCCAGCGAGCCATTCGGGGCCTGATTGATGGTGTGGTTCCCCTTGTCCCCATCCTGCTGCCCCCTGGGACAGGGTGGGGGTCCAGGAAGGGCAGGAGCCGGTTCCTCCCTCTCCCAGGGCTTTGTGGGGCTCTGGCATCCCCCATGCTGCATGGACAAAAGGCAAAAGCCGCACAGAAACCCCAAAGAAACAGACATGAGAGCGGGGCAGGCGAGCAACGCGATATTGATATTTGTGAAAACTTTCCTTCAGGTTACAACACCTTTAATCTGCATAAAGCTGTATAAGGAGAGATGAGCCAAACACACAATACACAGCGCCATGCCAGACTGACTGAATGATGACATGCTGAAATGGCAAAGCTCGGACATTCCCTTAAACCCTGCTAGGTTTTCACTGCCCGTACCAAACCCGGTGCCCATCTCTGCGTTATCCCAAGGACAAGCACTCCCCTCATGTGCTGATGTCCCAGAACACACCCTTGTGCCTTCAGGGGGGCTGAGTGCTCACGGCCAAGCTAACACATCCTCTGGGTCGCAGGCAGCAGAGGCTCACGCCTTTCCCCATTGCACCCAGGGCTCGGCCCCGTGTCCCCTCCCCCTACCCACGCCCCCCGGGCAGCACAGTGGGCACTTACCCAGGCACTCGTTGGCCTCGCGGGCGCTGGCCCGCTGCCACGGCCGGTCGTAGTGGAAGGGCTTGCAGCGGTCGCACTCGGGCCCCTCGGTGTTGTGCTTGCAGTCGCACACCAGCTTCTGCTCCTTGTCCTTGACGCAGCGCGAGGCGTGCCCGTTGCACTTGCAGCGCCCGCCGACCTGCAGCTCGCCCACCGAGTAGTAATAGGGGGTGGCCCCGGCCCCCCCGTCCTCCTCGCCAGCCTCGCGGCCCCCCAACTCGCGGAAGAGGTGGGGACGGCTGAACACCACCCGGATGTCGGTGGCCGTCACCCAGTCCTGCAGCACAGGGCTGCTGTCAAAGTCCTGGGCCGAGGGCCGCCCGTCGAGCGTGCTGAAGGCGATGAGGCCGCCGGTGAGCGGGTAGAGGTCGGTGAGGCCGTCGGTGCACAGGGCCTCCTGCTCGTTCTGCTTGGTGACGGTGGCCTTGCTGGGCTTGCCGTAGATCTTGCGGCACTGCGAGGAGTAGTACTGGTAGGGCACCCACGTCTTGCCATAGTCCATGGACTTGAAGATGGCGGTGGACTCCGGCCGGGGCGAGCAGAACTGGAGGCTGACGTAGACCACCTCAAACTTCTTGCCGAGGGAGAGGGTGAGGGTGACGTTATGGGGGAGGTGGTGCAGGGTCTCGGAGCGCCAGCACGTCATGTTGGCGGCCGTGTTGAGGTCGGTCAGGTAGGCGGGTGGGTGGGCTCGGCGGGGGTCCGAGGCATCGCAGTGCCGAGTCGGGGGCTTCCCACAGGTGCTGGAAGCCTGCACCTCCTTCCCGAAGGCAGCGTTGACAAACTCGGGGATGCAGCGACGGGGAGCCCCACTCTCATCATAGCAGGGATCTGGGGGTGTCTGCTGAGCCACGAAGGGGTTTGCAGTCTGTGCCAGGCGCAGCACGCTGGTGGTGAGCAGCAGGCGCAGGAGCTGTGGGGCCTCCATCCTCCCTGGGATGAGAGCACAGAGTGAGGGATGGCACCCATAGCATAGCACAGCCCCTGCAGGGGGCACAAGGTGCAGGGATGAGCTCAAAACCAGGGCATTGGGCTGCAAATGTCCTCCCACACCATGCCCTGCTACAGCATCATCTCAGGATGCCCTACTAACAGCACTGGAAGGAGGAAGTCAGAAGCAGCCCCTTCCTGCACAAATGCCCCGCAGGTTTCAGGCAGGATGGGGACATTCACACCCATGGATATCATAGGGCTTTCATGCATTGAGGTGATGCCCCCGAGCTGAAACTCCCTACAGCGAGAGCATGGGGATGGGACTCAGCCCCCCAGCGCTGTCACAGCTTGCTGGGGTCAGCACCCCATTTCCCTCTGCCTCCCTGTGAGGTGGACCATCACACATTTCCCTTGTTGCTGACCCTGAGGTGGTTACAAGCCAGTGGCCAACCTCCCTGAAAACCCCACTGCCACACAGCCACAGCATTCCCACTGCCAGGAGCTCCTTCTGGCCTTGCTCCCCCAGTGGAGTAGGAAGCCCACCACCCCTGTGCCCCCAGCACAGCGCTGCAGGATGGCTGGGGCTGTGCTGCACTCCCAGGAATAAAGTGTTGATCTTCAGCCCCTGTGCTGCTCCCAGCAGCACGCTCCTGCTGCTGGGGACAGCCCTGTTTCTATTGCTCTGTGTTATTTTCCTTTTGCTTGTGGAAAGGAGCTCACCCTGGCCAGGCTGCCAAACCACTAATGGGGGAAGCTCCTCCCTGCCCGGCCAGGCCCAGCTCTGCAGCCCCTGAGCCAGCAGCAGGCAGCGGGGAGGGCAACAGCAGCTGCTGCCCAGGGAGTTCCCCACTGCGGATGGGCCCTTCCCTCTGCTCCACCACCACGAATGGAAGAGGAGTGTCTGCAGCCAACTTGGTGGCTTGCATTGCCCAGCAGCACATCCTCTGCTACTTGCAGAGCCTCTTGGGGACAGCCCTGTGCGTGGACAAGTGGCTAGGCACTCAGTAAGCAGCACCAGGAATCTCTTGTGCCACGAGCACAGCGAGTGGGTGGCACTGCTAGAGCAGGAGTGGGCATGGGGACAACCTTAGAGAAGAGAGCATTGCCCAGGGCCATGCCCAGCAGCAGGGCCTGTGGGCAGCAGGCGTGGAGCTGTCACTGCAGAGCAGGAAACACTGTGCCACTCTGCTAGCACTGCTGCATAAAAGCTGGCATAGGCTGGAGCTACAGGAGATGTGCCTCACCCCAAAATCTATTCTTCCTGGGCAGACTGTGATGGAAACACATTGGGATGCAACTATTCTGACCCTAAGCCATCCATCTGCTTCTGTGCACGTGGCATCCCTGCTGCTTGCAGGACACCTGCAGTGAGCAGGGGAACATCACCCAGGGAGCAGGAACATGAGGACTTGTACTCAACGGAGCCCTGCCTATGCCCCACCACCTTCAGCCAGCTCTGCACCATGTGCTGCACCACACAAAGCAGGAGAGCACCTGTGTGTTCCTGGGCTACAACAAATTTTTCTCCATCAGGATCTTTTCTGGTCTTTCCAAACCATTTTTTTCCTGATCTTCCCCTGCAAACTTAGCAGCTTTGTGCTGGCAGCAAGCTGCTGGGGGCTCCCCAAGAGCTGCACTGCAGCTAAGCCACGTTCCAGGCCCCCTGGTGCAGTTCAGTCTTTTTGCTTGCTCCCTGCACATTCACCCCATGCCTGCCAAGGAGATGAGGCTCATGCTGTGCACAGGGGGAGCTGCCCAGGTTGCTCTGACCATCACCTGCCCTACGTGCTGAGCTCTGCTCCCCATATCTGCCTGGTGCATGCTAGTGAGATGCCCTGCACAGAGCCTAGAACATCCCCATCCTTCCCACGAGCTTCCAGCTCTCCTATCGCTCACATCTCCCGTGAGCAGGGAACTCCCATTCCTGCCCCAGGGAAGGAACGGATGGGGCGCAGCCACCAGCCTGACCCCCAGCCCTACGTGTCACAAGGGGACATCTCCGAAAGGACGGATAACCAGTGGGATGACGCCTCGGCAGAGGCCTTCCTGCCCTACTCTGTGCTCTGGTGCCCGAATTTTTGGGGCTGTGCTGAGGAGCAGCCGTGGAGGAGCTGGGCCCCGGCGCTTCCGAGCGGCATGTCGGCACTGCAGAGGCACCGTGTGAATGGAAATCATTATCATCTGCCAGACCACACACATGCACACACGCTCCGTGTGCAGCTCACCCCATTATCCCACTGAAAGGGAGCCGGGGCCGGTGGTCTCCACGGGTCTCACCTCTGCATCGGAGAGGAGGGCAGCTGCAATCTGCTCCCTTTTATGCATATTCAGCGTGACCCCCGGGCTGTCGGCAAGCTGCCAGGGAGGCCCGGCAGTGGGTATTTCTCTCCTAGCTCCACCTGCCCCCCTTCTACTTCCCTCTTTGGTGCCCTTGCTTCAAACCTAAGGGAGACTCTGCCAGCTGAGTGCTGGAGAAGGCATCCAAGGAGCAATGCTGACCCTGCATCAAGATGGATTTGGCCCTCCATGGCCCCCAGGCGAGGTTCCCTCATGCCTTCCAGCCGGGTGAGGACACGATGCCAGCCACAGCAGGAGCGTGGCACAGGCTTTGCCCTCCCCGAGGCCGCAGCCTCTATCCCAGCTGCTGCCGTGGCCACGCTCCTCCCCAGTGGCGGTTGCATTTTTGAGGTGGGTGATTTCCTCACTCCTCTGGTTGGGGAATGCTAACAGCTATGCGGTTTGGAAGAAAGTCCCCATGCCTTCACACTCGGAAGTGCTTTGCACTTTAAAAATTAGCTGCTATGCATGGCATCTCCACAACCCTGAGCCCCAGAGCAGCACTGCCAGGGGCACCCATGGTTCTGCACCGCCTGCAGACGTGCCGGGGTCTCACTGGGACGATGCAGACACCCCATCCTCCCCCCGTAGGCACCGTGCTGCAGGTGTGCTGGGTTTGGATGCCGAACACAGCTCCTAGTGCTGGCTGGGTGCTCATCGGCCTCAGTGCAAAGTCTGGATGCACGAAGGCAGGTGCAGCAGGTGAGCGGCACGGGAAGAACACACTTCCCAGCGCTGACCCCCGTGCCTGCAGCAGGTCCAGGGTCACTGGGGAGCAGAGCGAGGCCGCGGCAGCTTTGCAGAGGTAATTATAGGATTAAGTGGAACAACATGGGGAGGGGAGGGAAGGCGGTTATTAGCCAGATTTGATCCCAGGACCTTTGCGGCGCTGGAGCAGCCTTCTCCAATTAAAGCAGCGGGGAAGCCGCGAGCAGCCTGAGCGATGGCCACACCACGCGCCGCAGCCCAGCCACCGCAGCAGCGCTCCAGGGTGCAATGGAGGCCCGAGTCGTGCACTGGCAGATGCCGTTTAGCACATGGCCAACAACGGCCAAGCTGGGTAATGAGCCCACAAAGGGCAGGGAAGCACAGGGGCTCACCCAGCCCTATCCCCTCAGCCCTGTGCTTGGGCAGAGGGTGTCTGGTCCCCGCTGAGTGTGGGCAGAGATGCAGGGTGCTGGACCCACAGGGCTCCATGCAGCATGGCACAGTGAGGGGTGGAAGCATCCAACAGGGCACGGGGGACCTGAGCAGACGAGGGGCTCCGCCCCACAGCCACATGTGCTGCAGGAGAGACCCACGGGGCATCTGCCCAATTCCACGAGCTGGGAGGCCGTGAAGCCTCTCTTTATGTGCCTGCCAGTGCCAGCTGGGGGCTTCGGGCCTCCAGCAAGAGGCATGCACCAGGACCAAAATCGGGCTCTGGACACGGATTAATCATTCCATGTATCGTTAGGACAAAAACACAACGGAGAAATATTTAAAAGGAAAGGAAAAACCCCATGCACTGGGAGCAGACTTGGTTTTCGGGCAGGAAGGGGCGAGGCAGAGATGAGCATGCCACAGCGGGGCTGCGGGCACCAGGGACAGGCTGAGGCTGTGGGCACTGGAGCAGCCACCCACCAGGACGAGGCTGTGGCTCCCGCGCAGCACAGTCCTGGCCGAGCTCCCTCTTCCCCCCTCCTTTCTGATTTCAGAGGGCCGTCAGTGCGTACAGACCCACAACCACTCCCCTATTGCAGAGCTGCTCACTCCTTGCAGCCCCTCAGGCTTCCAGCCCGTGCCCCACGCTGTGCACATGGCTCATGTGGGCGACGCAAGGCAGTGCGCTCCTGCAGCAGGCGCTGGGCGACAGCTATTGCAATGCTCTCTGGCAGGCTGGAGGCAGCATTACACAAGCCATACGGTACCCCAGCAGTGCCAAGAGACGCATACATATTACCCCGCACGCAGGAAAGGATGGTCCAGATTCTGACCTCAGCCCCTCTGGCATCAGACAGAAGCAGCTCCATTCAGACCAGGCCAAGCAAGACGTAAGCGACTCCATTCAAATTTACACTGGCATACCTGTGGTCAGCATCTGGCCTGGCTTGAATTAGCTTCAGTCTGACGTTACAAAAGGGAGGAACGGTGCCCAGATTTCCTAGGTTATCGAAAACAACAAAAAAAAAAAGGAGTCCACCCAAACCACCCCAAGGCCGCGCAGACATGTGCACGGAGGTGTCAAAGACGTTCGGATGCATCACCCACTTTGGGAGCTTTCGGTGAGCTGCCCCCAGGGAGGACGTGCTGGGGCTGTGCGGTGCCCCGTTTAGCTCTGAGCAGAGCCTGTCCCCTCGCTGGAGTGAGGCTCATGGCACAGTGGGGCTGAGCCCACTTCCCCGTGACACTGAACTCACCGCAGAGCGGGGCGAGCACTTCCCACCAGCTGCAGATCTCCTCACCCGATAACAGCAGCCCACCGAGCCCCGGCCTTGTGGGAGCAGAGAGCACAGCCGCCTCCATGCTGCCGTGTTGGTTCATCTCTGCGACCACTCGACTCGCTCTGTCACACACTGGGGACCCTCCCATCACTCCCCATGGCGCTCGGCCCCATCGCAGAGCCCTCACGGCTCCTGCCCTTTCCACTCCATCTGGGAATAAAGCGATCTGGTTTCCATAACGGCCCTTGTTGCCTTTTCACAACATGCCGGGCACAGATGTTGAAAATAGTCTGGATGAATATTTAAAATGGTATTCAGAGATGAGAACATTTGGCCAGCTTTGAAAGATCTCTCACATCGGGTACGGGATGGCTCACGACAACGGGGCCGGAAGCGCTCTGCACTCTGACATCTCGTCCTCTCTCTCCCTGGCTATGGGTACCACGTTTCATGCCCCTGGTGTCACACTGCCTGTTACTGACCGCCAGCCAAGTCTGCAGCATTTGGAAGAGGCTGTCACGTACGTTTTTAACATCACGGGGCAAAGTGGAATATGGAAAATCTGTCGCATTTCCATACTGAGCCTAAGTGTCCTGCGCAGGCTCAGGCAGGGACTGGTGGGGGCACAGAATAATTGCTTCCTTATGGAGCAGGGCCCAGGTGGGAGGTGGGGGAACAGGAGGCAGAGGTGCTGCTTCCCTGGAGAGGGCAGATGGAGGCAGCCCCATTGGGAACACATGTCCAGGGCCTGCACTGCCACTCGCCTACCCCAGGGCCCTTGCCCAGCTCTGCACTTCCCCCAGTTGCTGCTCAAGGAAGCCCCTCAGCACGCCATGCCGAAAGCCCTTGGCTGCCAGCACCCCTCCACCTGGGCTCCTCGGCAGCTTGCATTCTGCAAGGCTCCTTGGTGGAAGCTGTATCCCCACAGACAAGATCCTTCTCTCCAGGCTCACTCTCGTTCCTGCCGAAGCCAGCATGGCACTTGCCATCGATACGGACCTGATGCCTTCCTGCTGCACACCACACCTCACCGGGAGGTGAGGATCCCACGGAACAGCACATCCAGTGCTGGAACAGCAGGACCTTCACCGGGCAGTCAGAAAAGCACAGCAGCTCCCTCTGTTTTATAACGGGAATACTGCAGAAAGGGAAGGTGCCACCATCCATCACAACGCCTCGAAGCGGGTGTCTGCAGCATGGCTCAGGCCCCGTCTCTGGGAGCTGCGGTCCCTCCTCGCCTTGGGAGTGGGCAGCAGTGGATTAAATGAGGGAAGGAGGACCTGTGTCACTCCCGGCTATTGAGGGCTGCACACCGCAGGATTCCCTCAGCACCACTGTGGGTCCCTCACAGGCAGCACTGCCAGAGGTGGGGATGCTCAGCCTAGCTCCCATCTCACCTCCTGCCCGCATGCATCTGAGCTCACACCAGAGCTGAATGCACACACAGGTGCTGCCCGGCAGGACCCGCACTGCTCTATCCTCAGCCTCCCTCACCTCCCTGCTCACAGCATGGTGAGAGCCAGGCCGCGTGAGAGGCTGCTGAGCACAACATCCTCAGCGCAGCAGCCAGTCCTTATCCCAGCAAAGGTATTTCCATCCACCCACCCACTCTCCAACGGCACGGGAAAGCTGTGGGAGGGACGGCGTTTCGAAAAAATGAGGGTTCAGCAGCAGCTCTGGGACAGAAAGGCGAAAGGAAAACCACCGAACACAGCCGGGCTTCCCTTCTCCCCGCCTCACCCCCCGCTCACACACGGCGCTGTGCAGGGGCAGCTCTTCCCCCAACTGCAGTGTAGGGCCAAGGCATGGTGGGGGTGGGAGGGAGGGGATCCGGGGGTTCTCCAGCAGCCCGAACGCGCCGCAGCTGAGAGCAGCTCGCGGGAGCCTTTCCCGAGGGGAACCCCCCCTTCACCGTGCAGGATGACGGTCCCCGACCCTGGCAGAGCCGCACCGCCGAGGTGCCAGCGCTCGCTGCCCGCAGCAACCGGGCACTGCTTCCGCATTGGGGGTCGGGTCTGCGGTCCCTCCCGGCAGCGCGGGGGCAGCGAGGCCGCGGAGCTTCGCGCAGCTCCGGGCACTCCCTTCCCCCCTCCGCAGGGCCGAGCCGGGCCGGGACAAAGCGCGGAGCGACGGAGCTCCGTGCCGGGGGTTCGGCCGTGCCCGTGGGGGCACAGAGGGGGAAAGTCCCGTTTTTCGGCGAGACCGGAGAGAAAGGATGAAACGGGAGGGGAGGGAGGGGGAAGGGCGGGTGGGGGAGAAAGGGGAGGAATAAAAGGCAGCGAGGGAGGGAGCGGTGGGAAGGGACGCGGGGTGCAGCTTCCCGCGCCGGGAAGTTGGAGGAGCAGCTTACCGCGGCCAGGCAGGTAGCGGGCTCGGTCCGCCGGAGGGTCCGGGGCCGCGGCGGCGAGAGGAGCCGGGGCCGCCACAGCAGCGCGGGCGGCAGTGCGGGGCCGCTCCCCTTCCCTTGGCTGATGGCAACAGGAAAAAAGAAAAAAAAAAAAAAAAAAAAAAGGAGAAAAAAAAAAAAAAGGAGAAAAAGAGAAAGAAAGAAAGAAAAAAAGAGCAATAATAATAATTTTCCAGGAAATAATAATAATAAAAAAAACTAGAGCGAAAGCGAAATAAGGCGAAATAGAGCGAAGCGGGAGCGCTGCTCCGGCGCTGCGGGCGGGTCCACAGCGCTGTGCCCGCAGCCGGCAGAGCTCCCGCCAGATCCACCGCACTGCCCGTGGCTGCTCGTGGGGCGGCGGGGAAGGAGCGAAGGAGAAAAGGAGAGGAAAAGGAAAAAATAATAAATTAGGGGGAAAAAAAAGATCCACACACACACAAAAAAAATTACAAAAGCCAAGAAGCGGAGAACCCGAGTCCCGGTCGCTGCCTGGAAGCGGAGTAAAAAGGCTCCAATAAATCCCGGGTTGAAAAGAAGGGAAAAGTCACCTCCCCGAGGAAATCAGAAGCAGATTTCGAGCCATTTAATCACATGCAGGGAGGTGTGTGTGCGTGTGTGCGCCGCCCGCCGCGCCGCTGCCAGCCCTGCCTCCGCCCTCCCGCCGCCGCGGCCGCCCCGCCGGGAGCGCAGCGGGCCGGGAAGGGGCCGGCCGGGGGCTGGGAGCGGAACGCAGCGGGCCGGGAGGAGAAGGGAAGGAGGGGAAGAGAAGCAAAGGGCCGCCCCACCGGGAGAGCCGTCCCCGTCGAGGCTCCCACCTGCCGCCCGGCCGCGCTGCCCCCCCTTATGCCACCCCACCCCGGAGCCCTGGGTCGCTCTCCGCTCTCCCCCCGCCGGCAGCGCGCTTTGCCCGACGTGCGCCCGTCAGCGGGGTGCGCTCTGCGAGGAAAGCGGCCCTTAATCCTCCCTTGCTTCCCAGGGCAGAAGCGACGAGGGATGTACCAGGCGAGGAGCAGCTTCCCGTTCCTTACACGATCGGCTCCGTCCCGTGATGCGGGGGTTCTTCACGCGTTGCCGCACCGGCGCTCGGCCCGTGGTGGCTGGTCAGGAGGGAGGAGGGACGTGGGCATCTCCGCTGGCACAGGCTGCCCAGCGCGGCGGCCCCGGGCCCCCCAGCAGCTGCCTGCCCCCAGCCATCCCGGGCCACCTGCGTTCCAGCTGACTCCAGGAGTGCCGGCTGTGTGTGGGGGGGTGAAACTAATTTAATCAGCATTTGTGTGAGGCGGTGAGGAGGGCAGCAGAAAACCTGGATCTGGATCCCCCTGCTCCCTGAGCCCACCGAGGCTGAGCTCACGGCAGCGTGGTCCCCAGGCTCACCCCCCCCAGTCCCACCCGCGGATGTCGCTGCAACGAGCGCCAGGATCGAGGAGGGCAGTGCGGAAGGGCACGGCGCTCGCACGGCGCTGGAGCTGCCCACCCGCTGCACCACCTGCGCCAGGCCCCGGCCCGCATCACCCGCTCCCGGAGGAGCCGGTTAGCCACATCCTGTTGCTTCGGGAGAGCAGGTTGCAGGGGAGGGGTCTCCCCCGCCGGGCTGGCAGATGCTGGAGGAGGAGACCCCAGCTGGCCGCAGGGCCCAGGGGAAAGACTGTTTGCAGCTTGCAACCTTGTAGCACAAAATGTATTTCCCCAGCACAGGGAAAAGGGATAAACAAGGGCAAAGCCACCGAGTGACAGCGAAGGGAAGTAGGAGGTGGACAAGGGAAGCTCCGGACTCCTGGAGTCGGGTGCAGTAGGTGTGTTGCGTTGTCTCTGTTTGGAATTTGGGCAGCCAGGAGGCTGCAAGTTGCAAAGCTCCAGCAGTGCAGTGCAGATACCGACGGGGCAGGCAAACACTGGGCCAATGTGTGTGAGCCAGATGTGAGCGTGGTGCAGAAGGAGGATGTCAAGGAAGTACAGGACTTTGTGCAAGGGCCTGGAAGCAGAGTGGAATGACTGAGGAGAAGGGGCAGAAGGGAGTACAGCTCCAAGACATAAAGCTGGAGTCATCCCAGCAACTGATCTGAAGTTGTTTTCCCCACCAGAAAACACAAGAACTATCACAAACACGAACCGTGATGCTGAGCCACCTTGGCCTGGTTGATGCAGTGTGGTGCAAGGCTGGGTGACCTTCCAAAATTTCTGTGTCCCCAATCAGTGGAAAGCACTGACTCCCTTGTCCTGGGACCCACAAGTGACACGAGAGAGGTTGGCCTCTGTGTGGGGAGTCCTGGAGCTGGTGTGCACAGACCTCACATCAGCAAAAGCCCAGGCAGAAGACTCAGAATCTGGTTTCCCCATTTCCACTGCTCCCTGCACATTCCCTCTTTCCAGGAGTAGACAAGGGCTCAAGAGAAAAAAGTGAATCTGGGCTTTTGGCAAACTGGGTGCTGAGGAAGGCAGCAGGGACTGAACTCTTGCCGCAGTGGGAGCTGGACTATTGAGACCCTGCTGGGTGCCAGCGTTTGTCCTTTGGCACAGGGATACCCGACAGCCCAGTGATGCTCAGCCATCACAAAGACCCCTGGGCTGTGGGAAGGAGGGCTGGGAGGAAAAGTAGGTGCATGGGCTGCGCTTTTCCTGTCGCCCTGCTGCCCACGGGGAGCTCTGCCCATCACACCCACTGCTCTCTGTGTGCCCATCCGCTCCTCTCCTTGTGCCAGCCTGGTGGAACCTGAGGGAGACGGAGACGGTTGGTGCCAGGCAGGCTCCTCACTTAGCGGTGGGGCCACGGACACGGCCGTCGGAGGAACCCCTACTCGGGACGGGCGTCGCACCCTCCGCAGGTACCCAGGGCCGGGCACCTCGGCGCTGCCCCAGCTGCCAGCTCCCTGCCCCGACCCCGCCGGCAGCGCTGGGGCCGCGGTCCCGCACCGAGCCCCGTTCCGGGGGTTCCCGGCGCTGCGCGGCGCTCGCTCGCCCTCTGCTGGTCCCGCATCCCCCGAGCAGCGCTGCGGGGCGGAGGAGGGAGAAGGCGCGGGGGAAACGCTCCGTGCGGGGCGGGCTCAGGTCCCCGGGCGGTCCTGCCGCCCCTTTTTTCCCCTTTCCAGAGCGCTCCCTTCAAATCTTCCCAAGGAGAAGATTTGCTGCCTGAAAGAAGGACTCGTCCCGTTGCTGCTCCCAGCGGGCTGCTGTCCCAGTGAGTGGGAGAAGAGCATCCTACCTTAGCCACCAGGTTGTCCTCAGGGCGATTCCACAGTTGCCGTGTTTCCCTTCTCTCTGTGCCGTTTACTCTCTGAAGGATGCTCTGCCCTTCACCCGCCTTCCTCTTGCCAAGCTGCAGTTCTCCTGGCACACACATCTCCCCGCCGTGCTGTGCTCAAAGCCTGTCCCCACACCTGGTCTCTTCTGTGCGCAGGTCACCCCTGCAGTCCCTGGGAAATGAAGCGTGGCACTGCAGAGAGCTGTGAGCTCTGCAGGGATCAACGTGCCTTTGCCTCTGCCCTCCCAAGGGAATGCTGAGCCGCTGCGGCCCAGCTCTCATTTACCCACAAGCTGTTTGTCGCTGACATAAACACCCATTTTCAAGCATGAGCAGAAGTGAGAACCAGATCCTGCTGGGGACAGGGTCTGTTGGTTGAAAAATGTGCAATGAACGTGGCCTGGGGAGAAAAGAATCAAGGTGTGACATCACTGCTGCAGAGCGATGCTGTGTGCACTTTTTCCCTTTCCACCCAGCTCAGAGGTGTGTAAAAACACACTTGCAGAGTGCTGTAGGAGGAGGGTGCTGGGACCAGGACAGACATGCAGACAGGTGGGTGAGCAGTGCCCAGTGACCCCCACACGCCCCAGCACCCACAGCTCTGCTGGGCGAGTGGTGCGGACGGTACGAGGCCGGATCCGGCCCCGGCGCTGCCAGGAGATGGAGCCGTCTCACCGCCGTCGGCTCCGTGCTGCAGCCCTGGTTCCTCCTCAAGTGCCGCTGCCGCTTTCTCCCTCTGTTTGAGCCCCCGGGACCTTTGCTCTAAGCGAAGGCAGAGCTGGCTGCTCGCTGAGTGGGGCTGCGTGGGTGCAGAGCAAGGGCTGCTCCTGGGGGACACCTCAACGAGTTGCAAGGGATGAGCGCTGCTGTTCAGGGACCCAAAAACTGTCCACAGGCCTGGAGTAGTCAGCAAACTACAGCATTAGTGTGAAGAACAAGAGCTTTTTGAATGAATTTCAGCATCCCTGGGGGCTGGGGACACCCCCTGTCACCTCCAAGCTGTGCCCACCGGCCCCAGGTCTGCAGGAGCAGGGCGATGTCCCCCTGCCTCACAGAATTCTGGCACATGAGTTGTGCTGACAGCTCCTCCTGGTGCTGGAGAGCGGGTGTCCAACACAGAGAGTGGCTGCAGGCACTGCGGTTGGAGCACAGCACGCTCCTCATGCTGCAGGGACATTCTCAGAGCTCCCACTGCAGACCTCCCCACAGAAGCCATGCTGCCCAGCATTGCTGGTGCCTGCACTGCACCCTGAGCCTGGTGGATGGAGCCGTCCCGTGAGCCAGGAGCTGCTCACGCAGGGCTCTGCCATGGCCAGGGCTGAGGTTTGGTTCAGTTTGCTCCAAACCGATCCAACCTTCAGTGCTGGGTGGGCTGAGATTGGGATTCTAGAAACCCTCAAGCACTCGGGGCATGGCTGTGCTGCACAGTGTGGCACTTGTGGAGAGGGCAGCTCCTGTTCCAAAGCATCACAGCCAGTGCTTCTCCACTGTTGCCTCCAGCAGAACCCAGAACCCTGTGCTCTCTGCTAGCAGCCTGTGGCTACAGAGTCTGCGTGATTGTGAGCAGCAGTGTGATGGCAACAAATCCCTGAGTGTTGAAGTGCTGGTGGGATCCAAGCGTCTGCTTCCTTGGCCTCTCTGGGACTGCTGGCACGCAGGTAGGCTGCAGGGCTGAGAGTAATCCCCAGGAGGATGCAGGAGGAGGGTGAGAACTTGCTCAGATAGGCATGCAGGAGGTAGCAGAAGCCTCATGCCCAGCAGAGGCTGGGCAGCATGGTGCTCCCAGAGCCAGGCTGTGCAGAAGGGTTGCACACTTCTCTTCCAAGCACAGCTGCGTGGCCCCTCACCTCGACACCCACATAAGCCAGCATGGCCCTTTCCCAGCATTTCCCATCCCACCATGTCCTTGTTTAGCATGTCTGTCCCAGCTTGACCCCGTTCCCCTGCGTCCCCTGTGTCCTCATCTCAGCATGTCCCCGTTCCAGTACATCCATCCCAGTGTATGTCCATCCCAGCATTTCCTATCCTAGATTGTTCCTGTCCCAGTATGTCCTGTCCCTTCACGTCCCCACCCCAGCATGTCCCTGCCCTAGCACAGTACCAGACTGTGCTCACAGAAGGGCTGGTCCTGCTTTGCTGCCTGGGGAGGTCACTGACCCCCAGTTCCACCCCTGAGCATGGAGCTGAGTAGCCACTGTGGTACAGCCCTGAGGAGTCTTTGTGGCATGGCAGCACGGCACTGAGCAGCCATCCTTGCTCATCAGCTCTGGAGCTTCATTCGGGTCTGTCCTGGGAAGGAGGCTGGGCAGTGCTGGGGTGTCCTGCTAGCAAACCCAGGGAGCTGAGTGTAGTGGAGCTGGGGTGATGGAGAGGGAGGGGGGTGTGGGGAGAGGAGGCAGGAGAGGGAGAGGAAAGGTGGGAGGGGAAGGAAGGGAAAGATCAGAGGAAAGCAGAGCGTGAGGGGGAAGAGAAGCAAGACGGTCTGGGGGGAAGAGAGACACACACATAGAGACAGAGAGTTTTGTAACAACTTAAATTCATTCCAGACAATGTCCAAGGAGCCCTGGCAGCACGGGTTGAAACAAACCCTGCCTTTGATTTTATGAGTTCATTATATGTTGTTTGGGACAGTGATTCAAGCGTCTTGGCTGCTTCACATTTTCCCTTGTGTCACAAACGAAGAGGGGACCACGAGATGGATTCTTTGGGTGGAAAATATTCCCTCAATTGTTAGGTAGACGTCTCTGTGCCACGCAGAGGTCCCAGGGGAGCGGTCTCCTGGGCTGCTGAGCTATCCACACAGCACATCCAACCTCCAGCCCTGCTCCTTAAAGAGAAAACACCGGCATTGACCGGACAGGAGCAGACCAGAAGTTCCCTGATGGTGGCCATGCATGTTCTGCTCCATTGCATTGCTTCAAAGCGACCATCACACACTCAGCACGACCTCGCTGTGGTTGCAGCGCAGCGCTGCGGTCCCTTTGCTGTGCTGGGTGATGCTCCTCGCTTCTGTCCCCATCCCTGCAGCGCTGCAGAGCTCGGTAGTCACTGCAGCTGGAGGTGTGAGGTGCTGGCTGAACTCCAGGGAAAACCATTCAGGAATGGGTCGGCGGCTTTCCTTGGTCTGGATGGATTCACGAACCCAATGCAGGCCCTGGTCAGAAAAATAACAAATCCTTCCCCAGCCGGCACCGAAGTTTGCATTGGAGCTGATTGAAAAACACCGATGACTTGGTTGGGCATTGTTACTATTGTTAGCTCCCTGTGTCGTTTCAGGTTTTCCAGCAAAAAGAGGGAAAAAATGCACTGATTTTTAAAACATGTTGTTGGTAGAGAAAATAAAGGCCTCGGAAACTGAGCACCAGAAGCTGTTTGCCCAGCGTTTTCTGGTTTTGATTTATAATTTCTCTCCCAAACCCAGGCAAAGTTCAGAAAAAAAATCTGTGTTGACCAGAAAGCCATTTTTCTGTATGGTCAGCTCTAGCCTGAGCCTGGGAAAGCAACTGTGCTACCAACCCCAACTGCCATAACCCAGCTAACACCAACAGCCAGCACCAGAGCTGCAGAGCCCTCTGTACTGACCAGCACAAAGGTGATGCAGAGAACCCTAGGATCCTCATCGAGGCATAGAAACATTGTTGGTCCGTTTCAGGTCTTTGGAAAGTGTGAGGTGCTGGTGGAGCCTGAAGAGTCACAGAATCTCAGGATCATAGGGGTTGGAAGGAACCTCTGGGGGTTGTCAATCCAACCCCCTGCTAAAGCAGTTCCCTACAGCAGGTTGCAGAGGAAAGCATCCAAGTGGGTTCTGAATATCTCCAGAGAAGGAAACTCTAGCCCCTCCACCTCTCTGTGCAGATTGTTATGGGGTTCTGTCACCCTCAAAGTAAAGAAGTTTTTTCTCGTGTTTGTATGGAACTTCCTATACTCCAGTTTGTACCTTTTGTCCCTTGTCTTGTTGCTGGGCACCGCTGAAAAGAGCCTGGCCCCATCCACAGTGATGAGCTCAACCCTGTCCCTGCTTTTCTTGAGCTGGAGAGCTCGGAACTGGACCCAGTGCTCCAGATGTGGCCTCCCCAGGGGAGGGCAGAGGGGGAAGAACATCACTGGCTCTGCTGGCCACACTCTGCAATGCATCCCAGTCTCTCGTTCGCCTTCTTAGCTCCAAGGACCCAAGTCCTTCTCCACAAAGCTCATTTCCAGCAGGTCAGCCCACAACCTGTACTGCTGCATGTGGTTATTTCTCACCATGTAGGACCCTACACTTCCCTTGCTGAACTTGCTATGGTTCCTCTCTGCCCAACTCTCAGCCTGTCCAGGTCTTACTGGATGGCAGCACAGCCTTCTGGTGTGTCAGCCACTCCTCCTGGCTTCACATCATCAGCAAACTTGATGAGGGTGAACTCTATCCCTCCATCCAGGAGGCCAAGTGGTGTCTGGCAAGGAAAAGCATCATGTGGGGGAGATGGGTTGGACTTGGAGTGTGTGAGCAGCCCTCCTGCTCTTCTTTGGGTATTGCTGGATCTGAGCCCACGGCTTGGGCTCCCGAGTGCGCTTTTGGTCTCTGAAGAAGCAGAGGAGAAAGCAAGCTCTGGCCAAAGATGATCAGCCCAGCCCTACAGTGGCGGAGATGCCCTGAATGAGTCCCTGAGCCAGAGCCAGCCCATGCTCCCTTTTGCCCTGCAGCAGGACCAGGGCACTGCCAGTCCTGCAGGGAGTCTCTTCTGAGGATAAAGTGCAGTCTTTATTCTACTGGGATTGCAGGCCGGCGTCTTCCTCCAGCACAAGCTTCACTTCAGGAAAAGGAGAGTTTTTTTAGTTTGAGTGTTGTTGTTTTTAAAGAGAATTCTTCGGGAAAACACTCGCTGAGTCTGATCAGCTCAGTTTCAGAGTTTTCCTGGGGCAAGAGACAGAGGGTGTGGGCTGCGATACACACCCACATCTGTACAATAAGGAAGGCAACAGCGCATAGCAAAAACAATTGCATGAAAAGCTTTCCAGCAACAAAGTTTGCAAACCAGCAGAGCCCAGGCTATTTCTTGTGGTCGGTGGGTACGAGTTCCCAGATAATGGGGCCTGACAATGGAACAATGGGGGCCGAAAGACACAGCTCATGATTAGGAGTTATATAACGGCGGCTGGCATTTATTAATAACACTCTCTTGTGCTTTATTTTCTTAGTTAGCACTTTTCAGGTTCAGAGCACTTCACAACCCCCTGGCTGTGCTATTTTCGATGCTCGGCACGAGGTGACTAGGAGAAACGTTGGCCTGGAGCAGTAGGAACGTCCTTCATGCCTGCTTCTGGTTTGGACCTCGAAGAGGAGAGCGGGGAGACGTGAAGCAGCGGGCTTGCTGACCATTTGGGGCCTCTCCTGTTCCCCACGATCTTACGGGTGGCCTAAGAAACGTCACCTGGGAAAACAGGATCTTCCTGGGATGATTTATGGAACCCAAACGTTTTCAAAGTGCTCTTCTTTCTGGAGAATGAGCAAAGCTAGCAAAGCTGGAACCTTGGTTAGGACATCGGAGGACTCTGCAGCATGCTCCCAAACGGGAAGCAGCGATGGCTTCCACCTCTTGGCACGGCTTGGGCTGCAGGAGGGAGACGTCCTGCCGGCACAAAGGCAGCCCTCGCAGCCGCTTGCCACTTCTTTGGGACGTGCAGACGGACGTGCAGACCATGGCAGCTCCTGCAGGACCCGTTTGGGGCAGACTGGGCGTCCTTCCCTCGGCACGCACGAGGCCTTGACGCAGAGCAGGAGTCATTCTGCCCGGCGCAGGGATGAGCGGCCCAGTCTGAACAGGTTGTCTCCTTCTGGTCTGGGTAGGCTATTTATTACTCCTCTGACTGTTGCTCGTGGTATGTGCTGACCGCTCAGCCTGCTCGTGAAAAACAAGGGAATTCCCGTCCAAGCTCTGGAGCCAAGCAGGCAGTGACAGTTTTCTTCTGAACGGGTCTGGGAACCTCTTCTCAGCCCTGGGTGGCAGATGTCTCCCAGCAGCCCCAACCTGAGGAGCTGGAGCTCGGGACCAGGGTTTGGACTCTCACCCAAGCAGCTCATCCGATAGTCCCGTGTTCGGTAAAAGCAGAACGAGCACGGAGAGGAGTGAAACCTGTCTTCACGTGTGCAGGTGAGAATGAAGGCGTCCTCCTGGCCCCCACCTCCGCTTCTAACCAGGAGGCGCTGGAGAGCTGCGGATTCCAGCGGTACAGCGCTTCACAACGAGGTCTGAGCCAGAGCGTAGGCTGCGGCGTTCCGCTTTGCTCCGCTGGTGTTTGGAACTCCTGTGCCCCAGCAAACAGCCCTGAGGCGTGGAAATTCACACCTCCAGCAGGAAGGGCCCGGGGACATTGAACAAAGCTGAAGATCCACCCCAGGAGCAGCGCTGCGACGAGCTGGGGAGTCCTGCGGAGGTGTCTGGGCAGTGCTAGCTGTGGTTCTCAGCTCGATGGCTGAGGGCTCTGGGCTGTGATGCTGAAGTGCAGTTTCCAGAGAGCACTGAACAGCCAAATGGAGGCAGCCTGTACAGAGAAAATTTCGCTCGTCGGTGTGATTATAATCCTTCCCACTTGTCCAGGAGAAAGCTCGAGGCAGCAGATACCACGATGCTGCTTTTGTTCAACCTGGTCTCTCAGAGGCAGCTGAATTTGAGGTTGGGGCCCTCTCGGCTTCACAGAAGGTTGGAGTTTTGTTCCATACCTGTGATGTGAGACCGATAGCTAGAAATGAGAAACGGCACAGCGCTCCTCGGCAGAGATGTAATGTTCATTACTCACCCTGAAATTCTGCACAGAAAGTGCTTAATTACAAAGAATACTCTTTGGAAAACAAAAACAAATAAACAAAACAAAGCAACACATATTGACACATGCAAGCTGATGAGGAATTCATGCACTTACTGGGCAAGGATTGCATCTGCATCTGTCCTGAAATGACCCCGTGGCTCCTTTTTTTCCTTTGGTCACTGCCACATCAGCTTCATAAGCTGAACATTCAGAATGTTGGCGTTCCTTGAAGGTCAAACTGCACTGAAAGACTTTGGTCCTATCTGAAGGAAGCCTCTGTTTTCCACACCTCAGCATGAATTCTTCAGTGCTCGTCCTGCAGATGAGGTGCATTCAGCAGCATGGCTCTGGGTTGAAGGCGTCTCGCTTGAAAGCCAACCTTGACAACTATTCAGGGGCCTCTTGTATTTCTTGATCAGCCCTTCCAGGCTGTGTGGTTTTGCCCTGCTGGAGCTTGTTATTTTGGACCCTCCAAGAGCTTCCGAGCACCTTGGAGGTTCTGCACCTCGGGGACTGAGTTGAAGAGCAATTCAGAGAGGAGAATGGACGCCACGTTGTCCAAAGCTATCTGTGGCATTGGGATTTCCTAGCTGAGCACCAATGGCGCTCAGGGCACAGTAGGGCCAATCTTCCCCTCAAAGCTCAGCGCCAAGGCTAGAGAAAAGGAAGATGTGTGGTAGGGGGGGCCATTGGGTTTTCTGGTAGAAACTCTGCTGTTCTTACCAGGACTCCTCTATGCCCAGGTGTCTGTCCTCACGCATGCTTGCCCAGAGCGCACCAAGTGCTCTAATTCTCATCCATGCATCCACAGAAGCATCCCCAAACCTTGTTGCAAAGGGATGGAAATCTGCAGCAGATGTGCTGCATCCTGCCAGCCAGCATTTGTTAATGTAAAATTGCATCAAAATATGAAATTTTGATGAAGAACAGAGGAAAAAAACCCGACTGGATTTTCACGCTTTCTTTCCTGGCTTGCTTCAGACTTGGTCAAAAGTTTCTAAATTCAGCAACACTTCCAAATTTTTGACCAAAAAACACGAGGATTTTTTTAGAAAAAGGTTTCTCAGTTTTTCCTTCTGGTTTGGCCATGTGTCCTACTCACTGAAAGGAGACTCCAGTTGGTTTTTCTGACTAGAACCACACTTTAAAGAGCACAACCATTCCCTTAATTGGGGCTGATAAATCTTTCAGGCGCAGATGAAGATAAATCACATTTTGAGCCCAAAGTACAAATTCTCAGGGTTGAAACATCGTGTGGTATTTGTTAAGCAATTTGAAGGCTTATTGAAGTAACTGAGCTGGACAACAGGGCTGGACCTGGACCAGGACAACAACTGTGTACAGACACTTGGAGCACAGGCAAAAAAGATGGAGGCTCTGATGTATCCCAGTTCACTTGGGGCACTCACGGAGGATATCTCCTTTCTTCTACGCAGGGTTTCTTTGCTTGTGTTTCTTCTACCACTCCCACTGGGAGGATGGAGGGTTGCTCACTCAGTCCCCTCAGGAAGCCTTTATATTCGAGGCACGCTAGAGTTCCCCATGATGAGCAAATTCACTTCAGCTCAGAGGAAAGCCATACAGCGCTTTGGACTTCCTGGGTCTCTTTGTTGGCCAGTGACTGCTGCAGAGGCGGGGGGGAGGGGAGGCATTGGCTCCAGCGAGGCCAGATGGGCTCCCCAGGAATGGTGGCAGCAGATCAGAAGCCAAAGCGCCCATCTGAACCCTAATCCAACATGTATCCAACACCCATCGGCCAACCCGGCCTCAAAGCTTTGCAGAACCGTGGGATCATAAAGGTTGGAGAAGATCAAGTCCAAGCATCGCCCAACACAACCAGCTCCATCACGAAACCACATCCCTGAGCGCCACGTCCACGGCTCTTAAACACCTCCAGGGACGGCAGCCGCCACCAGCCCTGGGCAGCCCCTGCCAGATCACCTCTCCGTGCAGAAATCCTTCCTGAGGCCAGCCGAAATCTCTCCCGGCGCAACGCGGGGCCGCCTCCCGGCTCCTCTCCCCCCCGCTCCCTCCCTCGGCCGCCAGGTGGCGCTCGCTCCCCGGTTACGGCCCCCGCGGCTGCGCCCGGCTCCGGTCCGCGCTGAGCCCGGCCCTGCCTGCCTGCCCGGCCGTCCGACCGCCGGCTCGTGCCCGGCTGCCCGGCCCTCGGTACGTCGGCATGCCCAGCCGGCTGTACGGGCCTGTCCGCCCGGCCGGCTCCCAGCAGAGGAACGGGAGAGGAGGACGCACTCTGGGAGCCCTGTCGGGGTTCCCAGGACCGACGCAGACCCTTGGCGGTGCGCCCGTGCGACCCCTTGCCCAGCGGGAGCCCTGTAGCTGGGAGCCCGTGCTCCAGATCCAACTCCTGTGATGCAGAGCATCCTCTAACTCTAATTCTGACCCCAACCCAAACTCTAATCCCAGCCCCAAGTGTAACCTCAACGCTAACCCCAACCCTAACCCTAATTCCATCTCCAACCCTAACCTCAACCCCAATCCTAACCCCAACTCTAATCCCAGCCCCAAAACCAACCCTAACCCAAATTCCAACCCAAACTCAAGCCCCAAACCTAACCACAACATTAACCCAACCCTAACCCCAACTCCAACTGCAACTCTTATCTCTAATCCCAGCCCCAACCCTAAATCCAACCCTAACCCTAAATCCAACCCTAACCCTAATTCCAACCCCAACCCTAATCCTGAGCTGCAGTGCAGCCCAGCTCAGCAGTGGCAGCTTGGGCTGAGAAAGCACCCCCTGGTACCCACTGGGTGCTACAAAACTGCACACCCTCTTCCCCCGCACCCCACCTTCACAAAGGCATTTGGTTACAGCCATCAATGCCCAGCATCACAGCTGTGTGCCGACTTGCACACCACCTTCTCTGGGTCGAAGAGGTGTCCAAGAGGACTGTTGGCTGCAGTTTCTGTTGGGATGGGAGGAGGCAAAGGAGAATCTTTCCTAAAATATGGTCAAAAAGAGCAGAACGCCGAGTCCAGCCTAGTGCTTCTTCCCAGCTCTAGAATGAAATACGGTCACGGCCTCGAGAACTCATAGCTGAGCCAGGGCCGGCGGCCCGGTCCTTTGTGAGCACCACCTCCTGGAGAGACAGTGTCTTTTGGCAGTTAATGGTGTGGAAGCAGACCAGGCGATGCCTGAGGACACCAACAGCCTCAGAAGGATCTGGTGGCTCTTGCACAACGCTCCCAGAAACACGCGGATACCAACGATCCCCCAGCATCTGCAACAAAGAGTTCTCCTCCAGGGCTGCTGCTGCCCCTAGCCCCCCCCAGGCCCCGTGCCCATTCCCTGTCCTGCTCTGGTGCTTGGAGACGCAGCTTTACCTCGTGCAGACTCTCCAGCACAGCCAGTGCTGTGAACTGGGAAGCACTGGCTGCATGTGCTGCTTGGTTTTGATATTGCCTGTCCTAGAAGCTTCAGGACCTCAGCGCGTGCCTCCAGCAGCATCAGTTCCAAAGCCCATAATGGCTTTTTTGTTGCTGTTGTTGAATTCAGCGAACTTTGTAGTGGTTTGAAAGGTAGGGAGAAAGATCTGGACCCGAATGAATGGGGTCGGGCAGTGAGTTGGTCACCTGCCCTCCAGTGTGCAGCATGGGACGGCTGGACAAGGCCATGTGTGGTGCGATGGGAGACGTGGCATGGCTCAAACCCAGCCTCCAGGTCCCAGGAGGAGCCTCACCCGTCACTCATTGCAATGTTTCTCTCACTGTGTGCTACCCAACCTGCTCAGGACACCCGGATGACACTGGGGAACAGATCTCCTGCCACATCTACCTGGTTGTCCCTGCGCCCACGGTGCTCCTCGGCTCTCAAAGACCTGCACCTCACTGCAGGTAGCTCGGAGCAGGGCACAGACTGCAGTGGGAGGAATGCAGGGCCTGCAGATGGAGGGATCCAGAATCCTCCTTCCCCAGATCCCTGTATCTATGCACAGCTTGGACTCGGCTGCACCAGCCACGTCCCACACAGCTGCTTCAGGACTTCGATGTCTCCCTGGCAGGCTCATCCAGCGCATGAAAATAAATATGTAGACTGGTTTGCTGTTTGCAAACTGGACCTGCTTTTTGTGAATGGATTCATTCACCATCTGCCTGAAAGAGCCATTTTAGCCAATGGTCTGCCTGCGAGCGCGTCCTCCCCACCAGCTGTGATTTGCTCTTCCTCGCTCTGCCTCTCGGATTGGGCTCCTGGGTGCCACGTGATGGGCTCCCTTCTCCTTGACGGCACATCTGACATTTTTAAGCAGAATAGCAAGCAGCTAATACCGAGGAGCAGCCATGCCTCCTGGGTGGCACTGCTGTTAGCGTTTGCTTTCAGTCATCAAAGGGAAGGGAGGCTCGTGGGCACGTTTTCAGAGGAACTGGTGTCTTTGGCGTGGCTGAGGGTGAAGCCCCAGAGAGTTCCTTTGCTGGTGGAGGGGTCCGTGCACAGCTCTGCCTAGGAGCAACCGGGCACGTGGTTGGGTTTGCTGCACGTGGAGACTCAGGGAGTGACGGTGCACTGCAGAGCAGAGAGGAGGAGCACAGCCTGCGATGGGTCTTGAGCAGGAACCCATAACCTCAAACCTGACAGCCCAGGGGAGATGGTGGGACGAGAGCCCACCGCTGCTGCTCCCATGGAGTGTGGATATATCAGTGCTGGCTGCTGCCTGCTGCTGTGGGAATTGAGAAAAGTCCCTGTTCAGCCTCAGCTTGAAAGTTCAAGGGAGGCCAATTATTGCCCGCAGATTGCTTGCCTGCTCTTCTAGGGATGATGAATGATAGGCTTAGGTCATCACCTAGACTGAGCCGGGTGTCTCAGGCTCTGGCATTAGATGCAAGCCCTGGCCCTCTGAATTAAGGCCAGCCCGGCAGAGCCGGAGTGCCAGCAGAGGTGGTGTTCCTAGAGAACAGCCATAGGCAGGGCAAGGTCTGCCCAGAGCTGAGCTAAACGGGGTGAACTGGCACAGGTAAGCGAGGAGAGCCTTGGGAAATGGAGAGAAAAGAGTTAACCTGCTCTGGTCCCAAAGCCAGATAGGATATGAAAAGCAGAGAAAAGTCCTCTGGGCCACTGACTCAAACGTCAGAAGACATCCTGAGCTTGTACTGTCTCTCCACCTGGCAAACCAGTGCCTGCAGCTGGGATCATCTAGACCGGGGCTTCAAGCAGCAAAAAGGCCAGCATCCGGGTGACTGTGTCACTACAAAGCAGTGGTAGGTACTGGTAGGAACTGCAAGGAGGAAACATCCAGAGTGATGGAACCGCAGGAACTGCGTAACACAGCACATGGGGTCGGAGCAGATGAGCACTGCGGTGCCAGTGCCGGCTGTGCAGGGAAAATGCACCTTTGATTCCCTGCTGTGACAAAGGGCAGCTGCAGGGTCCTCCACCATGTGTCCTGCCCTGCCTTGCCCAAAGGAGGATGGGGTTCAGCTTCTGAGTCTCCCAAACGCTGCGCTGTGGTCACCGGCACTGGAAACTCATTTTGAAATCACAGTCCGTGACGGTGAGCACAGAGATGGGGAGCAGTGCAGGCTTGGCCATTCCAGAGGTGGGAATTCTGCCTGGAGGAGGGAAGGGCATGGACTGCAAAGCTCCGCAGGGCGAGGGCAGCATCAACCCCTGAGGCACTGTGCAGCCGGAGGTGCCATCCGGACACCCTGTGTGTGCATGCCTGCACGTGTGTGGCCACAGCCACCTCTTGCCAACACGATGACAAGCGTGACCCAGCCTACAGGATGCCCCCACCCCTGCAGCTCTGGGCTCCTCTCCCTCCGGGTCACCACCCCATAGTTGGGGGCAGGGGGACTGGAAAAACCACGTGTGCAGAGCCAGCACCCACCGCACCGCCGGTCTCACGGAGGCCTGTCGTGCCCCTTCTCCCCTCCAGCCCGTCCCTTAATCACAAGCAGCTTGATGAGACAATGAAGCGACCGCACCAAAGAGCCGGGCTCGTTCCCCTTTGTCTTTCTCTCCTTTGAGGACGGGTGAGCCATCGTGCCCGCAGCCCGGCTGTCGCACGTCCGACTCATCGCGTCTCCGGGCAGCAAAGGACAGCGCATCCCCCGGCCGCCCGCCCCCCCAGCCCCTGCCCGTGCCCCGCAGGAGCCTCGGGGCACTTCGGTGCCCGGCGCACTCCCTTCTGCCCTCCGCCGTCGCATCGCTTCGAGCGGGACCAGCAGGCGCTCCCCTGAGACGCGGGCAGCCCCCTCCTCCCACGGCACATGGCACAGAGGCTTTCAGGCTGGTTTTCTCCGGCGTTCACACAAATCTCTCCTTCCCCGCTCCCGCCCCCCTTCCCCACACAACTGAACTCAGCCATTGAGTCCAGCGAATGGTTTATTTCCCAGGTTAGCACAAAGCCGGGGTCTCTGTGTGCCCCTGGAACCAGCAGAACAAAACGCACAAAGACGTTAGAGGGCCATTTGTAACCAAATCTCAACACACCAGATACTGTTGGGATTATGTCAGAAATATTTTCCCAGAATGCCCTCCCCCCATGCTCCCTCCTACAGATGTTCGGCCCCCACACCACAGATGTTGTTCCTCTTGCAAAATGAGCTTTCCCCTTCCTCTCCCAAATGCCCCTGATGTTTTGCACATTGCCGTCGCGAGGTCTCCTTTCCACTCTGCCCTCCACGTCCCCTCGTCCCCGCTGCCTTGCTGGCAGCCCCGTGGGAAGGTTGGCCTGCTCCATGGGGACGGCCACACGCTGCACACGTTCCATAGGGATGGATGGCCACGCGCTCCATGGGGCGGGACGTCAGCTGCAGGGCAGCCGCGCGCCTCTCGCCTCTGCCCATCAGAAGAGCCCTCTCCCTCTCCCCATTCTGACCTCTCACCTTCTGAGCGTGACCTCTCAGGTCTTGCCAGCTCCGGGTGGGCTCACCAGGCCCCAGTCCCCTTGGAGGGACCCCAGCCAGCATCCCGCTGCCTCCCCACGGGCTTCACGCACAGGGCGCTCGGCGGTGGTTTGTTCCTCAAGGACGCCAGGCAGATCGCACACACATAAAGAACGGCACAGACCTTCCCCTGGCCACCAGCAGCCCCCACGGAGCACGCAAGGAGACAGCTGGCCGTGCATCAGGGCCCCCCCATGGCCGCAGTGCCCGGGCTCCTCCCTGCTGGCCTCCAGCAGCTCGGGCAGAGCGGTGCCAGCGCCCAGCTGGAGCGGGTGCTGCTTCAGAGCCCGGTGCCGATGGGGAGATGTGGGCCTGACGGCTGCTCCGCGGCAGGCACGGGGCTGCCATCCATCCTTCCCTGCTGCAGCCGTGTCTGTCGCGAGGCTCGGGGCCGTGCAGCTGGATGAGATGGGCCAGGATCCTCAACCAGAGCCGGATCCACCAAGCACAGTGCATGAAGGAGCCCGGGATGGCGAAGCGAAGCGGGAACCTCCCGATGACTTCGGACGGCGCCTCCTGCCCCACGCACCGCATTCCTGCCCCTCTGTGAGCGCAGCTCTCCTCCTGCAGCGGGTTCCCACAGCTCCCCATGCAGCTCCGTGGGCTCTGCTCAGCCCCCGCTCCCTGTGTGACCCCGCGGGGCTCCGGGCGCCGTTCTTCAAAGATAGAGTTTATTGCTAAAAACGTTTCCATCACTGATAGCTCCTATTTACATTGATATGTGTTTTGTTTTGTTCTGTTTTTTTTTTTTTTAAAGGAATATTCAAGTAAACATTTCCAATAGTTTCTGGCATAATCTCTAGCTCTTTTTTTTTTTTTTTTCTTTTTTTTTTTTTTCCTATACACAAACGTTAAAAATAAATAAACTGTACACAGAAGATTTCCTTCAGCATCTCTACGTGACTATACGTATTCCCACACAACAAAACGATTCCACTCTTCCATAGATTTGTACTTCTCTTTAAAACTTCCTCCTTAAGTCATTGTTATACACTTAACGCCCCCCACCCCCCTCCCCTCCCAGAGCCGGAACACCAATGACAACGTCTGAAGAAGACAAAAAAAAAAAAGGAAAATACAGCACAGAGGAACGGCCACCTTCAGGGATGCTGCTGCTCTTCCCCGGGGTTTCCTTTCCCTTTGTTAAAACCATCTTGACAAGAAAGGAATCTGTGCCCCCCCCCCCCCGCCCTCTGCGGGGGGAGCGCTCGGGTTCGGTGGGGAAGGGTTTAAAATGTGGTCCTACGTTTTTAAAATAATAATAATAACAATAATTATAATTATAATTATAATAATTAAAAAAAAAAAAAAAAACAGCTGCGATTTCCCCCTTTCCTTTAAAATCTCTCTATTTACACGGCTGGGATTTTTTTTTTAGGGTTTTTTTTTTCTTTATTATTATTATTTTCCTTTCGTTAGAAGGCTATATACGTATAAAAATAGACATCTGATTGTAGTGCTTTACTGTGCCTTTGGCCTGCCCTGCAGTTCCTGGGTTCGCTTCTCCCCCTTTCAAATAAAATAACATTAAAATAAGTCAGACCCGGTTCCTCCCCCCGACCCCCCCATCACGCCCCGCGCTCGCCCCGAGGGGGAGGGCGGACGAACCCCCCCTCGGAAGATGCAGACGAGCAAAGAGAGCAGCGCGAGGGCCGGGGCGGCGCGGGGCCGTGCTAGCAGGAGCACTTGCACTCGGAGATGAGCGGGTACTGCACGGGGATCCAGGTGCAGTACTTCTGGCTGGACCAGCCCTGGCAGTGCCAGCGCAGGAACGTCTTGGTGACCGACTTGACGGGCTTGCAGAACATGCCCTCGGGCAGCGAGCAGGACTTCTCGGCGAAGCAGTTGCCCTCCTTGATGTAGCGCGGCCAGAAGCGGACGCCCAGGTCCTTCCAGGTGTAGAGCACGGGGCAGTAGGTGTACGCCCAGAGCCACTGCAGCACCTTCCGCCTCGCCTTCTTGCCCACCCGCAGTCGCGGCCCGCCCCGCTCCAAGCGCCGCAGCTCCGCCGCCCGCGCCCGCCCCGCCGCCGCCTCGGCGCCCGCGGAAGCGTTGGCGGGGCCCGGCACGGCCACGGCCATGAAGCCGGGGTCGAAATGGCTGCCCAGCTTCTTGCGCAGAGTCCGCTCGTCCAGGTCCTGCTCCTTCGGGTCGTACTCGGGGTCCGGGTGCTCCACGATGTCCTTCACCGGCAGGTTGTCGCTGGGCGAGGGCCGCAGCCGCAGGAAGGGCTGCCCGGCGCCCGGCCGCAGCAGCCCCAGGCAGGAGCAGAGCAGGAGCGCCCCGATGGCCGTCATGCTCCGGGCGGGCCCGGCCCCCGGCTCGGCGCTGGCGTCCCCGCGGGGCTGGCGCTGCGGCGCGGCTCCTAGCGCTGCCCGGCGGCGCCGGCCAGCTCCCGGGGACTCATAAATAGGCAGAGACAAAGTCCGGCGAGGCCCGTTACTTTAAATAGCTCGGCCGGCGTTGTGTGACAGACGCATCTGAGGCGCTCGGCGGCCGCTGGCTCCCCGGGGCTCCCCGCTGGGCCGGCTCCAGCCGCGGCCCGGAGCGCCGGGGGTCCGTGCCTCCCTCGCGGGCGGCGGCGGCGGGCAGGGCAGGGCACGGCGGCGGCCGAGCCTTCCTCCTCCTCCCGCGCCTCCTCCTCCTCCTCCTCCTCCTCCTTCTCCTCCGCCGCCGCTCTCGCTCGCTCTCGCTCTCCCCCCAAAATTCACAGCGGACTCGTCTCCATCGCCATGGTGACAGCTGGGCTGAGCCCCACGACAGCTCGTCTAGACGGTGTGACAGGGTTTGGCGTGAGACCGGAGCCCGAGAATAAAACCCTCCTTTATAGCCGGGCGAGCCGACCGAGGGGGCGGGGAGGAGGGTCACGACGGCGCGGCCGACTCGGGCGGCCCCTGCGCGGGCACCGCCGGGGCGCGGGCTCAGGCGGCGGCGGGCGGCGGCGGCGGCAGCGCCCGCGGCCCCCCGGGGCTCCTCCTCATAGCGGGCGGCCGGGGCGACCCGCGGCCCCCCGGGGCATCCTGGGCTGGGGGCTCCCCGGCGGCGGCGCGGCGCGCTCCCGGCTCGGTCTCCTCTCCGCTCAGCACCCTCGGCGGCCCATGCCGCTCGCCGCTCGGCCCCCCGCCGCGCTCAGCGCATCCGGCCGCAGGCGGCTCCGGGCGCCTCCCCGCTCCGCGCCGCCGGCTCGGCGCCTCCCGCTTCGGCTCGCTTCGGCTCCGTTCGGCTCGCTTCCCCGCTCTCCCTCGGCTCCGCCGCCCGCCCGCCCGCCGCGCACTGCCGCTCTCCGCCCGCCGCCCAAGTTAAATACGCGCCCGGCGCGCGGCCGCTCCGCCCCCGCTGTCACTTTCGCCGCGCTCTGAGTGACAGCGCGGCCCCGCGCGCTCCGCCGGGTCCTGCCGCCCCCCGGCCGCCCCACCTGCCGCCGCCCCACCGCCGTGAGAGCCGCCGGCCGGCGCGGTGCGGGGCGCGGCTTCCCCGCGGCCGCCTCCCGCCTCGGGGCGCGGCGGCTCGGCACCCCCCGCCGGGAGCCCCGCGGCCGCCCCGGAGCATCCATCCCTCCTCCCGCCGCTCCTCCGTGACCCCGAGCGCGGCGCGCCGCTCTCCTCGCTGCGCCGCGCTCGGGGAAACGGAGACCCGTCGAGGAGGTCTGCGCCCGCGGCCTCCGAGGCGCGACGGGTGGGGTGGGAGCCCGGTGAGCGGCGATGTGGCGAAAACCCAAACCCTTCTTACCTCCTTTACCTCCACGTTGCTCGGCGCTGAGCTCACGCTTGAACACCGTCCAAAAATTGGACACACAGCTGGTTCCTCCGGGCTGACAGTGTAAGAACATTCCTGCCCGTGCCAGTCACTCTCTCCCGGAGGCATGAGATAACCAGAGACCCGTGGGGCCAGGGGCAGCGGGACGGCACATTGCCCTGCGAGCTTCTCACCACGGCATGCTTGGCACCCACTGGGTGCACTGGGGGCTGCAGCTGCCACCGAGGTCGTGCCGGTGCCAACCAATACACCCCGCTGCTGGTCACGGCTCTTTGTCATCCCAGAAATGCCCAATTTCATGATCAGGCAAGAGCAGAGAACAGAATCCCCAAAGGGCAGCTCAAAAACCCTGCCCCGAGCCTGCAGAGAGCCAGAGCTTCATGTGTTGGGCTGGGAGCCGGGCCCGGTGTGCCCAGGGGTGTTCACAGCATGGGGTTCAAGAGCCCCCAGTATGAACCTGCTCAGCCTTCCTGCCCACGCTGCCTCGCTTTGTGGAACTCTGTGCCTTTCTTCACTCCTTTGGACCACACAGATGCACTCAGAGGGACCAAATAGTGCAGATCTCCTGTTTGCACTCAGAACAATCCGCAAAGGTGGTTGGTATCGCTCACCCTCGGTATAGAGTGCAACCAGCAAAGCGTTCCCACTGCCAACTCCCTGAGCCCAACACGAGGTGGTGGCTGAAGCCGAGCCCTCCTGGCAGCACAGATGTGAGCTCTGCTGCTCTCTGCAGGGTGGGATCACAGGGGGGGGATCTCAGAGGTGCTGGAATGAAAGCAAACAGCCCTGAGAAGCAGCGCTGGGGAGCGTCAGGAAGGGGGCAATTACTCAGTGAGATGCACTGCTGTTGGCATCGTCGTGTTAGCAAACCCCGGCGAGGGGATTAACATCTGACTGTAATTGTAAGGATAAAATCCGACATGTACACAGCATTTTTCATCCTGAAGGATCCCAAAGCACTCGAGTAACTTAATTCCTTCAGCTGTCTCCCGGACTTTGTAAACATGTTTCTCCATCGTTTGCGGCAGGGGAAGGTGGCTTTGCTCTGGGCATGACTGTGTCCCACTGACACGTCCAAGGAGCAGGCAGTGTTCAGAGTGGGGGGGGCTGGAAATGTTTCCCTTTCTGGAGGCAGGATTCAAAGAAAATAGTGCTTAGTACATCCTGGGCAGGGGGAGAGAGCCAGGGCAGGGCCTGCCCCCTCCCAGAAGCTCTTTGAGGTCGGGAACTAATGACAGATCCCTGGACAGAACATTGAAGGGTTTGCTCTTCCCTTGGGGTCCACCGGATCAGCTCCAGGTGGCTGCTGAGGCTCCACTCCATTCTTGTCCCTTCAGCAGGGTGCTGGGGCGCAGTGCTGGTCACGGCTGTGTGCACAGCCAGCAGGCTGAGTGCCGCTGTCTCTTCCTATCGGCTCCCTTCTCCTGCTCTCTGTGCAGTCCAGCTCACAATCTGGCTTTTAATTAAAGGATCTGAAGTTGGAAAGGCCATGTATCACCCACAGAAAAGCCTTATCAAAGCAATTCCTTGTGAAAAGATGGATGTGATGTTAAAGGAAGAGTTTTTTTGTTTCCCGTGTGGAACTTGCTTAAGTACCTGCTTGGATCCCTCAGACAGGCTGGGCAAGGAAGTCAGTTCCTAGTAACTGAAACACCAGAGATGCTGTCTTGGCAACACTGTTATTCCACTGCAAAGATGTTTCATCTTCTAGTTTGTTTCAGGTAGCACTGGTGGAACTTAAATGTCAGGGGTAACCAGGCAGAGCAAAATTGTCTTTGTTGAGAAATTGATCCTGTTGCTTCAGCTTCAAGTGTGAGGAGAGGAGAGGAGAGGAGAGGAGAGGAGAGGAGAGGAGAGGAGAGGAGAGGAGAGGAGAGGAGAGGAGAGGAGAGGAGAGGAGAGGAGAGGAGAGGAGAGGAGAGGAGAGGAGAGGAGAGGAGAGGAGAGGAGGGGAGGGGAGGGGAGGGGAGGGGAGGGAAGGGGAGGGGAGGAAAGGGAAAGGAAGGGAAGGGAAGGGAAGGGAAGGGAAGGGAAGGGAAGGGAAGGGAAGGGAAGGGAAGGGAAGGGAAGGGAAGGGAAGGGAAGGGAAGGGAAGGGAAGGGAAGGGAAGGGAAGGGAAACCAGCTCCTAGTCAAATGTCCTTTCTCTCTTTTGGGTTTTCTGTTGCTTTCTATGCGCTTGTTTAAGTTTTCAGGCTCCCTTTATGCTTGAGAAAAAATGCTGATGGGCTGTCATGGCAAGCAGGAGGAAAGGCTTGGGTCTGACAGGCCGAAAGCCCTAATCTTCACTTTAAAAAAGGAAAGAAGAAGAAAAAAAAAGAACTCAATGATGGTACACCAGGTTTTCATTAGAGATATGTTTATTTTCCAGTAGAAATACATTACTCTGCTCTCGTCAGTGTGTCTAAAGGAGCAGTTCCCAAAGCATGCCATGGCAAGTGGTTGGCAGAGGGCCGTGCAGCGGACCCACAGAGCTCCCCACCAGCAGTGAGGATCCAGCAGCCAGATCGGCTGCCCCAGAGCCCAGTGCCTGGGACACAGCAGAGCCCTGCTGGGATGGGCTGTGCCTTGCTGTGCTTCTGTGCCCCAGAGATCAGGAGCAAGAATCAGGTGCCTCTGGTTGGCCGGGTTTCCCAGGGGCAAAGATGTCACCGTAAGCATCGAATGGATGCAGGTGGGGCACACGAAGACACACCATTTCCTAGGTATCATTTCTGTGAGCAGTTTGTCTGTGGCAGCTGGGCTGGTGGCTCCAGGTGTCCTTCCCAGGGACACCTCTGCCACTCTCTGGGCTCAGAGGCTGCTGTGCACCTCCCTCACACCGAGCACAGATGTGCCAGAGTGCTCTGGGTGGGAAAAGCATCCCTGGAGCTCCAGGAGGGGATTATGTGTGCCTCACAAATACATCTCCATACCAAGTAGGACTTCTTAGCTGTTCTGAGCTTCCTGCCTTGGGAAGCTTGTGATGCCTTTATTCTGCTTGGCATCCTGATGCTGCACCCCATCCCTCACTGGCTCACCCGGTTGCAATCCAGGCTGTTCTCCTGGACTGTTATCAATCCATTTCTGTGCATTTCTGTGCCATGCAGCCCCACAGCCACTGGGAAGCCCATCACATCACAGCCCTGTCCATCTCATCGCAGCCCTGTGGCACCAGTGCTGGTGGTAGCACTGTGCCCTCCTGTACTGTTGTCCCCCATTGCAGCCCCATTGCCCCTGCTGTCCCTGAGAGCCCAGCAACTGCTCTGCTGATCCAAGCTGAGGGTCTGCCCAGATCCTGGCACACTTCCAGTTGCACCAGATGTACTGAATGCTGCAGAAAAACCGACCGTATCTCTGTTACATGCAAGGAAGTCTAAGGGGGTTTGCCTCCCTCCTCCCTTACAGCCTGGGGTTGATTATGTCCAATTTGTTAGGGCCAAAAGTCTGGAAAACCGGAGCAGGTAATGCCCAGGGTGATTTGGAGGCCGCACAGGGCAGAAGGCCTTATCTTGCCGCTGTCAGCCCATGAGTAGTGAGTACATCACCAGCTGACAGCCCTGCTGGTGGCCCTTGTGCAGCACCAGGCAGGTCTGGACACTGCAGCAGGGACTGGAGGCAGCTCTGCGCAGCTCCCAGCTGATATCCTGCTGTTCACACATCAGTCACTGTGGACCGTTGTGGTTTTGCCCTCAAGTGAGCTAATTCCAGCACAAAGGTCCCCGTGGGATGGCTTTGTTCCCCTGCAGCCCTCGGGAGCTGGGCTGTCTGGCTGTGTCCTCAGCGCTCTCCCTCCTCTCTTGGGGACAGTCCTAGGACTATCTCCAGGACCTGGGGCGGCCCCTGGACAGACTCCAGCAGCGAAAAAAAACCCAACAACATGGAGCTCAGAGATTTCTACCCGCTTGGCATACATCTGTCACCACATGTGTTGACACGGAGCAATGCTGCCACGTCACGGTGTACGTGGCAGTTGCTGTCAACACTAGTCCAAGACTGAGAGAACCGCTCAGGGCAGCTTGTCCTGAAAATGTCTCGAATAATGTCCCGAATAAAAGGACCAGAGCACACCTGGGGGATGTGGCCCACCACAGAGGGTGGCCCTGCCAGTGGCTGAAGAGCTCCTGAGCCACTCTCCGGGGGGAGCACATTGCTGCCAGCATCAACCAAATGCAAGCGAGCTGCTGCGGGGCAGCCAGGTGGCACAAGGCCCTGCTGGATTGGCTGCTCCTTCATTTTCCTGCTTGCATCGCTCTGAGGAGCCCTGTCCCATGCCACCCGGGGGCAGCCATTCCTGAGAGATGCACCAGGAACACCATGTTGTGGCTACAACCACTGTGTGATGGAGAGGCACGCAGTGGAGCTCCAGTTCTGGTGACAGCAGGGACGCAGTGGGACAGAGCTCAAGCGGTGCTGTGGTGCACAGGGAGAGCTTAGGGGCTCAGTTACCTGCACTCAGCTCCACAGAGCCTGAATTGCTGGCATTGCCTAACACACAGCTGACTTGGGAGACCTCTGTGCTGTGGTCACAGGGAACAGGATGAACTTCAGCTGCACCTGAAGCCCAGCTCTTCCCCCCAGCTCATCACGAGTGAAGTGTGACTGCTTACCTAAAAATGATGAGTGAAATCCTGCGCTATGGCAGAGCATCTCACCTGGGCTTGTGCACACTTTGGTCCTCTGCCTGCTGCATACAGAAAGCAGCATCTCAAGGCCTCCCACTTTCCTTCATAGCCCTGAAACTCACAGGAAACTCACAGCTGCAGGTGCTCCCCCTGGTATTCTCCCTACAGTCTGCAAATTCCGTTTACTTCAGCCGAGGAAGATGAGGCTATATGCCCAATAAAGGTCTTTCTAGCACAAGGCTGGCAGCAGCACTTCAGCTTTCTGGGCTGGAGCTCCTGTAGGTGGGCGCAGTCCCTATAGATGAACACTTCTGGAGCCCCTTTAGGTGCACCGTCCCCAGCTGCCCACCAGCACAACCCATGGTGGCTCCTTGGGGCTGCAGCTCCCTGGTGCTCATCAGACCCCTGCCAGCAGCATCACGCTCACGTGATGCTTTCTTTGCAGCCATGTCCTGCCTGCAGGTTTGCTTTCCCTTGCTTTGCTCCTGGCTTTGCTTGTTCCCCCACAGAACAGTGATGTCAGGGGATAACCCACAGGGCTGAGCTCCTCCTGCAAACGTGGGGACAGAGCAGCAAAGCCAGCTGCAGCTCTGAGGGCAGGTGCCAAATTCTCCCCAAGTTCCCTGTTGAAAAAGCCTGGCATTGGACAAAAGCTCTGCATCACATCAGCTCTGACCAAAGTGAGCAGCCCTACGCACTGGGATTTTCCCTCCATGCCTCCCACTGCTGCCAGAGCCACCCCCAGGGACACCCAGCCCTGCTGGCGTGGGCAGACCTAGGGAAGACGTTTGCATTTTGCCTATATTCACCCATAAATCGGGAACCATCAGTCTAGTCGGCTGCTTATTTTTTTTAAAGCATTGAAAGATTTCCCAAATCCAGCCGGAGCTTGGGTTACAGGCGCACGGAGCACCATCAGTCTCTGTCAGTCATTCCCTCCAGTGTGAGCAAAGCAGGGCCAGGCTGCCATCAGCCCGTGAGCAGGGACGTGGGGACACGGCCACCACGGGGCCCTTTGTCTGCACAGGGACAGCAGCCCTGGGAAGGCACAAGGCCAGGCACACCGCAGATCTCACGGCCTCGTCCTTCTGCATTCAGTGACTGAGACGCAGAGTCACGGGTGGAAAAGCTCTGGGTTTTCTCATCGAAATGAGCACTTCCTCTCTTTCCCCTAAAAGATCTTTTCACATGGAAACGGTCCATTAAGGTTCTGGTTTCAATTTTCTCATTTAAATATACACAAAAAATTTAGCTAGATCTGGTCCCAAAATACTGTTTCAAAACAGAAATATGAATTATTTCTTTCTTTCTTTTTTTTTTTTATGTCAAAATGAAACTTTCCCAGACTTTTTTTTTTTTTTTTTCTTTTCTGTTTTCTCCGGAGGAGAAACCATGCATTGATTCGACCTAAATTCGGGAAAAGCCTTCATGTCGGGCAGCAAAAAGCAGCACAGTGCTCATCTCAAGTATTTCATTCAGGGCCATCCAGCCCTTCCCACTGCCGCTGCCTGCAGGGATGCTCTGAGCAGAGGGGAGTGCAGGGAAGGGCAGTGGAAGCACACTCCGCTCTGCTCTCTGCAATGCACTGATGTGAAACCCGGGCTTCAACCTCTGCAGGCTGCAGCTTTTGCCCAGTGGGTGAGTAATTCAGTGGATGTGCCTCGCCTGCACGCATCTCGCCATGGGAGGCACTGACAGCCCCCCGGATTATCCGAGTCAACTTACAAATAATGTGTCGAATGAGATAATGCAGCAAAGCCGAGAGCTGTACGGCACGGCCTGCAGGAGCCCAGCGCTTCGCTGACTTCCACTGGAATCAGGAAGCTGAGGTTACAGGCAGAAATTATGAATGAACGAGCCGAGCCGGCCTGAGGCTCCGTGCAGGCCAAAGGCATCGCTACCCGACACGATGTGTAATTAAATGGTGGGACTGGCTGCCACAGGATGCCGTGTGGGCCAAAAATACACACGGCTTTGAACAGAGATTAGGCGAATTTACAGAGGCAGGGCTGAGCAGCGGCTGGCACACGGGGTGGTGCGCAGAGTCTGCGGCTCGGGGAGCCGCCACGGCCTCCATTGCTCAGAAACGGGTGGGTATGACAGTGCTCCTGGCCTGTATCTGCCTGTAGTATGTCGCTGCCACTGACCAGAGTGACAGAGCCACCTCAGCTGCCCCATGCACCCAGGGAGCGTGGCCCCGGGGCAGCCAGGCACCCCAGGTGTGCTCCTGCAGCTTTCTCCTTTCGAGCAGCCTGTCCTGAAGCTGGGGCTCCCCACCCCCTTGGCTGTGTGCTGCCACACAGAGATGCTGATACCAAAGTGTTGCTGGCAGCAATGGCTAAGGATTTGCCCCAGGTTCCTTGTGGGGCCAAAGGGATAAGTGAGATTTTCTCCCTCCAGGCACATTAAATAATAATAATAATAATAAAAGGGCAAAAGGAGCAAAATCAACAAAAAGGGATAAAGTAGAAAATTGAAACAGAGACAGACTGCAGGAAATCACAGGCATTTAATGTAAAGGTACTTAAGGCAGATGGGAAAGCAGTGTAAGCAGTGCTGGGCAAAATGCAAGGTAATCTGGGGCTGGGCCTCGTCTGCATCCAAGTCACTGCATGTCACAGCCTGGCTGGTGGCACAGCAGTGGGGATGGAGGCAGGGCTGGCTGGTGGGGGGAACCTTCAGATGACACAAAACAAAAGCATGGCTGCTGTCGCAATCGTTGCCCCAGTGCACAAGTGACGTCTGGAGGCTGTGAAGCTGTTGCTCAGATGTTTGCCCCGCTGTTGGCTTTTGGAAAAGGCTCAGATTTGCCATTTTGGGGCAGTGCCCCGCACACAAGCTGGGAAGCAGCACTGCTGTTACAATGAGAAGGTGGGCACTGAGGTGGGAGTGAGGCTGTGCAGACACAGTGCGTGTGGGAGCACCTCCAGCTCTGAGTGTTGGTGAGGGAGGCAGAACTGCAGCCTGGGCTGCCATCAGGGCAGACAGAGACGGAGGGAGGTGACCAATGTGTATTTTGCTGCTCTCTTCCCCTTCAGTCACTCAGTTATGTGGGTTTTGGTGTTTTATCTATCTGCCTGTCTACCTATCTATCTATCTATTTAAAATCATTGATTTATTTATTCTGTTGTAAGTAATGACACTTAATTTATTAAAAACAAACAAAAATGTTGTGGTCGCAAATTCTCCATAAGTCTCTGCACTCCTTGGAACTCAGATTAGACCCCTCCTGCCTCATCCTCATTCCATCCCCATCCCTTCCTCGTCCAGCCTCCTATTTCCACTTCTGCTCCCATCTCACTCCCGTTCCATTCCCATCTCATGCTATCTTCATTTCACCCCCTATCCCCCTCTGTATCCCCACCTCTATCCACATCCCCACCAACCATCTCCACCTTCATCCCTATCGCATCCCCACCCCCATGCAATCCCCATCTTCACCCCGCTCTCCCTCACCCCCAGGTCCCCATTGCCCCCCATCCCCACCCACCTCTCCCCTTTACACCCCCCAGCTGTGCCCATTCCCACTCCCCACTCCTCTCAGCTCTCCCAGCCTCCCTCCCAGGCCGACCCCCCTGCCCCCTTCCCAGGCCCGGAGGTACAAATGATTAGATTTTCAGCCCAATTAAGGCAGGCTGTCTCCAGGCTGGGACAGAAAAGGTTGGCTCTGGAAGGTGGGAAACAAGCTTTGACAGGTCCTGGCGTCCCCGGTGCCCTCTGACGGCCCTGCCCGCTGAGCCCCTTTGTGCTGCGCCAGCAGCGGGGCCAGGACGCAGCTGGGGGTGCTGAGGGTCTCCCCGTGCCCCCCCTGCCCCAGCGCAGCCAGAAGAATGGCTAATTAAGAGGTCTCAGCGCCGGCAAGGCTAATTCCCCATTCAGCCCTCCGCTGGGCAGCGGGAGGCCGGGGGAGCGGCAGGCGGTGAGCTGGGAGCGTGGCATCGCCGGAGCCCGCCGGGTTAACCCTCTCAGTCCTCGGCCAAGGGCCTGCGAGGAGGAGCCCTTGGGCTGCCTTCTGTCTTCTCATTTCCTTGTGGTGGGCCTGGTTTGTCTCCAGCATCACCCTCTGAGCCCATCCTGTGACGCTGCCCTGCCCGCCCACCGGCTGCTGTGGGGATGTGTCTGGCTCCTGGATCCCCCGGCCCCATGCTCTGCTCCAGAGGTGGGACAAGCATCCCCATGTGGCGTCCCCGTGACAGACATCATGCAGAGAACACACGAGGCTGTGCTGTCACGTCAGGCTGAGCTTCTGCTCTCTCCAAACCCTAATCTTTCACAGTGTCTAGGTCAAAAACCCACCCTGCATAGGGCTGCCGTGAAGAAGTGCTCACAGCAGAATGCAGAGCAAGAGCCAGGAGAGCAGGCAGGGCCTCCTCTGCATCCCTTCTGCTGCAGGGCACGTGCCTGACAGTGCAGGCACGGCGGCATCCAGGACACGCAGACCTGCATGTCCCTGCTCTCCACCAGCAGGAACCAGAGGTTACCCACAGGGAATGAGTCAACTGGAGGACAGTTATCCCCCCAGCATGAGCCGCTGCCCTGTTGGGAAGGACAAACTGTGCCAAGAAGCGATCCAAAAGCTTCGGTTGCCAGAGAGCGACCAGGGCCAGGTAATGGTGACGAGGAGTGCGGAGCCTCCAGAGCTGGGCTGCCCCACAGTGGAGCAGCTGAGAGCCTTGTCCTCAGCACTGCCCCTTGTCTGCAGCACGTCCCAGCACCAGAAGGATTCAGAGACAGCACCCAGAGACAGCCTGGGCTCAGCTGAACTGAGCATAGGGTGCAGGCAAAGGGATGCTGCAGGTGGAGCAGCAGGTGAAGCTATGAGTTTCCTGCAGCTTCCTTGTCCGTAGGATTCTCCATTCTTCTATTCTTGTTCAGCCTTTAGCTGAAGCACTGATGGCAATTTTACTCGTCTTTTCTGAAGGAAGTCCTCGTTTGTTACATGCTGAGCAATCAGATCCCATTGCGCTGTCATGGTTAGCAGCACTGAGAGTCCATTCATCAGCACCAGCACAGACTGTGCCCACTCACACAGAGGGCTGACTCCCAGCCACTGTCAGCCTGAGGAACCGACAGGCACAGGGTGGGAGGAGAGACCCAGCCCTCTATTTTTCATTAAAACTGAAATATTTGCTTTGAAAGAAATGGAGGGAAAGGCATCAAGGAAGATCTGGAGACATTCCACGAGCTTTTTACAGCGTTGCGTCTGTCAAAGTGATTGCAAGGAAATGTGACGGGCCTTTAGTGAGTGCTGCTAGAGAGCTGGAGAGATGCTCAGATGCCATTCCATCTCGAACCCTTCAGGCTACATCAGCAGCTATCAGGAACCACCAGCCGATGTCCTCAGCCCATGGGTGGCTGCCGGGGGATGCAGCAGGGGTGCAGGAGTGCTGCGTGGCACGGTGCGGATGGTGCCTCGGTCCGGGCCCCAATTAAAAGAGCCAAATGGAAAGGAGCGGAGAGAAAGAGTGAAAGAAACAACATTTCCTGCCTGAGGAGATTAACTCTCCAAATTACATGTGAACAGAGGAGGAGGCGAGAGGGGAAAAGGAAACCCAGCTTCCACCCCAATAAAAGCCAGTTCATTTAATAAAGGAGGAGCGAGGAGGGGGAAGGTGGCTGAAAGAAAATGAGGCTGGGGGGTGTGGAATTAGCCTTGTCAAACAAGGGGCTTTGCTGTCCCAGAACTGCTTCTTTATTGTTCCAATTTTTCATGCTTACTTAGCTCTCAATGCTGCACAAGACAACAGCTCATTACTGGGGGGAGGACTGGATGGCAGCGGCTGCGGCAGCGCTGGGAAGGGGAAGGGGAATAAAATTTTAGAAAAAGGAGCCCTGTCCCCCCCGCCTGGAGCCACAGACGCGCTGGCTGGGAGGAGCAGAACACGGCCAGAGGTACAGGGGCTTTCTGCAGCCTTTGGCACCGGTGGAAAGACAAAAACAGCTGAGCCCGAAATGCCACCCAATGGCCGGGGTTGCCACGAGGGGGGCTGCGGGTGGCACGGGGTGTGCTCTGCTCCTGGCTGCATGTCCCTGCAGAGCTGCTGGACACGGCACACCTGTGTCCTCCTTGAGTGCTGACCGTGGAAAGATCCCTCCATCTCCTCCCAGCACTCTGTGCGTTTTTGTCCCCAGGATTTTTCTGATAGCATTGGCCTGGCTCACAAAGTGAAGCTCACACCAGGAAGGATTCCAGGATGTTTGTGGGGAGGAAGGCAATGTTCACTGCTAGCGATGCTGCCTTATAAAACCTTGTTTGCCGAGGCTCAGAGCTTCCTGAAAAGATGCTCCCTTTTAGGATCAGAGAGCAAGGATGGCTCTGGGAGCCGAGCAGGGAAAGAGGGATGAGGAACACCAGCTGAGGCCAGCAGCAGCCAAAATGGAGAGTTTCCTGTGGTCCTTGGTAGAGAGCAAGGCAATGAGCATAGAGTGACCTTCCAAATTACTCCAGTAATCCAGAGGAGATTTCAGACCCAGGGAAAGGGAGGAGAAACAGAAATGCTTCTGAATCAAAGTGAAGCCTCTAGAGTTTGCCTGACATTGGCAGTGGTCAGAAGATCTTTCTGTATTTTCACATGTGCTCATCTGCCTACCAGCCACACGTAGCTCCATCCAGCATGGGCTGACCAAGAGCTCCCTCACTGAAGCTGATCAGATCACAGAGCCTCTATTTGTCCCTTATTTGCCTCAGTCTTCTCAAGGTCTTATACTTGATGCAGTCCCCACTGGGAAGCTGCAAGAACAGTGAGGTCTGTCGTGGAAACAGGAATGAGCTTCAGCAGCTTTCCCTTTTACCAGGTACAGGGTGCTACAAGGGCAGAAATGCCTCAGAAGCATGGCAGAGATTTTGGTGCCCAGGAGGGAAACACGGCACCTTTGTAGCCCATGAAGCTCCTGATGGATGTGACTCCAAACCTGCCCCTGCTATGGCAGGGTATGCATCGAGCCTTCAGGCACTGCCAGGTCCCTTCACTCTGTGACACGGTCTGACCCTGCTGCCTGCTCACGTAGCGCTGGGGTATTTATCCTTTAAACTCCCCGACTATTCAGAAAGATCCTCTTTTATCCAAACATTCGATTCATGCCTCACTTGGAGAGCTGCACGCTGTCCCTCCCAGCATGGTAGTAATATGTGGCAACCTTGCAAGGCAATCAGCACCACAGGAGCCTCAGCAGCACACCTGAGTCACTCCTCACATGGATCCCAGTGGCAGCAAGCAGGAGCATGGTGCCTCTGGGCAGGCTGGCAGAGCAGGAGCCTGCTTCGTCTGAAGCTGGAGCTCACCCAGGGAACCCAGGCTGTGCTGCAGGCACCTGCAGCAGCAACAGGGCAGGATGCAGAGCTTGTCTGAAGCCTTCCCCCTAAAACCAGGGCAGGTGCCCTGCTCCAAGCCAACATTCACAGTCCTCTGCCTGCATGGAGGTGGCAGTTGCTGTGCAAGTTGAGAACTGGGAATGCACAGCGTGGCAGGTGCTTGGTGCGTGCAAGGATGGATGCTGGGTCTGAGGATGGAGATGTGCTTAGCATGGACAGACGGACAGACACACTACATCGAAAGCCCATATCTGGGCTGAGACATTTCATCACTGTTCAGAATCTTGCAGAACAAGTACAGCATTGGAAATCTGTTCCTCTGCAGTGCCCCTGTCCCTGCTCAGGTGTGCTGTACTGGCCAGGCTCTGGAAAGTGTCCTCACCTTCACCTGGGATGGGATCTCAGGGGCGCAGCCTGGGGTCCACCCTGGGCTGGCACCTCCCCTTGCTCCCCATCTCTCCTCTCCACACCCTCCTCCCTCAGCTTTGCCTTCAAACAGTAAGGAACAAATTCCAGGGATTTTGCCTGGGGGCCCACGGAGTGGGGATGCGAGCTGGTCTCCATCTGACTGCGACCGAGTCTCTCCCCCTCACTGGAAATTGAAAGCAGAAGCTGTGGAGTGGTGACAAAAATCTGCATTACGTTATGGCAACTGGATTTTTTTTTTTTTTTTTTTTTGAAGATTTTATAATGCATCGTTTTGAAACTCTGCCAGTGATCATCATCAAAGTCAGAGGAGCGTCTTGGAGAGAACAATGGTGCTGGAGGGTGGGGGTGAGCAGGGTGGCTGGTATTGATGTGTAATCCTTTTTAAAGCCAGTTCTAGAGGCAGCATGGGCTTTTTTTTCCTGAAGCGCAGATACAATTCAGTCTGGCAGCAGCAGCCTGCAGTACCCGCGCTGCACAGAGGCACTGGCTTGCATTAGGGCTGCTCTGCAGTTAACCCACCCCTCCCTGCCCACATGCCCCTGCAGCTCCTTCCTGGGAGGGCAGGGCTCAGGGTTGGGGAGGAATGGGAAATGCAGAAGTGTCCAAAACAGAAGCTCAGGAGAGACCAGATGGAGAGGAGCGGGAGGGAAGAGCGACACGAGTTGTTCCAGTCAGGGCCAGGGCTCGGGATCCTGCTGGGAATCAAAACCCAGAGACATCATCACCTCAAAGGGCAGCGGCTCAGCGCTGCCAGGGCGTTCTCCCAGCTCCTCCGTGCTGCAGCCTCCTCAGCCTCACTGCCTTACAGCCTGCTGCAGCATGGGTGGCTCCTGCAGCTGGCATTCCCACACCGCAGCCGCACACCGCAGCCCCGTACAGCCTAAGCAGCAGCTTCCCTGCCCCAGTATCCCACACCTGAGTGATGTAAAACATTGGATCTTTCATCCCAAAGTCAGAGGGATCACAGCACGCATCCCAGTGGCAGTGAGTGCTGTGAAGACCCCATCACTGGGGTGCTGGGGTGCTCCTCTGACCTGCAATTCTCTTGGCTTGACAGGAAGGAATAAACACAAATCATTCATCACCTGCAATTCTGTCACAGTGACGATGTCAGAAGCACCCACGGCTCTGTGCAGACTTGTAAGGACAAAGCTCGTGGTCTTGGCATCTTCACAGCACCAAATACCCATACATGAGGCTGGAAAGTGATGCCACATCCCATAAGATGCATTTCTGGCCAAGCTGGGAGAAACCTTGCTGCTGAGATGTCATTTTGCATCTCCTTCTCTGGCATTCAGTCACCCAGCCACTGCTGTCCCAGCCATGCTGAACCTGGAGAGCTCATCCTGGCTGGTGGGGCTTCCTCCTGCCCTTCTCCAGCTGAATCTGGCTGCTTGTTGCTGCTATGGAACACCCACATGCTCTACCAGCAGTGTCCAACCCTAGGCCACCTCCCTCAGGCTTCTGCTCGTGTTCTCCATCACTGAAGCACAGCTTCATAACCAAATGTTTCCTTCTGTGAAGCACACCCAGCATTTTGTGCTATCATGTTTTCTTCGTCTAAGGGACTCGTGCAAAGTCCCATTCCCAGCTCAGTAGCAACGTGCTTGGAGCTGCTGGGCACTCTTGAGCAAACCCACCTGACATTTGTGAACTGTGCCTGGCCCCCTCCTCCTCACTGTGGCATCCCCAGTGCCACAAACAAGCACTACCCCTCTGCTCCTTGCCAGATGTTCGTAGTGTTACATAGCAGCAATTGCTCAATTCCCTCACGCTGCAGAGAATTGCACTGACCATCAGGAACCACAAATCTTCTGGGCAAGCTGCAGCCCACCTTGTCAGCAGTGGCCGTGGCACCGGCTCAGAGCTTCCCGGCTTAGGGCATTCCTTGCTAGCTAACGATGTGCTGATAATTGAGTCCAGTCCTCTCCAAGGAGCACTTCCCCTACCAGCTAATCCCCACAACAAACACTGCAGATTGACTTTGCCCAGCCCTCACACCTCTGAACCATGAGCTCTCTGCTCCCAGCCCCGAGGGGTCCCCCTGCACTGCAGGCTGTCTGCTGAGGACCAGGTGCAAAATGCCTCGGGGAGACGTGAGCCCAGTTGGGGTTCTGGCCACCCCATGGGCCGTAGGACTCAGAGTGAAGCAGTATGGGCACGGGGCCGGAGCTCACTTCTCCTGTCCTTGCTCCCTGCCCTGCTCTGGATGTGAGTGGCTTCAGCATCTGGGACAATACCTCGCTCGAGTGCTGTGTGCACTTCTGGGCCCCTCATACAAGACATGACACTGAGCGAGGCTCTGGAGTGCATCCAGAGAAGGGCAACGGAGCTGTGAGAGGTCTGAAGTGCAAGTCTTATGGGAAGAAGTTGAGGGAATGGGTTCAGCCTGGAGAAGAGGAGGGTCAGGAGAGACCATATGGCTCTCTACAACTCCCTGAAGGTGTTGCTGGTGGAGGTTGGTGAGGTGTGGGTCAGCCTCTTCTCGCAGATAGCAGTGATAGAATCAGATGTAGTGACTTCAGTTTGTGCCAGGGGAGGTTCAGGTTGGCTATTAAGAATTTTTTTTCTCCAAAGGATTGGTGATGCGTTGACACAGGCTGCCCAGAGAGATGATGGAGTCACCGTCCCTGAAGGTGCTAAAGAAAAGTGGAGATGTGGCACTGAAGGCCATGGATCTGTGGGCACGGTGGGGATGGGTTGGTGGTTGGACTTGGTGATCTTAGAAGTTTTCCTCAACTTTAATAGTTTGGTAATAATGTCATTAATGGCAAGGAACATGGGAGCTCCAACGTACAGCATGGCAGAGCTCAGACCACATCCACCTGCCTGCAGTGTTGATGCCACTGCAAGGCATTGCTCTGGCAGGGACTGGGAAGAGCCCCAGAAGTGGCAGCAGGTCTGTAGGGATGATTCAAAACAATGGCAGGAATCCCTTTGCCTTTCATTTCAAACTCCCATCTTGACCCTCTCTGCCTCTCCTTCTACTTCTTGTGTGCATGCAGACATGATGTTGGATGCATGTCCTGCTCAGCCCCACCACCTTCCTGGTGGACCCACAGATCCCCCCCACCGGCCCCCGCCTCCTCCTTCCTACTCTGAACAAAGGTTCACCTCCTGCTCACCACTGCAGGGATACGATAGGGCTGCCTCTGCTTGGACCTCCAGATCCCCCAGTCTGCAGGCAGGAGGTGAGAGGATCTCCTCCATTGGTGGATTTGGCTCATTTCCCCCATGGCAGCTGGGAAAGGATCCAGGGTGGTGGGGAACTGTCCCCTGCTGCCCTCTGTCTTTGGTCCCACTGTGGCAGAGGGAAGTCAGGGGGTGCCCAGCCACTGCCAGACGTGTCTCATAAGGCTGTAAAAAGAGCAGCTAGAGCATTTGGGCGCTTGCAAAAAGAAAGAGGTTCCTTAGCTCTCCTGCATCAGCCCCCCAGGCAGAGTTCTCCTCCTCCAGCCCTCCAGCCCTCACTGCACTGTGAGGGTGCAGGTCTACATTCCACAGGGCTCCGTGTGCCCCATCTCCCTGCTCTCCGTGTCCCACATCCTCACCACAACAATCACACCACGGAGGCACTGTGCACACCTCGGCACTGAGCAGGCTCCCTTTAATGAAAAGCAACAGATGGGTGTAGCTGGCAAGTGCCGGCTCTCGGGGTGGGGGGGGGGGGGGGGAGGTGCCGGGGGCGTTTAATGATGTCTTTAAACATTGTGAGCATGTCTGTCTCTCACTCGTGTCCCTTCTGCTGTGCCGTGAGGATGCCTGTCCCCAGGCCGGAGCCTTGGGAAGCGCCCTCGCGGCGCGGGGCAGGTCAGGGAGATGAAAGCATGCTTGCGAGAGCCGGCTCCCACCTCCTAGGAGACGGACATCGCCGCCCGGAGCAGAAGACAATGGCGAGGTCCCGTCCCTCCGCGTCGTCTCTAGGTGATGTCACATCTATCAGAGCGGCCGCACCGAGGGGAGAGCAGCCAACACGCACTCACACAAAGGGCTCCGCTTTGAAGTCCCTCAAGGGAGCGTGCCTGCTGCCCACAGCCTGCGTGTCCAACAGACGGGAGGGCTGCAGCCCCTGAGCCTCACGGGGTGCAGAGGGATGGCGATGCTGCTTCCCGATGCCCTTGGCATCTCGGCTCGTCCAGGCTCAGGACACGTGCAGGGCGGTGTCTCAGGGGCTGTGGAGTCTCCCTGTGCCAGGGATGCTCGGGGGTCGCAGCCCTGCTGGTCCATCACAGAGGGGACGCGTTAAACACATCTGGGTCACTCCCATTTCTGGGTCAGGTGAGAAACCTGGGAGATGACCAAATCAAATCGAAACTCCTGCAACACTGCACAACTCCGGGAGCTGGAATGGGGTGGGACAGCACCACCATGGAGCCCTGTGCACTGAGAACAGCACTGCTGTGAGCCAGCATGGTGCATGAGAGCCCGTCGCTTCCCCAGGAAAGAAATGGGCCTTTCAGCATTTAAAGGGGAACTGTAAGAAAGAAGGGGACAGACTCTTTATCAGGGACTGTTGTGGCAGAACAAGGGGAAACGGTTTCAGACCAAGAGAGGGAAGATTTAGGTTGGACATAAGGAAGAAGTTCTTTACAATAAAGTGGTGGTGAAGCACTGGCACAGGTTGCCCAGAGAGGTCAGGCTGGGTGGGTTCTGAGCACTGATAGAGCTGTAGGTGCCCCTTTTCATTGCTGTAGGTTGGACCTGATGGCCTTTGAAGGTCCCTTCCAACTCAAACAATTCTATGCTTCTATGATTCCACGATTCTGTGATTATGATGATATGTAACTAAATGATAGCCACGAAACTAAAACCATAACTCCACACATCCATACTTTTACCTATACCTACACTGAAACTTCTGCCAAATCTAACTAAAAATACACGTTGCATTACAATCCTGTACTTCCATATCTGTACATAGAATGCAGCTACAGGCCACATCTACTCTGCTGGCAGACTTTTTCCTGTGCAGCACACAGACTCCCATGCAGCACGGAGAAGCACACAGTGCCTGTCGCCCTGCGCCGTGCCTGCCCCGCTCTCTGTGCAGCTGGGACTGCTTCAGTAGGGCAGCTGGGCCCTTCCAGCTGCTGGAACCCCAACGCCCACAAACCCCATGGGAAAAGTCTGTGGACACGGCCCCAGCCCAGCCATGGGACAGGAGCTTTTCCCGCTGACCTCGCGGCTCGTGCCAGAGCTGCTGGGAGCCTAACGGCTGCACTGGGGCAATTTACACCCATCTCACACACCCACTGAATGCCAAATCAGCACCAGTCGCCCTGCTTCCCCACCTCCGCCCTGAGCAGAACTGCTGGCCCCGGTCACATCACAGCTGAGGGAAGCAAAAGAAATGCTGGCTACAGTTTGTAAAAGTGACTAATTGTTTTCAACATCTTCCTTTCAATTAAAAAATTAGGGATAAAACCGAAAACACCCGAGAAGAATTCAGTTTTTAGAAGGAGCGCAGCACTTGTTGTCATCTGGAAAAATCAGACAGCAGGCGGCTAAAAATAGAGCTCTGCAGAAGTCCCGAGAGCTGTGCCCACTCACCCCAAACGCCTTCCGCTGCAGCCGCACACGGAATCAGCACCGCTTTTCCCTCCGCCGCTGTTTGGGCCCTGCTTTGCTTTGGCAACGCAGAGGAGCGCCGCATCTGCAGCGCCGGGGGCTGCGGGTGAGCGCTGCCACCACGCCGTCCTGCTGCAGAGTTTGTTTACGGCACGAAAGGGCCGTGAAGGTGGCAGAGATATTTGAAAGCAACGCTGTGTTTCCGTCAGCTGCGCGGCGGCAGCAGCAGGGTAGCGGCAGGGCGATGCCGGCACTGTGCCCGTGCAACGCCTGGGGAAAGCGCACGCTCCTACAGCAGCCGTGCAGATAGAGGTGCCCACGTGGCACCGGCACATTTGAGAACGGTAGCACATATTTTCCAGGAGCTCCTCCAGTAAAAGACCCCTGGAAGCACAGTGCCAAAACGTCGGTGTCGGCGCAGCGGCCGGCCCTGCCTCGTGCCTGTGTGCCCGCTGCAGGGCACGTGCAGGAGGCGGCTCGCTGAAATGCGAGGAATCCACCCAAGGAAAACCCCAAACAGCAGAACCGTTAGGGCAGCTTTATAAAGGAGGAGTCGAAAGGCCCCCACAGTGACATTCTCCACCCGCTGCAGCCCCTATGCTGCCAGCAGACCCCTCTCCTCCAACAGCACGGTGCATTATTGCCCCTGTACACTGACACACAAGCCATGGAAAACTATTGGGCTTTCGTTTTCCACCCTGAGGGTACATTTCCTTGGCATCTTGGATGTCAGGGATTCCTGAGGCAACACGGTGCAAACACACTGCTTTCAAACGGGGGATGTTTCAGAGCTGCAGTAAACACCAGTGCTACTCCCTTTCAGGGACTTCTCCTCCCCTCTCCGTAACCCAGACTGCGCCACAAAGGAGCAGATGCTGGCACTGCTGCAATTTATTTTAATTCCAATCCCCCATCTTTTCTTTTTTTTTTTCTTTTTTTTTTTTTCTTTTTCTTTTTTTTTCTTTTTTTTTTTTTTTTTTTGATTTTGCGTGTGTCTGGGTAAATTTAGTTCCCATAAAAGTGAAGGACTGTCAACACCAGCTTTGGAGCCAACCATACTGCCGGCAGCTGTTGTGCGGGCTGCACACACAAAGCTCCGGGTGCACCTCAGTCTGTCCCCGGCTCCCACAGCAGGTTCTGCTCCTGTCTCTCCCCCCCACTGGCCCCTGTGCCCCTACAAGGACCAAATCCCACAGTCCCCTGCTCCTCACAGCCTTCCCACCCCCATAGCCTTATTCCATCCCCCTCACCCAAAGCCGGACTCAATACCTGGCACCTCAGGCTGCAGGGCAGGGGTGAAGGAGCTGTTCCATGTTCTCTCCCAGCAGTGGGTGCAAACTGCTGCCATTCAGGTGTTGAGGGACCCCAATGGAGCAGCAGGATGAGGACCCAAGGACTGTGAGCCTCCAGCCATTCCTTGCAGCACCAGGATCACTTGGGGCTCCCCTTTCCTCCCCACACCAAGACATGACGCTCAGTACCTGGGGGAGATCTTGGTGCAGCTGCGCTTTAGGTGGAGGCACGTGGACACAGGATTTTGATTTGGGTTTCACCACAGCTTTGTCGGAACCTCCTCTCTCCATCCTGAGAGCAGTATCCTTTCTGCTCAGCGCCCCACTTTACACAGCCATCAGCCATCATCCACCTGCATCTCTCTGCACCCATCCTGTCCCTCTGCATCATGACCGTGTACATCCCTCTGCCTTCACCTTTGTGCCTTCTCCTCTACCCCACTAGACTCCTGGGCAGCCCTATCACCTTGCAACCTTCAGAGCCTGCAGCAGAGCCTGAGTGCTGCCCCTCCTGACCCCCTGTCCACTTGGAAATGTAGGTGAGGGGAGGGTTGCTCTTGGTGACTGCTCTTCTTCAGGGCAAATGCCTTTACCAAGACCCCAAAGCATCTGTGGGACCGCAGAGCTGGGCTCAGGAGGACATGTGCAGGAGCAGGTGATGCTCAACACAGGCAAGTGTGGGAGGCACATCCTTGAGGCCACCATCCACTCCAGCCCCTTGTGCTGCAATCAGGCTGTTCCTGCCCAGGGTGCATCCACCTCCTGATCCTCTGGGAAGCCAACTGCAGGCTGAGCTCCTCTGTGCTCCTCCAGACGATTGAAGCCCACTCCAGCAGCATCTCCTTCCGCTCCTACTGCCCTCCTCCATCACCATCCCTGGGGAGCTGGGCAGCTCTGTGCTGCAGAGCCAGGAGCGCTCGACAAGGTGGGACGTTGGCCAGGGCTGGCGCAGCTACACCTTGTGTGGAGGAAGCGGCTGGGAAGCGGTTAACACTTTGGTTCTGGATTGATTTCTCCTGGAAGGAAGGAAGTGTCTTCACGCAGAAAAAATGCAGAAATAACAGGGTTGGGGATTTTTTTTTTTTTTTTTTTTTTAAATAGCTATTCTCTTTTTCCAGCCATCTGTGCCATTTGCAGCTGATGGAAGGGGGGACGGTGCTGGATGGGGGGAATCATTTGGGTTTGGGACTGATGTTGCATTTACAGTGTACAAAACAAGAGAGGACATCTGTCCCCAGAGGAGCATTACGCACAGATCTAGGATTTTAGCATTGTGCTCACGTCCAGTGCTGTCATTACAGATGCACAGAGCGGAGATGGCCACGCATGGTTCTGCACTCCTTCCCCTTGCCGTCCTCGTCCACAACCACCATGGCTCCCCATGACCATGGCAGCTCCAGGCCCTTGAGCACTTTCCACAGGTGGCATTTGCAAGCAAACCTGCTGCTTCTTCTTTCTCCATCCCTTTTACTGTGCACTGATGGTTCTGGGAGCATCCTGCCCAAGACTTGGTGCTTCACACCTCTGTGAAGCCAGCCAGGGAGGAGGGCTGGGGTGACACATAGAGTGTACAGCCATTCTGCAGCTGCTTTGAGCAGTCCAGCAGGCAGCATCATCCCATCCACTGCTTGTGCAGCACTGCAGCTAACATGCTCTTGCTGCAGGGTGGCACTGTGAGCAGCATCTTCCTTTCTTCCTTCTCCAATTCAGTCATCCCTGCCCTTATCCACAGCCCAGGCTGCCCTAACCCCTCCTTAGCAGTCCTGCTTGCTGGCTGTTCTCTTTACTAGCAGCAACCAGGCACACCTACCAGCAAGAGCCAGGTGCTAGACCACAGCACTAGCAGTGACTTTGTTGCCTGATAGGAGCAGCGCTGGCACCTGAGGAGCCTTGCCCAGGCAGCATGGAGCAGCAGGGTGCTGGGTTCAGGTGGGATTGTGGTGATGCAGGCCCCGTGTTGGCACATGGCTGAGTTTGCTGGGACAGGCTCTGGCTGTGGGCAGCACATCTCTGCCAAGTGCTTTTCAACAAAAAAACCCTTCATCCTGGCGTTGGCTTTCCTCCTCACGTGGCCCTCCCCTCCTCTCCTGGATGTTTCCCATGGTGCGATCACTCACATGGGGTTCTCTGACACACCAGAAAGCACTGAAATTGTTCATGAAAATAGAAATGAATCGAGGCACTGCTCTGCTGACTTGAGCCAGCCGGGACCTGGCAGTGTGCAGAGCGGCCTGGGCAGTGTGAGAAGGGAGAAGGGCCATGGGATGTGACTGCTGGAGTGTACCTGCTCTGCTGCACCTGCCCTCGGCAGCATAGGGCAGGGAGGAACAGAGAAGGGTCAGATACAAACAGGGTGGTGGGGAGGAGGGCAACACTGGCACTGGGTCGAGCAGCTCCGGGAGGGTTGGGAATGCAGCAGGATGGGAGCATGCACCCTGTGACCGCTGCCGCCCTCCAGGGAGCTGAGTTCAGTCACCCCGAGGCTCTGGGAGAGAGGTGCAGCAGACTGGTGGCTAAGTCCCATGATTTACAGCACATCTGATAGTCCTAGTCCATTAATAAAACATGCAGTTGGCCATGAAAGGCACATCTGCCTATTTTAAAGTCTATAATAATGGTGAAAGCTCTGACACATGGATTTCTGTAAGAAAACTAGCACTGTAAATAGCATTCCAAAATGATGTATTCCATCAAATTCAATGGGACAGTTATTGTATGGTAATTAAATACTACTGAACTATTCAGCCGTTGGATGGCGAATAGAGCCCCGATTGTGGAATGCTACACGCGCCCGCAGAACACCCACAGACTGCGGCCCCGCGCCTGTGTGCAGCCGTGGTGAGATGAGAATGGAGGGCTCCTGGTCCAGGTGATGATGGGATCACAAGCGAAGGCTTTGTGCTCTGCTGCAGCTCCTGGGATGGGAGCTTTATGCCCCTCACTGATGCCCTTCCTGAAAACTCCCGGCTGTGCTGCTTTTGGTGACTTTCCTCACTTTGGGCAGCCCCACGGCGCACGTTGGGTCAGCCGGGCACATCCCCAAATAGCCAGTAGCCAATGGCTGCAAGCAGCCAGAAGGAAAAGGGCTGCTGCAAGGGCAGCGGAGTGCTGGTGGTGGGAGGGAAGGGCGCTGCGGGGAGCCTGCACCTAGCTCTGAGCCCCACTCTGGGGACACAGCAGGGGAGGGCACAAGCTGAGGCTTCCTCGAAGCCCTCTTTATGAGCAGGCAGGCCCAAGGATAACGAAGTGGAGACAGACAGACACAGAGAGCTTTCCAAGTCCTTGCTGGTGCCTGACATTAAAACCCAGCCTGTGGGATCCCGTTCCACTCTGCGCCTTGTCCAGGAGCTTTTGCACGCTCCAGCCCTGGGCTGCCAAGCTCTCTGCACAAAGGCAGCGCGCTGATAAAGCCTGCGGACACTTTCAAGTCTGCTAAAAAGATGTTTCGAGGTGACAGATCTTAAGCAACACACAGAGCTGAGCGCTGCTCTGCTCTCCACACCCTTCCCCTCTGCCAGGGGAAAGCAGTCACTATCAGTGATAGCTGGATCCAATTTATTAGGCGCTTCGAGGAGACATTCATCAGGCGAGGAGATAAATAATCTTCAGATGGAACAATTAAATTTAATTGCCTAAAGATTATTTGTCTCCTTCCCTGATGATTGTCTCTGCTGAGCGCCTTATAAATTGGATCCAGCTATCAGCAATATTAACTGTGCTTCCCCTCAACGTTGGCTCAGCTGCCCGGACCAAAACACTGGGCTCAGAGGAAACTTTCACTGCTGTGTGCTGAAGCTGAGGTCGCCGCACTGCTCTCGAGTGCTTTTGTCTCGCATCGTGTCCAGGTGGCCCACAGCTTGGGCTTCTTCTCTGGGCACGTCTTGAGCTTGGTGGTGCTGTGCAGGACTGCTGATGCCGGGTGTAGGTTGGTGTGGGGCTGGGACCCTTCCTGGCACTGCTCCATGACTGCAGGATCCTGCTGGGGAAGGGCTCAAGGAGGGGAGGGGTGTCCCTGCTGGACTGCAGCGAGCCAGACCTCACCGTGGCTGGAGGGGCAGAGAAGCCAGGAGGGTCCAGAGTGAACTACAGAGCAGTGCCAGGGCACACAGGGATGTCCTCAAGGGGGCTGTGAGGGAAACGACAGTCAGTGCAGTGTGGGTAGCCACCATCGTGCTAAGCCAGGCCAGGACCAAAGCTGGAACCTCTTCAACAACCCAAGAGTCATCAACTCCCTCCTCTGAAAGTGTCTGAAGTCTGGAAAATATCTTAAATATGGGAGAGGAAAGGGAGGGGTTTGATCCTCAGCTGGTGTAAATCAACGGAGCTCCACTGACGTTGTTGGACGATTACTGAGACTCATGTCCTCTGACCCCAAAAATTTCTAGAGAGGGAGGTAATGACTTCAGAGCATTCCAGTGTTGCAAGAGATTGTCCTCCAGCCCGGCGGAGGGGAGGCCGCAGTGCCGAGCTGGGAGACACGGGGCCCCGATGGGCAGAAAATCCCCATGGACCCCAGCCCTGGGCAGAAACGGGCTGCACAGCAGGGCTGGGCTGCAAGGCCACTGGGATCTGCTGCTCCTGCATCTTGCTGAGGGAGGAGGATGGAGGACTTGGGGTGTGAGCATGGGTTGCAGCGTGGTGCTGTGCCTCAGCCACCCCAGGCCGTGGTGGAGTGCCTGAGAGGGACCAAGAGGCAGGATGGGGCCAAGCCCACCCCACTGGTGCTCCTCACAAACCACGTGCCACAGGAGCTGTCAGCTCACTTTGCCACCTGCTCCGCTTGCACTGGGGCATGCGGGCTGTCGGGATTTGCCAGGAGCCATGGGCACCTTTGGCTTGAACACGGCACATCCTGTTGTGCCCTGACGTCCCCATGCTCAGCAGCACACACACAGGTGTGGGCTGGGTGCCAGCGCTCTGCTCTTCCCTGCGCGCTGCAGAAGAGCCCCTGGAATCAACATGTTTACTGACGGGCTCCTGCGCTGCTGGCCTGCTTTTCTAAGGAAATGAAGCTTGTGCAATCACATTGTCTGGGGGTGTCTGTTCCTAATAACTTCTGAGTCCACAAGCCAATTCCAACCCGATCTGACGGGGGGGAGAGGTCTCGAAGCGCAGTGTCCTACCACGGCTGGCGGGGCTGCAGGTACCTCTGCGAGGCAGGGAACTGGAGCATCTTCCAATCCAGGCAAGATCACAGAGTCAGGAAGCGGGGCCACGTTTGGCCGCCACGAAGTAACCCATAGGCCGTCTGCGAGGAGCACATCTGCCAGCCACGGCCAGAGCTGGATGCTCTGTGCGCTTGGAGAAGCAGCGTGTCCGGAAGGGTGCACGCTCCAGCTGAGCGGGGCCTGGCGCTGCCTGGGATTTGCACACGTCTGGGTAGGGAGGACAGCATCTGCAGTGAGCCATGGCTGCCAGAATGCGCGGAGCTGAGCGCTGATACGCCTCCAGCTCCCCAATGTGCTGGGGCTGTGGTCTCCTCTGCATCCTGGCCGTGGAGATGCGCATTGCCAGGAGCAACTCCACAGCCCCACGGCGCATCTCATCCCGCCTTGGCCAGGATGGGACCGGGACAGCAGCGCCTTGTTCCTCCTCACGTGGATGCTGGTTTAATTTGCTGAAGGCTTTCAACGGTGCACATGGTGTCTTTGGCTCAGCACTGCCAGGAATATGAGCTTAGCAGAGCTGGAGAGGACTTTTTTAAAGCGTCTATACAAACATGATTTGTTTTGTAATAACTCTTCTGTTTTGTTTTGAAGGGGATGATGGCTCTGGGATCTGAGGGGCTGGAAGACAGCTCTGAGCAGCTCAAATTCCTCCCCACGTGCTATCAATTAACGTCTTCATTAAACACCCAGATCAAAGCTGCTTCCAGCCAGAGCATGACGGCGCAACAGAGCTGGGCTTTGTGAAGTTGCCTGCAATTGGTGACAAACTGAGAAAGGGCTTGGCTTGTCCTCTACCAGCTACACATGAAATTGGAGAAGGCTGCGAAAGGAGAGAGCAAGTGTCCTTCCATCACAGTCCAGGCCAAAAAAACAGGACCCAAGCCGCGGCACACAATGAGGGACGTGCTGCACATGTGCTTGCTGAGGGTCCCTGTGGGCCACCTCAGGTCCTGCAGGTGCCCAGAGCATCTCCCCATTGAGCTGCTGAGGCATGACCTGGAGTTAATCTAGCAAAGCATGAAGGCTGGAAAAGTCATCTGGAAGGAAACGAGACCACAGCGTTGTCCAGATGAATATTTCCTAGAGGCTCTCCAACGCATCTTCTGCCTCTACTTTATTTCATCCATGGGCTTCCAGGAGCCCTGCCCTGCTGATGTTCCAGCTGTTGTCCGCACCAACAGACGGAAATGGGACCACAGTTTTTGTTAATACTCATAGAGCAGCAGGGACAGTGGTGTAGGGCCAGGAACGTTGTGACATTTGGGGAAATAACTTCTCCCCACACGTTCTCCCACCGTAATGCTCAGCTGCAAACCACAGCAGCACGTGATCGGGGTTTGGTCTCCATCATATCCAAAAAGTCATGGCTGTCAGTTGAGGACCCCAGTGACTGGAAAGAGGGAAACATCACTCTCATTTGTAGGAAAGGCAGAAAGAAAGACCTGGGGAACTACAAGTTGGTGAACCTCATCCCTGCGCCTGGGAAGATAGTGGAACAGATCTTCCTGGAAGAGATGTCAAGGCACATGCAAGATGCAGAGGTGATCCAAGATAGCCAGCATGGCTTCACAAAAGGCAGATCATGCCTGAGCCAGCTGGTGGCCTTCTCTGATGGGGTGATGGCATAGGTGGACAAAAGAGGGACAAATAATGTCGTCTGTCTAGACTCGTGCGGGGCCTTTGATATGTTCCCACATCACATCCCTGTCTCTAACCTGGAGAAAGATGGACTTGAAGGTTGTACTATTTGGTGGATAAGGAATTGGTTGGATGGTCACAGCCAGAGCGTTGTGGTCAGTGGTTCCACGTCCAAGTGGAGGTTGGTCAGGAAGGGTGTCCCCCAGGGGTCCATCCTGGGACTGATGCTCTTCAACACCTTCATCAATGACACAGGCAGTGGGACTGAGTGCACCTGGGGACAGTATCCAGGGGACCTGGACAGGCTCGAGAAGCAGCGACACAAGAACATGATGCTCAGCAAGGCCCAGTGCAGGGTGTTGCACTGGGGTTGGGGAATCCCACATGGATCTCTCACTCATTAATGCTTGAAATGAGCTTATCAACAGGAGGGGAGGGGAAGTGGCTTTTCATGCAGTCTGATAGAGATAGGACAAGGGGGAACAGCTTTAAAATAAGCCAGGGGAGAATTAGGTGAGATGTGAGGAGGAAATCCTTCACCCAGAGGGTGGTGAAGTGCTGGCATTGCTGCCCAGAGCTTTGGGTGCCTCGGTGCAGCCAGCCCACAGCAGGGATGGGACTAAATCCATTTAAGGTCCCTTCCAATACAAACCATTCTATGATTCTATGATTAATCTGGGGCTTGAGGGAAAATCATAGCAAAAAAAATTGTTCCAACACATCATTTTTGGGGTCTTTCTTTTTTCTTCCCAGTAGAAACACCATTTTAGCCATAGTATAAATGTTCAAAAAGGACTGTTGGTTTCAACAAATGTATTCTGCAGAGTTCATGAGCTAGAACCAGCTTGTCAACATTCACACTGTCCTGTGCCTGCACTTGGTATATTTTTGGTGTTTTTTTTTTTCATTAATATGAAAATGAGTCTGTTTAATGTCTATTTAGTTGTTGTTGTTCTTTAAAAGCAGAAAATAATAGGAGAAAGCGCAAGAGAACAAAATGAAATAGAAAATATAAAAAGCAACGGTTTCCTCCCCAGATTTTACTTTCGTGTCGGCCCCTGTTTGTATGATGTTTTAGTTTCCAGGTCACTTTGGGAACAGACCACTTCCCTGCATCCCAGGAGCCTTCCTGAGCTGGAAAGCCCCAGTGCTGCCCAGCCCTCGGGTGGCGTTGGGGAACCTCAGGCCAGGAATCCCAGACGCACCGAAGCAGCCGGGGCTTCCCACCACAGGACTCCTTTCTCCACCCTCCCAAGCGTCTCTGTGGTTGGGAAATTACAATCTCGGTGTAAAACTGGCGTTGTCCAGCTCAGCTGCCCATGGGAAGTGGCTTTGCCCACAGTGTGCAGTGCTTGGCGGCGTGTGGCTTCCCTCAGAAACCCGGCCTGTCCAGGAACGCCGGGCTCTGTCCTTGTGAGCATCTGTGCCAGGATGGAAAGTGTGGGCACTGAGCAGCCCTCGGCTCCCCGGCACCCATCCGAGCACGGCGCAGTTCCGTGACACAGCCGTTCTATTTATTACCTGGGTAAGCAGTGGCTGCAACAGGAATTGCACAGAGTTCCTGCAGCTGATAGAGCAATAATCAAGTTCGTCATTGTGCAGTGCCAGACCAGCCCTGGATCTGCCCCACTCCTTTCAGGTGCTGGTGTGGCTCTTGCTCGTTTTCTCGCCTCCTGTTTGAGGCAGCTGGAAGGAAGGCTTCCTCTGCTGCAGCATGTCTTGGGGTGGGCTGAGAGCATCTCCTGTCTGCGGACATTGCAGCTGCCTTAACAGAAAGGGAAACTCCTCAGCCTTCCCCAGAAACCAGAACCAAGGCAAGAAATTCCTCAGTGGGAACACAAGAGAGAAGTGTCCCGGGGAAAAGAAACCCAAAGCAAACAACAACAAAAACCCCACGTCTCAGCCTCAGAGAGCCAAACCTTGGGAAAAATAAAGCTGGATTTGTTTGAGCAACTCCCCCTTGGATGGGAGAAAAGAAACACAGATGCCTCAGAACTGGTGCCAACAAGCTCCTGATTTGGGGGGGGGCGGAAATTCAGACTGTCACATTTCAGGTTTACTTCTATGAATCTGTGCAATGCAAGCAAGGCACCGTGCGGTGATGTCTCTCCTGGCACTCTGAATTAATACAGCCCCATTTGCCTTTGTGGAATGGCGCCAGTTTTCTCCTGCTGAGCTCCTGGACCTGGGTCTACCTCAAAGCAGAAGAGAAAGCCTGGCTGCCAACCTGGCCAACCCTCTGCCTGCACTGATCTGCTTGCAACTGCTGCTGATGACAGGAGTGGATAGGGATGCAGGCACCCTCACCAAGCACAAAGCGTTCTGCAGCATCACCTTTTGGTGCTCGGGGTGTCCAGGATGGGAGCACCCAGCTGCTCTCAGGGAAATCTCAGAGCACACAATGTGCTGGCTGAACAGCAGCAGCTGAGCCAGCGGAACACTTCTCCTGTGTCCAGGTTGGTGCTCGGCGAGCTGCTGGTGACCCCCCAGCACCTTGCTGCCCTTCTCACCCCGAGGAGTATTGCTCACATCAGCCCTCACCTGGAGGAGATGCTTAAGGGTATCTAAGATGTTTAAGGCCCCCAATGGGACGCAGGGCTGTGTGAGGTCTGTGTACATGGGCATGATGCCAGAGGGGATGGCAGCCGACGGCCACAGTGCATGGAGCAGTCCTGGGCTTGGGGCACATAGGTGAGAGCTGACCTTGATGGGTGCAGCACTTGTTCTAGGACACATGCAGCCCATGGTGGGTATGCTGGGGACAAGGGCACTGTTGGGGCAGGGACATCTGCACCTCGTGACACTGATATACAACAGGCCCCTGGGTCCCTCCTGCAATTCAGCATCCTTCTTTTGTTGAAATACCAGAAAAAAGGGGTTGTGATGAACAAAAAATTGATGCTTCTCCCAGCTCCAGCACTTCCCAGTAGTGGGAGGAAGCAGAGCTGAGGACTGGTGCTCTGAGGACCTGCTTCCATGGCACACATGAAAAAACAAATATGGAATTGGAACCCACTGGAAAGTGGCTTGCTGAGTTGGTGTCACCTGTGCCATTAGCACTGAGCAGGGGGACCTTTTCTCTAGATCAACTGAAGGCACCTGCTCCCATGTGGCTTTGAGTGCCAGAATCCACCATGCCCTGGTACTGTGTTCCAACCACAAGACCCTGCTGTGTGTGTAACAGCCCCAAAAGGTGTAACATCAACGTCCCAGCTGCAGAGCCTGGCTCCAGGCTGGTCCTGGCTCCTACAGCACCACAGCTCTGAGCACTTTGAGTTTTAGCGTGGAACCTGCCCCACATAGGGCCAACCCAGTGTTTGCCCCTGCAAGGCCAGGAGGGCACCAAAGGGCTTCAGGATCCATTGGGAAGAAAACACAGTGATGTGCCCATTGAGACATTCAGGAAGAGCAAAATGTGAGACGATGCACACTGCCCTGCTGAGCTCAGCCCAGGGCTGTCAGGAGCCAGGCACCAGCTGTGCCATCTCACTGCTGCCCAGATCTGGGGTGTCCCCTGAGGTGCATGTGGCCATGCTCTGCTCTGTGTGCTCACCCCATGGAGGCTGCAAGACCTACCCATGAATTCAGTGACATGTCTGCAGGGCTTGGGCCTGCAGCCATCTGGCTTCCAGCACCAGACTGGGACAGGACACCTCTAATGCTGCTCCCATGCACACTGTGCACATGGAGCGACATGAACCTTTGCCGGGCTGGGAGCATCCCATTAAAAACTGCTGGGAAGGATTAGCCCAGCCACTGAAAGGGGGCTTAATATGGGGTTAATATGGGGTGAAGGAGCAGGCGCTGCCCATCAGGCCACAAGGAGACAGCGATACACGGTCAGCAGCAGTCACCTTTACTATGGACCACAGGAGATCAGAAAAATAACCTTGGGAACAAGAGACCTAGGTGCTAAGTGTCATGCTGTAGGACATACAAGAGGCCACTCACAATCACCAGGACAGAACGGCAACCGAGGAGGAAAGGCAGTCCCGCGGCGGTGCTGGGCGCGCTGCAGCCGTGCCCCATAGCAAACCCGGCGTGGTGGTGTGGGCACAGCTCCATACACGTGTGTGGGGCTGTCGGCGTGCCTTCCTTCGGCCTCTACAACAATAAAAGTGTCCACACCTCCTACACAACTCCAGTGTCTCTAGCACAGGTTTTTTTGTTTGTTTGTTTCTTTCAGGAAAAAAAATAAAAAAAGAAAGAAAAGAAGAAGCGAAAGCATTTTGTTCTGAGAAGGGTGTGCAAGAGCTGTTCTCCGGGTGCAGTGCAATGAGGATGGGTAGGAGGTAAACTCCCATCCCGGTGCTGTTCCTGTGCACCAACACCGCAGCCTCCACCAGCAGCATCCTGCAGGTCTTCCTTCTGCCAACCCTGGACAAGGATGTCCAGAAAAAAAAAAAAAAAAAGAAGAGGAAAAATAATTTAAAAAAGAGTATTGCTGCTTCTTCTCATAATATTTTGTCCTCTCTTTTTCCATCCCCCTCCCAGCCTTCCCCTTAAAAATGTTTGCTTTCAAATATTCCATTCCTGCAAAGATTCCTCCCAAGCTCTGAGGTCTTCGCGCTCCACCCTCGCCTTCTGCAGTCAGAACAACTGAGTCTCGATGTCTCTTTGGTTAAAAAAAAAAAAAAGAAAAAAGAAAGGAAAAAAGAAACACCAACAAGAAACACACAGCCCAGTATGATCCCATTCCACCCCGCGGACGCCTGATGGAGGGTGTCTGTGGAAGAAGGAAGCATCAGAGACGCGCCGTCTGCCGTGGGCTGTGCTCATACGGTGGTCGCCGGCCCGAACTGCAGCACCAGCGGCGACGTCTCCTTAATGCGGACGTAGAAGCGTCCCTCGGGCCGGGCAGCCTGCAGGGCCAGCGGCCGCGCTTCATCGGGCAGCCACCGCTCGCCCTCCTCGGAGGCAAACACCAGTCCGAAGTGCTCCAGCTGCTCCTCGCTGTAGCAGAAGGCGGCCAAGCCACCCAGCGCGCCGTGGGAGACGTCTTTCATCTGCAGCACCACCAGCTTCACCACCTCGCTGGCCGACGTCTGGCTGGTGACGTGTAGCTGCAGAGAGACAGAGGTGGGAGATGGGCGGTGAGGGAAGCACGGGGCAGACCGCCGGCGAGAGGCGGATCCCTCGGTACATCCCTGCCAGCCGCGGCGCTGTGCCCGGCCGGGTGGTCCCGGCCCTCAGCCCCCATGAACCCCGTGGCTCCGAGCGCTCATCGAGGGGCTCTGCTGATTTATGCCAGCCAGGAGCCTCTCCTTTGAACTCAGTTCTTCGAGGAGAACATCTTAAAACGCTGTCAAGCAGGCGTGTCCTGAGCTCTGCAACTTCAAATGCCACGTGGGCAGCCTGCCAGGAACCCGGGGCTGCGCTTCAGTTGCATAGAAATCTATGGGACTTTCTTAAATGGAAAATAAATTCCGCGAGTCAGCTTTCCCTCTGCTTCTACCATCCCTGCCGGGTGAAGAGAACCCGGCTACCAGAGCTCCCATCCGCCCCTCTGCCTGCAGGGAACCGAGCGGGGCAGAGCCCTGCACTGGGACACAGCTCTTTCTGCACCTCTGAGGGCGCACACACATGGATGGAGCAAAGGAGCAGAGGCCGTGGAGCCCTGCGTGGCACCACCTAACCGCCATCCCCCCTTGGATCCCTTATAGCCTAGCCCGGGCTCTCAGCAGTGTGGGCCGAGCTGCCGGGGCCGCGGGGAACCCCATCCTGCAGCAGGGGTGGACAGGAGCCGGGTCAGCAGCCAGGGCACCCCCTGCACGGCAGAGGATGCAGAGGGCAGAGCCAGGCAAGGGCCACACATGGTGCCATCCTCCCCCATCCTGCCTGGGCACGGCACAGCCACACCGCTGCCCTCAGCGGGCGCCGGTACCTTGACACTGGTCTCTTTGGAGAGTCCGGTTTCGTACTGAGGGCAGACCCGCAAGGTGACAGAGCCCGGCTTCTTCCCAGCGGGTTGCTCTGGAGGTTCCTGGAAGCTTGGAGTCCACTCGGCCGAGCGTGTGCGGCCGTGCTCGGGGCTGTGCGTGGAGCCAGTCCCTGGCCTGCCCTGACCGCCGTGCCCGCCGGTCCTGCTCTCCGTCGGGGAGCTATCGACGGAACCGGGACACGATTTCCTGGTCACCGGGCAGAGCGGCTTGGGGAAGTCCAGGCTGTTGGTCCGCACGCAGTAGGCCTGCCGCTTCTCCGTGACGCGCAGCAGCTCGATCTGACGGCTGGGCAGCACGAAGTCGCTGTCGTAGAGCTCTGGGGGCGGCCGGGGCTCCGGCGGGGCCAGCGGTGCGGGCTGCAGCTCGTGGCTCTGCAGGACGTCAGGGGCACTGTCCCGCAGGCTGCGTGCCGCCCGCCGCCCGCAGCACTCGGGCCCCAAGGACACCAGGTCCAGCTCCTTGGGGCTCTGCGCCCTGCTGGAGTCGTAGTCGCTGTCAGTGGCCAGGAACACCTCGGAGGAGCCCTCCTCATCCGAGAGCCCGTGCAGGTCTGCGGGGGAAGCACAGAAGGGCTGTTGGCCACTGGGTGTCTGCAGCGTGCTGGAGCCGTGCGGTGCCAGGTCCTTACCGGAGCTGAGCTTACGGCTGCTGTCTGGTGAGGGTGCTGGGGAGGGAAGGAAGTCGAGGTGGGATGAGGAGGAGTGGGTTTTCTCCTTCATGGCTCCGCTGGAGGTGCCGAGGAAGCCGTTGAGGGACAGGCCGCAGGAGGGCTGCTTGTAGCGGGCATGCTGCAGGGCATCCATCATCCAGCGCATCTCACGCCAGATCTCCTCCATTTGCTGCCAGAGCAGGAAAGAAAGGATCCCTTTCATGGAACAAACCACCACCACAAAAAAATCGAGCTGAACCCCTGCCTATCCCCACACACTTTTCCTGAGAGGCCCAGAGGAAGCATCCAGCTCTCTAACCAGGACTTTAACACGACTACTTAGGAAGAACTCACCAGACCAAGTCCTGACACTGCAGTGTCCCTGTGGCAAAGCAGCACGCAGTCCCCTATGGACGATCCTGCAGCCCTCCCAGCACATCCCTGTCCCAGCCACATCCCACACGCAGCCCGGCTCACTGCTCTGGTACCTGGATGTACTCCTGAACCTGCTGGTGCCGCTGCTTGGCGGTGGAAAGCTCGCTGTCGGAGAAGGCTTCCCTGAGGCTCTGCTGCGAGAGGAGGGACTCCAGCTCCAGGAGGGCGGACACCTGGCAGTACTGCGTGATGAACTCCCGGTCGTACGTGAAGAAGTGCACTGAGGGATGAACGAGAGGAAGGGAATGAAAAATGTCACGTCCCTATGGGTCCCTCCCCTCCTGCTCAATGCAGAAGGGAGGCAATGCTCTCCTCTAGCTGGCCTGGAGCAGCGAGGAGCCGCCAGCATCCCCCCCTCTGTCCTGGGGGAACACAGACAGCCCACCCCAAGGGGAGAGCACCATGGACAGGTGTGGGCAGTGCGGGCCACCGCTCTTCTCACCCAGCTCGAATATCTGCAGTGGCAGTGTGAGGAAGCCAGACTGTGGAGTATAGGGGTTGTTCTGGCCTGGCGCCGTGCAGACGTCGTCTGAGGGAGGCAGCAGCAGCAAGAAGGAGACCTGACCCCCAAAGTCTAGCACCTCTTGGCTGTACAGACGGAAATCTTTCGCCTGCAAGAGTCCGTCCAAAAGACACCTCAAGTAATGGCTGCAAACGTCACCTCCCATGACCCTGGACCTCGGCTCCCACCCGCACCTCTTGCAATGGGATGTTGACCAGAGCCATCAGCTCCTTGATGGCCACCTGGAGCTCCTGAAACAAGTGGTTTGGTGATGTCTCATTCTCGGACTCCACAGAAATGGGTTCTTCCATGCTGGCCATCTTCTGCAGCCATTCCCACTCCTCCCTGAAAGACAGCACGCAGACACATGCTGGATGGAGCAACTCAGGTGGCTCAAACAAGCAATCCCGATGAGAGCCATGCTGGCTCAGCTGCTCCACCCTGCATGGCACTCCACTCCAAGGGACATGGGAGCTACAATGGCAGCAGGAGACCTTGGTTTGCTTCATGCCCACATGGCAGGGATGGAGCTGAGAGGTGATGCTGCTGCTTTCTGGAGCTCATGAGCAGGAGGCAGAAGCCAAGGATGCTCTAGGGCTGGATGAGGCAGTGAGACCTGGCTGCCCCCAAAGCCCCACCTGGAGATGTTGGGGTTGGAGCGGATCTTCACATGGCACAGGATGTTGGGGAGCTGCTCAGGCACAAGCACCCGGATCTGGTCCACAGCACTGCAGAGCTTCAGGTAGCCCAAGTAGAGGCCCGGAGGGAGGGCATGGCTGCTCCGCTGGTGGTAAGCCAGCTTGTCCTGGGGAGACAGGAACCGCTGGAGAGAGCCAGCCTTTGTGGCAGGGTTCTCTCCAGCCCTTGTGGGACAGGCCAGGGCAGCCTCGGTGCGCCGGTCAGGACCAGCGGCTGTGCCCCCAGCCTGTTATCTGATTGTGGAGCAGCACCTGCACGGAGATGAGCAGTGAGTCCAGGGCAGTGGGCTCCTCTGGGGAGGACACGGACTTGCGGCTCGTCTGCAGCTTGCAGATGGGCACCCAGCGCACGCTCTCAAAGGTCTGGTTGGTCTTCACCTCCTTCAGGGTGACAATGAGGATGTTGCCCTGCTTGTCTTTGATGGGCTCAAAGAAGACTTGCCCCAGGTCCTGGATGCCCAGCAGCCCCTGCACATAGCAGTGAAAGACAAGAGAAAGCAACAGGTCAGGGGACAGTGCTCTGCTGCTGGAAACCAGTCGCAGAACAGTCCTTGGTCCCTCCCTCTGCCATGGAGCTAGCACATTATTGTCCCTGTGAGGGGACCCACTGGTGATGACAAGGTGATGGTATCACCTGCTCCTGCTGGCCCAGCTGCAACCTGGTTGCACTGGGGACTTTCCCACATGCTGCTCCAAAGGAGCCAGCTCCCAGCACCCCCAAAAAGCGCCCTGCAAGGCAGCAGGGACAGAGTGCTGCTCTCGCTCCCACCCCCCCACCTTCACCTGCATTTGCGAGATGGCCAGCAGCATCTTGAAGCGCGTCTGTAGGATGCAGGAGCAGGATGACTGGGAGACGGTGACGCACTGTCTCAGCCACAGGATCTCGTCCCACATGCATGACACCTGCAGCACAAGCAGCAGCCATCACTGCCAGCAACCCAGCTGAGCCACCTCCCACAAAAGTGCTTTGAGGAAAACCTCCTCGCGATTCACGCTGGGATGGGAAGGTGCACGTGCACGGATCACTTTCAGCAGCAGGGGTGCATTTTCTTACACCGAAGGCACCCCTCCTAAAGAGGTTTCTGCCAAGAGGGTGTGCTCCCTCTTTCTCTCTTGGTAGATTAGGATCCTCCAGCAAGAGATTTTGTGCTTGAGCTGCCCACCCGCCTTTTTAGTGAGAGCAGAGGCTCAGGCAGCAGCATCCTACTCTGCATGGGAGAGGCAGAACCAAGGATGAAACTTCGAGGAAGGCACCCTGCAGTTCAAGACACCCCTGGAGAGCATCCAGTGTGGTGGCTGCCACCATCCAACCAGTGCCTGGGCTGGTGGCAATTGAGGGAGGAGACACAGGCTGCAAGCACAGCTGCCACACCACAGTGCAGAGCACGAGACCATGGGGCCATTTACCTTGGTGAACCACAGAAAGTCCTGCATGAGCAGGCAGGAGTAGGTGTCATCGATCTCCACCACCGGTATCTGGTCTTCGTGGGTCACCAGGATGTTGTCGTCCTTGTAGAAGATGGCTGTTAGGTAGAGGCCCCTGCATGGGAGGACAGACAAGCTGTGGGGTCACCCATGGCACTGCTTCCCAAAGTGTCTCCCCGGAGGGCAGAGGAGGTGTCCATGGGTCTGAGCTCCTCTCCAGCACCCCGTAGGCAGTGAAGCAGAAAAGGCACTCGTGGGAGAGTGGCAGCAGGACCAGGAACCTGCATGGGCAGCAAGGTCAGCCTGGCTAACACCATGTCTGACACGAGCAAGGGAGGTGTGGACAGGCTTGAAGCATGAAGGTGGGAGGGTGGCAGGGTCTGGAGGACGGTGAGGTGTTGGGCAATGCATGGAGATGTTATAGAGATTTGAATAGAGGCACAGCTTGACCAGTCCAAGTGGAAACATTTGATTTCCAAGAGATGGGATTGGTCCCCATGATGGCATGGGACCCACCCCGAGCCCTGGCTGGGTAGTCCCATGTCCCCGTGGGGTGAAGGGCTGTGACGTCCCTGCACATGAGCCTCTCACCGCTTCAGTGTCTTGAGGAACTTGCTGCCGGGGTGGAAGAGGTGCTTGAGGCTCCTGGAGACCGAGTGCTTCCTGCTCTGGGGCTGGTTCTTGCAGGGCTCTGCGAGGCAGGAAGCAGAGGCATGAGAACAAGAGCAGCTCTGGAAGCCCAAGCGAAGGATCTGTGGGCTCTTCTTGTGCCTCCCCTGCCTGAGATGCTTCCCTGCTGCACCCACCCCATTCCTATGTGCCATCCCAACCCTTTGTGTCATATTGACTGACGCCCTGGGGGGCCACGCCGTGCTGCAGGCTCACCGTGGCAAATGCAGTGCTGGTGGACGGTCTTCACCTGGCCCAGCAGATGGTCCAGAGCTTCAGCCTGGCCTCTCCGTCGTGGAGCCCGGCCATCATACTCCCGCCAGTCTGCAGGGACAGGGTCAGTGTTACCTCCATGCAACCCTCGCTGTGGGGATGCCCCATCCCTGGTACCCCAACAGGACAGGGAGTCTCCCCTGCTGCATTTTCTGAGGCCCCATCTGCAGTACTGCGTCCAGCTCTGGCCCCAGCACAGGGATGTGGGGCTGTTGGAGAGGGGATGGAGGAGGACGTGGGGATGTCAGAGGATGGAGCACTTCTGCTATGGGGACAGGTGAGGGATGGGGGTTTAGCCTGGGGAAGGGGAAGCTCTGGGAAGACTTTACAGTGACCTTCCAGCGCCTAAAGGAGGTTACAGGAAAGCTGGGAGGGACTCTTTTATCAGGGATGTGGTGACAGGACAAGGGGGAATAGCTTTAAACTAAGAGATGGGAGATTTAGGCAAGACGTAAGGAGGAAATTCTTCTCTCAGAGGGTGGTGATGTGCTGGCACTGCTGCCCAGAGCTATGGGTGCCCATCCCTGGAGGTGCCAATGGCCATGGATGGACCCTGATCAGTCTGCTCTATGGGAGCCCACAGGGTTGGAACCAGATGGGTAAGGTCCCAGCCCAAACCATGTCATATGTTGAGGATCCACCGTCCTCCCCCAGGCAGCAGGACCAGGACATGCAGCACATCTGGGGACCAAGAGCCACCCTGGGGGCAGTGCTGCCCCCAGGGGCAGAGGAAGCTGAACCAGCAGCACCCCAGGGCCACCAGCTGTCCTGCAGACGGGGGATGGCAGAGGTCAGAGACAAGGTCCTGTCTGTTGCTGCCACTCTTCACAGGGCTTAAAAAATCAAACTCTTTCCAGTGCCTTTCTCCAAGTCTTCCCTGGAGCTGCAGCTGAGCATGGGGTTCCCAGGTAACACGGCTGAGCTCCATGGGACCAGGACGGGGCAATGACACTTGTACACTAATTGCTTTGCACACCCCCTATCCTGCCTGCTGCTGTTTTCCATGGAAAGTTCAGCTCTGTTAACTTCAGTTGAGGTTGGCCACTATTTTTAGGAGCTTTAAAAACACCCAGGGAGGTGCCTGACTATATTCTGCTGGGCTGGGGAGGGATCCTTGGTGAGGGGAGAAATATTAATGGAGATAAAAGCAAGAAAAATCAGTTATGTCTGATTCATTTCAGCTGCACTCTGTATCTGCACCATGCAGATCTGACCTGTGCTGGACAGCAAAAGGACTGCAAGGGAGCAAACAGCAACAGTACCTGCTGCCAGGGCAGGGCACAGCCAGCATGCTGCAAGAGCTGGGCAACCCATTTATGCATCAATGTGTGTGCAAATGTATAAGAGATGCCACAGGCTGGAGGCAGCATCCCCCCCAAAGGCAGCGCTGATGGCTCTATGGCTGAGCCCCACAGCCACTCTGCCCACTCCAGGGCCAATCAGCAAACTCCAAATGTTGAATCCAGCTCTGAATCCACCCCTGCTCCACGAGACCTAACACCTCATCCCCAAAGCTCCCCCTCCTGCCCCATCCCACAGCCGGGTGCTGTACTTACTGGAAGGGATGGCAAATGGGGGCACTGAGGCTTGGGGGGGTCCCCAGCCCTTCATGTTGTAGGCAGACACCTGGACATAGTAAGCTGTGCCCTGCGGGGGGAAACAGTGCTCAGGATGGTGGTACTCAGCATATGGGGCAGGTAGGTGGGGAGGAACCTCAGAACACGGCAAGGAGCACAAAACTGGACCTCACAGCCTGGTACCCAGTCCAACTACCCCCAGCATCACTGCACATGTGATGGATGGGCTGGGGCATGCTCCCTGCCCAGGGCTCTGCCCCGTGCTGTCCTTCAGTGGAACAGGACAGCAGCTCCCAGACCACGGTGCTGCTGGCTTGTCCCAATACCCTCATAGAAGGCTTCATCCCACTCTTTGAACCCACCAGTGCCTCTCTACCCCAGAGCAGGACGTGCTAAACTCCCTTCCTATGCTCCCATTCTCCACTTCTCCCATCCCCTCCCAAGCCCTCATTCTGCCACCGTCCCCCTGCCCAACAAGCTGCCATCATGTCCACCTGCCCCACACACAGAGCCCGGCTCCAAGTCTGTCTGCACTCTGCTGCCCCCACATCCCAGCCCCCAACTCACCGAGGTCAGCCCACGGATAGTGTAGTGCAGGCTCTTCAGCTTGTCCACCACAGCCTCCCCAGCCAGCGGTGAGAAGGAGGGGGAGCAGCTCCACTCCACTGCAACGAGAGACCTCGAGGTGCTGCATCCATGGAGCACCAAAGGAGAGGAGGGGACAGGGGGGTGACCAGCCAAAGCCAAGGGACACAGCCTGATGAGTGAGCGGTGGGCCGCAAGCCGGCGATGCTGATGGGAGGGATTTTCCCAAAAGCCAAAGTATCTTTCTAAATGGGTGAGGGGCACAGGAGCAGATGCAAACCCGACCTGGGCACTGCTCTGGCAGGACCCAGACTGATGGTGATAGGACAAGGGGGAACAGTTTTAAACTAAAAGAGGGGAGATGTAGTTTGGATGTGAGGAGGAAATTTTTTACCGAGAGGGTAGTGAGACATTGGCACTGCTGCCCAGAGCTGTGGGTCTGTGGGTGCCCCATCCCTGGAGGTGCCCTGGGCAGCCTGAGCTGGGGGCGGGGGGAACAGTCAGTCCATGGTGGGGTGGGGCTGAGCGGGTTGCAAGTCTCCTTCCACCCCAACTGTGCTGTGATACCGTGGTTTTACGGCTCAGAGGAGCACAAGCATGGCAAAGCCATGTGCCTGCAGGACAGGAGGGTAGAAAACAAGCAGCACCTTGAAGTTTGCTTTGGTTCAGGTGGGTGATTTAATCCAGCTTGGGCAGTTTGGCTGGAGGACGTGCCATGCCACAGAGTGCCAGGGCTGTGCCACAGCTCAGTGGGGGCTCAGCAGCCCCCTGCAAGGCAGCACGGCGTGCGCAGAGTGAGCCCCCATCACATCCCATTGGCACACCCAGGATGCTTGCTGTCGCCATGTGCTCAGCAATGACACGGGGACCAGGTCCTTACCCTTGTACTTGGTGACGACAGCCGAGTTGACACTGAGGGGCTCACAGAAGGTCACCTGCACCGAGGAGCTGCTGGCCACCGAAAGGTGGACGTTAGCAGGAGGGTCTGGCACTCCTGGGGAAAGAGAATGCAAGTGATGACTACAGTGAGAGCGGCCACTTCAAACCCCACCATCCACCCAGGGGCAACTCCATAGCAAGCCGGTGCAGCCCACACCTCCTCTCCGGCCCCCATACGGCCCCACTCCCTCCTCAGCTCTCAGCAGGACTCACGGGCGTGCTCAAACCCTGCCTTCATGCGCTTGTACAGCCGGAACCGCCACTCCCAGGCCTTCAGCTGCTTCTCCTTCTCCGAGCAGTCGGCGTTGGGGGCCTCGTTCACCACCTGAGCTGTCAGCTCATTGACGCGCTGCTCCGCTTCCCGCACCAGCGTGGAGAGGTGCAGCGAGCGGCTCTCCAGGCTGACGACTGCACAGGGGCCGAGGGAAGGGCAGGAGGGATGGGAAAGAGGTGAGGGGAGGGTGGTGAGGAGCAGCACCTCTGGGAGCAGCACCTCTGTGCTGGCGACAAAGCCCAGCCCTGAGGCAGCATCTCCGCTGCATGCACTTGGGCTCCTTGCCCCCACAGCACCATTACCATTTGGTTCCCTGCTCTGAAATGTGGGGCCAGCACCATCCCCAACTGCTCCATGGTGTGCACAGCATGAAAAATGGGCTCTGCTGCCCAAGCTGGAGCACTGGGGTGCAGCACAGCCTGCTCCCACCCACCACACACACATCCCCCCAGGAATGGGAGGAAGTCCACCAGGCCACCCAAAGCCTCACGCTGTCCCCACTGCCTCTGCTTGTCCCCAGGTAACTCACAGTGCGGGCTCTCCTTCGCTCCCGCCTGCAGCAGAGCCCTGGCGATGGGCGCGTTGTTGGTCATGATGGCGATGTCCAGGGGCAGCAGCCCCTCGCTGTTGGGGGTGTTGAGATCCAGCTCCTCAGGGCTGTACTGCTTCAGCAGCTCCTGCACCCTGTCCAGGTCCTGAAGCTCCACGGCCTCGAAGAGAGCAGCATTGCTCTGAAACTGGATGGAGGAAGACGCGCGGTTCGGCTGGGCACGGAGCAGCCTCCTGCACCCCAACACCCCTAATGCCAACAGGAGGCCTTTGGAGACACAGCTGACAGTGCTGAGTGATCGTACCACTGCTTGACAGCTCCACTCCATGCACCCGTGGGTTTCACGGCCCCCGTAGTGCTCCCATCCCCTTCTCCCCTCCTCCGAGGGGCAGTGACTCTTACCAGGTAGGACTTGCGGGGCTTCTCCTTCTCGCCCCGTCCCGCCAGGCTGCCCTCATCGAAGGATGTGTAGTTGACACGGAACTTCCCCGAGAGGTTTCGGTACAGCCTTTTGGCCGCATTTGGGGAGGATGGGCCCGGCGGCTTCCTGGCCTGTGCCAGCTGCAGGTCCCGCATCTGCTGCGTCATTTTAGGGGACGATGACCTGGGGCCGGGGGACAGAAGGCAGTGAGCACCCAGCCAGCAGGACATGGCAGCAGGACCCACACCAGCCGTGACCCAGGAGAGCCGGAGCCCCAACCTGTCTCCAGCGCTCAACAGCCATTCCTCTGCTTCTGAACCTAACTTCACTCTGATTTTAAGCACCAAGCAAGGAACAAGCACAGCAAAAGCCCTGCAGCAGTCTGGTAGGTTGTGGCACAGTGGTACTGCAGAGCTGCACTTGAGACGATGGTGTTTACAAAGCCATCACCGAGAAGGCAGGATATCAGCACTGACATTGCTACGTGCCCTCTGCCATCCTATTTCCTCAGTAGGCTGCCAAAGTCCTCTCATGTCACCTTTTATGACCGTGGCGTCTAAAAGCGGTGCGATGAGGAGGCTGGCTCCAGCCCACCTCTCATCTCATCGGCTTCAGCCCACGGATTGAGAGGTCTCCACGGATGGAGCAGGCAGCCGTGCCCACAGAACCGCGGCTTAAAGTGAATGGCACTTGAGAGCAAAAGCACATTCCTCTGCCAACTAAAACAGAAGGCAAACGACCCAGCGCAGGCAGAATGCACAGTTTGGAGGCAATTATCTCCGAGACACTAGAAACAGAGGAGATACAGGGACATTTCTCACTGTTTTCCTTCATCTGATTTGCTTCTAATGAGAAGTAAAGAGACGGAAATGATTCTGAGCTCCGGAGTGAACTTCTGTCTATATTAAACTGGCGGCGGCGCAGATAAAAGGGTTCCGTGCCCTGTGGCTGTGAGTCATCAGGACTCAGTGAAAGGGCCTTGATTTATCTAGAGCTAAACTCTGCGGTGGAGCAACTGATAGCTGCAAACAACGCCCACGAGTTACAACCGGCCGCAGCAGCGTGCTCAGCAGCCAGGCTGCGTGCTGTGGGCATGCAGCACCGGGTCAGGGCCGCAGCAATGAGCTCCTTGCTGCAGCTCAGCTGCATTTATCCCTGCTGCAATCAGGCCTTGCTGCTCAGCTGAGGGATGCCCCGGGGTCGGCAGGTCGCGGGTGAAGTCACAACGGTTTTCACAGCGTGTGAGGATGGTTGTGCTCAGCATGGCTTCATTTTTATCACTCTCTTCCACTGGGTGGTTTACAGTGCCATAGTCTCTGCATGTTCTGGGTTTTCCTGTTCGCAGTGCTGCAGATCTCAGCCCAGAAAATAGTGTTAATAATTACTGTAATTATACAATTTAAGCACACTTTGTTGAAGGGTGTGGGCTGCCCAGGCTCCAGCAGAGAACCAGTCCATGTCGGATGGGGCTGCTCCATCCTGAGAAGAAGGAGCTCAAAAGACAGAGGTGGGGAGGAGTTAACTCTTTTAAGGGATGCTGTGGCTTGGGGTGGCAAAGAGACAGGGGCTGGGATCCTGCAGGGCTTCTTGTGGCTGAGTGGCATGGGGGAGGTTTTGGTGCAGAGGGCACTGTTGGGATGTCTGCTCTGAGTGCCAGGGCTGCTTTCCTGAACCACTATCAAACCCAGCTCGAGGTTACCCAGCAAAGGAGCAAGCAAAGCGGGGCAGAAGACCGATGAGCAGCTGTCAGAGAATTGCCAACCCTACGCGGCCAACCTCGGGGAGATTGGAACCAAAGGATCAGCCAGCATCCAGAATGGGAGCTGGCACCACAGTATCCGCCAGAATATTGCCCAAGGGCAGGCGTGCAGACCACTGCCAAAGGGCTCAGAGAGCACCTGCATTTTCTACTATCATCGCCTGAGCACAAGCTATTTTTCAGGACTGGAGAAACAGAGAATGGATCAAAACCGGAGCGTGAGCTCCCATCCAAAATAGTGGGATTTCATAACCCACCCACAGGCAGCCTGAAACCTAGGACACAGCTCTGCGCTTGGCATCCCTGCTTGGCGGCAGTGCTGCTGGGAACGGCGTGCCCCAGCCACCTGCACATGGAGGATTTCACAACCAGGCACCTGGAGCGCCGCTGGGCTCCAGCCTAGAGCCGTGCTGCTCTGCTGCTGGCCAGGCGAGTTGCAAGCACTGCCATTGCTGCCCAACCCCAGGGAAGTACAGAGGTTGCTCGCCACATCAGAGCCCTTTTTCCCACGTGCACGCACCCCAAAGGTATTTAAGTATTGCGCAGAATTGGGTGGTGACCAGGCCTGCAAGGATGGAGAACCCCCAACGGCCGGGCTGCCTCTGCCTGCACTGCTGGGCCAAACACTGCTGAGTGCGATGGAAACATCTGCATGCCTGGAAAATGCACTTGCTTACTGAAACCTGGATCCAGGGAAAGGCAGCAAACAAGCAATAGGGCTTTGCTTGTTTGTGTCCTACAGATTTTCTCTTTTTCCCACTTGGCAAACGCACCGGGTTTTGTTTTGAATGGAGCCGAAACGAGCCTGCCTCTTTTGTTTAGCAATAACAACCAACTTATACAGATCCCATTCCCACCAGGACATTTTTGCTTGGGCTCCAGAAGCCCGACGCTGTCAGCCCAGCGCCGGGAGGAGCAGGGTGTCCCTGCACAGCCATAGAGCCAGGCACCAGGACGCGCCCTGGGAGCTCCCGTGTTCCGCCAGGCAGAGCACAGCGCAGTGAGGAAGCTGGGACCTCCCACGGCACGCGCTCTGAGGCCGGGAGAGATGGAGCCTGCAGGTCAGCAAAAACGCCGGGACTCTGAGAAGGGTCTGGAGCCAACCAAGAAGATCACTTGCTGGCAGCCACAGGAGGCCTCCCATAAAACACACCGCTCCCGCCAGCCGAGCAGTAAATTTGGGGCAGGAAGGGAGCTGAGACACTCAAGCAAACTCTGTTGCAACACAGTCGCGCTGCCGACGTTTCTTTAGGGGTTTTTATTTTATTTTTTTTCCCCCTGCATTGTTTATTTATTTATTTGTTTTAATTAAGCATTCTGATCAGGGTTTTTTAACGAGCCCAGAAGGAGCCTGTGGCTTAACTCCCAGTAATGGATGACTGCAATTAGACTTCCAGCTCCTCGCTCACCCATGAGCTTCCACTGCAGCCGTGAGGGCAGTGGGTGCTGCTGCTCTGTGTGCCAACGCGCGGCCCCTCCGCACTGGGCACCACAGGGCAGGATCTGCTCCCTTCTCTTCCAGTGCCTGGAAATGCTGTGTTTCTGCCTCGGCACATCCAAGGTGCCGAGGTGTGGGTGCTGCAGATTGCCCTGAGGGGCCGTGGGGGGCAGCTCGGCCCCGTCCTGCCTCCATTGAGGGCAAATGCTCTGTGCTTCTGCAGTGCAGCCCTTAATTGCTGCTTGACATGAAGTATCTGAGCGAGGAAGTCTTGGGTAAATGTTCTTGCTATGGGAACACACAGTGCTGAGTCTCTTTAATTACATTGTTTTTGTTTGGCTTTTTTTATTAGTTGCTCTGCGGCTTCCCCTCCCCGACGGGCCGAGCAGCTCACGCTAAATATGGCCGGGCTTAGCGGCCGCGCTGAAACCCGAAGCGCGGCACCAGCCTGGCTGGATGCGGCCGGACAGGGGGACGGGGGGGACGCATTCCAGCGGCCGTGGCCGGCTCCGACCCGCGCCGCTCCGGGCACCTCCACCGCCCTGCAATGCGTCCCGTGCCCTCCCATCCTTCACCCCACGTTCTGCACCCGCAGCCCTCCTTCCCCTCCGCAGCATCCCCCCAGCCCGTGCCCACCGCTGCCGGCACCGCTGCCACACACCTGCTGCCCTCACGCTGCCCACCGGGCACGGCGCTTTCATCTCCTCCTTTCCCCCTCTTCCCCCCCCCTCCTTGTTATTTTAAAGGCATTCCGGAGGATGCTGTCGGGCTTCGATGTGGTTTGGTTGGGTTGTTTGTTTTCGTACTGGAGGTTTTATGATCACATTGGGAACGAGCCCTAATTGAGCTGCAATTCGAATTGCAGTCCGTGGGTATTTGTTTCATTTTTGGAAGGGCTTAAGCTGCAGCACAGCTTAGGCTGGAGAATGCATTTGGTTTTAACTGGAACCTGATGGGGATGGGGCTGAGCGCGACAGGGCTCCGCAGGCCGTGGCCGACGCATGTTGGGAAACCCAACTGGGAACAGCAGCCCCGCAGCCACCTGAACCCACAGCACTGCCCAGACATGCAGCTCACAGCCACCCCGCACAGCCCACAGTGCTCCCAGCTGCTCCAGGAGCAGCAGCAGAGCCGAGCTGCTCACAGGCAGCAGGCGGGACCTAAAGGTCAGCGCCCAAACTGCCCTTCATGGGATCGGCATCGGTGTCAACTTCTGCTGACTGCCCAGCGCCGACTGCCAGGCCCCAGCACTCCACGTACACAGAGCTTCTGGCACAGGTAGGGACGGGAAACAGAAGGATTCCCACGGTGCAGGCGTCCATCTGAACACCGGCCCCTCACCGCAGTGTGCTCCCTGTGCTCCCATGGGTGCTGGGATGCTGGGGCGGGTGGAGGTGCTGGGGGGACGCCCCGACCCGCTGGCACCATCCCGGCTCAGTCCGACTTCCGCATATCAAAAGCGGATGAGGAGCGGGGACTTAGTGCCTGTTTCAGGAAGAAACCCAATCCCCTCACGGCCTGCCAGGAACAGGCAGCGCTCTGTGCCACAGATGCATGTGTGCAAACTCTTCTCGGGGGTATCAAATGCAGGAGCTGAGTCATACGACGCCTGGGCTCAAAGATCACTGAAGGCAAAAGGAGGGGAAAAATTCTCTCTGCGGGGTCACCGGGTCCCTGCTGGGCCCCCCCCAAGGGAAGGGCTGGGATGCTGAGCTGAGGACATATGGCTGCTGTGCTGGGAGGGGTGAGAAGGGCGCTAAGCCATGTGCACCCACAGCTAATGCCATCCCATGCTTAGCTCCCAGTGGGGCCAGAGGAGCTGTGGGGCCAGCGGCTCCATCACAACACTGTATCACTGAGATATAGGGCCATGGGGCCACGCAGCAGGCAGGCCCCCCAGCTCCTCCCAGGCCAACCTGCACATTGGGCTGAGACCTGCAGAATTGTCACAGCAGTGCCAGGCACCCATTTGAACCCAGGCCTGTGGGATGCACAGCAAATCCTTTAACCTCCTGCGCCACCTGGTGCCACCAGGACGAATACGCGGATGAGCGCTGGCTCCCATTGGAAACCACCTCTTCTCCCAAACCATGAAACTGCAGAAAACTGGCCCGAGGAGGATGTGGGGATGCCCTCTGCTCCACGCCTGGAGCTGGACTCCAGACCCAGTCCAGTCTGCCAAATCTGCACCCCTCCACAGCCCCCCACGCGACCTCCCCAGCCCTCCCGGTGGTTTCCCTGCTGGTGGAAGGCCACCTCCAGTCCCTCGCCCTACCCAAGTCATGCAGCGAGATGGGGACCAAGCTGCTTGCTCATGCCAAGGCTGCACGATGAAAACCAGCACTGGCTGAAGACTTCCAGAGCTGCACCCAAAGGGGTTATAAAAAGGCAGGCCACAGACATTGATCTCGGTGGGGAGGAGGAGACGACGGCCAAGGCACAATGGAAGAACAGACAAGCGCACACACCCGGCTCCAGAGCTGCTGCCCAGCTGGTAAATGTTACTGCAGTCAGAAAGTCCCTTTCTTGCTGGAAGGCAACCAGCAAGGCGCAGCCGGCACCACCGGGCACGCTGGCCTTGACCCACATGGCAGTCCTGGCACTGCGACCAAGAGCAGCCACCATCCATCCCTCGGGGACATCCCTGGCCTGCAGGACCCCTCCCTGCCCTGCGCACACAGGGCTCTAAAGCCAAGCTGGCCTGGCCAGGAAGCTCTCCATTACAGCACAAGTGTTCCCAGTGCTCCCATGTGCCCTGCAGTGAAGCTTGAGGCTTTCCCGTAGCCTCCCTCCATCCTTCCCATCATTGGGTGAGGAGCACAAGGACAGTCGAGTGTACGGAGGAATTTCTGAAGCTCTCAGCAAAGGTCTGCCTTCCACTCTAATATTAAAGAAGATGCCAAAAGCCTCAGCAACCACCAGGTTGCACCTCCAGGTGATGGGACACGCTCATCTGCCCACGCGTTGCAATGGATGTGGCAAGCACTGCAAAGCACACCCATTGGAGACACAGAGGCAAATGCCCTTCTCCAAGGATTCGCAGGATGCAGAAGCACATGGAGATGTTCTCCTCCATCACACATCACCTCCGCTTCTCCCAGCAGCTGGAGGCCTGGGCACAGCACCCCAGGGGGCTCACTGTGCCTTCCGGGCTTCACAAGGAGACCCACAGGGCAGCTCCTGCCAGCAGCCAGGCTCTCAACCCATGGCCACACGGGGACCAAGCCATTGCCATCGTTTGTGGAGTGCTTTGCAGCTTCCCAGTGACCCTGCGTGGGTCCACGTAGTCGCTGACTTGGACCTACATGGCCTGGAGGTGGCTCAGTGCTCGGTGCTTGGTACTGTGGCCAGGAGCCTCCCTGCCTCCACTGGGGACTCTGAGGAGCAATCCTGGCATGCACGGTCATGCTTCCCAGAGGCTAACAATTTGACCAAATCTGGGTTGATTTCTATCAGGAATGTCCCAGCCCTGCCAAATTTCAAGTCTCTTTTCCAAAGCATGGAGGCACCAGAAGTCCTTAAACAAAGAGACGGAAAAAAAAAAATAGCATTGGCAAAGCTACCGTTTTTCCCCAACCTTCTGCTGAAACTTGAAAGAAAAAAAAAAAAAAAAAAGGGAGAGAGAAAGTTCAGCCCGAGGCAGAGTGAGCATGGAAAAATTCAGCCCCAACAGTTAAGGTCTGGCAAAGGTATAAGCAAACAAACTTCCACTGGAAAGCATTGTATAGCTTCAACAACAGCGTCTGCTGGCTCCGGCCGCAATCAGCGCGGCGCACAACGTGCCCCCCTGCCCCCCGCGCCCCTTCCCCTGCGCTGCAGGGCACACGAGGACGGCGCTGCTGCGGCACGGACACGGCAGGCACGGAGCTGATCCTGAGACCGGGGCGCTGTGGTTGTGGCTGCACGGTCCACCCGTGCTGCCTGGGGTGGCTCTGCCTGGCTGCGGGCGCCCCTCCTCCTGGTGCTCGGCTGCTCGGCTGGCACATCCCCACCCCCCGGTACAGCGGGAGCGCGAGGTGAGCGCAGCAACCTCGGGAGCATCCTCCTGCATTGTGGGTATGGGAAACGGCCTAAGATCAGCACCAGATCTCACACGAGTTCACATGAGGTTCACACCACTGGAGCTCTGCTGCACAAGTGGTGTTGCTTGTCTGCTTGCTATGAGACTTCGGGACAGTGTGACCAAGGCAGAGCAGGGCCAGGACAAGAGGACAGGAGCTCCTGGCAGCATCTGCCTCCTCCTGATCAGAACCCGGGGCTCCAAGCGAATACACGTGGCTGAAGCTCTCTTGTACAACCCAGACAGAGCTGCATGGGGAGAGCAGAAGCATCAGCTGAGTGCCACGGCAGCTTAGCAGCACCCAGAGTCATCCTCCTTGCTTCCTGGGATCCGGCAGGAGCCATCCCCCAGTGCAGAGACATCCAAAACTGAGCCAGGAAATAACTGGAGGCTATACCTGCCCGGATCTCCTTTGACCTGGGAAGAGCCATCCACCCACCTCCGCTCTGTCACTGCCTCTGACCAGAATAACTGCCTCCTCCTCTCCACAAAGACACGGATGAGTGAGAACACCACTCAGGAGAAAAATAAGCCTTGCTTTTTATAGCACCTGCCGCTCGGCCACCACAGGCTTCTGCTATGTGGGACCCAGTGCACAAACCCTGACCTTGGTGCTCTTTGCAGGAGGGGAAAGCACACTAACAATGCAGCCAAGGCATGAGCAGGGGCTGCCTGTGCCTCCACTGGGAGAAGCCATGTCCTGACACCCCAGCAATTCAGCAATTCAGGCCCGAGCTTCAGCCTGGGCCTCACTCCTTGGTGATGGGTGAAGTTCAGAAACCCCCGTGAGTCAATTTGTGTTGGGATTTTCTCATCTAGGTCATTTCTGAACGAAACTGATCTGCACTACTCTGTGCTGCCCATATGGCAAAACCTCCTCCACACTGCCAAGCAGCTTTTTGTGGCCAAAGACCTTCATCCCTGCCTGACCCTCCCCACTGACACCGGGAATAAAGGAACAGACAAAAGTGGGATCATAGGATCATAGAACAGCTCGGGTTGGAAGGGACTTCAAGATCATCCAGTTTCAATCCCTGCCAGCCACTAGGTCAGGGATGAGAAAGGAAAGGCCCCAGTGAGCAACCGCAGGGCACACCAGGGGAGATGGACGTGTACTTCTGTGCTGGGGAGAATGGAGATGCCTAAAAGGAAGACAAGGGAACTTGGAAGTGAGCAGCAGATGGGAATGAAACTGCTTCTTCCTGACATCCCCCAGGCACAATGCTCAGCAGGATGGGTTCCCCAAAGTGGGCAGGATTGGCTCCCCGAAGTGGCGGAAGAAAGTTGGGTAAAGGGAGTGCATGAGAAGCAAAACAGTGCTGGAGAGTGAGCATGCAGCCAGGGGAGAGAGTGGGGAAGAGGTGAGGGAGATCCCAGCACACCCGGGGCACTGCTCAGCCATCTCACAGCAGCCAAGCCGGGAGGTCCAGCACTGAGCTGGCGCCTGGACTTGCTGTCCAGGAAGGCAAACAGAAGGTTCCTGGAACCCTGGCGGGCAGCAGTGCTTCAGCCAGGAGGAAACTATCAAAGAGCAGAGAAAACCACGCAACGCAGACTGCTGTTGTTTGTAGGATGAAGGAGGACTACAGGCACACACTGCCCTGAAGCAGCTGGGAGATGGGGCTGGGGAGGTGGTGCAGGTGAGGAGTGCTGCTCCCACACCTCAATGTCCCCAGCAGATAGGCAGTGATGTGGGACCCTGTCTGCCCCAGACATCAGCCTGGTCCCTTCCGCCTGCCCCACAGAGTGCTGGGGAAGTCATGCTCAGAGCCCACAGCTCCAGAGCCCTGTTGTCGGAAAGCCAGGACTTCTCTTGATATTCCCACTGCAGAATTGCATTGAGATCTATCTTGTGTGCAGGCTGAGGGCTGGGAGAGCTGAGACCCCCTTCAAAGTGCAGTACACAGACACTAGCCAGCACCTAGTGCAGAGGATACTGCAAAGCACACGGGAAGGGCTTGGCTTGCAGTAAGACCCAGACATCCACCAGGTTTTTCTTCATACCAAGGACTGTGGTATCTCTGCACCTTCCTCCAGCACAGCCATGGGCACTGGGTGCTGCTATACAAACCCAGCAGCAGGCACCTTCCAGGCATGGGTGCATCCATGGAGAAGGAGCACTGAAGATACTGCACGATGGAGAGCACCTTCTATGCTCCTGGCATCCAGGGACCTGAGGCATTCATCCTGCTGTACAGAGCCAGGCCACAGGGGATGAGAAAGAAATGAGAAGGCAAATGGCCTGGAGTCAGTGTGCACTGAGGATAATGGATATGCTGCCACTGAGAAATAAACTGATCAGGCTTAGATGCGCCAACCACCAGCAGAAGGAAGTGCCCAGAACCACACGCTGGTGCCACACTTCAAATCAGTCTTTTCAATAAATGACATCTGCTCCCTGTGCTCTCAGCAAGGCAGGGTCCGGCCCAAGGGCTCCAAATGTGCACGTTGATCTTCTCTGTCCATTTTTCTCTGTCCCTTTCCTACAGGGCTGCCTCGTTCCCACCGAAGCCACATAAGAAACAAGTGCCAGCTGCCTTCTCCCGTCCTCACAGACCCCGAGACCAGCTGCTCCCTCTGCGGCTCCCTGCTGGTGATGCTTCCTTCCGAATGGTTTCCTAAGGGCAACTTGAGCATTCAGGGAGATACAGGCAGAGATCACAATGACACTGACTTTAAGGTCCCTTCCAACCCACATTATTCTGTGGATATCAGACTTTGAGGGTGCACTTGTTCCCACCCGAGTCCCCCAGCCATCGGTGAGCTCTGGCCCTGCTGGCCACGTCCTGGGAGCACCCTGCTGCCACCCCCAGGTGTGGGGATGGGGCTGTGGGGTCGTGCCATCATGAGCGGAGCTCTGTGCTGAAGTCCGGTTCCACACAGCTAATTCAATAAGTCCCAGATACCATTACTTCATACGGCAGAGAGGCTCCACAGCTATTAGGGGAATTGGGAACGGGGGGGGGGGGGGGGGGGGGGGGAGGAGGAGCTGAAATGGAGAAGGGAGAGAGACGGGAGGGTGGAGAGGGGGAAGCTAAGACAAGCAGCAGAACAAAACATCCCATAAATCATGAGGAGCTGCTGAAATACCAGAACAAATGACCCCATAGCTTGGCCATTGTTCCTGAGTGATGGCTCAAAGCTCTCTCAGCAGAGACAAAACACCGCTCCTTCGTCCCACTGCTGTGCTGCCCGGCCAGGAGCAGCACTGAGCTGGGAGTCAGGATCCACGATGGGTGCAAGTAACTCCAGCATGGCAACGTGCCTCATAGCACCAGTGGGACCCATATCTCCCTGCCTGTCAAGAGCATCCCTGAGCTCCCAGCGTCCCATGACCCTACAGAACCCAGCAATGCTTTCACTGGGTGCATCAGGGCCTGATGCTCCCTCTGGTTGCTCCCTAACCAGACCAAGAGGCACTGGGCTTGGGAGAAGTGGATCTCCTATTGGGCATGTAATGTAAGGTGTAGGATCGCTCAGGTACGGCCACGCAACCCAGAGGAGTACAGAGCCCTCCATGGTGCTGCTGCTCCCTGGCTCCCAAAAAGTCACTGCTAACTCCCTCGGCAAAAACACCATCACCAAGGAAAGAGCCTTGCAAACCATCCACAGACATGGTCCACCAGACCCAAAGCAGCACAGCACCTGCAGGGCTCAAACTGCGAGTTGGAAGTGAGGCACCTCCCATGCATGGCTACTGTGCCCCCATACCAGCAGCAATATGGGGAGAGTCTCCATCCCCCCAAAAGGGGGAATTTTATTGCATTAGGAGACGTTCAACCCCAGTGCTCCTGGCCAGCAGGGCTCCTGCCAGCACTGCTTGCGATGGGCAGCCAAGGAGAGGGGATAGAGGATGGGGACAGGAGGAATGCACCATGCTTTTCCTCAGTTGTCATAGGAGTGCACTGCTCTGACCACAGACAAAGAGAAGCTGAAAATGTGGGGAGCCCACATGGAACCAGAGAGTGCTGAGCAGCCCTGAGCCCCTAACCCTGAAACAGGAGGAAAGCAGGGGAAAATGAGAGAGCAGAGGGCAAGTAGAAGAAGGAAAACTGGAATGAGAGGTGGGTAGGGAAAGGAGAGCACAGCCTGATGCCAGGAAGGCACAAATCAGTGGCAGAAGAGCAGCACAACGTGATGCCAGGAGCGCACGCTGCTGCACGGCACAGGAGTGACACAGGGCACAGAGCATCCCAGGCCCTGCACAGAGCCAGGAGGAGAGCAGGGGTGCAGCCCTCCTATCTGCTCCAAGCTCATGTAAGGGGAAAGAGGATCACTCCTGAGGTGGCACACAGGGAGAGAGGATCCCACTCACCTCAGCTCACCCCAAGGGAGAGAGGGATGCTCACATTTCCCAGAGGGGCTCTGCACACACCAGGATGTCCCTGTGGGGGCCATCAGGGTTCTGATTTGGAACTCAGACAGCAGAAGGTGTTGAGCTGCAAATGCTTTTGTCTCTCAGCCTTCGCCTCATTGAGGGTTCAGAGTTAGATGGGTATCATGGAGCAGCAAAACCCCCCCAGGGCTGTGGCCAGAAGCACTCCAGGCCCCCTGCCCGGCTCGTGCTGCACTGCCCAGTGTGCTGCAGGGCCCCAACAGTGGGCACTTTGTGGTGCTGCCTTTAAAAAAATACCCTAAAAAAAAATAAATCCTAATAATGAAGTATTTATTTGGGTAAACAACCTATGAATGAAAGAAGTGTTTTCTCAAGACTTCACTTTTTCCCTGCCACCTCTCCCTCCACTCCCAGTAATAAGCAGAACTAACAGGGCTCTGCTCGGTCACTGCTGAACTCGGGATCAGACCCTGCTCACTCAGTGCAGCACCACAACAGAGCAAGCTGAGCTGAAAGCCAGCCTGTCCTCCCCCAGAGCCGTGTGCAGGCTGCCCTACCGTCCCACAGAGCAGCACCTTTTCCTGCTGTCATGGTGCCACAGCTGTGCAAACTGCTGCAGAGCAATGGGCTCCCATCTTGCAGCCCCCGGGGCTGACAGAGGCATTAGAGGGAGAAGAGAAATGCTGACTTCTCTCATGTGTACATGATGAGAAAAGAGGAGAACTACAAGCCGATGGGTTTTGAGGAGCGCTTTGCTTTTTTTCCTGTTTGCCATGTAACAAATTCTCGTGTTTGGAAGATTGAGAGCAATTGAGGTACAGCTTTCTGATGACATTGGTTCAGCAAAAAAGAAGGTTGTGTAACGGAGAGGAAAATGATCTGATCCCACAGAGCTGACATTCTGTGCCTGGCCTCCTTGGTACCTGCACAGCTTCTGTGCCCAACAACCTCACGGATGGAGCAGCCTGGAGAAGGACCCACCGCCTCACACAGAAGTGTGAGAACATACAACAAATGCCAGACAGTTCTCCAAAGAAAGCAGGGAAAGCAAAAACCAAACTTGACATTCTTAAAATTTCTGAGCATTTCTTTTTCTCTTTCTTCTTCTTTTCACTTTTTTTTTTTTTTTTTTTTTTTTTTTTAAGCTTTACCCTCCTTTCTCCATCTAAGGAAGCAGAGAGCAATGCAATTTCCAGTTCTCTAAAATATCCTTAGCAGGTCACCTCCAGCACGGGGAGGGCCGGCTGTGATCTGCTTCCAAGGCTGCTGAATGAGAGCTCAGCAAGCTGGGGTGGAGCAGGGCTGAGCGTGGGGAAGGGGCAGCCCCACAGCCCCGGGGCTGGGACCCAACACAGCGGGCTCACAGCTGCCCAGCCCCGATGGATGCCCGTCTCGCTGCTCTCCTTTCACCCCACACAGCAGGAGCCCATCTGGGGCTGCCTGTCACTCTTGCAATGGGGTGATGGTTCGAAGGGTGTTCTCCCATGGGGCAACGCACGGACAGAGTGGGGACAGGGGAGCAGGAGGGGGCTGGGAGGCTGCTTGCCCCCAGCCCCTTCTTGCAGCTCTTACCATTCAATGCTCAGAGACCTGGGCCGGAAGGCAGACAGCTCGGCCGAGCCATACTCAGCTTTCCTTCTCTTCTCCTGCTTCTGCTTCACCGACAAGCGGTGGGCAAACCTAGAGAGGCTGCTTTCCGACCTGGGGAAGGGGAGAGGAAAGGAGTTAATGTCACTGAAGGTACCTTGTGCTGGGGGCTGCAAGGGGCAGGGGGCTCCAAGGGGCACCAGAGCGGGCAGCACAGCAGCAGAGGCTGAGCGGCGCTTTGGCTCCAGCGTCAGCCCCACAGGGCTGCAGCAGTGGCACAGAGCTGAGCCCCTGCCCGGCACCGGCGCTGCCACGCTCTGCCAGGGCCGACGCTGCTGTTCTCTGGGGTCCTGAGCTGTCTCGCCGACCAAATGCCTCTTAAAACACAATAACATAAAGGGAAGGGACTTCTCAGAAATAAGAGCTCTCGCTCTTTCCTTACGATAATTAAATAAACCACGAGCAGCTAACAGTTTTTTTCCTGATACATTTTAAACACAGACATCTTCAATTCATTAACTCTGGTTATTGATTTATTTTTCAGCTTATGAATTGCTGTTGCTTGGGACGGGGTGGAGACAGCTTTCTGGAGCAGGCGCTCGTCTCCGCCATCACCGCCGGGAAAGAGCTGGTCAGCCCTTCCAGGGTCATTCCTCACATTCTTGGGAAGAAACACTACTTTGATGTAAAGGATGAGGTTTGCCTTTAAAGAAACCAAGCAGAAATGCAAACCCCAGCGTTCCCCCTCAGAGCGCTGCAGGGAAGCACGGGGTGAGGAGAGCCCATGGGAGCACTGGGAGCAGAGCTGCTGCAGATGCAGCCTCTCTGGGGCCGTGTCACGGCTGGGAGGAGCAATGCTCTGTGCCCATCACTGCTCTTGAGGGGCCTGGGGGCTGTGGGACCTGCCTGGAATGCAACCCCATTGGCCCTGAGCAGTCAGTACTTCGGCCTGCATCCTCTCCCAGACTCAGTGCAGCCGAGAGGTGTGGAGGGTATAGGGAGGACAGAGAGAGGTGCCCACAGGGCTCTGTGCAGAGGCACGGGGCAGCCTGGGAGCAGGAGACCAGGGGCACTGCAGGAAGCAAGATGTGGGCATGCAGAGATGCTGCTGGCACTGGGGGCACGGTGCCCATGGGGGGGCGAAAGGGGTTGTGCTGGAGCTGGGTGACCATGCGTGCTGAGGCCACCAGACCCAACAGAGCTCCAGCAGAGACTTCATTTCCTTTTCTATTTAGAAATCCAGGAGCACATTACAGTATCATCTGGCTATTTATACAGCACTGCTTTACATAAACGGTGCTGCAGAAGAGAGAATGAATCATACCTGCTCTGCCCCGGCTGCACGCACGCCGTGCCCAAACCCACACCATGCCCTCTGCCCTCTGCCCTCGCCCCCAGGCTCCATGCTGGGTGCACCCTCAGCCCCCTGAGCTCTGGTTCTGGGACGCTGCTGGGTCCGTGCCCAGCTCTGGGAGGATACTGGCACAGCAGGGATGCTGCTGTCACACACATCCACTCCCCAGGTGCTTTCCAAAAACAGCTGCCCCTTGTCCCTTAATTCTTATTACAATAATGACAGGGAAACCGAGGCACAGAGGCCACGCAGTGAGGACAGCTCACTGTTGGCTGTCAGCCCCATCCCCTACAGGCTGCACCGGCCAGCAAGGTGTGTGTGTCTCCTGCCAGCAGCACCGGTACCATCCTGGCCCCAGCTCCTGCCCAACCTGCCACCAGCCAGGGACGTGCAGGGAGAGCCATCAATTGAAACATCAACCGCAGCGATGGGGAGAGCCGTCTCCTGACAACCAGAGGAGGTTGTTCAGCTACTGTGCTGTATCATAAATCACACCTCTCTGACTTGCCATCTGTCAGCCAGATTACACATGTTCAGAGTCCCATGTCAGCGTTTAAGTCCGAACACAGCATCTTTTTCCCAGAAATAATTATCAGCCCTGGAGATTCCTGCAGCAGCACAACCGAGCTGTGGCTCGTCCCTTCCCTTAGAATATTGCAGTGGAGCAGGCTGGCAGTGAAGGCAACGGGATGTGGGGGGAGGAGAGGGTGGGGGAGAAATGCAGCTACCCCCCTCCCCATGAAATCACAGCTTGGTGCATGTGAGGGCCATGCACGGTCAGCACCTCTCTGCAGCAGCTTCTGTGCCTGCTCTGTCCCCAGACTGCAGGGCCTTTGCAGAAAGGCAACAAGGCACTCAGGGCACCTGAACCCACTAGGAGCAGGCAACGCAGGTGGCACCAGCAGCACCCCCTGCCCACAGCCCAGCCCCTCACCAGCACCTTGCATGAGGGCTCGAAGCAGCCATGCAGCAGCGAGGGAGACATCTTAGCCGTGGCAGGAGCAGCTCCCACCTGTTGCACTCGCTGGTCCGAGACACAGCACGTGCTTGGACGTGGCGACCAATTGACCCCGCTCCTGCAAGGCAGCCAGCATCCCCCGGAGCAGGCACGGGCGATGCAAGCGCCAGGGTGGGGCACGAGGTGGCTGCAGGCACTCCGCAGCGCTTTTCGCAGTGCCTCCCCCTGGAACGGTCCCTGCGCAACCAGCATCCGAGCTGGGCTCATCCCCCGTGCTGGGGAAGGGACAGAGGGCAGGAGCCGGCACAGCTCCCGCATCCCTCTCAGCAGAGCAGCTGGGCTCCTGGAAGCGCTTTATTTGCACAGGTGCAGCCAGAATAAAAAAGGAGAAAAAAGAACCACCTCCCGAGCAGGCAGAAGTTTTCAAAGAGGCACCACGCACGGACCCACGGCTGCACACACGCAGCCCCCGGCGAGCATCAAACACGAGCACCGAACAAACAGACCCCATCCCGCCGTCAGCCCCGCACTCCCTGGGCACCACGGGGCGCGTCCCCAGAACAGCAGCCACGGATAGGAGCGGTGGGCCGCGCACGGTGCCGCGCCGGGAGGGATGCGATGCCCGCGGGATGCGCACTCACCTGCACCGCTCCTCCGCCTTCCCCTCGCGCTCTGCAAGCAGCCAGCAGCGCTCAGCCGCGCACAGCTCCCCGGCAGCATCCCCATGCCCATCCCCTCTCCGCACACAGCCGCACGCACGCTCCCATCCCGGCCGGGAGCGCAGCCCCGCTGCCCCGCTCCCAGCTGCCACCTCCGCCTCCCTCACCCATCACCTCAGGATCCTGCTGGCTCTGCGCTCCGCTCTTTTTTTTTTTTTCTTTTCTCTATTTCTTTCTTTCTTTCTTTTTTTTCCCCTTTCTTTCGTTCTTTCTTTTTTTCTTTTTCTTTCTTTCTTTTTTTTTTTTTTTTCTCAATCTTGTTTCTATAGAAACGAGATTAGCAGAGGGGGAAATAAAACAGCCCCATGTGACTCAGATTCCGACACTGAAGAATCTCCTGGTCGCGCTGTCGGTGCTTTACATAACAGGGAGCCTGCGCGGCTGGGCATGGGGACTGGGCATGGGGAGGGGGCCCAGGGCTAACCACACACACTCCAATGCCACGACGTGCCCTGAGCCCGCTCGTGCCCCCAGAGGCCCTGTTCCCTGCCTGCCCTGCTTTGCCACCCTCTTCCATCAGCAGCAGAAGGGGCAACGGCGCTGAGAGCGGCCCCAGCTCTCACCAAACCCCACGCACAGTTTGGGGCAGGTGACCCAAGAGCCCCTCACACTGCTGGGCTGTTCTGGCGGCTCAGGGAATGGCTTCGGTCAGCAGTCCCCAGTGGTGGTGGCCTCACAGGTGACAAATGCCCACAGGACCTCCTGAGCCCCCAGTGCTGCACACACATGCTGCAGGCGGGCAGCTGGGTGGGATGCTCAGAGCCTCAGGGATAGATGCTCACTGCTCCATAGCTCCTTCCAGCCCCACATCTCTCCTGGTCCCCCCCATGCCCCCGTGGCGGTACTGATTCAGCCATGATTAACATGATTAGTGTGATTAATGCGATTAGTATGAGGCCTGATGGCACCGCAGCACTGGGGGCAGCTCACCCCCAGGCACATGGGGAGGGGCAGCCGGACCACGGATGGATGAGGCCCCGTGTGAGATCCTCTGTTTAATGGATGATAATGGGGCTGCAAAAAGTTCCTCCAGCAGCACAGCTTTGATACTTGCAGCTAATTATAGCTGGCATTATTGGGATGTATGACAAGTAGCGAGTCGGGGGATGCTGTCTATTTCTGACCCACAACACCAGGAGGGCGGGCGGCCCCAAGGGTGAGAGGAGAAGGGAAGCGTGGGGAGAAGGACGGAGATACCTTCTGTGTGTGGTCAGATGAGCAGAGCAGCTGCTTCCGAGCGCGGGTTTGAGATGTGAGGTGTTGATAGCGAAGGCTGGGAAGCGGCTTGACACATCCCACAGTGCAGCCCCCCATTGCCTGCTCACTCCCCACCCGGTGTCATGGTCCTTTGGGTGCACCCTGAGGTCCCCTGACCCAGCTGTCCCCCAGGCTGACTCTGCTGGAGCCACGTTAAAGACAAGAAACCCAACGCCCATCCTTTGCCTTTCACAACACCTGTTGGCCTCTATGGGATCCAGCACCCAGCCGGTTGCTGCACAAAAGAAGTGCCAATCCTTGGGACTGGATGGCATTTTTAGAACTTCTCCTCGTTTTCTTTGAGTTTTGTTAAACTTACAGCTTTTGCTGCAAAGGATTTGATGCAAATCCAAGCAGAAGGGACCGCCTCATGAGTCCTAAATTAAAATGTTCCTTTGTTTTGGCTTTCAAACACTGTGTTTTAATGCCCATCCACACTCGGAATGGAAGGTAAATTTGCATGTCGTTCCCCTACGAATCCTTTGCCAAAGCAGTGATTTTGTTCATTTGTATTCCCCGGCGACAGCAGCTCTGCCCTCGGAGCAGCAGCTGCCTGCCTGCAGAGCAGCAGAGATGGGCACGTTGGGGATGCTGAGTACAGAGAGACCCAAGCCCAACGTGTTGGTGAGGCAGGGCTGTCTTCAGCTGGCCTTGCACCGCCTGGGTCTTCCTTACAGGCTGTTGGCTTGGGCTGGGGCCTCCCAGTCCCACTGAGACCCTTCTTTGTGATGTGGGAGCAGAGATCTGATCCTGCCGTGTAACAGACCGCTGGCAGCACCATCTCATGGGAGTGCATCTGTGTGCTTCACCCTCAAAATCGGCCACATCAAAACGAAGCTCCAGTCAACTGCAGGGAACGTAAGACAGGCAGAAACTGCTTTCCTCAGGTCAAATCCTTGCCATTTGGCTTGTTTTTAAGGATTCTGCCATCTCCCTCTCTGTGAAGAAATGCTGGGCTGTGTAAGGCAGCAGGACAGGACCTGGGCTGTCCCACGGTGGCTGCATGAGCCTCAAGTGTCCTCATGCCACACGGAGCCATGTGCGTGCATCCCTTCCTGCTGGGGGACAGGAGGCTGGCACACACAGCTCCAGCACTCGCTCTTCAGAATGTTCCCTGTAGCAATTCAAGCTTTTATCATAACTAACAGGATAACTAACATAACTAGCCGAGAGCCTGGGAAAATTGAGAATGAATTGCAAAGCAAACCCTGGTAACCCCCTTTCCTCCCATCAATCTGCTCAGAACAAGGACGAGTTCCCCAGGGCTCAGCATTCCCTCCCCACAGAGGTTCTGTGGCGGCAGTCAAAGGCACCTCGGGCTGTGGGGCTCCCCTGCACATCCCCCACACCGGGGAGCAGAGAAGCCCCGCGAGATGCGGATGCTCAGTGTCAGCCCCACGCTGCCGCCAGCCCTGCCTGGCCCCTCTCTGCCCAGCAGCCCGCTGTGGGGCACGGGCAGCCCATGGACCTGCTGTTGTTTAGTCTGACGGCGGCACTCGCGCCGGAGCCAACCCTTGTTTTCGATGGCCCCGCGTCCAACGCTGCGCGCAGGAATGGAAAGACTTGTTATTCTGGGCTGCCCAGCCGGCCGGGTTTTCCAAGTGCAGGAGAGGAGTGATGTGGTTAACACGAGCCGGCCGCAGAGCCTCCATGGTTTTCCTTTTTGGACGGGCATCAACCTGCAGAGGACCACACCGGCTGACGCCATCGGGCAGCTCCCAGAGGGCAGGCAGGTGCCAGCAGCCACGCGTGCACGTGGACGTGTTGGTGCACATGGCACAGCGGTGAAAATGGACACGCCGGTGCACCCAGGCTTGCAATACATGTGGGGAATGCTGTGTTCACACAGCATGTGTGCAGGGTGCTGTGGGGCAAGGCAAGAGGCACAGCATGGCCTGGGCTGTGCCCTCCCCTCAGCACCTACCCAGCCACAGAAGGTAAGGAGTCACCCAAGCCAGGCCAGCCCCACACCACAGTGCCCAGCCCCAGGTTGGGTAGCAGGAGGCTGCGGAGCCGTGGGGCTCACACACAGCCTGGTCTGTGGGCAAATCCACAGAGACACTGTGGGAATGCAGCAAGCACCAGATCCACTCGGTCACAGTTACAGCATCTCCGAGCTAAAGGAAAATTTCCCTCTCCAGTTTTTCAGTAGCTCTCGTGAGCGTGTCACTATTGGAAACGCAACCTGCCAGGCTCCCTGCTGCTGGTACATCCCCCACAGCACTGTGCCTCGCTCATTGCTCCCAGGGACGTGCAAAGGTTCCCCTTGGAGAAGGGACCAAGAGGAAAAAGGCACCGGAGAAAAGCCCCGGGCAGCCCCCGCTCCTCCCCACAGCATGGAACCACCGTGGAGGTTTGAGGGACTTGAAGAGCTTTGCGATGCAATAAAAACATTCCTGCCTACAAAGCATGAAACCCCAAAAGTTTATGGGAAACCACTGTCTTCGGATGTCTGCATATCTTCAGGCATCCTGGGAGCTGTAGTTCAAAGAAACCAAGAACAAGAAAGCGGCCGATAATGATAGTTTCTGGACGGAGGCTGTGTGACTATTGGCTCCCGGATGAAAGCCGCATTTCTGGGATGCTGAGCGCATTTCTGCAGCCAAGCAGAGCAGCTCTGCGGCGGCGGGGAGGGACCCAGGGCCAAAGGAACCAACAGCACAGCTCCAGGCAAGCACTACGAGAGCTGAAAGCTGGTTCCTGAGGGCACTGCAGGGCCATGGGAGCTGTGGGACCCTGAGGACACAGCACAGTGGCTTTCCCTGGGTCCTGCAGAAGCTAAGGGTGCAGTCCAGGCTGAGTAAGTCAGGCCCTTGTGAGCCAACAGCTTGGTGCCTCAGTTTCCCTATTAGCTCGTCCTACCCAGGGCTGTGCAGACTGGCATCACAAACTCAATGTCCATTGGAACTGAGCTCGTGGGCCACCAGCTGTGCGCATCACACTGTGCCCACCATCCTTAAATCCCTTAAATCCCCATCAGGCCCATTTCTTCAGACCCCACGAAGAACAGCCATGCCAGATAGGCTGCTGAAAGGCACTTCATTCGGACACAGAAGCCTCTTTGTGCAAGGCAGTCCCATCCCAAGGGGTGAAGAATCGGAATGCAGCGTGCCCACACTGCCTGGCCCACACCTCTCTGTGGGGGGGACCCACGGGGACACGGGGCAGCACCTGCCCACCTCACACAGCAGAGCACAGACACGCAATGTGTGACACGGTGCTGCTGGCAGGGCTGCTGCAGGGAGCCTGAGCAGGCTGCTTCAGACACTCTGAAAGCAAACAGCCAGCAATGACAGACAAACCACAGGAGGGTTCTGCCGTAAAGAAAATCTGCTGCCCTGAAGAACCAAGAAGAGCTGCATTATTTGCGCTGGCAATAGCACCACAAATGCTTTGCACCACGCTCCATCCTCCGGCACAGAACACACTGCAGGTCACTGCCAAAACCACATCTCAGCACGTGACACACACAGGTGGGACATGATGGGAAGCAGCTCCCCCCCCACACACAGCACCCTCACACTGCCCTGCAGCTTCCTCAGGGCTGTCATGGAGTACGCAGCCCCCCGGGGTCCCAGCAGCAGATCCATGCAATGCTGCAGACGTGAGCTGCCGGAGGGTTTGCAAAAAGCCCATGTTGGCAGCGTTGGGTTTGGATGCTGGAACAGCACCTTGAGGTGTGTCTGTGCTGGCTGTGCTTCCACAGACAGTAGAAGAGGTGACTTGGAGGTGCTGAGAATTGAGCAAGGAATGGATAGGATGCAGTCAACAAGATTTTGGGCATCTCACGGGCATCCAGTGCTTTCTTACCCATGGCTGCCAAAGGCACGCAGCCATCCCAACCACCCATGGAGCCAAACCCCAGGTGTTACCAAAAGCACCCCATGGGCACAGCCTCTCATCCTGCTTTGAGGTGACTTGGCCCAGTGTAAGGTCTGAGCACAGCCCCACTACTGGGCACCCCAAGCCCCAGTCCAGTGTTTTCAACTGCTAAAGCCCTATAGGGTACCGCTGCACAGCCCTATAGGATGCTCCAGCACAGCCCCAGCTCAGAGCAACCCACACCGCCAGGGATCGAGGCAGACTGCCTCAGTGCCCCCCGGACACAGAACGAGCCTTCTGCAGCCTAAAACACAGTTGTTGAGCTGCGCCTCTCTTTGAATTAACACTGCTTTAAAGACCAGGTTGGAATTGCTGACGTCCATCCATTATATCCCGAGCCGTTCCCAAAGCTACTGTCTCTTTTTCAAAATGAGCCGAAGCAGCAATGGGTTATTAACCAAGGGGAAAACGAGGACAGGGAGGGAACGTGCTGTTCTTTGATCAGAACTGTGCTAATGAACATCGTAAAGATCAGAAGACCTCAGTGACAACTTCAACCCTAGAACTGCTGCAGTCAGACCTACAGCAAACCGGATGAGAGAAGAGAGGAAAGGTGTGCTGGATCCCAGGTGCTCAGCATCCCGGGGGGACCACGTTGCCATGGCCTCGTGAGGGGCTCTCAGCTGGGAGCAGCTGCTGGAGGGACCAAACCCAAAGCACGTGGGTATCTGCCAGGGGGAGAGCGGCCCGGCAGAGCGATGCTTCACGAAGTGCACCTCAGCCTGGGAGCCAACACCTGAGTGGGACCTCCTGGCGCTGCCTCTGCCCTGGACAAGCAGCGAGCCCACACCGCGTCAACCTTTATTTTAGGTGTTCAAAAATAAGCAAACTCGGCCTTCTCTGCAAAACAACAAAAAAAATTCTGGAAAAAAACCGAGCACAAACTGTGCCTTCACACATCCCCCGCCGAGCACAAGCCTGGGACCAGAGAAAGGAGGCTGAGTGTGAGGGCAGCCAGGTTTGTGAGCGGTGACAGGGAGAGGCGCTGCGGGAGCTCCCAGCGCCGTGCGGCTCTGCGGGAGTCGGGTCGGACCCCGGCGGAACGGATGCGCTAAATTAGGAACGAAAACATTCCCCCTTCAGCAGCAGAAGGGGAGGCTCAAAGTGAGCCCTTGTCCTGGACAGACAGCGGCCGAAGCCGGGCGACGACGACAGCTCGATGGAGTCCAAAACACACTCGAGGCTTGTTTTGAATTACTCTATGCGCAGCTTTTAAATGCTTAAAAATTTCCATCTGACTCGGCTGCGGAGCTGCGGGGGGACCCTGAGCTGTGGGTCACATTCGGTTTTGTTTCCACGCAGCTGGAAAGAGAGAAACCTCAGGGAGGGCAGCGCTGAGTGGGACGGTGCCCACGGCCACCCAATGCGCTGCGGCTGCGTCCATGGCCACCGTCCCCACAGCATGGGGTGGCTGCGGTGGCCCTGCACAGCACCCTGGTGGGGCCATGTGAGGTGGTGTGGTGCCCAGTGCTCCTGCCCATGGGATTGACATTGCTGTACAGAAACCTGCAGGAGAGAGAGGGAAAGGAAGAATCCCTCGAGGGATATGGCACTGGAGGAGCTGAAAATAAGCAGACAACAAATCGATGTAGGAAAAGCAAATCAGGATCCCCAAGAATAGAGGGGAAAGAATCAGCGGAGGGGCTACGTGGCACCCTGCACACTGGGCATCAGGGCTGTGCCGGAGGGGACAGCAGGACTCGAGCAGAGCACGCACATGTGGCAGAGACAGAGTCCATTGCCCACGTGGCAGCAATGACCAGCAGCACACTTCTGTGAAGAGCACAGGTCTCTGTGTCGTTTCATGCGTGTAGTTTCCAGGTGTCTCTCAAGATGGACCAGCTGATTCTTGGAACCAAGATGCCAAACTCCCTGATTCCTCCTAGGCTCCCTTCCCAGCTCCAGAGTCAAAGCCTAACCTGACCTGACAGTGCCAGCCACTGTCTTTCCCACACAAATCACAGCACAGTTGGGTTGGAAGAGCCTTCACAGCCCCCAGCTCCTGCCCTACTGTGGGCTGTGCCTCCCAGCTCAGCTGCCCAGGACCAATCCGTGTCCACGGGCACCTCCAGGGATGGGGCACCCACAGCTCTGGGCAGCAGTGCCAGCGCCTCACCGCCTCTGGGTAAATAATTTCCCCCTAACATCCAACTCTTCTTCTAGTTTGAAGCCATTCCTCCTTGTCCTATCACTATCAGACAGTATTAGAAAATTTGGCCCCCTCCCTGTTCATAAGCTCCCTTCAAGCACTGGAAGCCCGAAATGAGGTCTCCCTGCAGCCTTCTCCTCTCCATGCTGCACGCCCCGGCTCCTCAGCCTGTCTGCACAGCAGAGCTGCTCCAAGCTCCGAGCATCTTCATCGCCTGCCCTGGCCCCGCTGCAACAGCTCCCCTCCTTGCTGTGCCGGGCCCCAGGCCTGGACGCAGCACTGCAGCTGGGGGCTCTGAGGGCAGAGCAGAGGGGTACAATCCCCTCCCTGCCTGCCGCCCCCCTCTGCTGCTGCAGACCAAGATGCAGTCGGCCTTTGGGGCTGCGAGCTCACAGTGCTGCGCTCCCAGTCTGTACACACACCTGGGGTTACCCCGACCCAAGCACAGCTCCCTGCACTGGGCCTTGCTGAACCTCATTATGCTCTCACTTCTCGAACCTGTCCAAGTCCCTCTGCAGGCTCACCCATTGGGTGCACACAGGAACCCAGGCACCCATCCTGGTGCCAGGGCAGGATCTCGCTGTCACCTCGCACGTCCCCATGCAGTGGCCTCAACCCACCACGCCGCAGCCCGATGAGCCCAGCCCCCCTCACCACGCACACCCTTTACACGCCACGCAGCCCGCAGCCGTGACCAGAGGGACGGAGCAAGGGCATCCCATGGGAGCGAGGCACCGAGCTGGGGGAGGTAACTCGATGACTTTCACCCCCCCCTGCCCCACCGCCAGGCTCGGGTGACTGACACTGCAGGAAGGGGACGCCGGGCTCCTGACACCCGCTGCTAATCCGATGGGTTTATCTGTCACTTCCGCGCGCTGGGAGCAGCACCTGGCACTGCTGAGCACCCCCTGCCTGCTGCGGGGCCACAGGGCTGTGCCCACGGACACCGGCGCCGCGCCGCGCAGAGAACCTGCAGCCATTACCAGCCGACACCGCGCAACGCCGGGACGTGCAGCTCGGCGTTAACCCAGCTCTCCTGCTCAGGAATGTCCAAATAAATACCAAAATGTATAAAAAGGACATAAATAAGGTTGCCTGAGATGGCTGTTTGTCTCCCGCCTGGCCGGGACCCCCTTTGCCCTGGCACTGTTTGGCTTGGCAGATGACAGCTGGGTAATTTGTTTCCATTGCAATGAAGTCCTAATTAACTGGAATAAACTTTTTACACTAAGTGTGTTTGTTTAACAAACTGGCTCTTTCAGAGCCTCACCGAGACCTGATTGATGCGTGCGAGGGGAGTGGAAACACGCTGGGTGCCCAGGCATTAAAGCTGCAGTGTCTGAGCAGGCCAACCTGAAAGGGCTCTCTCTGTGTCGGGAAATCTTAGCTGACACCCTCAGTGTCTGGGGTGCGAATTTCGGTGTAGCCTTTGCATATCAGGGCTCCACGTTCCTTTGGGGATCCCTGTGGGCTGCTGCAGAGGTTTTGCTGGATGCAGTGAGGCACAGGGACACAGCCGTGCCTTGAGGTGACAGCAGCACTCGTGGCACTGAGTGGGGACAGGTGGGGGAGTGGGGACAACCACATCGGCAGGGCTCTCCCAGTGCTGGGCTGGTGAGTCCAATCTGCAGATGTTGGGATGCCAGGGGTGGGCAGGAGGCTGCCTGGAAGGGGGCGAAAGATCCGGAATGGCAGCACATGAGCTGCTCTTCTGCAAGAAGGCAGCTAAGGGAACAAGGAGCCTCGGGACGAGCTGTGCCAAACCCACCACTGATGGCCTCAGCCCCTGCACTGAACCTGCTGTCACAAGGAGAGGAACCAAGCAGGAGGTGACACCAGGACCACAGCCAGGTGGTGCAGCCTGGCTGTATGCAAAGCCCATCCAAGCCTGGGCCTCAGCAAGCCCTAATCTGCACTTCGTCTGTCTAACGAGACAGCAGCCCAAATAATTGCCCTTCTGGCAAACAAAGCACCCCTGATATGAGGGAAGAATGAACACATCTGAGCCTTCCCTCCCTGGGTGCTTTATCTGTCCTATCTCCCACTGCAAAGGAAAACCTACAAACAGCCCCTGCTCAATCACTGCCATGTCCAGTGGTTCTTTTGAGGGATCTGAGCTTCTTGAAAGCTTGCCTTTCCTATTTTGAAATGTGGAACAGTACACTACCCTGGGGGGGGGGGGGGGGGGGGCCCTCGGATTCCTTTGCCCCTCTCTCCATGTCACTCCCCTGAGCACACCACAGGTGCTCTATGGGTCTGTGCATTGGTGTGGGGCCAGAAGTGAAACCAAGGGCAGTGAGACCAGAGCACAATGTGGTGCCCAGCCCATACAGAAGGGTCCCAGGGGGTTCTGTGTCCCCTTCCTACATCCTCTGCTGCATGACAGCCCTGGGCTGGAACACCTTCAATTTGGGAGGGACTGAATTTGTAGTACTGGAGCTCAGCACACCTCCTGCATACCCACAGTGAAATGGCCCTTTTTTAGTGAGCAATGCACCTGTCACTCATACATGGAGCTCCTCAGAGTCAATCTGCCAGTGCTGGCCACAGCTTGACTCCATCAGGTCTTCAGTTAGGAGAAAATATCACTGCCCAGTGACCCTTTAGTTATTCTTAAAGGCTCATCCTCTCTCCAAGAGCCCTTTCTGGATGTGGCAGAGACATGTCCTGGGCCAGCAGCCAGGCTCCATGTGCAGCCTGGGCAGAGAAGGAGCGCTCATGGCGTGGGATCCATGTCCCCAAGAGCCTCTCAGCAATGCTGGAGGTGCTGCAGCCTTACACAATGTCTCGAACCTGCAGGGACAGCCAAGCAGTTGTGCCCTCCCCTCTGCCCCACATCCCAGGCAGTCGGCATGTTGCTCTGACTTCTGCCTTTGCTGATGGCCAACACCTGAGGGCAAGCTTAGATGTCAGATCTCCCCTATGCTGCTGTTAGGGTGCAGCAAAACCAATGTACTTTCCTCCTTTCATGTCCTCAGACGCACTGGTCCCAGAGCAAATCAGCACTATCTCCACATCTGTGCGGCACAGCCAGGTAAACAGCCCATTTCACATGATGGTCCCTCATTTTCCCACAGCAAATGGCCCCACCAGAAGCACTGCACAAGGATGGAAACCCGGAGGCTCACTGCTTTCAAAGCCAATGCTGTCATTTCCACCAGCATGGGCAGCTTTTGCCTTTGCAGCAGCAAACTGCTGTGCTGCAGCACATGGCCATGTGAAGCAGTGAGGCTGAGTAAGGAGTGAGGCACTGGAAATCTTCACTCACGGGCTGAGATTTCACGCAGTTGGCATCAATGAAACCTGCTGCAATGATTCCCATGGTCAGGAGATTGAAGCCTCTGTGCAGCACGGGTGAGCAGCACCACAGCATGTGTATCTCCAAGCACTCCTGAGGCCAACTCCTCATCATTCAAGGCTGGAATCAGGCACACACAAGGCTGCTTGCAATCCTTGCAGACCAACAAAGGATGGTGGCAGCCAGCTGGGCATGCATGAGGCTGCAGAATGGCTGTTCTTATGCCTGGGAATGGGATAAATCCACTGCAAGGAAAGGCTTTGAAAAAGTGAGGGGAAAAATACAGAGTTTCTCATGGGGAGTTTGTCAGATGTCTGCAAAGTCCAGTTTCACAGGTAGGAAAATGAGCAACTGGCTGAAAGCCCTGTTTGCCAAGTGAGGGCTCAGTGTGGAAATGGAATATGCAACAAAGAGAGGCCAATCAAAACGAAGAGTTAAAATGTGTAGAAACTTGACGAGGAAAATGCACAGCTGGGACAGGCAGAACAGCACAGCTATCATTGGGTTCCACAGTGCCTTGGGCAGGGCTCAGGCTGTGGGGCTGGGGGGCAGGCAGCCCCACTGTGCTGTGCAGAGCCTGGGGGAGGGGGACCCAGTTGGCTGCAGAGCGGCCAGGGCTGAGACCCACAGCCTGGGCTCATCTGAGTGAAATTAAGAAATGATTAAAGGTTGCAGGCTGTAATTAAAACCCGCCAGCAGGTCTTCATGGGAAAGAGATCTCATCAAATGAACCTGATTTTGCTCTTTAGTGAATGCAGGCTGAGTTGTAAAAGCACTGTGTGCACACGCAGCCCGCGCAAGCGGAGCGCTCAGTGCTTCATGACTCTGATTTGAAAAGCTAGTACTACACGGAGCCAATGAAGCACACTGAACAGGCTGGGAGCTGGCTGGCAGATCCCAAACAGAGCAGGGAAGTGCAGAGATGTGTCCTCAGTGAGGTCCGGGGGAGCGTGCTTGGTGGTGGTTCCATCGGTGATCGGGGAGAAAACAGAATCCTCACTTGGAAGATGAGTGGATGACAGAAAGATGGATGCAACAGGAAATACTGAGGGGCAAAGAGAGAAATGTGGGCTGCCTAGTAGTGCTGAGCTGTACGAGCTGAGGCCGCCCAGCACTGTGGAATGGATCCCTGCCACGCTCAGGGGCAGAGACTTGTCCCGGTGAGGGAGGGACTCTGGGGGTCACCACGGGTGAACAGCCCGGCACAAGGCCCCAATGTGGTGCTGTGGCAAAAAGGGCTGATGTGGCTCTTGTGGGAGAGGGGAGGTACCTTTGTACGCAGGGCAGCACTCCTGCCATCAAGATGCTGTGCTTAAAGTGGGACGCTGAAACCAGAGGGGCCGCAGGGGGACGGGCCACAAAATGGATCCGAGGACTGGGAAAATGTCCTGCTTCTAAAAGCTTGAGCTGCGTTCAATTTATTGACAGAAATTCTGTTCCTGTTCCCCCAGACCAGAGCATGGGTCAAGTAGGAAGCAGCACATGCCCCACTCCATGGAGAGGGGCAGAGCCAGCGGGCTGGCACAGGGACAGGTCCTCACTAGGTCCCTTGGAGCAGCTGGGAGGAAGGGATGCTGCTCGGAGAGCATCCACAGCCTGCACAGTGCAATGTGACAGCCCCATTCCACCAAACCCACAAACCCAACCCCCCTGCGCCTGCTTCCTCAGCTGTGATTAATGGTAGGCATGGTGGATGTGGGAGGGCTGCAGAGGGTGCAGTGGGCTCCCATCTGGCCCCAGCATGGCCCAGTGAGCCCTGCTGCTGCCCTCAGGGCATGGGTCCCCATGTGCGGCCTCAGGCACAGCGTGGGACCCCCAACACATTGGAGTCCCCATGGGTTGGGACCCAGGGCTGCCAAGGTGTGCCACCCTTAGGTGAGGACAGAAGGAGACACAGCTCAAAAGCACCAACTCCTGGTGTGGCAGGGGCCGAGCAGGTTTAATTGCATTGGAAGTGAAATTATGAAGGAAAAAAAAACAGCTTTGGTTTAAAGAAAGGGGCTGGGGGGATAGGAGAAAAAAAGCCCTTCAAGTTTCTATGACAACCGGCACAGCGAGAGCCTGCATCGAAAGCTCACTTAACACATTGAAAGCTGTACAGAAATAACTAAACCCCAAACTTTGTTCTGCCAGAGCTGGCAGCAGCACTGAGCCAGCACGGAGCACTGCTCCTCCCGTCCTGTGTGGGGTGGAGCTGAGCAGCTCCTCGTCCCCTGGGCTGGGACATTTGGGAGCGGGTCCTCATCCCTGGTCCCAGGCCGGGTACCACTGATGCTGGTGCCACCCAGGCACAGTGAGAGAAGGGGCTTCTGCCCATGGAACCTGCATGGCCCTCCCACCCCCACAGCTCCAGGCTGGGTCCCATCCTCTCCCCTGCAGGACCACCTTTGCTTTCTGCGGACGCCCAAGGCAATCCCTATCTCCTGCCATTCACACCCACCCCTGCTAGCCTTCCTCTTCCATCAGCTTCAGTCTTGCTCTGCTCTCCATCCCCAGAGTGACATTTGTTGAACCACAACATTTCTCAGAAGCACCTTGGAAAGATTCCCTTCCTTTCCCAGCACTTGGAGAGGCTCAAAGCTCTCCACCTGCCCATAACATAGGCTCTGTATCCACCATCCAAACCCATGGGGAAAATATATATTTAAAGTCCCAGTGGCTCAGCCCCTGCCACTACAATACCCTGCCCAGCAATGGAATCTTCTTTGCTTTATTACACTGCATGTGGACAAGCTAACTCCCTGACTCTAAAGCCAGGGTTAGGGCTCTGCTGCCTCTCAGCTGCCACTCATGCCTTCAGAGCCCTTCCTAAGGCTGGGCAACGCATCCTCCAGCTCAGTGAAGGCATTCTGGGGCAATTTCTTGCAGTGTTGAGAACCTCGTGGCTTCACAGATGGGCTGAGCATTGTCTTCCCTACCCTCTTGCAGCATCTGCACCATCCATCACCCCCCCTTCCCCTGGGCTTCCTCCTCTCACTGCCTGGCACTTGGCAGCACGGCTGCTCCTTGCAGCATCCCAGCTGAGCGGCTCTCTGGCTCTCGGGCACTGCAAAGAAGTCAAACCCAGCACACAGGTACACTGCTATTGCTGTTGTAATGATAGTGCCCGAGTTAAGGAGGCAGTGAAATGAACACCCTGCTTTGGAACACATCTAGATTATTGTGATGGCTTTTAATGCTTCCAAGGTGTTAAATACGGGCTTCTAGATCCTTAAAGATGCCAAGGAATTACGAGGGGATGACTCAGAGATGAAACATTCACTTTCATCTCTGTGCTGGCACAGAGAGGTCTCAGTGTAAGACATCCACCTTAAGAGCAGGGTGATAACAAATTAGCCGCAGACACTCTTGGCTTAACGAACACTGCAAGACAAAACAAACACGAGATGCTGCAGTTACATAAGGAGGTTTCAGAGGTTGGTGGTGTGTTTACACCTCTGAGGCTTCACACGGAAGGTGGGCGGCAGCCCTGAATGTGGAATGGGGACAGAGCCCTGAAAAGTGCCCACAGGAGGGCTGTGGGATCTCCAGGGGCACAGAGGGCTGAGCACGGCCACGTCTGCACACAGGGATGAGGGCAGTGCCAGTGCTGACACCTCAAGTGCCTGCAAACACGAGCAGCGCAGCGGCTCCTGACAGCTGAGCGTTGCTCTCAGCAGAGGAGGGCAGCGAGCGCAAGCAGCTCCTGCAGCAAATCAGCAGCGCTTTAATTAAATCCAGGTATTTCGGTCTGCGCTCACATGGGGCTTTATGATCGTTATTACTACCAACATTTCTCTCTTGGTTCAAAGAAACCAGTCCGCGCCTGACACCGAAGAGCAAACGCCTCCAGGAAGCAGCAGCCTTCCCTGGCCCCTGTGGGGGGGACTCACTCACCCGCAGTGCTCTGCACACTGAGCGTTCTGCCGCCACGGTCCCATGCTCTGCTCCACAACACTCGCAAGGGGCCTCTACCAGGAACACGGAAGGGGCTCTGGAGGTCCCAGCACGCACCCAACGCCGCAGCCTGCTCAGCAGCTCCCTGTGCCAAGGCATGCAGTGGCACCAGGCTTTGGAGCTGCGGGCGGAGCGGGTGGGAGCTGCTCCCCAAAAGGGATCAGATGGGATTTGCCCAGGATGTGTCCTGCACATTTTGACGCCTTGACAGCCCGTTGGGAAGAGCAGCATGGAGGTGCCAGTGCTGCTCTCAGCGTGAGGCTGGCACAGCCAACACAGGTGGTAAAACTCGTGCAGCTGCTGGCTCAGTGCTGGGCTCGTGGCCACAGCTCCTCTCTTGGGAATGTCAGCTCTGGCAGCTGTCTATGTGCTGCTCTCTCCGAGGTGTTCTCTACCTCCATCAGTTCTCAGGTGATGTAATTATTTGAGGTTAAGCCTTCCCAATCCAAACAGCATTCCTGCACATAATGCAGAACAGGGAACTCTGCCTCCTGGACACAAAAGAAGCCAGGATTCACCGCTCCTGATGTGGGCCAGGAGCTGGAATGGCCATCACCATCCTCAGCAATCCCTGGACACCAGAGCTGCTTTGGGCTCTGTTGAGCGTGGTGGTCAAAGCACACGGCAGCACTGCAGTGAGCAGCATGGAAATCTCAGACCTTGGTCAGCAGAGGTCACAAACACATCTCTCAAATCCTTTGCCAAATGTGTGTTGATTTTGGGGTTGCATCCACGATGACCCCCCCGGGATGCTCCTGTGGTCTCCCAAAAGGCTCGGTGGGATCCAGCAGCCTAGGAAATGATTCAGACTGGGTTTTCAGCAGGCTCTTGCTGCCAGTGGTATTGGGAAGCTGGTAGCCAAAATCAGGTGAGTGGACAGAGCAGCTCTGAATCAGACCTTTCAGCTGGAACCCATGAGACTCATGCTGGGATGTCAAAAGCCTCTGGTGGCATACGGAGAAAGGAGCCCATAGATACCCCCAGACACGTGCACCAGTGCTGGCACTCCACATCCTAGCAGCTCTGTCAGGGTTTGAGAACACCCTGCCATCCTGGGCACCCAGGGGTGCCTCTGTGACGTTAAGCATAAATGGGACCAGGAAGCAAAGGATGCTGCTGCCTTGTGCTCCCTGTGGGCTCAGCACTGCTGGGAGCAGCACTGCAGGAACGCATTGGAAAGCATCAAGGAAAGAAATACACCAAATTATGGAGGACAAAAGATGTTCTCAGCCCAATCCCTTCTACACCTTCCAAAAAACCCCTCCCAGTGACAACCCCGCATGGCAGAGCACTATTCCACAGTTTCAAAAACACCAATGGCATCTTTTTCCCAGTACAAAAAAGATGACAACAGAAGGATGTTCCACTTCTCCCAGATGGCACAGGAGCAGTGCAGGGTCCTACAGCAAACACGCTCAGCAGCACAACGCACAGCTGCTCCGCGCTCGGGGCCAGCACTGAAGCTCTCACCATTGGTTTGAATAGAGTTTGCCCCCATGCAGCTCATCATGCTGCCAGGCATCCCTCCAGCAAAGAAACCACCTGCCTGCCTGGAGGGTGCCGTGCTGCAGTGAGGCTGTGGGAATGCAGGGTGCAGCAGCAGCTGTGTGCTGTGCACACTCAGAGCAGAGCAGTGGACACGTCACTCCCAGCCCCACTGCACAGCCCCATGGGGTCCCAGCTCCAGCCCCATGCTGGCAGCTCCTCCTGATCTGATTTAACGATCTGCAGATGCCCCGAAGTCAAGGTGACTGACAGCCCTTCACTCTCATCCCTGCTCATGTAATTGCTGCAGCTATTCCTGTACACCGAGATGTCTAATCTTAGCAAGCCGGAGCTGCCTGGCAATATGGACAAACCGGGCATTTCCACGCAATTACTCACCAACACCACTGGCACTTACTTGGACTGGTAGAAGTCCTTCTTGTCTGCTGATCCCAGGCTCTGCAAGACAGAAGACAAAACAGATACATCCCTTTAACCCATGGCTGAGCAATGCCACTGATGAAGATGTGTGAGGAGGAAGAGCTGTGCCTGGGCTGTGTGTATGGTGGGCAGGCTGGGGAACTCTGGGCTGCCAGCTCACAGCCTCCATCCCCTAAAACAGTGCAGGCACAGCCTGCAGCCACCAGGGCTGTGCTGAGAAAGGGTCATGGCAGCAGCACGAGGATGCATTGGCTCTGAGTCTAGCACATCCACATCTGTCACCGCTTGCAGCGGTGTGGAACCATGAATCAGGGCAGGCTGGAAGCAGGACAGGGTGTGGGGTCAGCGGAAAGACCCACAGGCATGGGGACAGGTTGATGATATTCATCTGTCCAGAAAAACCCCAACAACGTGCAAAGTGAGCACAGCCCGACGCTCGCGTGTTACCACACAGCTGTGCCATCACGAATGCCACTACTGCCAGCAGCTCGTGCCATTGGAAGCCCAGTGCCATCCAGGCCCCGAGGGATGAGGGGATGGGGTGAGCACAGGAAGGCCCCCACCGACAGAGGGATGCACTGGGTGCAGTGTGACGCTCAGACACGCTGAGACAGACAGACAGACAGACGGATGGATCGATGGGTGGGCAGGCAGACAGATAGGTGTTTGGACAGACAGACAGACAGACAGACAAACAGACCCACCAAGCCAGGGCGGCAGCACAGCCACCGCACCTCCTCCTGCTCCTGCTCCCAGGGACGGCCCAGCCCTCGCAGCCCACCAGCGCGGGGTCCCGGGCAGCAGCACAGGGTGGCCGTGCCACCGTCCTCTCCCTGTCCCCGTCACCACGGCCGTATGTCGGCTGGAAGGAGGCACGCCGGGCCCGGCAGCTGTTGTAGTTTTGCTCCGTGGTTGCCAGGCAATCGCGAAGGCGAGCGCCGAAGCAGAAGCGGGGCCGAATGCTAATGGGGACTGGGAGCGCTCCCTGCCCAGCCCCGAGGAAAGCTCCGGGCGCTCAGCGCTGCGCAGTCCCGCAGCGGCCGTGGGCAGCGGCCGGGCTCCGGCACATTTCCCTGGGCTGAAGGCACCCACCCGCCCCCAGCCCCGAGGCTGTAGCCAAACCTACGGCACAGGGAGCGCGGAGCAGGGGCTGCGCTGCTCTCGCTCTGTCCTACAGACTGGGATGTGGCAGAGCCCTGGCCCGGGCAGAGCTCAGTGAGCAACAGCGGTGCCCATGATGGGATGATGGGATGCGAACGGGGCAGGAACAGCGCAGGGCAATGCGACGGGAGCTGTGCTGCAGCCGGCAGCCGCACCTCACACCCAGCAGGTCTCCAAGACGAGGTGGCTTTCACTGAGGTCTCTTCTATAGGTTGCAATGCTCCTCCTCCTCTCTGAGCCTTCCTCCTGCCTCCCACAAGCAGAGGCCCCTCTGCAGCCTCTGTGTGAACCGTCCTCATGGTCTTCCCCAGGAAAACATCCTTGGACCATCCCCAACCAGCACGTCTCGTTCTCAGTCCATTCATTCAAAGCACACAAACTCGTCGACGTGGCAAAAGCAAGTCCCCCTCCTGGGAACAGCACCTGTACATCGGGCACAGCACTCCCCCTGGGTATGCCATTACTTCCTTAGACTTGCCGCCTAAACCCCAGGGTGCTGGATCCTGAACTATGGCTACAAAGCAGTTCCCAAGCCATGAAAAATTCAGTTTCATCCGCTATCCAGCAAGGATGGTGGAGAACTGGTGGCAGCACCACTACCTGATGCATGAGGAATCTGCACCCACAGCCAGAGCCTGGCACCAGCAGAGCTCTGCAGGATGGCTGCCACTGTCCCAAGGCAGCTCAGAGCCTGGGATGGCCCAGCACAAAGTTGGCAAAGGCAAAGCTGGCACCAAGGGTCTCACAGCTGGCACTGAGAGCCTGAAAAGTGACACTAATGGCCCCGTGGCTATCACTGGGTGCTCCATAGCTGACACTGAGAGCCCCACAGCTGGCAGCAGCAACCCCAGGGGGCAAGGAATGGGTTAATGCAAGCACACTGAGCAGCTGGTTTTTAAGAGTCATGGAAAACTCAGGGGGTATTGGATAGCTGGAATAGAACAACGAGGCACTAGCTTTGGAGAGAGGAAAAACAAAACAAGAAAGCGGGGAGCTCTGTAATGATGGCTAGCCAAAACATCTCATTTGGAGCCTTATTAAGAGAAAATAGCAGTCGAGGAGGGACAGCAGAATTCCAGCACCATGTCCAAGGAGTCGGGCCTGGAGCGGGGCCAGCAGCCCAGGCTCAGCTCCTGGCTGCCCTGCACCCCACTGGCTGACCCCCACCCGCCCCGTGCCTCCCCACAGCCCCCACACAGCCCCCCCTGCCCTCTTCCCAGAAGAGAGAGGATCTGTGCGCAGCACACAGCCAAAACTCCCCCCACATTTCATTTCTTTCTCCTCAGCGTGCGCAGGGGGTGAGGATGTGCTCTTGGCATCCCATCTATGCGGGATGTAATTGGAAGCCCTTTGGTGAGGAGCAGCGTCACCCAGGGCAGTGACAGCCCCAGTCCCTCTGCTCCAACAGCTCCGATCCTGCTGTACTAACAGCCCCAGCCCCATTTTACCAATGGCCCCAGTCCCATTGCACCAACAGCCCTGGCCCCGCTGCAGAACGTGGGGTGATCTCAGCTGATGGTGACAGGTGGGGAATTGTGGACAAGTGGCTGATGGAAGCAACACAGGGTGGATGGATCGCCATAATGAAGCAGAGAGGGATGAAGCAGGATGGGAACACAAAGCCTGAATCTTCAGAGAAGCGTGCTGGCACACAGCAGAGCTGAAGCCATCTCCAGAGAGAGGAGAGGATCAGAATTTCTGGGGGCTGTGAGGACACCAACCAGATAGGCCACGCAGAGCTGGGCAGAGCTGCTGGCATGCAGGGAGCCGGGATGAGCTCTGCTTCCCCCACCTGTGCCAGGGGACTGAGAGAGACAGAGCTCCCGAAGCAGAGCAGAAGATGGCCAGGCACACTCCTCTGCATTCTGGGTGGAAAGATCAATCTCTCCTGCATTGATAAGGCCTATGGAAGTTTTTATCTCTGCAGTTATACAACACAACATTGAACGTCAGCCGTCTCACACGCAACTAGATGGGGATCTGCTGGCTGCCAGGAGAGCCATACACCAAGTGAGGGGGGCTCTGGGAGCTGCAGATCCACAGGCAAAACAAACCCAGAGCCACAGAGGGCTCTGCTGATGCCATAGGGTGGGGGGGGTTGAGGTGCGAGCATCCCTGTGCTCAGTGCATATCCCACACCGCAGCGTGAGTCACGTTCCACGGGGCCGCCGCGCTGCTGCCACTTGCTCATTTCATTGATGACTCAGGGCTTAGGAAGCACGTTTGAAATCCCTTAATGAAATAATGGAGAGAGTCATTGTTATCGGCATGTATTTTTAAAACAAATCCTTGAGTGAGGCTCGCGCCTAGCTCTGCCGTTCCGCTCCAGAGATGGAGGTGAACAGCTCTTGGATGGAGCCCAGTGCACCGGTGGGGCAGGAGCAGCCCCTGCACGTGGCACATCCCAATGGAGATGGTGGCTGGGAGCAAGGACACTGCCTGGCTGAGATGGGAGGGCATGATTGGGTCAGAAGGGCCCTCCCTGCCCCCAGCCCCAGCCCTGCCGTGGGCTGTGCCCAACAGCTCAGGCTGCCCAAGGCCCATCCGTGGCCATGGGCATCTCCAAGGTTGGGCACCCACAGCTCTGGGCAGCAGTGCCAGCACCTCACCGCCCTCTGAGTGAAGGATTTCCCCCTAACATCTCACCTAAATCTCCCCCATTTTTGGACTGTTGGCCAATGTGACTAAGAAAGTGGTGTCCCAAGCAGGGCCAAAGCCATTAACACCAGGACCCTCTTCCTTTCCCTACACCAGCATCGCAGAACTGGGCCAGTGCTGCCGCTGCTGCCCTTGCTGTGAGAAGAACAGTGCTCCACGTGATGCTCGGAGCCTGCCTGAAAGTGCAGCGTCACCAAAAACACCAAGAGGGAAAGAGGTGCTCAGTGAGAGGGCTTATGCAAGCGTCAAACATGAGACCATTGTAAAGGACAGTGATGAGCTCTGATGTTGAGCCTCACTGGGAAATAGCAGCCACGGGGCTGGGAACCAGGTGGCACGGAGGGGCCGATGCAGTTCTGCATGACCCGTTTATTCCCACCAACACACATCAATCCCGCTGCACTTTTTACTCCCTGACATGTTGCCAAGCATGATCTGAGCTCATCTCTTTTTTTCTGGGCAGTGTCCCTGGGAGAACCACATTATGAGCAAGGGCTGAAGAAGCCTCATGCAATTGTTCAGAAATGACACCAAAACGATGCCCAAAGACGAGCAGCTGCTCGCAGGTGGCAGCTTTCTCAGTCATCCCAATAAAATCTGGCTCAGCGCTCCCAGAATAACCAATGCCCACACAAACAAAAGGAGAGACCAAAACCGAGGGAGGTTATTTTTTTTTTTTCCATGTTGGAAGAAAAACTCCGCAAAACCAACGGGTGGGTTAATGCTGATCAAAGCCCACCCCCCAAACCCGCACCCAAGCACTTGGGCCAAGGCGATGGCAGAGCTGAGGTTGTGCTGTGCAGCCTCACACAGCACTGTATGCACCAGGGAGCCCAGCGTGCAGGTGCCAGTGGAGCCCATGTTCCTCTCTGACCCGTTGGGGATGGGGGGCAGCTGCCCAGGCCCTGGTGCTCAGCCTGGCACTCAAGACACAAGGCAGCTCCTCCCTGCTGCTCCCCTCTGCTGGCTGCAGCTGCTGGGACACGATGGCACCTGGGTCACGGCAAACCATGCTGGCGGATGGAAGGGTGGAGAAAAGCCCTGCTGTGAAGGACTGGGGATGGCAGCTGGGTAAGAGCCAGCACTGTGCCCTCATAGCCCTAAAGTCAATAGATCCTGGGTGCAGCAAAGCAGCGTGACCAGCAGGGCAAGGAAGGAGATCTGCCCCTCTGCTCTGACCTGTGAGACCTCACCTGGAGCACTGCGTCCAGACGTGGAGTCCTCAGTACAGGAGAGACACGGAGCTGTTGGAGTGCATGCAGAGGATGGCTACAGAAATGTTCCAAGGGATGGAACGCCTCTCCTATGGGCCAAGCTGAGAGAGCTGGGGATGCACAGCATAGAGAAGGCTGTCCCAAGCCATCACTGCTGCGTGTGAGCTTAGAAGTCTGTGGGAAATCCCCCCAGGTGTCACACACTTCTCCAGCATCATCCCTCCCCCAGCAGCCCTGCAGAGAAGGACGCACGGTTCCCCATGGGCCTCCCTGTGCCGCTCTGCTGCTGCCCCACGCGCGGCTTCACACCGCACTGCCTGACCACCACTAAGTGCTGAGGCACCAAACCCCATCAAGGAAGTGCGAGACACACTGCAGAATAATTTGAGAGCATTTTAAAAAGCCCAGAGGGGGAAAAAAGCTTTTTGGAACGTGTTCTCAATCTCATTAATTGGGAAGACAGCCTTGGAGGGGAAAGAAAAAAAAAAAAAGATTATATTCCTCCCCAAATCATTATCCTCTCTGAAGAGTGTATCATATGAAAACAGTTATATAAAAGAATAAATTATATTTGGAATGGCAGGAACCCCAGAATAAAGCAAAGAACTCTGGTGTTCCCATATAAAGATAGGAGACAGTTATCTGTTCCAAATTTTCGAGTTTTCTGCTGTGCCAATTCAAATTCACTACATACCAGCATGGCCATATAAAGGGGACTCCACCCATGTAATCTTGGAACGAGCTGTAATCCCCCAAACTATCAATTTAATGTATGGGGATACAAAATGAGACAAGAATGTACTGACAGAGAGCACAATCCATTAGCTCCGTGGCAGAAGGCACCAGAACGTGTGCGCAGGAACAGCTATTTAAAGCCACATTTGCATTTAAAGACCGGATCTGAAATTAAGATTTCTGCACGCAGACAGCGTCGATTCTGCCAGTGAAAAGGCCATCTCTGAATCCAGCGTGAGTTTTGTTTTTCCCTTTCTTTTCTCCCCTTTGCTCAGCGTCACGTTTCTTGGCCGGCGATGGGAAGAAAGCGGCTCAGGGTCGGGAGTTTCCCATCTCACCATGCCTGTGTGCAGCCTCCCAGCCCGTCCCACTCGGGCTGCCCCATACCAGCATGGTGGGGATCAGAGCTCCAGAGGTGCTGTTCTGGGCTGCTGGGGCTCCGGGTGCCTCTGTGACACCGATGCAGCCAGAGGGGGCACACACAGCTGCAGGGACGCGGCGTGCATGGACAGCTCTGCACTGCTCTGCCCCTCGCCCCCTGCACACACTGTGCTACATCCCAGGGGGCCAAAACACCCGATTTTCCTGTATTTCTGCAGGTGCAGCGTGGCTGCAATGAGCCCCATCCTGCACAGGGCCCCTCCCACCAGCCCGCAGCAGGATCCTGCTTTTTGCTCCAGCACTGCCTGTCCCATGGGGTGCTCCTGCGAGAGCTGTGCTGCAGTGCAGGGCATGGCAAGCGGCAGCTCGGGATGGCACACAGCCCCCACGGGGAGACTCCCCTGCCCAGGAAGGAGGCATGGACTGGCCGTGTCAGCTAAGTGTTTCCACTCAAGCCAGACAGTGACTAATAACTCCATTAATTTGTTACTCAGTTAAATTTTTCAGCCCCACAAGAGCCAAATGGTTGCTCCAAGCGAAGAAATCCTGCAAGACGCATTCCTTCCTGCTGTCCCAGGAATACCCGGGGATCCATCACTGCAGGACAGAGCTGACAGCTCATTCATCCATCACGAAGAACAACACAGTAACCTTTCCTTTATCCCTTTTCCTCCCCAGATGCCATTTACTGGTGGCTACAGCTCGCGTCATGCTCCTGCAGCGCTGCGGGAGGTGGGGGCTGAGCGAGCTCCTCGTGCTGCCACTGCTGCACATCAAACAAATGAGAAAACAAACATTTGTTTTATTGGCGTTACGGCTGTCAGCACAGGGAAGGAAAGAGCGTGGTCTGCAGAGCATCCACCTTCCACCCCTTCTGCATCCAACGTCACTGCATGCACCAGCTACACCCCGGCAGAGCTTGGAGGCCCTTCTGAGCTCCCTGGAGGTCCGGCACACGGAGCTCAGCTCAGTGCTGGGATTGGTGACATTATGGGATTCGTGGCCACGGCCTTTTTATTTGTGCCTTCAGAAGACACGTGCCAAGAGCCTGCACCACACACCAGCACATCCCAGCTGTACATGGGGAGCCCGGCGTTCCCCTGCTGGCTGCCCCCCAGCCCGGGGCACATCAGGGCTCTGCTCAGTGCTCTGCAGGGTGTTGTTCCCTCCCGTTCCCACCTGCTCAGAATGGACCTGCTGCCCCTGAGACTGCATTGAGATTCAGCTGAGAAGCAAGCTTCAGGCAGGCCTCAGGAAGCCAAAATAGAATAAAACATACATTTGTGACAAGATATCAGTCCAGTAAATCCTTGCACAGAACACAGAGGATAAAAAAAACAGATTTCTTACAAAAACCCAGTACATTCTCTTGGTTGGTAAACATGCAGCCCTGTAAAGCCCACATCTCCAGCATCCCCGCAACACCAGGTGCAGTGCCACAGGGCACAGAGCAGAGCTGCAAACCACCCCACAGCACAAACCACCCTCCTCAAGCCCTGCTCCTGCAGCTCTCAGTCTGCAGACCACTCTCAGCACATCACCAAACAAGCTTACAGGACCTCCTCAGGGCCTTGGGGATGTGAGTGCCCAAAGCCTCAGAGCCAAACCACCAGGACCCCTGTGGGTGTCCCCCAAATGGACCCCACACATTGCTGTATGGTGAGACGCCGACTGCAGCACAGCCCCCAGCCCAGCTCACTGTGTCCTGGAGCTCGCTCCATCCCATGTCCCAAAGGGGCACTGACCCCCCCAAGTGCAGGGCAGCACCCAGTGCCCCCACCCCACCTGGCAGCAGCTCCAGCCCAGCCTTTCACCTCGTGCCTTCCCAAGGCCCTTTACCAGCCCAGCCTCCACCGCAGCCAGATGCTTTGGTTCACATTAGGCTTTTCCCAAATAATATCCCGGGGTACCCCAGCTCTGCAAGGCGCACCGCTCACCATCTCTGCTATGCTCTGGTCTTCACAAGGACTCTGGCTTCTTCCTCCTCCTCCTCCTACTCGTTCCCTCCCTGGCTGCACAGCTGCCACCCGTTCCGGCTCCATTCCACGGTCTCTCCCCACGATTACAGGGCAGCACAACCACCCCAGGTGAGCTGGCAATCACAGACCTGGAGGCAATTTCCATGGAAATGTCCCCTCCCAGCTCAGACGTGGGTTTATCTGCCTGGGAGGAGCATCCCACGCCAGCACTCCACAGTGCCTGACCTGTGCCTTGCCATCCCAAGATGCAGCAATGCTCCACAAGCAACAAACCGCCCATTCACTGCTTTCTTCCCTCCGTCCCATGGCAGCCCACGAACTCACCTCCTCCCAGTCCTGACCAGTAGCACCAGCCCCATGGCACTGGGTCCCCACAGGGTCCCCAAGCCCCAGACCCAGCCCCAAGCCATCGATGGGCAGAGCTGCTTCAAGAGAAAAGCACACGTCTGTCTCCATGTGGGGTTACAAGGGCAAAGACCTGACTTTGCTGGGAGAAAGAGATGTGATGGGCATTTATCAAAGCTGGGATGAAGATGAAGGCAAGCTCAGACCCCAGAGCCCAGCCCTGTGAGCCATCCCAGCCCCACACAACCCCATCCCTGTGGGCTCCAGAACAGCAGCCTCCATGGGGCGTTGTGACAGGATTTGTGGCAACAGCACAGAAAAACAAATGTGCCAAGGATTAGATGACCTGGCAAGTCACAAGCATGGCCAAGGATGGAAAACCAGCAGTCTGTGTCTCACCATGGCACCATGTAGTATCCCTGCAGACATAGCAGTACCCAGCCCTAGAAGGGCTGTGAGAAGTGCTCATCCAAAGCACCCCAAGAACGACGCACAGAGCTGCAGTGGGTTGTGGCTGTCTGTGCTCTGGAAGCACAGCAGCTTCCAGGGGAAGCACAGCCCCTCGTGCCCAAGCCCCGGGGAAGCCCATCCGCATTCAGGCAGCATTTGGGCTGCTGCGAGGGAAGAAATTAAAGAAATAAATCATATTTTGTTCGTGCTCAGTAAACACTCGCTGGAGAGCCGTGATTCAGCCTTGCATCTGCTTCTCCCCAGCAGGAAGCCACGGTGCTGGTTACTGTGGTGGCTGCAGGGCACGGGGAGCCCGGGGCTGGCATGAGGACAGGGATGGGGACAGAGACAGAAGCAAGGGATGGGGATGGGGACACAAGGGTGGATGGCAAAGCCGCACGTCTGCAGTGAGAAGGCTTTGGTGGGGATGTGGAGAGAGAAGGCAGCTGGGAGGAGAGTGGTTCAATGGGGAGAGGATGCACCGGGCGTTCTCTGAGGAGCAGGGGGGAGTAAGGAGAAGCTCAGGAAAGGAGAAACAGGGAAAAGAGACGAAAAAGCCGCTGGGTAAGGGATGCAGGAAGGGAAAAAATAAAAGGGAAGGAAAAAAAAAAAAACACCAGTTGAAATCCTTGGGGAGTTGTGGAAGAGAAGAAAGCGCACAGACACGGCAGGCACGCCAGAGCCAGAGCCAGAGCACAGGAAGCGCCTAACGAGGCTGGAGACAGAGATACTACCGTGCTGCTGACATCATGCCGCGCCGCAGCCCTTTCCAAAACAGCTCCGAGCTGCAGCGCGGGGCGCAGGCAGTGTGCTGGGAGATGTGCTGGGAGATGTGCTGGGAGATGTGCTGGGAGCTGCCCTGGGCCGGCATGGCCCTGGGGTTGGCAGGGAGGGGACAGCGGTGGTGAGGGGCTGGGTCCGTGGGAAGAGGCACTGCCAAAGGTTTTCTCCAATTGATACACACACAGTGAGACGTGAAGTCCCTGTTGTGCAAAAAGGTGAGTGCTCCCAACAAACAGAGCCAAAGAGTGAGAAACGGCAGATACAGAGACTCACAGGGCAGCAGGGCACTGGGGAGGATCTCCGGACTGTGCAGGCAGCAGTGCCATGCATCTCCCGGTCCTGCACGGGCTCTGCACCCCCCCGGGGTCCGCATGGGACACCCACACCGAGGGCACCCAGCAGCTGCTCTCCCAGCATCTTCTGCAGGAGATCTGCCCCGGCTGGGCAGGTAGGAGAAACCCATCGTGGAGCCTCTGTTGGCCCTGGAGCCACTCGCACCCCCAGCTCCTCGCTCCCAAGCCCTGGGGCTGCCTCCCTGCCTGGGGGGGCTGACTCACGCGCTGGGAGAAATTAATAAGCAAGCACAGGAGAAGGCTCATCCCTCCAGCAGCAGCATGAATCACGGCTCTGCTTGCCTGTCCAACGCATTGTTCAGCACTGAGTCAGTACTGCTGCGCAGGTTAACAAGGGCAGAAATTAAAAGTGATGGCCTACGAAATGCAACAGCGCTGAGAAATTATAAGGCAGTGCTACTGTAAGAAAGCTGACGGGACTGCCCACAGAGCCCCAGAAAAGACATGCTCCGTGTTTCAGCTTCTCACCAGCTGCTTCTTTGCAGCCAAGCCCCCCCCAGTGCCCCAGAGCTCCCCAGAGCTCCACAGCAAGAGGCAGTGCTGTGCATCCACCACCTCTGCCTCCCACTGGGTGCCTCACATGTGCAGCCCTGGCTTTGGGGAGAGCCCTAACTGAGCAACCTGTGTCTCAGGGCTGGGGGCCATCCTCAGAACAAAAGACCTTGTCACTATTTCCTACCCAAAACAGCTTCTGCAACACAGTGGTGCATCACCACTGCAAGTAGCAATGATGTTTAGAAAGTACACTGTAACCTCAGCGTAGAACAAGAGGCTCCTGCAGCCAGAGTCCTGGATGTTGCTGTGGAATGGCTGCTGTGAAGCACCCCCAACAGCCCTCGTGTTCTGTGAGCTTGTAGGTACTGAGCAAGTGTACCAATACGGGCTGTACTGCACTCAGAGATGCATGGGAGCAGAACCCGACTTTGTGGAGCAGAGAGAGAAAGAGAGGAGACACGCAGTTTGGGAAATGGGGTCAGCTGCTGGGCTGCCCCGGTACACGAGCATGAGCACACCCAGGAAACATGCGCTGTGCTTTAAGTGCTCCCTTCTGATCATATCAGCCACCAACGACTCTCATCCCTCTCCAACAGCAGCTGATGGATCAGCTTTGAAGATACTGTGCAGCAGCAAGTTCTGCAGGTTACATCCTCTGGTACAAGAAAGCACTGCCTCACGGCAGTGCTTCACTCGCTTCCTTGCAGCTCTGGCTGATGGACTTAAGCCCAAGAGAAAGACCAAAACGTCCCCAAGGATGCTGTGACTCATGATGCCATCCCACACCACGGTAGGACCCCAGGGCAGATCCCACCCACCACCAGCACCTCTCCTTTGTCACTGCAGGGCTGGGGGCAATGAACACAACGTGACGCACGCTGCTCCATCCCACCCAGCAGCCCCAGAGAAAGCTAATCTGAAGGAGCCATCAACTGAAAACAAAACAAAGTCTGCTCAGCAAACCAGCGAGCACCAGAGGACCCATTTTCTCCGACAAGGATCCAATTCAGCTCTAAGAGGACAGTTATTATGCATTAAATGAATGGCAATCGATTATTAAGAGCGCATTCATCGGGGCTGGGTAAATGTGTAAGAAGATACCCACCTATTACATAGCTGTGAAACCACACTGAATGCGCTCCTAATGACCAACTGGTATTTACTTAACATTCAATATCCATTGCTAGGGAAGGTCTCTCTAGATTTAATAAGCCTCTGTTATTTTATGTTTAATTAAATACCGTCCACTATTAAAAACATATTTAACTGAGGTCAAAACCAGTAAAAACTGTATCTTATAACACAGCTGCTAAACCTCAAATATCTCCTTAATGATTAATTGGGATTTAGCACGATTGCTGTCCGACCGAGAGCGCGTGGAAGCCAGAAGCTCCAAGATTCAAGGACAAAAGTGCTTTGCTTCTGCAAACAATTCTGCTGGTTGAATAGTTTGGCTAATAGAAACGTAGCAGGGCAGTGGGAGCCTCAGCCCAGTGTAACCCAAAGTTTGGAAAATTCAACATAAAGCACATCCAGGTGCACAACACCTGCGCAGCTGAGCAGGGAGCTGGGACACAGTGCCCCAAAATCAGGGAACCCCACGGTGTGGGACACTTGCAGGACCCATCCTGCTCAGCCCTGTCCCAGCTCTTCTGGGAGCATCTCAATGGGACACGTCCAGTTGGAACTGCCAGTGGTTGAGATTGCCAACGGGTTGGATTGCCAATGGTTGGGATGGCCAATGGCTTGGGATTGCCAGTGGTTGGGATGGCTAATGGTTGGAATGACCAATGGTTGGGATGGCCAATGGTTGGGATGGTCAGTGGTTGGGATGGCCAATGGCTTGGAATGGTCAGTGGTTGGGATGGCCAATGGTTGGGATGGCCAATGGTTGGGATGGCCAATGGCTTGGGATGGTCAGTGGTTGGGATGGCCAATGGTTGGGATGGCCAATGGCTTGGGATGGTCAGTGGTTGGGATGGCCAATAGCTTGGGATTGTCAGTGAGCTGGCTCTGTGGCTTGTCATCCACAGCAGCTCCTCCAGCAGGAACCAGTGGTGCCAGGAAGGAGCTGGAGCTGGATTTGCTACGATGGCATAAGCTCTGCCCTCTCCACTCCATTCGTCATCGGCGTCACTGGGCACAGCGACAGCTGTGGGGACAGGGGCCTCTCAGTTGGGGGAAAGAGGCTTGAACAGGGAGCAGAGAGAAGTTCAAAGCATGTCAGCACTTGGGATAAAGCCATTCCACCTCAGTGACCTCCTGCAAGAGGATTTGATTCTTGTTGTTTTCATTCTGAAAGCCCTTCAAAGCAAAATCTGATACTAGCAAAGAATTAAATAGAGCAGTGCATACCCACACAGATTGCACAAGAAAACAAAATTAAAAATAGAAACAGCCAGAACAAAAATGAACGCAGAAGAAAAGTTCAAGAGTGGAAATCCCGAGGGTCCTCTCATTCTGTAGTTCCCTCCTAACCTCAGGTATGCTGTGGCATCAGGGTTAGGCAGCAGGCTGCATGCTGTGATCCTGGGACGTGAGTTAAGAGCCCAGAAGTTCAGCTCAGCACCGGGCAAACCCAACTGCAAACATGCTGTGAGCTCATAGCATTGCTAAAGGAACTGGACCACGCTGCAGGGATTTAGTGAGATGTCTCGAGCAAATGTCAGTCCTGGGCAGCTGGATGGGGCTGAGACAAGAAAAGCTCTGCCCCAAATCATATCCCAAGAGCAAATTCATCATCCTGCCACGAATGTCATTCCAAAGGAATAAGAAGCCATCGCTGGCGTCTGACAAGGCATCATGCTGTGCACCGAGACGAGGCGGGTGCTAATATCCATATTGAGCAGGCACCTCTGGAGGGAAATGTTGAGATAATTAAGTGCTTCTGACACCTGAAGGGATCCTGGGAGTCCCAGCAGCGTACCCCCAGGGATGTATCACAAAGAGAGCTGGACGCTTGCCTCTGCCTCACGGCTGCCAGGCTGGCAGCCGCCTCTCCAGGTGCTCGAGGGACAGGATGGGAACAGGAAGGATCCCGTGGGAGGATGCTGGTGGAATAACCGTGTCACCACAGTCACTCACCGCCCAGATCTCAGCACCCGGAGGAAAGTCCACTTGGTCTCTTTACTTCCTGCTCCAAGCACTGATTTATATGCATACATAAATGCACAAAGTGCCTATTTGCTCTTCACAACAGCCCTCCCATGAACTAGCCGTACCACAACAGTAAGCAATCCACGGCAGATACCATCTGTGTTACTTCAAAGCCACGCAACACATTAAGCAAATAGCAGAGGTGTCTGTCTGAGGAATATGGTGATGAAGGAAGTCTCCATCTCCAGATCAGCCTTGGGGACCTGCTGTGACATGGAGTGCTGCCCCAAGATGCAGGGCAAGGAATGTAGCACCCAATCTGTCCCGTCTTATTCAGGAAAAGTCAATGGATGGGAAGAATCAGGAACAGCTCCAGAGATGCCTCCCTGGTCCAGCAGAGGAAGGAGACACCCACTGCAGACATGTTCATTCTACCTGTTCCCTTATGTCCAGTCAAGGCTCTCTGTTCATCTTCCAGTGAGTTCACCTCTGTCTGATTGACTCTATTGGCCAATCAATTGGGTAAGGACCCAAGAGCCCAGCTGAAGTCAACAAGCCAACACTGAACGTTGGTCCTGTGAATGACTCCTACTGGGCATGGGAAACCTCAAGAGCTGCACTTGCACAAGCACAAGGGTTTGCTTGTTTCAGTTCCCTTCTTGGTATCCTTGCCACACTAAGATTCCCATGAAAGATGACTAAGGAGTACCTCTTCCACCAACAGAAATAGGGTTGCATGGATGTCTTCAGCTGAGGCTCCAGGCCACGTTCCATAAAGGGCTGCAGGGGCACCATGGATGTGTGGGATGAGGAAGCAGGGCTGAAGCAGCCCCTCTGCTCCCATAGCAGACATGACAGCAACTCGGCCAAGGCTGAGGGCAGGCCAGCCAAGGCCTTGGGGGTCAGACAGACAGCAGCAGGGGGGTCACGGCAGAGCCAAACCCCACCTCCACGCCTCTTTCAGGTTTCTTTCATCCCTCGAGTCACAAGTTTCACATCTTCCTCCATTAGCTGCCTGCAATGCAGACATCGGCTCCAGCCATCTCTGCAGCCACCATTCCTCTGCTGTTTTACGCAGCCTATGGCACACTGGAGATGCCCATTTCTCTCCATCCCCCATGTAGAAAGCCTGGACACGCAGCCCAGACACCAGTGCACACCGAGAACTCCATCCTGCCCCAACCACAGCAGCATAGCACGGCTTAATTCATTACAGCCTGCAAACCGCCTTGAGATTCTCCCGTGCTCTACAACCCCAGGGCTGCTATTTGCTTAACCCCGCCGAGCAGACGGGGCAGGCACCCAAAGCCGCAGCAGCACTGGCTGCTCCAGCCGGCCCCACAGAGCTCCAGCAGCAGATGCATTGGCTGCTGTGAAAAACAACTTCCTTCTTTCTTTTTGCTCGAGTTAGCTGGGGTTTAGGCTGAGATTTCGGTTACGTTTTGCGGCCCGCCTTTCTGGAGACAACCACCCGCCTGATGCTGGGTGAGAGCGAGATGTCTGAGACCACGAGCAGTTGTGTTTATTTGGGTTCCAATCTTCCAATCATTCACAACCCTGGGAAAATGAAGCTGCGTTGCTGGGGTGAAGCTTTTTGTTTTGAAAATGGGCTTCAGTCTGGGGGTGATGCGATGTCCGCCAGCCCCTGCCTTCTGCTCCCTGCAGCTCTATGCAGCACGAATCCGCAGGAACAGCAGCACCGTGTGGCCCCCGAGACATCCGGGGAGCACGCACTGAGCCTGCCCTCTGCCAGAACCCGACACCGCGCCGGAATGTAGAAAATTGCAAATGATACTTTAATTCCACAGTCACTCACCGCCAGTAGCTCCGGCCATGGGAAATACTGGGGTAGGCGCACGGCTGGGAGCGCCCGCACAGAGCACAGCCAGCAGAACCCAACGGGCTGCAACTGGGATATGTGGAGCAACACTGCCAGCGTGGGCAAGTCGTGCCCACCCAGTGCTCGCTCCAAGTGCTTACGTCCAGATCCCACGTCTCTGCGCAGCCTTGGCACCTCCAGACCCTGTCCCATCCGTGGGGCAGTGCCTGTGCCCTGCATCAGCTGCTCCCCAGGAACCAGGAGCTTGTGGCTTCGGGACTTGTCCCCTGTTTTTCCTGGTGCCTGGCGGAGCTCTGGAGTGATGAAGAGTCAGAACAGAACCAAAATTAAATACAAGACAATGTGGAAAACTCAGAAAGTCCATGTGCTGCCCACCAGGAGCACAAGAGCTGCTGCGGTTGGATTTATTGTCAGGGTAATTATCAGATACAGGAGGATGTGAACTCCAAACTCCCTGGGGCAGTTTGGAGTTGGATTTAATACTACACAGAGCTCAGCCAAAAGTGTTACGAGAGGAGAGGGGCAGCACATTGGGATGAGGGCTGCTCTCACGTTTCAGGAACTTCCTGCTCCAGTTTCAGATCTTCCTTCCTTCCTCTTAGCTGTCCATCTCAAGTCAGTGGTTTTGGAGACCAAGGAATAACACGATTCCCTGCTGTCACTCTCAGACAGACAGAGCTCAGTGTTCCATGCCACTCAATGGTCAGGGACAGGTGTGCCCAAGTGGGTGCCACATCCCTTGGCTCAGGACACTTCCCTCGGCCCTGTCTGCACTGTGGGACGGTGCCAAGCATCCTCCTCCTCACCATGCATGGGAGCAAGCAAGCCAGAACCCAGCTCGCACCTTCCCGTGTGGCAGGAGGGGCAGCAGCTGGTGAGGTCCCATTCACAGAATCATAGAACCATCAGAGGATGACCTGGCACTTCTCCTGCTGGCACAGCCACTGTGGCCTCATCATCGTGCCCACACCAGTAAGGTGCTGCAGGTGTGGATTAGTGGAAAAACTCAATAGTATGCAGCATCAAATCCTTTTGCGCCACTGCTCCCTAAACTGAAGTCTCTGCGCCACAAACATGGGAGCCATGAGGTGCCAATCCTCAGCCCCTTACTGAGCTGGGGATAGAGGCTGGGGGGACAGGGGATAGGAACTCACAGCAGGGAACAGGAAAGCTGTCACCAGGCAGCTGTCACCCTGCTGCCACCAACAGGGACTGTAGGGACCAGCAGGGACACGCGCTGCACCCACTGCCTCCTTCCCACACCCCATAGCCCTGCTCATATGGGGTTCCACCTTCAAGCAGATCTGTCAAAGTGGAAAGCAAAGCTGAACCAGGGACACTTTTAGAGATGTACAGCCTGAGGGTGAGCGCAGCAGCGTCCTGGTGCCTCCTGTGCCAGACCCAGCTCCCAGGAGCCCCGTGTGCCACCTGCAGCAGGCAGCCCCGACGTGCCCAGGGCAGGATTTCCCCTTCCAACAGCGCTCCAGCAGCACGGCCCAGAGTTTGCTTTGTGCTCTGCATAGAGAGGAGAGCACAGAGGAGAGATGAGAGGAGCGTCACGCCGTGCGATGGAAGAGGGTAACTCGAGCTGTGGTCTACCCTACATTCCTTGTGGCTCCAGCTCCCCAGCCAAAACAAAACCAACATTTTCCTTTTTTTTTTTCTTCTTTTTTTTCCCCTTTCCTTGAGGCCAAATAGGAGGAGGGGGCACCCCCACAGCACTCAGCCCAAGTCCCGCTGGCTGGGACCCAGCTCAGCTCCACCAGCTCCCAAAAATTCTCCCAGCAGCAAGCAGACCAGACCCAGAGTCCTCCTGCAGTGACACCTCCACACCGCCTGAGGATACCCCCACTCCCCTATCACCTCCTAAAATCTTTGGCGTGTTTATGGGAAGTCTCCTGCTACCTGTAGTGCCCACAGGGAGCCATGGGGCAGGGAGCGAGGAGGAGGGCACCGAGCCCCTGATGTTCCATCCTGCACCATCCCATCCCACCTGCCAGCAGGAGCTCGCTCTCCAAACTGCTGCCCACCCCATCCTCAAGCAGCAGATGCACTGGTTCAGCCTTGGCTCGGCCGTACAGCAAGGCTGGGTGCTAACATCCAGGTGTGAAGCACCAAGAAGTCCCCGTGTGCTCGTGTGTGTGCATTCAGCATCCGACCCCTCCAGGCTGCCCCACTGCACGAGGTTAGAGCTCACATTTGGGCACACGCTGCCATTCACCTCCCAGCCCCAGCCACGGGCCAAGGGGCCCCGGTGGGCTCATGGCAGCAAGCTGCAGACACGGGAAAGAGTTAACGCTTCCCCCAGCTCAGCTCGTACGCTGTTATTCAATACATTATTGACGTTGAAAAGTCGTCATGTTACAATCCAGCAGTCCACGAGTATTAAGAGGAAAACAGAGGCATGCAGAGCGAGACACACACCGCGAGCAGTGGGCCCCTCCGCGCTGCGGTTACGTTGCTGCACACAAACTCCTTTCCCAGACTTGGTTTCCTCCCCCACCTCTCCCATTTGGTGCAAAACCCACCCGCTCGCTTAATGCCGCTGTGAATCCCCAAATCCTGCTCACAGGAGGGATTACCCGGGGGGGAAAGGCAGCCGGGGGCTGTTCTCAGGCTCCAGCGGCTCTGATGCTCGGTGGCTGACATCGGTGCTCGGGGCCAAACCCTGCAGGGAGGGCTCCTGTGTGGGACCCCGTGGCCGTGCTGGGGTGAAAGCAGGGCAGGAGGGGAAGGCGACACCTGCCCAGTGTAAGGGCTGGGGCCGGGCTGCTGGGGCTGCTGCTCGCCAGCCACCGCACTCCCCGCTTGTATTTTATTTCAACCCCTGATGGGCGAAATGTGTCCTTAATTTGTCCTGAAAGAAAAAGAGGGCGAGCTGCATTCTCACATCCAGAATGAAGACAACACGCAAAGCCCTTTAGAAGCCGGCGCCACAAATACGACGCGCTCCTTTTTCTAATTAGCGATGCTTTTCCCAGCAAGCAGGGTGGGGGGGCTGCACACCAGGCCCCACGCCGCTGCCCCTCGTGTCCCTCTGTGCCCAGCCGGGCCCTCCCCACCGATCTGTCCCCAGAGGGCAGTTCTGGCTCCTCTCACACAGCAGAAACAGGGGTTCATCTGGTTTCAATCCGGCCCCTCGCAGTAGCTGTCACCATGGGTTTGCTGGCAGGGTGAAGGATGCCTTTATGCAGCCCCTTGCCAAAGCGGCAAGCATTCAAACCTGTGGCTGCGGCAGACCTCCAGTGCCCCGCTGGCACACCTTGGCCACACGGGGCAGAGCGCGGCGGCGCTCGCGATGAGCAGACACCGAGCAACGCGGCACGGGCAGCGCTTGCCGGGCTCCGGCCAGCACCTGTGGCCGCAGCACAGCAGCGCGGGCTCTCCTGCTCCCCTTCCCCTCCCCCAGAAAGCCCCAAGAACCGCAAGAACCACAGAAATGCATCCCCGTGCTGCAGAGCCTCCCTGCGAAGGGCACGCTGTGCTGCTGGGGAGCTCTGCCGCCCGCACCGCCTGGCCGCCCGCCAGCCTCTGACAGCAGCTGTCACATAAAAGCAAACACTTAAAACCATTACATTTTACAGCAGTTTATCTTGAACGCCGCCTAAGGTTTTGACGTCGCTCCACGATGACCGAGTTCAGTGGGTTCCCCCTGCAGCCCCCTCCTCCTCCTGGCTCGCTGTGACGCCACGGCACGGCGCTGAGCTCACAGCTCACCCCATCCCACACAAGGACCTTCTCGTGCAGTGACCGTGAGCTGCGTCACTGCATCCCTGGGCACAACACAGCCAGCAAACAGCAAACAGCCACTGTCCTGCACCGGGGGACACAGCCCCTTCTGATGCAGCCCCCGATCCCATTGGTTTTAGGGCTGTAAGAGCACACTGCCGGCTCATGTCCAGCTGACATCCAGTCTTTCCCAGCAGGGCTGTGCTCCATCCTTACATCCTCCAGCTTGCACTGATAGCAGGGGTTGCCATCACCCGGGTGCAGACCTCGCGCTTTGCAGAACCTCACGCAGTTCCCCTGGGCGCTCAGCCTGCCCTGGTCTCTCTGGATGGCATCCCACCCCTCAGCTGTACTGACCGCCCCACACAGCCTGCTGCCACCTGCAAACTGCTGAGGGTGCACTCAATCTCAGTATCCGTGTCACTGGTGAAGGTGTTAAAGACCTCCAGCTCTTTAACAGGGACATCACTCATCACTGACCTGCATCCGGACATTGAGCCATTGACCACCACTCTCTGGGTGTGATCTCATAACCAGTTCCTCATCCATCAGATCTTTTCAGTTTGGTGAGAATGATGCTATGGAGGACTTCTCAAAGGCCGTACTGATGTGCAGACAGATGACAGCCGTGGCTTTTCCCCTCACTGATTCAGTTACACCAACAAAGGCACACAGTTGGTCAGGCAGGACCCGCCTTTGGTGCAGCCATGCTGCTTGTCCCATCACCTTCCTCTCTCCTATGTGTCTCAGCAGGAGGATCTGCTCCATGATCTTCCCTGGCATAGAGGTGAGGCTGACAGGTTGGCATTTCCCAGGTTCATCCTTTCTCCCCTTTCTACAAATGGGTGTGACATGGCCTCTTATCCAGCCACCAGGGTCTGCAGCTGACCAAGCATCATCGAGAGCATCAGCCAATTCCCTCAGGACTCTGGGATGCATCTCATGGGGATTCAGAGACTCATGGATGTTCAGGTTCCTGCTGTTCAGGTGTTCTTCCTGGTGTTCAGGTCTTGGGGCCACGAATTCAGCTAAACACAAAGCACAGCATGGCTGGATGTCACCTGCTGACCTCTGAGCACTCCCCATGCAGTAATGCACTTCTGATTGAGGAACTGTGAGTGAGGAACTGTGGAGCAGAGCCCCCAGCTCTTGTGGTGGGGGAACAGAAATGCCAAAGCGTTCTCCTTCGCTTCCGTCCCATTCAGCGCGCGTCTCACGCCGTGCAGATCAGTCAAAGAGCAGCACAGTGCTGGCACAGCCCTTACATCACTGGGTGTTTTCCCCACAGCTCCCACTCTGTTTCCTGCACTCCTCCTAATGACATGACTTCATTTTTGTATATACATATATGTATTATTTCTGAGCCAATTTTCTAACCATTTTGCCAACAACTGAAAACGCATCACAAGAAGAGAGCAAGAGCCCCAAACCAGTGCCCGATGCCCCCAAACCAACACATGGCACATGGGGCTGGCAGAGAAGCAAGATGCAGCCCCAGGAGTGGGGCAGCTGGCGCAGGCCCTGTCCCACTCTTGGGCTCCCCTGCCATAGCACTGCCATCACAAATGCACTGTGCAATGAGGTGATGGCCTTCCTAGGACAGGGCTTTGATTGGCGTCGCCATCACGAGCAGCCTCTCATTCTCCATCCTCCACGCACACGTCTAGATGTGTATGTACACATATGAGAAACTTCATTCGCGAGGAAAAACAGCAGCAGGAAATTAAAAAGGTTCGTGTGACAATATGAGCACGGCTGTAAGGCACACCGCCTGCTCCCTGAGCAGAGCACGCTGCCCTGCTCACACACCTCAGCTTTTCTCTGAGACATTTCCCTTCACCGCTTTTACTTCTGCTTCCATCACTGCAGCTTCTCCTTCTTAAGGAGCAGGTGAAAGAACAAGAGCATCACTCAGCCCCTGCACACCCATGGTCTCAGCAACTACTGTCAAGTTCTAGATGTCTTGCTAGCATCCTACAGGGTACCTGCTTAGCTCACGGGGCTGGGGCTGTCAGAAACCCACGGGAGGCCAAATTACAAACAGAGCAGTGGCACCGACCCCTCTCCATCCTGATCTGCACAGATCCCACAGGACAGCCCTCAGAACACTCCTCCGAGCATCACCACGCAGCAGCAGCCATCCTCAGGCCTCCATTGGCCTCACAGCGTGCAACCAGGAGAAGGCAAATGAGACCTGAGATGGGTTTGGCTCCGTGGGAGAGGGGAGGAAGGGGTCGGGGAGGAGGGGCGAAGCAGAAGTTTGGGAAAGCGGGAGCCAGACAGCCAGGGGATTTCGCTGCGCTTTGCCATCGCCCCGAGTGCTCCATGGGGTTGGGAGCAGCGAAACCCGATCGGCCGTTAACCCTGGAATGCGTGGAAATGACAACTGCGCATAACTCCGGGGAATCTGCAACGGTGCCCCCGCGCCCGGAGCGGCAGCGCTGACCGCGCGCCTGCGGCATGAGCTCATCGCGGGGCTTAATACCCTCCATGAGCCCAGCCTGCAGGAATGCGCCGCGCTTGGTGCCGGGGGGACGCGGGGGGACACCCACCTGCCCCGTCCCCTTCCATCCCTCCGCCGTCCCCCGTTTCCCACAGGTCGCACGCAGCCTCGCCTTCCTCTCTTCTTATTTTCTGCCTTGTGGAAAGGGGCTGAAAGCCCCGAGGTTCTTCCCCCCAAGCCAACCTGCTCCCTGACGCCGCGGCACCGCTCTCCCGTGCGGCGGTGATACACAGAGCTGCCTGCAGCATTTCTGCCTTATTCCGGTCCTCCTCCTCCTAACTAAACCGGCCCAGACTCGCTGCCACTGGTGGTGAGAACCCCATGGAGCAGGAGCCATTGGGACCAGCCAGCTCGTGGGGCATCTCTCAAACATCCGCACGTCCTACTGATGGCAGCTCTTTTCGGGAGGGAACAGAACAAAGGAGGAAAGTCAAACCGGACCTTTGTGTCCCTTGCACACCTCATGTGCCACCTCTGGTAACACATGTCCAACATTTGCCTTCTGGCAAATCCACCACAAGTGAAGGCAGGGCTTCATGGGGCCAAAATTTGGGTGATGTGGGGCAGCTGGTGCCAAGGGGAGGCGAGGGGCAGGGGGCAGTGGGGATACAGGGGTTTGTAGGGTGTTTGTTGCCTGCGGGGTCTGGGGGAACCAAGAGGAAGAGCTGTGCCCAAGGCACTGGATTTCAGACAACAGGGGCAGCACTGCTGGGATCTCCTCTGGGAATCATATGTCTATGGACATGGTTGGGGGGACCTCCCAGAGGGGCACATGTCACTCTCACCTCCACGGCTCTCTTTCATCCGCCTGGGTGCTTTCCACAGAGTCCAGGAACGTGGGACACTCGTGGGAGAGGACCTGGGGACAGCCAGCAGCAAAAGGGTCATAGTGCTGGGCTGCTGCAAGCCAGGAAGTGCCAGTGGATGGGTCAAGGGTCAAGGAAGGGTTGTGGGACCAGTAAGGGCCAGGGGGATCAAAATCAGACCCAGCAGTGTAACAAAGCCTCCCCTGCCACTGGATGGGTCCTGGGGATGAGCTCTCTGCCAAGAGCTGAACCCATGGAAAAGGGAACAGTGCATCCTTGCAGAGGGGCACAGCACTAATGACAGAGGTCAGTCAGGTAGCCAGGGTTTGGATGCAGCTCTGAACTTCTTGAGCTGTCTCCAGAGCAAAGGCACTTCTCACCTCCTGACTGCCTGATCTTTCAGTAAGAGCCCCACAACCAAATCCCCTCCCTTCCAGTGTGGGAGGCTCAGCGCTGAGCCTCCAATGTCCCCCACCCAGCAATGCCAGAACAAAGCAAGCTCTGAGCTGAGCCAGAACAAAGGTTCAGCCAGTGCCTGCAAGGCCAGGTCCCTAACGCTGTGGCTGGGCAGGCCCAGGAGCAGGAGGGCAGCTGCCACCTGAGGGGCTCAGTGCTCCTGCAGCTGCATGGGGAAGGTCGTATGGCCATGGCACAGCCCCAGCTGCCTGCAGGGTGAGACAGGAGCAAAGGCATCTTAACCACTGTGGATCACACCAAGGCTCAGAAGAAATTTAGGTGATGCCGGGCTTAAAATGCCTTCATTGGCTCACCTGTAGCCCTGCTAGCAGTGCATCCAGGCAGGGGATGCTGCCACCAGCTCTACATCGGCACAGGGCTGGAGTGTTTTGCAGCTCTGCCAGAGCACTGCAGCACCAGGGTGAGATGGGTCATGGAGCACCGACCCCTACCAGCACTCAGGCTGCCCACAAGGTGCCAAGTTGAGCTCCTCGTGACACTGTGAGCCACCCCAGCACTGCCAAGGTCTCCCCGGCACATGCTGATACACAGGTGACAACGCAGACAACACACAAGCTGGGAGCTGCAGCAGGGCTTGCATTTTGTTCTGCATGAACCTGGGGGCTGCTGCCATGTTCTTTTCTCTGCCTCAGTGCAGTGGGAATGAGCAGGTTCTGTGTGGGGGAGATGGATCACACTGGGCAGTGGCACTGCAGCAGGAGCACTCTGCTGCCTGCACTCCTTGCTCAGGCCCTTAGTGCAGAGCTGCTTTATGCACTGCTCAGTGCTCGGTGGGAAAGTCCCACGTGGAACCTCACAGGTGTCCAAGTAATGGGCTGCTCAATAAATTGCTCTGAAACCTACGGAGTTTAATTCTCTCGAGGGTCTTTTCTGTGTTTCATCTCCGGCAGCCTGAAATACCCTTTGGCAGGTGCAAATGTCTTTACTGAACTCCAAACAAAGATCTATTAGTAATACAGCTGGGATGGGGGGGGGTTTGAACCAAGTGGGAGAGGTTAGTGCACGGGAGCCTCGGCCTATGTAAATCCATGGGGAGTGTGGCACTGTGTGGGATGTTATTTCTATGAAATGCACTGGGACTCTGGGAGCAGCCATAGGTTCTGGTGTGCCAGGCAGCTCCTGTGCACAGGGCAGCTCTGCTCCTGCATGGCTACCTGGAAACCTTCCCATGGGCAGAGCAGCTCTCGCTTCTGAGCAGGGAAAACCAAACCAAACCAAACCACACCAACACAAAGGAAATGGTGCCATATTCCTTATCACCTTATCACCAGGAGGGGAGCAGTGAGCGCCGTGCCTGACCACAGCTCCACACCATGCCCAGAGCCCTGCGGCCGCCTTGGGTTACACAAGGGAAGCAGCCCAGCCCAGGCTCCCGTTTCCAAACACCTCGCCTTCATATGCCAGGGTTGCATCAGCTCCTGTGCCCGTATTTATAACTGGTCCTAAAACCCGATATTCCATTTCCAGTAGCTCATGGGGTGAGCTCAATGTCCGGGGCCCTGGCCAAGCAGCTGCTGCCAGCGTGATCCCACTTCCCTTCACATCCTGCTCAGAAAAGCTTCCCACCGGCAGCCCAGTGCCTCAGCTTACTGCACGGGCTCCTTAATTAGCCGACCGAGGCGTGAGGCAGGCTCATTAAAGAGATAGCTGACGAGGGCTTGGATGAGCGTGGCCGCGGCCGAAACCGTGCGGCTCATTGAACCGCTCCTGCCCTGCCTCCGGCACAGCCAGCACAGCCCTCCTCTGGCAGGAGGGCCCCGAAAGCTGGTTTGGGGCTGACAGATGGGTGGGGAGGACTTGGCCCCAGGGGGCTGGGCCAGGAGCGTGGAGGGGCCCATCTCCATCACTGTGCCGATGCCTCTGGGAGGAGACGTCCAGCTGCTCCGGTTGTAAACAAGAAATAATCCGATGAAAAGAGCGAATCTTCTAGGCACCGGGATCAACCACACAGCTATTAAATGTACAAAGCCACCTCTCAGATTAACCACGATTCATAAACCTTGACAACAGACGCAGATCTGGGCCTGGCTGGGGCCCACGGTGCCGTGCCTCGACACAAAGCAAACGTCAGAGCCCCTTAAACATCTCCATCTCCCAAGGACTTCATGGCCGTCCACAGAGAGCCACACACCCAAATCCAGCAGAAGCAGAAGCAAAAGGGCAGCTCAGAGCTGGGACACGGAGCCCAGCAGGAAAGTGCCACAGCAAGCAGAGGGCTGAGCACCACTGCAGCCACAGATTCCTTCAAAGCATCTCCCAGCTCAGCCCAGGGCAATCCTAGCACTTCTGTAGGACAGGAAACAGGGTTGTTTTCTCCTCTTCAAACATGTCTCCTTCCATTTCTCTTTCCTCTTGAAGCAGAAATTCAGCTGTGACCAATACTTCAGAAACCAGAAGGTTTCCCAAGAACGCAGGGACGAAACACGGCAATGGGAATGAACAGCAGCAACCAGCAGGCAGGAGAGGTCTGATCCCGATGGATCCAATCTTAGGAAGAAAACACTCAAAACCTCGCGTTTCTTAAACTTAGGCCCCAAAAGGGATTAAAATCCATGTCTGAAGGGTACCACACACACACTGCCCCACTGCCCACTGCTGCACGCCACCAAGCACAGCCCCTCGCTGCACATCAGGGGGTTCAGCTGCTGCGGCAGAGGCAGAAATGCATTTATTTCCTCCCAGAGAGGCACAACTGCAGCTGCTGCTTTCTTGCACTGGTGCCCTGGGAAAGGCGCTGTGGACCCCCATGAGAGCTCTCCCCCCCAGAGGAGCATCATCCACCCACTCCTCACTGCCCCGTTCATATGAACGAGAGGGAAAAAAAGGCCCCTCTGCTCATTTCCTAGGCACACCAGAAATAAAGTCCTCTCCCAAGGAGAATATGGGAAGGGAATTCCCCGGGGGTTATTTTTACAGCGAGCCCAGATATCGGGCTGCCTCTGGGGCTTTGTGTGCAGCATTGGCTCTTTTCAGAAGCGCAGACTGGGGAGGATGGAGCAGCTCCCTTAGCACTGCTCTCAGCTGCCAGGAGGGGACCTGAATGCTCAGTGCTTCTCTGCAGCTCAGCACTCCTGCACGGATGATGTGGATTTGCAGCCCAGCCCGTGCTGCAGGGCTTCGGCTCTGCCCAGCAAGAGATGCTGAGGTGCAAAGAGCCACTTGAGAGGAGCTTTTACTGACTACAAGTGGTTGCACAGACCCCAGGGCACGGTGTATTTCCAAAGCTGAACAGCTCCACTGATGAACTGCCCTGATCTGACGATACTTGATTGCAGATGCTCAGGGTCAGCCACACAGCCATGGCAATGGGCAAGGGCTTTATGCCACAGACCACTGACAGCGTGAGGCAGGCAAGTTCAGGCTCAGGAGCAAAGAGACCGGCCTCACAGCACTAAGCAGCAATTACAGCTCTTATCCGAAATTCCCTGATGCCAAAAGAAATCTTTACGTTGGCTTCCAGCAGCTCTGCTCACCTCAGGGGCAGGACAGAGCCCACAGGCAGCAGGGCAGCCCAGCTCCGCTGCTCCCCACTGCCCACAGGAGCACATCCAGACCCTCACAGCCACCATCCACGGGGCACAGCCTCCACCTGAACACACCCCAGCTCCGGTCGACGCGCTCACACGCTCCTATTTAGTCTGCAGCTGAAAGGTGGTCCCTGTGGCTGCCCAGACCCTTCTGGGTGGGCTGTGGGGTACCGTGGAGTGAGGGCACAGGGAGCTGTGTGCCCAGCCCAGTGCTGAGGGGTGAACCCAGGGCTGCAGCCAGGGCTGGGGAGGCCGAGTCAACGCCTTGTCTTCTGGTGGCGGCTCGTGTACAGTAACATCTAAATATATACTTAATGGAAAGTGTGGAGGGATTTATTTTTGTTATTGTTGGTCTCAAATTATGCTGGCTGAAACGGCCCCGCTGAGTTACAGGGCCTGGCCAGGAGCACACGAAACATTATCAAAGGTGTGTCATAAAGCAAACATCGCCGGGAGCCGCAGCGGGCGCTGCCAGCAGGGCCACCCTGCAGCGGGACACAGCTCTGCAAGCCACGGTGCCACGGCTGGCATCCTGCAGCTCAAATGGGTGAGGGCTGCGCCAGGCTCTGGGACAGACCCTGCTTACCTCTGCAGACAAACTGCAGAGCCCTCGAGGAGCACCATGCAGGAGCTATCAAGCCTTTTGCCACTGAGCATGCAGATGGATGTTAAAACCCCCAAAGCCCTCGTGTGCTCCAGCCATCAGCCCAGCAGAGCATCTCTCCACACCTCTAGCCAGCATTTCTTTCAGGAGGATGGCACCCTGCACTGGGAACCTCCCTCCCCTCCCTTCCCATAAGGACATTCCTCACTGCTGCTGCTGTCACCATGCTCTCTGGTCCTCCCACCGCCACCATGGAGTGCCCCATGTGCCCAGGGCTGCAGTATCTTGGACAGGTAAACTCCTTCCTTGGTAAAGAACTGGCTGGAGGGCCAGGCCCAGAGAGTGGAGGTGAATGGAGCTACACCCAGCTGGCGACCGGTCATGAGTGCTGGTCCCCAGGTGTTGGTGTTGGGACTTGTCCTGTTTGATGCCTTTACTGATGATCTGATGAGGGCACTGAGTGCACCCTCAAGTTCTGCCTGGAGAGATTCAGATTGGACATTAGGAAATACTGGCTTCTCTGAGAGTGGTCAGGTGCTGCAATGGGCTGCACTGGGAGGGGGTGTCATGGTCCCTGGAGGGGTTCAAGGAACATGAGGATGCTGTACTGAGACAGATGGCTTAGTGGGCAATCTTGGAGGTAGGTGGAAATCAAGAGGGCAGGATCTCTCCCTGCAGATCATCTCTCAAGTTGTTGTTGTTGTTGTTGTTTTAAGTCGCTCCTCTTTATTAATCCCAGACAGAAATCTGAAACCCCCCTTTAAAAAAAAAAACAAAAACCACCAAAACCCACCAAAGATATATAATGATTTTCAAAGCCCTGTCACATAATTAATGTCACATTTATCTCTTCAGCTGTAGAGATAAAAAGAAACCATCTACCCAAGTCCTCGTCATTCTTTATTCCTCTTCTAAAGCCTGGGTTTAAATCCTTGGGATGGGGGGGGGGAAACGCTGACTTTCCCTTTACCCCACACAGTGATGCCAACAAGAAGGTTCCCCCTGCCCTATCCCACAGCTGTGGGTGGGTGGTTGGGCTCAGCTGCCCCCCGGACCCTTTGCCTCTGCACCAGGCAATTGGAAATCATGCTGCTCCCACAGCACTGCATGCTGTCACGGATGGATCTCTGCCTTTAGGAACGGCCAATGCTCCGGGAGCTGGAGGGCAGTGAGCTCAGCTCCTCTGCACTGCTGGCACCAGCAGCGCGCTCAGAAGTTGTTTCTTCCTGCCCTACATGGCACCAGTAGAAGAAAAAACGCTACATCTCCCTCCCCACTGCTTGAAGAGCGCGCTTGGGGACACACAAAAAGGAGCAGAATGAGCTCCCCGTGTGCCTTCTTCTCCCTGCCCCAAACCAAAGATGTTCAGCTGGGGGAGAGCACCTGATGGAGCCACTCCGGCCCATGGAGCCACAGAGAGGTGCTGCTTACAGACTGATATTCTGGTTTGCCCACATGGCTGCTTCCAAAAAGGTGTGTGGATGCAGGAGGAAAGCTGTCCTTCATGTCATCCCACGGTGAGGTGACCCTACGAGGTCAGAACATGCTGGGTGGGATGAGTGTGGCGCAGCGCTGACTCTGAGCACCCACAGCATGATGTGAGAATGCTGCTCTGTGGGCAGACAGACGGACAGGCAGACACACAGACAGGCAGACACACAAGCAGGGCCAGCCCGGGAGCAATCAGCTCTCCTGGTTCAGAGCTGGCCTGTAACTGGTGCCCAGGCTCTGCTGCAGGCAGAGGTGAGGGCATCACTTCCATTTTGCAGCAGCACAAGCAGCAGCACTGAATGGAGAAGCAGAAGCACTGAGTGGAGAAGCAGAACTGGCTCAGACATCTCCAGAAGAAATGTCATCGTTTCGCCTTTCTGAACTACCCCAGACTGCTGTTTCTCAGTGCAGAACTGGATTTCCCTGTGTGCTCTGAACCATCAGCGACGGTGATGAGAACAGAGCACCGCACTCATACCCCTTCATCCTCTGGACCACAAAGCAAGCACGACATCTTTGTAGATCTGGGACATGACTGCACTCAAGCCACGGCCCAGGCAGTCCAAATCCCTAAACCACAGCCGCCATTACACCTCTGCAAACCAGGATGGGGAAAACAGTGAGCCCAACAGAACAGCTCCTCATGCACCAAAGCATGCCAGCAGATGTCCTTTCCCCCGTGCGATGCTGTCACCCACATCCCTGCTCTGCCCGAGCCCCCAGTGCCAGCCCTGTCCCCAACACCGGGGACAAACCCCCCATCACCCACCCCCCCGGGGCACCGCACACACAGCCCAGACAGGCACTTCATTTGTTGAATGGGTGCCTTTATACAAGAGGCTTTGCAGACACACCGAGAGCTCTCGTTTGCAGGGCCGCCCTGCAGCAGCAATCCCTTTATCTGTTTATTTATAGAAAGATATTTCTGTAGGATAACACACCCAGCGAGACGCAGCTTCCCTTGCTCAAACACCGCCTTGTAGCACAGGCAGCTATGTACAAACTTTCGGAGGGAGGATGATGAATTAAAACCAACACAGACTCGCAGAGGGAGCTCCCCGCCGGCAGCGCAGACGGGTGAGTCAAAGCCGGGCTCGCAGCACCTGGAGCCTCAGCGTCTGCCCGTGCTGTCCGTGTGGTCTGGGCAGGACACTGAGCTCACTTCCCCATGAGATGCCAACGCGCATGGAGCCTCCAGGACTGCCTTTGCCATCGGTGTCCCTTGACGAAATCCCTTCTCTACCCTGCCCCAGCTTTGTGCCGCATCAGGGCGTTCTGTGTGCAGTGTATTTGTGAGGGGAAACCCTAAGCGATGGACTGGACCCCAGGCTGGCGAGCGGCCTCTGCCTCTCCCTGCTGTGGTCGCAGCTCTGTGTTCACTTTTCTGCCCAGAGCAAGGAGGGGCAGGAGGTGCAGATGGGAAGCAAAAGCATTAAAATATGAGGAATGAGGGCATTTGGGAATCAGTCAGGGAGAGGATGCTGGGACCTCCCTGCATGCAGGCATGGACACCCTGGTTCAGCCCACAGCCACTGCTGTACTCTGATCTCACACCTCTGGGAAAGGTGAGCTCTGCACTGCGGTGCCACTGCCCAGAATTGGGGGGATGCAGACAGGAGGAGCCAGACTACAAGCCCTGGTTTGCCATCAGTCCTGGCAATCTATGCTGGCATGCAGTGACCAGAACTCAGCAGACCCACGGCTGTGTGAAAGATCTGTGTTGTCCCCCAGCGGAATGGGCTGCAGAGGAGAGGGATGGGCCAGAGGAAGGGAAAGGAGGAAACAGGGAGAAGGAAGGATGATTGTTGCATCCCCAGACCGGTTCAGTGGTTACACCTTTCCCTTTCCATCACAGCACGCAGGAGTAGAGCCATGGACAGGCTGTTGGGGATGCACCCACATTGCACAGGTTGATCCTGGCACGACAGCACAAGAAGCAGCAGGTACAACGTGTCCAGGGCCACAGAGAGGCCTTGAGAAGCAGCTGGGGCTGCCAAACTTCCCCAGCACAAGCCAGTGGGACCCTCACCAGACCCCACAAGCCATCTGCCTGCTCTGCTATCCTCAGTGCTCCACTACTTCTCCCTGCTGCCACCATCACGTTTAGCTCCCAGTGCACCGGGCACGTCCCTTCTCCAGCTCTGCCCTCCACTGGAGCATTAATTTGGGAAAGTAACCCACCATTCCTCCTCCTCCTATTCCTATCCAACGCATTTTTGCGTGACTGCCACACAGACAGCAGAAAAGTAACCAGAAACTCTGGGCACTCCTGGCCCAGAAACCTCCTTGCAAAAGCAAAAGCAAGAGCACAGCACCTCCTGCTGGCACTGCCAGGCTCACAGAGCAGGGCTGTACGGCACAACAGCGGGCACCGGTGCGTGCAGGTGGGGGTGGCACAGAACCAGGAAGTTTGGGGGTGTAAGTACAAGGATACACTGAGATATATTCACTGTATGTAGTGAATCTTACGGTAATTCACTTGGAATAGAACTGCTAAGGAGTGCAGATCGCCGCCTTATCACTTCCTGCAGGCGAGCACTGAGAAGTGCTTTGTCAGTTCTGCACCCTGCGTGACGAATGTGCAGTGTGACAACTGCTGGCTTTGGGACCGCTCGCTGCCTGCCACCCAGCAATGGAGTTTGTGCTGATGCACAGGATTTGCAAATCGGTTTATATGCCGCCAAAAGTGACCCAGTTCTCAGTGACTTCAGCTAACAGCCACCTGCAGCAGGTACCCAGCACAGAGAAGCCATGGGCCCGCTGAGAAGGCTGAGCAAATGAAGCCCATCCCACTCGCTGTCTGACAACACCAGTGTGTGCCCCACACGCAGCTGCTGGTGCACAATTTGCAGCACCCGTGGGACCTCAGCCTCAGCACAGCCCAATGCATTCCCACCCCACAGCTCCAGGATGGTGGGTCCCCATAGAAGGTGGGCCAGATGCCAAGGTGATGCTGTGCCCTGCCTGGAGGAAAACGCCTCTTGGGAAGGCAGGGAAGCAGCACCACGTCCCCCACTGCCCTTCAGCATGGGGACATCAGGGCAGAGAGAGGAGCGCATGCAGACGCAGGCTGGCATTGCCATCAGCAGTGGGGCTTCAGTGCATTGACATGGGAAGGGACTGAGACACAACCTCCATGTGTAGGCACCTGCACTGGGGTTTTCCTTTACCTCTACCTTCCCAGCAACATAGCAAGGCGCTGCTCCCTGGTTTTGTTTTTCCCTATGACCAAACGCAACCGCTGAGCCGGCATCCAGCGCCAAAGACTTTCTCTTAAAAGAAAAAAAAAACAACACAACTCTTCACACACCTCTTTGCTGTACAGCTCTTTGGAGCCCACAGAGATCAGCTCTGCACATCAAAGGCCAGCACAGGGCTTGGACTCGGCCGGCAAAACGCTGCCAGGCACCAGGAGATAGCATCAACACTGGCGGACGCCTCTGAAATCCCACTGGGAAAGGCGAGCGGTGCCGGTGCCAAGCCCACCAGGAAGGGATGGGGAGGGAGCCCTGCTGTGTGTAACTCAGCCCCAGCAGTGCGTGAACGGAGTGTTGGCTGCCCTCAGCCCTCTTCTGAGACGTGGCTGTGCAGATGGGCTGACCCAGGAGCCTTACCCACTGGGGTACGTGCTGCCATTGGGGACCACGGGTGGCAGAGGGTCACCTCCAGCACGGCCCCTCTGCATCACTGAGTTCTGCCCTGTGCTGTGAGCTTTCCTCTTCCTTCTCTTCCTCTCCACTGGATCCAAGGGAGGAATGCTGTGTCTCCATTGTGCTGGGACCTTGGCTGGGTCCGGACCACACAGTGTGGCCATGCACAGCACCCACTCGCATCCGAGCACTGAGCGGAGAGGAGCAGCATGCCAACCAACTCTACCCCGGCACCTGGGCTTCCCTCAGCTATGCACATCCTAACCCAGGAATCTGAGGCAGGAGGAATCTGGAGAGCGAGAGGAGGGCTGGAAAAAAACACTTTTCCCATTTTATCATGTACCAGAGCTTCGCTCAGGTCCACTTCCCTTGGCTTGCACGCTCCGCTGGGTCTACCAGCATACTTTGGGTAATGAAATGCACATTTGCTGGTCAGCTCTAATATATCCAGAGGGACCGTTTTCCGCCTATGTTTGTTTTAAACTTGAGGGTGTTGTGCAGTTGTTCCAATGGCGCAGAGACAGGAGATAAGACATGGCAGGCAGCGCCTGGCTGCGGGGTGCCTGCGGGATTAGCATTTATCCTCTAACTGAAGGGAGACGTGACAACATGAGAAAAGCAAACCACCGCAATGTTTCCTTACAAGGCACGCGCCGAACCCTCGGCACAGCACAGCAGACACTCAGCATCTCATACACTCGTTGCTTATTGCAAAGAGAAACATCCTGTAGGCCACGTTCCCCCTCTGCTCTGCCCTCGGAGCCCCCAGCTGCAGTGCTGCATCCAGGCCTGGGGCCCAGCACAGGAAAGGTGGGAGCTGTTGCAGCCGGGCCAGGGGAGGTGATGAAGATGCTCCGAGGTTGGAGCAGCTCTGCTATGGAGACAGGCTGAGGTGCCAGGGTGTGCAGCATGGCGAGGAGAAGGCTGCAGGGAGACCTCATTGCGGGCTTCCAGGACTCAAAGGGAGCTTATGAACAGGAGGGGGATTGACTCTTTACACAGTCTGATAGTGACAGGGACTATGGGAGGGAGAATGGCATAAACCACAAGAGGGGAAATTTAGGTTGGATGCACAGCTAGCAAACAAAAGGATCAAACTGAAATACCCCAAACCAGCGTCAGAATGAATGCAACTGCTGCACCACCACACGGGACTCGTCCGTGGCAGGCAATATCCGTGTCCAATAAACCTTTTAAAGGTTCGCTGATCACAGCTAGATGTGTCATAAATCTCCCTGAACAGTTTATTATGCCCATAAATCTCTGTAAAAACGACTTTATCTCATCTGGATTGGCAATTAAGCCCACTTTGCTCTGCCTGCAGCTCCTGTGCAGATGAGGTGCGCAATCCTCACCAAGCAAAGCGGGCGCAGAGCCCCCCAACCCCACAGCACTGCCATCACTGTGCTGTGGGGAATGCTGTGATCCCACACAGAGGTGCACTGCATCCCACAGCTCTTCCCTCCGGAAGCAGACCTGTTAGCAATATTGCCTCTTCCACTTTATCTTCTAAATGTGCTGCTTAAGGAGGGGGAGAAAAAATTAGCTTAGAGGATTACTTGGCGTGCCTTTGCCACAATGCATGCCCTGCTTCTAATGCAAGGGATGCTTTTGCTGCTGAGGGCTTAGCAGATGCTTTGTCAACAGTCCTTATTGTGAAATGCTGACGCTTTATGGTTCCGTGTAAATCAGGTGGATGAATGCACAGCCATCATCTGCTTGGCTTTCAACTACAAGGCCCAGTTCTGCGTTGCCCTGCCTCCCCTGTGACTTATGTTCCCATCCAGTCGTTTGCTTTGTCATCAGGCGAACAGATCGTTTCCCCCATGGGAACTGACACACGGCATCTTCAGAACCACGGCATCCTGAGTGGGAAGGGATCCACCAGGACCATGGAGCCCAGCCCATGGCTCCACACAGCACCACCCAAAACCCAAAGCTGCACTGCCATCCCCATCACCACCTCAGGAAGGGACCAGGAGCTGTCAAAGTACCCAAAGGAGAGGTCCTAAGCATCCCTGGGGCTCTGCAGGGCACCTCTGCCTGGAACTCATGCACAGCTGGAGTCACTTTGGGGGCTTCACGATGAGCTGTGGGATCATTTGCCAAAAGAACCCTACCTTAGGGACACAGAGCCTCGCCTGGGGAACACAGGCTGCATGGAGCCAGGCCGGGTTCCCAGCATGGCAGCGTGGATGCACACAGCACCCAGGCGGGGACTGCGGTTTCCATGGCAACACTCGGATGCCACTGCAGAGGATTAGATGCTGGCAGGACGAGAAGCAGGGCTGGGGAAGGAGGTGAAGCTCTGACAGGGACGCCATGGATGGACAGAGGCCCTCAGCACCGATTTTCACGCCCATCTTCCCTTTTTCAATTCTTTTCCAGCATGAAAGTCCCAATTTAAATGGCAGGCTTTGACACCATCAGAAACTTTCAGAGCGTTTCACACACTGCCCCTTCCTCCCGCGTCATCACAGCCATGTCTGCCATGGAAATAAAGGGGTCTGCACGGCCCAGCCCCAAATCTGCCTCGCATTGAGACCCTTTGAAAGGGCATGAATGCGAAGTGTGGGCAAAATGATTTCTTTATTTATAAAGACCATATCTCTCGTCATTCTAATCCACTCCAAATCCCGCACAGCTGCAGGTTCAGTCATGAATACACAAACGGGCAACAAACAAACAACAGCAAGTCGCCATACGCAAGGTGGGCAGAGGGAGCATTCTGTTCTGGGCAGCCCCTTCGTGCACAAACCCCATCCCTGCAGGGCCGTGCTGGCTGCTGCCAAGTGCCCCTTTGCACACACCAGCTCTGCTCTCTGCTGCAGTGCTGAATGGGCACGTTGAGCAGCTGGCATGCAGCAGAAATCGAGGCAGAGCAGTGCAAAGCACCAACAGGACCTAGAAGAGCTTCCTAAGGGCTGCCTTGCAGAAGGGATGATTTTACTCGTGCAATGAAAAGAGCAGGAGCTGGGCACAGGGTTGGGCATGGGGCTGGTCACAATGCAGCTCCTCATCTCCCAGCCTCACATGATGAGAGACGACAGGTTTACCCACTGAGGGTGTGGGGCCCTGCACCAGAACAGAGCACCGTGGGGCCACAACAGCGCCTGGAGAGCGTATGACAAATTCAGTGTCAAAATAAACAGCTCCAAAGAGGCTCGGCCAGCTGATCCCCTCGTCGTGCTCACACTCACGGCGTCCAACCCAAACACAGCCCTCACGCTGCCGGTGGTCCGACACAGAGACGGGCAGGAGGGACACGGAGGGTGTCAGCCAACAGGAGGGGGTCAGCAGGACGGCTGTGGGGCACAGCGGGGCTCACCGTGATGGGGAACCACATGGAATGCAGGGGCAGAAGAACAGTCACCCCGGCTTCTGTGTGGGTCAGCGCAGTGCGATGCCCGCATCACCGCAGCACTGACAGCCCTGCTGCCTGCCCACCCCCACCCCGCACAGCCCACAGTAGGAGAAAGGGTCCCGTCATCCCCCAGCCCCTGAAATCGCCTTTCTTAAAAAAAAAAGGGTCCCTGAAACAAATGGCAGCAAATCCCGATGCAGAGTGCACAATGGGCGCTTCAGTCTTGCCCAGGGGGAGGGGGCGAGGGGCTGTCAGTGCCCAAATAAATTCAATTTGCTCGTTAAGAGGCAAAGGGGACCGCGGGTATTCAGGGCCCCAATTAACATTCCAGTGGCACTGCTCTGCTTTCGAGGAACAATCACTTTTTTGGGGAGGGAAGGGGGGAGTGATGAGCGTTGGATGCTCCCGGAGAAAGGAGCCACGTCTCCACCCCAACAGAGCCCGAGCTCATGTGTGTGATGGGAACCACCAAACAAAACCAAGAATACACAAAGATGGAGCCTGCGCCAACAGAACCTGCAGATAAAGCCTCTCATGTCCACCATCCAGCATCATTTGCCTTCCCTGCTGATCTAAATGCTGTCTGCACAGACTGTGGTAACAGAAAGAGGCAGCTTGCTGCTGGGCTGCTGACAGTGGTGTTCCATTGGGGTGATGAAGAACAGTGCCATGAGCCACAGCACAGCCCCACGCAGGGCTGGGTGCTTGGCAGCAGGGGGTTCTGCTTCCAGCAGGGCTGGTGGTGTGGGCAGAGCCCTCAGGGCAATATTTAAGGGTGTCCAACAGCTCTCTGTGTTGGAGGAAAAGTGCCAGAGTGGCTCCCAGGGAGGTGGGGGGGCAGCAGAAAGGGCTGTGTCTATCTGAGCATCCACAGCCTCCACCCCAGGTCCAAAGAGCTGGGCCTTCTTACCCCACACAAAGGCCTGCATGCAGAAGGAGCTCCCTCTCAGATCAGCACTGGGCTCTGTTTTTCCCTCCCATGTCCCTGTCCTACCACCTGAGCATCCTGCACAACCTACCACTCTGCAATTGATGCCACAGATGCTCACTGGAAGTACCTTCAGTGGCCACAAGGAACAGTAAATGACACCGTGAGCAAAAGCCTGAAATGAAAGAGCTGAGCTGTGGGCTGGACTCTGAAAGAAGAATCCAACCATGAAACAGAGAGCCCAGCTCTCAAGTGGGAAAGACTGCTGCCAGAGGGGATGCAGCATGAACCAAAGCCAGGCTCAGCTGTGCTCTGCCCACTCCCACCCCGCAGACCACACGTGTGCCTCCTCCCCTGGCGATGCCATCACTGCTGCAGTCAAATGGGGGATGAGCTGTCCCACCTCCAGCACAGCCCCACAGTGCCCTATGCACATCTCCGCACAGTGGCCTCTTCAGAACGTTCCTCCCTCTCTCCAGGAGCTCCAACAGAAGCACCAGCACACGGCAGAATGGGGCACATGCAGGGTCACTCCGGGACACTGGCTTTCATATTGCCATCTCTAAGTGCCCAGAAGAGCTTGGAAAACCCTCGCCATGCAGGATACACCCAGTGCCGAGAAGCGTGAAGATCTATAAGCTGAACGTTGTCACCATCTGCAGAAGCCTGAGCTATTTCTGCCTCTGCAAACATTCCCTTGTAGAAACTGGCTCTTCTTTCCAAAGCCTCCAAACTGGTCATTAAAAAAATAAAACGTGAGAGCGGAGAAGTGAGATGACCGAAATGCTAATGGGAGCCCCGGGTCACACCGCCTCCCCTGTCACCAAGCCCTCCTCGCCAGCACATTCCTGCCACTAATGAGGCCCCGCCGCTTCCTCCTTCCTCCTCAAGTTGCTCCTGGTGATGCAAATCCACCGTCTTTGTTTCTATTCTTGGAGGAAAAACAGAACCAAAGTAAATAGCAAAACAGCTCTTAGGTTTCAGGATCCTTTCTTTTTCCACCCTTCCCAACAGGGCAGGGCTGCTGTTGCCGTCAGAGCCGAGGTGACACCCGACCCCAGACATCGTCCTGCGCCCGCCGGAAACGCTCTGCTAATCTCCAGTCTCCGATGTCCCCACGGAGAAACCTGCAGGACTCGATGACCATTACGTGTCCCTTCCACCTTGGGATGCTCTATGACTCTCAGAACTCTGCTTCCCTGTGCTCCCAAGGAGTTCAGGATGGCACCGGCAGCCTCCCAGCAAGGGCAGGGTCTGCAGAGAGTCACCCAGTGCGGGCACAGCTGTCTCCTCCAGCAGGATGGGGAGGTGTCCCCAGCAGAACACCTCTGCCTGAGGAGCTGATCCCATCCCAGGCTGCACCCAGAGAGACCTTGCGTTGCCCAGTGTGTGCCCACCGCCAGGGTACAGGTGCACAGTGCTGCACAGCAATGCAAATAAGAGCTGCCATCACCCTGCGGGTGCAAGCAGAACAAGCAGCCGGTGCAGCAAGGTGATGGCTGTGCTGCCATCATGCTGGAGGGCAGCCAGAAGCTGGGGCTGAAATCAGCTCTGATGCTGCTCAACTCCTGCAGAGGCTGCAAACAGATGGCACAGACAGGTAAGTTGGTGATTTTGCCACGCAACTCTCTATTCAGCTAGAGATTCTGCCTGCAACATCCCCAAAATCACTTGCCGGGGTTCAGTGAAGCCCAGCATGCAGACAGCTCCAGGTCAGGTGATCAGAGCTGGCCAAGGGCAGCAGCAGATGGATGCTCCTAGGGGCACTGGGGCCATTCTACTGCAGTCCCACCTCCATGGCTCTGCTGGAAGGCAGCAGTGGAGGGCACAGCTCTGCTCTGGGCACAGCTGCAGGGAAGAGCAGACACAGCCCCACAGAGCCCATCAGCTCTCATTAGTGCTGTTCAGACATGACCGTTGCCCTCCTACCCTCCCTCACTGCACTTGGACACAAGAACATGAGGGTGTGAAGGTGGGGAGAGCTCAGATCTCTTCAACAAGGGAAGGGATAGGGCAAACAAACCCTCTCCCTTCCTGCAGAGCTGGGGAAGGAAGGGTGCGAGCAGCGCGAGAGCTGCCGATAGGCGTGCGGCAGCACCCTGAAGTGCAGTGCTGCAGAGACCTCTTGCAGCACAGTGCTGCTACTGCATGCCTGCCTGCAGCCCAGCGTGGGAGAGCAGCACACTGCTGCACACGCAGCTCATCCAGTGCAAAGTGTCACCTGTGGACGGACACTGCCCTCGGTGGCTGCTAGCTCTGCTGCCCATCCAGCTGGCACATCCTTGAGGCTTGATCCTTGAAACCACCATGACGTGCAAAAGGCTCGCAAGCATCTCACCGCAGGGAGCTGCTTGCAGGGAAGATGCTTTGCAGAGAGCTGCCCCATTTCATCAGGCATGTGGGGCGCTGCTCAGAGCCCCACATCTGCAGACTGTGAGCTCTGAGCGCATGAAGACAGCGCAGCAGCCAGGTGTGCTGTCTGGTGTCCGGGGGAGAAACTGCGAGAGAGTTTTTAAAAAGAGTAAGACAGCACGTCTACCAAGGTAAACATAAGAAAGTGCCACAGGAGGAACAAGAGGCCCTGTGACCAGCAGCAAATGTGACCTATAACTACCTGGCCTGAGCAATGAGCAGGCTGGGATGCAAGGATGTGCAACCACAGAGCCGTTCCTGCTGTCAAAAAAGAAATGAGAAGAAATCAGGATGGCAAAAGACACCCAGCTGTGCCCTTTGGGACCACCAGGAGCAGCCCTGGCTGCCAGGATGCGGACACCAGAGGGACCCAGCTGGAAGGTGCACGGCCACTGCCACCATCACACAGCCACTAGGAGGGGACAGGCAGTGGTGGCACACCAGGACCTCCTCACCATGACCAGATCCTGCCCCTGCTCCAGCCCTGCCAGTACAGGGCCAGGTGTCCTTGCTGCACCCGCAGCCCCACTGCTCCTGCACAGCACCAAGCCAGGAGAGGGAGCAAACAGTGGGGATTCATGGGAGATGGAATGCTTTGTTCTTGGGGCTGGGACGTGTGGGATCTAGAGGCCATTTCCCAGCATTTTGCAAGTTAGGAGCAAATCCAACCCACACTTGCCCTTGTAGGAGGGAGCCCTGAGCCTTGACACAATCTCCCACCAACACCCACCTGCAGAATGGCAGCCCTCAAACCAAAGTCTGTCTCAGCAATAAAGCCCTTCCCATTTCAAGCCCAGGGACTCTCCTGTTCATCCCACTGTTTCAGGCACCACCATAGACTGTATGCCCATACGCTGCTCATCCAGGGCTCTCACACCCAACAGAACAGCATATGCAGGCAACATGCAAACACTGTGTGCTCTTGTCCTGTACCAAGTGCTGTGTGGATATCAGTGTGTGGGTCCCAGAGGCACTCTCCCTTTGGAATCCTGGGACATTTCCAACCCCCAAACCTTCCTTCTGAAGCAGCAACGCACTCTGGCTGTGACCAAAGGTCCCCAGGGCCAGAACACTGGTGCTGCAAGTGGCATTTAAAGCAAAAGAAAAATACAACTCCATTGATGTTACTGAAACCAAGTCCAACCCTGATGGAAACAGCTGATGAGCACAGTGTGCTGGCTGGCACCACTAAGCAGAACTCCCCTTGCAAAGCCCTGAGCCATGTTTGCACACACAGACCAAAGCACCTGCAGCACGGCCTGCCTGTGCTGCTGCTCAGTGCCCAGGAGACGATGCGTGCTTGGTGCTGCTCTGCTTCAGAGGTGGGTGTTCAGCACACAGCGAGGCACCCCAGTGCACCCAGATCCTTCCATGCAAAGAGTGATGCAAAGGAAGGTGGTGTGGTCGCATGCTGAGTTAGGCTGCATCTGCTCCACATCTTCAATGCCATCCTCCCGGAGCACCACACGAGCCTTGCTTGGATCTGGGAGACACCTCCCTTTGACTGGGGTGAGAGAGCAGCCCAGCAGCTTGCATGCCCCTTCCCAGGACTTCCCCACACCTCCTTGGGCACTGGGGCACCACAAGATGCTGCTGCAGCTCAGCCCATGTCAGTCTGAGCAGGAAGCAGCTGTGCCCCGCTCCTGTTTGCTGGCTGTGACTCGCGGCTCCCCACTGATCTGCAACTCCGAGTGATTCACACCCGGTCTCTCCCCCTCAGTGCCCACTCCCTGGGATTGTTCTCAGCCGGATGTGCTCTGAATGAGCAGCTGCCCTGCGCGAGCGTTCCATCATCATTGATTATGTTTGTAATTTTTATTGGAATACTCATCGACGAACAACAGTCAGCAAGCGAGCGCTGTGCCGAGGGCAGATGGGCACAACGGGATGATGCAGCGCAGCTCTCATCCACCTCCACGCGTGCTTCCTTAGAAACACTCTGCCACTGAGATCTGCAGCACCTTTGCTGCCTTCTTTAGCCCTTTTGTGAATGGTGACCCACCTGCTGAACGGCTCCCACCCTTCTTTTTCCTCCTGTTCTTGAAGCATACGTTGTAAACAAGAATCACAGAACGATCGGGTTGGAAAGGACACTAAAGATCTCCCAGCCCCAGCCCTGCCATGGGCTGTACCCCCAGCTCAGGCTGCCCAGAGCCCATCCGTAGCCACAGACGCCTTCAGGGATGGAGCACTCACAGTTCTGGGCAGCAGATGGAATCAGGGCAGGGCTGACCGTGGGCATCCAACAGATCCAGCAGGTGCTTGCGTGCTTCAGGACAAGATCCAGTGGTGGGGGTAACACAGGGATGGGGAAGGGATGGCTCTCACCACTCAGAAACCACAACCCCACGTTGTGCCCCTCGCAGTGTGGGTCCCTGCACAGCCCCAGCCTGACACGTGCCCCACGCCAAGGGACGCGTGCGGCTGTGACAGCGGCACAGCAGTGACCAAACGCTCCCAGCTCTCAAAGACGGGGACTGTGCCAACGTCAGCAGCCTGAGAGCAGTGCAAGGGGAAGGCTCGTCAGAAAGAAAATTCATTCTGACAATCACAGAAATCGGAATTCATTTAAAATTCAAATTATGCAAATTCCAGTAATCCCTACATGCAGATCCATCACATGCCAGCAGTGGGACGGCAGACACGCCACTGGCTGCAGCTCGCAGAGATCCATCCATCACCAGCTCTGCAGACTGTGCAGGGCTGCAGGCAGCACCCACCGGGTCCCCCAGCACTGGCACCAAAGGGAAAAGCTCCCATACCCCCACAGGCACAGGGTGCAGGCCCCAGGGGCTCCCATGCCAGCTGCAGGAAGTCCTCTCGCAGAGAAGCATGGATGAGTGCTGCAAATATGAAGCCTCCATTGGGCAGAGCCCCAAAAATGGGGACCCCGCTTCATCTGCACCCAGCCACAGCATCAACACCTTTCAGCCACAAGGACGGAGGAACAAGGACACAAGGAAATAAAAGTCATACAGAAACCCTGCCGCGTTCCTATCAGCCCTGTGAATGTACCCTGGAGAGCTGAAGGTCCCCAAAACCAACGAGCAAAAGCCCTCATGGAGGCAGAGGCCAAAAAGAACCACACGCAGAGCATGGAGAGCTGGAAGAGAGCACAGTGCCCACTACTTACCCCGCAGCAGGACCGCCCCAGCTGTACCCTGCAGTCCCTCAGACCCCACATCCTGCTGCTGCTATTGCTGCTGCTGCTGCTCATAGCCATTCCCGATACTGCCACTGCCTTCCCCAGCATAGGGCAGCAGCTCTGGGTTCCCTCTCACTGGATCCCAAGTGCTGGATCCCAACCAGCTCCTGCAAAGTCCTTGCCACAGGAAGGATCAGCACCAGGGAGCACACAAGCCACTACCTTCAGTGGTGCGGTCCATGCAGTGCAAGGGGCAGGAATGAGCCCTATGCAGCACCCCACACATTGCAGGGGGCAGCCTCCAGACCCAGCCTGTGCCAGCAGGTGGATCAGCCCTTCCTCGGGGAAGGGGGGAAGCAAACAGACCCAGGAGCAGCAGGTTTATGAAGATGCATTGCAGCTGCCCATGCCTCGCAGCAGGTGAGCCCTGCCAGCCTGGGCTGATCGCCTGACAGCACTTCAGGTTACACTGGCGCACATCGCCTGTTCTGCTCCCATTGTAGCAAAGCCCTCATCCATTTCCAACCAATGCCGGCTGCCTTTCAGTGCAAGGACACCCAAGCCCTCATTACAACCCCAAGCCAGTAACGAGGCGGGAGGAAGGCCACACAAAGCTCTGTATCAGGTGTCTGTGGGAAAGGGAAGACGCAGAGCCCATTAAACATTGATGGGGAGCGCACAGCACCCGCAGAGCAGTGGGAGGAGGCTGCCCCAGGGGCTGGGGGCTGCTCCCTGCACACCCTGCAGCCCCGAGCCCTTGGAAAGGCCCAAGTGCTACGTGTTGAAGCAGAGCAGCGTCCACTCCGTTTTGCCTTGAGCCCCTTTTTGTTGCGACCAGAGGTGAGGCGATGGGGACACCAGCACTGTGCACTGCCTGGTGAGCAGCAGCCACCCAACCCTACGGCAGTGCTGTGACTAGGAGCCACAGAGCCTGCCCAGCATAGCAGGTGTGGGCAAACTGAGCATCATCAGGCCGAGGAGAGACGCGTCTTCTGTTTTGTCATCCACGCATACAGCCAACCCTCTGCCATGCCAGTGTTTTGCAAAGCCACGTGGGTGGGTTGCATCACCCCAAGTACTCACAAACTGCCGCCGCAGCCGGGTCCGGACGCGCTCAGCCTTGGTCTCAGCGGGATGCACGGCGTAGCCCAGCGAGCCCAAGTGGTTGTCAACAGAGAGGCTCTTCCGCATGTAGAAGGAACGCATCCGAAAGTGGCTGAACGGGGCGTCCTCCACCGCCGTGCGGAGCTGCGGCTGCAGCGGGGCATCGCCGGGGGGGTCCATGCCATCGTCCTCCAGCCGCCAGGCGTCCCCTGAGGACAGAGGGACAGAGGGACAGCCGTCCCGTCACAGCTGTGCTCACCCCTGGTTGCACGCCCAGGATGCGGGTGGAGATGCCCACCCAGACCTCCTCCATGCATCCCACCGCAGGGCACGAGGGCTGGGTGCTGCCCCATGGGAGTTCACGTCCCTGCCACAAGTCCCAGGTGTTCCCACCTCATTCAGCGGCTCCCAGCCCATCAGAGCCCAACGAGGCAAACTCCTCTCAACTGTTTCCACCCATTCACTGCTCTTTGGGGTCTGGGGCCACCGTCCCCAGAGCACAGAGCACTGCAGCACGCAAGGCTGGGACAGTGCTGAGCACTCCTCGCTGCACTAAAAGGGAAAACAGGCAAAGCACACAGGTGACATCTCCATAGCATCACTACTTCCCAAGCAGCCCAGGTACGGATACTGCGTGCTTCTTGCTGCCTGACAGACACTGAACTTTCTCCTCTTCCACCTCCCTCCCCCCTCCCCCGCAGCCCAAACTGCTTCTCAAAAGCAAGAACAAATGAACAAAGCAACCCCGTGCTCAACCCTGCAAAACCCAGGCCAGCAGCACAAAGGCAGTGGTGAGGGCTGGTGCTGCTGCCTGCTCCTGCGGCTGCACCGCTTTGTTGGCTTTCTGAGCAGCCCGGCGTTGGGGGGCACAATACCACAACCAGGGCTGGGGAGCAAAGTCCTTCAGAGCTGAAAGCAGATAAAGGCCTTAAGGAGAAAAACAGCCAGAGTGAAGGCGAGTGAAGAAGAGAAAGGAAGAGGCTACAGCTGCCAACAAAGGCGACCCGGAGCAGTGCAATACCTAGGAGCTATTTTTATTATTCTTTTTAGCCCTGCTCTGAATTTAATCAGCTGCGCCGCTCCTCTCCAAATGTCAGCTCGTACAACACAGGAGCGGCTGTTTGAAAGCTGTGATTACTCCAGGCACAAACACGTCAATCGGGACCAGCCCTGGCTGCCACCACACAGCAGCCCCACGCAGATCGGGCTGCAAGGCTGGGGCAGCTCCCAGTGGCAGGGCACCGTGCATCCCACGGCCCCATTCACCCCCCATGCCATGACATCCCGCAGTGGGACGGCTGGGAGCACGCTGAGCTGCTCTGGAATTGTCACCTGCTCGGGTACAGTGGGTGTAGGGAGGCAACACACAGGAAGTCAGGACTTTACCTCCTCCAAAACAAGGACAAGAGGGAATAACCTGAAGTTGCGACAGGGTTGGATATTAGGAAACATTTCTTCTCTGAAAGAACCTTGATGCACTGGTATGGGCTGCCCGAGGAATGCCAGGGGCTTTGCTCTGTACCAGGATTCAGATCTCCACCGTGCATCCAGGTCTGTCCTTGCCCACCCTGCCTCAATGGCCCTGAAGCTCCTGAGGGAGCAGCCCTGACCCCGCACAGCCACTGCCATCCCATCCCTCATGTTCCCATGGGCACGGCAATCATCCACAGCCCGCCATCCCACGCCCAGACCTGCTGCATCAGAATTAGGAGCATCAGGAAACAAAGCACAGTCTGCAAAGCATTAAAATTAATCCAGGGCTCGGCCAGCTGCTGGGTAGCTTGCAGCAATCTGACAGTGAGGGCGTTAGATTAAAAAAATAATAAAAATCTTTAAAAAGTCAAAGGGTGTTGGGCAGAGGCAGCAGCTTTGTAGGGGTTTTATTTTGCACTGGATTGCCAGCCTTGGCTCACGAGCTTTATCTCTGTTTCAGTGCTAATCACCTTCCCCATCACTCCTATGGCCCCAGCGTGACTCTGCTGGCACCAGAAGCGTGAAACACTTTGCCCATCAGTGCTTTTGCCAATAAAATTGCTCAGAGCAGCTGGGCCGGCCGTATTAGTATTTCATCAGGATCAGCGCAAGAGCAGAACACGACAAAAGCCTCATTTGCCAAGAAGGCCAACCCCAACCCCTGGGTGGGGAGCATCCATCACAGCATCCCCAGGGCAGGAGCACGGGAAGGTGGAGCAGCGCCACTGTGCCCCTGCTCCCCAAGGAGGGCAGCCAGCTGTGCCCTGAAACCACTGCATGCCAGAGCACAGAGGCACCTCGGCCCACTGCAGAGCTCAAAGGAGTGAGGAGCAGCAGCTCGCTGGGCTGGAGCTGAGCACCATCTCCAAGTGAGGGTGCCCTCCTGAGCCCCCCTCAGCTTTGTCACTAATGTAACAAAAGATGGAAAAGTTTAAACGACGGCCTCAAGGAAAGGCTCAGAGATGGGCAGGCAAAAAAATCATCGAGAATGGCAGATCTGGGAGCAGGACAACTCCATAGGGAGCAGCGCTGGGATTTGCCTGGTTGGCAGTGCCTCCGGAGAACCAGGCCGCATTCGACAGAGGTTTGCAGACCCCCGTGCACTCACCAGCAGATGGGACCGTGCAGCCCTTCTGGCCATCAGGGGCTGAGTGCTTCTGGTAGGGCTTCTGCTCCGGCATCGCCTCCCGGAACGCTGCAGAGTCGAGGAGGGGAATCCTGCTCAGCACTGGGGACTGCGGGATGCTGGGCAGCGTCCGGGACTTCCCCAGGAGCGGCCTCTGCAACTTTCTGTCCAGGGATCTGCAAGGAGAGAACACAGGGCTCACTGCAGGCACAGGGATGGCTGCTTTGAGTCACGTCCTTCCCTGCAGGACGCTTTGCCATGTGCTGCCCCTGGATGGGGCATAACACCGAAGTGCAACCCCGGCTTGCGAGGCTGCAGCCGTTTGGGCAAACCTTCTCCTTTTGCATTCTGATTGGGATTTGTATCTTGAGCTGCAAGCCACAGTCAGCACCAACAGCACATCGAGCACTCAGCACCTCCAAGCCAGTCCATCTTAAGACACACGGATAATCAGAAATGAGCAAATAAACCAGAGGCACCAGGACTGAAATGATACGAATTGTGAACAAGAGAATGAAAGCTCTGCCTGCCCTCCACTGCAGCTCTGTGCCTCATCCCACTGCCACCACACCATTCTGTCAGACCTCAAATATTTCCTTCTTTCTTGCACGTAAGTCTCAGTGCTCCTCCAAACGTGCCTGCATGCAGCTCTGTTTGCTGCAGAGCACCATCAGCATGCGGGACATTAACGCTGCTTTGTACCTTCTGTGCTGCTCACATGGACTACATGAGGGTCAAAGGGGTGAACTCGTGCTGTTGGAAGAGAACTTTAGAGCTGCAGACAACAATTTCTATTTCAACCCCTAACCTGTTTCCACCTGGAATCTGACTTGAATCCCCAAGCAAAGGCAGTGCTGGAGATGCACCGTGCATTGTGCCACGGCCAGCAGCCAGTGCTGCTGCTGGGACATCGTGCAGCACCGTGTGCTTCGTGAGCCAGCCCCAGCGCCGTGCGTTACCAAGGCTGCCACATGCCATTAGTAAAGAGCCTTGATGGGAGCGTACAGCTCAATTAGAAAAGCCATCATCAACACAGCTACAGCCCATCAACAGCAGCTGTTCAGTGCTTGGTGGAAAGGAGAGCGCATACGCAAGTCTTGCCGGCCCCATCGCTGCCAGGTTCTCTGCCTCCAGCTCTGGGAATGCCACAGGGTGAGGGAGGGTGGCACCAAGCTGATGGCACAGCACAGACCGCTCCGGCATCACCCATTCTGCAGCACCCAGGGCACAGGTGCTGCTTCCTCAGGCACTTATTGAAAGCAAACCACCCAGCCAAAGCAGCCACTGGAGCAAGGAAAAGCCGGTGCCTGCCCCACAGCCACGTCCTGGCTGGAGAGGTCCGCACCGCACAGCTTCATTGCTGCAGGGAAGGAGGGGAAGGGCTGAGCAGGGAGAAAAGGGAGGGAGGCAGAGAGAGAAGTCCAATGCAAGTCAGCCAGGGAAAGACAGCACTCAAGCACTGTCTCCACAAACCTTTCCTCCCCCTTTATTTCAATGGGGGAGAAACCACCCTCCAAAAGGCCCTCCTCAGCACGGCCCAGGCTGGTTTGTCCTTGTTCTCAGAGGCAACACAGAGCCTCTGCCTCCCCCACGGCACGGATGGAATGACCCCAGGCTAACTAACCCTCCTATGGGACAGCACAGGGCTCACAGCTGCACTTCCTCCTCTGTCCATCAGCCATCTTGCCCTCAATCCATCCATCCGCCCCCTAAATCTGCCATGAACCAGGAGCTCATGAATCTGGGTGACCCACAGAGCACCCGGGTGGTGCCCCAATGAAGCAGGGATATCTCAGCCCCTGTGGGCTGTGGGGATGTTCTGACACCACCGCAGCTCACTCCGAGCCCCACACTGCTGCCAGCAGAGCCTCCACCAAACTGCCTTTGTGCTGCTAGGTGCTACCAGGGGCTGAGGAGCAAAGGGGAGAGCTGAAAACACAACAGCAGCCTTGAGCTGGCTGAGAAACGGATTCAAAGCAAAACAAAACACACAAAAAAAACACAAACAAAAAAAAAACCCACAACAAAACAGCATTCAGCTCACAAGTTCAGGGGGAAAAAAACAAAACAAAACAAAACAGCCAACAAATAAAACCACAACCAACATGTGAAGCTATAAAAAATACCTCCCCCAAAGCTCAGCTGTGTGCTGGTAAATATCATGATTTCCACCAGCTGGTTTGCAGAGCTCCTCTCCTGCCATCGCTCCGGGCTGACGAGCTTTGCACAGCAGGGGCCATCGGCCGGGCAACGACAGGAGGCAGCCGGGGCCAACGGCAGCAAACCACGACGGGACACGGAGCTGCTGCTCCCCCCGGTGCCCGTGCAGCAGTGAGGATACCGAAGGCGGCTGGGCTGCTCGGCAGGGGAACGGGAAAGCTTCAAGGGGGGGAGCAAACCGGAAAATAGCATGCAGCTCTTTGTTTTAAGCCATGAACCTCTCAGTCGGACACATAACAGCTTATGCTGAGAGGCAGGCAGAGCCGAGATGAGAACCAATGAGCATCCAAACCCTGCGGCAGGGCAGGTTGGCCCCTGCCCACACACACAGGGCAGACCCTCGTGGCCATCGGCCCGGCACCCGGTGCTCTCACCCCAGTCGTGGCCATGAAGCCATGGGGCAGAGCCAGAGCAGAGCTGTGCTTTGTCCTGGGCAAAGGAGGAGAATGGAGCTGAGCTCACCTCATACAGCACATTGCAGGCATGGGTGAGACGCGCTGGGCACAAACTCTGAACGCTCCGGTGCAGAAAGCCTGGTTTGCTTTAAATCCCATCATTTCTGCAGCGTGAGCAAGCGTTCCACCCCTTGAGGTCAGCATTGGCAAGGCTGCCCTAAGTCTGCTAAGCCCCGGCAAAAAGTCATCATTTCATATTTTAGCCAAAAAAATATCCCTAAGCACAGTTTTTGGACAGCGTGTTGTTGTTTCAAACCCTCCTCCCCTTCTGAGATGGGCTGGGTTTTGATCTGAAGCACCAGAACCCCAGAGCACCAATAGCACCCACTGCGGCCAGGTGGACACAAGCCTGATCAATGGGATGGATTCATGCTCCCAAAATGCTGCAGTAACATCCCTGAGAAGTGCTCTGTAATGAAGGGGGGTGGATGCAGGGTGAGGGCAGGGCAGCCCGGATGGCATTGCCCCCATCCCAAGGGGCCGGAAGCACTGGGTTGTGAGGATCCCACCAAACAGATGCAAAGAAAGCATGAGCAGAGTGCAGAACAACGTGAAAGGAAACCCACTGAGACCTTCCTGCCTTTTCTCCCCCGTGTAAACATTCATACACGATGGCAGAGCTCTTCTCTGGGTCAGCAGCACCTTGAGCAAAACAGCACGCTTGGGTTCTGTCCCATTGGAAAGTGAGACACAAATATCAGTGAGCCACCACCAGCAGCTCCCCGTGGGCAGCTGACCCCACCACAGAGCTCCTCCTCGAAGGAAAAGAGGGAGGAAATAGAATGGAAAAGGCTCCAGGGTTAAGGTAAGGACAGGGAGATCACTCGCCAATTACCGACCCGGGCCGAGCAGACTCAGCAGAGTAATTAATGTGATTAATGTAATTTATCACCTATCGCTGACGGATCAGAGTAGTGAGAACTACAAGCAAACTGAACAAACCGCAAGCCCTGCAGCCCCCTGCCGCGTCAGCACAGCCGGGGGGTGAGCCGGGGACGCAGCCCAGCACCCTGCTCCATTCACAAGCCTCCCCCTCGCCGCCCGCCGCTTTAATTAGAAGCTGTTGGCGTTCACAGAGCCTCATTGAGCCGCTTCCCCCGGTGTGTGCGGCCGGGGCCTCTGTTTCCTACCTGCCCACCCACCCAGCTGTGACTCAGTGCCAACACAGTGGGTGAATGAGGCACCAAGCAGTCTTTCTAGCAAGCGTGACTCACAGGGCCAAGGCTCGCTGCCGGAGAAGTTTGCTGCAGTCGTGCTACATATGTAATTCTCCTTAATGCCAGCGTAACTTCCCCTTCCTGCTAGCCCATCCAGCTGTCACACCAAACGAAAGGATGACTGTTGGGTTTTTGCCTAATCCGAGTAAAGATGAGCTTCAGCTTCTGCAGAACACAGCCAGCTCCCAACCCCGTCCCCACCCTAACAATTAGCTTCAAAAGGAGCTCAGGAGCTGGGCAGAGGAGAAGAAAGCCAGCGCACGCCCATCATCACTTGGGTTCAGATGTAACACTCCTCCAGACCCTAAAGGATGATGCTAAGAGCACCAGGGCTCTTTTGCGACCCTTCTGAAGCAGCAAGCCTTCCCAGTGCCCTGGGGACCACACACAGTGCCCAGGGACAGGAGGGGCAGAGAACCACCCCCACAGCCATACAGCACAGCGATGGAGGCAGCAAGGCTCTGCTCACCAGCTGCAGGCAGAAAAAGCACAGGACAGCCACAGAGTGCAGCCCCACAGCACCCTGCGAGCTGCCACCACAGCCAGCACCCACACCATCCACCGGCACGAGGGAGAGGGGCTGAGTCCAAAAGACACCAATGTCTGCTGCAGGGAACTTCAGCAGGATTAACTTCTGCCCAGCAGGCTGTGGCTGAGTCACTGACATGGGATTTAGGGCTATTTCCAGCTTGGCTTGGTTCAGCATCAGCACGGAGCGCTTCCACGCATCAGCAGCGGACACGTCCATCACTTTTTGTCTTACTATTTATTTCTTACATAGATGCCACTGATCTGTCGTGGCAATAATGCAGATGCACACACACCCACACGCTGTCCTGCTGGCTGCTCAGCGAGGCGGGTGTCGGAGCTGGGGAGCAACCACATCTCACATACAGCTGCCACAAACACCTCCGAGCAGTGCGAGGTGGAAACTTCTCACTCAGATTCAAGCACTTCCCAGTGCCTCACTTACATTCTCTTTTAAAATCCAGCCCCGCCAGCCAGCACTGACCGAAGGACACGAGACTGCAACTTGGCAGGGCTCAGTCGTGATGTCCCTGTGCAACCGTGGGGATTCTCAGGGCTGTAAACCAGAGATGGGAGACCCGCTTTCATTTTTACCCAGCCGCCTCCCGTTGCCTGCTGCTCACGCAGGGTTTGTGCCTTCAGTGCAGTTTCCAGCCCCAAAACGTGCCAGTTCTGCCTCTTCCCCATCATGACTGCATGCCTGAGCACAGAACTGCTGCCAGAGCTGGAGAGATATTTTTACACGCCCCAAAGCAACCGAGCACAATCCTGCCAGGAGAACACAGCCTACTGCCCTCGCTGCCTGCCAGCACTGCTCTCAGGTCAGACCAACCTCAGCAGCCGCTGAGAAACCCTCCAAAACCCATTATCTCCATGAAATGCTGCTGGATCCGTTCCCTGCCAGGAGAGCCAGAAGCACCCAGGATCTCCAGCCAGGACAAAGCCTGGGAGGTACCTCACAAAATCACGGAATGACCTGGGTTGGAAGGGACCTCAAGGATAATGAATCTCCAACCCCTCTGCCACAGGCAGGGCCACTGACCTCCACATTTAATACTAGAATAGGTTGCCCAGGGCCCCATCCAGCCTGGCCTCCACCACACACACACAGTGAGTGCCAGTCGTGGTTGTGCCTTCCTCCTTCCTGATCCACTTCTGGAAGCAGCACGAACTTGCCAGGGGCTGCCCAGTCCTTTCAGCTCAAAAATAACAAAGTGAAAGTTAGCTATTCTGTACTGCACGTGTCTTTTCCTTTCGTTGCTCCTCCACACCAGGCATGCAGAACACCAGGTGAGCACACCGATGCTGGCACCAGGAAACAAAGCAGATAATGTAGCCCTACATGGCTGCACGCAGCCCCTGCTGCATTCCTGCCCAGGCTCACGGCCCCTTTGCCCAGCACTGCAGCCTCCAGAAATGCACCTCTGTGATGATGCAGACTCTCACACTGCAGAAACCAGCACAGCTCCACAGCCACTCAGCTCAGACATTTCAGCTCTGCCATAAAACTCCTACAAGGCTGCAAAAAGTCACTGAGAATAAACTGCTTGTTTAAGAGGCTCTGGTGGACTTTTCCAGTCCATCACAAGCACCGGCAGGTGCTACCTGCTAGGTGCACCAGCCCAGAGACCTGCCAGCCCTTCAGCTTCATGAAGTGGGCAGCTGTGCCACAGCAGAGCGTCTCTCAAGGCGGAGGAGCACCTGCTGACATTACAAGGAGATGTGAACCACGGCATGGCTCTGCATTGCAGCTCACAGCAGAGAAATAGGACATGTCCTGGCTGGAGATCCTGGGTGCTTCTGGCTCTCCTGGCAGGGAACGGATCCAGCAGCATTTCATGGAGATAATGGGTTTTGGAGGGTTTCTCAGCGGCTGCTGAGGTTGGTCTGACCTGAGAGCAGTGCTGGCAGGCAGCGAGGGCAGTAGGCTGTGTTCTCCTGGAAGGATTGTGCTCGGTTGCTTTGGGGTATGTAAAAAGAGGAGGCTGAGCAGCACCTGTGAGCACTTGAGGGTTTGGCCAACAGCACGGAGCAAGAAGGTGCTATTGCTGTGTTAGCTGTCTGTGCACAAGTTGGAGCCCTGCTGGCTCACGGCACAAATTCCCAGACCCAGCAGACTTACTCAACCCTGCTTTTTCTGTGGGTGTCATTTAAAAACGCAGGCTTATTACTTAATACCACAACTACACACTGCTAATATCTTTTAGGTCCTCTGAGAATGAGTGGGATCACTATATTTAGAATTTAATAACACCAAGCAGCACCCTGCATGCTGGTGTTGCTTGCTGAGTCCCAGCAGCACCTGGAGCCGATCGCCGTGAGCCACACCAACCCTGGGGGATCCGGCCACCCTGGTGTGGCACTGCCCAGGATGCAGGAGCACCACGTTTTCATTCACCCACGTTGACTTGTAGAAGTGAAGAAGGAGCTTCGGTGAACAGAGACACTGATTTCAAGAGCATCCCATGATCTGATCAATGCTTATTTTGACTCCCATCAGTATGTCATCAGGGCACAGACACAGCAACAGCAGGAGCAGCCCTTGCTTGGAGTCAGCCCTGGGGCTGCTGGGCTGCGTGGGGAAACTTCTGCTCCCAGGAACCATGGGGCAGAGCTCCACCAGGAAGCCCCACACTCATGTGCTGGGGAAGTGTTAGCGCATCTGTGCCCAGCAACACCCCAGGAAGTTTGGTACATGAGTCACACACCAGCAGTGCTGCTTTATGGTTAGTGCTCCAGAGAGAGCAACGCACCACAGCATCTCCCTTCACACGGGTAACCAGGTCTGGGAACACAGCACTCTGTGCATGGGCACACGGTGCAGGGCCCCAGCAGCATCACCTCGCTGCCCTCTTGCTGGCACAACAGCTATATGGCAAATGCTCCCTGTCTACAAAGTGCACAGAGCAAACCCCAGGGATGCTTGTGCTCAGCAGTGCCAGCACCATCCCTACATGCAGGCACAGCCAAACCCAGGGTTCATGGCTTCCATGTTTGTCACTGCCTGGTGCTCTCAGCTCAGCCGTGAGCACCTTCAGGCATCTGGACAGAACATGCCATGCTCTGAGTGAGCAGGGAAGAGGTGATATCTCTGGAATTGCAGAGTGAAGAAGGGAGCAGCACTAGCACTGTGTGTCTCACCAGCTTGGTGTGATGCGGAGAGCAGCAGGAGGGCTCCAGACAACAGATCACCAACTCCTTAATACCATTAGCAGAGCCCGAGAAGCTCAGACACCAGGGAAGAGGGTGAGCGGATATCTCAGTGCTGTTTTTCCATGTCAGCCCCACCTGGCACAGGCTCAGCTCTGCCTGGGCTGGCACACAGGGACAGCAGGGACAGCAGCTGTGCGTCAGCTCTGGCAATAGCCCTTCCCCACAAACAACCACAACAACATTGATGTGTTCCCATGCACCATGGGGTGTGAGCTCCCAGCATCACACACCCCTCCCTGCACAAGGCAGAGGCTTAGGCAGGGAGGGCACACAGCACACAGGCTTCCATCTCCACCCATGGAGCAACCTGTTGCTGGCTCTGTAGCTGTGGGTTTTATACGCAACAGCGTGAGAGGAGGACGGAGAGAAGGACAATTGCGGTGCGTAGCCCCGCCACTGTAACAAGGGGCTGGGTGAGGAGGCACAGCACAAAGCAGGAGACAGAAGCAGGCAGGTATACGTGCAGGCAGTCACATGGCAGACACCCGAGATGCACCGCCGACACCTCAGACGTGCCCTGGGCAGAGACACAGGACACCAGACATCCCAAAGCTCCAGCATCCCAGGCAGCACCGAAATGCTGCTTGCAAAGCTCCCAACTCATCCCCAGCCCACGGTGATAGCAGAGGGCATGGGGAAGCAGCGCACCAAGGACCACGAGTCCCACCCTGCAGCCACTCCAGGACGGAAGGGGCTGCCACCCCATACCTGCACTCGGTGACACTACAGCAGCAGCTCCCGCTGCGCCGGCCCCGTCGCTCTGTGCGCAGCTCCGTCCTCGACTTCCTCAGGCTGAAGTACTCCGTCAGCTTCCCAAATGAAGCCATGGCCCCCGCCAGCTCCCAGCGCACGCCCGCCTGCAGCCGTGGGCACCGCCACGCTCCCGCATGCTATGTCCCAACTCGTGGCCCTGCACGCTCCATCAGGTGTGGGACCAGGAAAAGAGCGCTGCAGGTCCAAAGGTGAGCTGAAGGCAGGAGTCACGGTGAGCCCTGCAGATGGGAGGCTCTGCCCGCCTGAGCCGTCCACAGGCACCAGGCTGCACGGCGGGAGCTCGAGGCCGCGTGCTTCTCTACTGTAACGTGGCTGCTGCTGCAGAGCTGAGTTAAGAAGGAGGGGAAAAAATAATAATGGCCCGTGGAAAGGATCCCTCGGCAGAGGTGGCACGAGTCTGCATGCCCCCGCAGCAAGTGGATGTTCAGCACGCGCCCAAGACGAGGGAGCCGGTCCTCAGCCAGGTGGGGGGATGGATGCTGGCCAGGTCAGCAGCAGCAACGTGAATGCCTGGGACATCAGCTGGTCAGATGGATTTCCAGAGGGTCTGTTCTTATGGCACAGGGATCAGCACAGGAGGTGGAGAGCATCCCCGCTTGCTCTTCTTGTGGCTGTTTGGAGTTTTCCAGTTCTCCTCCCTCCCTGTTTTCCAATGCAGAAGCCAACCCTTTGCCTCCAGCAGCACCTACCCAACACGATTTTCCAGCTCACCAAACACCTGAGCACGAGGAGAGGCACAGGCATTTAAAACGAGCAGCTCTGATCCAACCAGAGGTCACCTCTGGGCTCTGCTCCCCGAGCTCCAGCACAAAACATCTCTCCCGCTGGCAGCAGGCAGAGGGATGCCGCAGACTTGGAGGGAAATCCTGCTCCCAAAGCTCCCCCGTTGGGAGCTCTGCATCCTCAGTGCAGGGCGCCGCCTGGGCAGAGGGGAAGGAAAAAAGGCTTCAAAACGCCACTCCAGCCCTGCAGAGCAAAACCCGGTCGAGTCAGCGAGGTGCATCCAGGGGCGGCGGACGGAAACCCCCGGCCGTGCCGGCGCAGACCCTCGGGGAAGCGGCCAAGACGAGCGGCGCTAACCGAGGTGGCAGATCCGCGAGCCGCCTTCGCATCCTCTCGATCCCCGCGTTGTGGATGCCATGTTAAAATAGATAAATAAATAAACAACGCAAATCATTCATTGCTTCCTCCCCGCTCAGAGCCATCCGCTGCCGGCAGTCCGCTTCCCCGCCCCGCCGCTTTCCTCCCTGTTTCTCCTCCTCTCCCTCGGCTCCCCGCTCCGAGTCCGACGCCTTCCAGCAGCAGCGGGGTACGCCCCGCCGGGGTGGGGGGAGAATCTCCTGCCCGCCCCCCCCCCGCGCCGCCCACCTGCCCGCCCCGAGGGGCTCCAGCGCTGCCGGAGGCTCCCCAAAATCAGCGCGTCGGCGAAGAGAGGGGCGAAGGCACAGCACGGGCTGGCCGCGCCGCCGCGCACATCCCGGCTCCCCGTTCCTATTCGAGGCGAAAGGCGAGACGCCGAAGGAGGGCAGCGGGGGACGGGGGGGGCAGCGGGGAGCGGTGCGGGACGGAGCGGGCAGAGCGCGCTGCGAGCGAACCGAACGCCCGACGCCGGTGCCGGAGGAGCGGTCAGCCGGGGCCGCAGCGGAGAGCGGGGGGAGGAAAAATGCGGAGCGAGGTCCGGCGCGATGCCGTCCCTTAGATCCGAACGGAGCGATGCTGCCGCGGAGCCTCTCCGCCAGCCGCCGTGCTCAGCCTTGCTTTGCAAATGGCATCGCGTTCGATTTGCAAAGGCCAAAAGCAGCGTCGTTCTGAGGGGGACAACAGGGCGACGCGGAGAAATGCGGAGAAAGCAGAAGGGTGCGTGCACCAGACCCAAGCTCCCAGGAGCGAGGCTGACAGCCCCAGCACCCCGCGGCCCAGCAAGGGCAGAGGGCTGATGTTGGAAAGTTCAGAGCAGGACAGCTCTATGGACTTCTCCAGGTGTGATGGAAAACCGATTCCTGAGGGGATTGCCACTCTGCAGCCCCTGCTGCCACATCCCACCTCCCTGCCCAGGAGGGACCAGCTGCAGCCCTATCTCTCCTCCACCTTTCAAGCCCCCTCCCCCGGTGCCCTTAGGCCAAAGGAAGGCTGTTCCCTTCCTCCGAGGCAGAGGAGAACCCCAGGCCCTGAGGTCAGCCCTTGGGGACAGCGCTGTCACAGCCACCAGCTTCCAGCTGAGTGCTGCTCCTGTCATTAAGCAGAGACAATCTGCTGAGATGCTGCTGGAATTTCTCTCATTTCACATTAGCAATCTGCTGTGCTGGGGGTGCAGCCGTGTACTCAGTGATGCGAAAGGCAGCTTCCCACTGCCATTTAACAGCAGAATGAAAAACTTTAAATGAAATCGTAGTTAAGTTCGTGTGTCGTTTTGTTTTCATTCTGTTTTGTGATTCTTTTTAAAGAAGAGCTGCAGAGAAGACGGGGTAAAACAGAAATGAGGATCCATAGGGGCTGGGACTCTGTGCAGCCACACACACACCCCAGCACCTGCCAGAACACTGCACAAGCATCTCACACCTGTTCTGGAGGGGAAATAAAGCCATGAGCGTGCCACGGTATCTGAGCCCATCACATTCCTGTGCACGTGCCCACCGGGGCAACAGATCAGCACTTCCCATTTCAAAGCCCTCGCTTCCAACAAGGTGAAGGCTGCGCAGACCCAGGAAGCAACACAAATCTCAGCTTGCAACCAACAACAGCCCATTTTCCAGGCAGAAGAGCTACCGGCTCCCTCCCAGCAGCCTGAAACAGCCCCACGCTTGGTGCCCAGGTGCAGGGCTTGGAAACCATCCCTGCTGCTGCAGATGGCTCCGGCCCCAAGCCCAGGGGTGTCCTCACAGCCCCATTGCTATGCTGCCGAGCAACCTGCAGCTGGATGCTCTGTTGTTTCCCTGGGCAACTTTTATTCCAACAGCTCTCCTCCACAGCAGCTAGGGAAAAAGGGAAAGAGCATTGGTCAGATGGAGCTGACGGCTTCATCTGCTCCCACAGTGCCAGAGGACGCCAGCATCATTCCTGCAGGGCTTTGCTTTCAGATCCCTATGCCAGGAACTGAGCTACACAACCCCCCCCTCTCTCCTGGAGCCACAGCTCCCAGAGCTCAATGACTGCTGCTGGATTTGATGGGTCGGCTGTTTGATAGATAAGGAACTGGTTATGAGATCACACCCAGAGAGTGGTGGTCAATGGCTCAATGTCCGGATGGAGATCAGTGATGAGTGCTGTTCTTCTGGGTTCAGTGCTGGCGCTCTTTAACACCTTCACCAGTGACACAGACACTGAGATTGAGTGCACCCTCAGCAGTTTGCAGGTGGCAGCAGGCTGTGTGGGGCGGTCAGTACAGCTGAGGGGTGGGATGCCATCCAGAGAGACCAGGGCAGGCTGAGCGCCCAGGGGAACTGCGTGAGGTTCTGCAAAGCGCGAGGTCTGCACCCGGGTGATGGCAACCCCTGCTATCAGTGCAAGCTGGAGGATGTAAGGATGGAGCACAGCCCTGCTGGGAAGGACTGGGTGTCAGCTGGACGTGAGCCGGCAGTGTGCTCTTACAGCCCTAAAACCAATGGGATCGGGGGCTGCACCCAAAGCCACGTGGCCAGCAGGGTGAGGGAAGGGCCAGACTTTGCTGTGACAAGACAACAGGTTTCCAGCTAAAGAAGGAAGGATTTAAATGGCATGTAAGGAAGAAGTCTGTTACAATAAGGGCAGTGAGGCACCAGCACAGGTTGCCCAGAGAGGCGGCGCCGCTGTGACCCTGCAGACCCCCGAGGTCAGGCCAGGTGGGCTCTGAGCACTGATGGAGCTCTGGGTGTCTCTGTTCACTGCAGGAGGATTGGACCAGATGGCCTTTAAAGGTCCCTTCCAACTCAAACAATTCTATGAAACCTCACAGGAACAAGGTAAGCCAACAGTGAAGAATTTTGATAAGCATCCTTTTTTTTTCTTTTCCACTCTGCACTTAACGACGCGCAGTGATGGGGCACCACTTCCCTCACCCCATCAGCCCCGGGTGCAAAAGCACCATCAGACACTGCAGAACAGTCAGAGAAAAGGGCAGAACACGAATCCACGGGATGAACAAAACCAAGCAGCACAAGTGCACAAGAAGCACAAGTATGAAGGTTGCTCCTGAGGTTGCTAAGGAGCACACAGGAGACTTCTGGCAACTACTAAACGTCTCCGTACCAAACATACACACACACACACTCGTATCCCTGTTAAAACATCATATTGCAAAGTCATCCAACAGCTCCAAGGTCCCAAAGTCATTTTGGTCTTTAGGGAGGGGTCAAAATAACTCTGTGAGCATCCGACGTGCAGCTGGACCAGCAGCATCAGCACACCATGGTGTGTCATACAGACAACGACAATGAAGACACAAAACCCCAAGAGGAACCTCCATCCCAAGGGGCCAAGCAGTGGCCCAGGGCCCCCCCAGCACCCCTCTGTGCCAGGCACCATGTCCAAATAGGGATGTGTGCAGCAGGACTGGGCTGTGACATGGGGACAGCTGCTCCCAGCCAAGTGCCACAGCCCCATGCCCGGCACGCATACGGCGCAGACACAGCCCTATGGCAGTGCTGCATTTTAATATAGTTGTAATAAAAAGCAGAGTGTAAGAGGCACTATCATTTCAGACTAAGCAGGCAATTCACTTTAATTGTCACTCCTATGGCACTGCACACAAATCTCAGCGCCGATACCTGGCGTCAGTGCGTGGAGTCTGCCTGGCACATGGCCGCATCAGAACTCAGCTAGCACCAGCCCTCCAGTTCCAGCAGCAAATCCAGATGTGCTGCACAAAACATCCTCCTTCCTGGGAACAGCACCGAATCACGTAGAGAGAGGCTTCACAGACACGCTCTCCCTGTAATCTGGCCCACTTTCCTGTGCGTGAAGCTCGGAAGAGATGGCATTAGCAACATTAGGGAATCCAGATGCAATGCAGAACCCTGCAGCTGAAGCTGCTCTGCCTGCAGCTGCTGAAGCCCTGCCCCGGTGCCTGCTCCTTGGAGATGGCACAGACACCGTGCTGGAGCTTGCAGAGAGAGATAAGGGCAGGACACAGCAGGAGGAGCGGTGGGGGTTTGCTAAGGAAAAAAGAGAAAATTAGTCAGTCTTTCCCCAGCAAGATGGTTTGCTGAGTTCAAAAGGATGAGAGAAAGCATCAAACACAGGCAGCAATCATAGAGTCGTAGAATGGCTTGGGTTGGAATGGACCTCAGGGATCATCAAGCTTCAACCTCCCTGCTGCAGGCAGGGCTGCCAACCTCCATATCTAATGCTGGACCAGACTGCCCAGGGCCCCAACCAACCTGGCCTTGAGTGATACGATGGGAGGAAGCTGCAAAAGGAAAAGCAGAGGCAGAACAATGAGAGGAGGATGGAGCTGGCAGGGGCACACGTGGGCACCACAGCTCTGCCCCTCGCCCTCATGCAAACCCCCAGGCCCTGCCCAACTGGGGCAACTGGTGACAGATCATCTCCCCAGAGCCAGCTGGGAAGCAGACAGCTCAGCGTGCCCCAAACTGTTACTCTTTCCCTCCCACCCACCCTCTCAAGAAAAAAGCCCTAGCAAAAGCCTAAGCAAAAATCAGAAAACCTATTAGCATGATCAAAGATCGCAGCAAATGGAGGCTATTTCTTGCAATTACCTCCCAGCAAACACAAACTCTCTTTAGAATAACAATCTGTGTCGAGCGAGAAAGCTCTGGAGAGCAGCAGGGCTGCAATCCGTGGGGCCAGCTGTGCCCAGGGACAGCCTCTGTGCCACCTGGTGAGAAGCAGCTCCCCACAGCCCATCCCCTCCCTGCCAGCACGTCTGGGCCACGTCTGGGCACTGACAAGCACTGCTCAGAGCAGGGTTGAGCCTCTGCTTTTGGCTGGGCGGCATCGGAGCGCTGAGCCCAGCAGGGACTGCAGCTGCATCACCCAGCACTCTCAGCCTCTGGCTGCCTTTTCCCTTCCATCCAATAATTCTGTGTCCAGACTGAAAACCTCAGCTCCCTTCCCAAACAGTGGATGGACGCAGCCCTCTCACACTGCAGATGAGGACTGCAAACTCTCAAGCCCAGGGTCAAATTTTAACCTCTCACGTCAGAACTCAGAGCGGTGCAATCATCGGACGGGTGTTGGATTTACTCAGCTTGTTTAAATTAAGCTGGGAGATTTCCCCCCAGGTTCTAGCAATTTAATTAAAATAAAGTAAAAACAAGCCTTTCAAACTTCCAAATGCTCGCCGTGCAATTAAAACCTCCAGGACTGCTAAGCAGAGCACAGAACCTAAATAACATCCAAGGGAAAAGAAACACTCTGGCTCTTTCAATACAAACCCTCCCCAGCACAAGGAAGAATTAAAGTCACCACCGGGCACAGACCAGACAAAGGGATGCCTCGAGGGTGACCGGAGGATGCACAAGGGCACCAAGATGCTGCATGACACAGCTCTATGCCCTGAGGAGCTAGAAGCCAGCAGCCCAAAGAGCAGCAGTACCTGTGGGGCAGCAGCTCACCGACACCGTGGGCAGCAGCTGGCACAGCCAGAGGGTCCCCGAGCAGCAGCATGGCATCCCAAGCACCAAGAGCTCCCACTCACGTGCCTGCCTTGCCCTGAGCAGGATGTGGTGGTCCCTTGTCACCCTTGTGGAGGCAGAAAGTGGGGAGCATCGTGGCTGAGAACGGCTGCAAGCACAGCTCGCTGCTGAGCTCTGTGCTTCCTGACCCCCTATGGGGCAGAGCTCGAGCCCCAGGGGTGGCCCTGGACGTCACAGCCAGGCAAGCAGAGCTCAGCGCGTGCTTGGTTATGCAATCTCCAGTTGGGGCTGGATATATTACAGGTACTGAGTGCTCTCCCACCCACAAGCATCTCTGTGGGCTCCTTCCCTGCTATGGAGCCACCTCACAGTCCAACAGTTACAGAGGGCCCACACAAGGCTCTGCAGCCACGTCTCCATGAAGAGGTATCAAAGCCGACTGCCAGCACAAGAGCAACGCAGCCCTTTGCCACCGATGCTCTCACAGCACCAGCTCCAACTGCTGTGCAAGGCAAAGCCTCCGAAATGGCACCAGGGCCACGTGTGAGATCAGTAGCAACGCGGGGCGGCTCGGCGCGCTCCCCTAGCAGCTTGCTGCATTAAAGATTTAATGCAATGCATCCCTCTGGAAGAAATTATATAGGCTATCAAGAAAGATGCGCCGCTCATCTGATGAAATCTCGCAATCATTGCGGCAATATGTGCAAACTAAATAGGCTCTGTAGAGCAAAGGGAAAGCTGCAGTTGCTCTCGTGAGCCCTTTCCAGGGAGAGGAACCAATGGGTAAAGCAGCAGCTCCATTAGCAGGAATATGTATGTGCAGACACAGCCATGTTGGCAGAGAGCAACACAGCCCTGCTCCCACGGAAGGGGCAGAGCACCCAGGGGCCCCAACCTCCGACACCTCATAGGGTTCTGGCTCGCAGAAAAGAGCATGGGGGGGTGCGAGTGCCTGGGGAGCTCAGGAAGCCAAGGCATGAGCTAGCACTTCTCCTGACAAGGGGGAATTAATCCCAAAACGCTCACCCAGGGCCAATGGGACCTCCTGTGCTCAAGCATCCTATTATATGTTGTGGATACCCCCAGTTTAATAGCCTTCTTTAGGGTGCCTCTTTCTGGCGAGCTCTGTGTTGCTCTGTGCACTGCAGCAACACACTGCCTGCATTAAATCCTGCTCCAACATCCCCGGAGAACATTCACTGCAGCTGAACCCGGTCTGTAAAACATCCGACTTGACCGAAAAGCTGGCAGTAAAGCTTATGCTTATATCTGCAGAGCTCACGGTGTGGCAAAACCATCCATGCCTGGCTCACCTGGAGCTATTTTCCCCCAAAACTCAAGCTGAGACGCCCACATCTCTGTGGCCATGATGCTTGGCACCCTGGAAAGTTACTGAAGAGTCTCAGCCCTGCTCCACTGGCACTCCTCTGACCTCCCACAGCAAGAAAAGGCAGAAGGGTTGGGGATACCCACGGGCGCACCGGTCCCTGTGCAGGTGACAGGGCAGCCCACAGGCAGCAGTATAGCAGGATGTCGGGGTTGGGGGGGGGGACAGCAGTTGCTCACCTACACCTCAGCTCCCCCTCCTCAGCACCACAGCTGGCTCTGCTCAACGCAGCCGGCACCAACAGCCACGTGCTGCAGCTCTGCCCATGGCGCTGAGCAGCAAAACACATCAGCTCCTGCACTGGCAGCTCCCTTCAGTCCAGGAGCGAATGCACAGACAGATCCCACAGCTCAGCTGGTGAGCAGCTCTTTGCAGGTTATTAATGAAATCATTTACTGCTTATTGCTAGGATTCTGCCAAAACACAGGGAAGAAAAAAAAAGGAAAAAAAAAAGCCACAAAAAAAGCACAACTCTTACTGCCAGCAAAACCCCCTGTTGCGCTGCGGGCCAGCTATGCCTTCTGCAATGCCTTCTGAAAACACGGTGTGCAGTGACCCTGTGCACGGCCCGCACTGCTCCCAGCACAGCAGTGACACGTGCGTGGAGATGACAGTGACCAACAGGCCTCTGTGCAAGGGAGCACGCAGCAGCAGAGCCGCCCTGCACAAGCACAGGGCTATGGTGCACACAGCCCTGTGCTCACAGTGAAACCCCACTGATGAATGGGGGCGCAGCTCCGACCCCAAAGAGTGCAAAGGGTGCACAGAGTGCACGGCCCTACACAGCACGGCTGCTGCTGACGGCTGTCCTTCCTCCCAAAACAGCCGAGGGAAGCAGAGCAGCGTAGAAAGGGATAACAGCCAACCTGCTAAATAGCAGATCTGATTTCAGTAGCACATCAAGGACCTGTGGAGATCAAGGAAATATATTCCTTTATACGCTCTCTAGGGCACGCAGCTATTTGCAACCTGAAAAATAGCTGCTGTCGCTGTATAGAGGAGGAATTTTCCCAAGCGCAGCAGTGCAGCTTTAAGGGAACAGACAAGGGCTCCAGGAGGGCAGATCGCTCGCCATGTGCTCTGGCTGGGGCTGCAGGGGATGGCAGTGTCCCACTTGTGGGAGGGCAGCAGGCAGTGTCCCTCCGGCCGGGCGCCCCACGCCATGGGATCGGGAGCTCTGCACCCAGCGCAGCCATCGTCCCTCCTTCCCACAGTCATTGAATAATTAATCCCCCAGAAATTCATCAGGCTCTCAGCTAAGCCAGCTCAGCAAACCCAGTGAGGAATTTCAAGGTCAGAACTACATGGAGGGGGATGAGGAAAGGGCCTTTTTTTTCCCCTCTCTGTCATAAACCCTAGGAATGGATCGTGCAGGAAAAGCCCCAGGACATCACAGTTGCATTTCCCAGCACAGGAAAACAAGATCATTGTGAGACCCATCACCTGCCCAGCACAGCAGGGAGCGCAGTGATGCGAGGCTCTGGGTAACAGCTGGCCCCTCTGCAAAAAGGGCTGTCTTCCCAGAGGATTCTTGTACAAGCAACTGATTATTTGCTGAAGACAGCTCGTCCCTGAGACAGACAGCTTGGTTTTGGGATACCCAAAGGACCTGGGGCTATGAAAGCTGCTGCTATCAGGCAGCACACCGAGCTGCTGAGGGGCACACGGAGCAGAGCACAGCCAGCTGCACACCGTACCACAGAGCCACACTGTCAGCTCGTGCTCCTCACCCTGGTGGGTGTTCACCCTGCCCTATGGGGACGCATGGGAGGGGGGCACAGCTCCAGGGAGGGCTGAGTGCCCAACGGGATGTGCACAAGGAAACCTGAATGGGCCAGACTCTTGCTGAGACATGGGAAGGGGGGACTCTGCAAAATCCCTTCTACCTTTGTTCACACAAGCTAAAACCACAGCCCTGATCCCCATCACTACAGCCCCCGGGGAAGCTCCAGGAGCTTCCACAAGCAGATCCAAGCTCCAGGAGCTGCCACAAGCAGATCCATAGATCACAGAATCACAGAATTGTAGGGGTTGGAAGGGACCTCCAGAGATCATCGTGTCCGACCCCAGATGGGAGGGTGGTAGAGACCAGAGGAGGAGAAGCGGCCCACGCTGCAGCCACCTCCTCTCCCACTGCTGTGCGTGTCCTGTTGGTACACCCTGTGCACACCCTGTGCAGGCAGCCTTCAGGTGAGCTCTCTCTAGCGCACCACCACTGTACTTCTTCCTCCAGTCCAGCTTGCTATGCACCCCGAAGTCCCTACTTGCACAAGGAGCGCAGACTATGCGCACATGATCACCACACTCACCGCCAGCTCCAGCACATCATCCCTCTGCTGCTGCTCACAGATCATCTTCCAACCTCATGTTGAGACAACCACGGGCAACCAGCCCAGAGAAAGGCTTGGGGAGGGATGGGGGGTGCTAGGGAAGAGTGGAGCAAGGGTTGGTCCCTGCATTGAGCAGGCTGCATCCCACCTGCCTCCCCCCCTCCATCACCACCGCAGGGCAGGAGCAGCACAGCGCAGCCACAGAGGGATGCTGGAGCCCCTCACACCACCCGCACTCTGCCCAGAGCCCCACCGAGGCGGGGGTGGCTGCAAACAATCCCAGCATTGAGATCCCACCCGCCCCATCTGCGGCTCCACGGGCCAGCAGCACACAAAGCCAAATCGACCCATGGGGAGCCTTGCCAAGGCGGGGACAGATCAGCCTTTGTGTGTGCTGAGGCAAAGTTAGCTTTGGGGGACAGGCTGCATCGCTCAGGCACTGGAACCTGTGCTCGGGGCTGCTTCCCACGTGGAGGGCAGCAGATCATGTGCAGATGACAGCAGAAGTCACCAGCACTCCCCTCCTCACTCTGCCCATGCATGGGAAGAGGCAGGGGTCCCACCAGCTCTGACACAAACATGAGGTCCTTCAGCACAGAGGCACAGGGTTAGGCACACCTCACCCTATGCCATTCATCACCCACGCTCACCCCAAGCTGGGAGCAGCAGCTCCTTGGGAACAAGCCCAGCAGAGCCCCACGCTCCGCTCTCAGACCCAACCCGCCCTACCTCTTCTAGCACTTGGACTTCACATCCACTCCAGCAATGGCTTCCAGATGCAAAACCACAACCACCCCCACTAAGGACAAC